>NW_028141947.1:20000-2420000 GCF_025532165.1 Camponotus vicinus
CCTAACCTAACCTAACCTAACCTAACCTAACCTAACCTAACCTAACCTAACCTAACCTAACCTAACCTAACCTAACCTAACCTAACCTAACCTAACCTAACCTAACCTAACCTAACCTAACCTAACCTAACCTAACCTAACCTAACCTAACCTAACCTAACCTAACCTAACCTAACCTAACCTAACCTAACCTAACCTAACCTAACCTAACCTAACCTAACCTAACCTAACCTAACCTAACCTAACCTAACCTAACCTAACCTAACCTAACCTAACCTAACCTAACCTAACCTAACCTAACCTAACCTAACCTAACCTAACCTAACCTAACCTAACCTAACCTAACCTAACCTAACCTAACCTAACCTAACCTAACCTAACCTAACCTAACCTAACCTAACCTAACCTAACCTAACCTAACCTAACCTAACCTAACCTAACCTAACCTAACCTAACCTAACCTAACCTAACCTAACCTAACCTAACCTAACCTAACCTAACCTAACCTAACCTAACCTAACCTAACCTAACCTAACCTAACCTAACCTAACCTAACCTAACCTAACCTAACCTAACCTAACCTAACCTAACCTAACCTAACCTAACCTAACCTAACCTAACCTAACCTAACCTAACCTAACCTAACCTAACCTAACCTAACCTAACCTAACCTAACCTAACCTAACCTAACCTAACCTAACCTAACCTAACCTAACCTAACCTAACCTAACCTAACCTAACCTAACCTAACCTAACCTAACCTAACCTAACCTAACCTAACCTAACCTAACCTAACCTAACCTAACCTAACCTAACCTAACCTAACCTAACCTAACCTAACCTAACCTAACCTAACCTAACCTAACCTAACCTAACCTAACCTAACCTAACCTAACCTAACCTAACCTAACCTAACCTAACCTAACCTAACCTAACCTAACCTAACCTAACCTAACCTAACCTAACCTAACCTAACCTAACCTAACCTAACCTAACCTAACCTAACCTAACCTAACCTAACCTAACCTAACCTAACCTAACCTAACCTAACCTAACCTAACCTAACCTAACCTAACCTAACCTAACCTAACCTAACCTAACCTAACCTAACCTAACCTAACCTAACCTAACCTAACCTAACCTAACCTAACCTAACCTAACCTAACCTAACCTAACCTAACCTAACCTAACCTAACCTAACCTAACCTAACCTAACCTAACCTAACCTAACCTAACCTAACCTAACCTAACCTAACCTAACCTAACCTAACCTAACCTAACCTAACCTAACCTAACCTAACCTAACCTAACCTAACCTAACCTAACCTAACCTAACCTAACCTAACCTAACCTAACCTAACCTAACCTAACCTAACCTAACCTAACCTAACCTAACCTAACCTAACCTAACCTAACCTAACCTAACCTAACCTAACCTAACCTAACCTAACCTAACCTAACCTAACCTAACCTAACCTAACCTAACCTAACCTAACCTAACCTAACCTAACCTAACCTAACCTAACCTAACCTAACCTAACCTAACCTAACCTAACCTAACCTAACCTAACCTAACCTAACCTAACCTAACCTAACCTAACCTAACCTAACCTAACCTAACCTAACCTAACCTAACCTAACCTAACCTAACCTAACCTAACCTAACCTAACCTAACCTAACCTAACCTAACCTAACCTAACCTAACCTAACCTAACCTAACCTAACCTAACCTAACCTAACCTAACCTAACCTAACCTAACCTAACCTAACCTAACCTAACCTAACCTAACCTAACCTAACCTAACCTAACCTAACCTAACCTAACCTAACCTAACCTAACCTAACCTAACCTAACCTAACCTAACCTAACCTAACCTAACCTAACCTAACCTAACCTAACCTAACCTAACCTAACCTAACCTAACCTAACCTAACCTAACCTAACCTAACCTAACCTAACCTAACCTAACCTAACCTAACCTAACCTAACCTAACCTAACCTAACCTAACCTAACCTAACCTAACCTAACCTAACCTAACCTAACCTAACCTAACCTAACCTAACCTAACCTAACCTAACCTAACCTAACCTAACCTAACCTAACCTAACCTAACCTAACCTAACCTAACCTAACCTAACCTAACCTAACCTAACCTAACCTAACCTAACCTAACCTAACCTAACCTAACCTAACCTAACCTAACCTAACCTAACCTAACCTAACCTAACCTAACCTAACCTAACCTAACCTAACCTAACCTAACCTAACCTAACCTAACCTAACCTAACCTAACCTAACCTAACCTAACCTAACCTAACCTAACCTAACCTAACCTAACCTAACCTAACCTAACCTAACCTAACCTAACCTAACCTAACCTAACCTAACCTAACCTAACCTAACCTAACCTAACCTAACCTAACCTAACCTAACCTAACCTAACCTAACCTAACCTAACCTAACCTAACCTAACCTAACCTAACCTAACCTAACCTAACCTAACCTAACCTAACCTAACCTAACCTAACCTAACCTAACCTAACCTAACCTAACCTAACCTAACCTAACCTAACCTAACCTAACCTAACCTAACCTAACCTAACCTAACCTAACCTAACCTAACCTAACCTAACCTAACCTAACCTAACCTAACCTAACCTAACCTAACCTAACCTAACCTAACCTAACCTAACCTAACCTAACCTAACCTAACCTAACCTAACCTAACCTAACCTAACCTAACCTAACCTAACCTAACCTAACCTAACCTAACCTAACCTAACCTAACCTAACCTAACCTAACCTAACCTAACCTAACCTAACCTAACCTAACCTAACCTAACCTAACCTAACCTAACCTAACCTAACCTAACCTAACCTAACCTAACCTAACCTAACCTAACCTAACCTAACCTAACCTAACCTAACCTAACCTAACCTAACCTAACCTAACCTAACCTAACCTAACCTAACCTAACCTAACCTAACCTAACCTAACCTAACCTAACCTAACCTAACCTAACCTAACCTAACCTAACCTAACCTAACCTAACCTAACCTAACCTAACCTAACCTAACCTAACCTAACCTAACCTAACCTAACCTAACCTAACCTAACCTAACCTAACCTAACCTAACCTAACCTAACCTAACCTAACCTAACCTAACCTAACCTAACCTAACCTAACCTAACCTAACCTAACCTAACCTAACCTAACCTAACCTAACCTAACCTAACCTAACCTAACCTAACCTAACCTAACCTAACCTAACCTAACCTAACCTAACCTAACCTAACCTAACCTAACCTAACCTAACCTAACCTAACCTAACCTAACCTAACCTAACCTAACCTAACCTAACCTAACCTAACCTAACCTAACCTAACCTAACCTAACCTAACCTAACCTAACCTAACCTAACCTAACCTAACCTAACCTAACCTAACCTAACCTAACCTAACCTAACCTAACCTAACCTAACCTAACCTAACCTAACCTAACCTAACCTAACCTAACCTAACCTAACCTAACCTAACCTAACCTAACCTAACCTAACCTAACCTAACCTAACCTAACCTAACCTAACCTAACCTAACCTAACCTAACCTAACCTAACCTAACCTAACCTAACCTAACCTAACCTAACCTAACCTAACCTAACCTAACCTAACCTAACCTAACCTAACCTAACCTAACCTAACCTAACCTAACCTAACCTAACCTAACCTAACCTAACCTAACCTAACCTAACCTAACCTAACCTAACCTAACCTAACCTAACCTAACCTAACCTAACCTAACCTAACCTAACCTAACCTAACCTAACCTAACCTAACCTAACCTAACCTAACCTAACCTAACCTAACCTAACCTAACCTAACCTAACCTAACCTAACCTAACCTAACCTAACCTAACCTAACCTAACCTAACCTAACCTAACCTAACCTAACCTAACCTAACCTAACCTAACCTAACCTAACCTAACCTAACCTAACCTAACCTAACCTAACCTAACCTAACCTAACCTAACCTAACCTAACCTAACCTAACCTAACCTAACCTAACCTAACCTAACCTAACCTAACCTAACCTAACCTAACCTAACCTAACCTAACCTAACCTAACCTAACCTAACCTAACCTAACCTAACCTAACCTAACCTAACCTAACCTAACCTAACCTAACCTAACCTAACCTAACCTAACCTAACCTAACCTAACCTAACCTAACCTAACCTAACCTAACCTAACCTAACCTAACCTAACCTAACCTAACCTAACCTAACCTGAGGAAATTTTGAGAATTTCGCGGTCAGGACTGCTAAACTAGCGGGTACTTGTTGTATACTTCCCGAATCTCCCGGTCAGGACTGGAAATTTTTTATTTTCATTATTCTACCGAGGTCAGGAGTTGGAAATTTTGGGAATTTCGCCGTCAGGACTGGTAAACTAGCGGGCTCTCGCGATATACTATTCTAATCTCCCGGTCAGGACTGCAAATTTTTTTATTTTCATTCTTCTACCGAGGTCAGGAGTGGGAAATTTTGTGAATTTCGCGGTCAGGACTGGTAAACTAGCGGGTACTTGTTGTATACTACTCGAATCTCCCGGTCAGTACTGGAAATTTTTATTTTCATTCTTCTACCGAGGTCAGGAGTCGGAAAATTATTAGAATTTCGCGGTCAGGACTGGTAAACTAGCGGGTACTTGTTGTATTCTACTCGAATCTCCCGGTCAGGACTGGAACTTTTTATTTTCATTCTTCTACCGAGGTCAGGAGTGGGAAATTTTAGAATTTCGCGGTCAGGACTGATAAACTAGCGGGTACTTGTTGTATACTACTAGAATCTCCCGGTCAGGACTGGATATTTTTATTTTCATTCTTCTACCGCGGTCAGGAGTGGGAAATTTTGTGAATTTCGCGGTCAGGACTGGTAAACTAGCGGGTACTTGTTGTAGTCTACTCGAGTCTCCCGGTCAGGACTGGAAATTTTTATTTTCATTCTTCTACCGAGGTCAGGAGTGGGAAATTTTGAGAATTTCGCGGTCAGGACTTTAGCGTTTGCGCCGAAGTTCGCGCATGCGTCAAAAGATTCATGCGCGTGCGTCGAATGTCGCGCATGCGCGGCAAGTCTCCCGCGCGTGCGCAGTAGCTCGCGCATGTTCGAAAAGACTTTCGCGCCTGCGCAGAAGTTCGCGTTGGCACGAAATGACACGCGCGCTTGCGCAGAAGGTCGCGCATGCGCGGCAAGTCTCCCGCGCGTGCGCAGTAGCTCGCGTATGTTCGAAAAGACACCCGCGCGTGCGCCGAAGGTCGCGCATGCGCCAAAAGATTCATGCGCGTTCGTCGAAGGTCGCGCATGCGCGGCAAGTCTCCCGCGCGAGCGCAGTAGCTCGCGTATGTTCGAAAAGACTCCCGCGCGTGCGCAGAAGTTCGCGTTGGCACGAAATGACATGCGCGCTTGCGCAGAAGGTCGCGCATGCGCGGCAAGTCTCCCGCGCACGCGCAGTAGCTCGCGTATGTTCGAAAAGACTCCCGCGCGTGCGCCGAAGGTCGCGCATGGGCCAAAATATTCATGCGCGTTCGTCGAAGGTCGCGCATGCGCCAAAAGATTCATACGTGTGCGTCGAATGTCGCGCATGCGCGGCAAGTCTCCCGCGCGTGCGCAGTAGCTCGCGTATGTTCGAAAAGACTCCCGCGCGTGCGCCGAAGGTCTCGCATGCGCCAAAAGATTCACGCGCGTGCGTCGAAGGTCGCGCATGCGCGGCAAGTCTCCCGCGCGTGCGCAGTTGCTCGCGTATGTTCGAAAAGGCTCCCGCGCGTGCGCCGAAGGTCGCGCATGCGCCAAAAGATTCATGCGTGTTCGTCGAAGGTCGCGCATGCGCGGCAAGTCTCCCGCGCGTGCGCAGTAGCTCGCGTATGATCGAAAAGACTCCCGCGCGTGCGCCGAAGTTCGCGCATGCGTCAAAAGATTCATGCGCGTGCGTCGAATGTCGCGCATGCGCGGCAAGTCTCCCGCGCGTGCGCAGTAGCTCGCGTATGTTCGAAAAGACTCCCGCGCGTGCGCCGAAGGTCGCGCATGCGCCAAAAGATTCATGCGTGTGCGTCGAAGGTCGCGCATGCGCGGCAAGTCTCCCGCGCGTGCGCAGTAGCTCGCGTATGTTCAAAAAGACTCCCGCGCGTGCGCCGAAGGTCTCGCATGCGCCAAAAGATTCATGCGCGTGCGTCGAAGGTCGCGCATGCGCGGCAAGTCTCCCGCGCGTGCGTAGTTGCTCGCGTATGTTCGAAAAGGCTCCCGCGCGTGCGCCGAAGGTCGCGCATGCGCCAAAGAATTCATGCGTGTGCGTCGAAGGTCGCGCATGCGCGGCAAGTCTCCCGCGCGTGCGCAGTAGCTCGCGTATGTTCGAAAAGACTCCCGTGCATGCGCCGAAGGTCGCGCATGCGCCAAAAGAATCATGCGTGCGCGTCGAAGGTCGCGCATGCGCGGCAAGTCTCCCGCGCGTGCGCAGTAGCTCGCGTATGTTCGAAAAGACTCCCGCGCGTGCGCCGAAGGTCTCGCATGCGCCAAAAGAATCATGCGTGTGCGTCGAAGGTCGCGCATGCGCGGCAAGTCTCCCGCGCGTGCGCAGTAGCTCGCGTATGTTCGAAAAGACTCCCGCGCGTGCGCCGAAGGTCGCGCATGGGCCAAAAGATTCATGCGCGTTCGTCGAAGGTCGCGCATGCGCCAAAAGATTCATGCGTGTGCGTCGAAGGTCGCGCATGCGCGGCAAGTCTCCCGCGCGTGCGCAGTAGCTCGCGTATGTTCGAAAAGACTCCCGCGCGTGCGCCGAAGTTCTCGCATGCGCCAAAAGATTCATGCGCGTGCGTCGAAGGTCGCGCATGCGCGGCAAGTCTCCCGCGCGTGCGCAGTTGCTCGCGTATGTTCGAAAAGACTCCCGCGCATGCGCCGAAGGTCTCGCATGCACCAAAAGATTCATGCGCGTGCGTCGAAGGTCGCGCATGCGCGTCAAGTCTCCCGCGCGTGCGCAGTAGCTCGCGTATGTTCGAAAAGACTCCCGCGCGTGCGCCGAAGGTCTCGCATGCACCAAAAGATTCATGCGCGTGCGTCGAAGGTCGCGCATGCGCGGCAAAACTCCCTCATGTGCGCAGTAGCTCGCGTATGTTCGAAAAGACTCCCGCGCGTGCGCCGAAGGTCGCGCATGCGCCAGAAGATTCATGCGCGTGCGTCGAAGGTCGCGCATGCGCGGCAAGTCTCCCGCGCGTGCGCAGTTGCTCGCGTATGTTCGAAAAGGCTCCCGCGCGTGCGCCGAAATTCGCGCATGCGCCAAAAGATTCATGCGTGTGCGTCGAAGGTCGCGCATGCGCGGCAAGTCTCCCGCGCGTGCGCAGTAGCTCGCGTATGTTCGGAAAGACTCCCGCGCGTGCGCCGAAGTTCGCGCATGCGCCAAAAGATTCATGCGTGTGCGTCGAAGGTCGCGCATGCGCGGCAAGTCTCCCGCGCGTGCGCAGTAGCTCGCGCATGCGCGGCAAGTCTCCCGCGCGTGCGCAGTAGCTCGCGTATGTTCGAAAAGACTCCCGCGCATGCGCCGAAGGTCGCGCATGCGCCAAAAGAATCATGCGTGTGCGTCGAAGGTCGCGCATGCGCGGCAAGTCTCCCGCGCGTGCGCAGTAGCTCGCGTATGTTCGAAAAGACTCCCGCGCGTGCGCCGAAGGTCGCGCATGCGCCAGAAGATTCATGCGCGTGCGTCGAAGGTCGCGCACGCGCGGCAAGTCTCCCGCGCGTGCGCAGTAGCTCGCGCATGTTCGAAAAGACTTTCGCGCCTGCGCAGAAGTTCGCGTTGGCACGAAATTACTCCCGCGCGTGCGCAGTAGCTCGCGCATGTTCGAAAAGGCTTTCGCGCGTGCGCAGAAGTTCGCGTTGGCACGAAATGACACGCGCGCTTGCGCAGAAGGTCGCGCATGCGCGGCAAGTCTCCCGCGCGTGCGCAGTAGCTCGCGTATGTTCGGAAAGACTCCCGCGCGTGCGCCGAAGTTCGCGCATGCGCCAAAAGATTCATGCGTGTGCGTCGAAGGTCGCGCATGCGCGGCAAGTCTCCCGCGCGTGCGCAGTAGCTCGCGTATGTTCGAAAAGACTCCCGCGCATGCGCCGAAGGTCGCGCATGCGCCAAAAGAATCATGCGTGTGCGTCGAAGGTCGCGCATGCGCGGCAAGTCTCCCGCGCGTGCGCAGTAGCTCGCGTATGTTCGAAAAGACTCCCGCGCGTGCGCCGAAGGTCTCGCATGCGCCAAAAGAATCATGCGTGTGCGTCGAAGGTCGCGCATGCGCGGCAAGTCTCCCGCGCGTGCGCAGTAGCTCGCGTATGTTCGAAAAGACTCCCGCGCATGCGCCGAAGTTCGCGCATGCGCCAAAAGATTCATGCATGTGCGTCGAAGGTCGCGCATGCGCGGCAAGTCTCCCGCGCGTGCGCAGTAGCTCGCGTATGTTCGAAAAGACTCCCGCGCGTGCGCCGAAGGTCTCGCATGCGCCAAAAGATTCATGCGCGTGCGTCGAAGGTCGCGCATGCGCGGCAAGTCTCCCGCGCGTGCGCAGTTGCTCGCGTATGTTCGAAAAGGCTCCCGCGCGTGCGCCGAAGGTCGCGCATGCGCCAAAGAATTCATGCGTGTGCGTCGAAGGTCGCGCATGCGCGGCAAGTCTCCCGCGCGTGCGCAGTAGCTCGCGTATGTTCGAAAAGACTCCCGCGCATGTGCCGAAGGTCGCGCATGCGCCAAAAGAATCATGCGTGTGCGTCGAAGGTCGCGCATGCGCGGCAAGTCTCCCGCGAGTGCGCAGTAGCTCGCGTATGTTCGAAAAGACTCCCGCGCGTGCGCCGAAGGTCTCGCATGCGCCAAAAGATTCATGCGCGTGCGTCGAAGGTCGCGCATGCGCGGCAAGTCTCCCGCGCGTGCGCAGTAGCTCGCGTATATTCGAAAAGACTCCCGCGCGTGCGCCGAAGGTCGCGCATGCGCCAAAAGATTCATGCGCGTGCGTCGAAGGTCGCGCATGCGCGGCAAAACTCCCTCATGTGCGCAGTAGCTCGCGTATGTTCGGAAAGACTCCCGCCCGTGCGCCGAAGTTCGCGCATGCGCCAAAAGATTCATGCGTGTGCGTCGAAGGTCGCGCATGCGCGGCAAGTCTCCCGCGCGTGCGCAGTAGCTCGCGCATGCGCGGCAAGTCTCCCGCGCGTGCGCAGTAGCTCGCGTATGTTCGAAAAGACTCCCGCGCATGCGCCGAAGTTCGCGCATGCGCCAAAAGAATCATGCGTGTGCGTCGAAGGTCGCGCATGCGCGGCAAGTCTCCCGCGCGTGCGCAGTAGCTCGCGTATGTTCGAAAAGACTCCCGCGCGTGCGCCGAAGGTCTCGCATGCGCCAAAAGAATCATGCGTGTGCGTCGAAGGTCGCGCATGCGCGGCAAGTCTCCCGCGCGTGCGCAGTAGCTCGCGTATGTTCGAAAAGACTCCCGCGCGTGCGCCGAAGGTCTCGCATGGGCCAAAAGATTCATGCGCGTTCGTCGAAGGTCGCGCATGCGCGGCAAGTCTCCCGCGCGTGCGCAGTTGCTCGCGTATGTTCGAAAAGGCTCCCGCGCGTGCGCCGAAGGTCGCGCATGCGCCAAAGAATTCATGCGTGTGCGTCGAAGGTCGCGCATGCGCGGCAAGTCTCCCGCGCGTGCGCAGTAGCTCGCGTATGTTCGAAAAGACTCCCGCGCATGTGCCGAAGGTCGCGCATGCGCCAAAAGAATCATGCGTGTGCGTCGAAGGTCGCGCATGCGCGGCAAGTCTCCCGCGAGTGCGCAGTAGCTCGCGTATGTTCGAAAAGACTCCCGCGCGTGAGCCGAAGCTCGCGCATGCGCCAGAAGATTCATGCGCGTGCGTCGAAGGTCGCGCACGCGCGGCAAGTCTCCCGCGCGTGCGCAGTAGCTCGCGCATGTTCGAAAAGACTTTCGCGCCTGCGCAGAAGTTCGCGTTGGCACGAAATTACTCCCGCGCGTGCGCAGTAGCTCGCGCATGTTCGAAAAGGCTTTCGCGCGTGCGCAGAAGTTCGCGTTGGCACGAAATGACTCGCGCGCTTGCGCAGAAGGTCGCGCATGCGCGGCAAGTCTCCCGCGCGTGCGCAGTAGCTCGCGTATATTCGAAAAGACTCCCGCGCGTGCGCCGAAAGTCGCGCATGCGCCAAAAGATTCATGCGCGTGCGTCGAAGGTCGCGCATGCGCGGCAAAACTCCCTCATGTGCGCAGTAGCTCGCGTATTTTCGGAAAGACTCCCGCCCGTGCGCCGAAGATCGCGCATGCGCCAAAAGATTCATGCGTGTGCGTCGAAGGTCGCGCATGCGCGGCAAGTCTCCCGCGCGTGCGCAGTAGCTCGCGCATGCGCGGCAAGTCTCCCGCGCGTGCGCAGTAGCTCGCGTATGTTCGAAAAGACTCCCGCGCATGCGCCGAAGTTCGCGCATGCGCCAAAAGAATCATGCGTGTGCGTCGAAGGTCGCGCATGCGCGGCAAGTCTCCCGCGCGTGCGCAGTAGCTCGCGTATGTTCGAAAAGACTCCCGCGCGTGCGCCGAAGGTTTCGCATGCGCCAAAAGAATCATGCGTGTGCGTCGAAGGTCGCGCATGCGCGGCAAGTCTCCCGCGCGTGCGCAGTAGCTCGCGTATGTTCGAAAAGACTCCCGCGCATGCGCCGAAGTTCGCGCATGCGCCAAAAGATTCATGCGTGTGCGTCGAAGGTCGCGCATGCGCGGCAAGTCTCCCGCGCGTGCGCAGTAGCTCGCGTATGTTCGAAAAGACTCCCGCGCGTGCGCCGAAGGTCGCGCATGCGCCAAAAGATTCATGCGTGTGCGTCGAAGGTCGCGCATGCGCGGCAAGTCTCCCGCGCGTGCGCAGTAGCTCGCGTATGTTCGAAAAGACTCCCGCGCGTGCGCCGAAGTTCTCGCATGCGCCAAAAGATTCATGCGCGTGCGTCGAAGGTCGCGCATGTGCGTCAAGTCTCCCGCGCGTGCGCAGTAGCTCGCGTATGTTCGAAAAGACTCCCGCGCGTGCGCCGAAGGTCTCGCATGCGCCAAAAGATTCATGCGCGTGCGTCGAAGGTCGCGCATGCGCAGCAAGTCTCCCGCGCGTGCGCAGTAGCTCGCGTATGTTCGAAAAGACTCCCGCGCGTGAGCCGAAGCTCGCGCATGCGCCAGAAGATTCATGCGCGTGCGTCGAAGGTCGCGCACGCGCGGCAAGTCTCCCGCGCGTGCGCAGTAGCTCGCGCATGTTCGAAAAGACTTTCGCGCCTGCGCAGAAGTTCGCGTTGGCACGAAATTACTCCCGCGCGTGCGCAGTAGCTCGCGCATGTTTGAAAAGGCTTTCGCGCGTGCGCAGAAGTTCGCGTTGGCACGAAATGACTCGCGCGCTTGCGCAGAAGGTCGCGCATGCGCGGCAAGTCTCCCGCGCGTGCGCAGTAGCTCGCGTATATTCGAAAAGACTCCCGCGCATGCGCCGAAGGTCGCGCATGCGCCAAAAGAATCATGCGTGTGCGTCGAAGGTCGCGCATGCGCGGCAAGTCTCCCGCGCGTGCGCAGCAGCTCGCGTATGTTCGCAAAGACTCCCGCGCGTGCGCTGAAGGTCGCGCATGAGCCAGAAGATTCATGCGCGTGCGTCGAAGGTCGCGCACGAGCGGCAAGTCTCCCGCGCGTGCGCAGTAGCTCGCGCATGTTCGAAAAGACTTTCGCGCCTGCGCAGAAGTTCGCGTTGGCACGAAATTACTCCCGCGCGTGCGCAGTAGCTCGCGCATGTTCGAAAAGGCTTTCGCGCGTGCGCAGAAGTTCGCGTTGGCACGAAATGACACGCGCGCTTGCGCAGAAGGTCGCGCATGCGCGGCAAGTCTCCCGCGCGTGCGCAGTAGCTCGCGTATGTTCGAAAAGACTCCCGCGCGTGCGCCGAAGGTCGCGCATGCGCGAAAAGATTCATGCGCGTGCGTCGAATGTCGCGCATGCGCGGCAAGTCTCCCGCGCGAGCGCAGTAGCTCGCGTATGTTCGAAAAGACTCCCGCGCGTGCGCAGAAGTTCGCGTTGGCACGAAATGACTCGCGCGCTTGCGCAGAAGGTCGCGCATGCGCGGCAAGTCTCCCGCGCGTGCGCAGTAGCTCGCGTATGTTCGAAAAGACTCCCGCGCGTGCGCCGAAGGTCTCGCATGCGCCAAAAGATTCATGCGCGTGCGTCGAAGGTCGCGCATGCGCGGCAAAACTCCCTCATGTGCGCAGTAGCTCGCGTATGTTCGGAAAGACTCCCGCGCGTGCGCCGAAGTTCGCGCATGCGCCAGAAGATTCATGCGCGTGCGTCGAAGGTCGCGCATGCGCGGCAAGTCTCCCGCGCGTGCGCAGTAGCTCGCGCATGTTCGAAAAGACTCCCGCGCGTGCGCCGAAGGTCTCGCATGCGCCAAAAGATTCATGCGCGTGCGTCGAAGGTCGCGCATGCGCGGCAAGTCTCCCGCGCGTGCGCAGTTGCTCGCGTATGTTCGAAAAGGCTCCCGCGCGTGCGCCGAAGGTCGCGCATGCGCGGCAAGTCTCCCGCGCGTGCGCAGTTGCTCGCGTATGTTCGAAAAGGCTCCCGCGCGTGCGCCGAAGGTCGCGCATGCGCCAAAAGATTCATGCGTGTGCGCCGAAGGTCGCGCATGCGCGGCAAGTCTCCCGCGCGTGCGCAGCAGCTCGCGTATGTTCGCAAAGACTCCCGCGCGTGCGCCGAAGGTCGCGCATGCGCCAGAAGATTCATGCGCGTGCGTCGAAGGTCGCGCACGAGCGGCAAGTCTCCCGCGCGTGCGCAGTAGCTCGCGCATGTTCGAAAAGACTTTCGCGCCTGCGCAGAAGTTCGCGTTGGCACGAAATTACTCCCGCGCGTGCGCAGTAGCTCGCGCATGTTCGAAAAGGCTTTCGCGCGTGCGCAGAAGTTCGCGTTGGCACGAAATGACACGCGCGCTTGCGCAGAAGGTCGCGCATGCGCGGCAAGTCTCCCGCGCGTGCGCAGTAGCTCGCGTATGTTCGAAAAGACTCCCGCGCGTGCGCCGAAGGTCGCGCATGCGCGAAAAGATTCATGCGCGTGCGTCGAATGTCGCGCATGCGCGGCAAGTCTCCCGCGCGAGCGCAGTAGCTCGCGTATGTTCGAAAAGACTCCCGCGCGTGCGCAGAAGTTCGCGTTGGCACGAAATGACTCGCGCGCTTGCGCAGAAGGTCGCGCATGCGCGGCAAGTCTCCCGCGCGTGCGCAGTAGCTCGCGTATGTTCGAAAAGACTCCCGCGCGTGCGCCGAAGGTCTCGCATGCGCCAAAAGATTCATGCGCGTGCGTCGAAGGTCGCGCATGCGCGGCAAAACTCCCTCATGTGCGCAGTAGCTCGCGTATGTTCGGAAAGACTCCCGCGCGTGCGCCGAAGTTCGCGCATGCGCCAGAAGATTCATGCGCGTGCGTCGAAGGTCGCGCATGCGCAGCAAGTCTCCCGCGCGTGCGCAGTAGCTCGCGCATGTTCGAAAAGACTTTCGCGCCTGCGGAGAAGTTCGCGTTGGCACGAAATGACTCCCGCGCGTGCGCAGTAGCTCGCGCATGTTCGAAAAGACTTTCGCGCCTGCGGAGAAGTTCGCGTTGGCACGAAATGACACGCGCGCTTGCGCAGAAGGTCGCGCATGCGCGGCAAGTCTCCCGCGCGTGCGCAGTAGCTCGCGTATGTTCGAAAAGACACACGCGCGTGCGCCGAAGGTCGCGCATGCGCCAAAAGATTCATGCGCGTTCGTCGAAGGTCGCGCATGCGCGGCAAGTCTCCCGCGCGAGCGCAGTAGCTCGCGTATGTTCGAAAAGACTCCCGCGCGTGCGCAGAAGTTCGCGTTGGCACGAAATGACTCTCGCGCTTGCGCAGAAGGTCGCGCATGCGCGGCAAGTCTCCCGCGCGTGCGCAGTAGCTAGCGTATGTTCGAAAAGGCTCCCGCGCGTGCGCCGAAGGTCTCGCATGCGCCAAAAGATTCATGCGCGTGCGTCGAAGGTCGCGCATGCGCGGCAAGTCTCCCGCGCGTGCGCAGTAGCTCGCGTATGTTCGAAAAGACTCCCGCGCGTGCGCCGAAGTTCTCGCATGCGCCAAAAGATTCATGCGCGTGCGTCGAAGGTCGCGCATGCGCGGCAAGTCTCCCGCGCGTGCGCAGTTGCTCGCGTATGTTCGAAAAGACTCCCGCGCATGCGCCGAAGGTCGCGCATGCGCCAAAAGAATCATGCGTGTGCGTCGAAGGTCGCGCATGCGCGGCAAGTCTCCCGCGCGTGCGCAGTAGCTCGCGTATGTTCGAAAAGACTCCCGCGCGTGCGCCGAAGTTCTCGCATGCGCCAAAAGATTCATGCGCGTGCGTCGAAGGTCGCGCATGCGCGTCAAGTCTCCCGCGCGTGCGCAGTAGCTCGCGTATGTTCGAAAAGACTCCCGCGCGTGCGCCGAAGGTCTCGCATGCACCAAAAGATTCATGCGCGTGCGTCGAAGGTCGCGCATGCGCGGCAAAACTCCCTCATGTGCGCAGTAGCTCGCGTATGTTCGAAAAGACTCCCGCGCGTGCGCCGAAGGTCGCGCATGCGCCAGAAGATTCATGCGCGTGCGTCGAAGGTCGCGCATGCGCGGCAAGTCTCCCGCGCGTGCGCAGTTGCTCGCGTATGTTCGAAAAGGCTCCCGCGCGTGCGCCTAAGGTCGCGCATGCGCCAAAAGATTCATGCGTGTGCGCCGAAGGTCGCGCATGCGCGGCAAGTCTCCCGCGCGTGCGCAGCAGCTCGTGTATGTTCGCAAAGACTCCCGCGCGTGCGCCGAAGGTCTCGCATGCGCCAAAAGATTCATGCGCGTGCGTCGAAGGTCGCGCATGCGCGGCAAGTCTCCCGCGCGTGCGCAGTAGCTCGCGTATGTTCGAAAAGACTCCCGCGCGTGCGCCGAAGGTCGCGCATGCGCCAGAAGATTCATGCGCGTGCGTCGAAGGTCGCGCACGCGCGGCAAGTCTCCCGCGCGTGCGCAGTAGCTCGCGCATGTTCGAAAAGACTTTCGCGCCTGCGCAGAAGTTCGCGTTGGCACGAAATTACTCCCGCGCGTGCGCAGTAGCTCGCGCATGTTCGAAAAGGCTTTCGCGCGTGCGCAGAAGTTCGCGTATGTTCGAAAAGACTCCCGCGCGTGCGCCGAAGTTCTCGCATGCGCCAAAAGATTCATGCGCGTGCGTCGAAGGTCGCGCATGCGCGTCAAGTCTCCCGCGCGTGCGCAGTAGCTCGCGTATGTTCGAAAAGACTCCCGCGCGTGCGCCGAAGGTCTCGCATGCACCAAAAGATTCATGCGCGTGCGTCGAAGGTCGCGCATGCGCGGCAAAACTCCCTCATGTGCGCAGTAGCTCGCGTATGTTCGAAAAGACTCCCGCGCGTGCGCCGAAGGTCGCGCATGCGCCAGAAGATTCATGCGCGTGCGTCGAAGGTCGCGCATGCGCGGCAAGTCTCCCGCGCGTGCGCAGTTGCTCGCGTATGTTCGAAAAGGCTCCCGCGCGTGCGCCGAAGGTCGCGCATGCGCCAAAAGATTCATGCGTGTGCGCCGAAGGTCGCGCATGCGCGGCAAGTCTCCCGCGCGTGCGCAGCAGCTCGTGTATGTTCGCAAAGACTCCCGCGCGTGCGCCGAAGGTCTCGCATGCGCCAAAAGATTCATGCGCGTGCGTCGAAGGTCGCGCATGCGCGGCAAGTCTCCCGCGCGTGCGCAGTAGCTCGCGTATGTTCGAAAAGACTCCCGCGCGTGCGCCGAAGGTCGCGCATGCGCCAGAAGATTCATGCGCGTGCGTCGAAGGTCGCGCACGCGCGGCAAGTCTCCCGCGCGTGCGCAGTAGCTCGCGCATGTTCGAAAAGACTTTCGCGCCTGCGCAGAAGTTCGCGTTGGCACGAAATTACTCCCGCGCGTGCGCAGTAGCTCGCGCATGTTCGAAAAGGCTTTCGCGCGTGCGCAGAAGTTCGCGTTGGCACGAAATGACTCCCGCGTGTGCGCAGTAGCTCGCGTATGTTCGAAAAGACTCCCGCGCGTGCGTCGAAGGTCGCGCATGCGCGGCAAATCTCCCGCGCGTGCGCAGTTTTCGCGTATGTTCGGAAAGACTTTCGCGCGTGCGCAGAAGTTCGCTTTGGCGCCAAAAGACTCCCGCGCGTGCGCAGAAGGTCGCGCATGTTCGAAAAGACTTTCGCGCGTGCGCAGAAATTCGCGTTGGCACGAAATGACTCGCGCGCTTGCGCAAAAGGTCGCGCATGCGCGGCAAGTCTCCCGCGCGTCCGCAGAAGCTCGTGCATGCGCTAAAAGACTCCCGCGCGTGCGCCGAAGGTCGCGCATGCGCGAAGATTCCAACGCGTGAGCCGAAGCTTGCGCATGCGCCAAGACTTCCTCGCGTTCGCAGAAGGTTACACATGCGCGAAAAAACCCGCGTGTGCGTAGAAGCTCGCGCATGCTCCGACTTCCGCGCGTGCGCACAAGGTTGCGCATGCGCGAAATGACCCGCGCGTGCGCAGAAGCTCCTGCATGCGCGAAACGATTACCGCGCGTGCGCAGAAGGTTGCGCATGCGCGAAAGGACTCCCTCGCGTGCGCAGAAGGTCGCGCAGTGGCGAATAGATTTTCGCGCGTGCGCAAAAAGTCGCGTTGAATTAATCATTCTATCGTGTAGGAAAAGTTGCGATTCGGATTCTATTGGAGGTCCGAGGTAGGTCGAAGTAGGACTAGTAACTTTTAATTGAAGTTACGTCATTTTGAATGTCGGCTTTCACATGTGGCGTATTGTGCGGAATGCGTAACAAATACAACCAATTGTAGATTAGATTTTCCGTTATACGCTCTAATGGAAATGCTAAAAAGATTTGCGATTGTTCTTCGTACCTACGCGTCTCGAAAAGTACGCATCATGGGGAACCGATGCTCTGCATACAAGTATTTGTAAAGCGGAATGTGTGCAATATTTTTAAAGTTAAGAAGATTGAAGTATATATTTACTTCAATCTTTTTAACTTTAAATCAGTACATGTGTTCTTGAGGCCATGTTAAGGACTATCAGTGATACCAGTAGGCTCACTATTCAAAAGAATATTAATTAAATCTATTATTAATCCTAATTATGTTATAATAATTTAGATAAAATTAAAATGTAAAGTTAAAATTTGAATATTAGTATTTACATATTTTGAATGTAATTCAGAGGTTTTAACCCACAGAAAAGTATATAATAATGGATCCTAACTTAATATTAATAATTATTTGGAAACGATGGCAAAAGTGGAAGAAGATTTGATCGTTATTCATATTATATTAAAAATACGAATGATGCCTTTTTGATGCCTCTTCAACCTACACTATCCTATGGTCCATATTCTGAATCCTCTTTTATTGATAAAAATGCCTTTAAAAGTGGCTTATAAGCCTTCTGATTGGCTGTAAGCCACTTTTATCGATAAAAGAGGATCCAGAATATGGACCTATGTCTTGAACAACACTGTACGATACGCTTATTAATACACATACATCAGCGTTTCTTCCGCCAAAAATTGGATTAGGCGTAACGATAATAGCGTAAAGAGCGTAAAATGACTAGGCGGAAGCTGATACTTAAATGAAACGATGTGATTGGTCGGCGCAAGTTACGCTTACGCAAGTTACACCGCATGTGACGGCACCCTGAAGCCGGGAGCACATGCTTTTGCATAGGCGCATAACCATAAGCATAAGGAAATTGATTGGCTCACAAGTATATGCATAAGAAAATGAACCAATTCATCAATCAATTTTCTTATGCTTATGGTTATGAGCTTATGCAAAAGTCTGTGCTCCCCGCTTAATGGCCATCACACATGAAATTCCATAAGCACGTAAAACGTAAACGTAAGGAAATCGACCAATCACGGTCAAGTATTAGCCCCTCCAAAGGGTCAAATCTCGACCGTGATTGGTCGATTTCCTTACGCTTATGTCTTACGTGCTTATAGAATTTCATGTGCGAAAGCCTTAAGTGTGTAAACTATTAGGCCCCTGTTGGGGCACACAATAATATGTAAGCAGTGAAATGTAGTGAGGAAGGAAATCATCCAATCGGAATTCTTACGTTTTCTTATGGCTGCGTTCCAAAATTCACTGCCAGTATTAAAAATATATAGTTTACGTGTGTGACGTACATACATTATATTTTTTCAGCACTGGCAGTGAATTTTGGAACACAGCCATGTTTTAATATGGCTGCCTTACTGCTCAATCGTGATTGGTCAATTTGCTTACTGACTATGTTTCACTTCTTACGTATTTTTGTGTGCCAAGGCCCTTACGTCCAGAGTCCAGAAATTATATTTTAAAACTTTTTTTACGTTGCACATTTTAACAGATTTCTTGTGGTTTGAACTAAAAATACATAAAATGCCTTTGCCAGCTGCTTTAGCTGCACGTCTTGCGAAAAGAGGATTAATTCCTGGCTCTGAAAAGCATGGTATATATCTAATATTAAAATGTGTAATTATTAACAATAACTGTAAAATTTTTCTATATACATAAGTTAATTTGCTTTTCATTCTTTAAAACTGATATTTAAAGGATATATTTTTTTTATTTATTTGTTATAAAGATTACATATGTTATTGCATTTGTATAATGTTAAATTATATTAATTTCACAGAATCTGGAAAGAAAGAAACAAAAAAGAAGGTGCACGAAGAAGTAATAGCTGAAGATTATGACAATACAAAAGAAGAAATTAATCAGATTGATATATCACAAAAGTTTATGGTAAGTGCAATCATGGCAGATTAGTAGCATTAAATTTTTCATATTCATAAGAATATTTCGGTTGCAATAATGTAATCATTTCATCATTCAGGGTTACAACGGATGTCCTAATAAGTATAATATCTATCATGAATGTACAAAGAAATGTAAGGAATTATGGGGATTAGGACATGTACAATCTTCGGACAAGTATTTAAAACGACAAATGAAATTGATTCAGAAATACCCTTTGCCAGAGACTTGGAAAGCAGTTTACGACCCTGGATGGTGAACTTTAATAATTTTCTGGATTAATCTATTCTCTCTCAAAAAATAAACACTAAGTTTGTTCAATTATACAAATTTCAATAATTATGTAACACAACTCTTGTCGTATAAAAATAGATATAAATATTCTTTAGTAAAATTACAATATTTTTGAAAAAAGAAAAGATTGAAGTCATATATTAATGAGAAAGTGTGATATGCAGAATATTTCACTAGAAAATTAATTAGTTTAAAGTCTGTTTACAGTGGACAACACTACTATTGGGATTGGTCATCTGATTTGGTATCTTGGTTACCACCTGGTCATCCTAAGTGTCAGATATCACAACCAGCATCCCAATTACGTGAAGAGTTGCATTTAAAGGCAGGCGATCAAGATGATAACATGTCAAGTGATGAAAGTGCTAGTGACCAAGAACAAATGGAGGTTAGTAATTGTGTTTTATGTAATATTGTAAATTTATAAATCATCTATTATTATATGAGCATCAGAAAATAAAACACATTTAACATTTATGAACAATGCTATGATATTTCAGGTAGATGAAAGTGACAGGAAAGATAAAAAGATTGAAAATCGTGCAAGATATAAAGGACCAGACAATAAAAGAGTTCAAAGATCTGATAGAAGTGATGGTAAAGACAAGAAAGATCGCACATTGGATCCTATGGATCCAGCATCGTATAGCGATATTCCCAGGTGTGTACTTGTATTTCAAATGCATTTTTATTACTTGGAATGTACTGTATGATTCTCTCTTATTTATATATAATTACTTCATAGAGGAAAATGGTCAGATGGATTGGCTAGACATAACGAAGCTAAAACTGGTGCCGATACAACTGCATCAGGACCTCTTTATCAAATGAGGCCGTATCCCAGTCCGGGCGCGGTGTTGCGCTCAAATAGAGCTAATAAAACAGAGTCAGATTCGGTAAATAAATCGAAAGTTGCGTTTCCCGAGAAACCAGAATAAATACATACTGCATCTATAAATGTAATATGTATGTATGTGATTATGTTAATATATATCTTTAAATCAATAGAAGTACTATCATATATCATATCTCGTAACTTTTTCTGACATTTTCTCTTTATTTTTTATTTTTTCAACACAAGTTCTGAATCAATAGTTCATTTATATCTTTTTCAAGAAAAGATCGATTAAAAATTTATTGAATTAATAAAAAAATATCTTCCTATATTCCCTTATTGTGAAAATTTTATATAATTGCATACTTAAATTGCATATTGTTGAATTGTATTGAATTGATGTGTACGGAATAGATTGGTATGTTTTACAGTATTGCTGCTTAAAAATGTCCTTATTACAAATGTTACATTTATTTGATAAATTCAAAATAAATATCAAAGTATTCTATTTCGGAAAATACACTGCTATTTTGACGAATTAGTGATCTAATAAAATATAATATCTGATGATGAAAATGAATTTTTGACATAATAAGATATTTTCTATCCATTACTTTGATATGTTTCAATGGAATCAGAGAAATCATTTTGATCATTATATCAGCTAGACTATAGTTGTGTATAATTTAATATTGCAATACAATATGGTAGAATACTTAGCATATCTTGAAGAAACTTTCTATCATTAGCAGGATAAGTAAATAATTAATGTCATAAATGCGCCTTAACGTTCAGTGTATGAGTATTTCTCTTTCTTTTTCCTTTTCTCCTCTCTCTCTCTCTCTCTTTTTCTCTATTAAGAAAGAAAACATCTGATATAAATAAAATTGTATATAAAACAAATTGAAAGGAAATCGAATCACCTAATGAAAGATCAAAATTGATCGTCGATCATGATATACATCAGTCATCGATATTTGAAGAAGATAGAGATGACGGAAG
The DNA here is from genome assembly GCF_025532165.1 of Camponotus vicinus. Lineage (NCBI taxonomy): Eukaryota > Metazoa > Arthropoda > Insecta > Hymenoptera > Formicidae > Camponotus > Camponotus vicinus. Next base: position 40,936 of record NW_028141947.1, read on the forward strand.
ATTTAGATGTATGAGTAATTGATCGATAATTGATGTAGATTTCTTATATATCTTTATCTTTCATACATATCTTTATCTAATTTCACTTTGCTCGAACAACCGAAGATAAAGAGCTCTCTCTCTCTTTCTCTCTCTCTCTCTCTCTCTCTCTCTCTCTCTCTCTCTCTCTCTCTCTCTCTCTCTCTCTCTCTCTCTCTCTCAACGTGGTGTCAATAGAAAGGAGTGAGGGATTCTCTAATCAATCGAATTCATCATAAGTGTCATCCATTACTGTGGTTTAAGCAGCAGTTTACCGTATTTCGTTCGAGTGGCTGCATCGTTAAAAATTCACTCCCTGATAAAAATCGCGTGGAAGCAACACTTTTGCGATCTGCGCGCGGTATTTACGAGAATGACTGTCAGTATCGCGTTAACGATACTTGTCATTCTTACCTTCGCGTCTGACGACGGTATCGCGGATTTAGAATTTACGCGCTTGTACAATGGTGAGTTATGAGAAAAAGTTTTATTTCGATGCGAATCATCGTCTCGATTCTATCGACTATATAATACACCGCGTCTTTTTCATTTTGTTTTCCGAAAAACATATTTTTGAAATCTAAAAGACGTTATTCAACGTCTATACGTTTGTGAATTCGATACAGTTGATCAAAAAGAAGAAAATAGATTTTCATCGTGTCTTTGTACTTAATGATGAAACCATTAAAGTGAAAATTAGGTGTGAAACATAGATGAGATTTAACAAATCGTTTATAGAAAACTCGTATAATTGGTTGAAAACTCACAATTGATGGAATTCTAACATAACTTTTATTTGAAAGCCAGAAATATATTTATAATTGTAATTCACTTAATTCAAAATTCACGGTTATTTTGCAGACGTTTTACTTTGTGTGTGTGTGTGTGTTGCAAAATTTTTTTATAAATGCCAAGCGTTGCCTAATAATCACCTAAAATGCATAGTATTGTATAATGATCTATTTATTATTATTGTAAAGATAATGTACAAAATAACATGTATATTAAGTTGAAGAAATGGGAAGTGCAGAAAGAAATGTAAGGAAAAAGAAAAAGTGCATATAATAATTTGGAGTAAATGAACAAAAGTTTTGTTCGTTTGTTTATTTTAAAATAAATTATTTTAAAATATATTACGTTTGCATAATTAAAATTTCAAATATATAAACAAAGAAATAAAATTGTAATTTATAATATATTGGAAAGTACATAGTTAAAAAAATGTATCTACATTTAAGAACAAAGTATAAAAGTAAAAAGAAAATATAAAAGAAAGAATATAAAAATAAAATAAAAAATTTATATGACAGTTCGTTTTGCATCTCTCATTCATAATGCAAAGACGTTGCGATTTCTTGCGCGCAAAATAGAAAGACAGATAAAAATTTAAAATTATTTTTTGTTATTTCCTCGAGATGATTTTAGTCAAACTTGAATGAGTCTCCTTTCTGTTCGATTAGAGGATTTGCCTGCAATCTCGACCCTCGAGGACTTTTCAATAGACGATTCACGTTCGAACAATACTCGCAAAAATGACTGGATACAATACAATAATATATCATTTAACGACCCCGCTATAAAGGTCACAAGACAGGACAACGCTACGAACAACTGTTCGGAGCGTTCGGTTGACGAGTTCCCGGAGATATTTACGCTGGAGCAGCGTCGTCGAGGCGCGACGATACTTCATATCTTTTTCGGATTCTACTGCTTCATCCTGACAGCGTTCGTATGCAACGATTATCTGTTGCCGACCCTAGACATCATATGCACACGCCTCAATATCAGCAGCGACGTCGCCGGAGCGACTTTCCTCGCCACTGCGAGCTGCTTCCCCGAGTTGTTCGTCAACGTTGTTGGTACCTTCCTGACCGAATCCGACCTCGGGATCGGCACCGTGATGGGCGGCGCAGTCTTCAATACATTCGCGACCCCAGCGTGCGGTGCGTTATCGGCGATCAACGTGAGTACACTTAAATATTGATAAATATATCTGCAAGTGTAAGCGCGGAGTTATAGAGCAGATAATGTATCTTAGAGAAATCTTAGTTTGTTACGATACACCTAGAGAGATATTGTACTCAGCGGTATTTATCTGTGCTCGAAGAATTAGTAGAGGAAAGATACCAGAATTGATATATCGTTTTTTTCCTCGATTTTTAAACTTTGCTTAAAAGTTTAAGACATAAAAAATAACATATTCACAGATATTTATGAAAAATTATTTTATACCAGATAATATCGTACTTTTGATAGTAAAATTTTTTTGCAAATCTTTTAAAATAAAAATCTGAGAAATTAATCTTCAAAAAAATCCATTGGAAAATGTAAAGATCAAAAAGAAAAAAAAATAAAGTGCAAATATATATGTGTTTATAAAATCTATATCTACAGTATAATGTAAATAATGTTATCAATAATGTGTTATTATCTATCTCACTTATCGGCAATTATTTTTATTAATGATAAGTTGTACTCGCGATTTATCATTTATTTATACGTACATCATTATCATCGAAAATCATTTATTAAAATCATATTTTTTTATCGACGATAAGCCCTTTTCATTCGCGCAATTCCTTAAACAGGACATCTTCTCCTATATGTTAATTGTCTACATACATTAACTTGATTCGTATAATCTTAATCCTCAAAATAAAAGTTTATTAATTAAAAAGACACATATGTATATAGAATATTCTATAACATACATAAAACAACTATAAATCATACGAGGCGTTTTAATAGTGACTATGAATTAATCAGCTTAATATAATTGAATATCTAATTACAAATCTGCTGAGATTTGATATGAAGTTTGAAAAAGAATTAAAGAATTTTAGATTATACTTTTGTCTTCTCTTATATAATAAAATGTCGTTATTCAATATGAAATAGCTGATATGAAAAATATCAGCTTGTTAGTATATAAATTACAATGCCCTAGAAAATAGTGCACGAACATTTAAATTGGAGCAAATACGTTATCGTTCCCTATTCACGATTAGTAGCAATTCATTGTTTACGAACATTTAATTATAATATTAACAGGTTAAAATTGTAAAGAATTCCATAACAATATCATAAATAACGTCAATGAAATATATAAATACATTCCAATGTATAATTCGCTTTAGCGAGTTTATTGTTAATATGATTAGATGCTTTTTCTTTATGAAAAAACGCACACACACACGTGATGATATTTATCGAAATTTTATTTTATTTTATTTTATTTAACCTATAGATAAAAGCTATAAACAAGAGTTTTCAAAGATTTCTTTTTAGAGATTATTTTTTCGATTATTTATAAGTTAATCGATGTATCATTTTCACATGAAACTGGTTAAGATTTAATTACACGAGATTTAAATTCACAATATAGTTTCTCCATTTTATTCCACAGATTCTTCAACATTCTCTTTTAATTCGGTTCATAAACGAGAATTATTGTTCTGAGATCTATCTGAGCTTTTTATCTTCTGAGCTTTATCTTATTTATTCATCTAACTAATTTTCATTTGTTAGCGTACAAAAGTACTAAAGTAAATGATACTTGCATTAGTACAATTCTTGCAAATGATAATGTGGCACATGACGATAATCTATATCCACATTATTATTATGTGTGAGCTTTATTGTATCGAAATGATGATAAGGAGGAATGATAATATATCTTCATTCAACATCAACGATTTATCATTTTATTAAGGTAATTTTTACGATTTCTCTCGCTTCGTAAAAAATAAAAGTTAGATGAAATTAATATCTTGCAGAACTTTTACTTACTGAAGAATATGAATTATGATAACAAAACTATACATATTAGGAGAACAATTAATTATACTTTTTTTCTTCGAAAAGTATATAGAGTCTATACTATAATAAGTGTAATCCTTATAATTATGACAGTGAGTAAATTTATGTTCTCTTTTTCAATTTTAGTTTAAATTATGAAAATATGGGAAATTCTGCAAACCAGAATTTAACGATTTTTTATCGTTACCAGTGGACTAAAAAATTGATTAAACTCTGTAAAGTAAACATAAAAATTAAAATGCTTATTCAAGTGCTGGATTACGGAATATTAATTTTATGTATGAAATTATGTCAACAATGTAAGGTCGCGGATTTCGTGAGTAATATTTCATGTACACGTACAAATACGTATACACATACACATGCATACATGTTTATGTAAGTAATCTTTTTCACGATTCGTATAGTTTGTTCCTCGTATTTGCTGTTGTGTATTTGATAAATATAAGCTAAATTAATTTTTAATTGTCCACCTTTGGATCCACTGTGATATATTTCTAAAATATAAATATACGTGAAATATATAAAAAAATGTATAGCACTTTTTATATATCTTATAATTTTTCAATTTTATTATTATCAATATAAATAACAATCATCAAACTTATTCAAAAATATATATCATCATTGATGCTGATTTATCTACGTGTACAAAATTATGAAAAATTTCATACGAAAAAGCTCATAAAAAATAAATTTAAAATAAATATTGAAATATATAGGATTTGTAACATATTTTTATATTTTATATTTTTCCTATAATATTTTATTTTTAATACTAGAATGATTGCTCATTCTGTCGCGCTATATGCCAGAGTAAATAAAATTAAAATAATTTTTCTTGCATTCTCCAACAGGCAATATCATTAGAATGGCGAATATTAACTCGGGATTGTATAATTTACGTGATATCGGTCGCTACCTTAGTGATCATAATGTGGGACGGCGTAATCAAGTTGTACGAAGCGATCATCCTCATGGTACTGTTCGTCACTTATCTGACGATATTGTTTTGCGGTAAATGCTTTGTGCGTTGGTATAATAAACTTGCGCATCTATTCACTGACAAGAACGGCAGTACGATTTTTTCCGAAAAAAAAAGTAAGTTTTATCACTGACTTTTTTGAAATATCTGTTTTGTGCAATTTTCGTATACGCCTTTCCACGAATATAATCAATCTTCCCAGCGGTTAACACAGATCATCTCTATACAAGTAGCAATATGAAATTCTGCGCCGGCTTTTCACATGAAATCGTATTTTAATTTAACATATGCATTTGTTGTGATGGAAATATAGCTAAAACAAGATTTAGTTATTTTATGTTATATAATCGACATAATATTTTAATTATATATATATATATATATATATATATATATATATATATATATGTATGTATGTATGTATTTATAATTTTACATATGAGTTTAGATGTTTATCTAAACTCTAGAAAAACATGATTGATATTTTTTCTAATATGTGAATCACGATGTAAATTTTTAAGATGATTGTTTTGAAATATCAATTTGTTCGAATCTAACCAGGAAAACTCACTCTCTCGCAATATCTCTTACATTAACACTATATATACTTGTCGACAGGTAATTCAGTTATAACCGTGTGTATGTGCGTTTGTCTAAAATTCTCAAAGAGAGACCGCGTGGACCGCCTATATATGAATTTTGTTATCCAATAGTTCCTAAAGACAAGGAAGAGTCAATGCCTGCTGGCTTGTACAGGCCGTACTTTCACGGAGAACTCGTGGTGGAATACAGAAAGAGTGTAGTAAGCAACGGTCGCAAGTCTTCCTCCGTTAACGATGTAGAAATGCAAAATCGCGTGGAACAAGTGGAGGAATATGTCGAACCAGGTATCATTATATGCGCATCCCAATTTCGTTTAATCGCAAAAATAATGGACTTGAACCGTTACAATATGATAAAATAAAGTAGCAAATAGTTGAGTTTAGCTCATTTCTAGATACGCCCTTTGTATGGCCGACCGGAAGTAACCTGGCAAAAGTCTGGTTCTGGTTCGTTTGGCCGTTAAGATTAATCCTGTTTGTTACTATACCGGATAGTAGATATAAACGATGGAGAGACTGGTATCTGATAACGTTCGTTATGTGTGTGATATGGATCGCAATATCGTCCTACCTGACATCGTGGATGACAACTGTACTCGGCGACACCATCGGGATCCCGGATTCTGTAATGGGTATTACGTTCCAAGCCGCCGGTGGTAATATGCCGGAACTTGTCTCGATTGTGATACTCTCCAAACAAGGTGAGTTTTTCCAAATATCGAGTCAATTGAGAAAAAGACATACTAATCAAAGAGATTTAAAAGTTAGATACACACACACACACACACACACATATATATATATATAACATCTACAGTCGCGTCCGACAAGAATGATCTTTCCTTTCATAGGCGATGGAGACATGGCGATGAGTAATACGTTAGGCGCGAACACACTCGACATCTTGCTATGTCTCGGTTTACCGTGGATGATAAAGATACTCATGAACAAGAAGGATATTAAGATCATCTCGGACGCTCTAAGTTACAGCGTACTCTCGATCATCGTGTGTGTCATCGCTTTCTACATGGTAACTGCGTTCTGTAAGTATCGCTTAGACAGAAAGGTGGGCATCATCTGTCTGATACTATATACGATATTCTTAGTTTTCGCTCTGTTGTTCGAACTGAACATCTTCTTTCCGGTGAACTTACCTATGTGTCCTTCTTAAAAATCTGTCATTATTTTTTGCTCCTTTTTTTAATAATTAATAACTGTTTAACGCGAGAAAGGCAAGAATCAAAGTTGTTTCTGCAATCTTTGAGATTATATGAAAAGATCAACGCAATAATAGAAATGTTTATATTAATCACCGTACAACGCAAGTACTTTTCTCAATTTTCGCAATTAAAAAATCATTAAATTGCGAAATATTATCATCAAAATATATTCTTTTTTGTTTTGATTTTATAACCATGTATTTATATGTTATCTCTAAAAATCTAGAATTACTGTTACGTTAGAATATAAATAATTTATAATGAAAATATATATTTTTTTTCTTATATTATAGGAAATAAATATATTTAAAAAAATGTTTCTTCCATTTTTCAACTTGTCTCTCTATAATTAGCCCTTACACGAGATAAACTTTGCAAACTCGCAAATTAACATTGTTATTAGTTTAACGACTTTTATAAAAGTTGTACATTTAAAGCGTGATAAAATATATCCATGCAATAATTTTCAATTCCTAATAAGGAATTAATATGTCATAGATATGAGTTTTTATACAGTTTTTATTATAAAAATTATTATTATATATATAATTTATACACTAGGTGTTATATAATGCTGTAAATCAAGGACGCAAAAGAGTATTGTTGAAGTATCTATTTTTGAGATGGGCCAATCACGCGATCCAGTGATCCGCTTATATTTTTATTGAAAATTATACGCGCGCTTATAGACGAAAATCTGGTCTCTCTATAATTTATATTATTTTGTAAAGAGACTTTTGCCAAAAAATACGTAACTTTGAAGAAGAGTTTGTTCTAAAAATTGCAAACGCGAAATGTAGAATTTGATATCGTAAAATTATTTGCCCATCCCAAACTTGATGTATTATAGTATAAATTGGCTATATTATATATTTACAAGCGGACGGCATGACATTTTTTTCTCTGTCGATTCGTGTTCCGCATTCTACGAGCACGAAGCGATTGATGTCACATCCAATTATATAAGCGCACCAATTTCTTTTTTTTCTTTTTTTTGTTGTAATTGTAATGTACCGTAAGTTTGTTTAAGAAAAAATTTAATCCTTTTTTCACATACCCATTTTACATATAAATTATTACATACTTCGTATGCATGTATTATACCTGATACAATTCGCAATGATTAGTGTATATGAACTCACAATTTCAAGTACGATTTCGTATCACATTTTTTTATCCCTACTCTCTTTCTCTATAATATAAATTTTTCTTTCTTCATTGAAAAGATTTCACCATATATGATTAGCAAATGTGCCAATCGATAATGACATATTTAACGATACTAGGTACATGCCAATTATCACAGCAATGATTCCCTGGGATAAGCGATAATAGTAAGATGCCCATCGCAGCATTGGTCCCCTTTGATTAGGATGTCACTAGTGACCGTACGCGGATATACCCAATGAAAGTTAGGATATCCCCTTAGCAATGGGCATCAAGGATTATCTATCACGATGATTCGTTTTTTCATTACTGTTTTTTTCATTACTTTTACTGTTGCCCGTGTATTACGAGAATCAATCAAGTGCTCTTCGTGCTCTTAAAATCGTGGAAACGATCGGACAATAAAATATCATGACGTTTTGTGAATATTTTTTTTATTCGATACGATTGGGAAAGGACTCTGCGTGTCGGAAATATTTTTTTATTTTTGTTGGACTCTCAGATATTGCTTTTCTCTCTATTATGGCATTGCGACCTTGCCGTACTTTGCCTTTTTATCGTATAAAGATACGATGGGTTTGCTTATATGTCAGCAAGATCTATATGTATCTCTTTACGGGAGTAAACAGGCGATAAGTAAGTAGGCGGTGAAGGCATATATACGCAATAAGCCGCAGTGACGTTGCGTCTCTCTTATTTTTAAGTAATCCTCTTATTTTGGGATAAATCATATATTTTAGGAAAAAGGTTACGCGAGTAAAATCGATATTTTGGGAAAAAATAAAAAACTTTATATATATTATATATATATATATATATATATACATATATATATATATATATACATATATATATATATATATATATATCTCTCTTTTTTTATATCAATTATGGTCGATCGTTAACACATGGCTTGTCCTTTGTGGACAATATGTAAAAATTAAATAAAAATTATTAATATTAATATAATTGCTAAAAGAGCTATAGCGGAAACTGGTCTTTGCGGGATTGCCTTGATTTTAAAGTGCCTTATTTGGATTATCGTGCAGTTTGCTTTTAGCATTGCATGTTCAAATCTTTGTAATATTAATATTGTAACATTTTCCCCTTCTATTGCAGTAATATATTAATCTTTATTAAATACACGCAAAGAAACGTAAAATATAAAAACTGCACAAATGTTAAAACACAGATTTGTTTTGAATTGAAATATGATAAACAATTAAGCATATGTAAGTGTCTTTCAAATAATTATATTGTAAGAAACTTCTTTGTCTAATCCGATTTTAAGAATAAATTCATTCGATACGATTCAATCTACGATATTAATATAATATTATAAGCGATAATAGAGTATGGGAAAACTGCGATATAAATCAAAACAAACGCGTGGTAAAATGAGAAATTAAAACTATTCTATTCTTCCGAAAATGTATTTCCTTCCTCTTCTGAAGCATTTGTTAGAATGAATTAATTATCTAATAGCAGTTGTAAAGCAAAAGCTCGTTGCGCAAAGAATTGATAGCATATTAAAATTATAGTCATGAGTCATGACTAAATAAAGCATCATCAATTTTACTTGTTTGCCGTGTCACTATTTTATTTTTGTAGAGCGACACCGATAGACGATCTCTCTATATCGATCTCACCATTTTCAGTGCTGAAGCTAACTTGAACCTCAGACATTGATACCACGCATGTTTCGTTATTTCTAACAGCTTTCATCGATAATTCTTTCGATCGTCAGCAACAAGAGCTCCATCGGCATTTTTACATCGTAAATATTCGGAAATGTACAAAGTAACGGATGATCCACAAATCGATGACAATTATAGTCCCTCCAGAGATCACTTTATTTCGGTTTGTAATAATACATACGATGCGAATGTACTATTGTATATTCATTTACGATATTTCCTCTCTCTATCATTTCCAAATATTTACGCTAGATCACCTATACATCTCTCGCTGTATCTATATATATATATAACATTTTGGACAAAAGTTCTGAGTCGAAGAGATCATATATTGCGCGCGATAAAAGCGTACTGGCAGCTTCCATTATTATCCCTCTTTTCTCTGAGCGCATGCGACACATCGTACATTTCCAAAAGAGGCTCTCTCGCATTTATCATCGATAATTGGCTTGACAAGATTAAGTGGAATGTCAATGATATTTATACAGAGTGCGAAGAAAATCCCCGCGCGTGCACACACACACACACACACACACACACACACAAGCATTCATACATATACGTAAAAATGAGTTTGACTTACATCACGCGCGCGGATGTAAAATATGATAATGCGTATGGCACATTTGTGAGAAAATTTCGAAAGAAATAATCATACGAACGCATGATGTGTTTTGGTTCGAAAAAGATTATATATTATTAATATTTTTATGTTTCTCGTGTATGTATCCCTGCTTATATGCATCTATATTTTGTAAGATATCAACGTACGCATAATTTTGAAAAATAGATTTCATCGAAATGTAACTAAAAATCGATTGCAGATTTTAATACGAGGAATGTATATAATACATAATGTATTTTTATGTATATTTTAAATACGAGCCATACCTCTTTACAGGAGCGAGAAATTTTCTCACAATCTATTATATTTGAGCAATGTTTAAGTGGACTAGAAAAACGACACTTGTTATAACAAAAATATGACGACCGTTACATTTTGATCTAAAGAAACTGCGAAATAAATAAAAAAAAGTACGTTCTCAGAAGCATCGATACTTTGCACAAAGATATTATTGTGGAGATCACTAGGAATCTCGCAAGTCTCTCTTTAAGATAAATGATCTTTCTTGAGAATGTGCTGTATCTCTTTGTGACGAGCCGAAAGTTCTTGTGTGGGCCATAATCACACAAACGTCTCTCTTTTATAGAAAAACGGCATTTATTGAAGTAAATAGATCTCTCTTTTGTGTACATACTACTTGTGTTCGGCTCTTCGAAGATTCTTTGTAAGTCTATCATGTTGTAATTTACATCCGAGTTTAATTGAGAGTTTGCGAATATTTAGTTGGTGCATGACAGACGTGCACGTTTTAAGAAACATTTGTGCGAAAATATTACGAATGTAAAAAATGTAACCTTTAAGAAATTTATTACATCTAAGCCTAACGAATGAATGGAACTAAAGGATTAAATACATTTCGAATCAAAAAATTTCTTTTCCAACTTTCCGTTTATTTCGATTTATTCCACTGATTCAACCGATTATCGACAATTATTCGTGCTTGTCTTCAAATGCCGTTTCTTTCTTCTTTCTTATTCTCGGATTTTCTATTTACTCGCGACAAAAAATTCAATTTCTCAAAGAGAGTATTCTTTATATGAGAAATAAGTTTGTAACACAATGTATTTCCTGTTTTATAAAAAATGCTATGTATTTCGCGTCTTTTAAAATGCAAGATCAGAAAATAAAAACTAAAAGATAAATAAAGAAGAGAGAGAGAGAGAGAGAGAGAAATTGGTGGAAAGGATGCGAAAAATTAATCGCGGTAGCTGTAGCGAAAGAAATATATATTGAATGACCGAAGTTGTGTGCGTCACGTATTACAGATGAAAATACTCTGAATAGAATACGTAAAACGCGCAGTGTTACTGGTAATATTCATTCTTGATAAATTCTTATGATCTATAACGCAATTTTTAAATGATAATCGACGTGCTATATCATTCGCAATTCACTTTTACTCGACCAGTGAGTGGCAGAACAAGTGTATTTTGCTCGTGTGTGGAGACACGCTGGTCATTCACTATCTCACAGTGTGAGTAGCAAACGGGATTATTAATACTAAGAATAATGAACACTTGGAATCGCGAATGGAAATCTCGACGATAAATCTCCCGGTTGAGGGAGAGAGAAAGAGAGAGAGAGAGAGAGAGACTTACAGAGAGATTTATGTGGAATAAGCCTAATCATTTCTCTGAAAATGTCTTCAAAAAGTGCGACATGCGATTCCGTTGTAACACGGGAAAGATCCCGCTTGCGTAACGTTACGTTTATATATCCTCCTCTATATATCTGCGTATAGTCCACGAAATGACGTACGCGAGAGAGCAGATATAAATATCGTACGTGAAGAAATACCCGACTGGTGTCTCGCGGCAAGTTTCCGGATGTTGTTCTCGTAATTAAGTAAGTATTGTCATCGACTCGTGTCGACGTATGTCGTATGTACAATCGACCTACGCCGCGACCAAAGGGGTGAAAGCGAGGATGTGGATGAGAAACGCGTAGATGGACCTTCGTCCATGTCGATCCTTGCGAGCTTTGACAATACCGAGGGTAGCGAGATCGCTGTCCGCGCATCTCACTGTATCTCGCAGAATGGCATCTTGTTGTTCACCTCCTTGGTCTGCTCCTGATCGTGGCTGTTGCCGCCTTCGCTCTTCGGACTACCCGCTTCCTCGACGGAGCCCCCACCGCTACCGTGGGGGCACATTGATTGTCATCTAAGCGCCAGTGTGGATATCATCGGCGGTCGGGACGGTTTGTTGTCAAGAATCCTCTCGAGCTCGCTCATTATGCCCGCGTTCAACTTTGGGATAAGCTGAAAACCGCACATTCACTATTCTTCTGCTTTTGATTCTTAATTAGTCTCGCGTTAAGCACTATTACTATTCTTAACAATATTTTTAATTATAGCTTAATTGCGGTTTCTGATAGTTGCAAATGTAGATAGATTATCTTTCTTTACTAGACTGGACTAGACACTTTGATAAAGAAAGCGTGCGATTAATTAAGCATTAAATGCTTATTTATCTAAATCAAAACAATGACAAATCAGTCGAAACTTGTCGATAAGCGGCGCAGTTTATACGCAACTTTAAAATGTTATGTGATATCTGACGATGATAGGAAAGGTATAATTTCGATGTTAATCTTATATACGTTATCTAAATATCGTATATTCAAATATACGCCTTTCGAAAAGTAAACAGCCTTGTTGTTACCTGTAAACTTTGGAGACTCTCGTACAATTGATCTATATTGGATGCACCAAGCAAAAGGCACTGAACACTTTCATTCTTTAAAGACCACGCGATGGCTAGTTGTCCGAAGGAACATCCCAGTCTCTCGGCCAGAGCGCACACGTCCCGCAATTTATCCGAGTATTTCCGAGTCTCATCGTCGGCGGATTTGTCTTTCCACCCGTATTCCTGCGTTAAAGGATAAAAACGAAAATTAATTGAAGAGAGAGACATAAATCATATCTCGTGCTCTGCATCATTAGGTCGACATTTTCCAGAATTAAATATTTTGCATATTTAATTAATGTAATAATAAAATTGCGGGTTATCTCTAGAACTTTATGATATATCATTAGTCTTGGCGAATATATAAGCTTCTCAAAATACATACGAGTACAAAATGCTTTTACACGATTATGTTTTCAATTATATTTCACGCACATATGTATATGTGTACATTTTTTTCTATAAATATATTATGCACGGCGAAATCATACCTCCTTGTACAAAGATTGAGTTTCATCCTCCGTCCAACTAAATGAAGAGTATTTATTCTGAAATCATAAAGATTATTTCTTGTTGCGAGATATACATCTCTATACACGAAAAGTAACAATCCTTCATCTTTAATAGCTTATATCGGAGAAAAATACTCCGAATATCAAGAGTGACAACGCTACTAGAGCATTCACTCTGAGAGCAACAATTTCGCGACACTCTTGAGAGACGTTTTTATCGAATTATTTTCTACAAAATATATAAATTCGCGCACACACTTATTTACTCTAACGTATCTGTACATACACACACACACACACATATGTATACATACTTACTTTATAAGAGGATCTCGAGAGAAACGATACTCCGCAATCTTCCGGCTTTGAAGAAACCATTCCAATAGTGACAGTGGACCATGCCATTAAACCAACGCCTGTAAGAAGTAAGCGTTTACTTTTGAACAAGTCGAGAGAAAAGATAAAAATTTTTTTATTTCGACATTATCGTGAAATAGAATTACCAATTTTGTTATACAATTCTGGCATATAAAGCTCAGGTTTCTCTCTGTAAAACAAATGGTATTCCGCTTGCTCGACAATCGGCGTCACGCAGTTGAACTGCCGACAGTTCGTATAGGCTTCCATAATTTCCACGGGTGTCCATCGCGACGTACCCCAGTACATTACCCAACCTTTGCTTATAACGTAATTCATAGCGCGAACGATCTCTGAAATGAGATCACATGAATACGTGAGATACAAGAAGTGATAAAGGAGTTGTTTCGTCGCGTGGAAAAATTGCCGAATGATTGGTGTGAACGATGCGAAATTAATCTTAATTTATCTCTTTTGTTAAACGGATATCTTTATTTTAACATGAGAGAAATAATATATCTATCGGAAAGAGAGAAAGCAAAGAAATGTATGTATTTTAAAACGTATGGGGATAAAGGTAAAATAGTAGCCAAAGTAGTTTTCACTTGCATACATTTTTTTTTTTTCGCACGATATTGAAGCATCATACATTAACGCGATACATAAACACAGGAGAAAGTTTATACACATATCGATAAAAAGAAAAGAAATACATACGAGATACATATACACTTTTACAACAATAACTTTCCATTTTCACTATAAGAGTACTGAGTATAGAAAGAAGCATACGGTAACTATTACGGCACAGTGCAACTGCCAAACATCAAATCGTCACTATATATAACGGAGATCTTTTTCTCGTATAACTTTATCTAATCTTTTTCAAATTTCTTGTATGGACTGAAAAGATTTCTCATGTTTTCTGTGAAATTGAATTGCGTTATGCAATGTGAAAATCGATAAAATTTTTCAGATCAAATTTTTATTAATTATAAAATCATTTTCTTCTTATTTTGTAATAATTGCATTGCATAACACTATCCAATGGACTCGTGTTTTATAAATATGAAAAAGACTATAGTATTCTTAAATTAATTTATTATAATAAATTAATAATCTCTTTCTAAGGCTCGAGGATTTCAATTTTATTTTCAGCTTATAGTTAACGCTCGAGAGAGATAATTTTACCGACGAGAAATAATTTTACCTTTATCCATGAAAAGCAGAATTTATTACGAAATGATTTCTTTTTATGAAGAGAATCGCTTTTAGCAGACTATTATCAAAATATTGATGAGTGAATGTTTTCAGCTCTTCATATTTAAATTAATGAAGCAACATCTAATATTATAAATCATCAATTATATACAAGAGTATCGACTATAAATTTCTTTAACTGAAATTAGAAATAAAGAATTTATTACAGATTATTCTTTGACAGGAAATCGAAATTCGAATCGTTAAAAATGCATGTATTAAATCTAAATAGAGACAGAAAAGCAGTATATTTTGATATTATTTTGATATGCGGTATTATTCGATCTTTTATCTTTAATATATTTATGTTAATTTTAACACTTTTCGCAATCAGATAATTTTCTCTTTTTGCTTTTTTATAGTTTATGTAGCAACAGTGTTTCTTTTATCGAAACTAAATGTTACGTTGACAGGAATCTTTAAATATCAAAGTTATTATTGCAATATATCTCATGGAATATGACATTTTGTGCAATGAGTTTTGTGCCGCAAGTGTTTGAATGGAGGAATGGACGAGGAAGAATTCGAATCTTTGAGTATCACTCACAAGAGAATATTAAGAAGGTGGAAAGTTACCTTCCATTGGACACATTGGATCGACTTTGTGGATCATGACAATGTCGATGTACGACAGTTGCAGCCTGACGAGCGAAGCTTGCACGGACTCGATAATGTGTTTCCGCGATAGCCCGCGACCCTCGGTCCTATCAAGAATGATAGATATTATCAATCTCATCATATATAATACAAGACGGATTAATACTACTAATGAATTTCGTAAAAATGTGAGATGTGTTATGGTCCCTTGGTCTCTCCCCCCCGTTTCGCGAACGCGACTTCGAATACGAGCGGCTAACAATCAAGGCGGCTTAACGCACGGAAACCTAGTTATCGATCCACATGTCAAGGCAGAGCCTTATATTCACGCCGTCCACTTAATATTAAACGAGGTCGTCTCGTATCGAGATTCATAGTATCCTTCTCTATCGAGTTTTTGTTTAAAATAAAACGACTTTCGAAGTGAATACACTCGCGTCGATTAATCATATCGATGGCATATCAATTTAAAGAAAAGTATTTTAAAGAAAGACACTATTTTCTGCATCGATATTGTTTTAGATATGCAATCGGTAAATACGATATATGTGATAAGATATCGATAACCTTCGAATTATGAAATGATTGGCAACTTTCAGTATGTAATCTTTATGATAACGAGAAGAATTTAATTCTCTGAGAATCTACATATCCATTCTCTTCCCGTGTAATATTTTCGTAAATTTCTTTCTTTCTTTTTTTTCAGTAATGATGTCGAAAATCATAAATAGGTTTGCGATTCGATAATAGAAAAAAAAAGACATTCTTTTTAATTCATCTACTTTTTACGATTTAGTACAAGCATCACGTACAATATCTAATGTATATCATGGTCTACGTAGAATACTCTAGAGTTGGGAACGATCGCGAAAGGGATAAAGTTCGCAGGTCGGTGAGCGTAAGTTCGATTATACACTGAAGCCATCGATCGAGAAGCACAACACGTATATGGAAAAAAGAAAAAAAGGAAAAAAAACTTGCTCGCGCTTTCGCGTGCAGCAGCGTTACAACAACAAGGAGAGCCATCGACGAGAGCAATCACTATATACAGGGTGAGACTGATAAAAAATTCGCTACACTTTTTTCGAAAACGATTAGAGATAGAGAAAGACACTCGTTATCAAAATTTCAGGACACGTAAGGGGACATATTGTAAAAGTTTAGAACAGATTTTTTTGATCATTACAATTACAGTAAAAGGTGTAAATTATTAATACATCAAACGCTTCTTCATTAGAATATAATATTTTTTTTTAAATTGAATAATTTAATATTTAAAACGTTAAAAAGGATCTTTGTTTGCAGCGTGATTTATGTACTTGTCGATTGTACAATTGCAATTTAAATGTGAATATCAGAATGCCTTAGTTTTCAAATAATTACAAAGCAAGAGTCAATGTCCCTAAACAAATGGATAAATAGAGGTAGCCCTGCATTATTCTCTGCGAGATCATCCGTTCCAAACCTTCATTCTGACTTTCAATGTTGTAAATATCTCGATTGATTTTTCGAAAAAAAATGCTCTGATATAAAAGTTATGAAGGTCATTGAGTTGAAGCTATCGATGGAATGATTCAAAAGTACCTTTCAAGAGTACCTTTTCCTATTTAAATAATGAAAATTTTAGTTGGTGTGGAAATCAAAGACACTCAAGATTACTCAAGATCAACCTAACATGTCCTCCTACTTGTCCTATAATTTTGATAATAAGTTTCTTTCCCTATCTCTAACCGTTTTCGAGAAAAATATAGTAAACTTTTTATCAGACTCATTCTCTCTCTCTCTCTCTCTCTCTCTCTCTCTCTCTATATATATATATATATATATATATATATATATATACTATAGACAGTCACTCTCGCGCTATCATCAATGCTCGCTAAACATCATCATCATCATCATCATCATCATCATCATCATCATCGCACGACGACGCCACCAAATGACACCGAGAACACGCGCAAATACGACCAGTACTCTACTCACTTGGTGTTCCAATAAATTTTCGTCGTCACGACGTAACTGGAACGATTCCAGGCGCGTCTCAGCAGAATGCGACCGAATTGGATTTCCGCGCGATGACCGCTGTGCGCTTCACTCAAGTCAAACACATTAATCCCGCTGTCGTAGGCGAGCGCGACGACAGCCTCCGCGGTCTCTTCGCTGCCGCAGCCGCCCACGCCGAAGGTTGTCCATGTTCCTGCGACCATAAAACCAATCAAGCGACATCAGCGATCGTTTTACGCGACCGTAGAATCGAAATCGCGGTAATAATACCGACGTGTCGCCTATCCGGGCTGCGGATCTAGTATCAGCACACTTAGCTCTTTCATCCATATTTCGCAAAAGAAAGACATTCCGTCCTGGAAAATGAGTTGTTAGCAAGGCCGGTTTGGAAAAAGTAGACTCGGAAGGAATTGTATAATTTTTATAATCATGAAACATACTAAATAAGAAGAATCTTGATATCTCTTGATATTATTCAATAATATTATATATTTTACAAATGAGAGTATTATAATTATTTTGCATAATAAATAACAAAACAAATGCATAATTTACAATTCTTATAATAATAAATATTCTCTATCGTTATATTATATCATTATATTTCAGCCTTACATTAAATATTCTAAAAAGGAAATGTATTTTTTATGTAATTTGTAAATATATATATATATATTTTTTTTTCCATCGTGTATTCTATCAAGATAAAGACAATTATATAAGGATAATAATATAAGGATAATATTTCGTCAAAGCTTGCTATACATACACTATTTACGCTATATACATACACATTTTTAAAACGAAATTTAAAATTCGGTAAAATTAAACAGGCTACTATATGTTATACAATATGTTATACAATATGTTGTAAAATCACAATGGCTACATATATGATAAAAGACGATAAAATTATGAATAAAAATACAAACTTGAAGTAAATAAACAAAAAAGTAATTAAACAAACAAAAAATTCGTAAAATTTTTACAAAAAATTTGCATTAATAAATTTGTATTGTATCGAAAATAAAAAGTATTATTGCATTCTTGTTTAATTATTATTATTATTACGTTTCTTAGAATATCTCATGATAAGAAAAGAGATAGACTAATAACAATCAAGATTTGAAATAGCTGTATTTAAGATCAAAATATTCGCGTATGCTTAAACATTATACATTTAACAAGATTATATTTAACAAGAATTCATGATCATATCTGAAGAGGATATATTCGCGTTTTATGCGGCAATACTTGTTGAAGAATTTTATTTATCTATTTATTTAACGCAAAGTACTTATATATTTATATCTATTCCTGTTTTTTTTTTTTTTTAATTTCATATAAAAGTGTTTATGTATTATAATAACTATTACGTTTAATGTCTCCTGCGTGCTTATTTCGATCGCAATTCGAAGGATAATGAAGGATGAGATGAGTGATAAGATACGTTGCCCGCTCGAATTATGATGATTAGTAATTGTGTCAGAGGATCCGATTTCGGTGATAAGTGATATAAGAGACGATTTCGTGGCGACAATCGCTTAATGATATATTTAGTACAGTATATTTATTTGAAATAGAAATTAAAGCGACACATACACGAAATTGTTGTTTTGTGGTTAATAGTAATAGTAATAAAAACAGTACGTTTTCTCAATCCAAAAACGATGGATAAATTATGCTTACTCAAATGGAAAAATCAGACGTATAATAACTTCAAACATATTTACGGATGTAATCATAACCCGTAAATGTCGCGATAAAACAATTTATCATTTCTCGGTCCCCTATCCTTGCCGCATCGATTCCTAATTTAAATGGATATATTACGTGAAATATATGCATTCTCTCAAATCATTGCCATGACTGTGATGATTGTACGTATTGTTATAGAGAGAATTAATTAATTACGCGGATTGATAATCGCTAACAATTACTGATAATGCTGTAATAATTATCACGCTTAACATTTGCTGGTAATTTCCGTACATTTCGCGCTTCTCAAAGGATAATACGACGATTGCGGAAGTCGGTCGAATTCACGTCTTTTTTCGGTCGCATTATAATAAAGTGCGCGTCGCGTATGAGATTAATGTCAGGAATGCCGAGTGCAAATTGTCGGATGATCATTTGGCTAACTATCCGTAATCATAATTAATGCTTTATTGTCTTCGCGAGTCAGTGTTGAAAGGAGGAATAGAAGAGAATGAACAAGAGAGAAGGAGAAACAGGATCTGACCGATGATGCAGCAACGGGGTGAGTACTTATATATTTAATTTGTCACTTATTACTTGTCAAATTAATTGTTCATTTCCACGGTAATCGATTTTATTATACATATTCTAAAAAATATAACAGTAATTTTGGTTTTCGACACATATATAACGCTATACATATAATATTTTATATAAATTTTAAGTTTGAGTATTTCACAGTTTTCTTATTGTTTATTTATCTCAAATCTATGCTTTTATAATAATTGTATCGTTTTACATGTATATGTAGTCATTTATGAAGGGCTGCTCATATCGGAGTAAATTTAAAATTTTTTTTGCTTTCCCAAAAATACTCGGAGTTTCAACGAGATTAATAATGATAGTGATAATCTGTCTATAAATAAGTCAAATTAGGAAGTTTCATGTTGATTCAATTAAATAATTCATCCTTGCGTGTCTTTAAATTTGTTGTTAAGTCCAAGGAATCTTTATTAATAAATTGCTTTTAAATTCGCACTTTGAGAATATTCAGCCGGCCTTGCTTACATAAAAATGCTGCAAAGGAAAAAGCTTATGTGTTTAAGAAATAACAATCAATAATGTGAAAAACAGTGAGCGAAGCGTTCGCGAAAGAATCTGTGAAACTATAGAAATTTATAAAGAAACATCGCGAAAAGAAACTTATTTCTAAATTAGCATGCAGTTTTTAAGCGTACAAAAATTTCAAATATTTTTTCGTTTTTATTAATAATCACTTTGAAAGGATAAAATATATCTTTAAGGTTTATTATATTTGTTTTCATATTTAATAAAATGTAAACTATATAGAAGAAATACTGAAGAATACAAACTATATACTAAAGAATAGAGAAAAATTACTCAACTTTTAACGGAGAGTAATATAACAGCAACATTATTTCGGAATGAAAAAGAAAACTTTTTTTTAAATTTGCTATATATCGGAAAAAAATAGTTGATAGGCGCTTACTAGATATATGTACAACGCAGCATCTTGTCTACGCAAGCCACGTGAATACCGATTCAACCATCACACACATAAATAATCAGCTATAAAAATATATAGTATTTTTCGCGTCCTCCTTTCAAAGAGCACGGTAGAAATGAAAAAAATGTGCGTTGGCGATAAGACAATATTACATAAATAATGAATGCGAAAACGCAAATTGACAATCTCGACGCGGGCTGGGTCGGGATAATAAAAATCCGATAGCCGCGTGAGATGTATGCATTCCAAGATTTGCAACACGTGTACACGGAAAAATGATGGTTCTACATACACACACACACACACACACACACACACACACACACACACACACACACACACACACACACACACACACACACACACACACACATGTATATATTGTCAGCTGGAGAGAAGCTTTTGCAAGAGAGAAAAGAATCTCAGAAATGACTCTACGAAAGTGGGGGGAATACATTCAGCGTACCTAATCCAACATTGGAAACACGTAGACCGCTTTTGCCCAAGTTGCGGTAGCGAATACCTGGCGAGGGATGCTGCAAACGTTGCGCTTGTGCGGCAATGCAGCTAGTTAGTAGCTGCTCTTTGGTTCCGGTCGTGTTGCTGCAGTGCACGCCCGAGTCTGCACCTACGCCGCCGCCACCTCCGCCGCCGCCGCCGTTGAACTCTTCCATGCAATCCAGACTTGCTATGGGTGCACGGCAGCTGCGCATACAAAGTACACGAGTTATCGTGTATCGATATCGCTTATATATCCTTGTATATTTCGTCGTATAACTCATCGATTACGATCGATTATGATTGATATCTTGAAATGTGTCAGAAGCACCGGATTTCCGGAATTAAAGAGAGACTCCTCTCCTTAGCGAATATTTTTGTAGCGACGCAAAGCTGTCGTTTGTCATTGCCGTTCTTTAATTTTACTCTTTCAATTTTCTCTTCCGATCTTGGAATAATTTTAAGTTAATATAATATTTAATATAAATGTCTTTTTTTTATTTTGAAAATTTTTGTGCATATAATTTTTTTAAGACGACTTTAGCGTTAAAGTTAAATTTGCGTTTAAACAAATTCAAATTTAAATTAATCAAACAACAATGTTTTGCTATACATTTACAAGTCTCGTTAAAATTTATTTTGCTAAAATTCGATAATTATCGATGCTTGAAGCAACTGTTATATTTCTTAATTTACTTCATAGTTTTTGAGATTAAAGGGACACTTGATTGTTGTGGAACGACCCGTATTACTTTGATCCTATCTTGTCGCGCCATTTAATCGCGTTATGCATTACTTATACGCGCGCGCGCATGTGTACGTGCAACGCGATGCAGCGCGTGTATCCATCATACATGAATTTCCGAGAATTTTCAATTATATTAATAATTGTCCACAGAATCGAGAGCGAGTTATTAGAAAAACTCCCTCCTGTTCTTATTAATTTGAGTGCTTCTAAATATCAGCAAGATTATCATCTATTATTTACTTTGCAAATCTGCATGACATGTTTTGTCAAAATCTCGCGAGGAAAAGAGAGAGAGAGAGAGAGAGAAGAATGGTTAAAGTTCATGAATATTCCTCACAAATAGCGTTACGTCTGTCTGACATGTCATGCAAATATGGGAATATTAAACCCGCGCGTGTCGACTACATCAACTTAATATTACAATCGCAGACACGAAAACTATCCGATTCTTTTAAGGCAAAATTCGGACGCGAATAATTTCACGCACAATTTGCGACCCCATTGGTCAGAAACTAAACTATTATTTAATATGTATGTTCGTATCATTTTGAATTAAAGTTCGCTGCCTATCAATATCCAACGCAAAGTTCTATTATGCCATCTCACTCTGGAGAATTATGTTCTCCCTCTTCAGACACATGATACAGACGAAGAGAAACTCTTATACGGCCAAAGTTAGCTTCAAGAGTGACGTTAATGCAAACTCGCTCCTGTTATTCGCCGGGGTGGAAGGGGGGAAATATATCGATGTAACTATCGTCGTCAATGACACAATTTCATCGTGAATTACTCGTGTTTGAATTTTGCTTAGAACAATGAATCGGTTGTGTTACAAGCGTAGTCTTAGTAACGGTTTTCTTCGGAAACATCTAGATACGTTACGTAGGTGCCCCTTTAAAAGCTAAAACTACCACCACGAGTACCTCGTCGTCGTCGCCGCCGCCGCCGCCGCCGCCGCCGTGCCGTTGCATGTGGGTCACCGGCGCGGGGACGACGACGCGCCACGATAGGTTTCAGGTCGGGGAATATCGCCTTTCGCTCGAATACTCGATATACATACACCGTGTATATACCGATCACTCTGCCCGACATTATGCAGGCACGATCGCTTTGTCAACTGATCGCGCTTAATAATTATAGAGAGAGCCCCCCGCCGAAATATTCGATATTTTCCCACTTAATTCGTCTCTCGTATCGGCGAATCTTGTATCGATGTGCGAGCCACATGATAGCGTATTAAACGAATACACAAAAAATGTAAAGGAAAACGAAACTTAAAGATATAGGATCGATTTATAGAATGATTTTTACAAACAATACGGTATCCGCACAGAAATATAAAAATAATTGAATTGATTAAAAACGGATTGACATATACATGACGAATTTTATCATTATAATTTATTTATTTTTCTATATTCTCAGAAATTAACGAGGTAGATTGTCAAAGGATTTTTGAATAGAATTTCTCTTTGGCGAGAAACAATCGTACTGTTACATACCGATAGATTGTAGGCAGTGGATAAGAATCATCGTCCTCCATACTGCTGTTCGTGTTTGCGTTGTTGTTCGTATCATTTCCCGCCGTCGAGGCATTGCCAAGATTGCACAGCATTAATCGCGACATTACTAACGCGAATGGTAAAAGTGATTTTTCAGTCTGTCGGATACACTCTTGGACGCGAAAACGGGCCGGATGGAGTCCTTATGGAGTTCCACGCATATGAAGCTCTCGACGAGTACATGCGTGTGTTCGACCCCTAATACGGCGATTTGCCCCGTGTATCCTTCGAAACGTATATTTACCGAATTCAGCTGATTCTATTCTAATCGGCTCTAGTTCCTTCCGTCTCTCCGCACGTTTTGTACGTTTTTTCTTTGCTCTGACACTTTGGCGTTGTACATAATCGGCGCGTGATAAAGAAGCATTGGAGCAATCGTATCCTAAAATGCGCAAGGTATATAGATTACGATTATAAGTAAGCGAATCGACGAATCATCGATTATTGCACGCTCATAAGTGTGTAGGCACTAATTTACAAATTTTTTTATTCTCCCTTTGTAATCACTCTTAGGCACCACTTTTTTTTTGAAGAGCATAGAAACTTGACCGCTTTTCGTAGTCGTCGGCACAATCCGCGTTCAGGGACGACACAGTTTTTATCAATTAACGCGTTTAACTCGAGCGAATTTGTTTGATCGAAAACGATGCAAAAGTGCTACGAAGTGGGACGAATGATCGATATGAAGCTAGGATATGTATAATATGATCTCTAAGCGTGTCGGCGACACGGAGGTATTTATTATGAAGCGGAGCGATGACAATCCGATCGCGAACTACAGCTACGGGGCTACAATTTCGCCTTGCGATCCATCGTCGGTCACCCCGTCGTTCTCCAACAGTGTCACGAGAATCGTCCACCGTCGGTTTTGTAGCTGCTACTGCTGTTGCTGCTGCTGCTGCTGCTGCTGCTGCTCTTGCTGCTCTTGCTGTTGCTGCTGCTCGTTGCGTAGATTCCCGTAACGCGCGTATCACGGGTCACGTAACGCGCGCGGCAACGATAAGGGGCATTATCAGGTGGCAGTCGTGATTCGGATCCGAGCATAAGTACGCGTCCGCGAGATAACGGTCCGTCGCGGCGCGGCAGTAACGTGCTTTCATAAAGGAATACACACAAATCGCCAACGAAACATGAGTGGTAAGAATCGTATGGGATTACACGCAGAGAGAGAGAGAGAGAGAGAGAGACAGGGAGAGAGAAAAAGAGAAAGAAAGAGAGAGAAGGGGAAAGAAAAAGAGAAAAAGAGAGAGAGATGGCGAGTGGTTGTGCTCCCTGTAGGCAATACCGCACGCACACACCGCTCGATACCGCTGTGCAATCTTCACCTTCTCCCGGTGACGGTGGACGGTGGCGATGCACAACCCCTCCCCGATGATGCCGATCCACCCCCACGCGGTGGCTGCGCGCGCAATAAGAAGCGGGCGCGCGCAAAATCGCGAAACCTTGACGCGCATGACGAGAGTTACGACGTTTGTGTGCGAATCCTAGCCCACGACGTTGTTTGTCCCTTCACGCTTTCGGGGGCTGCGAAATCGCAGCCCGTCGTCCCATGCCGTAAAACTTAAACTTCTATCGCCCGCGACAGATGCAAAGTCGCGAAATCGTTTTGGATTTATATAATAAAGTATTTATTATATATTAATTTATAGCGATACACGAATACAAACCCATACAGCACAGAACATTGCAGTAATATTGCGGCAATATTGCAATGTTGCTGCAATGTTACAACAATATTAATAATATTGCTACAATGTTCTGTGCTGTATGGGCTATTCTATGCTTTTGGGACGATTTTTATGTAAATAAGCATAACCGAAAAGATAAGAGAAAGCAAAGAAATATTTGTACCTTTTTCTTTTATATGCTTGGAGCAGTTGGAAGATGATATCGCAAACGTCATTATCGAGACGCTTCGAATAATTTGGATATCGATTAATCGGGATAATAATGTCGTATAAGAAGTTATTACTATTGCGATTTTATTGTCCGATGATGAATTAGAACTAATAGAAAAATTAACATTCTTCATTCTTAGTATATTGTTTATAAAATTAGAAACATGTGCCTTTGTTGGCGATTGTGCACAATATTGTACCGCCCTATACAATTTAAAATATTTCATTCTCTGGATAAATTATATAAATGCCTCTTCCGCATTGTCGATGACGCACGCGCATTATTGTCGCCAGGTCTTCTCTTGGCGAACGACAATTGCGGTATCCGTTTTTTTATTATATTTATACTGTACATTTAATTTCTTTTTAGATGTATTGAACAAACAAATGTCTCTTCAAGTATGAATCACAAATTTTAAAAAAATATATATATACCTCTTTATTATAACAAACAATTTCCGAGTGTTAGTCTAAATGAATTAAGATATTTTAAACACATGAAAATGGTAGCAATGGTAGCAAAAATCAAATGTAAAGTCATTAAAGAGGACTCGAGTAACCTTAATGTTGTAAAAAACGTTATTAGCATTTACCGTCTTCTCGATCAAAATGGATATGCAAGGAGAGACGCAGATAAAAATTTTTAAATTCCTTTAAAAAATCACAAGTTTATTGTCGAGTATACAAATAGTATACGTCTAGTGCGGTATACGTATAGCGGTGTAAAAGTGCTTGAAATACATGTATGTGTACGTGAGTAGCCGCATTCGGCGCGCGCGTGATGTCCACCCTCGCCCTCCCTCCCTTTCCCCTTCTCGTCGTGCCGCTGCACCGCGTGCGCCCGCGCGCGGGCGCACACGCTACACACACAGAAACATGTATAATCAACGTAGGAAGAAGGGTTTTGTGAATCAACGGTTTCAACGGCAACGCCGCATTGCAGATCTGCCGCGCCGACACGCAACTGACCCCTCACCACCATTATGCCTAAAGTTATTGTACGTACACACAAGTGAACGCACATACCTATACAAATACGCGACTCTTTACTATCGTCGGTTTACATAGTGCAACGAAAGTAATGCCGAAACGAATATCTCGCGAGACCAAATACGTATAGTACACATCGCAAACAATCTAGCTCGAAACTTGCTCTTCAAATAGTGATAGTCTAGCCGCAAGCATCGCTGTTAGTGTGTCACGCATACATGGTCGTTACGTGGGGAATTCGCGCGCTTTGACAGCACCGGTCGCGGATGCGGTTAATATCGCGCGACGTCGAGGATGATTATATGAAATGATTCGTTATAAAGTGTGTAGATAGACCGAAACAGCCGAAAGATAATTACGCGCGCTCGTATGTACATTTTTACCACGAACGGCAATAGATTCAAACTGATCGCAAACTGTCGAACGAATTATGACATTGGCGTTCGCTGTGATATCTGTGCCATTCGCAGAGCGAATCGTATAGTACGTACCTGCAAGCGGATCTCGCGACGCAAAATATTGGAGGGAATTATACGTTGAGCGCGTTAGCAACGTCCCGTCCGACTCGTATCTTTTCATACATTGCGGAGTCTGCGAAGAGAGGAGCCAGACGCGCACTGGGAGGTTCGCTGGTAAACTCGGTCGTTGAATCCGTGCCAAGGCTCGGAGTTTTCGGGAAAATCCGAGAGGAGACGTATCTACATCGACTTTAAATAAAATCGTCGATTTATATACACAGGATGTGATGATGATGATGATGATGATCGGTATTTCTCAAGTCGTTTGATCTTACAACAAATCGATTGCGAATATATAGCAAGAAAAGAATCTCGCTGACAATACACGCGATCTAAATCTCGCATTATTCGTTCTACTTACATAGCTCCGATATTAATATCTTTGTGACTATCAGAATTGTGCCAATATCTACGGGGTGTATAACTGAAATAACGAGTTAAGATTTACGAATACATTCTTGGCCAATATGAACATTATCTCTTTACATAACAGAAATATCAAAGCATCAACAGCGCATCTGAGTTTTATTTTAGAGATTGGCAATAACATGTAGCATGATTAAAGAATAATTTTGCACAAAATAATGTAGTTTTTCGTAAAGAGATAGCGAATATTTTTGAATAAAATATAATCTCTTAAAAATAAAATCTAATCTCGAGCTTCAAAAAGTTTATCATTTCGTATTCGTAGTAGCATTTTGTGTTACGAAATACACAAGTCTACAAAAGTATGTTTTATATTCTGCTGTAAGTTACAATTTTTGGCGACGTAAATTGAAAATTTCAATCGAAGATTATCTCTCTTCTTCCTTTATTCAAATAATTTTTTAACCTTCAATATTAAATATCTTAGTAATCATAAATTAAAATTCTCTAAAAAAAAATCCATATGAAATTAGACAAAAAAGATTATATTTTATTTTAGTTTCTTTATATATATATATATATATATTTTTTTTTATAAAAAAGTTTTATCTTCTCTCTCTGTAAGACCGCATTTATATATGCTAACATATATTTCTAGAAAAGTCTCGTGAAAACATCAACTTATGCTGATGTGTATTTTAAAAACAGCGTCAGCTTCAATATGACGTATGTATATCGGCTCTTCTTTCGTTCAATTTTTCTCGTGTAAACGAATAAAAATATCATAGTGCACGGGAAACAAAAACGAGACGTGCTCTATTCGTAAAATTCCCTCGACGAAATATAAATATCCCAGCCCGTTCGCTTTTATAAATACTGTCGATTTAAATGTCATCTCATCATTCCCAAGATAAATCAATTCAAGATTTCATTAAGATATACAAAATTATGTCAAAAATCGCATACATCTTTCTCGAATTACTATTATTTTTTAAGACAATTCTTTCTTTTTGCGCCAGTACAAGACAGTGCAAGTTTTATATTTCTGAGCCAAGGTTTTCACCCCTTTCACCCTCTTTCTTCCTGTACATACATTCACAGAGACTGGAGAGGAATCAATTTTTATTGACTGTATTATTTTAATAACTTATTACAGTACTTTATTAAATGTTAAGTTACGGTTTTATCTAAATTTACAGTCACAGATTTTGTGTTTTCGCATTTTGTGTGAAGATGTGTTATCGCAGAAAGGTGTTATCGCGCGCGACGGTTTGTTTCAACATTATAATGCGATTTTGCGTGTATGTGAATGCGTATCTGTATGCGTTTCGCTTTACATTTCACTGACATAAAGGATCACTACGTGATCGTGTAATGGAAGAATTTTTCCTCCGTTCCTCAAATATATATTACCAATGATAGTTTTTTTCTTCTTTTCAACGGAGATACTAAATAAAGGTAAATTCACCGAGCGATTGTTTAACTGCAAATTATTTCGGGTAGTAAAGTTTGCGCGTATCGTCAAAATGATGCAACACTTTGATAGATCGACGATACGGATTCGTAAACGAATGAGACAGCCTGTCGCGGCTAAATCGCGCGCGCGAAATGATATTTCACTCGCGTAAACACGGTACCACGCGGTCACACATCGAGGTCTGCAATATGCTAATGGAACGGCAGTCTTTCTTGCGCTTTCGTACAATTAGACACAGTCGCGAAGCGCCTTTATTCGATCCCTTCTCTATCGTCGCTTAATTACGATTATTAGAAAAATCGTGTATTTAAAGGCCTTTGTTCCAGTGACGGCTTTACCTTTTCGACGTACGCGTATAGATTCTTGGGCAAGCTTCCGATTATGTGGCTTGAGATCTGTGGTTCGTTGCTGTGGCTAATCGTAAATTTGTTGATGTTTCAGCGCACACAATAAAGCCGTAAAGAAAATAATTGTATTTTAAGAGAAAAATAAGCGAAGAAAGAGGAGAAAAGAGAAGGTGAAGGAGAGGAAAAAATTTGGCGCGCGCGCGTTTTATATATATATATATATATATATATATATATATATAAGTAAAAATCGAGATGGGAGAGAGTAAAATGTATATGTTGAATGGAACAAAGAGATGTCGAGTAACATACTCAAAAATGGCATGGATTTTTGCAATGAAGAGAAGAGAGCGGAGAAACAAGGAGAGAGAGAGAGAGAGAGAGAGAGAGAGAGAGAGAGAGAGAGAGAGAATAACAGAGAGAGAAAGAGAGAGAGATTCTTTTTAGAGAGCAGTAAGTAAATACAAAATGCATTACTGCCATGGTTCTAAACATGGTGATAACATTGTGATATTAAAACTGTACACACGGTGATTCCGTGTAGCTGGAAATATAAACACCCCTTGCTCGATCGAGTCTCTCTCGGTAAGTCCGAAGGGGAAAGTTTCCAGCGCGGATTGACAGCGAGGCCGTGCCCGAACATGTATTGCGGGCGGGTCATCGTCCGGGATATCTCGATCATTTCACCGTCCTTTGGCAGGTGGGGAGATTTACCATGAAGAATACGTTGAGCTCGATTAACGACGCCAGTATGAGGAACACGGCATACATGCACAAGCAGGCGCGGCCCACTTTTCTATCGAGCTGAAACTTGTTGGAGGCAAACGCGATGTACAGCAGCATCAGCGTCGACAGTAACGATATGGCGCTATATTCCAAACCGCCGGAATTTATACTGATGTAATGCCTGCCAGGCTGCGTGGGTGAGAAAGACGACTTGATCAGCCAGGGTAATCCGAGACATAGCAGTATATCGAACGTATTCGATCCTATAGAATTACTGATGCCCATCGAGCCATGTCCTGAACAATAAAACGGATAAGAGGAATTACAAAAGAGAAAAGAGATAGTGTAACTATTTTTGAGACTCTCATTGCTGGTTTTTTTTTTTTTTTTTCATGAATTTCATTCTTTTCAGATTTCTACTAATCGCTCTCATTAAATCGACATCTGTTTCCAGTCTGAATTCAATCATTAATTTCCCTTCAATGTTTAACACAGCATGTTAATTTGATAATTGCAGGTGGCAATATACCCTCGTTACGAAGAATTAATTTTACGTGTATATTTTTATTATAGAACGCAGTATATAATTATGTATACCTTGTTTTGCGACAATCACACTCGATACAGCTTCGGGTACGCTGGTTCCTGCCGCGAGAAAAGTGATACCCATTACGGAATCTGGTATTTTGAGTGTATCGCCTGTGGAAGAAAACAAAATTTGTGCGTTTAAAATTTACTTTTTGATTCTTGAAATTTTTCAATATTTTTGTACGCGCAATAACAATGTTTTGTCATTATATTTTTCCTCGTCAATATCGGATCGATGTATCTTTGACAAAAATTACATCGGATGTCATTTCTTATAAAACAAACTTTTTCTCATATTCGATTTATTCGATTTGTTTATCGCTAAGCTGCAAATTAAATTTATGCTTCCACTTACCGATTATAGTGATCATCCACGCTACAACGTAGCTAAGCGATCCAATCCATATGATGCACATCACGAACGTGATGGGAAACCAATTCTTGAATCGGGGTTTCTCGCAGTCGGGAATTGTGCACATGAATACCAGATGAATGGGCCATGTTGTGACCCAAGCGGTCTTTCTTAACCACCCAGCATGCGCTGGCCATACCAACAATTCGTACTCATAATCTGTCATACATGTTATGGGAATATTAAATTTAAAACAGATATTGCCTCGTCCGTGTTTTCCGAAGATTTTGAATGTTATTTTATGTAAAATAACATAAAGTATACAAAATTTGAATAATAGCTTTATGATAGGTGTGTCAAATTTAATATTTGATGTTTTTAATCTCTTGATGACAGTTACTCGGGAAATTTCCATTCGCACATGCTTAATATATACTTGACCTATTGAATGATTTTCGCTCGAAATAATATCGGAAAATATTATTATTGACAGATATATGGTGGTATCAGTGATACAATTGATAATGAAACAAATCGATCTGATTAGATTAGATTTTACTAGGAGTAAATATTTATTAATGTCATTTTTTCTATAACAAATTGTATTTCATTTTAAAACTTTTATCCATAATATTATGAAAATTCAAAAAAAAGAACGAACAGACTTACTAGAATCTGGATTCTCCTCCTGCGTTTTCGTCCCGCCATTTTGTAGCGGCACGTCGATAGTGGCTATTTGCTCCACATGATCCCCGGGTGATTGTAATTTGTCCGGTCTTGGTAAGTGAATATCGCTAGAATCTGTAAAAAACATGCTTTTCAAGCAAGTAAACATATTTTGTTGCAATGTCTAGATTACAAACATTATAAAGACACGTAATACGCTCGCTCGCGCCTTCGAGACTCGCAGGGATCTCGAAACATCAAGATATATTTTGTCTTCTTCATTCAAACTCTATTCTTTTCAATTGTATGTGTAAAAACCTGATTAATTATTGAAAAGATTTTTTTTTTACGGGAATTTGATGAAAAATATAGCGTAAAATATTTAAAAAAAGTAAAAATAAACATTGCTACAGAATTAGATGTTAGATTTTATTTACACTTGTCGATTCATTTTAAAACAACTCACGAGAGTTTCTGTATTTGAAGACAATAATGTTTTAATTAAAGCTATAATGAAATAACCGAAATATTACTGCCTCACCTGTTGTAACTCGTCGACCGTCCGAAGATATCTGGTCGTCGTTTGTACGGAATCTTGTACACCGCTGGAACGATTTATCCCAATACATCACAGCGATATAAACAATATACAAGAGCACCAATGTTAATGCCTCGTACCATTCCACTCGCTCGTCGTGTATAATGCATATTAAAATGGCGACGGTGACACCGTAAGCGAGACAATCTCTGCTAACAGGCCACCAATCCAGTGGCACCACCTGCTTATGGGATTATTACAAATATAATTATGGTATATAATATTTCATTAATATAATGTATATCTAGAGGATATATATCTTCCGTAAATATCATATCTGAATAACCGTTGTATGTATCTTATGTGTATTCGATGAGAAAAAATTATCAGATAGAATTATAAGATTTTGAAA
Source organism: Camponotus vicinus (assembly GCF_025532165.1). Lineage (NCBI taxonomy): Eukaryota > Metazoa > Arthropoda > Insecta > Hymenoptera > Formicidae > Camponotus > Camponotus vicinus. Next base: position 73,401 of record NW_028141947.1, read on the forward strand.
AAACTTTAGACATTATATGTCTACCTTGAATTTAATTCAAACTGCATTTATATATACGCGAATACATTCTCAGTATATATTAAATATACTGTGTATGCGTGTGTTTTCAAGAATATTGATTACATGTCAGTATGACACATTTTTGACAGTTTCTTGACGTGTTGATATAGATTCTTTGTCATTATCAATGTCAATTTTATATTTATTACATCTACTGAATCGCGATAAAGTTTACAATATCATTTGTTTATAATTATCTAAGCATAAAATAATATCGTTGGCGATTTCATTTTATGCTTACATTAGATAATTATGAATGGACGAAGATATCGACGAAGAAGAATGGAAAATTAATTTTTTAATAAATTTTTAAATATATGATCGATAATGTCACTTATTAATTGTCTAAAGAAAATTAAAAGATCTATATATATATATATATATATATATATATATATATATGTATATGTATATTTCTTTCAAAAATTATATAGAATACTTGGCAACCTACCATTCCCGCACCGATACCGCAGCAGGCTGGAACAGCCAGGATGTTGAATACTGCAGAACCTACTATCGTCCCGACGCCAATGTCACCTTCCGTGATGAATGTTCCGATGGCATTCACGAATAATTCTGGGGCCGATGTCGCCGCCGCCATAAACGTCGCACCGGCTACGTCTTTTGACATCGAGAGTGCTAAAATGAAACAATGTCAACTTTAATTTTTTTTTTACTTTTACTTTCAACTTCTTTTTCATATACACATATATGTATACACGTATGGAGCGAACCATTACGAAAAATACATTTGGTAACAAATATTTTTCTTTTTGTCTATTGAAAAAATAAAACAAAAAAATAATCAGAGATTTCTGCCAGAGATATCTCTAGTTCAATGTTAAATGAATAACCCCGAGATTTAGTATTATATGAAATGCATATAAATTAATCATTCTTTTTCTCAACGATAAGCACTATGTCTCGCATGTGTTACGTTTAACGCTAAATCGCTGAAGGCTATTCCAAAGTACGTGTTTGTTTCAAGAAATGTCAAGCGAGGCCAGTTTCCGAATGAGAAACAATTACGGTAACCGATGAAGACGTGTCTGGCGCCCGCAGTGACGCAGATATGCCGCAGCATGGGCATTGATTCGACAGTCGCATATCTCGAGCGGGGGATTAGTAAGAGGCGTCGGTAAGAATGCCAGAATGATCTGTTTTGATCTAACGTAGATCTTTAGATTTGCTTATAGGATCGCGATTTGCACCCAGCACTTTGGTTCAATAAATGTTTCTCTCGACATAGGATTGAGAGAAAAAAATATATAATACAACCCTCTTACCGTGACATATTTTTTCTACAGCAGGTACGAAGAATTTATCGCATACTACTGCTAAAGCGATAAATAAGTAAAGTGACACGATGACGTGTACGACAACGGCACCGCCTTGTCTCTCTTGCTCATCAAACAGGTCGTGTGGAAAATCTTCTATAGCCGGTGGCGTACAATTTATACCTAAAAATGTAAGTCGTCCCTTTAAAACAAAATACACATACAATACAGCACGATTGTTTAAATCTCAATTTCAAAATTCTTATAATTATTCATTCGTCGTCGATTTGTCTGAAATTTTTTCGAGAGAGTTTAAATTGATACACAAAATAGTTTTGTGCACGGGGCATTCTTTCTTTTCTAACAGAGAGAAATTTTATACTACGTCCGAATGCAATCGTCGCGTTCTACAGGGGGCATTGACTTACGACGGACGTGCCTTAATTTACTTCATCGATATCGTAAGCGTAATAAACGGTAATCTTACATAATCGGTAGAGATAGTAGAAAGATATTTCGTTCTCTTTTCTCAGTCGAATGGATGCTAAAATTTCGAAAGATTCAAATTTTAAACCCTTTTTTACCCATACTTACCCATTTTTCTTCTCCAAGTCAATTTTTTTCTTTTTTTTTTGAGAAGAAAACTTTTGCCAGAAGAAATTTTATCCTGCAATCTCAATTTAAAAATTATATCGCGAAGAATCCTGTCGCTCGCAATCTACGATTTTCGCCGCACCCTGTATCATTCCCGGCGATCGCATAATACGACGATTCCGGATGTACCGCACCTAGGGCACACTCGTATCCGACGAAATGCGTTTTTATCGTTGTGTAATACGCAAAGCGCGTACGTACAAAACTGTATAGTGAGTGCTGATTAAACCGCGGAATACCTTCGTTCCTATTTACAGGTCGCAGCGCGACTAAATACTCCGAGACGAAAATGCATTGCATTCTCCGATATGTATTTTTGACAATTCGACCGCTCTTTCGTCATATTTCTCTTGTGCATTCCGTTATGCTACATTCGCGTGATGTTACGTCAATTACGTGTTTGCTACTTTAATGTAAAGCAGAAGCTTTTCCTCGAAGCTTCGCAACCGTTTGTGGCTTTAATACGATAAGAGCGGAGGGAGGAGCTTAAAGTTAACTATTATCTTTTTAGAGTCGGCGGCTCATTCTGGCGCTAAAAGGGAGTAGAGTTGTGATGACGACGACGACGACGACGACGACGACGACGACGACGACGATGACGAGGAGATAGATCGACGGTTACGAAATCGGTATATGAGCAGCACGTACATTGACTCGCCGAATAGACAAACGTTCCCGCTAGAAACGACGCGGAATGTCACGCATGCATCGGACACACGAACACGTCGGCAACGATACGACGGTGTGCGATGTCCAAATCGGATCGTGTGGTGGTAAGATAACGATACGCCACAAGTAGGAAACGTCTCGTTACCGTTCGTCATTACTTCAATTTTATGGAACCGTCGTGTCGTGCCGAATTCTTTGGCAAACAAGCAAGAGCCGCGAGGGAGGGTGAGGGAGGGACATGGTCCGTCTGCAATATACGTACGATTGATCGAGCAACACGCTCTCGTGTCCAATTTTCAAAGGCGAATTCCTTACGAAACGTTTATATCGAAATACGAGACACATATTTATTTTGCCATCGAACTTGTTGGTAATTATCAAATATTCTTTTAAATATAGATAAAAAATTTTTAGATTTTAATATTAATATATATTTTCGGATGTATCTAACTAAACTTGAAGTTAAAATGATTTTCTTCATATTAACGTTTAAAAGAATATTGAAAATGTATTACATACATTGTAAATGTGCATGTACATGTACATAAATCAATATTTGAGTTAGCTTCAATTTAACTCTAATGACGTGTCCTTTTACTAATTAGAATTTTTCATGTATATTTGGGCTTCCTTGGCAAGCTGACAAATTTTATCTAACCAACCATATTAATTTATTTCACTCATGTGACGGCTACTTTATCATGTATTTTGTTCATGATTGAGAATCAAAATCAATTATTCATCAATTGTCCAGTAAATTATTAAAAAGCACGCTACTAAATGATAATTATAAATATAGCAAATTAAGACACATCGCAAAAGTCGTTTATAGTAAGAAAATATATGAAACTTATCACTTATCTATCTGATCATTATCGGATTACTGTATATTATATAATGCCCAATTTAAATTATCTCTTGAGGGATTAATTATTAGTGGTATATATAAGTTCGTACTGGATTAACTAATTGCCGCCATCGTCATTTAAAACGACATCGCGACACTGGACTCTTTCTCGCGTTTTTATATTTTACACTTTTATGTTTTATATAATTTCTCTCTCTCTCTCTCTTTCTCTCTCTCTCTTTCGTATTTTACCCCGTGAGTGGGAGACACACGAAAATACGAACGGGCGCGCGCGTATTGGTGCCTCTTACAGGTTTCATACCGCTATGTGACTGGATGTGACTTCCTACCGATTAAGCAACCTAAAGAAGTTAAATTGCTCTCATTCAACTTGGCAGAACAGATGCCATTCATGTCTAATGTACGTCGTATAAACGTAGATATATCACGGACGACTCAACGACTCGGGTACTCCGGCGATTCGTTCGGTCGGAAGGGCGCGGTGCGAGACCGTCGCCGGTTGCCGGCAGACGGTAGCCGATGGATAACACAGTTTAATGAAAAAAAAGAAAGAAAGAAAAAACAAGGGATAATTAATTCTTGTAGTCTTTCTTGACTATTTACTTCGCGGCGATTACCGTATATTGGATTCACCATGTAATCATCAATTTAACATTGGATTCGTATAAATCATGAAAACATCCTCTCTATACTATATACGAATTTTTACAAAAATTCGAAATAAAGTCTATTTTAAATAATATACTATATAAATTTAAACACAAATTCAGAATTTTTTTTTATCTTGATATTTGCAATACTGAATTTTATCATTTTTAATTTGTCTTCACATATCAAAGATTTATATTCAACAATTTATATAAATATTTAAATTTGAATGAACAATCGAAAAATATTTGATAGAATTTCTCCTGAGTACTGAATTTTATCATTTTTAATTTGTCTTCACATATCGAAGAGATTTATATTCAACAATTTATATAAATATTTAAATTTAAATGCACAATCGAAAAATATTTGATTGAATTTTTCTTGAGTACTGAAATTTTCTAGCAATATATTTAATTTGTTTAATAAATAATAAAATTGTTCTTCTCGCCTTACATAAATAAGTTATTAATATGATAAAACATTAGAATAATTTTATGATTCTAATATAAAATAATCTAATTGTAAAATTTTTCAAAATTGTGAATAGAACATCTGTAAAAATGTTAAACTGTTATATCAAAAATGCTAGAGAAAATAATTATATATATATAATTACAAAATAAACACTAAATTATACTTTTATTGATATATGCCGCTTATTAATACTCAATAAAAGTATAATTTAATGTTTTTTTTTTTATTGTAAAATAACGTAGAATATTAAGTTAATAAAATTTACAGGCAAATCTAATAAGATCAAACTAATCAAATGTGTCAAAATTCGGCGATAATTTAAATCTGAAAAACAATTTAAAAAAAAAGTAAAGCACCTAATAAATGTCGCTCATTCGTCGTTTTTCCACATTTAAATTATCGCCGAATTCTGATACTTTTGATTAGCTTGATTTTATTAGACACTTGCCTATAAATTCTATTAAATTAATATTCTACATTATTTCCACAATCGGGAAAAAACATTGAATTATACTTTTATTGAGTATTAATAAACGTTATATATATATATATATATATATATATATATATATATATATATATATATATATAATTTTCAAACTAGTCACTGCAATTTTAAATAATCTCGAAAAAATTGAAAATTAATCCGTTCTTTGAGAGAGAGAGAGAGAGAGAGAGAGAGAGAGAGAGAGAGAGAGAAATGTTTTCACGAGACATACACTCGATTGAAAATAAAAGATCTATTCTATAATCAATTGCAAACGGTCAAGATTTAAACCTATCGTAACATAAAAAAGTTTTTCTCTTCCATGGAATAATAATAAATTTAAAAAATATTTCTTTTTTTATTTAACATGAAATGCAAGGTTGCTCATAAAATGTAATTTTTCCTCTAAACTATGATTTATTTATTTTATATGTAAATTTGCCTGAACACGTGATTGATAATAATCATGCTAGACAAGTGAGTGACAAAGAACGACACGATGCGTTAGGATAATAAAAGACGAATGAGCGTAATTTTCATTAATTGTCATTAATCTTATCTCGTAATTGACGATGCTTAATTATCTTTAGATCGCTTAAAGTCACCCATGTTATCTCGTCTCAAGATTCTTACCGGTTAACTTTAATTCACGCTTCACCATCCCCTGCGTTGTTCTTATTAAAGGTCAACGTAACTGCCCGCAACGAAAGCGGATGCTTCGTCTAACGCGAGTATAGTGTAGAGGTAAACTTCTACGTCTACATCACTGTTAATATGCCATTGATAAAGATCTTCGGTCGAGATCTCGGCTTAAAAGATGTCTACAGAGAACGTTTGGAAGAAATTGACAACTTCTCTTTTAGATATTTGAATAGAATAATTAATTTTATCATCGCTTTCTCCTCAATTGTGTAAGTGATTTGATGTATCTTTAACAGAAGATGACAATTTCATACATTTAATCACATTGATAGCATTTCATATATCCGGACTGACATGTCGAGAACTCATCTTTGCACCTTAGTCAGGATATAATTATCTTGTTAACGACAAGGATAGTCTGTTAGTACGTTAACGTGTTCAATCTACAATGTATTAATAAATTAAATTTGAAATGCGAGTTTTGTTGGTGATATTAAAATTTTGTCGAGCTATATGACATTTTAATATAAGCAAAATGTACTGTAGTAGCTTGTGCACGCAGAAAGTTATTCATCTCCCTACATCTAGCACTGCTTTCTAAGCATGTTAAAAAAGAGCTCTTAAGATAATAGTAAGAAATGTTATATTCGGGATATGATAATTATTTATTTATAATACGTAAACAAATTCATTTGAGAATCGTAATCATTCCACATTATGTGTGAGTTTTAAATTGAATAATAAATTGTTTGTGAGTTTACGAATAAATAATTAAAAGAATATTATATAATGAAAGAAAAACAATATACATATGAGAAAATATTTCGTCTGTGAAAAATATATTTATTTTTTAAAATATTTGTATGTATTTGAAAATGCCATTTGTTTTCACAAATGCATTGGTTAGAACTGGACCGTTAATTTTAGTTTGCAATTTATATAAAAAAAAAAAAAAAAAAAATTTACTATATATGTGTCTGAATGTATATATCTAACTCAAACTTATGTAAGGATTCTCTTTCGCAGATTCACAAATTTGTGATATGCGTAAATAAATAATTTTTGTTTGTAGACAAGTAATATGTATAACGATTATTCGAAGATGTAGAACTCTGTTATTTATATAAGCAAAATAATATCAAAATTCTAGAAGAGAGAAAGTGAAAGAAGAAAAGTAAGAAAGGAGTACTTTTGCGGATAATTATTCTCAAATTAAACGAAATTGAACAAAATGAAAAAAAGTCTTTAACTTTACATGTGAAATATCTCTCCAAGCAGCACGATTATTAAGGCGCAACGAAAGAGAGAAAAATCAGAGGAAAGAGGCAAATAAATAATTTCGGTAGAAAGAGAGGCGAAAAAAGAAAAGAGGAAGCAAATTTCACATTCAATGTCTAAAGATTTCCTACTGATTTTATATATAATGTCACGAATATCGCAAACGCTATAAAGAGGATTTGTATAATTTGTTTCAGGGAACACTTTCTTCACCATCGGTCGCTGTTTATCGCGATGAAAATAATTGACACCAAACCAACGCGTACAACGAAACATATCCTACCGTATTCGCACATTCCCCGTCTTCACAAGGTAACTCTTGCATTCGCGGAGAAACGCAAAGTGTCAAGTAAACAGGCCGATCAAAAGCACTTTATATATAAAAGCACGTATTTTTTCCGACCCTTTTTTTCGGCTCTCCAATTTTTTCCGCTCATCTCGTCGCCTGTTTCCGTTTCTCCTAATCGACATATTTCCCCGTGCACGGTTCACACCATCCTCTCTTCGAAACTGTTTCGAAACACGGTCGCGGTCTCGGTGATATTATTGAAAATAAGATTCAAACACACCTCCTCCTAGGTCAGTCGTATCCATGTTGTCAATCCCGTTGTCACACACATACTACATTAACATCTACTCCGAAGTCCGACATCGTTTGTTGGAATCGCCCCTCCCTCTATCTCTTCTTTCGCACGTAGCGCCTGTTGCTAAATTGTACCGCATGTAGCTTTAAGTCCGCAGAGTTCCGAAATTTACAGCGAAACAACGATACGTATCGTAACATTACGCATCATCTCCGAACAACCGCGATATCGATGCTTTGTCAGCGAAAAAAAATAGATACATTTTAATAAAATTTTGCACACGTTTTAAAATAAAATTGTACAACTAGACGCTCATTTTCACAAATTTCTGAGACATGTATGCTAGAAGGAAAAATATTTAAAAATCTCTCCTTCCAGCTAAGAACGGCTTAAAATCACTTAAAGTAGAGTCTTCTGTCAACTTTATACCGTGTTATGCATACTCATACACAAGCGTGCATCAATTTGCCTAGTACAGACGCACTAAACCGCTCTGCTGTCTACGTTGATAGCATGTGTCTCTACATCTGCATCGATGCATCTTGTTTCGGAATTAATGCATGCATTAACATAAGCAATATTCACATAATTGCAAATTTTTTTTGCAATAATCATGATTAAACTATCAGCGTGTCACATTTTAATAAAAATATTTATATTTAATACAAATATAAGATTTAATTTTAATAATAAAAATAATTAAAAAGATATGTTTACTTAAATTTTTAATAAAATAAACTTTGCATCAATTTGATTTGAAAATATTCTAAATTTAACAATTACCACAAATAATTTACTGCTAGTGTACTTAATTCTCAAATAATATTATCTTTAATGCTTAAGATTAAAGATTTGCATATATATATATATATATATATATATATATATATATATATATATACATTCTACAATTTTTATCATAAAAATATACAAAGGTCAAAATATATTTTCCAATCTGTTTCGATTCAATTGCAATAACTTGACTGTTCATAACTGTTGACACTTTAGTGTCATAAAAAATGTTTCCAGACAGACATGAGAAAGTTTAGACACGAGATGAGATTTCTCTAATCATACTGAAGAATTTGTGTGATTCATCTCAATCTCAAAAATATGGATCGTTTATAATGCGCAATATCAAATCATACATTGTACAATACATTTAAAATAAATAAATAAATTTTTATTGGTCGAAATATGCAAGTATCAACACATAAGAATCAAGGTAGCTTTCCTATAACGTGACGAGATGATAAACTCAAAAGTGGGAAGTAATAATATAAACTCGTCGGGAATATAAATCGCTGTATAAATCTAATAACTCTAAATAAATTGACGCTGAAATGACAAGATTCGAGGGATGGAAATACACGTTTGTGTCCATGAAAATCGGAAATTTTCCGCGTGCTTAAAACGAAGGGACAGACGATTACTTTGCGTAGTATCTTATCAGTATCACTTAAGTGAGTGCGATAAGTCTTTCACGAATGAAAAATATAAACGTGTGGTCGAACTCTAAGTATCGGATAAACGGCAGATAATCATTGCGTGTCGCATCGCGTCGCAAAAACGCCAAGAGGCCGATCACTTTGCATATTTCGCGTTGTAAAAATCACCCGAAAAATCACCCTCGTCGCGCGTTCTTACATAACGAAGAATGGTATGGCGGCACAGACAGACGGTCGGATACCGGATATTTCTCGTTATTACTATACCAGCTACGTACTTTTTTTACATCAGTATAATGGGACGGTTCTCTGACAGTTCGACTACAATCGGCTACGAAACGAATTGGCGTGAGTATATAGAGTATAACACGAATATTTTTCTCCTTTCTTACGCATTTTAGAATGAATGAGGAATTCTATTTTGACATTGTCGTTGGAATAAAATGTTTTTCTAGAGAATCCAATTTCTCATTTTTTTTTCTTCACATTTTTGCTTAAAATGGCTGCGATGCTATTTTTCTAGAGGGACGTAAATTGCTACAGGCGAGCGAGTTGAAACAACAAGGGAACGATAGTTACAACTGCACGCCGCCGGCAATCAAAGAATTCCCACCCGACGGATTTACGCGGGAGCAAAGACAGGCAGGATTTATAATAATCCACTTCGTCGTCGCTATCTATCTGTTTTTATTACTTGCTATTGTCTGCGACGATTATTTCGTTCCCTCTATTAAGAAAATTTGCGAGCGTGAGTATATATAACTGAAGGACTACTGTCCAGACTTGACCGTATTTTCACGTATAATGCACGTATTCTGTTGTATTTTATATTAATATTATTATTTTTTGTTCGGTTTTTCGCCTTCTCTCTTCATCTTTCGCACGAGAAAACAAAGCTGTTGAAATAAAACGAACGAAATCTCTTGGCAGGTCTTAATGTCACCGAGGATGTGGCTGGTGCGACCGTGATGGCGGCTGCGAGTTCGAGTCCGGAATTGTTCATCAACGTCATTGGCACCTTCGTGACGGAAGGTGATTTGGGAGTAGGCGCTATCGTCGGTTCCGCGGTATTCAATATATTGGCAGTACCTGCGTGTTGCGCGTTATTTGCGAACAAAGTACGTGTGTGTTGTATAAATTTTGATGCAATTTTGCGATCCTTTCTTGATCCTTCTTCTTGTACATTTAATCCTTATCGTATCTACAGGTGCTAAATTTGGAATGGTGGCCCGTGTCGCGCGATACGCTGGCGTACGCCGTGACGGTTCTCCTCTTGATCTTGACTCTGCGGGATGGACGTATCGAGTGGTACGAGGCGCTCATCCTCGTCACTTGTTATATTCTGTATATAACAGGTAATATATTAGTGAATAAATTTCGGAAAGAACGCAAATTAAAATTTCTTTTTATGCACAAATCTGCAAAATTACGGATTTCAATGTTGCCCCAAATTCAAACTACATTTTAGTTATAATTTGTTTTAAAAAAGATGAGTTATTTTTATAGATTTATATAAGAGATTTTTTTTTGACAAAATGAGAGTTTTAATAGCAAGTAACTAATCAAATTGTTTGCCGCGATTACAATATATTACAATATAGAATAATTAATAATCAAAATTATAAATTTAATAATAAAAATAATCGCTCATCCTTTTCAGCAATGTGTTTCAATCGTCGTATCAATGATTTCATAAATCGAGTAACATCTAAAAGGAAAAAATATAAAAATATCTGCGAAAAGAGCCCTCTACTTCTATCAAATAGTAAGACATCTGTAATATAATTGATTGTTATCGCCTCTGCAAAAATAAGTGAATTAAAAGAAATTGGTACAATTTTATTCTGTGGAATTATAAATTTTTAATCTTTTTAAGTTAGAGATTGTACTCCTGATATTCATTAATTTCTCTTCTCAATAAAAAATATTGCTTGATGTATAAAGAAGTAAGTATAGAAGAATCGGCAAAAATATCTTTAAAGTCTAATTTCGTAGATTAAGAAAGAAAAATTTAATCTCACAGAATAAATTCCTGTGTGTGTCAATTCATTTTAATCCACATATCTCTTTGCAGGGATTGCATACGCGGTAATTTACTCGTAAGAAATGTAATTTCACTATCTTTCATTTTGAAATCTGACAGACTTGGTCAAAGAAACGGAGATTTGTGGATTTTCAAGTTCGAGTGAGCCGGACGAATCACGTATGTACATACCACAAGATGACACGAGCGATAATATTCTACAACAGTGTGTATAAGGCTGTAATATTATTTCACACTCTTAACATTTTCATACAATCTTGTTGCGATATACATATATATATACATGCTGACAAGTTATACTTATGATATAGACGGAGACCAGTAATGTAAAATATACATTAAATATTTTCTTTTTAGTCGATATAGTAAACATGATGTCTTGGCCGAATTCAACATGCCAGAAAATATGGTGGATAATCACTTGGCCCATTAATCTAATATTACTCATCACTATTCCCGATTGTAGAAGAAGCAAATTACGATTCTGCTATCCCTTTACGTTTCTTATGTGTGTAATATGGATCGCGACTGCATCCTACATTATTGGATGGGTCATTACTGTTATCGGTAAGTATCTCGCTTCTTCATTGTATGAATATATTATTAAATATATACTTAATATATATTTTATTTAAATCGCTCCATCACAATAAAAATTTCACGAAATATATTTAAAATGTTGAAGTATAAAATTCGGGCTCCATGTAATAATGTGTTACATTAAAACATTAAAAGGATAGTGTGTTTGTGTAGAAATGGGTGTAAAAATTTCTTAAACATCTTTCAGATGTTTGTATTATTTAAAATGATACATATCACGTTTATGTATGTTTCAGGTAATACTTTTAGAATTCCTGATTCTATTATGGGCTTGACGTTTCTCGCTGCGGGAATGAGCGTACCCGAAGCAGTTTCAAGTGTTATCGTTACAAATCAAGGTATTGTGACTCTATTAAATTATAACGTTAGAAATAAGATATATGGAGATTTCTCTATATCTTGTCCTATATTTTATATATAAGAATACTTACTACTATATAAGAATACTTTGTACATGAATGCTAAAAATCCTTTACAGGTCTCGGAGCTATGGGAATAAGTAATTCGATCGGATCAAACGTATTCGATATATTATTGTGTCTCGGATTGCCATGGTTTATCAAATCTACGCTATTGCCGAAAATACCCGGGCAATATTACGTTCAGATCAATTCTCAGGGATTAGTTTACAGTTCTGTATCTCTCTTTTCTACGTTAATCGTCTTATATGGAGCTTTACTTATTAACAGATTTAAATTAAATCGAACAGTCGGGATCATCTGTCTTGTAATGTACATCGTATTTTTGGTATTCGCATCCGTTATAGAACTCAATACATTCTTTATCGTTAATTTACCGATATGTATCGAGTAGGAAATATATCAATCTTATTCATATGTAATATTTATATTTTGTAAATGTCCATGTGTGAATCTATATGTACACATTTTACTTAAAACGTTTGTACAATTTTTGTATAAAAATCAAAAACATATATATATATATATATATATATATATATATATATATATATATATATATATCTGAATATAAAAGTTATATAAAAGTTTTAATTAATGTATCAAATTAAAAAAAAAGTATACTGTAAGTAAAATAGTATACCACAAGTTTATCTATATTATTACATATATTTATAAAAACGATAATTATAGAATAATATTCATAAAAATTAATAGTCATAAAGATGACAATTATATTCATAAAAATGATAATTATATATATAATATAATCAAATATTTATATACTTATTCTTATTACGTTTATAAATTTAAATCATTAATAACAATCTAATTCTTTAGCCAAGTCTGCTTATATATTACCATGTGTACATACATGTACACACACATACATATACACATAGAGATATATTCATCAGTTTTATTGGGAAAATGTCACATTTTTAAAATGTAGATTGCAATATACATATATAAATATATCGTAATTCTCGAATATTATAAATGAAATAACAAAGATATAAAATAGTCCCATTATCAAAAATATACTTGATCATTATAAATAAAATTATTGTAGGCACATGTATGCATACAATATATATATATATATATATATATATATATGAGTACATATATGTAATGTTTTTATTAGCAAATAAAGACTTAAATTATTTGTTTCTTTTAAACATACAACTATAAATTGCATAAAATTATAAACGTATAAATTATATTTTTTTAAATTTATTTTATAAATTAAATTTATAAACTTTTAGCTTATACTGTTTAACATAATTGACCACAATCTACTATCATAATTTTTTGATATGTTTTACCAGTTGAAGAACCATAACTTTCAATTTTTCTTACAATGTCCATTCCTTCGATAACATTGCCAAATACGACGTGTTTATTGTCCAGCCAAGGCGTTTTTATAGTAGTGATGAAAAATTGTGAGCCATTTGTGTTTGAACCAGAATTTGCCATCGATAATATACCGCCTCCGGTATGTTTGAGTTCAAAATTCTCATCTTCGAATTTTTCACCATAGATTGATTTACCACCTGTACCATTGTGATGAGTAAAATCACCACCTTGACACATGAAATTGGGAATAACACGATGAAAATAACTTCCTTTATAACTGTAGCCTCTTTCTCCTGTGCATAGCGCACGAAAATTTTCTGCTGTCTTTGGTACAACATCAGGACGTAATTGTATTATAATTTGTCCCAATGGCTTATCATCTGCAGATATGTCAAAGTACACTCGTGGTAAATACATTGTATTGAAATTCTCGCCAGAGTACTTGAAACTGGATATAATAATTATAATGAAAATTATATTGCAGCTGGAATGTACGAGCTGAAAACCAAACTTATTTAAATAGAATTATCTAATTACGCTAATATTTTCTTTATAACACTTGTCTACTATCGTGCAATTTTTATTTACTTACATATTTACAGTGGATTTATTCAGAGGAAATAAAAATTTTAAAAATTGATTCCTATCCACAAATTCATTCCAAATTCATAGACAATAAGATTGAAATACTTGTTTGGAATTTCCGTTTCTTTTTTTATATATATAAAATGAATTCCTTGTCTTCTTCACCTTCTCTTTTATCTCTTAGGATATTTATCTCTTTAGGAACACAATACAGTCTCTACATTTTCTTGTTGGAGCATGTGTAATTTTACGTTTTACACGTGATTGATAAACTACACAACTTTGTTGTTTTGAAATTTCTAACCTCATCAACGTCATCTACAGTCTTGTATCTCGAACCGAAATATCGAGTGCGTTCAAAAATTCTACTCATGGAATAAAATAACGCTTAACTGACCAATCGGGAGAACGAAATTCTCTTGTCCCGATTGGCCAATTAAACGATACTTTACCCACGAATAGGATTCCCGAACATACCTAATATGACGTCATAACCCGCTAGATTTGAATAAGTTTATCACCGACATGCAATAATATACAATAATATACAATAATATACGGTACTTTATCGTGATAAAATTAAATTTTTCTAATCTCCTCTATAGAGAGAGAGAGAGAGAGAGAGAGAGAGAGAGAGAGAGAGAGAGAGAGAGAGAGAGAGAGAGAGAGAAAATATCGAAATCACAAATCTAATTTTCACATTTTAATGACACATGCATAGAATGAAAATATATATTATTAATAAAATCGCATTATTTTTATAGAAACGTTGTCAATTGACACATCATTCATTTTGATATAATTCTTGCATATATTCTGGTATACATTATATTATAGTTTTTTCGACCATTTTTATATTTAAAAATACTTTATGAAAAAATTTATACAAGTTTTCGTATAGAAAAATTGTTTCATGATTTCGATTTTAGATAACTTTCTACAAAAACTTTCACATTTCTCTAGTTTTTCTATGAATTACGTGATCCATATATCTGAAGATAATTGCCGTTACGTATAATCGCGAAAATACTGCGCAATCTCTCGAATCATAGGGCGCGTTCAGCAGATACAACTGTTGCACAAAGATTTCGATCCTGTACGATTACGTAATTTGAACGATACATACATTTATTACATGTATATACACGTATAAATGCGTCCCAAATTGTCAACGGTATCTATGTAGAAATATTAATTATATAACGATCGCGCGGAGGAAGAGGAAGGATGAGTTGTGCACTATACAAAGAAACAAAAAACAGAGCAATAAAGCCGTCAGAGTCAAGCAATCCGCTCGTTTTGAAAACGCTGACACAGGTTAAATTTCGATGAATGTACACATACCTCGTGAGCCGCGACACATTTACAGATTGATTTAATAAACGCGAATCTCTCGTCCATCCTCGCGCTTCCACGTACACAAAGATTAGAAGAGGAGAATTCGGAAATAAACGGCGCCGTTTTTAGCGCCAAATGTATGAATACGCGCCAATAGGTATACTAACCGTGCTAATACATATATGTTTCAACAGATTTGAGAAGAAAAAGAGAGATTAAAGTTGTATAAATAGAAATAATTTTTTTCCCCGAATTAAAACGGCTCGAATACAAAGCGAGAGTGGAAACAATAGATTTACTTACGTGTCTCTTGTACATGCATACGCGATTCCTACGTCAACGTACGCATGTAACGTGCGTACGTGTGTGTGTGCATCTATGTATCGTACATGGGCACGGGCACGCTTCCCGAACACAATCGAGAGCGCGCACGCGTGCGCGAGTATGAAGCGTGAAAAGCAGTGGAAAGGGTGAGCAGGGGTGAAGAGTCCAAGTGTGCGTTATTTCGGTGGTGATTCGGAACAAAAGGTTGCAACTTTTCTCTTCGACGCCGTCGATCTCATTGACGCGTCAGATTGATCGACGCTGTTAATCTTCTACAGCTGTCACGGAACAAACTGTACCGAAACGGTGGTCGTCGTAGACAGAGATCCGCGGCTAAACCGAGACGATTCGAGAGGCGCGAGTTGTCGGACCCGGCTTCGTTCCTAACCGACCGATTGATTGTCGTTCTCGATCGATTCGTCTCCTCCTAGGCGCCCGTCCACCTGTTTCCAGCATGGAGGCTCTGATACCTGTGATAAACAAGCTACAGGACGTGTTTAATACCGTCGGTGCTACCGTGTTACAGTTGCCGCAAATCGTCGTCCTGGGTACGCAGGTTAGTCGAGTCTCTCTCTCTCTCTCTCTTATCTTGGATAGGTAATAACGCAGCAGGTCTGTTCCTCTCATTCGAATGCTCTTTGTTGTCAAAATGAAATAAATGCATGCTTCGAGTAAGAGAGAAGAGTTTGCGGAGTACGGGTGGAAGGAACAAATCGAGGTGTCATTCATGGATCGTTGGATTTGCGGACGTTTAAATTTTTTCCATCACGAATAATATAATCTGTTACATTATAAAATTATTTACGAATGTCATAGTTGAGGAAGGCGATATCGTGGTTGTCTTGATATCCCAATCGATATAATAGTAGGAGTATTATAGTTTATTTTCTCGCAATCAATTAAACGACGAAAAGCAGATTTTTATCAAAATCTCAAAATCTTGATTTCTAAATGAATTTTCAGAGTGCTTCGGAAAAGAGATTCAAGTGAGATAACTTATTATTATTAATAGGCATTTTTCATGATGTAATAACAAATGTGTTTTTGCAGAGCTCTGGAAAATCATCTGTAATAGAGAGCTTGGTAGGACGCTCCTTTTTACCTCGGGGAACTGGTATTGTCACGCGACGCCCGTTAATATTACAGCTTGTGTATTCGCCAAAGGATGATCGAGAACATAGAAGCGCAGACAATGGTACTCTGGACTTGGACGAATGGGGAGTGTTTTTGCACACAAAGAACAGAATCTACAAAGACTTTGACGATATTCGTTCAGAAATTGAGGCCGAAACTGACAGAATGGCTGGTGCAAATAAAGGCATCTGTCCAGAACCGATTAATCTTAAAATATACTCAATGTCGGTTGTTAATCTGACACTTATAGATTTACCTGGTATCACAAAGGTACCAGTGGGCGATCAACCAGAAGACATTGAAGGGCAAATCCATGAACTTGTATTGAAATACATATGTAATCCTAACTCTATAATCTTAGCAGTTGTCACTGCCAATACCGATATGGCCACAAGCGAGAGCTTGAAGTTAAGTAAAGACGTTGATCCAGATGGCAGACGAACGTTAGCTGTTGTTACAAAATTGGATCTTATGGATCGAGGTAAGTTTCATTTTTTACAGTCCTAAATTTTGCCGCACAAACATAGTATTAACTGTAATATTAATTAAATATATTTTCTCTTCCTTCTTTTTTAGGAACCGATGCCATAGATATTCTATGTGGTAGAGTCATCCCGGTTAAACTTGGTATTATAGGCGTCGTCAATCGTTCTCAGCAAGATATAATGGATAATACGAGTATTAAGGAAGCGTTAAAAAATGAGGCCGCATTCTTACAACAGAGATATCCAACATTGGCAAGTAGAAATGGAACTCCTTACTTGGCCAAGACGCTTAATCGTTTACTTATGCAACATATCAGGGAGTGTTTACCAGAATTAAAGGTAATAATGTTAATTATTGTTGAAAATTACATCTAGTATAGCTAGTGTAGAATCTACTAAAAGTGAGCATAATTTGGTAGAACTTGTGTTTTTTGAAAACAGAACAGAGTGAATACAATGATCGCGCAATATCAAACCCTATTCAATTCCTATGGTGGAGACGTCGAGGACAAGAGCCAAACCTTGCTGCAAATAATCACGAAATTTGCAAACAGTTATTGCGCTACAATAGAAGGTACCGCTAGAAACATAGAAACCACAGAGCTATGTGGCGGCGCTCGTATCTGCTATATATTTCATGAAACATTTGGCAAAACACTCGATTCGATTAATCCGCTGGCGGATCTCAGTAAAATGGACATACTAACCGCTATTCGCAATGCAACCGGTCCGAGACCGGCTCTTTTCGTGCCAGAAGTTTCCTTTGAGTTGCTAGTCAAACGACAAATACGAAAATTGGAGGAGCCTTCGTTACGATGCGTAGAACTCGTGCACGAAGAAATGCAAAGTATAATACAACATTGCGGCACCGAGGTGCAACAGGAGATGTTACGTTTCCCTAAATTGCACGAACGTATTGTCGATGTTGTTACACAATTGCTACGTAGACGGCTCCCGCATACCAATTCAATGGTAAATCAAAAAACATTTCTTATATATTTATACATCCATAATGAGTTTTTTTATACTTATTTAATGATTTGATTTCTTGAATTAAAAGGTAGAGAACTTGGTGGCGATAGAATTGGCGTATATTAATACTAAGCATCCCGATTTTCATAAAGATGCAGCATTTGTATCATCTTTATTGAAGGACGCTGATGTAGATCACCTGAAGCACAACAAACGATTAGCTTCAGCATCCAGTACTATAATCACCAATGACACAGTAAGTAATTTTCATTTAATTCATGTTGTTATTTCTGAAATTTTATTCTTTTTGTGTGTACGGTTAATATTATCGTAAAGTTTTCTGTTCAGGCTGACAATGATTTAAATCCAGATGACAATATTCGCATATCGTTTATCAAGTTTTATTATTTCAATCACACCATTTTTAATTTTTGTAGTGTATTTGTGTAATTAATAGTGAAATATATATTTGTAACAGATTGTAAAAAAATCAGTCAATAATCAAGATGAGAATTCTGTTTCTGATCAGACTAAGGAACAGCAAGGACAGCAAAATCATTGGCTGCTAAGTAATTTGCTGCTCCAGGGAAAAACGGAGTCGACTAGTTCGATGGATGGCTCTCCGGTCAGAATGCGTGAAAATAGTAATTCTCCGCATCCGAATTCAGCGATTGAAATACAGAAAGCATCCCCGCAACAAAAACCAGTAAACCTACTCCCTGCGGTGCCAATGCAGACATCCCGAAAGCTTAGCGAACGTGAACAACGGGACTGTGATATTATTGGTAAGAAGATGTATATTGTATTGCATGTTATATAACATACAGAAATTTTAATCTTTTTATATACATGAGGAAATTTTAATTTTTATCTTTTAATCACCTTTATTGTGATCTCCCATTTACAGAAAGGCTTATAAGATCATACTTTTATATTGTACGAAAGTCCATTCAGGATAGTGTACCGAAGGCTGTTATGCATTTTCTAGTCAACTATGTAAAAGATAATTTACAAAGTGAACTTGTTACACATTTGTATAAATCGGATCAGGCTGAGGCCTTGTTAGTCGAAAGCGAGCACATTGCTGTCAGACGTAAAGAAACAGCAGACATGCTTAAGGTATTATAAAACATTACATAAGTTTTTGATTTTAGAATTTTGATTTTTAACAGTTGTTTTTACTTCACAGGCATTAACTCAAGCCGGTCACATCATTAGCGAAATTAGGGAAACGCATATCTGGTAATCAAATCGCCTAACTGGATTCTAGTTGAATTTAGGTATTACATCTGTGTTTTAATGAACTAAGTTAAAGGATGTACTTTACCAATGTATATGACGGACCACTGTACATAATTTTTATTTTTCTCATGCAAGTAAGATATATATGTATCGCATTGAAGCAATGGTCCTGATATATTTCATTACTTAATTTTATTGAGCATGAAGGAAGCACATAATATCATACATAAAATGCGCATTTATACAACATCGAATTATTATTTGATTATTTGATATTTGCAAGATTTGTATGATTTAAGCTCGATTTTCTACTAATTATTAATATATATATATCCCTGATTTATTGTGTGTAAATGGAATAATTTGATATTAATTTTTTTCTTTCTTTTTTTTATTGTTTTTATTGCACAGAAATTATATGCTTCTTTATTACTTAATTATAAATCTTGCATTGCTTTAATGATAATGCACTTAAGAATGAAGAACATTGTGCCGTAAACATTTCCCGTTTTTCTATGTTTATAAATCTTTTCTAAAATGGCTGAAAGTATATTCTTATGCGAAATATATACATGGCATCTTTTTACAATGCTATATAAAAAGCAGGAAACTGACAACAAAAAATAACTATTTCACTACTACTTAAGTAACAGTCACTTATAGTAATTATTTAAATAAACTATTTATAATAAGTGACTGTTATAAGCAAACTCAGAGATTATTACACAGAGATCAAGCCGAGAGAATTGTAACACTGAACGATACATTGTTCTGTTTTGATGCCTTCGATATTAGGTTCAACCAAGTGTTTATTGACAAAGTACACGTGTTCAAATAGCAGAGGGATCGCATCTTTGTAATTTCCCTGATATATTTTAGCGACAGCGCTCAATCTCTTTTGAATCGATTTACGAAGTTGTTTCTCGAGTTTTTTTAAATCGATCATTTTTTGACACTTGGTACACTGTTGATTTGTCACCTTCTGCGAAATGTTGATATTTATCACCGAGATATCTGTTGGTTCGAAACACGCTGTACATTTGTAATACATTGTCTCGGGCAGCGGAAATTTCCAGTCTTGCGTGCAAGCGTCGCATTCGCACAAAAATCGGTATTTCTTCCATAAAAGTTCGCGTCTAGCCAATCTACTCTCGCTGAGGAATTGAGGTCCATAGCAATCGAGTATCTCGCATCCTTTGCCGATAAAGCGCAGCGCTCTGACCACGACTATTCCTGTAAAAAGATAATTTGTTCTCAACGCTATACAAATTTTTTTCCTGCATCAAGACTTCATCTTCATCATCAATTTTTCAGGCTGCTTACCATTGGGATAAGAATGGCGAACTACATTGGGATAGCAGCTATGATTCACGAGACTGACTGTGGTGTAAATCGCACCGCCGATATTCCTGGGTTCCCAAACGCGCGTCGCTTCCTCGTGAACATTCTCAACAATCTCGTACGCGTTGCAATTAATCGCCTGCAAATGATGCAGCATAGCCACGGCCAATGGAACAAATGTTTCCTTCATACAGTCTTCAACATCTAATTTACTCAGAACGGAGATCAAGCATTTTGCGAGGAAGATCGCTTGAATCGTGCGAATGAGATTCACATTAGGTTCTACATCGGTGCAATGAGTCTCCAGCTGGAATACCGTTCGGTAATCGAGAGGATTGTATATCCGTCTCGATTTTGATTTTGTGTATTCTTTATCGATGTTCTCGTCGAAACCTTTATCACTGGCGTGATATCGTAAGAAATCAGGATTCAAAACGCATCTCGTTTCCACGCTGTCTCGTAGTGATAACGCTTGCAGAACCGTCGTACGATAGGCTAGTAAGAGATAAGACGTTTGCTGGCGTCTATCGTTTGAGGAATTTTCGAAGAAATAATCAAATGCCGAGCATTCGTATTGATGATAGGCTTCCCACGCTTTCTTGCGACATGTTTCCGTGCAAAAAGACACCTGAAGAATGTAAAGAAAAATTTATAGGAATCGAAGGAATCATCTAAATAACGTGTAAATTCGGATGCACAAGAGGATGCATAAAAAAGAAAAATTAACAAAAACTTGCAGGCATATTGCTGATATGTACGTGGCACGTGCATGCGCGAATATAATCATGCGCTCTACTAACTGTTTGACAATTACGGCACGGGATTTTAACGCTGTCTTCTAATTTAAGTGTGGCATGGCAATACAAGCAATTCCTGCCGAGAGCCGGTCCGTCTGTGCTAAAGGAAAACGGCTGATCGACAATGAGTACAGCACCCGGTCTGATGTCTCTTGCAGCTACGAGATGCCGGCCCCTAGCCTCGTCGAGACGCAGCTCGACGTTATCTGAACAACTGGCGAGGCAATCGTGCGGCTTGCCGTCGACGACGGGCGTCGCGGTTCGTTTTCCAAGCGACAAAGAAGAGGAAGAGGACGTCCTTCCGCGGTGTTTCCTGGAAGACGCGTTCCCCTCCAATTTCCGGGAGCACTCCCGTTCTAGCTGCAGGCACTCCTTTCTACGCTGCACAAAGTACTTGACGTTCTCCGCGGAGTCATCATAGAAACTCGCAGGAAGCGCCAGCATGCACTCGCAGTCTCGTAGACAGCTCGCGTAAGCGTTCAGACAGTAGGAACGTCTGGCGCGCTCGCAGAGCGCATCTAGAAACACTCTACCGTTCGCACCGGCTGCAAACAGTGCTTTTGTGAGAATATTACACGTTTTAATCTCCTCCGCGTGCTCGTCCCCGGATCCCGCCGCCGTCACCTTAAGCGATCTCTCGTACAACCGCGCGGCTCGCGCGTCGTTCTTACCCTGATACGAATCGCCCGGTTTCAGGCCCGCTACCCGGGGCATTTCTACGAGCATCTCGATCATTCCTCGCCTGTCGCCCGACGTGGACAATTTCGCGAATCGAGTCGCAAACGACTCTTGCGAGACAATTTCGTCGTACACGGCACGACAAAATTCGTCGAGCGAGACGTTTCTGCAACACAAAGGGCGATACGGATGCAACGTGAAATGTAAAAAGAGTAATTTGACACGACGAAATTCGCGAGAAAGAAAAACGAAATGTTCTTATATAATTTAATAAGTAAATGTGTAAATTGGAATTTTTTTTAGGGAATCATCAAGAGCAATTATGAAAAATTGGGAAGCAAGAAAGATAACACGATATCTATTTACATCTTCAATTTAATCATCAGTTTACAAAAGTAAGAAATTACGTGAAGAACAATGGGGAGTGAGATGATGAAGCGATATTTAAGAAATTCTTTGAACCAGTCGATGTCATGTTACAATATATCATGTAAGAACATTTTCGAGAACGTATATGAAATCTTTCTTCGCGTATATGAAATTCTGTTATCGTTTCTCAATTATTTTAATTCTGAGAAAATCTGCACTTTTCATTTTCCATAGCTCTGGAAAAATATTTGTCTATTGTACTTGTTCATTATATTTTCGAACTTGTATGTATTTTTTCTTTTCTAGTTTTATTTAGGAATTTGATATTGTATACTACTTATAACATAGTGTCTTTTAATCTTAATGCACGTACAGAATATGTGTTTAAAGATGTGCAGATCGTCGATTCCGAAACGCGGAACCTAGTACGCTAAATGCGTACATTTAGACCGCGTATAATTGGTGACCTTTTTTTGATTTTTTGCAGACGAGTCTGCCATATTTCTTCCTATTGCTCTAAATTTAATCGTAGGTAATCCAAAATAGAGTACGAGTAACGGTTGGTCCAAAGCACAGAAGAGGCATTATAGGTAATATATTAGCGGCGCGAACGTAAATTTATTATTACAGGAAAAATCATTTCGCCTCTGAACGAATATTTGTGACAGGATGTAAATTTCACTTGAAGCAATTAGCTTCTATTTTGAAATCGGAAAAAGCTGGCTTACCCCTTCTTCGTCGAAGACATTCTGTAATTGTTATCGGGACAGATTGTATATTTAATGTAACATCTCTTTCTCTCTCTCTCTTTCTACGAGACCCGCTTGTGTCTGCGAATAAAGAGACACGAATGTGACGGATTCTAAAATTAGGCCGATGGTTCCGCGTGTATTTGTCCCCTCTTTCGAGATGTGCAACAATTTAGCTTAGAGAAGGTCGAAAGCCGTCTGGTTTGTTCCATTTATTTTTCGCGCACCGATAGAATGTACAAATACGCTTTATAAACTTATTACAAAATCGTTTCTAATATTTATCGTAATAATAAACGAAAGATGGCCTTTGATACAAATACATTGAAAATATATAATGTAATAGTTAGATTTCTTTGCACATAATTTTGCAAAACAAAAATAATCGTCAGTCTAAGTAATGCGATAAATTTACCTTATATATAATAAATCTTTCATAATGTCATTGTTTTGTTGATTGAAGCATTAAAAAAATTCTCAAGTACTTACAGTAGCAAACGTGTCTGTTAAATTTAGCGCGCTTTAGAATATGTTCGAAGATCCTACTCGTTGGGTACAGTGTTCCGATTAGGGATCCCCTGCGCGCGCATGTGCGGCTCTGCACATGCGCGACTTTTGAAATTACATTGTAATCTCACGGTGGCGCAAGCGCAGAGCCGCACATGCGCGCGCACGGAATCTCTAATCGGAACGCTGGTTGGGTAAAGTAGCGTCTGATTGACCAATGAAAACAAAGAAATCTTTTTGTTCCGATTGGTCAATCAGACTTTGCTCCACTCGTCAAATAGATTTTCGAACGCAACCGTCGCAACCCTGGGGAGCCAGCAGTCGTCACATGACGGCGACGGGTGCGCGAGAGATTTTCTTTCGATATTTTGGATATAGAGATTGAAAGTTTGTCTGAGGAAACCGTCGCGCCGAGCTATTTAGCTTTTTCGAGTGTCGACCATAATTCACAGGACTTTTATATAATTTATATTGGGTTAAAATCACCATGGCAACAATGAGATATATTTTGGGTAGCACATTTGCAGTCACCACCTCGATCACGATTCTTATTTTAGGTATGGCTTTATTATACATGTATTTATATTAAAAATAATTATATTTGACATATACGATAAACTCGTAAAGAAATGTCGAATTTAAATTAATAAATATTTTGCCGAATTATACAGTGTCCACTGTCACAAGCTGTTCCTATGTCAAACACATTTATTACTGAATTAACACTGTTTAATAATTATACAAAGATTTTATTATGTATATTTTATATTACAGTTTTGTATTATGTATTTACTGGCAAAGGAGAGCAAATTAGCATTGCATGGTACGTATAATCATACATTCATATGATCACCTTGTATATTAATATTTTTATTTCTTGTATTACTGAATCCTTGAGATATTAAACAAAATATTTATTTTCCTATTTAGGTTCTTGTCAAATACTTCTCCATATATGTGGTCTACATTGGGCATAGGTTTGTCAGTAGCTTTATCCGTGGTAGGCGCAGCATTGTAAGTACAATAATTTTAAATTTATAATACTCATAATTTTAGAACAGCATGAAATTACTTATGATATTCATCTTTTCAGAGGTATCCATACAACAGGAGTATCTATAGTCGGTGGAGGTGTAAAAGCACCTAGGATCAAAACAAAGAATTTGATTTCTGTGATATTTTGCGAGGCTGTAGCTATCTATGGTCTAATTACTGCTATTGTTCTGTCTGGAATGCTCGACAAATTCACTTATTCCGAAGCTATGTCAAATGAACTTAAAAATCAGAATTGGTTGGCTGGATATTTAATGTTTGGCGCTGGTCTGTCTGTTGGTTTGGTCAATCTTTTCTGTGGCATAGCAGTTGGTATTGTAGGTTCTGGCGCAGCTCTCGCTGATGCGGCAAACTCTGCTCTTTTCGTGAAGATTCTTATAGTTGAGATTTTTGGTTCCGCTATAGGACTTTTTGGTTTAATTGTCGGTATTTATATGGTAAGTTCACACAACACACACACACACATATATATATATATATATATATATATATATATATATATATATATATGTATATATAGGGTGCCTGGAAAATCGCCCGCAGTATTTCGGAAACTGATTCGAGACTCAAAAAGAAAGAAAGAAAGCCTATATAAACATAGGTCCGAAAATAAATCGTTTCCGAGTTATAGTCACTTTCATGTTAAAAAAGTCGTAATTTATAGTCCGCTTGGCATCCCTTTTTTAAATTTTTAAAAATTTTAAATTTAAAAATTTGAATTCAAATTTAAATTTAAAAATTTAAATTTAAATTTAAAAATTCAAATTTAAATTTAAATTTAAAAATTCAAATTTAAATTTAAAAATTCAAATTTAAATTTAAAAATTTAAATTTAAAAATTTGAATTTAAAATTTTAAAAATTCAAATTTAAATTTAAAAATTCAAATTTAAGTTTAAAAATTCAAATTTAAATTTAAAAATTCGAATTTAAATTTAAAAATTTAAATTTAAAAATTTGAATTTAAAAATTTAAATTTAAATTTAAAAATTTAAATTTAAATTTAAATTTAAAAATTTGAATTTAAATTTAAAAATTTGAATTTAAATTTAAAAATTTTAATTTAAATTTTAAAATTTGAATTTAAAATTTAAATTTAAATTCAAATTTTTAAATTTAAATTTTTAAATTTAAATTTTTTAATTAAAATTTTTAAATTTAAATTTTAAATTTTAAAATTAAAATAAATATAGAAGAGAAGGATGCCTAGCGAACTATAAATTATGATTTTTTTTAACATAAAAGTGGCTATAACTCGGAAACGACTTATTTCCGGATCTATGTTTATATAACATTTTTTTCCTTCTTTTTGAATCCGAAATCATTTGCCGAAATACCACGGTCGATTTTTCGAACACTGTATATATACGATGTCAGATAACGTGAATGTAACAAATATATTTAAAATTATGTATTGTAATTTAATATTCTCTTTATATAAATTACTCATTAAATATTCCTCTTTTTTTGCAGACTTCCAAAGTGAAGATGGGTGATAAGCTATAAATGATAAGAGATTACAATATATCCATTCCATATTTAATCATTGGAAATCATTTAAAAAATTTCAAAAATTGTCTATCTATAAAATCGTCATAAAATGTTAAAAAATTTCTAAATACCAATATATGAAGAAATTGGTATATTATCTGTATCTATACAATTCCATTTATGCAATCTTCATAATGATCTAATTTAACATTCATTTTAATATTTACAACTATGAATGTTATGCTTTATCGTCTATGTTATTAGACAAATTTTTCCATTTTTTTGAAGCAGAAAAATGACTAAGATTAAGTATAAATTTTATATAACATATGAATTTTTATCAATATTAGAAAACAGTGTAATTTTTTCGTTTCACACTTCAAATAGCGCTCATTTTTACATAAGTCAATGTACATATTTTCTTGTTCATGAGTAATAGAATAATATAAAAT
Source organism: Camponotus vicinus (assembly GCF_025532165.1). NCBI lineage: Eukaryota > Metazoa > Arthropoda > Insecta > Hymenoptera > Formicidae > Camponotus > Camponotus vicinus. The sequence goes on from NW_028141947.1 coordinate 100,431, forward strand.
AATATTTGTAATAATTTACCCTCACATACATATACACACATACATATGTCATATATCTAATTACTAATTATTAGAAAAATTGTTGGTTGGTTATAAAAATTAGCATATCATTATATATAAAAAAATATTAAAAATATTTATTCTCAACAATTAAAAAATACAAGTAAAAATATAAAAATTTCTTGTTATCAGAGATAGTTTATTCCTATTGCTTTTGATCTATATAAATATTTCAAGTATATATATACATATATACATACACATATACACACACATATATATATATATATATATATATATATATATTATATACACACACACATATATATATATATATATATATCTGCCTTTGATGTAGATACCATGATTGTAAACTTTTTTTTGTGTAAATGTATAATATACCTGTATAATGTGATAATTATATAGTATCGATGATTTAAAAAAAAATGTATATTTAAATATATCTGGCCACATAATATATTTATGCATAATATATTATGCGCAGTACATCATGAATGCTCTTGAGTGCATGTTCCAAGGCTTGTATATATTTTGTGGCATTATGACTACCTTTATAACTTGTTACAGCAGTCCTCGTTTGTTCATCTCGAATTACATATCTAAACAATATACATTAATTTGGTATTTATTAAATCTCAATATTCCGAAAAAAATATAATAGTGTATAAACAGTTGTCATATTTTCAATATTAATCCAATGCAATGTAAATAACTTACGATATTCCATAGCCATCGGGTACTACTGGTCCAAATCCACCAGCAAATATAACTGGACTCGATAAAGTGGATGTAGATAATATATTATAATTTAAAGCATCATAAGCTGGATCTTGAAAAATAACTGATTTAGTAGAATTTGAATTCTCTGAAATCTTTTTCAAGGCAAATAAATGTCTATCAAATCCTTGGCCTAAAATAAGAAATATTATGAAATAATTTACGTACAGTCTAGTTTTTCAAACTTATTTGTTTGAAATTTGCTCAGTAATTGAACTATTTACCCATTACAGCTTCTTTTGTAAGCACATTGTGAGCTTTACTACAATTGAATATCATTCTTTTTAAGTCTGATTTAGAGAGTTCAATTTGTGTTCGAGACATAGCGATGCAGATTTCTTTAGTTTCTAATGTACAAGGTCTAATGGCTTCTGTTCTGCCATGTTTATATGCAGCTGTACTGCAAGATTCATAAGTCGATACTACTCTGTTCTCTAGAGTGTAGAATGCCAACTGGAATGCCAGCTGCATCATAGCATCTGGACTTACCCCAAACTTCTTATACTGATTTTTGCCAAAGTTTTCATATATTATATGATCAAGACATATTTGATTGATCCATTCGTGATATTTCGCTTTTTGTTGCTTAATAATACTTTCGCTCTTTGCGTCGATAGAAAATTGTAGTTTTTCAATGTTTACACTTTCTTTTGCAAGTTCATTTACTTCATTAGGATGAAATCTAGGTTTCTTAGATATATCGGCCTTCACATCCTAAAGAACGAACAAGATTTTTATATCTTACAATCTTCAAAAATTTACTATAACCATGTTCATACATAAGTGTCTAAAATTAGGACAATATCTATCAAATATATATATATATACCTGAAAATATCTGAGCATTGCAACACCATCACCCCATGAATGTTCAAAATTGATTCCACTATAGGTGTCCTTAGAAACAATAAGAGAAAACGACTTGTCGAACCATCGATTGGTACCGTCTGCATGTAAATATGTTTTAAGTACTTTGTTGTTATCAGTATCAATAATTTCGTCATCCAAGGCCAATATAAATATAGCTGAGTCAATTTTCTTAAGAATTTCCTGATTCCCTGTTTCAACTAAATGTAAGCGTGCTTGTGCCCATTGATCCCTTTCTAATGTCGTAAGAACGCCCACAGGATGTTTATTTGGTGGTCTATCATCTTCTAGTATGGCCTTTAAGCATGCAGCTATCTTTCTAGGATTACAAATGGAATCCTCATCTAAAACATCAAACGCGTAAAAATGACCTTTTCTTAATACAACTAAATGCTTTGCTGAAGGATCATGGAAAATTACATCCTTCTCCAATTTTGGTATTCTAGTTGTATTAAATATATTTTTATATTGCGACATATCCAAGGGAAAAGCCTATAATAAAAATTTTTTTTGTTAAATACTCTATACAATTACTATTTTTCTTTCAATCTATAATGTTTCATAAACAAAATTTGTAATTTATCTTAAATTATTACCTTAAATAAGTAAGCACCATACCAGCTAAAACGAGATGGAATCAGTCTTGTAATATTGCGAAATCGTTCAGTATCTGATTTTTCAGGTTTCATATGAAATACTTCTGGCTCTAAAACACCATTTTTAAGAGACTTGAAAAATCTCAATGATGACACAACGAGATTTGTCGCCTTTACCAATTGTGCATCATATCTTGGATCGGATTCTGATGTAAAAATTAAATAAGGATTGGAATTAATAGGTAAAGGTTTGCGATCTCGCAAATACATATCAAACCATAGTTCACTAATGTAACTAGTATGTGGATTTTCATCATTATTATGAATCAACTGCTTTTGCAAACTTTGTCCCTCATTAGCAAGAAATTTCGAAATACAGGATGCTGTGTATTGCAATTCCTTATCATTCAATAGTGGTTTCTGTGCATTCAAGTACCTCCTACATGTATCTTCAAGCTTTGGTATTGGTAGTCGTGGTAAGGATGCTTGAAAATGCAGTGTTGGAACTTTACTAATTTGCAGATATTGATATTCAGAGGAATCGTATGACACAGTACTCCTGAAATAAACGCGTATACATAATTATTTGCTTTTATTAAATAATTGGGTATATTTCTCGAAATTTAATATTTCCAAAATTATTAAATTATGGTTATTCATGTGACACTAGTTACAATAACTAATTTCATATAATTATAATTATAACTAATAAATAAATTTAAATTTTCAAAATATAAAAATAAATTTAAATTTTCAAAATATAAAAATAACACATGAAAAACGCGTCGTCTATTGCTCGAAATATAAAAACAAAACACTAATACCTAGCTAATTGTTGTGTTAGCGTGACTCCTCCACGGCTTGTCTGTAATATAAATAATAGAGAAAGAGGAAATAAAAGCAAATCTAAGTGTCAGATCTTAAACTTTAAATCGAAAATATATACATACATACATATATATATATATATATAAAATAAATATATGTTAAATAATTTACCAAAATTTTCCGGAATTCGTTCCGAATTAAAACAAACATTTTGTGTCAATATATTAATTTCAAGAATAGATAAATGTATAATTTTAAGATAGGAGAGCAATGTGACGAAGCATTAGTGACACGAATATCATATAAATATAATAAATGTCATTTCTACACTTAGGTCCGAATTCATAGTCGTTTCTCAAATCTTAAGACTAGAGAATTTCTTAAACCTATCCTAATGCGACCATTTCATTGGTTGAATAAGATAGCTCAACCAATGAAATGGTCGTATTAGGATAGATTTAAGAAATTCTCTAGTCTTAAGATTTGAGAAACGACTATGAATTCGGACCTTATATACGTATGCATATGTATACTAAAGTATACACTTCTAACAAAAGATTTGTGTGCCTATATAACTACGTCATTGACCAGATGGCCGATCTCGATCTCGATCTCGACAGATCCGTATCTCGTCGTTGTCCGTACTCACAATCAGATGTTACGGATCACTTGATATTCAGATAAATTATCCAATTGTTTTGTTATCATTTACGACAGTAATATATAAATTAAGTATATATATATATATATATATATATATATATATATATATATATAAAATTTATCAACTTTGTAGAGAAACAAAGATATTACAGAAAATATAAATATCTATATATTTATGGTAAATTGAAAATAGACTTTATGAATTATTAATTCTTTTGACATTTGTCATTATTTGATAAAAATTATATCATTTATTCGTTAACGTTTTTTTTCCATTATACTTTTTCACGAGGGATCTAATGATACCCCTTATTGCATTGACATATGTACGCGACTGACATGGACCTAAGAAGATATGGATGGAGTCTAGAGCCGGGGCGGTGTGAAATTTGCGGTAAGGGGGGTGTATAGCTCTGTCTCTTTCCAAAAGCAACCTTCGGGTGTTTCCGTCGCATATCCGATAATTCCCGAAAGGTTATATATCCCATATTAGCTAACTTTCGAATAAAAATACATGTATTTTTATTCGAAAGTTAGCTAATATGGGATATATAACCTTTCGGGAATTATCGGATATGCGACGGAAACACCCGAAGGTTGCTTTTGGAAAGAGACAGAGCTATACACCTCCCTTACCGCAAATTTCACAGCCCCTTCGCCCATATGAGCGCTTTAGACTCCATCCATATCTTCTTAGGTCCATGGCGACTGAGGATTAAACAACTTTGTTAGGGCTCGTTCCCACTGAACGCGTCACGCGTCGCGTCAACCAGCGTGAGCCAATCAAAACATCCCATTGTAATAATATGTTTTCCGTGTTATTACAATGGGATGTTTTGATTGGCTCACGCTGGTTGACGCGCTCAGTGGGAACGAGCTCTTACGCATGCGCGAAATCCATCATCTCATAATGGGCCTGTTCTTTTTAGCTGCACTAATGCAATTAGTTAGAGTGAAAGAAAGTATGTTTGTCTCTTTCCAACTTATTGCACTAGTGCAGCTAAAAAGAACAGACCCATTATATCTATACTTTTCTTTTTATGTATATTTAATTTTCTCATAACAATGCATTAAAATCAATTTTAGTATCCTAATATATATTTACAATTACACATATTTATCCTAATATATACATATACATTTAATATTTTTTTTCTTAGTACTTATTTATCTAAAATTACATTAATTCCTCCAACATATCCTGAAGTATGTACATTTTCTTTTCCAAACGTCTGTTTTTTTGGGCTAAAATTTTATTTTGGTGTCTATTATAAGCAACATATCTTAAAAATGCTGACCACTTTTTGTCTGAAGAAAAATCCATTTTCCTAAAGCATTCTATATTATATTTGGACATGTGTACAAAAATCTTCTTAATTTTAGGATTCCTTAAATTAGATGATGGCGATTTCCTAAAAAAAGAAAAATTTATTTACAGTATTTGTAAGGTATAAATTTAAAAAATTTTTTTAAATTTATAATAAATGATACTTAATACTAATAAACAATATCTAATACTTTGATACCTTTTTCCAGTTGTACCATTCTTGTTCACAAAATTATCACCAACATTTTTTGGATTATCTACAGACACAGTATTTATTTTTCTCTCCAAATCTAAAGATACATTAACTAAATTTTCAGTTGCATCTAAAACGGGTGCTGATTTTTGTTCTATATTTTCACTATAGAAACAAAAAGCATCATTTAAAAGTAAAAATTCGTAACAAAGATCATAGTGGTATTAAAGAAAGTATTATTTGTGTTTATTTACCTTTTTTTACTTTCAACATCATTGTTTGTATTATTCTCTTCGCAATTTCTCGTACTACAATAAATTATATCCTTTTCATTTTGAGATTCAATTTCAGAATCATTTTGAAATTCAGGAGCATTTGCGTTAATCTCTTGAAATGTAGACGATTGTCTTTTCTTACTTTTCCTGAAAGCAAATGTTTCAAACAATTATTATGAAATTGTTTTAATATATTCTTATTTGTAATGAAAAACTTTTATTTCACCTGTTTTGTTTGATAAAAACAGAAGGAATTGCAGTACTCTTTAACCTTCTAATTCTTGAGTATAGGCTCATTTCATGAAAATCATTCTCTGCGAAATGGTCACTACACACTCTGGCTCCCTTGTAAGAAACGGTACGACCAATTATACTAAACCATTTATTCCTCATTTGTTCATCCGTTGGTATTCTATAAACATTATACAAATTTTGAGACGGTTGTCAAAGAACATAAAACATAAATAACATAAAGATGTTTGAAGAGTAGATGTGTTAAATTAAAAAAAAAATTTCGCAATACTAAATTATTAACATATTTTTCCATTACCTTGATACACAAAGCTCTATTATTATTATTAATTAATTAATATTATGAAATATTTAAAAATTGAGGAAATAATGTAAATCTTACAGAATCTTATCGATAATTCTAAATCGTAATATTTATAATTTATCACATCTTTGTCTAATTTGTCATAATAACTAGATATTAGGATAAATAATTTTCTCCCTCAATTATCAATATTAATTTTTATTATATCATTTCAATTATGTGTATGTATATATCTACATTTATAACCTGTGAAATGATCGTTGTGGATTAAAGGGAATGCACTCTTTTGAACATAAACAACACGACGTGACCATTTTTCTAAATTTACAAAATAAATATATGCTCTCAAAGTACACGTAATCTGATCGTATATCTCGCAGGTTCAGCGATTTTGGATCGTCTGATCGTCTCCGAGACGAAGATACGAACACCCCTACCTCCTCTCTTTTTACATGTTCTTCAAACTCGAGACTCGAAGAACGAGACTCTCCTTTGCGCACGGTCTATTTCTCTTCTTTTTCTCCCGCTCATCTACAGCACAGTAGAGAGAGAAAGAAAGAATCCATTTATATATCTAGTTTCCATGTAAATAAAAATATCTCATACGTACGAAAGATTAAAGCAAGCGAAAAAATAAAATAAAATAACGATAAAATAACGATTCGTCCGCAATAATGAATAACGATGACGATAAATCAGTCGATACAATCGATTGATCGTTCAATCAACAATCATGACGTATGTACGAATATCTAGATGCGACGCGTCCGTAGTGTTTCGATTAGGGATTTCGTGCGCGCGCATGTGGAGCGCGTCCTGTTTGACCACGTTGCGATTGATCACAGCCAATTATATCGGCCTGTGCCTAGGGTAACCAGCAACGATTAACCAATCAGAGAGTCCTATTTTGAATTGGCCAATTGGCGACGTGGTCAATCGGATACTCTCCCCGCGCGCATGTGCGGTTCTGCACATGCGCGACTGTGAAATTACATGCGCAAGCGCAGAGCCGCATATGCGCGCGCACGGAATCCCTAATCGGAACACTGCGCGTCCGCCCAATGATGTCTAGGGATCCCAGATGCGTCGCAAGTTTGAAAAGAGGCTCGATCGCAGAGATCCTACCCCGCCGACCGCCGCACGTTGGAGACTGGACCTTGGATCCGAGCGACGATCGCGCCGCTTCTGACGTCTCTCGTCTCTCCTCGGTTTAGCGCGATCACGTCGACGATCACTTGTGTGTGTACATATGCATTACCTGCCACACGCGTATCTATGATTGCTCAAGTTTGTATACGCGCACCACTCCCGCTATTGCGTGTTATTCGCTATTATTTTGGTGAGACTGCCAGTGCAACGCGGGATCCGAGGCATCGGCGGGACATTGACGAGTACGCGAAGACGAAAGAGCGATGGGGGACGCGGCGATGAACGTCGCAGCGTCCGGTAGCGGTGTTAGCGATAGCGGTAGTGGCGGCGGCGGCGGCGGCGGCAGCGGCAGCGGTAGCGGCGGCGGCGGCGGCGGTGGCGGTGGCGGTGGCGGTAGCGGTGGCGGTGGCGGTGGCGGCGGCGGCGGTGTCAGTGTCGGCAGCGGCAATGGCAGCGGAAGCGGTAGCGTCAGCAGCAACAGCGGCGCAGGCAACAGCGTCGGCGGCCATCGAATCGTCAAGGAGGGCTGGCTCCAGAAACGCGGTACCGCTTATTACGCCGCGACCCCTTCATAATATTTACGTCTTGCGCAATGTTTACTCGGCTCGCGCGACTCGCGCAATGCATCGTCTCGTGATTGTCGCGTGTCTCTCTCTCGACGCGCGGGACTTTATGTGTCACGAACGCGTGCTTCGATCTAGGCATCCCCTTCTCGTTGACGGTGATGTCGAGGAACCGTGAGAGTGACACCGAGTCTAAAGCGCGCTTGTATCAATATCCGTTGCGTCCGAGACGTTCGCGATGAGAGAGAATCTCGATTACGAGTCTCGTGTCTCGTGTTCTCTTCGACACGACGTCCTCGCGATAGTTGGAGGCCCGCTCCTTGCACATTTTCGTGGTCATCGATGCTATCGCGATGCGCGTTTTACAGCGCGCTTCGTAAACAAAACATAACAAATGTCGGAGCGTAATGCGTCTATTGACTTTCCTTGACATCGCTATTTCATTCTATTCTTATGCGTTGAATGATAATAATCCTTGTACTTCTGTTCCAGTATCCTCTATATTAGTTAGAAATTTCATATTGGATGCGATAAATAAAAGATTTGAGTGATAATTTTTGAATAAAAGTATAAGATGTTTAATGTTCAGGGTATCCTATATATATTTTAAGGACTTGGTTTTTCTTTTTGTAATTCAAATTAAATGTTAAGCGGAAGCTATTTTCTTTGCAATCTTTCTAGATTCATAGAAAATAATGTTAAATTATTTATTTATAGGTGAACATATTAAAAATTGGAGATCGAGATATTTTGTCTTGAGAGACGATGGTGCTCTGGTCGGGTTCAAGGCAAAACCTGATCCACAAATGGCTACGCAAACATCTACGCAGCCATTAAATAATTTTACAGTACGTGGATGCCAAATAATGTCAGTGGATAGACCTAAACCATATACATTTGTTATTAGAGGCCTGCAATGGACAACTGTAATTGAAAGGACATTTCATGTAGAAACTGAACAAGATAGGGAAGACTGGGTAGCAGCAATCAGGTTTGACATTAATCTCTTAAGCTTTAAAATATTGGATTCTATATTATATATGATATTTGTACAACAATATATTTTCTATATCGTATATATAATATTTATACAACCTGTTTCTTTGTTTTCTTACAGATATGTAGCAAATAGATTAGCAAATGAAGAAAATCAGCAGCATGAACAACTCCAAATGCAACAATCTTCCTCTTCGGAAGATGTCGATATGGAATCATCAATAGGTGCTAGGTCTGATTCTTGTAGCTCTTTAGGTGTTGTATCTACAGATATAGATGGTGGTAGTATTGATGAATTATCAGCAAAATTCAGTGTCCAAGGAACTTCAAGTAGTAAAAGCACTGGCAAAAAGAAAGTAGTAAGTTATTGGATATTTCTCTCTCTCTTTTTCTCCCTCCCTCCCTCCCTCTCTCTCTCTCTCCCTCCCCCTCTCCCCCCCATTTATATACATAGATTATCTTATCATTTTTAGGAAACACATCACTGAGTATTGAGAGGTTGCATAGTCACTTTTATGCGTTAAAAGCGTTGTTTTATCTTTGTTATTTAGTGAAAGTTGAACAAAGATAACACGCTCATGGCGCTAAAAGCATGCTTGTCGAACACACCCTATATGAGTATTCTATATATGTATATGTGTATGTGCGCGTGCGCGTGTACTTGCGTGCTTGTATTTGTGTGTGTATATATAAATACATATATATATATGTAAGTTCACAAATATTTCTTATTTATAAATTTCTCCATGTGTTTCAGACACTTGAAAATTTCGAATTTTTAAAAGTTTTGGGAAAAGGGACCTTTGGGAAGGTAATTCTCTGTAGAGAGAAAGCGACGGGACATTTATATGCTATCAAAATTTTAAGAAAAGAAGTTATTATTCGTAAAGATGAAGTGGCGCACACACTTACTGAAAACAGAGTATTACGCACTACTAATCATCCCTTTTTAATTGTACGTTGATTGTACAAAAGATGCCGTTAATATGAACATGTATATTATTATTACTATAGATATTATTATTGACTATTAAATATATATTCCTTAATAATTTCATTATTTAAGAATTGTTTGCATTTTTATAATTAACATATATATTTTTTCATATTTTCAGTCTTTAAAATATAGTTTTCAAACAGCAGATAGATTGTGTTTTGTTATGGAATATGTAAATGGTGGTGAATTATTTTTTCACTTGAGTCGGTCACGAGTATTTGGTGAAGATCGTACTCGATTTTACGGCGCAGAAATTATATCCGCTCTGGGTTACTTGCACTCGCAAGGTATTATATATCGTGATCTCAAATTAGAAAATCTTCTCTTGGACAAAGATGGGCATATAAAAATTGCTGATTTCGGTTTATGTAAAGAAGACATTACGTATGGTTTGTATTATATTTTTATGGCTAAGGAATAAGAATTTTAATAAAATGTGAATAAACTTTAATATATATAATTGATTATGGTATTTATATATAGGAAGGACAACAAAGACATTTTGCGGAACACCAGAATATCTGGCACCAGAAGTACTCGAAGATAATGATTATGGACGAGCTGTGGATTGGTGGGGTGTGGGTGTAGTCATGTATGAAATGATGTGTGGTCGATTACCTTTTTATAACAAAGATCACGAAAAGCTATTTACGCTTATTTTATTGGAAGAAGTAAGGTTTCCTAGGACTATTAGTAATGAAGCAAGAGATATGCTTGGTGGTGAGTGTTAATTTAATGATCACAATCACATGTTTTTGCATGAGAGAATTCATTTTTGAATTATTTTTAGGTTTGTTAATAAAGGATCCAAGTAGAAGATTAGGTGGCGGACCCAATGATGCGAAAGACATCATGAATCACGCATTTTTCTCGTGTATCAATTGGACGGATCTGGTCCAAAAGAAGATTCCTCCACCTTTTAAACCGCAAGTGACTTCAGATATTGACACTCGATATTTTGATAGTGAATTTACTGGCGAAAGTGTTGAACTTACGCCCCCGGATCAGGGCTGTTTAGGTAGTGGAGGAGGTTTAAATTCTATAGCAGAAGAACAAGAACATTTTCCGCAATTTTCGTATCAAGAAAGTCATTCTGCAGCAACTTCTTCCATTGTCTCTATTAATCACTGACAGTGTCAAGTGTCTTGCTTAATTAATGTAATGAGATGTGTGGTTTATTAATGCATGAAAAATCTCGAGCAAAAACATTCAATTACAACATGTATCTGACAATTGTCTACAAAGCTTAAAACTTTCCCGATGATAGGCAAATCAATAAAATTATCTTTCTTTATGATGCTTTTTTTATGCATCTTAAGAGATTGTTACATATCTCCGATGGCAAATTAGATTTATGCGTATAAGTGTGCGCTCGCATATAACACCTATACACATAATTATTAATCACTAAAATTGTATATGGCAAAATGTATACTATAAGATTAGGTCGAGATATATAGTATGATAAATATTTGCTGCGTATGAAGGAATATATGACAGGGATTATAAATTACGTTTTTAATTGAATCGAATTAATTAAAACTCCTTGAGAGATATATATTGTGAATATTGAATAATTTTCTTGTCGTCAAGGAATGTGCGATAATCGTAAGTATAAAAATCTGTGTTTAACAAAAGCTGCACTTGACACTTTCCAAGTTATCACTGTTTATTATCTTATTTATGGAAGGATAGTTCCTGATCTTTTTTCTTTTCTTTTTTTTTTTCTTTTTTTTCATTTTTTTTCTTTTTTTTTTATTCAGTAGATGACTGTTAGGCAGATGCCAAAGTAAAAAAAATAACTGGCAAAAAGCCAGATGAAAAATAATGGTTTGTCCATTGCGAAAGTAGAATTGTAGTAAAATATCAGCTTTAATTGAATTATTGTATAAATTTGTCACTTTTTTTAGCCTTATGAGGATTGTCATTATTATGACTGGTAATAATTGGAGATGTGCGAGTAATCGAAAATTGTGAATTGTATAAAGTTTGGAGCACTCATTTGAAAGAAACGTTCGACTATTTTTGGAATATTGCTCGGAATAATAGGAGAGTTGTTTAAAAGAAACTTGTAGCTTAAGTATTTTCAGCTTTTCTATTTTCTATTCTCTCTATATGTGAGATAAAACTTTCGAGGTATTAAAATATTTTAACTTATTGGAATATACATGTGCTGTGTAAATAGGGGGGAGGAAGTATGTTTAAAATTTAAATTTTCTGTTGTATTACTTGCAATTGGATATTTTAATCATTGGATCATGAGCTTACATTATGAGCTTAAGAAGCTTAAGCATAATAGACATTCAATTCCATAGTTATTCAGTATAGCTTAGAATCTGGAGAAATGAGAGCATTAAGGTACTGCTTTTCAATATATTACAGCTTGTCTACCTTTATTGAGTATGAAGGTAGACAAGCTGTAATATATTGAAAAGCAGTACCTTCATTTTTAAATCATAAAATCTATCAATATTCTATATCGCGTATAATGGAAGATAATATTTTCAACATCATTTGCATCATTATACATACACACGTTTTTATCCTTAAAAAAAAGTTTTTCCTTTTTTTTTCTTTTTTTCCCCTTCAAAATCTAATCTAGAAAGATTGTTTTTGAATATAATAGTTGTATAAAAATAGCTCTTTACTGGAGGATGAAAAAATATGTAAATCTTTTTCTTCCTTACTCATGTCATAAAACTGAAATCGTTGCTAGACTGCAGTATTGGCACAAAATGAGTTGTGCATAATTGTGATCAAAGTGCCTAGTAAACGATTATTCCCTAGTGCAAATAATGTATTACATTCAAATGCAAATGTGAAAATATAGAATAATCACATAATCATGTGTACCATTACCCTATTTTTACCTATCAGGATTTAATGTATATCACTTAAATAAACTATTTTCGTATTTTTTGAAAATCCATAAATCCACAGAATACATAAAAGCTACAGCTACAGGTTTAAACATTTATTTAGGTGGAAAATATATTCATCATACAATTATAAGAGCGTTCCGAACACAAGCTTGAATGACTTCTATTCGAAATAGTAAAGTTGCAAGATATGTGATATGTAAAACTTCGAGAAACTCACACATGTCTAATTATATACGAATTTTAAATCGAAAAGATTTCCTGATAAACAGTCAAGGCTATTTGTTATGTACGTATCATTGAATAGTAATTAATTATGAGAGTTAGAAGGATATGAAATCTTATACACTCTAAAATACTATATATATTATTAATATACTATATTACATACTATATAATAATTATATATATACATATATATATTTATATTTTAACAATTAAAGGATTATATTGTATGTTTTTGCATTTGCTAATTTTTTACTTGTTCATATGCAAATCACGCTAATATTTTATTGTTCGTGATACGTTTCGATCCTAATATTATCTAACCTACGTAAAATATGTACTAAAAAATTGAATTATAATTGTACAATTATACATATATAGCCAAAGTGAAAGAAAAATTTTATTAACGATCTTGCTTGAAAAACTTTTTTAATATATTCATGTCTGTGTCTTCTATCTTGTCACATATGGCTAAACTAATTAAAATCACATTTATATTATTCTAAAGGAAAAACTTTTACATATTGTGGGAAAAGATTCTCTTTCACGAGCCAAACTCTATCTAGAACAGCACCTTCTTTATCATCGGATACCTATTATCCATAACAAAAACAAAAAAGTTTTATTGACAAAATAGTTTTTGTTACGAAAAAGGAATATTCGAAATTTGTTGTTGCAATCATACCTGTTCTAGATACAAATGAGTTTTATTGAACGCTTTCATTCTTGTATATCCATAATCCGAGCTGCGATATGCGGACCATGCTGGTTGATCGGGAACAAATTTCTCTCGTCCTTCTTTGCAACCAGCTGATCCAGTAATTATATGCACAGGTGCTTTGTAATTTTTATATGGTTCTTCATAACTACCATTATATACCTATATGATGATAATTTTCATTATTATTAATCGCAAATTTTTTCCCAAAATATATAAATGATGCGATTGGTTGAACAATTACTTGAAAGTTGTACATGGGCCACATTCTTTCATAACTGTGTTCGTGCGCCCAGATTTCCAAATCTACTTTATACTTAAAAAACAGGTCCTCCAATCCAAACCAATTTAAAAATGGCAATCCGACTCTAATCAGACTTTGATGATTAGTGCAATCGTCCGCATTTGCATTACTGCAATACATTGGTCTATGTCCGAATGTTACTATCCAAGGTCGGCGAGCCCTGTGTGTAATCATAAATTTTTTTATCAATCCCCTTATCATTTTAATCATTGTCTAATTGACCGTATACCTTGCCTCAGGTTTATTTGCTTCTCTTAGATCATTGTCCAACCATTCGTATTGTTTAATCAATTGTTTTATACCATAATTCATGAAATAATAAGCCTCAGTTTCTATAGCTACGAAATGTACAGGACCTACATCGAAGCTGTACCACAAGCCTTCCGAGTCACCTGGCATCGTGAAACGAGCCCTAGAAGGTATTGAAATAGAATTAAAATTTTTTCAAGTATTAAATAAAATATCGGCAACAAGTTGTGCGTAAATCACTCAATCATGTACCTATAATTGCTAAAATTATATTTCTCTTCATGATTCCCAGGTACAGTCATATATGGTATATAAGCAGCAACAGATTCAATTTGCCGCATAAATTCGTCACCTACACGTGCATTGTCACTATGCATATCATAAGCAAAATCGCCAACATGAATAGCAGCATCATATAAACCACGTTCTGTCTCTTCCTGCAAGCGTGATAAACTCTGTGCATTCTCATTACCCATATCACCAAAGATAACTATTTGCGGCGACCAATCTGTGGAGTCCTCGGGCGCAGTTCTCATATAAAATACATTTGACCATCCATAGTGGCTACCGCAATGATATACTGTTCGACACATGGTAAAAGTTTATTAAAGCCTTAACATAACTTTAAACAATAATGAATGGTAAAGTGCACAATGTATATCTTACTATATTTGCTGTTGGGCGTTAAATTTTTTAGCCATACTTTGTGGATATACTGTTTCTGTTTTTTCTTTCCGCCATCGATAAAAAGAGTAGAATTTCCTTCAGCTCGTAAAACAAATCCACCTATACCATATTCTACTATCGACTCTTTTGTATCGCTTTTTGTGCTCCAAGTGACAACAATGTCATGAATGTTATCTAAAAATTATATACAACTACATATCATATATTAATTATATTTTTAGTCGTTATTATTCAAATTAGTAAATTATCTTACTAGTATTCAACTAGTACTCGGAACTAAACATATAACATTTGTTTCAGATTACAATATCTCATTTAAAGAGTTTGGCAATTTTATATATGTATCGTCATAATAAAACTCACCACCATAAGAAAGATGTACAGCTTCCGGCTGATAATGTGTCACATATCCGAATACAGTGGAGATAAATGATAGAATCACAAATATGGTGTGTGAAAGCATCTCGCCTATAAAGAACAAAAAATGATACGTCCATTAATATCAGATGCTGTATTTTAATCAATCAACATGATTATGCAGAAATTAGAACAAAGAGTTGTGTGCGAATTAAATCGAATTCTACATTATCATTTCAAGCGAATTTTACCTGTTGATTTAATATAATGTATACGTTTTATTCCGTATCACAGGAATAAATGACGCGAGAGAGACTAATTTCTCATATATCAAAAACGCGTAATAAAACTATCTAAGAAGTCTATGAAAAACGTCATCGAAAACGCATCGTCTGACGCAGCTGGTCTCTAAACAATAAGCGACTCCCACTTAATCTCTGTCAGCTGCTAATCTGTCATAATTTTCCGCTGCTATCAGCGAAACCACGATAGATAGAGCGCTTGCGCCGAACGTTTGCGGTGATTTGTCGCAGATGGATATCGAATATCGAATGTCGAATTATCTCTCTCATGTTTATATTTCATATCACACACATTTTCCTGTATCTTCCTCCTGAAATATGAGCAGCGTATGTATATTAGGTTATATAACTTAGTTATGTATATCGATAAATTCTCTTTTGCGTTTGTCAAGACTTACATTTACTGAAGATTATTAATGATTTGATATTATTTCATGTAGTTTATCTCATTTTATTTTCTTTCTTTCGTAATTACGATTTTGTACAAATACTTTCTTATTTGGAGGATTTTTGCGGATATACATATCGTTTTTCCTCTCCTTGTATCAAATTGGGAAAATAGCGATATATATGTATGTGTTGTTATCGAATTAATATGTAGAATCAGCGTATTTGGATTTGCAATTTTTTGTTTCACTATATCGTCTCATTATAAGGCTAATATTACACTTGTCGTACGACAAATTTTTTAAGCACATTGATTGGCTGCGGGATAGAAAGTTTCTAAAGATTCAAAAAATTATTATCCCGCAGCCAATCAATGTGCTTAAAAAATTTGTCGTACGACAAATGTAATATCGGCCTAATACGTAATATATTTCAATAAATTCACGCTAATCTTTAGCGACATTTCGGTGAAATTATCGATATCTCGTATCGGTGTCTCTTGAAATGGCGGTAAAATAATCGAAAGATGGATCAATTATAGCGCATGCCAAGATTTAAATCCTCTTAATAAAAATACCCACACTATAGTTATTAGTGTAGAAAATTACATTTATTGTGTAGGAAAAAAGTGCATTGCGTTTAGAAAAGTGCACATATCGCGTCACAAAGCAAGTTGCAAAATTTGAGCCTCGTCATAACTCGTAATCTTATACTTGGAAAAATATACATCTTATGTATTGTTTACTTGTAGAAATTAAATTAGAATTTTGTAGCAAGATTAGAAGCAAGAGAGAGAGAAGGGGGGGGGGGGAGAGAACAATTAATTCAATTTCAGTTTTCGCGGTACGAAAACTACTGTGAATTCAGCGTCGAACATACTTGTGAGATAGCCTGTAGGTTACTATTAATTCGTACTCAAAGTTAAACGGTACTGTCGATTGCAGACAATGGGACGACGTTGATTCTCTGCAATAATGTAATTACAGAAGACGGAGGCTGATGGAAAACGATGATGAGAGAAAGAGAGAGAAGGGGAGGAGGAGAGAGACCCCAGAAAGGCAGTTACCAAACTAACATCCCCTATATTGATCTTACATTGGTCTTGCTCTTCTCTTTGTCTCGCCTTCAGTTTGCACGCGTTTCCCGTACACGTGCATCTGCAGGAACGTAGAAGACTCTCACAGATCCCCAGGGATAAACAGGTATACAACAGGCATACGTGTATTTTAGCATAATAAAAGCACATTAATCTTTGCTCAAAATTTCTGAATTGTGTATGTGTTTATATCTATTCACAAATAATTCCTCAAATATTTAAATCTGTTTTTAGACAATTCGAGTTCACAAGAGAGAATGACAATCGATTGAAGCCAAGAAATCGTATTATTAAAGTATTTGGGCTACAAATTTCAAATACGAGACATTTGAGACTTTGAAGAATCATTCTTCACTATAAGGTATAGTGCATTGAAAATTGACTGTTTACGCAATTCTCGTTAAACACGCATGTCTATTGCTTTATCGCAATAAAACTCGATGAACGAATTTACAATTTTTAATATGTATATATATTATATTTGAAATATAATTCACGTTATTTAGAAATATCGTGAATTATATAAAAATTATTTTCCAAATCCGTAAACATTGATATAGATTGACGTCAAACATTCGATAATTATTTTGCGATTAATGTTTTAATAAGTCTTGAATTTATCAGTTTAGTCTCAGAGATCGAATAGTTTTTTAAAAATATGAGTTTTTTATAAATATCTCATGTAAATCATGAAGAATTAGCATGCGTATTTTTTAAAGTTTTTTTTTTTCAATTTATTTCATACAACGAATTTATGATGTCTTTTCGAAAAAGAAAGTTCTCAAAAATACATGGTCCTGTGAATTTCTTACTGCATATATGGCGAGGGTTAGGGGAAGAGCGAAAGTAATATATAAGTTTTCTATTCTATTATCAACGTGAGTGTAAGTGAGAATCCTCTTCCGAGTATAGAGAATTCTCTTGTGTAAATATCTCGGGGATCCAATATTGTTCAGAGAGAGAGAGAGAGAGAGAGAAGATGATCTAATATTCGCATATTTAATATATAGAATATTTGAAATTCTAGATACACATACGCACAAACGCAACATATTGTAACACAAACTTGAAATATTTGGTTTTTTATCGATTTTTTTATTACAGTAAATAAAAAGATTACATCTGTACATTTGTAGAAAGAAATGGAAGAATAATATCGGAATTTAATATCGAAAAACTATCGAAAATATTGAAAACTCGATACAAGGTATAAAATGTAGACTACAGTAAGCAAAAAAATGTCGTGTTATTTTTATTAATAATACAATTGATTTTTACATGTATATTTAATAAAATCTCCAACACACGTATATTCGCAACGTAGTATATAGGAACGTATATTTTTTATCGCAAAACAATCTTATATTCTTGTTTTATGTATTACATGCACTATATTTAATATAATGCTTTCGTGTTTATTAACACAAATTAATTTGTTAATAAATTGAAGACCTTTGTGTATTTTTAATATTCGTATATATATTTCGTAATTTCGTAATTAATTTGATATAATTCTCATAGTATAACAATTTCCCTGATTACGTTTTTATACCCAGTTACTTCATCCATTTTAGCTAATAAACGTGTGTGTGTGTGTGTGTGAAAATAACGTAACACGCAATGTCAATTTAAAAATATTTTATGCAAACAGAAAACAATGAATCATAAAGGACAAAAAGAAATAATGTGTGTTGTAATGCGATTTTTAAATATAATTTTAAAAAAATGTTTTTTTTCCTAAAAAAATTTTCATAAAAATTAAGATATATTTTTTTATAGATTGATTTCCTTGTTTACTACAATCGATAAGATGTATACATCGGCGCTTTTCCCTCTTCACGATAGATGTCGCCGGCGGCAGCCTTGAGACACAGCGCCCTCCATGTTACCTTTTTAAGTGCGCCGTTTCTTCAAGTCTCTTTTCCCGTTCCCGTTTCGAGCGAAAAATTCGAGATATTCGCCGAGAGACTGGGTGAGTGACATTATTTTCTAATCAAATCTCTTTTAGCAATCAAATGAAACGAGACAACATAACAATGACGAGATTCCATTTCAATAATCGCGACATTCGTCCGTCAACATGTAGAGTAAACAACGACTCGATCGTCACGTTCGGCGAGCATCGCGAAGATTCGCGGCGGTCGAGAATCATTCGAATTATCGCCAATCGGGGGTTGCTTCCAACAATCGGGGGATGACGCCGCGCGCCGCTGACGCCGCTACGTGGCGAGGGTCGGAGGCGGCGCTCCAACCGGAGCAGGAGGAGCGGCGTGTGTGTGTCAGCAGGGCTGCCGCCGCCGCCGCCGCCGCCGCCGCCGCCGCCGTCCATCAACGCGCACGCACGCATAGGGGTGTTCACACCCAGTCCGCCGCTCTGTCGCGGGGGCAGCTTCCCCGAGAGTCAGGGCTCCGGCTTCGACCTCTGTCGCGTCGCCCGCGTCGAGGAAATCGTTGGATCTCCGCTGCCGCCGCCGTCGCCGCCACCACCATCATCACCACCACCACCACCACCACTACCACCACCACCATCACCACCACCATCACCCCCGTCCCGCAACTGTCAGTTAGTCGACTCGCGCGATTCGGCCGGGGACTGCGCCTCTCCCGAGGTGCATCGTGTCGCGGCTGATTAAGGGTGGTGGTTGCGCGCCGTCGTGACCGGAGGAGGGTGAGAAATGGAACACGCACACGCACACACGGCGCCGCATCCTAACCCAAAGACCCCGAAAGCAAAGTGATCGAAGGGACGGGACGGTGGAAGCGCGAAAGTGAGAGCTTCGAGTCGGGAGTCGCCATCGGTGGTCGTTGTCGACGTTCGGAGCAAGCACGAGGAGGATTGAAAAAGCGAAGCTTCGATCCGGGTTTTTTCGAAATTTTCTCCCGCTGTTGATCTTCCGCGTTCCGGAAGGAACGGACACGCGCCAGAGTGTCAGAGACAGTCGGGGAAGAAGACGAACCTTGTCGCGAAACTTGGAGGAAGCGAGGGATGCTCGGAGACGCGTCGCGGTGATGTCGAGGCGGAATCCTCGCGGCGGCTCCATCAGGTTCGATTCTCGCGCATCGTCGCGTGGAGCGACACGAGGGACGTGCTGCTGTCACTTGTGCGAGCGCGATCCTCGCGTCGAAGGAATACACGAGCGATCCGGAAGACGGAACTGATTGGGCGTTAATAAGATCGCTAGCGGGATCACCGTTCGTTCCACGATTAGTGTCGCTCGAGCGAACGCATACATTGTACAGAAGACGCGTAAACATCGACGTATACCGTGAACGGGAGAGAGAGACACCGCGAGAAAGAGAGAGAGAGAGAGAGAAGGAGAGGCCGCAATCGCGTAAAATGATTTCCGTCATCTGCGAGGAATCCCGCGGGAAGTTTGACATGTCGTGCACGATTCCTACGTTACTAGAGACTCAATGTCCCGTAATAACGATCGTCCCTGACGTGCGGTCGCATCAAGGGTGGTAGCGCTAACGCACCCAACAAGAACGGAGGAGTGACGGCGGCAGCAGCAGCAGCAGCAGCAGTAGCAACAACAGTAGCAGCGGCAGCAGCAGCAGCTGGTCGGAGCTAGTACGCGCTTCCGGCACCGTGCACCCCCGCCGCGCGGGGCCGATGCGGTGGATGCGGAACGACGGCGGCGACGACGACGACGACGACGACGACACGAAGGACGACAGGACGATGGCCGGTGGTGCGTGCACGAAAGCGAAGGCAGTCGAAGCGGTGATCAATAAGACGCTCCGGTTCGCCGCGAGATTGTGAACCGGCGATCGCTGACATTTGACAACCGTGGCTCGCGAGGCACGTCGTCGTAAGGATGTAGGGGAGGGGGCCCGCGCTATCGGGGCCCCGCGGAGGCGCCGCATCGTTTCCTCTCGCTCCCCTCTCGCTCCCATGGACTTTTTCGCGAGGAATAAGGTTCTAACGACGTGGGAGCGCGCGACATTTCGAAAAAAACGGCAACAGGAGTGAGATAGTACACGGAGAATAATAAAAATCGCGACCGCGCGCAGTAGAGTGTCAAACGTAAAAGAAAAAGAAAAAAAAAAGACAGAAATGAAAAGAGGAGAATAATTATGTGTTCCTTAGTCCATCTCTCTCTTTCTTAAGTGGCACCTCCTTATCGAGCGTGCATCGTAGTTCTCGTCGTAGAGATTTTCTTATACCACCCTCGTGTGGAGCATAGATGCCTTAGTGTCCATTTAGAACGTCTCGGGTTTCCGATCTCGCGATACGATCACACGTAAGTGCGGTATACGAGCACGTCAAAGGCGCGGTTAAATGTATGTATGAGCGGTTACTCTCTGTACTCCGATATATACGATATAAGAACGAATCTCTCGCGGAAGGAATCGACACCGAGGGGAAGAAATCGGGGAGGGGGGACGGAAGAGAGAGAGAGAGAGAGAGAAATATATACAAGTGCCGTGTCGCGAAAAATATAATCGCTGTTAGAGTGCCGGGCGAGAAGTAGGTCACGAGGTCGATACCAAAATGAAGTGAGGATGCGAGAGGAAACACGGGAAAATGGCATGTGCTAACGACGTTAATAACGGCGGACTGATTTTTCGGGGCGGACCCGAACCGGCGTAGAGTGCGAAGTAATTAGTGATTTACCGTCGTGCACGTTGCACGCGCGTACATACACACACACACACACACGCATACGCGCGCGCGCGCGCGCGCACGTCATCTCGCGTGGAGTGCCACGCGAGGTAATCTAATAGCGAACTACCCTTCCCCTACCACTGCACGTACGGAGGATAATTACTAGCGAAAATGGTCGATCTAGGAGGATACATTATTATATTGACCAACGACGACGGAAAGATCAAGTTGTACGGTATGTATTAACGCAAGATTCGCAAAGTCGTCAAATATTCGACGAATCCAAATCTTTCTCAAGTATACCCGCGCGACCGTAAAACACACATGTTTCTTGCACTTCGACACGAAATATATAAAGTAAAATAAAAATACATAGTCTTGTATAGAGTCTCGTTTCTCGCGAAGTAAAATCTTTGAGAATTTTATATTATACATATATATATATGATGCAATTATTAAATAATTATTAGAATAATTATAAAATAAAATCTTTTTGAGAGAATTTTGCATCATATATATATATATATAATAATTCTATAATTTTTGCATCATATATATATAATAATTTTATAATTATTATACATTTTTTCGATTATACATAATTTGCGATTCTTGGATGATTTCCTTGGGGATAATCCTTGTTTCATATCCCGATTATACGATATTCGTTGAATATTTGTCGCTTGAATGCGTCGCTTGGAATCGTCTTTCCAGATAGATTCGATTATTCTCGGGCGATCGCGTCTCTCTTGCGATTTGTTGTATTTGTGCACGAGAAGGCAAAGTGTGAATATTTTACTCGTCAATCAAGATAATCGTACGTGTAGCTTATACACGTCGCGCACACGTCGCACGCTTTCGGAAACAGGAAATGTGCGACGGACGGGATTTCCGATTTACACGACGCGTTACGGTAACGCGCGACGATTTACATAGAGAGGACGTGTTATTTATAGGCTGACCTTTATGTTTATCGTAACGTGCGCTTTATCGCCCCAAGGAAGACTTGCTTATTTCACGTTTTAACCCCTTCACCCGCATCGATTTCTGTGGTGGATATTTTTCTTACAAGATATTTCGATTTTGATCTCTCGTGGAAAAAATAATATTTATATAAAGAACGTACGAGGGAGTGATATCGGAGACATATTTATACATGTAATTTGTATAAACAGTATATCTATATTTTTTGCATATTTTGCGAATATAAATTAACTACGATTATTAATTAGCTGTTGTAATTCTCCGAATATCATAAGAAAATATTCATGTGTTCATTGTATTTTTTTTTATCTTGTCGAAAGAAAATTGAACCTTTGGACGAGATCAGAATTTTAAAATGATTTCGGAAAGAATGTATATCAATCGATTGCTTTTATAGTTCGCTTACGGCACGCAATGCTCTGTAAATAGTTGTGTTCATTAGCAAATACATTCTCGTTTACGAAGCAGATTATCTGTTATATTCACGGGTGCTTAAACAGCGATTTTTGCAAGCTTTAACGTCTCGTTTTGTACGAATTGAATGCGATATCGTGTTTGGAAATGCAAATTGGAATATCCGTTTGATACGAAGCTCTACAATTCACGTATCAGAATTATTCGTGCAATTTTTTTTCTCTATTTTGCGTTAAATCTTTTTTTGATAATTGAAAATTCCAAATTACAATAAGATATTTTTCATCTGTGCAGGATCGCCGGCGGATAATGCGGATACTCTAGAAGTGGGCGACGAAATTTTGGAAGTGAACGGTCGCACCTTAGAAAATGCAACTCATAACGAAGTCATCCAATACATTCATCAGGTAATTACATATTATACATGTGTGTTTAGCAGCATATTCTAGATTATATTATTTGTATCTTTGGAATTATTCGATAATCTATATCTCTTGTATATTTTTTAACGAATTTTATTATCTTCGAAAAAATGAATAATATATATTAGTAAATATATTAATTAATTGATTAAATTTTGTAAAATTATATGTATATATATATATATGTATAATATATATATATAATTAATATAATATTATTAATCAATAAATACTTTATGAAACTATATATATATATATATATATATATATATATATATATATAATTTTGTACTCTTTTTAGTTGTGAAAAAATTGAATAATCTTGTTTCTTTTTTGTCATGATTCAAGTGCATCAAGTCTCGTACAATATGTCTGCGTGTCCGGAGAAGAAGCGGCAACAAAATGGGTGAGTCGATTCTTTTATATTTTCAAAATACTCGCAAGATCAGTATTATTCAAGTTTATTAAAAGTTCAAAGAACAGGAATAAGTGAAGCGTCGAGGAAATGATCAAAGATGATCATTTTAACGAGATTATCTATCGCGGGGATTTTAGATTTTTACAAGTGAGTAACACACAAATATATAATAAAAGTGTTTCGAAAAAAAACGAAAGGGAGAAAGTAAGAAATTTCTAAAATTATAAGCGAAAGCGGCTATTTTTCACATGCTTAGGCACTTTTTGTCTACTTGTTCTCGTTATTTCAAACTCTGGCAGCGTGTTTTTCTTTGAACAGGTGTTTTTAAAGCAAATGAGACATTCCATCGCCAAGCGGATGATATTGTTACTTTATTATAACCGTTCTTGAGCAAACGTGCAAACTAATTTGAATATATGCTCGATTTCGCGTAGTCACGTACAATGTTGTTGTTCGTCAAGCAAATGCATAGCACTTAAATACCGTGAAACGCGCGTCACGTGGGATGACAGAGTTGAATTGGGGAAGGAAAGAATAAGAATTCGGTCACGGACAAGCGGAAATGTCAAGAACCGCAATTGATATCGACACATACCGGCAATTCCAATTTTCCAACAGTAATGCTCAGAGTTACAGCTGAGAGAGCACTCAAAAATATCCTATCGTGTGCGAAAGCCACATTTCTTTCCGTCGAGAGCAAATGATTCGCGTGTCAGGAAAGTTTAACATCGGAGATTTATAGATACAGATATGTACGCACACGCGAGTGTGTTTTATAAAAGGATTATAATTATTTTTTTATTGTCTCTATACGCGACTGATGTATGGAGCGAGGGATAAAAACGTCGGCACGAACGATAATATAGCGATTCGTTTGTATGAAGCGCCGATATATTGCGCGCGCTGATGGCAGCCTTATTGCGATCGATTCCGTTTGTAAAATGAACACGAATAGTGAGTTACAGAGTCTTTAATTAGTTTACTCGTTCAAATCATATCGGTTTTGTAATATATTTATCGTTATTTATTGAATCCTAATTTCACATTCGCTTAAATCTGTAATGTAGCGTGTTAATCGAACGACTATTTGATTCCCACGTCATGTTAACATTCGCGCAAAATTTAAGTGCATTTTTTTACACAACTAGACGTGTATAAAAATATACACTTGGCGGTCTGTGTGTGATAAAATAAATATAAAAAGTAGGATTTAATAGAGGAAACTTAATACGTAGGGACACATTTTATCATTTGATTTTTAAAATCTTTAATTATTTTTTTAGTTTTATAGCTCGTATATTTCATGGATCATAAATTGTTTTATATATTTCATTTCTCTAGAATTTCTGAATTTATTCATCTGTCGAGAGACAGCGTGATTTTGACGTGCTTTATAATGCATTGTAACTATTCGCGCATTTCTTCCCTCGTTTTAAATTATCTTTTATATATCGCTGCATTTATATTATTTTTAGAATTTCCCATTTTCTTTATTTTATCACATTGAAATTACCATCAAAAATACACATCTCTCTAGATACAACAATTTCTTTTGTTTAAAATATAAAATAAAGATAAAATTCAAATAATTTGAAAATACAAACACGAATATTTAATAATATTCGAAATTACACAGAATTTTCACAAAGCATTTTTAAAAAATGATAAACGACGTAAGAAAAATGTGTTTATATGTACAGAGAGGGGTAAAGGACACGATCAAAGACAAACTTTTCCAAACGTAGACCAAACGATTGCGCAGAGTATATGCAATATTACTTAGTTACTCGTACAGCTACGTATACAGTTATACAAACACCCGCACGATCTAAGCGGTGCGATGAAGCCGCTAATGTTAGGATTCTCGTTAGACAAGATAATTGACAATTGAAAAAGTGCGACAGTTCCTTCTTATTGTTTCTAGTCTCGCGAGACGGCGCGGCCGCGGTAAAATTCGAACGGAGGATCGTCGGCCGATTCCGGAAACGCTCGCGCTCGCTCGGCGTTCGCCAGGTAAACGCTTCAGGTGGCCGTACGGTATCGCGGCTGGGGGTAGAGGGGAAAGGACAGAAGCGGAGATAGGCAGGTAGGCAGGTTGGCAGGCTCATGCGGTTGCACATGGCGGACCAGGCGGAGGTATAACCTTCGGATGGTATCCGCTGTCACGCTCCGCGCCGCACGCCAGTAACGGAGGAGAGCCGTTCGTAAGCGGTTCCGCGCGTTCGACGTGTCTCCGTCGTCGTATCCCGATTCGAGCCTCTCCGTCTCGGTGAGTAACGCGCGCAAATCTCTCGCCTCGTCGTGGACCAGGTGCGCCAGGTGCAAATTAATCGCGACCGCGTCGCGATTTCGCGCTGCCGACCGTTCGCCAACCGGTGAGCCGCGGGTGACGGACGCGATATCGCGGCAACAGCGTCTCCGCGACGGGTCGAAGGTGAACGCTCGATCGCCGCGCGCGTCAACCACGGGGTGTAAATTTGTGAAAAATTGGTGTTTCTGTGCACGATTGTTGTGTTGTTGAAACGAGCGACGTGTCAACGCGTCCAGCCGCTACCAGGCCTCAACGAGCAGAAGCAGAGAGAGAGAGAGAGAGAGAGAGAGAGGGAGGTTCATCTCTGTGTTTTCTTTTTTTTTTTTCCTTTCTCTCTCTCTCTTTCGTCATCATCTCGACGATCCGCCGTGCCGATCCGTTGAAGGTAACTACTCATTTCCTCTTCGCGTTGCGCGCTCTTTTCGCTCCTTTCTCGGCTTCTTTAAGCGGTTCGATCGCCCGTCTCTCGCGGTATCTACCTCCTCGCGGTCGACTTTCAGGATAGCGCGCATTTTCTGGTACTCGTCGGTGTGTCGGTACCAGAACGTGCCAATGTTTCTTACTCCGTCCTCGGTCGCTGTCCTTCTTCCTCTCTCTCTCCCTGCCTCTTCCCGTCTCGTCCGTCTCTCTTTCCACGTCTCTTGTGACATGTCGACTTCGCAATACCACGCGCGCCACTTATTTCCGATACATACCTCGCCATTCCGCGGTTTTCAGCTCGCGTCTGCACTGTTTATGTCCTATACCGTGTTTCGTAGTTTAATTTTTAATTTACATGTCCCTTGTCGTTTTGTCGCACGATAATTGCATATAATTTCTCGCCAATGCTTTAGCGGATATGTTTGCATTTAATTACACGCGCAATCGTTTTCTATTACATTGCCGATTTGTGTACGCGCGACATCTTGTAATATTGCCATGTTATTTTACGTCGATTTGATGAAGTATATTTATATTTTATCCATTTATTTCGTGCCCCAAAATATCATTTTCTCATGGAGGCGTTTTGTCAAATTTCGTAGTAATTTTCATATTTCTCATTTTTTTTAAACTCTACTAATAATTAAAAATCTGTATTAATACATGATTTTTTCTGGTATAAATTTGTATATAAAAAACCCAGACACTCTATTAACATTCTCTCTTGCATGTAAAATTTCTATTTTTATTCATCCGTATAACCATGTGTACAAAATAGATATTTTTTAACAAGTTTTACAAAATGATAGAATGCACGAGAATAATGTTTTTGAGGATAATAGCATATTAAATTTTAGACGATTTTATATTACGTTCTCAGTTGAATCGCATTCCTTGCATTGAAATATGAATATTTAATTCCATTTTAGATTCTTTATGAAGAGAAGATGAAAAATCTTGTGACATTATTATTATTATTGAAATTTTTAGAAACGAATTCATACATTATTTTAAATGAAAATATTCACGACACCAAAAATAATTAAGTGGATAGAACTCTTGCTCGAAAATATGATTTAATTCTGAGTAGAGTATTAAATATATTGATATTAACAGAATTTTTTGTTAAATTCTATTCGTTAACAGAAAGCATTTGTCGAGGAGACATTTTTGCGTCATCTATTTATTATCATATAGATAAATATTGTAGATGGAAACACACGACAGTTCTCTTAATATTGTATTAAATATTTTATTCTCGAAAAAAATTCGGGAATGACCGAGGAGAATATCTGTAATAATTTATTATTCGAGCGCCCGAAGACGACGTCACGTTCTTACATCATCGGTCAACGTCACATCGCACCAACGTTCCCGAATGTTTTTCATCCTTTCTGTTTGACCTCCTCTCTGTTGCAATGGACGTGTTTTTTATTACTTATGTAACATTCGTACTCGTCTCAAAAGTGATCCATCAAAAATTTCTCGAAGCCAGAGGCAGCTTACTAAACAAATCCGCAAATTCGCTCGCGGTTTCTCTTCGCGAGCTTCCGGAGATCTCCAAAAGGGTTGAAGAGAAAGAAAAATAGTCTCCGATGTGAACGGACCCGCGCATGATTTTTACGTCGAGAGCAACATCCGCCTTCCGCACTGTGCGTACGTGCGTACCGCGAATAATGCGGAATGCCTTTTTCCCCGATGCGGACTAACAATCGCGCTGCGCACGATGCGTGTCAAACGCGTTATTGTCGTGCGGTGGGCGTATTCACGCTCCCCGGATGATGTATACAACAGTAACGGACAGCTCTCAAATGCCGGACTATCGAAAATAATAATTTAAATAGTTTCGTAGGAATCTCAAGTATTAGCCAGTATAATTTGTATTTTCCGTGAAAAAAAAAATACATAGGAATAGATAACAAATATGTAGGAAATATTTATTTATTTTGAAACGTGACAATATATCGTAATCATTAAATGAAATAATAATTTTGGAAAAATTATTAGAGAAATTTTTATTTGAAATTGAATATACTTGCAGTTCTCGATTTCTTACATTGATTATTGATTATTATTTTTTCCTGCGCGTATATTATTTAAAATATAATTTTTGAAATAATTTATACAGAATTTTTTAAATAATAATTTAATAAAAAACAAGTATTTGTTTCGTAATAACCATTTTTTTATATGATAATTTTGGAAAGAAAAGAAAATAGCTAACATGATTTAGTGAACACACGGCTACTATTATTTTATGTTAATCATTTATATAATCCATTATGGGTGAATTGTTTACGTAAAAAATACCTTTGTGTTTTATTTAAAATACTTTTTTATTTTGTACTCGGTTCTGATGAGATATACATGCGTGTCAAGAAACGAGGAAGCGCTGTGCGCTCTCGAATGTGGACGAAGGAGAGTAGAAAACGAGAGATGCGTAAAGCCGGCGCTGATACCGGTACATAAAACAGGAGGCATGGTTTCACGAGGAGGTCGAGCAAATGCAATAGAGACCGGAGCGAAGATATATAAGGTGTTCGGTAAAACGATGTAGAAAAAGCAGCGTGGTATCTCTCTCGATTTTCGCGGAAATTAAAGGCTTGCAAGATGGAAAAAAAATGTTTGGCGAAAATTGAACTTCTCAAGGATATAAATAAAGAGTATAATCTTTAGTTTGGCAGATTTTCTCTCGGAGATTAATTGGCAACGAGCAAAAAATCTAGCAAATTTAATTTTTCGTCGAGAAAAATTAGACTCCGAATTTGACGCGGGTATCGCGATATTGTTGTCTCCTGCTACTTTTCATCATGTGCGTGTTGATGCGCTCGCGTGCGAGAAGGTATGCGGCAGAAATCGAGAATGAACGACCCGGGAGGAGAACGGATCATCAGCCGCCAACGTATAAATTAGGCGCGATCACTTAAATCGTCTCGCGCGCACTTTCTCCGGTGATGAGCGCTAAATTGTTTCGTCCCAACCTGTTGAATTTCGATCGGGCAACTAGGTAGTAGGTGTAGGAGAAAAAGGGAGCCGCGAATGTGCCACAATTCTTTTTGTACCTGCGGTTAAAGAATCATCGATCGATGTAGCACCTGTATATCCTAGAATTTTTTTCAATATTCTTCAGAGTACAGACCCTTCTCGACAGATATATACGGCACATTTTTTTATCACTCACTTTTTAGCACTCTTGCCACGAGGGTTTACGAGTTTCTATTCTATTACTTGAAAATCTCTGGAAATTATAAAAGAAAAAAAGTGTAATTATATGACACTTTATTTGATTCTATAAATATTTAGAAAAGGCTGACTACATAATTTTTTACAATTTCCGTTGTTGCGGTAACTTTTTAAACGGGTCTTACGCGGATATTCCACGTATACCTAGCCTTCGCTATAATCCGTAGTGATGTAACGCGTCAAATAAGTGTCATGTAATCGCCAATAGACGTTGCATTTGATTTCATGTATTTACTTTCCATCGCATATAACGCAATTATCCGACGATTGTGTAAAAATTAATTAGATTGCGATGAACGATAATGGTGGCTGTTTTCGAAAAAAGCATTACTTTATAAATGTATACGTTTCCCTTACAAAATATATCCATCTTTTTTGCTTTTTCGAAAGAAAGAAACAATCTGTTTACTTTTGGTCGCAATTGTTGTCGACCTGAATTCAATAGATATTTACATTAGATTGTGCGTGTCACGATTACATCGCATACTTGACATATTGATGTACGGTATAGTACACATAACGCCAATAGTAACGCGCATAGTTTAATGAGAATTCGGCTGACAGTCGCATGCGATTGAGATCGCAATCCCTGATTGATTCGATGTAGTTACATGTTACATCCCGGAAAACAGTTATCGAGCTCGTAAAAATCAGCGAACCGTTAGCGATTGTTTCTCCATTACCTTTAATTTGATCTTGAGCGATGCCTTTCGTTCCAACAGTCGTTTCGCCGCGAAGAGATTAAGTAAATTTTATATAATTCTTTTCTATTCAGGTATTAATATACGTTACACTACATATTACTGTAAAAGTTAAACATTAAAACGACAAAATTATATTTGAAACGTGAGGATATAGAAAATTGATTATCAAGAAGACGACCAGGAAAAAGAGATGACTAATTCTTCCTTGTCTGTAAAACTTGCATACATTTTTCTTAGAAATGACTAATAGCATCATAAATATTCACTATGTATAGTTTGTGTTTTCAACTATTTGTTAAAAGAAACCGTGGTTATTAGAATTGATACATGTCTATTTTTTATCCTAATTGTTTACGTAATTAAAATTTGATATTCTTTATTTACGATCTGCTAATATTAAATTTTTAATTAAAGTAGCATATCTCTAAGAGGATTAAAAATTTCCAATTACAATCAAATTATAATAATCTTTTTCGATTATATATTGTTATATGTGCAAAGTTGATTGTGCTATATATTTGCAAGAGAGAATATGCAAATAAGATGTGAAAATTTTGTAAGATTTAAAATATTTGGATTTTTCTTACAATAAAAAATATTTTCGATCATCGAAAATTTAAAAAGAATTATAGAATTTGAATATACCATAATATACAGAGTAGAAATGATGCGACTCATAGATCACATGTTCTTGGCAGGTTGCGCTTTATTGTGTGTATATGTATATACGTATACGTATATGTATATATTATATACTATTATATTAAAGCTTATACAGTTAGAAAACTGGTTTTCTCCTCCTTTTGCGTCAAATCATATGATCGAGACCATCTTGTGCGCTGGTACAGTTGTTTCTTCTAGTTTATTTTTATCTACAAAATTGTATATTGTGTATTCGTATGAGATTTATATAGAAAAATTGATGTTATTTTGATATCTCTCTTATGCAATTGGATATCACTTCATAATTTATGAAAATAGCGCAAGAGTCATTTTTTAAACACATTTCAAAAGCAATTCTACTCGTATCAATGTCAAGTATAAAGCACAACTTTTAAATTCGCGTTTATAATAGATTGAATCTTAGAGATGTCATCTATTTTTTCTGTTCATCCTGATAATGTCGAGCTATGAAATTTTCTGCAAATTGCAACAAAGACAAGACGAATTTCTGCTCCTTATATTATATGCTTTTGAGAGAGAAAGGTGCTATTTTTTCTCGAAAAGATAGAAAATACTAGGATTATGGCTTCTCGAGCATTGCCTTTAATGCTGTAATTATTTGCAAATCAACACCGCTATTTTCGACTATTGAACTCGCGGTATCTTT
Organism: Camponotus vicinus; assembly: GCF_025532165.1. Classification (NCBI taxonomy): domain Eukaryota; kingdom Metazoa; phylum Arthropoda; class Insecta; order Hymenoptera; family Formicidae; genus Camponotus; species Camponotus vicinus. The sequence continues at coordinate 132,298 of NW_028141947.1, forward strand.
CGGGAAGCGGTTTGGTCCCGGTTGGCTCGGGTAAAGCCTACTTATAACGTAACATGGTTGATCGACGCCATCGTGTGCTGTATACATGTACATGTATATACATATGTATACTGTACGTGTATATATGTACTGTATATGTATACGACATATGCGCGAGCATCCAGTTACCGTTCCAACAAAGTAGATTTCTCCGGACCGTTTGACGAGACTATCCCGGACAACGTTGATATCACGGCAACGCGTTGCTTGACCTGAATTTACCGCGTCGCCGAATTTGCAAACGTATAATAGATGTCTTATTTCTCTCTCTCTCTCTCATCATCTTATCTCCCGTATTCGCGCCTCCGCATTTACAGCGCTAAATGCAATTTGGATCTAAATTCTATTTGCTGTATTCATACGCGATTGCCTTATTGTAAACACGGGACGTGAATGAGATAGCTGTAAACGGTGAATTATCGTCAGCAGAGAACATTTTGTGTACTAATTTCATATGTTATTAATTTGTAATTAATTTATAGCAACATCATTATTACTATAATTGCACAATAATTATGGATAATGTTATCGTCATAATTATTGTATGCGATTTATATCCCGTGTATTTCTACACACGCAGACTGTTTCAAATGTTTCTTTTGATTTTTATCGAGTTTTAATTAAATAGAATTTTGAGATCCACTTTATAGACAATCTATTAATTATCAAGTTATTCAAATAATGAGCGTTATAATTGCTGCTGATGTATCAAAAAATTTCCGTCTTGAATTTTATAGAATCGAATTGTGAATCATCCAAAGCTTTAATGAATAAATTACTGAATAGAACATTAACCGATATCATCGAAATGAGAGAATCAATGTCCAAATTAAATAACATCTCTCATTGAAGTAATAATCAATTCAAATAATAGCCGTTAACTGCTGCCATTATTCACATCAAAATTTTCTAGCAATTTATCCCTCGGGAAAGAAATTCTGCAAAGAGCTCGAACGTTGCACACGTGCTTATACCACGCTCGTCGCTATCAGAAGCGTTTTACAATGAAAGTGGAATAGGAAAACGAGGTGTGTGCTTTTGGATGAAAACAAACTTTCTCCAAATTACCGTGCCATATCCGAGTACGTTTTGGAGATACGCCAGAACATTTTGAAAAGGAATCGGGACATTGTTGCGAATTTTCTTCGCCGTTCAACGGAGCACAAAAGGCTTTAAGGCAATCAATGTATGCAGCTAGTGACACGAAAAGCTTCACGGAGACTTACTTGGTCTAGGGCGTTTCGATTATGATACGCAATTACGGCTCGCACACTAGCTGTCATACGAGACTATGAACGAAATGCATGTGTGCGAAATATACGTATCGCGTTGAATGTATATGTACAATGTGTGTAAACGAATAACTATCAAACTTGCAGGCGATTGGGCAAAATAAAAGGTTTATATAGCCGAATAAATATTTTGCAAAATTTAATTCGATCAATTGGCTCGATGCAGAAAAAACAATATCGATTGCTCCACTCGTATCCTCCCTTTGATTTGAGGAATCGGTTTATCTGTTTTATTTTTTTCGGTTTTTTTTTTCGCAACAATTTTACTCTCGCACAAGCATGAAGGATAAAATTTGATTTTTTATCCACGAATTCCGTAATGGTTGAGAATAAAAGAGTCTCGCGATCTCTTTGGAAGAAAAGTGCCAGGCGTATATTTAATCAGCTTCTCCATTCGCACCAAAGCGGATTGCGAGGAAACCAGGTCGGGATCGTATCAACTGATAGCAAAAAGACTGATGTGAGACGAAGGAACGGTCTACACGTATTTTAGGAATTTAAGAACAGCCTATCAGCACGCCATCAATCTTGCGCGTTTCTCGCTTCGATTCTCGCGAAAATTTTTCGACGACGACTTAGATTTTCGCCAATTTTTACACATTTCCGTTTTTTTGTCCGCGCTGTATCGAGGTACGTTGAACTGGCGCTCTCCGTCAATTTTTATCGTCTGTGCCAGCGTGTAGTTCCAAATATAAACTCCTTCGTGAATGCGTCTGTGCTATCCATTCTCAGTCGCCGGCTGCGGTGGAGAGTTTATTTTCTAGTTTCGTGACACACGTGCACACGCGAATACCGTTCTCTTTCAGAAAAGCTTTCGGGGAGCTTCTCGAAGAGCGAGTCTTTCATTCACAACTGTGTTGCTATCAGTTTCCGAATATCGTTAACAAGTCAGCCAATCGATTGCAGCCAGTGTAACCGATGAATTGACCAGATTGCTAATTATGACTTTTGAAATGTCGCTGCGTTAAAGGAAAGTGAATAGTAGATGACATTTATATGTTGCTCGTGTTATGAAATTAAAAAAAAATTTAACGTTAAATTTAATTTCACTTAAAGTTAGAAAAATGAAAAATAGATTGCGAGTAAATTGCGATTTTTAAATATTAGTTACTTTACATGAGATACTATACATATATATAAAAAAATATAAACACTGAGTTGTTTTTTTATTTCCTTATATTTCGTCCTTTCGTAGGACGTGTGTATTTATGATCGAACTAGATGCCTTTATAAATAGAATATTATTAAAAATAAATTTAAATCAATGTAGCTCAATGTCGATAAAAAAAATAAGCGTAGCTACGAGAGGAGTCGAGCTTTGAACACAAAATAACAGTTTTTTATGCTCGGTAAAAATTGTTTATTTACGCTCAATACATCGAATATGTCGAAATTCTTTCGCAAGTTAGTCTTTTGCGGTTGCTCGACGCGTTCGGGTCCCGATAGCCGTTCGATCGTCGTCGACGAATCGATCGTCGATGATCCCCCGAAATTCGCGGAATTCCCAAAGAATTGCAAGACGGAAACCGAAGACCTGGCGAGGCATTTTGATCTGTCCGGTATAAAATTCATCGACGACGACGAGGAAGCCGACGAAGACGAGCCATCCACTAAGAACGGTAGCCGGCGATCGATCAGATTATTCTTTTTTTATAGAAAAGTGGGTTGATATACACGCGGTAGGTCCGTAGTTATTCCCCGCTGAGGGAGGCTGTATAAATAACTGATGGGCAAAAAATTACGAGGACAGCGTGGACTTTGCGCGCGTATAACAAAGTTTTCGCAGCGCAACGCAAGGAATTTAACCCGTCACGTATCGGGGAGATTAAACTCGCGTAGAAATGTTTTTACCGATATTTTACCGAGAAGAATGACGGTCAGATTACGACCGACGATGGATGTAAAAACACTCGTGCGATAAAAGAAAAAAAAAGGGAACCACCGTCCGCGCGGACGGAGGGAGATGTTAAATTAATAATGGAATCACACGATTGTCACGGCTTGTGTCGCGCGATATAAATGAGAAACGAAGGGAATTCGTCAGGTTCGCGATAGGCGCTTCACTTATCTCTGCTTTTCTCCCTTGCACGGTCGCCGGTGTTTAACCGCGGCCTGGTAATGGATTCTTTGACAAACGTGTTAAATACGTGATAAATTTGCCTAATTAATTAATAATTCCTTCGTGAATTCCCGACAGAAGAGCTGGACGGGCCAAACGCTGGGCGGATACGAGACGCCTGGGTTATCGCCGTCGAAAGGTGAGATAATGAGCGATCGCCTCGATAATGGTAAAGATCATCTTGTCGATATCTTGGCGATATAACAGATTATAGAGTACACACGATCTCTTAGGTTTACAAGCGCGAATACACGCGTGCGAAGCGGGAAATCTCTAATAAATGTGCCCTGCTTCTAGCAAATATAATACATTCCCGTCGGGGCGCGGAATCGTGTGTATCGATTAAATGTCACATAAAAGGCGGTGATGTCCGGCGGGCGAATATGTGTTTTTGATCGAACGCGAGAATGCGTCATCTAAATGTCACGAGAATCCCACGGAAGTACGCGTTTCAATCGAGTCGATAATGACAGTCCGTGATGAGATATCGCGAAATCGGGAAAAGTTCGTATTTTCAGATATCTCTCTTTCTTTTCTCTATTTTTTTTCTCTCTCTCTCTTTTAATATTTCTTCGTCATTTGGAATCGATCTAGTCATTTCCTTTTATACAAATATTTTAATACCGACATCAATGGGAGGTATCTCGATGTTAATGACAATAATATGACGGAATCAATTTTGCGCGGTTACTTATTCTCTTTGTATTTTTTTCTCGAGTACTTTAATCGCTCAAAGGTACAATTTATTTCAGTCACGAAATCTTCATTCATATATATATATATATATATGTATGTATTTTATTTAAAAAAAACTGCGCCCACACATATACGTTAAATTGCTCCTGATTACTCGGACCATTATTTTCCGAGAAAATATTTTTAATAGAAATGGATAATCTCTTTCTCTATCTCTCTTATCTCGTCTTGTCAATGTTACAAATTAGATTTCAACAACAGGTTTCAGTCGCAACTTGCAAACTCGGTTGCATTTGCATGCGTTTCCCAAGAGAGAAAAAGAAAAAGAAGCGGCGAATAGAAAACACTGTCGTCTATGACGATAAGAATTGTCTCTCTCGTGACTCACTCTCCTCATTCTAGTATCTCGTTCGCCTTCGCACAAGGATAAACACAGCGACATGGCTTTTACAAACGGACGTTTTCTCTGTTTGCAGGAGCGCGCGGGAGAGGTTGCAGAAACTGACGGCACTGAAGAAGATCCAGCCGCGCGATATCCAGGCCATTTTACATCAGCAGGTACGCGAGAGCGTGGGACACGTAATTAGTTGAATAGCTTGTTAATATCGCATTGGAGCGATTCGATGGCTCCACGAGATATCATCTTGTACACCTCTCCCTCTCTCTTACTGGATAAAGAAAAATCACTTTTATATCAAGATCAGCTTTAAAGTCATCGTCATTTCAAGTAAATGTGATTTCTCGTCAGCCTCCTACTAGATTATTGTCTTTTTACGCGATGATTTTGTTTATAAGATTTTAAAATGTTTAAAAGAATAGTAAGATAGTTTCTCGATGTATTTTCTGTTACATCTGGCGCTTTAGATTCCTTTATACTTCTTTACTCTCAACAATCTTATTAAAAGTAATAACACTTGAAATACGCTGAAGAACGTTAATTCGTTGACGGAAATGCTGAATACAATTCTGGTCGTAGGCGCAAACAGCGGACGGAGAAGCGCGTTAAGAGCGACGTCGCATTCCCGGCGCTTCCGTCATCCGGGCCGATTCTTATTCCGCTCTCGCGCGGCCGCGGCTGCGTGCAAATGAATCGATCGGCCGCGAGCGAAATCGTTACGCGCGGAGGCTGCTTATGAAATGCGGAATGCAAAGTAAATGAGCGGAGTGAGCGGCGGCGGGAACGGCGATTATGCGCGGCCTTGTTTATACGCGAGAGCGTTTGCTGGAGCCTACGTTATGTGCCCGTTTCTCTCCCCGGTTACATCGCTCGCGCGCCTTTGCGCGTCCGAATTCCCCGGCCTCGAACAGCGCTTTATGATTACGCAATAATGAGTTTTTTCGGATCGCCGATGACCGCGTTCCATAGAAAAAAGAAGAGAATAATATAGCATCGTGTGTTTCTACAAGAGCTGCTCGAAATGCACCGATACCTGATGCTGATCAAATTGAATTGTCAAATATTGCTTTAAGAGTACCGTAATTTTGATCGGGAAGGAGCCGATATTATTTAGATAAATTAATTTCCATGCTACGAACGCGTAAAATTCTTCACGCGTGTTTTATAAATATGGAAAAAAATTTCATCTCCCTCGATATATTCGCATATTTTTGTAAATAAATATAAGATCGTGTTTACAAATATTAGGTAAAATTGCTTTTTTATTTATTTTTTTTGGAGTGAAGGGGAAATGAGGTATCGCTAGAAGGCTGAGAAAAATTCCGCGCATTGTTATGTAGTTATTAACTGCGTTCCGATCGAGATCTATTTTAGGGTAGTATGCGGGATTATTTCGCGCGTGATTGCGATACGGCATGCGGGTTTAAAATCTCGTATAAACAGGCAAGCAACGCAACGAGTTCTCGCGCGAAATACATTTCTCAAACCAAGAAACCGCACGAAGGATGTCGTAATACACGACGACGATCGTTAACAAGTTTTCTCGATATTATAATCCGTTTTCAACGCTTATATTGGCGGCTTATTGCTATCGGCATAGCATGGCCTTTTTTCATATTAATAACACGATAACTCAGTTAAATGAAAGGTGCGCAAGAGATAATGGAACCTCGGATTAATTCGTCGACGCGATGGCGGTATCATTTGGGAAATTGTCCGGCCATTCCACCGCATCAATTTTTTCCCCGACGTTATATTAGGATGGTACTAGGATGTAGTAGAAGGAGACGCTTAATATTCAGACTGGGATTTTTAAAAAAAGACATTTTAATCGAACACTTCTACACGCATGTATCTATGTTAAACTACGTATACATAGGACTTCAAAATTATCATCGTACTTTTAAACTTTCGACAATGTACAAATAATTGGGTAAACTAAAATTTTAGTGATACAATAGCATAAAATGCGATCAATAACAATATTTATTATTCCATTGAGAGAAGAAGTGGCAAGAAAACAAAAAATTATTCATTTAATTTTTCCCTCCCTCACACATTTTAAATTTTATTAGAATTAATTTTTTATTATTAGAAATAATTATTAGAAAAAATTTAAAACGACATTTTAAATGTGTGAGGGAAGAATGTTATGAGAAAGGAGCTGTTGACATTCCTTTTTCGTGACGATATCATCGTCATGACATTGGCCTGGTATCCACGCGCAATCTGTTTATCGTTAAACATTGCCGACCGGTTCTGAGTTTTATATAATGTGACACGTGGACGATTATCTCCTTTTACGATTGCATTTATGGGGAATACTAATTTTTATTAAAATCAGTATTGATTCTTTGAACCCCAACACAAAATGCGCACGCGGTTCAAATGTGTTGCGAATTATATGTTACGCATCGAAGGTGGAAATAAATGCGGAGATTGCGTTTTTTTTCCCAGAAATGCGGAAGCACGCGCGACACGAAAACGAAGTGAAACCGTGCTATCCGGCTTCTGTCGTTTTTCATAAAGCTAAATTGAATGCTACGCCATATTACCATCACGTGATGGCGATATATAATTCTACATTCGATTAAATTTTTAATCATCGCGTGGCTACGTAAAAACAAAACGCAATCACGATGGATTTATTATTTGCCGCGGATGTAGCTTTCTCGCGCAAAATTCGCATGAGATATGATATAGTGGATCTAGTATTATTGGGACAAACGCGTCGCTATGCAATCGGTCGGCTCTCCATAAATTGATTCTCCAGCTAATGTGTATGTTTGACGAAAATGTTTCAGATAAACGATGCGGTAGCGTCTACGAGCGAGGATTCCGCTGCAAAAGACGTGACGAATGGCCAAATTACCGTTACTTTGGCGGACAAGTAAGTCTTGTGTGTTTTTTTATATTATTACTATTTAAATTTTTTTTTAGAAATAATTATTATTTTTAATAACGTAGATTGTCGAGGATATAAACTTCGGGGTGCGATTTCTTATAAAATTTTCTTAAACTTGAAGGTAATAAATAAATGGGGATTCAGATGCTGCGAACTTCGTATCGAACGCGCGGTATAATGTTTTGCTTTGCAGACCCGTTATACTTGTAATTAATTTCTAAAGGCATAATGATCTCTGGGATGTTTTTGTCAAAGCGTAATAAATCATCGGCTGTAAAATCAGGGAAAATATGCACGATACCTATAGGAGGCATCGTCGCAGACCGGATATGACAAATTGCGATTGTCGCGATTGATATCCCTTCGCAATGCTGATGCACATGTTTCCCCATTTTTATTTTGTACAAGGAAAGGCGGAAGATATTTTATTTTATAGCTAACACTACATTTTATACATTTAGAGGATTCTCTTGTATATATTAGTTTTAAATTAATTCAATCCTGTCTTAATTGTTTTTCAGGGAATTGAGCACGAATGCTTTCTCTACGAAACTTAGCAACGGTACGATTCCTAAAGGATTAACGAAAGAGGCAGACATTCGAGTGGAACACGTTTCGCAGGAGCGGAAGGACGTTTTGGAAAAGCAACATAGCTACGAAGAGGCGAATCTCTTGGTTAGTACTGATCCTCTCTTATGTAATCTTTAAGTAAATATAAAGGAAATTATATTTGAAAAAATTTATTTCCGAAATATTCCATTTTTTTTACTCGAACTCGTATATGTATAGAAGTAAGAATATTAAAGATTAAAGATAATAATTTAAGGATGATGAAATATTTTTATGTTATTATTTATAATAGCACTTTATAATAATAATAATATAACATATTACATTATTAAATAGATTCCTTATGCTAGATTTCCTAATATAAATAATCAGAGACATATGTACAGTTTACGATTTATATATACATTGATTATATACATTTCTCATATTACATATAATAATAATTGCAATACAAATTGCTAATATAATGTTATATTTAATTATATTATAATTATATTATAATTGTAGATTCTTAGACAGACATTTGTTTCAACACTACATTACATTGGTGCCGATCGCGCGTCGCTTACATAAGTAACATCCGTTGTAGATTTCTTAAGTGATTATTAAGGAGTTTCCCGGAAAGTAAAACGGCATCGGTAGTTTATCCTGCTTAATTGCCAACGTTAGGCACGTTAATGGGAGCCTTCTCACAAGAGTCGCGGGCTACTGTTATTTACGTTTCACGGAATGTCTCTTTGAATTAACGATCGAGCTGCAATCGCGGTATCATTTTTTTGAAAAATTTCCTTATAAACATTTAAAATAAAATTAAGTCTGAGCATATCGTTAAGTAATATTGTATTATAATACATTAATAATCAGTATTGAGATTTATACGCATTGCCATTACAAAAATATTCAACACACACATGCACACAAACGAGACACGTAATGAAATAATATTGTTAAAGAGATAATATCGTTAAGGAGATATCTGCTCCAAAAATTCCAAATTGATGATTCGAAGGAACGAGACGCGACAAGCTCGGATTAATCTTGAGTGTCACTTTAAAAAAATATATAAAACTACTTGTTTGCTCGACAGCAACCAGTGCAGGGCGGAAGAATCGGCGAACGTCGCGCTAGCAGCCCTTTCCAAAATGGTCGAACAGAAGTGCTGATTGGCGAACCGGAGGGCGGCCCGAGGTCGCCGCGGGGATCGACATCTTCGGCGGTGAACGACGGCAATTTCCTGAATCCACCGGACGAGCGAGACGAACCAATTTGCAGGTAAGTACTTTGAACTGCAAGTGCGCGAGTTTTAAGAGAGCTCTTATGCTCCTCTTCGAATCGCGCTTTTCGCCATTGTAGTCCTTTATATATAGATAGGTCCATTGAATTTTGTCGCGCGATCAACGCGCGGTTTATCCTTACGATTCGATATAAAGTTTTTTTATCTGCTTGTTAATTTATCGTTCATTTACTCGATCGTGACAATTGACGGGCCGATTCCCCGCGCTGAAAACAGGATGATTAAGTGACAAAAACCGTCTGATAGAGATTTGATCGAGTGTTGGCAAAATTAGCATTTTTAAGAGCTAGTTTGAATATTTGAATTCTAATTGCGAGTTTCCACGATTATAATATTTTATCGGCTCTGCAAGCACGCACTTGTGCTTCAAGCGGCAAGTGTTTAACGAGAGACAATTATTTGGATTATTCGAATCTATAATCGCGCGAGTTCTGCTTTACCCTGATAGAAAAGCATAAATTCAGCCGATGTCCGCTGGATGTCGCCATAAACGTACTTAACGCGAGGTTTCGCAAGACCGAACAGAATCTCTCCGGTTAGCAAAAGATACAAAGATATAGCGCTCCGAAATAACAAGTATGTATTTCTTTACAAGTATGTATTTCTCTCAAATTTTTTCATTTTATGTAATGTAATATATTCTGACAATTGCGCGCGTCACTTTCTCTTTTTATCAGCTGATGTGGTACTCATTATTAAGTCATTATGCGGAGGAATTTTCTTTATAATTTATTATCTATCGAATTTAATGATATGACGTTACGTATATACTTTGGAATTTTTATTTATTAATGAATCTTTTTGGAAAAGATAACTCCATTATAATCGCAAAAGAGATTTTTCAAAATGCTCGACTTCAATTTTAATTATTTTATTCTACAAGAGAAAAAAAGAGATCTTTGCGAAAGCTATTGGCCGACAAAATTATCATATTTGACGAGCTTCAATTTTTTCTAAAAAATCGCACAAATACGTTTCGATTCGATGCAGAGATGCGATCGATTATACGGTCTTTGGCTTTTGCGATCAAGTGCGGCCTAATTTGAAATGCACCGCGAGAAGAGTGCGAGAGACCGATGAAATCCAATTCGCGGAGAGTGCATCTCCGAATCATCGATAGAGCCGATCAAATACGAGCACCTGGTCCAAGTCAGGTCGAGGCTCCATTTCGCTCGATTCCGAGAGAAAGAGGGAGAAAGAGAGAGAGAGAGAGAGAGAGAGAGAAAGAGTCAAGTCACTTCGTCGGTATTTCACGCTCGCGACACACCCATCCCGAGCCGGTGTGAGTGCAGCCTAAACAATGCGTTTTCCAGTCCTCGGTATGCAGCGCCTCGACAGAGGCCAGATCCCTCTCTCTCTCCGTCTCTCTCTTTTCTTTTTTCACTGAATTTCGCCTTCTCCCTCCTTTCCTCTTCTCTTGCCCCGCATCTCTGCATCTCGCTGTCCCTCTTCTCCTGCCTGCCATCCTCTCCTCCTTTGCGCGTTTCTAACATGACACGAGAGGGATGCATGGCATATATAAGGACTTGTGTGTAGACAAGAGAGAACGAGAGAGAAGGAGAGAGACAGAGGGGACTTGAAGTGCGACGACTCGACATACGAGTGTAGCTGGGCACTCTCGTGGTACTCGTACCTGTATATAAGATTCTCCAATTTTGCGAACGAAAAAAATCTCCTTCCCCGTCTCACCACGCGACTTTTTTCGCATTATAATTTCGCGATTAACGTATTCTTCTTACATGCATTAGATTCAAAAAGCCCGACGTTTCCGGAAAATATATCGCTCGTCTCTATCCTTCTCTCTTTAATGTTTATCTCTCGTTGTGAGATGCGGGCTCGCTCGAAATCCGCGATGTTTTGCGGAATATGCCGTTGTTTAGCGCAGCCCTGCCTCATTCTACGTTCGCTCTTAATTCTCTAACTTGATAAGGAGGAATCGCCGCTTGTGCTCGAGGACTCGTTTAAAACTTTGGCGTCAAACGAAGCGCTGCGAACGACGAGAGACGGACAATAATTAATGCGCGAATTATTAACGGCGCGAGGAAAGTTTAATGGCGTCATAAGGAGACGCGTCGGCGTCCAAACGGATCATAGGTAACTTATTCATGAGTCCGCGAAGCAGGTCGCTCAGGTGCGAATGAATACGCTCTATTGACACTGGACGCTTTTTGACGAGGAGGACTGTAGAATGAATGGTTGGAAAATGGATGCAGGGATGCCCAAAAATGAATGCGAAACAGGCGGTCGTCAGCGAGTCTCTCCCTCCTTCTTTCTTCTTTTCTCTTTTGACAGAGCGAGAGAGAAAGCGTTTTATTTATCACGAGTTCCCTTGAGCGAGAGAGAGAAAGAGGGGCGATCGGTATCGCTCGTTTCTTTGGACCTCCATTAATAATCGAGCGGAGCACCGCGCCCGGAAATTGTCCCACTTTTCACGCTTCAAAGCGAGACGCATCTCATGCGCGACGCGTCCTAAAAGCCGCGCGTGATTATTGCAACTAACGCATTTTTCGGTACGCGTACGTAATTTCATTTACACAAGCCGGTTTTTGCGTTTTTAATATCATTACATCGCCGCAAGTCTATCAAAGCTGCCGCACTTTTTTTTTTCAGTCTTTTTGCGACGAGATTCTCTTCAAAGCGCTGTGATATTTTCCGAACAAGATCTTAACGCTTGTATTTAATGCGTCGAGTAAATTTTACTGCGCTATCAGGATTGATAATAAAAAATTCGAAATGAGAAGCATGTAAAGAAGGAGAGAGAGGGAGAGAAAGAGAATGCTCGATTAAATCTTGCTAAGGGATAAATTGATTCTAAATTAATTAAACCTATTACTTTTTTTCGACTTTAGAAGGGCAGCCTTTGAAAGATCATTGATGCATCAAATTTAGCGAGCATACTAACGAGATAACTTTTCGGTGCAGTGTTTGTAGATACCACACGAATGTTTAATTTCGTAACTTTACATTCGTTATCCGAGTCACCGATATCGATTCGCTCTCCTTCGTAATCGATATCGTCCGATACGTGTACCCGGCAACTGCGTTTACGCTTAAGCGCGTCCAGTCGGAACGCTGACATTTCTTCACGTCGTAGCGGCATTTGCATGGGACAGCTCGGCCAACGATTGCCTTAAAAGAATGAATGTATCGCGAATATATTTCCTATAAGGTCATCTTTCATTGATGCATCGCCTTACATTGAATTATATCGCGCATCTATTTATATCTCGGTTTCGGAAGAAATCTCAAACAAATTCTCTCGTGGATATTTCACAATAGTTTTTTTTCTCTCGTATAAATATAATCTCGAATTAATTGGCAAAGTGTCGCTTGCAAATTTTCCCATAATAATTCACGCGGAGTAATCCAGCCTTAAACGAAGAACAACAACTTGGCGTTGATAAAAAAAGAAGAGGAAGAAGGAAAGAAAAAAAAATGTTTAGCTTCAAGTCCGATAATTTAGTCGAGAATTTGCGCGCGAGAATCCGTGTAAACGGCGCGTTTTTCCGGATCGCAAAAAGAGCGGATAACAATTTGTGCGCGTACGTGCGAGAGATTCGCGCGGCGACATAGGGTCGGAGGTAGAGGCGAGCGAATTTCAAGTGCATTCCCGTGATTGAAGCCGTTCCTGCGGTCCCGTAGTTTCTCGTTATACATAACACACAGCGCGTGCTCTCTCTCTCTCTCTCTTTTTGCGGTGGTATCGCGGCTCGCTCGTGTGCGACACACAGTCGTGAAATACCGATTGCTCATTCTCCCATGGCGTTTCCTGTTCCGCGACCACGCAGTAGAATGTATATTCCGCTTTCAAAGTAAAAAAAACGAAAAACACACGCGCAGAAAGCAGAAAGAGGAGAGTGATGCGTGGATGAACAGATAGGATGAGATGACAGGAGAAGGTGAAACAGAAACAGAAGAGAGAGAGAGAGAGAGAGGGAAGGATTATATAGGTGGTGATGGCAATAGGGATGACGAGGATCGGTGACATTGTATATACAATATGTATGTATACATGTACCAAGAGAGACACGCCCGCTGCCCATTGTTCACGTCTAACGCATTATGCGCATCATTCGCGGCCTTTTACGCAGAGCTCCTCGCCAAGTTTATGTTAATTCTCGAGGATTAATCTCGGGGTTCTCTAAACGGATTCTACGCTAAGGGTATATGACTTGCAAGATTCTTGATTTCTTTCAACTCTGTACAGGCTGTGTTTCGTTGTACCATTATTTGGAAATATATTGTGGACAATTGGATTTCTTTGACATTTCTCTCCGTCTCTCTCTCTTTCTCTCGTAGCATAACGTATCGAGCTTTTCAATTTCGAACGGACTTTTCAAATTGAATCGAATTTATCGAAAATGTAAATTGGAGTAGTATTTTTCCGTTTAATTTAATTGAAAATTTATAACCGACTCCTTTAATTTTATATCTACCTAGTTACATTGAATAGTCTCGGTATTTATGTTAATTAAAATGTTTAAAACGAAGCAAAGTTTTCACGGTATAAGCTAGAGTTTGCGTGTTTGCGTAATCTATTTTTAGATTAAAATTTGCCGAGAAATTACGTACGTTAACTTGGGTTTACGAGAGATGTATTATTTTGTGAAAAAATTGATCTCATTTTTGAAGATTATTTTCAAGGAGAAGAATTTTCTCGATAAAAAACGCTAATTGCGTGTATCATTCACGGTCTTTTGCACATCGCGACGTACTTACATGCAGGCGCATATTCACACATACGGATGCATTTTTATGTATCTGTGCTCCAATTTTTTGCGTTTCCGCGAAGGCAATAGCTCCACGCGAGTTTTTCCACCGTTCTTCTGGAAGAGAAATCGGCCGCGCAATTTATGGCGATTTAGGTCGGTTACGTTATACGGATAACTTGAACGGTGCGATGTTCTTTAAATATCGTTAAAGGAGAGCCGTGCAGCGAAATGCATAATAAAATAGTATGCTAGGCGTAAGGCGGTGTATGTGACACTGCAATCTATAATCTTTCTTCAATTACAAACGTGTCGCGATGATAATGCTCTTGCCGTTTCTCCCTGACCTACTATCGATGTAAGCAATGACAGAGAAATAATACACTGTTATTTCATATTTACACAGAAGCGATCGACAATCATAAATACACGACACGAATATACGTACAGCTTCTGTAACACGCGTTACGGTAAATATAACAAGTATAAAAGACTTTTAAACAATTTTTGCAATGCTACGAAAACTCGGAATTAATGGTGATTTTAACGTTTGTAATTAAAGAGCTGTTTGCACGGGATTAGATTAGATTGAACGCTTAAATTGGTCGTGAAGAAAAAATAAGAGAGGACAAGCTTCTTCTCTATTATTCTTCCTCACTTTTATTGTCTTTATTTCCCGCCAGTCGAAAACGATTCCCACGGGAATATAACAATAAGAAATGTATACACGAGATGTTTGATAGCTCTTGCACGATTTTCGAGCGGGAGATTATGCAGCCGCTCGTTAATTCGTAAAAATATCACGCGTCGACGATCGAATAATATTGTCGCACGGAAATTGTCCCTGCTTAATTTCCCAGGACCGCTGCACAAAAGGTGCGCGAATCTAATTGTCCGTTGATGTGAAAGTGTGGAAAGAAAGAGCCGAGTATTTAACGGTATCAAACACACTCCTTTTTCTGAGCAGAGCGCTTTCGACGAACGTTCATTCAACGCTTGCAGCATCCGAGATGTTGCACTCGTCGGCTTCATATGTAGATAAAATAGGTAACGCTATCGCGTTACGTTGCTCGCGTTTTTTTTACGTCATATTACATTATTCGTGCGATGCGCATGACGATTGAATCGTGATTATGCAATTAATATAAAGAGGAAGGATGGTGGACAAAAGTGTCTGAGGAAGTGGTGGGAAAAAGAGAGCGGAAATAAAGGCTATTTTCAAAAAATGTGCATCTTGCATAAAAATTGCATAAAAATTGATTGATTCATCAATAATCATGGTTAGGTTTATATTTAGTAAGATTAAATAAAAATCTTCCGCAACATAAATAAACATCTAAACGTATTTATTTTTACAAAAGAAAATATTTTTTTATACTCTTGTTCCTGCCTCATCTGTAATTTAAATTTGTTTACATGCGGTGCACTTTCGATATTGATATAAATGAAAAAGTAGCAAACCGACAATTTTTATTTATATTATTATTAAAATGTAACAAAATTATTTACATTCTGATATTCTTTATTATAAAAAAAGTCAAACTCTTTTAATATATTATTTATAATACATAATACAGAGTGAGTTTTCGATTCGCGGTACGGCTTTATTTAAATTATGCGCATACTTTTTCGTGCCAAACAATTGTAAACAAGTGTGTAAACAGTTGCCTGTTGCAACGCCACCGATATCCCGAATAAACGATCGAATGCACGTGGACCATCGTCGTCATCGCTGTCGTAAACGTCGGCAGACACACTATTCCATCACTTTACTGTTTTATATATACGTATATACGGACGACGTAATTTCACATTCTCGATTCGAACCGATTTTACGTCCCGCTCGGTCCTTGTTGCGTCGGAATTAAAGTCGGGGAGAAGATATTCGCGCCTGGCTATGTACTTCGCGGAACCTAATAAAACGTTATATGCCCGAATAAAAATAGCGTTATGCGTTTTTTTAGTTGTCCCATCGAGAAATAAACCGCGGTGATAGGGAAAAGGAGTTTGCATTTTCACTTTGAAAAAACGAGGAGATTATTTATATTTATGCCAGAAAATTAATTTCACTTTGAGAGCGTTGCAAGCAACATCCACGATGATTCAAACTTGTGATTAATCGGTGAATCATTTTAATGGGTAATCACATTCGAAATATCTCACTTTGAATATACCATAAACCTACATGAGAAGAATCTACATCCTTATCGCGACCTATTTACCTACGTTTTATCGTCCTTGCTCCGGAAAAAGAAGTAGGAGCAATTCTGATTCTGGAAATACAAGCAATGATGGCGAACAAACCACAAGAGCGCGTCCTCGCGTCGATATTATTTTCGATATTATTTTCGGTGATCGAAGAACTTTCCTCGACGAGGAAGTTGGATACCGGTAAAGCGATCCATAGCAAAGATACGGAGCTTCTATCTACATTGTATCCGATTGTTTACCGCGTTGTAACGAACGAAGTAGTTTTACTTGAAGCTCGCGAGAGTATACGAGAGTTGTTTATCGGATAAATCGAAAATACGACCGGGGAACTTTAAACGGGCGTAACTTTCTCGAGGGTGGAATTGTTTTGAAGAAAATTGAATTTCTCGCAGAGATGTATTCCACATCTACGATGATGTAATAACGCAATTGCGTATAAAGTTAATATAACAAAGTACACGAGATTTTCGCTGAAAACATCTGTCTCGCAATTTCGACGTATATTCCTGACGTGGGATATCATCTTTCTCCAGCGTGAGTGCAATTTTTCGCACTTTGCCCCTTGCAACTTAAAGTGGCTCGTGCAACAATTTCTGAAACGTCACGAGAAATACGTCCGGTCCAAAGTTCTCTTCGAGTACGAGTTGACGCGGGACGTTGGAGTAAAGGCTACGGGGTATTAAAAAAGCCGCACGAGTCGCGAATAATGGCCTGTGGCCGTTGACAGGCACGGTCATTAATCAAGTCGATTAATTGAGCACCGCGGAAAACGGTACTTAAATACCGCATAGCTTATATATACCGATCTCGCCGGCGTATAACAACGAGGTATCTGGGAAATGGAGCATTTCGCTTCGATGCTCTCCGTGTTTCCTCTACCGCCGCAACGAGCGACGATGATGATCACCGGCGTCATGTATACATAGTCATCGCGTGTACGATTGCAGTAATAGACGTGTCATGGTGTAATATCAAATCGAACGATGACCCGTCGTCGGCTTTTTCATTCCTCGTTCCGGTAGATCGTAATTGATTTTCCGCGTGATGCCCAAGAATCTATCGTGTGACGACGTATTTGAATTTATACCAAGTTTTTAAATGTTTGATAATTAAATAATGCGCCGGGAGAGGGCCTTTTTTATCTCACATCAGTTAAAATTTATATCTAAATATAAAAAAAGGAAAAAAAATATATATCCAATAAAAGGAAAGAGAAAAAGAACAAAGCTTGAACGCGGTTTTATAGTTAAATTTATTTGCAGCTAGACATACTTACAAGGTGCAAAAAAATATCGATTCTACGAGTAGTGACAGGACAAATCTGTCTTATTGTTAGAATTAGCTATTGACTCGATCTCGGTTTCGTTTATATAGCACCTTTTGACGATATTTTAATCGTCCTCTTGTGTGCACAAAGATTGCGAGGATAAAGCGTTTTTGCCTTTATTATAGTTCATTATTATTGTTGCGAAGAAGCACTAATCTCACTGTTGGGACTACAACAACACTTAATTGAAAGTTCATTACGACGTCTATGCCGCGTTCCTTGGCATAAACTCAAATCCAATCAACAGTTCGCATACGGTACATCGATGTGTAATTGCTCAAACGCATTCCCGTAATGAATTCCGTGTTCCACTTAGTTCCGGCTATTGCTTCCGCTATTTCATTAATTTGCCACGTCGTCCGCTGTCCACGGAAAGTAGCGGAATGTTAAACTTGCTCCCTATTATATGCGGAAACCAGCAATCAGCTCTCTGCGACCGCGACCGCGCGCGAAATCCGGATAATTTGCACTTTCGAATTTCGCGTTTTGCCTTCGGAGCTTTTAGAGTTGATGAAATTAATGAAACTAACTCGGACACGCTCCTCGACTTGTATATTAATAAGAGTTTAATGGTCTTTTATCAGGGAAAATTGGCCAACAACATCCGGCAATTGAGAGGATTTTCCTTTTTTCGTGTGTAATATAATAATACAATACGCTTCCAAGTATTAATCGAGTTTCTCTCTCTCTGCATTTTGCAAAGATTTATCCTACAAAGAGGATTTATTAGACCTTTCGCCCAACCAAAGTAATTATAATTTACAATAAATATGATAATCCAAGAGATGATTAATGTGCTTTTCACAAACGGCAATATTATAAATAATGAACATTATATCAAATTATAATAATGAAGTTAATGAGGAGGAATGCAATGCTATTATCGTAATAAGATTTGGGGTCTATTGTAATGAAAATTTGACGCTCATTCGAATTTTGAACACAAGTTGCAAACTTTGAGAAGTTTATTGTAATGCGAGTTTATCACATTTTCTTCAACTTAGACGCAGAGATATAGTTTAACGTTTTACCTGTTGTAGTAAATAAGACAGTGAATGTAGTATTAAAAGATGATATCGATTGTATAATATGAACATTGTCAATCGTACTGTTTTTTTTTTTTTTCACAAGAAGAACAAAGATTAAATTTAACTTAATTATGCTTCTTTCAAATCGAGTCTTTTCGATGAGAATTGTTCATTAAAAACACAGACTTATATTTACAGTAAGAATAGTATATATTTACTTGACGCACAGCGGAATCTGACAACTTCTTGCGCAGCTTCTTACCTTGTGATCTCGAAGGCCAGTCGTGGCTCGCTCGTGAAATTTAGATGCTTGGTTCTTGCGACCTTCACAAAGCGTCAGGGGAAAAGCCGGAGGCTTTGCGGGATTACCTGCGACTATTTATTCGTATCTGATGCCATTGTCGAGGCGTCCCCTCGTCTAAACTTTTTCAAGAATTCCGTGCTGCACGCGGCCCGATACGCATCATCATAATCGTCGTATAACCGTAGGAAGGGTGGGACCCGATTCCCTGCAGGTAGGTAAGTAGGTAGGGTGGGTCCACCGACGCGCACACCTGTGTTTCCTGTCGTTCAACCGCGGCTCAGGGACGCACACCTGACGCACCGGAAGACTCGACGCTGACGCTGACGCGCGAGAAGCGCAGTAAAGTGCATTTCGCTTACATCTGAAAAATGCTCAAATAATGTTTGTAAAAAGTATTGTATAAAATTTGTGTCGTCGGTCAAACAAACCCCAAGTAAACAATCTTTACGCGAAAACTTTTATTGTAATTTTCGAATAAATATTTATGATAAATATATAAAAAAGACGGATGAGGAACGTAATAAAAAGTAATAAAAAGTATTTTCACGGATGCATACACATACACGAGTTTGCTCTCATTAAACTCTCAGTGTCTGGGAGAGTAAATACGACGAACGGCGGAAACAAATAAAAGGACTTTTCACCCACTTGATAAAAAAGCGGCGGTAATTTATCTTTCGAAGAGACTTCACTCGATTATCGCTAGGGACTCTCTCTCTACTTTGAATTAAACCCGTTTCTCGGACATCGCGTATAATTGCGCGTCGCCTCGTCACTCGCGCGTAATCGCGCTTTGTAGGACGCGAGGAAAACTCTGCTGGAATCCGCTAGTAGATCAATGAGTTTTTAGGTCAAGGATTGGATATAGTTAGTTGATTCTATTATGAGCGGCGAGATTTCGTGCGCGAAACCACGGCGTTTCTCTGCGGCTCTCTCCGATTTATGTTGCAGTGCATTGTAATCGATGATGTCGCGTTTATTCG
The DNA here is from genome assembly GCF_025532165.1 of Camponotus vicinus. NCBI lineage: Eukaryota > Metazoa > Arthropoda > Insecta > Hymenoptera > Formicidae > Camponotus > Camponotus vicinus. Next base: position 152,172 of record NW_028141947.1, read on the forward strand.
GGCGATTAAAAATTTCACAGGTCCTCGATATTAGTCATCCGACTTGAGAACGTCACGCATTATCATGCTTGAGTAATCCGGCCGATGTCTATCAACACCCGCATGCGTCACGGATTCAATTTTCGTACCGCGGAAGATTTGACGTCACGTCGAGCGACGTGACGTTGTCCTGACGCCGACTCGTGGATACGTCACGACGAAGAAATTTTATATATAAAATGTATTATCGTTTTCGTGAATGCGCCGCAAGAAACTGTCTCCTTTATTTGCCGCAAATGACTCATCGAAGGGGTTGCCTATCGCGTGTGTAATTGAGCACATGTCGACTCCCGGGCCCCTCGATGCACGCGTGTATTCATGTTCAGGTCCAAGTTTCAGGTGCGAGCACACACGTGTCTGTGTTGCGCACAAAACCAACATTTGGTATAAATAGATAATACAATGTGACATATCTGAGATCGTACTATTCTATGATAGTAAGGTATCTCTCATTTCTGTTGGCGCGAGAAAAAGATGTTACCGAGTTGAATTTGGCGAATCAATGATGGAAAAATGTTTGATACATCAATTTTTCGTAGAAAGAAAATATATATATATGATTTTCCTCATTAAATTAATTTTCCCAATTAAATATATTTTATAAGTTTTTATATTTTCAGAATAAATTGAGCAATTTTTTAAAACAAATATTCGAGATATTAGAAAAAGATACGAAATTTCTACAAATTTTTAATTAAAATCAAATTTAATTTTTCGTCAACATTCGTTTAAATGATCTCTCTCGAATGAGACAATGAATCCACGCATTCGGAATGTCGTGCATTTATGCGCGAGATAATCGGAGCAAAATGCTGCTCCGAAATTCGTCCCTCGCGCCCATCGCGAATTAATTATTACGCGTTCATTAACGCGTGCACATCCGCACGAATCACATCTGCTCGCGCGACACACATGCATACACATATATGAGACGCCAAGATAAGCTTTCGATATCAAGTGCCAACTCCGATAAGAGTCGCATTCCAGACACCAGTTCTCATACACGGCGCCCGATCGTCGTGTCAACAATTTCGCTTCCCGTCTGTTTCATATTTATATCGTACGTAGGCGCGGTACACGACGGTTGTTCTTTCCTTCTCACTCATGATACGTTCATCCCGTGCGTTATCGCGTTATTATTAATTTCGATAGAGATTTCGTCGCTCTGTACGCTTCTCTACATCGCGGTGCCATGGCAGTGTGGATCGACCTAAACCGGGCGTGTGACCCGTGCAAGGCATGCTGGGTATGCCTCGCTCGGCGACTCGGAGTTTTCATTCTTTGCAGGTAAACGTTCACGTGGCTCGGCGACAAAGAGAGGAATTTGCTCCAATGTAGATATTTAACGTGTCGTTTAAAGATAACGAAAAAAATTATCTATCGCGAGAACACGCCTCTCTGTTCTGTCAATCTCTGTATCGCGTACCGGTACATTTTAAATTATTTTTTAATTAAGTAACGTCGGAATAGAAAATGTTTGTTCATACATTAATTAAAGAAATGATAAAAGAATCAAATTTAATATTATAATTAAAACTTTATAAGAAATTTATAAATTTTTTGATTGAAAAAGTATAATACTTGGCAATCACAGTCAGTTTAATTGTTTTAATATCTGCTCCCTGTATATGTAATTTCAAAAAATAACAGATATATTATGAAGTACATCACATTAAATACTTAATTATTAATTTTATAAAGAAAAGTTATATATTTATCTCCACGATAAATATAATATTTGATATGGCTATCTCACATATACGTTTGAGGCAACATGATGCCTTGATAGATCGCGATCGTAATAAATTTTCTCGCATTAGTGAGCTTTAATTAAAGTGCGCGCGCGACCGGGGCGCAATTTCATAGCGTTGCCAGTAACTATATATCTGATAATCCCTTCATAGATTAAGCCACATTATTCGAAAGGACGCACACAAGTAGGTACAATGGACCGCTTTTTCGTCTCACATCCGTTCCTTTCCTCGAGGATATTAATAATCCTGCCGGAAATACGTCGCGAGACAAAGGCGAATTGTTTCTCGATTTTATATCCACCCCTTTTTCCTCATCTCCAAATAGACGCCAGCGACCGGAAGAGCCTCGCCGAGTCCTTTGCGCAGCGACCGGTGAAGAGTCTCGGATGGTTGTATATCCTAAATTCCGTTCCCAAGTTCGTGCCTTTGGCTATAACAGACCAGTCTCAGGATAGTCAGAAAGATCAGATATTAAACGGGACTGTTTACGTTCAAAATACGGAACACTTCTTACGGAGCAATCTCTCTTTCTTTACGTGTTCTTTTGAACATGTACCAAGTAATATATGCTATACGCGAGTAAAAAATATTTAAAATATTTAAAACACAAAAATAAAATTTGTAATAATTTGAAAGGGATTCTTTTTCAATGGAAAAGTAGAGAAAAATTTTCTGTCATTCGCTGGTCCTTGAATCAGTCAGCTATAAAACAATCAAAAGATGCCCTGATATGCTGCGATATTAAATTAAAATTAAATCAAAAATTAAGTCAATTAAAATTTAGTTTATATTTTTTGAAAATCGTTAAAATATTGGGGAGCGCTTTAAATACTTAATATATATTATTGGTCGATTTTCAAATTTACACGTAGCAAGTTTATCGTAAAATACAGACATGTTATGAGAAAACTAAAACTTAGTGGTTTGTGTTGACTGCAGATGCAATACAAGATAAATAAACCAATTAGTCACGCGGATCGTTCATTAAGTCCTTACGGTAGACATTAATAGTCCCCGGGGCGCAAAATTCAGGTACGACTGTATCGAAAGTTTCGGCGCCACGTAAGACCACCTACGATCGAAAGCCACTTGGCTCCGCTATGCCTATCAGTGCCGGCAACTTGAGGCCCGGCAGGGATTCTGGCGACAGAATCACTTGAAAAACGAGAGGATATATAACACGTTAGACTTAAAGATTCCATAACTCCGCGGGACTTTTAGACGACGAACGCGAATCTGGTTTCACTCGAAAATGCCGCGGGAACGAGAGGAGTACTATTGTCCTCGTTTGCCGATACTCTGGCGTCCATAAAGTACCCGGTCGGATCTCGTAACTCGAGTCTCAGAGTCGTGCTTCGAAATTTCAAGAGGGAAACCCCGAACGCGGTGTAGAGTTTTCGTCTCTCTCGCGGCATCGACAAAGCGTGCCGCGAGGGGGAGGACGGCATTTCCTCCGAAAATTGGATACTCTGTGCGACCGTAAAAAGGGCGAGTCGCGTAATGCGACTCGTAAAAAGTGCTCACGTGCCACGGTAAAAGTCAATTCGCTTTATCGCGATAATCGTCGCTGCACTTGTCGAGTTCGATGACCGAGCACGAAGATCGATAGGCAAACAGTATCGATAGATAGAGGCGAGTTAATCTCTTTGGCCGGCATGACGAATATGCTACCGATGGTCAACACACAGTCTGACAATGTCTATAGAATGATCGATATGGTTTAGTTACATGTTGACCGAGTCGTCGTTCTGATTTCGACCAAATACTCGGTTTAAAAGATTCTATTCAAGTTGTTTTATCAAGCCGATATTTAACTTGAAAGACGTAATGTAAATTATAATCTTTAACGCATGCTCGAAGGAAAAAAGTCGCAGAATTAATCTATAATAAATTGATCGAAAATGAAATTAAAGAGGATATTTTTTAAGTTTTACTTTGCAAACGCGAATATTTCTATTTTTTTTTTTTTTACGCGAATTTACATATTTTAGCAACGACGTTGTTGAGCATTTTTTTATGCCGATGCAATAAAAATTAACTGTTTTAAATTTCACAACAATATAAAACTTGGAAAAGCTTGTTACACAAAGCACATTTGCATAATCCTTTTTGCACGGATGTTATCAAGAAATGACTGAATTGCAAGGAGATTCCTCACTACGTGATATCTTCTGAAAAACCGACACAATGTGGCTAACCAGAATGGTTTGGGAGAATAATAGAGGATGTCTGGGCTGCACTGCACCGAATTCCATCATTTGTGGGCTATACTTTTCAGTCTTATGCAAACCACATTGCGCCGACATGCAACGTATGGTTTCTGGCTTCGAAAAGATTGGAGAGTGGCCAAGAAGGAGGGTCCAAAATGGAAAATGAGCATGATAATGTGACCAAAGAAAAGAATCTCTCTATCTCTTTCACTCTATTTTTGACACAGATAGTGATAAAATAATCCAAATGAAAAAAGATAATGGTATGACCTGCTCAGCTGCTCGTTTAATAAACGTCAATGTTCGAATAATGAGAGAAAACTTGAAAAATGTTTGTCTTTTTTATTTTCTCGTCTTTCTTTCTATGAAATATTGCAGCTATTCGAAGCTATCTTTCCATATATGCGAATATAAATGAGTAACATTTACTTGCACAAATCAAGATGTATATCTTTCTAAGAAAATGAGCTGGCAAGAGAACTCTACTATTTCCACGAATTTTGGCATCCTAGATTCGCCTCTCTCTCTCTCTCTCATTCCGGATGTTTTAATGAAATTACAGGAAATGAGCTTTCGAAAAAACAAAAACAATGTAGATAATAAACATTATTTTTCATTGAATTTCTAATAAACTTTATTTTAATAAATTTATAATTTGAGTATCTCGTATAAAATAATATTTAATATTAAAAATTAAGAATTTGTACAACACTTTTAAGATATTTTCGTTAAATACAACTCGACTTCCCGAAATCGATGATATGCTAAATGTGGGACGCTCTGTTTATCAACACTACGTTAGTGATTAATCAATCACATGATCACCGAATCATTGATGCGAGCACGAATCAAATATTGTTGGACGATGATTATGCTGTTTACGCAGTAATTTCTTCTCCTTTCCTTTCCATCTCTTTCTCGTCTTATTATTATTGAATTATTTTAGTCAAAGAATTAATTTAATCTAGCATGGCATAAATTTAATGAACCGCCTTCGCACGTTTTTTATCCCCGCAAATTATCCTTCGAGCGGCTTTCGAACGTGATTCTCGGATCAGTGAGCATACACAGAGACGGGGAATTCAATGGGAGGCTTTAACACAATCGATAAATATTTCCGCGATGGATAGTTAATCCGAACGCGCGTTACGGAACACTCGAATAATGAGAGTTGCGCAATGATCGAGGGCGGATACTCGCATTCTGTCTCATTTGACGCGGCACACATTTACAATCGGACAAAGCCATCCTCTTCGTCGGGAACAATAAAATTGCAGATGCAAAATCTGCACACAATATCAAGGTGTCTCACACGATACCATACTCAGCATCCTGCATACTCGATGGTCGCCGAGAGCCCCATCCATTCGCGGCTCCGATCACAAGTGCGACGCACTTTAAACGATACGATTCTTCATTGATGTGTTACATTTAACATTTATATCGTACATTTGTTTGGCGTAAAAAATGAGAGAATTTAAAGTTTCGTTCAGACGAGGATATTCGATAGCTTTTGTGCAAAATTATACAACAAACTTGCTGCAATTGTAACGAGAAATTGAACTTACAATAACGATGCTTTGACGAGTTATTTTCGAGAGAGATATAAAATTGCGAGAGTAACGCGATCGAATATAATGTCGGATTGATTTGTAATGAAATAAGAATTTAAAATCGCGCATCTTCGTATCTAATACGGAGATCGATAAATTACTGGAAGCCATCGAGCTTGCCATTATTCAGGCTTCGCTTCTCGCGACTCCATCGCGCTTTTTTCTCGCGATGAAAGATGCCCCGGGCGTCGTGGAATATTCAGGAAGCAAGGTCGGATTGATAATCGTGAGAAAGACGAAAACGATCGTCGGATCAGCTGAGAGTCGAAATACTATACGCGAACGAGATATCGCGATGTGAACGCCAATGTATACGTGAGAATGAGCGCGTGTGCGTACATTGTGCGTGTCACGAACACTTTTACTCGCGCGTGTTGAACTCGCGTGAGGTGGAAGCGGGGGAGAGAGCGAGAGACTTCAATGCTGGAACCACGTGATCGCCGTGGCAGCGGAGAGGAGTCTCGGATTCGAGCGAGCGAATACAACAGCGGTGAAGAGAGAAAGAAGCGAGCCACCTCCGAGAACGTCGGTAGAAAAAGAGAAGGATAAAAAGATTGAAAGAGAGAGAAAGAAAAAAAGGTTCAAATTTGTGTCTGGACAAAGACGGACGCTCGACCGAGGATATGACGCTTCACCGAGAGAAACAGAGAGCCGGAGAAACAGGAATGCGGACCGAGTTGGGTAAGAAAGTGGGAAGAGGAGAGATACAACTATGACGAAGAATGGAGCAAGAAAGCGATAAGAGCCGAAAATGGAAAAGAAACGGAGCAGGTCGAAGGGAGGGGCAGGCAGGTAGAGGAAGAAAGATGGAAAATTATAGGAGGAATCGAACGAAGCGAGAAGGACAGTTCGAATACCGCGAGATGGAAGGAGATACTCGTGGTTGAACCGGTGAACAGTTGGAGGGGAAGAAAAGCGAGCGGAGTGGGAGCGAGGTAAGGCAGGAACGCGCAGCTGGAAGGTAAGCGTCGAAGAGGGAGGTGGAGGAGAAGAAGGGGGTACATTTGAGAAAGAGAGGGACGCGCGCGAGTACGTCCATGCACGAAAGAGAGACAAAGAGAAAAAATGGAGGGAGGAGAGCTGAACAGGTAGAAGAGCGAGAAAGAGAGACGTAACGAGAAGGGGGCACCGGCTCTCTGGGGGTAAAGCGAAGCCAACAAACCCACGTCAGTTCGAAGCCGGAGGGACGCCTGCCCTCTTCGCGCGTTCCTCGCCCCACTTTGTGTTCAATCTCGTGAAAATTGCGAAGGGATCGTAGCGATTAAAAAAAAAGTGCGGTCATTGGTATCTTTTTTTTTTTTTTTACGTAATGAAATTCGGAGGAGCACAAATATCCCGGAACCCCGAGGGAGCGATCGGCTCGTCGTATGCCCGATACGAGCTTAAGTGACGATCGTTCGATCGGCTATTATCATTAATCGGCTGTTTACTATCGAATCGCACGATCATCACCGCGTCGGGGTTGAAGTGGAGCGCGATTAAGGCGGTTAACGGAGTCCGGAATATCTGTCCATCGGCGCGACAGGGCCAAAACCGGTACGAGCGTTCTCCACGCGATATAGTGCGCCGCCGCCGTCGCCACCGCCGCCGCCGACTCCTCCTTCGTCGCGTACAGCCTTCGGAAGGTGCATACACCTCCTCCGTTGAGTTGCCGGTCGTCGTTGTGGCGCACACCGCGTCGTGAGTCCGTCCGTCCGTCCGTCCGTCGCGTGACCGCTCGTATACCTGTGTCGGTGCATATATGTGTGCGTACGTATTTTCGTGTGCGTGTACCTGTGTGCCCCTCGGTGTACAGGTGGAATGTGCCACCGTGCGCGCGGATACACGCTGACGCGTGCAGCCAACGAGGGGCGAGATAAGGTCGAGCCGTAAGGTGCGAGGTGTAAGGTAAAGTGATCCACGAAGAAGGGTGGGAGAGAAAGGGGAACAATTCCGGGAAAAATCGCGAGGAATTGTCACGCGAGTCGTAAATAATTGTGGTTGACACGTGGCGAACGGAAAGCTGAGGAATCGATTGGGAATTTTCGACGAAAGATCCTTCGTAGGTCAAGGAAAAGTCGCAGAGGGCGAAGGCAGACTCGATTCGCAGACGCGCGTGGGTGTCCGATCGGCGGGGGAACAAACACGAGAACGCGCATCCATTGTCAGGATGCTCGAGCATCGAGAGTGAAGAGAGAGAGAGAGAGAGAGAGAGAGACGGAAGAGAGCCGATGAAAAGAGAAGAAATCGCGGACGCGCGGCGAGATAATCGCGGAAAGAATTCGCTCCTCGCGAAGAGAGAAGAGGCGTAAATATTTAATGACGTCGCGGGGTGTGGTAAAAGAGGAAGCGGTGGATCGTCTGCGGAATGTAAAAGTGTCCCGCGAAGGTCAAATTAAGAGCATTTGCAAAAGTATAGACGCGAATTAAAATTAGATGAAAGAAAGAGGATAGAAATTCTCAAGAGGATACTAGAAACATAAAGAATCACTCAAATAGATAGGATTGAAAGAATATTTCGGTGAAAGTAGAAAGAAGATATATCAAGAAGAAGGAAGAGATTGCAAGGACAAGACTTGTCAAACGCAAGCAGGAAGACGAGTTGGGACGACAGGTTGGGAGATAATGAAGAGTACTTAGTTACAACGGATCGGCGTCGAGGTCAAAGGAAAACTAAGATTGTCTCGGGAACGCATTGAGATTCTTCGACCGTAGGTAGCTTCGTCGCGCGAGCATCGTCCATGAGGTTTGAGCGAAGGACGAATCGTTGAGAGGACCACGCCATGAGAATCCTCAAAACGCTACACTGGTAGGTTTTCAGCGACAAGACGCGAGTCGTGCGCGGACAGTCATAAATAATTCGCGTATTCTGCGCGCGATTGCGAGTTGCGAAAACGATCGCTGATGTTTCATTTACGATGTAAAAATGAATATGTAAAAAGAGAATCCATTAACCTATGTGTCATGCGCGACAAACGAATAGGGAAGAGAGCATTTTATATACTTCGAATTTTTTATTCGGGAATTTACTAACTCGCTGTAACTTATTTCTTTTTCTAGAAAAAAATGCAAATTTTTTAGTTTTTATTGTCATACCACGAGAGCTGATAGAGTCGGGATCACGTTTGTAACGAGAAAAACGATAAAATAAAAACCCTGAGAAAGGGCTTTTATTTTACTACCTGGGGCCTTTTATCCTAAATCTCTGGCTACCTTCGGTAGAATTTCGAAACGGCACGTAAAACATTTTTCAACTTTCACATATTTCCTGATACGAGACCGAAAATAGATGATTTAAACCTGTCAAAGAAGATTATTTTTTCATAGACAGTACAACATGTGTTTGACATAAATATCGATGGAGATTCGAAAAATTTACAAAATCGTAAGTTTTGAAATAGTGTAAAGATTAATTTATAAATACTTTTAGAATTTCAGAAATTTCTTGGAGAATCTGAAATTCTCAGAAATTCTTTTATACTTGGAAAAAAAACAAGAAACTTTTTCGGAATTTCATTGGAATTTAGAGAATTTTAAAAGAGTGATTCTTTGATATATTTGCTCTTATATTAACAATATAATAAACAATTGGCAATTTACTAATACAAGTGACCAAGTTGTGAATTATATATATTTATTATATATTTATTATATATATTTATTTATATATATTTAACATCTATCTAACGAGAGATATACAGAGAATATACAGTACATAATTCTTATTGCAATTTTTAATGATAAAAAAATAAAAATGTAGATGAGAAAAATTTATTTTCCAAAAGTTATTCAATTTATTTTAGTATATTTACAAATCTTGAAACCTAAAAGATTCTATATTTTTTTCTTGGTTCAAGTGGAAAACATTTGTTTTAGAAAGTTGCATGAAAGAATCCCTATCTTTCAAATATTTTCTTTGTCTGGAATTTTGAACGAAAGACCTGGAAGGTTAAAGAATTTTCAGGGAATCTCTCTCTCTCTTTTTCTCTCTTACAAAATTTAAATAGAAACACACAACATCCTGATAGATCACATAAATACTTAAAATGCGAACTGAAGGAAAATATACAATCTCAACGGGAGAAAATCCGTCTTTTAATTCTCAAAATACTATTTAATTTTTATGGCCCGTTTTTCCGAAGCATCTTGCAATCTTAAACCGTCTGCTAACCGTTTGCGCATTTCGTACGTGATACACAATTGATGACACGATTTCGATACGCTCGTGCACTTGCGGACGCATCGCGCGTGAAATATCGGCAGGTAATAAATTTGGACAAAAACTCGTCAGTACTTTCCGGCCTCGGTACTGCCCAACTATTGCCAGGTTAATCATAAATCTTCTCCGCCAGAGTTTCGCCGTTCCATTATTTATTCCGAGATAGTTTGCACATAACCGAAAGTGGTTTGCGCGTACGCGCGTTTGGAATGTCGTAACTCTAAATATTGATATTCGGTGTTATTAGCGCACAACGACAGATTGTATTGTTCGCGGTCGCTTACAACGATAATCGCGGCGTAACACGCGGGTATTTAAAACACATGGAGGAAGTGGGGAAGGTACATGTTTCCCACTCGTATCACAATTTTGGCAAATGGCAAACCGCAGTCGCTATCTTCTGCGCATTTCATTTTCTGTAATTATAACATTTACTTACAGTGCAAAGAAATATCGTACAATTTTTACGCTTTTCGTCTCCAAAGCATACGTAAAAAATTTTCGTCGAACGCAAACAATATTATGATCCAGTGCTAAAAAAAATATATAAACCTTATCTCTTTAAAGCTCTTAATTACAGATAGCTCTGTTCGAGGACTAGAGATGCAGAGATTGGTCCGGGTATATTCGTGCAAGGGAGATATTCCGTAGGGAGAGAGTTAATATCTAACGCGATGTAGGTATTACGTATTAAAGGTCTCTCGTGAGATATATAGCTACTCGATAATTTAATAGCAGCCCGCTTGTTATCAAGCGCCACTTATTGCTTAGTACACTCGGAAGAGATCTCAATAATAACTGCGTTATTACCATAGTCGAAGGACATAAATACCAGTACGTAAGATGGTCTATCGGGAGCCAATAATTTGCGCCAACTTGTACGCTGCGAACAAAATCACGAAGGGCTTACATTTTATTTTTCGCGTTACCGAAGAAATCTGAAAATGTGATTTTCATTGATGCCATTCGAATTTAATTGTCAATAATTTGTGCAAATTGAAAATTAATTATTTACTTCCCACAGCGAAGATATTGGAATTTTCAAAGAGGAAGAATGTGCCTTTTTTATCTCTTTTTCTAAATTGTACAACATTTCTTAATATAATTCAAAGCAGACAAGCATGTACATAGCCGTGCATGTATTATAAACTTGTGTAAAGTGGAATACTAGTCATAGTTAAAGTTGTATAAAATCGCGCTGGGGAATATCTCTGTATGCTCTCCACTCTGGGAACATCAAAAGCGAATTCTCACATGAAGCTTGAAACAAGGGGAGATCACGTGTTTCCGTTCTTGACTGCAGCCCTGCTCACCTGCCTGCCCGCCTCTACAAGTATCGTCAAGCCAGGGACGGATATACCGAGTTTCACAGTATCGTGGAGATATTGTGGTCCGAATATCACGAAAACAAACTTTTTTGCTGGCTTTTTACAGAGTAGCTCCTTATTATATATATAACAAATATATTTATTTAATTCGGGCACAAATTCATTCATAATAAAAGATTTAATTGTTTTGATTAAAAATCCAATGATAGATTATTTGTCAGTGAGCGCAAAATATCGAGTGCTTTACCTTTTTTATTTTATCGGTACAAAATAACTCTAACAAACGCGTCCTAAAGTAAAAGTATGCGTAAGCGAATTTATGTGCATTTCGGATAAATTCACTTTAATTTCGTCTATATAGCAATTTAAAGCTCTATTGGCTTTAATCTAGCTGTAGTTTTCAAGCTGTAATTGAATAGCACATCCATGACAAGTTTATATAACAAGCTTCACACATTTCGTAAAAGTTTACATAACAAGACTTATATTATTCCGTCGCAAAACTGCGCTTGTTCTAACAAATTATTCCCCATTCTCTCGCATTTACAACATAGAACATCGATAAATCCATTGTAGGACAAAAAGAAATTCTATCGACGTGTCAAGCGCGCGGAGAGTCTGCAGAGATTTTGCGCGAAATGTAAAAAATTTCGTTGGAATTTGAATCGCGCGAAATGTATGGCATTCATCTAATAAAATCCCCGCGTGTGTGTAATTCGAGTTACATAATCTCAAAGGCGTATTTCGCACGCGATTACGCGAATAATTGTTCGGGCCTTGAATTGTTCGCCCCGATCTTTCGTTAAATGCGAGCGGTTAAACGCGCGTCGTAATTTAACGTTGAAACTTGATTTCCGCCGCGGCCACTGCAATAATTATCGCTGCAAAAATAAATTGCATCTCTATCGAGCGTGGAGATTGATATTTGTGTCCTTTTCGCGCGCGACCTTAAGAGTTGCGACGTTTAATTATCGGCTTTGTCGCGTTGACACCGACGAGTCAACCCGAAAGAGCGACGAATTCCCGATACTCGCTGTCGTTTGTTGCGCGAAACTTTATCGTCGTGCGATTCCGAATGTCGATATTGTAAATATAATGTAATCCGCGACATTTTCGATATGCTGCTATTGCGTTCGATCGTCGCATTTTGCCGCATATTCGCGCGGATTTGAATCATCTGGCACTAACGTAATAATAACGTTGCACGACTATGCAGCGGCATATTATTAAAAAACACGAGTGAATAGCGGTCTCTATTGAATAAGCGGCGAGTCGGTGAGAAAATATGATGATACGATAAAAATGAAGACATGAATGGAGAAATTAATTGAGAAAGCAAGAGTGACCTTTCGCAGGCGTCACGATTTGTATATAGAGATATGCGACGCTGATACGCTCATTATTAGACGGCTCGCATTCCTCCCGCGAGTTGTTTCGTCAGGATACTTTCACTCGTGTATCTCGCGGACCGCGAATTTTTCGGCGCAATTACTGCAAATTGGTAGCGTCGTCGTAAATGCATTCCATGGAAAGCGACACTCTCTCGGGGCACGATTAAAAATTTCCGCATTATTTCATATGAAATAAGAAAAAAAAAAACAGAGCTTTTAACGTTAAAAAAGTGCTGCGCACACGCACGCGTTTCATGTGAAAAGACAACTTTTTCTGACATATTTCGTCTTATGACTTTTCGTCGTAAGACGGGTCTTAAATTTTTAGTTTGCGAAACTTGAAGAATTCGAGAAAACTTTTTAATCAAATCGTTTTCTCGGGAAAATTCTCTCTTTTTTTAAATAAAAGTTTGAATAGACGGCATCGCATTTTAACAACTTTTTTTTTTAATACATAAAGAATTTTTTATTATTTTCGACATCGAGCACTTGATAGATATTATGAGTATAATATTGCGATAGCTCTTGTGACTTAATTTAGCTTTCAGTTAACACACACGGATAAAAGCCCCAACACACGCGAGATAATTATCGCTATCATTAATTTACTTTATATAGCCGATCACCGTCATTATAAATGCCGTAATATTGTCATCCCTTTGATTCCGCTCAATATTTCGCTAAAATGTTTTATGCGCACAAAAGTACGACGCAGCAATTTGCGTTATTGTCATTTTCGCAAATAGAACCAGGTAGAACCTCTCTTCCCTCAACCGAGATTATCGACCTCTCGACGGTAGGAATGCACTTAGTTCGAATTAAAGGAATTCATGAGTTTTGGAAAGTTTTTCTTCGAAACCTATTGTTAGTTCGAGACTCCGATCGGACCCTCCCTTCTCTCTCTCTCTCTCGCAGTGTCTGTTTTCTTGAAAATGCATCCTCCTACTAGCTATTTGGACAGTCTTCCCTTTAAAAGCGATTCTTCTCGAAGGCCTTCCTCGACAGGCCTATTCCTATTATACATGTGGTTTCGCATCGGCTGATTCGCTCACGTTTTCCGTTTTATAGACTCCACGTGGAACGAATGCACGCGGCGCGATCCGCACTCACGTTAACGATCGATTTATACTATTGGAAAGTACAATTCGCGGCGATTTCTTCGCGGAGAGAGAGAGAGAGAAAGAAAAAGAATGCGACCTTTTTTCCAGCGAAATCCGGCCGGACGTCGCAGAAATTAGGTCCCTCGCGTTCTTTGCCTTTTCATCGAGATATTTAATTCCCGCTGTAAATACGTTAAGAAACGTGACAGGCGGAAGATGCAAAAACAAGATCGCTTCCTTAACTCAGCCATCAAGATTGAATTTTCTTTTCCTGTGGACTTTGAAGCTTATAAAATTGTTCGCAAGAAATACGAGAAGAGAAGAGTGCACGATTAAAATTTAATTTTTATATACAAAAAGTACACTTTTTTATTACTAATTTAATGAAAAGTATTTTTTTTTAATTAATAATCTCTCACACATATTTACTGTAATATTTATATATGATTTATTTATTTATACATTGTAATAAATTTATTTATATGAAATTATGAAATAGAAATGGAAATTCGTTAAATAGAGAAGAGTCTGGTGCATTTCTTTAGATGATCGTAAGAATTTGAACATCTCGTTAAACGTGTTTGGAAGGAATGCGACCGAAAACGCCGTGGCATCATTTACACTCGAGTATTGTACACGTATATTGAATCGCGGTACCCTCGTATTTCCTATCGCCTTTGTTCGTGATCTCCATTGTCTCCTTCTTTATCGTTCGTCCTATGAACCTTGCACGAGTATTTGCGTATGGGCCAACGAGTGCAATGGCGTTCCTGTGTTGAATGCTCCGAAGGCACCTGGTGTAACCAGATCTACGAAAAGGTCTATTGGTCTCCTGTATGGATGTGTGTATAAATACACGATGTGGACGGTCTTTGTCGCGTAAATCCAATTTATCCTTCGCACTCTGTAATATATTACGAGATAGAAGCGCGCGTGCGTGGGAGTAGAAATTGAAAAAATGCAAATTTGTCGCTGATTTCGGCGTAAAAAATCCTTGTTGGACCAGCATGTCACTTTAATGCTCAAATCACTGTGAAGCAATGCAGAATATTGGGTACATGAATATTTATTTAAAATAACGGAGAAGATGTCGTATATATATTATACATTTCATATACATGCGCTTTACGATTTGATTCATATATTTATCGAAAAAACATGCGCACTGACATTTCGTTCGGTTTACGTCAACAACGATTGCAAGTGTATAAATAAAAAAAAATGTTAAATTCCTGGCTTTTATTATTATGTTGATTTGAAATAAATATACTCCTAATCGGTAAAAATTTATACTTGAAGCAATCTAAATTTAGAATTTTAACAGATTGCATTACAATAGTTATTTGTAAATTTTGTCATCGACTGATAATACAATGCAAACAATTTGATAAAATTTATATACGGTTTATTATACCATTCAAGCTTGCATATAATGAATTTTCATGAACCACATTGTATGTACCACGTTAATAATATTGCTGTATAAGAGGCTATTTTGCATTATTGATTGGCATTTGCATTCAGATATGATGATTTAGCGAATGTTACATGTAACGTGATTATACTTTTATATCGCGGCAGATTTATTATTCAATTTGCTAATTATAAATATAGATCTGTATCGTTGAAAAAAATTGGGATATTTACTCGCGTGGATATTTATTGCGGGATTTTTATGCGGCAATGTAAGATATTTTTGTCCGGGTAACTTTACAACGAAAAAGAACCTTCTCGGCACGATAAAGCGACGACTGACATCAGGTAATACATATATTTTAGGTTTATCGTATCTCGAAAGTTTCTTTCCGGTCCGCATATTCCAGTGACTTTTCGCGTACGATCGAACGACCGGGAGGAGATTCGTTTGAAACATCATATAACATGCGCTATCGAGAATCATATGATATATAGAACTGAATTTATTTTCACGTGAGCGGCGTTCACGTTCTATGAAATCTAAAAATATGAAAGGTGAGAATATTTCAGGTATTGCGAGATAGGTGGCAAATATTTATTACACATGTTTTTTACTTACATGATTTGCAAATTTTTGGCTTGTGAGACTGTTGAAATTAATTACACGTAGTTCAATTGTATTACTCTTTTTTTTTCTCACTGATGAAGGAGAGAATTATGTTGGCATTAATTTATATTAACATTAATAGTACTATTAGAATTAGATGTTATTATTTTTATCATATTATTTTCGATAAAACACCAGTTGAGCATTTATTCAAATCGAGTTATCATTGTATATTAATTTATCTTTTTCTACAATATTATCTTTTATTAATGATACATTGTCGTAAGTACTGTATGATCAAGATTATAAGTCTATTTACATATCAAAGCTGTTTATCCATAAATAATTCCAACATACTAATAGTTGACAAATAGCCCGTGTTCGCAACAGCTGGCATTTATCACAAGTTTCATGTAAGAAATATATGCTAATAGCCGCTAGTTATCTGTCGTTTAATCTTTCTTCGCCCAATAATACAGTTACTCGCCCATTTATCGGTTCATTGAATACTTATGTTTGTTTCGCGAATATATAAAAATCAATTTTTTATATGTATGAGATGCTGCATTATTATAATTAATTTGTCGATATATATTAGTGATAATTGAGAAAGTTTTGTTTTAAATGATATATAAATTTTTACTAGGAATTTATTATTTTTATTTATTATGAAGCACAAACAATTTACTTGGTATAATATTGAAACGCTATCTCTTATTGGTTGATCGCTAATTATTTAGTAGTGTAGGTTTGAACTTGATGCGCATTAATATTATCGAGAAATTTATAGAAAATGCAGTTAATAATTATATTAAAGAATCTTTTCTCTTATTTTAGGTCCCGAAGGCGTAGCGGTAGTGGCGTGACGGACATACACTCTCAGCAACAGCAACAGCTGCAAGAGAACAACAACAGCAGCTCGCGCGACGCTAAGAAGCCGCAGGAGGGACTGGGGCCCGATGAGATGTGGGCCCCTGGCGCCCTGGGCCATCATCGGGAGCTACCTGTTGATGTGCCCGACACCCTCTTACAGAAGGCCTATCCCAACAAGGTAAAGAATCGCTCTTCCGATTATAGGAACGGGCTACAGCATCGTCCCCGTAGCGCTAGCGACCTCGACCTATCCCTAAACCTTAAAAACGAGACCCTTAAGACGCGCACCACACCCGCGGACGGACGCATTAGACTCGTATTGAACGACGACGTCGACGCCGCTTCACGGACGATCAACGTTCGCAACGGTCTTCAGCCTATGCCCATGCTGAAGATCGAGCTAAACATCGAGGACGAGGAGGAGAAAAAGGTAAAAGTCGCCAAGAAAGATTCGGCAAATATTGACAAGTATCACGACAGCCCGATTGCGACTGATTCGCCCGATCTGATGAGCGACTTGAAAGCTTTCGGGGAGTACGAGAACACCGACGAGGACGCGAGCGGGCAGAAGGAGTCCGGCGTCGACGTCGAGGACGATTATCCGTTCGCCAAGGAGGATTACCCCACCATGTTAAAGACGTGCAGCGACGATTCCGCGAGCCCGAGGAGCTCATCGGGCAGATCGGACAGCACTGCGCCTCTGGACACCAGCTTGAGGTGCGAACAAAGACACGGTAAAAATCAAGATATACATAAGGACGTACAACATACGTCGTATGACGTACGAAGGATAGATCTCGGCTCCCCGTGCAGATCGATGATGCCCGACATCAAGATAGCTCCGCTCTTCGGTCGCGCTCGGGACACGACATCCTTTGACAATCCAGCTTATGGGCTGACGGATCTGCAGGACCTTCAGAGCCTACTGCGATCCGACGAGGCCTCGGATATGACCAGACTGATAGACGATCAATGTTCTATCCCGAGGATTCCGAAGGAACAGGACAAGACGCCGCCTGTCCGCGCGGAGGACCAACAAATAGAACCTTCCCGAGCGACGATGGAGCACTCGGCAAACAAGTCTGGCGCGAAGAATACGAAGCGCCGCGCGAATGTCGACGAACGTGCCAAGCTAAAGGCAAAATCGCGTAGCCTCGACATCGAGGAACTGATCCGAGCCAGCTCGACCGATGATCTGCTTGGCATCGAGAGCCATCTCTCCTCTTTGTCCTCCTCATCGGCTCGACCCAAGAAGAAGCATAGACATCAGCAGATCTCCAGCGGCTACTCCACGCTGAGAAGCGAAGCATCGGGCGAACTTGAGCGTAGTATGGATCGCAGCTTCCTCGTGGTCTCGGACAGCAAATCCTACCGCGAGGTAGCCGTCGACTGTCCGCCGGATTTCGTGCCGGTTACCAAGCGTCATCCGGTATACCCACCGCCTAATAAGACCACCACGCCCGGCAACAGCAAGCACAACACTCTCGAGCCGAAACGCGATCGCGAGAGCGAGGGGGGCGCGTGCACCCCCGTGACAACGACGATGACGACAACAATCACGACGACCGCACTCGTAGCCTCCCCCCGTCTACCCCCGAACGACAATAGCCGTTACACGACGCTGTCTAGCGGCGACGTTGGTAGCGCTAGGGAGACTATGGTCGCGTGCAACGCGACGATAGATCGTAAGCACGACGCCAAGAAGGTAAGGTCCACAGTCAAGAGCTTGATAGTCGACGGCTTGCATTCTATCATACACAACGAGCACCGCAGATCGCTTCTCTGCGCTTCTCCTAGCACGCATCAGTTTAACGCACCGACGCAGCTTCGCTCTAACGAACCTGTTCTGCAATCGTTCAACATGAATTTGGGAGACTTTTCGGGAGAATTTTCAGTTACTGCCTGTAACTTCGTCTCGAAGAAGCTTTTCTACGAGAATCCCTGCTTCGACGTGTCCCATGACGAGGATATTTACTACGAGACTTTTCCGCGTCGAAAATTATTGGGGAAAGTCAAACATCCATCCTCTTTGTTCTTTCCTCGAAACAAATTTTCTAGAGATTGGCGAAATTCCTTCTACGCCGAAGGCGAAAATGGTGAGCCGATCTTGTCTTCTTTTTCGAAAACGATCGCTGATCCTACGCGCTTGGCTAATCTATCCTTGTCCGACGACAAAGTCGTGAATTCATCGGAATGTCTTCTTGCGGATTTTAAAAATGAAATCCAAGAGATTACTTCTTCCGATCGGTCGGAAAATATTACCACGCGTGAACAGAATCCCTCGTTTCTCAAAGTCGCCGACACTCCGATTCAGCTGTCCTTCGTTCAAGAGACGAATCAGAATTCTCGGAATTCCTTGCACGAGCTATCCTCCGCGAACCATCACGTCGTGCGTCATCTATTCGATGGCGTTTCCGACAATTTTCAACATTCGCAAAACGAGGAGCTGCACAATCGCTGTGTTTCACCGAACGCGCAGAATCAGAAAAATTCAAGTTTGTCCGTCGAGTACAAATGCTTCAAAGAGTTGATGAATGTCCCGACTGACAAAGGTGTGGAATTTCGCGTTTGTCAGAGAAGCATGTCGGATATTTCGGATTTAACAGCTGTTCGGATTCGCTTCTTGCTCTCCCTCCGCGATCCTATCCCGAACCCGAAAATTTTGCGGCAAACCATAGGGCAGAACGGAAGGGACCAACCGATGATGACTTTACGCGATTCTAATGGATGTACAAAGCAGAATTCGCCGAGATCGTCAAACGAGCGCACTTTGAAGAATTATACGCGCGAATCGACGCACGTCGACCAGGTAATGGATTTTGCGACTCGATTTTGACAACTTTTGTCTGTCGAAATAATTCGAACAGCGTTCTTGTATTTTCGAAATTTCAGTTAATCGCGAAGTAGTCTTGATAGATTGCTGATTTTCACTTTTTAAAGTATCTTAAGTCGGATTGTTCTTTAGCATCAATGTGCATTACTATTGTAAAAACAGAAAAAAGTACAAAGACGCTGTTTGAAAAAAATGCTAAAACGAAGAGCATGCATAAAAGAATGTGGGACATCTAACAGAGGTCGTCGACGGCATGGTAAAGTAGTAAACTCACACACACACAAGGTATAGAAAACATTTATGAAATAAAATGTCTATGAATTTTCAAAGATATGTCGGAAATACTTTAAATTTTATTACACTCGAACTACAACGCTTCAAAATAGCGAGTGAAAGAATGAGTCAAGGATGCGAAATGACTCAGACTTGCCATCTTTAATGTGACACAATTTCAATTTCGATATAAAAGTTCAGCATTGCATACTACAAATAAATACACGCGTTATCATCTTCGATACAATCGTCTCTTGAGAGAGTCGGCATTTTATTTTTGTCTGATATTTTTGCTCCCGACATGCCTTCTTCCAGCGCATGCATGCATTTCTCTCTTTCACTCTCTTGCTTTTCTGATGCTTCAGCTTCTCTGCCTCTCTCTTTCCTCTTTTCCTGCGCATATGCATACGCTAGATCGACTGAAATTTCATATATTTGAAAGTGCAAAAGGAGAATGAAACACACACGTGTGAGAGAAGAGATGATAAAGTTGGCAAAGTAAATTGTACGGCGCCAGACACGTGGGACTATTAATACGAATTGTGTTTTGGAATGGATTTTTAGGCCGGTCTCAACGGGGTCAAGCCTGCCATCCCGCCTCGCGATCAGAAAAGAGCGCCCGCCAGACCGCCGAAGGATAATCTACGTCTATCTACGCAAAACAATAATGTCGAAACGAGCGATAATGCCAACGCAACCGAGCCGACGCAGCAGCAGCTTCATTCTATCAGGAAATATCAGGTAAGGGACACGAGAGATTATCGTATTATGTCGAGTCACATCAGCATGCACAATTAGATGACTCGAGAAGCGCGGACATGTCAAATTTTGGTGGGAGGGACGTAACGCAAGTAAGTATTGCGTAAAAAATAAGAAAATAATTAATTACGACTATAGAGAAGCATGCTATTTCCAATGCTTGTGAATTATTATTATTATTATTATTATTATTATTATTATTATTAGAGTTAGAGACATATTTGTTGGAGAAACAAATTTGATAATCGATAGAGAAAAAAAGATTACGTAAATTATGAATTATTAATAATTACCTGTCGTAAAAACAATCTCACAAAAGAAAAAAAAAGATTTTATGCGAAATGTAACATTTGTATGGATTGACTGAAGAAGAGTCGAGTGCATAACATCTAGCTGTTGGTCTAACTCGTAAAATGGCAGGCCATCCTTTAATGTTCGTGTCGACGGGTGTTATTTTTACGATTTTCGCCCTTGCGATCGGATTAAGTCATTAAATAGGTGATTCGGCAGGAAAAAATACAGAGCGACTTCTCTTTCTCTCTCTCTCTTTTTCTTTGAAAAGCCGCAGCCGCTTGTGAGTAGCATGCAAAGCATTTCGCGATCGATCGCATTGCGTAACGATGCGATAAATGACGGATCGTTATTTAAGAGGACGTACAACTCACCTAACAACGCTGCTATCTCTGTACGTGTGAACACTTGTACGGGAAATTGCGAGCTCTTGACAATAGTTATTATCGGAGCACGACTGGACGAGTAGCCGCGTCGCAATTTTCAAATTTCCTGCAGCAGGGGTTTGTCGTCCCGACAAAGTTTGATTGATGAATGAGTCGCGATCTTGCATGAGTGGAAATCAATTAGGCGTATCGAGACATGCGTTAATAGCATTCGAAATTATTGCGCGAATATCGATTAATGGAGAAAAAATGTTAATCTGTTGCTGCAACATACACACGTAGCAGAAAGCGAACTGTCTGCGCATATTCTCAAGTATAAGAAACAAAAGCAAAGACACTTGATTCTGAAGTAAAAGATCTCTCTGTAATTACGTATCATTTTGAGTATTTTTTCGCCTTAAAATTTCCTTAGTAAATTGTTAAAAATGGAGAAACGAGAAGCCACAGTGGACAAAAAATCGTGGGTAAGACCTAGAGATGCTTGTGGATCGAAGTGCCGCGCACTTGAAATTCATCACAATCTCGGGATATCTGTAAGTGTGAGAGATGCCAGAACCCTTTTATACGTGACTGCGGTGTCGTCGTGCGGAGCCGCGTGAGTATGTTTATCTTATGGAATCCTCACACCACGCTCTCGCTCTCTTACCTGCCTTAAGTCAAGAGTGCGGGTCTGGAATGTAAAGAACCCCCACAATAGTCTAAGATTACATGCCTGAAGTGTAGCGTTACCAAGTTTCGATAGGTTGTAGACTGTAGGGTGACTCGCAGACCTGACTCTTTTCTTCTGCTGCTGTTGCTGCTGCTGATGCTACATTCAACTCTGTTCGTTTTTTTTTTATTCGATACACTTCCCTGACCTCACTTTCTTGATCTGCCTCAAGCGGATACCCTTTCCAGACCTTCGATTTGACTCGCTCTGCTCTAATATCTCGAGATATGCCGCAGCAGGTGTTTCGAACTAAAAAACGCATTCCTTTTTATTTTCCTGTTTTTTTTCTGTCTTTGTTTTTATGATACTTATTAGCGAGACATTTTCTCTCGATGTATATTTTTATATATTTTCTTTAAATTAATGTTTGAATACGTCTATACGAGTCTATTTATATCATTTAATAAATGAAATTTTCGTAGACTAATTCTTATCAAGATGAAATCACGTTTCACGGAGAAGAATGTAGAGATTGTGAAAGAGCTTATGTAGACGATTTCTAAAACCGTTAACTTTTCCTGAAATTATTTTTATCGTCTACACCGACGTGTATACACATTTTTTAACGTGCTTTACGTTGACCATCAGTGTTGTCTAATCGCGTCGCGAGAGAAGACGCTCAGGTTCCGCGGGAAACCTTACGTCGCCGTAAACAAGGCTTCGCTAAGATATTTCCATCCTTACATATGTAACATACATTACGTATACATGACGTAGTGTCGCATGATAAACAGAAACATGCTCGTTACATAAATGAAAATTACGAATCTCATCTTCTCTGGGGGGTCCTCGCCGTTTTTTTACCGTTGATTTATGCGTGGTTGCCATAATACGTATCGCGATTTTACGTCAGAAATCTGGACGAGTGACTAACGGCCAGCTTTATCAGCTGACAGCGGTGGGCGTTGATTTCACGAATCACAAAATAACACACGGCTAATGTCATGACAAATTGACGTAACTTGAAGTGGAATTTGTTGATTCGCTAAAGAGATAATGAGAGAAAAATATATCATACGAATTAAACTTCTCGTTAAATACATGTACATTACATGCTATTCATAAAATAGATTCAGCAATAATAATATGATTTTTTGCAATAATACATTACATTAATAATACATTATATTTTACATATAATTATTTAAGAATAGTAAAAAATTGTAGTCCTAAATAACTTTTATACATTCTTTTTTGCAATTAATGCGGTATTGTACAAAATAAATGAAGCTGCTTACATATATATTACATGATTTGCCTTATATTATTGTTAAAAGATGATAATAATTGCAGACTTTAGGATTAAAAATGCATAAATTACATTTTTTGTTTTAATAATTATTATCGCTTAAAAGAGCCATATTAAAGCGTTATTGATTTATTATTATTTTCCTCAAATAGGTCAGAATAAAGCTATGCATTGCATTATACATTTTTTTAATTATTCGCATATAATTTTCGAGATTAAACCTCTTAATTATCATTAAACTGGTTAATTATTAGATTCTATCACAATGACAGTTGGGTGAAATTAATTGAAGCATATAAGAGAAAGAGAGAGAGAGATTTTGTTTATTTGATTTATTTAATAAATTTTTATATGATTTTTCAGTAAAAAATACATTGTAACAATTGATTTAAATGAATTTATCGCAAGAAAAATTAGCGTAGAATGAATAGAAATATTCATACTTGTAAAATAGATTTTGCTGAAAATACATTTGTAGATTGAAAACACGACTTGTATGTTAAAACGTCATCCGTACAAATATAAAAATGGAATGTATGGTATGTATATGTGTGCCGCCAAATTTAGTTGACACTTGACAGGGATCAAAAACGCGCTGCTTCTCCGAATATAAGTTGCTTAATAATTAACTGATACCTAGATATTTGTAAAGATATTCGACCGAGTTTGATATCGTTAAAGAATTTCTTATTTTCGCGCGAGAATATAATCTATAAATTTCTCAATAAACTATGTATGTATTTGCGACATTCGTTACGCATAATTGCACGCGACAATAATCTCGCAGCTTTTTGCGGAATCGTCAGAGTTGTAATAACTCTCACAAAATTTTTAAAACAATATATAGCCAAAATAATATTGAAATATTATTTCAATTTATATTTTAGAATGAATAAATAAATTGCACAGAACATTACATTATACAGGAATTACAGGATTACAATGTGAGAGCTTATTACTAATAAAATTTCTCTGAAATTTATTTTAAATTCGTTGAAAAACCTATATAAACGATAAATAGTATGGAAAAATTAATACACTCTGTATGTTACAATTGATGCATAATTACATCAAATGGAATTTAAATAATATATTTTTAATTTTCTGAAAAATATGAAATATTTTATAAAGATACATGTGTCCTATAAATTTTGATATTTTATGTGACTTCCAATATAAAAGTGACGAGTTATATCCTCTGCTATAAAAGTTAAACTTTCCTCGAAAATATTTTTATTTCTTATAAAGCAATTTGATTATTTATGTCGCATTTACAGGAACAGTTACGAAAACGAAAGGATGAGGAGGAAAGGCAGGAAATGCTCAGCCGTTCTCTCCGTGGATCTAAAAAGCTCCAAGCCTTGGAGAGCCACGCGACGAGTCTCATTGGCCAGGAAAATCTTGCTTACGCACAGGATGAGGTGACCACTGTCAGCCGGGTCACGCACGCCACTCCTAATGCAGTGCAAGAAGTGAAGGAGCCTCCCAGAACCCTCAGTAAGCATACAACTTGTCCCTGAGATATATTTCTGCAGATCTTTCTGAATTAAAAAGAGATCAATTAAAAAAACAAACAAACAGCAATCTCATCTTAATAGCATATTTAAGCTCTTTAAATTCCGCGATACAATTTCTTGCACACTCTGTCTCGAAAGAATTTTAGCCATTCGTTTTCATAAGTTTTTGCGACGTTAAAGTTAAACAAATGAGATCTTATCAACAATAATTTTGCGTAAACCAACAGCGAGTTCCATGGCACGAGCAAAAAAATTTCCAATATATCTTGTTTATTTTTCAGCATACGGCGAAGTAGTTGCTACGCTCGAGAAGCTGCAGCTCCAGCTGCAAAATATTTCAGGTGCTCTCGGTATTTCGGGTCCAGGTGTCGAAACCGAATTGAAGGCAGTTCGAGCACTTTTGGTGCAAAATCAATTTGCGTCTGCCCTGGCGACGCGTCACGCTTTGAAGAATCGGTTGAGGGCGAGCAAGATTCTCAAACATCATGCCGATGACGCGTCGAATTTGGCACGAGATGTATGTAAAATTTACACCGTAATGATATATATGTATATTGGAGATACACGGAGGGAATATCTATATTAATAATATTATTTTCACTTATTTTCATTTATATAATGTTTTTTAATCAGTTTTTGCTTAAAAATTTTAAAAGGCATTCCATAAAGTTAAGCGTACATTGGTATGTAATTTAATAAATATAATGGAAGGTAGCTTCTCCATAAAGTTTTACGAATATTTTATCACCGTTACTGATCATGTCTGTGCATATAAAATTTCAATATTTTAATTAAATTATAGATTAATATGCTTTGCTATAACGGATTTCAGCGAACATAGAACATGTGGCTTTCAAAGCTATATATTGTGATATCACAGATTTTGATCGTTTATTTAATATCTTAAATAAAGGAAAAGCGTTTTACGACTTCAAGATGATATATTAATCACTCAAGCATACTCGCGCGTTTATTTATTTCAATATGATTTAATTATCCCAGCGTAATGTGTTTGTTTTAGTGCGTAGATATCTTGGAAAAATGGCAATCGTCGGCGACCTCAACAGGTGTCGGCGGTGCAGAAACAATAGCCGCTGTGGAAGAATTAACGAGCATTCTTACGAGTTATGACATGGAAGCTCTGCTTCTCGCGCATGATTCCATCGTGTCGTACGTTGATGGTTTGCAAAGAAAGCGAAGCCCGTCGTCCTCGCCGCCCAGCGGACCGCCCAGCCCGACGTCCAGCTGGAAAGATTCCCGGATAGTCGATAACATTAAAATTATCCGAATCGAGAAGACTAACGAACCGCTGGGAGCTACCGTTAGAAATGAAGGGGATGCGGTGATTATAGGTAATCATTATATTATATAATCATTATATAATTGTATAATTTTCTTAATAATTCCACTTTTTCAATTTTACTCGTCGACATTATCGCATATGCGATTTTACATCGTTTGATTTAATCTTTAAGAAATATAATATTTAAATGACTTATTTTAAGGACGTGTTGTGCGCGGTGGCGCGGCGGACAAATCGGGACTCTTGCATGAAGGCGACGAGGTTCTTGAGGTAAACGGTGTGGAAATGCGCGGCAAGACCGTCAATGAGGTCTGCGATATTCTCGCCGGTATGCAGGGTAGTCTCACGTTCTTGGTACTTCCGGCACCGACGAGTCACAAAAATAAT
The DNA here is from genome assembly GCF_025532165.1 of Camponotus vicinus. Classification (NCBI taxonomy): domain Eukaryota; kingdom Metazoa; phylum Arthropoda; class Insecta; order Hymenoptera; family Formicidae; genus Camponotus; species Camponotus vicinus. The sequence goes on from NW_028141947.1 coordinate 178,408, forward strand.
TTAAGGAGAGAAGACACGACACAGGTACGGCATAAATGTACAGTACATATCCCGATATATTTAGCGCAGTCTGAAAACGCAAACTGCATATCCGTAGATGTTGAAACTGGAACAAGCGATATTTCTGTTGAAAACGAAAGAGCAAATGTCAAGTCAGAGGGAACATTTATCCTTTAACTTTTCAAGATAAAAAGTGACATTGATCTTTTACTTCTGATCATCTTTTTATAATTTTAATATCTGCTAATATCTCAGTTTGGACAAATCAATATATAATTTAAGATGTTCTATTATTCACATTTACTTTTTAAAATTTACTTAAATATTTAAAACTAAATGTATGCGCATATAAGAGATTTGCCCGCAAATGTCACATATACATATAAACAAATGACTTTTGTGTTCTTTAACAATGCGACATTGACACTTGTAAGCTACGCGTGCGGAATATCTATGGATCGCGATGCTAATAGCGACAAAACAGTTGTTCTAGTTTCCATTGCACTGACATAACGTAGACTGGAGACATAACGTAGTATTTATAACCGCATAAAACTTTTATCATTTACATTTAGATACACATACGAGCGCATTTCGATTACGATCCAGAGGAAGATCCGTATATACCGTGTCGCGAATTGGGTGTGAGTTTCCAAAAGGGCGACGTGCTTCATGTAATTTCTCAAGAAGATCCAAATTGGTGGCAAGCATATCGAGAGGGCGAAGAGGATCAGACTCTGGCCGGTCTGATACCTAGTAGATCGTTCCAGCATCAGTGAGTTAAACTAATTGCCAATTTTCGACTACAATCTCATCATGATTCCGATATACATTTGGTTTTATCTTCGTAGACGAGAATCAATGAAGCAGACGATAGCTGGCGACAAGTCGACGGTGCGAGGCTCGAAGAAATCTAGCACGCTATTGTGCGCGAGAAAAAATCCAAAGAAGAAGAAACGGAATAAGTTTGGCGCAAACTTCAATGATGACGGGTACCCTCTTTACGCGACAACTGCCATAGATGGTACGTAATAAGGTTAAACAGATAATTGAATAATCAATTGTATTATTTTTATGGGAATTATCTTTAACGCACGATACTTCTTTCTCGCAGATTACGACAGCGAGGAGGTGTTGACGTACGAAGAAGTCGCCTTATACTATCCTCGTGCAAATCACAAGAGGCCCATTGTACTCATCGGACCTCCCAATATCGGACGACACGAACTCAGGCAGAGATTGATGCAAGACAGCGAACGTTTTGCCGCAGCGATTCCTCGTAAGTGCTATTCTATTCGACTTTATTGATCGCAATTATATTTAATGTTTCATCTCTCTTTATAAACAAATACGTCAAAGTCACGAATGAACATATTTTGTTTCTCGATTTTCAGATACAAGTCGTCCGAAAAAAGATTCCGAGGTTGACGGCCAGGACTATCACTTTATTTCACGTGCTCAATTCGAGTCTGATATCCTTTGTCGTAAGTTTGTCGAACACGGCGAGTACGAGAAAGCGTATTACGGCACGTCCGTGGAGGCCATCAGAACAGTGGTTAATTCCGGGAAAATCTGTGTCTTAAATCTACATCCTCAGAGTCTCAAGATCCTGCGAAATTCGGATCTGAAGCCGTACGTTGTGTTTATCGCGCCTCCGAGTCTCGAGAAGCTGAGACAGAAGAGAATTAAAAATAACGAAAGCTTCAAGGAAGAAGAGTTGAAGGACATAATCGAGAAAGCACGCGAGATGGAGGACAAATATGGCCATTTGTTCGACATGCTTATATTGAATAATGATACCGATCGAGCGTATAACCAATTACTCACGGAGATTAACTCACTCGAGAGGGAACCTCAGTGGGTACCCGCGTCTTGGGTTCTTCAGTAACTATACGGTCTTATGCTTTAAGACGAGGATTTCCGAGAACGTGTCTCGGAGGAGATTGGCGATCGGAAATCGGAGGCCAGTATGCTGTTTGCAAGACATGTGCTTTCGAGCAATCTTCCAAGCGAGACTTCAAGCGAGTCTGCTAGAAAGCTTCGGTGGACCGGTTCTTCTACAGGTGCCTGTTACATAGTTTTATGTTTCTTACGCGAATCTTTTAAATCTTCCTCCCCTCCGGTTATACTATATTGCAAGTACTACCCGCCTGACAGAGTCTTCCGCGTGTGTTGTCGTACTTTGGTGCCATGAAATGAAGGATCATCGGAAGCAGTTTTTAAATGGGAGAAAATATAATCTGCAAGAAATTCTCACACTTTTACAGACTATTCCTCCAGACTTTGCGTTCGGTATAAAGGCAAAAGTATATATCGTGTTTTTATGTATTACCGTGATAGCGAACGTTCGCGAGGCTCGGTCGCGGCAACAATGTTTCAAATTTGAGTAACACGTAATCAAATCACGGACGATTGTCGGCCGAAGAACTTTAAGTTTAAGTTACGCTCAAATTTCGAACACGATTGCTGCGACTTGGCCTACCTATCTATCTTGACGTCTCAAAATCAATTCAGACTAAGAGACGGAGTTTCCAAAGTGTATATTTACGAGGTTATATTCTCAGACTGACAAAAACGGTTAACTATTATAGACACGCGAGTATACAAAAGCATCATCTGCCGAGCGTCTCGCTCCTTCCGCCGTGTATTAGCCCGTTCTACGTGAGGAAGTGTACCTGACCTGATGTCTCTCCTAAAAGTTGGAAAATTTCTAACAGGGGCTCGTGAAAAAATGCTATGTAATTTTCTATGATCACGCATATATATATACATATATTCACACAAACGTATACGTTTTGATAAATTTTGATAAGTGGAAAAAAGAAAATTGGAATTTTCTCTGACCTTTCTAAAATCCCTGTTCAGCGTAGTAACGTGTACTAGAATACATAAACGATATTAACATAAATTTCGCAGTAACGCGTAAAAATAATTTGCGTAGAAATAAATTGCGTAGAAATAATTTTTTCCTGCGAACGTATATCATATATCGCATCTTCCGCAAAATGATCATAGAGAGTCGCATATCTTTTCACGTGACTGTTGATTAGAAATTTTCTGCTGATCCTGCTATATTCTAATATCCGAAAAAATGGAAGCTGTTGTTGCAAAGGGGTGAAAAAGAGGAGAAAAAAAAAACGAAAAAAAAAAGATACGAAACGACGATCCCACGAGCATAACGATACACACAATGTATTTCTTCGTACGCAAAAACGCGTCTGCGATCTCGAAGAAGACTGCGAAACTCGCTAACATGTTTTACCGTTTTCGCCCTAGACGATTCCGTGTTTGTTTAGAGAGCAGAAACTCGTGTGTTTCTAACCCGTAGATTCGTTAAACGCAATAGAACTTAGGCTCGACTGTGTGGTTCCGGAAATGCAAGAGCTCTCGGAAATTTCGCATTAAAAAAAAGATTGTTTCTCCTGAGTGTTTTTTTACAGGGAGCGATTATTGTACGACGCGATCGAATAGGGTAAATGGTGTTTATCTGTGTCACTGTATCGCTACGAATAGGAAAAATCGACGCGAAATAAAAAAAGAAAAAAAATAAATAAAGGAGTATAGTATATATATATAGAGAGAAACACACCATCGTGGCGTTTCGTTTGGAAATTTAAACGGTAAATGTGCGGTAAATGCATCGTAGCAAGTGCGCGACGTGTATCTTGCAGGTATCCTTGCGTTAGCAATAATTGTGTATTATCGGAAAAAAAAGTAACTTGTTTCTCCATTTTTTCAATGAAACTCTCGGCGAAAGATGTGTCGTTTAGTATGTATAGAGACGAACAGGTGGGCTACTGCATCGCGATTAGATAACGTTAGTCTCGATTCAGAGAAGAAATAAAAAAGAAAAGATAGAAGAGAATACACTAAATTCAATGTGAAACAATCGTAAGTTGCGGATGCGTGAGATGTAGAGATGTTCTTTCGGTGAAAAAAAAACTCATTATTCCCATTTTTTAGGTATTTAAAATTAAATCTTTTCAAGAGAGAGAAAGCCAATCAATGCATGCGACCGTCATTCAATATCGTGTGCCAAGTATCAGATCCGCGTGTGAAACGCAAAAAAAGCTGAGATGTGTGCCAAATATATAAATTCTGGATTATTTCCAGAGGAAATCCAAGTTTTAAAACGCGCTCAAAGGCACCTTAGAATTTGTCATTATATTGATTATGTAAATAATTGTGCACTTGTATAGAAAAGAAAGGACGAGAAACAAGAGGAAGGATATAGTTATTCTGGCGAAAATCATTATTATTATTTTTTTTTAATTATTATTATACCCGAATTATTATTATAATTGCATCATGATTGTATCATCGTTATTCCTTTGTCGAATGATCATGTCAGACGGTTGACGATCCGCCATCCTCTACAGTAACAGCGGATGTGTCACGAATTTTATGTCTAATCGGCGAATCAAATTTTCGACAGCAGATGTACCTCGTTTGACAAAATTGTACCGTAGCTAATTATGTCCAAATATGATTATGCATTTCATTCCGATTCCCATCATGATTATGTAAACAACAATAACAACGGTGAAAGTATGTACATTATTATTCGTATAATTATTGTTATTATTATTCGTATTATTATTAATTATATATTAATTTTATGTGTAAAATAAACGTACAATTTCAAAGAGAGAAGAAATATATGTATGATGAAGAAATATATATACAAATGTATATATGCTACGTCGTATATACGCGCACATATGTATTGCGAGAGTCACAAGATTACACCAAATCTCGAAAATATGTCCTAAGAGAGTCCTGGTTGTAGAAGATAATATATATTGTTTCCATTGTTAAAAACTCTACCATCTACCTATGTTATATAATCACTTTTGTTCGTAAAGAAAATATTTCATCATCGATGACCGATTGTTCTCTCGTAATACTTTTGCACCGTACCCGACTTTATTCCCGTCTTCTTCTCTTAAATTTGCGTTTATCTTAATTTTTCCATGCGACTTGACTCGATCAGATCGCATCCTTTTCACAAGAAGGGGGTCGATACGTTATTCGCGTTATAAAAGGTTTACTTATCGCAACGTTTCAACGCGAGTTTGTCTCATTTTGCAGACGCTTTTTATAATACTTATACGAGATTTGTATTTTTTTTAGGAGATTTATGCGATCATTGCATACGTAATATCGACAGCGACGTCGTTGGTCCATCAAGAGATACCGATGATGGAAGTCTAGTCATACGCCGCTCAATTTATAATTAAGCTACCTTTCCCGGATTCGAAGAGTCCATGCTTTAGAACAACTCTAGATTGATTACCAGGAACCTAATTATATCCTAATCGATATCGAATCGCTCGTTAAATCGACGACGTCCCGTTTCACTTCCGGGAATTTAATCGATCTTCGTCAAGAGGACAATTTAAAATCGAAGAAACCCCCTTTCGCCGGCCCAAGAGGAACGGATGCTCCGAGTCTCCAGACTTTAGCGATGGAGCCCGAATAAATCCGAGTCGACCCCTCGCTTTTCGGACGTCGTCCACGAGACGGTCGAGGCGGCCGTCGATTCTTGGGACCGCCGCCGTCGCTGGCGTCGCCGGCGGGGGCGGTGGGTGGTGCGATGGGCGCCGCGCATGTTTCTTCCCCGACGGGAAAACGGATCGATGCTGGAAATAGCTCGGGCCGCAGGAGAGAGTACGAGGTGAGTCGCCTTCGCTTTCGGCAGGGCCTCTCTCGATGCCCGCCGTCGTCGCCGCCGCCGCCGCCGCCGCTGTCGTTGCTCGCCGCTCGTTTCCCGAAGGCGGATAAGCTTCCGCCCGCGTATCCACGTCGTCGCCGAGGACCCTCTGTCGGTTCGACCTCGCGGCGCGGCCGCCACCGCCGCCGTCGTCATCGTTCTTCTCTCTTTCTCTCTCTCTTTTCTTCTCTTTCTCTCTCTCTCTTTCTCTCTCGAGCCGAGTACGCCGGTTGAACCAAGTACACCGAGCCGGGGACCAAGCCGAGCGGGATGACGCGGAAAAAATGTGCGCCGTACCAACGTGGCTGATGAGGCTGAAATCGTGAGTATTACGTGTCATACGTACGATACATGCACGCACGCATATGCCAAGGGCACCCCCGTGCTTCGGAGCGACCGTCGCGGACGAGGGTGCCACCCTCGACGCTCTCGCTCCGATTGATCCGCCGCTCCGGAATCCCGAGGAGCGTTCGCGGGGTTAAAGAGGAACGCCATTTCCACGGTGTCGAGGAAACGCTACTTTCGGGATTTTTCTTTTTCGCCTGCAACAGGCGACTCTGAATTTCGCGTCTCGTCCGTTCGATTTCTCACTTTGACATCTGACGTAATCGTCGCGCCCTGTTAGATTTTGCTCCAGATTCGGAAACGGCGTTCGACATTCGCGCATTAGACCAGGACGTGAATCTCTTGTACTCTGAGCTTCCAGGAGGACGTCTCTGTCAGTAGTATATTGTACTGTTATTATACTAGTTGCATGGTCAATTAGCTTCGTTGCAAATCGATGCTTTGCTTTCTGTGCTGCAGCTTACGAGGTGATAGATGTCCTTGATAGAAAACGTAGAAGCATTTAGTGTTATATTTCTAATTATTCCGCGATGTTCTAGAAGTATCACGAGTCGCACTTATGCCCTACAATTCCAGATAACTACATTGTAATGCTTTAATATTAGTTTGACAGCTTCCAATCACGACCACTCACAATTGGCTTGATTTCTAAGCTAAATTTCGCAAAATGGCACATTTTCATCTCACGACCGGTTTTATCAGAATATTATAAGAAGCAAGAGAATGCATTCTTTTTTTAATTTTGTTTCCTTAATTAAAGATTCGATTAAACTGTCGAAGAATCTTTATACCTTCGCGGCCGAAATGTCAAAACATCTTGCGCGGAAAATCGATTCGTCGGGAAATTCCGAGAAATGGAGTTGTCAATGGTTGGCACGATGGTTTGTTTGTTCAAATTTTTCTTTCTGGCGCAGATAAAATTAGCATTCGTGCCGCTCCGCATGTTCCAGTTCGAGGCGCTCGTTGCTGCCCCTCGAACGTGCGCTTCGATGACAGAATAGGATGCGATAATACCTGATCGATTCCGGAACGGCAAGGTCATTCTCGATGGTTTTTCGCGTATCGCTATCTTATCCCTCAATCAATTGCATCGCGAGAGAAACGTTCCGTTTAGTAGCCCTTCGTTAACACACTAGACATTTATAAAGTATTGATTTTTATTGCCGCGTGTGTTGCGCATTATTTTATCCGTTCAAGTTTGTCGCTTCTCGTACAAAAATGTTTCTCGGAGATGCTGAAGAACGAGTGAAAAAAATTGACGGAAAAGAATCCTCTAAGAAAAAATCAATTCTGAATTATTCGAAAGAAAAAGCCAAAGGAAACTGTGAATATCTATACATTTATTTCATCTCGGTGGATCGTAAATAGTTTTACGTGCCAAAGTGAATTTTTGCGAACACGTAAAACGAATATATTCACGTTGTTGCTTCCTTTCTTTGTCGATACCGAATGATTAATTGCCTACGATTGAGAGATGAGATGTAGGAATTGGGATAATAAGTCCAAGTTTCTCTCTTATACGGAAATTTTGCGACATATTTCCGGTAAATGTGTAAGTGACAGGTGCACAGAACTACCAAAGGTGCCCGCGAGGGATGTCGTTTCAACTAACGCCGGCTTGACCTTTAGTTGAAGTGACTGCATGACAGATGCAATTGGTTATTAAATCTGAATCTTATCGTTTGTAGTATGACCTAATTCAATAATAAGTAAGACGGACATCTTTTTATCGAATTTTCAATATGATTCCGCAAGCTGCTTTTGCCTCTCCACATCTTATATATATTTTTTCTTTTTTTTTTTAATATTTTCCTTTAAACATTTTACTTGAGAATCTAAAGTATCAGTCACTGACTATTTCTATCTAGTCTACGCAAAATTAAAAGTATAACAAAATTGATAACAATGATTATTGATGAATAAAAGAATTCAAAAATATATAAATTATTTTAGATACGAAAGAAAAGTTTTATTTTTGGAATTCTGCGACAATACTTTATTATGATATATGCGAAATAAAAATTTTCTAAATATAAAACTAATGTAGATATGTGCTATTTTTCTTCCATTTGCTTCTACAAATTTTGTTTTTTTCTTTCTCACGGAATAACTTTTTACAAATTACGATTTATGTATACAGATATTTTGTGGAGATAAATAGAAAAAGCTTGAAACAGATCTATATCAGCATATTTGATTTAAAAGGTAAATAACGAGTAGTGAGATTAAATGATGATAATTGAGATATGATAACAATTATAATCATTAGAAATATTAATTGCTAATGAAATCTTCCTGCTAATAAATGAATTGCATCCTAATTAAGTTCCAGCGCTTCCATTATCGGAGATATATGAATCGGATTATATTGTTCCTATTTTACCGAAATATCTTTTGCATAGAATATCTTATCGATAGTATCGATCCATCGACGGTATAGGAACAGTATTATCTGGAGATAAAGGATCGAGCAGCCTGTTAGGATTTTTAATTGACAGAAATGAGTCTAGATACACCAAGTATTGATGATATGCATAATTTATTTCCATTTGACTGCGGGAAAAGCGAAGGAAGCGCTGATACAAGTCGCAGTCGATCGCGCGGCTTTAGAACGTGTATAGAATCAGTCTGATTTAAGTTAAGGTGATTGAAGAATACGTGCTTGAGAAATTCTTCGCGACGATTTCTCGTCTACTTTTCCCCTAAAATTACTCGCCGCTATGATAGTTGTACGTGATACAACGACGTCTGTTATTTTAATATTAAATTTTTCTTAAAATTGATTTCTTTTATTTTATTTTCTTTCTTGCAGTTTTAATATAGCTTGCAGTTTTTTAATAATTAATATCTGTATATATTGATTTCTTACTGTTCTTTAATATTATTTTATAGTTCAAAAATTATAATGATATTAGTAGCGCAATTTAATTAACAATTAATAACAATTTATGTATTTATTTATTTTTTTCTTAAAATCATTTTCTCTTTTACCTTCTTTTATTTGTAGTTTCAATATAGATATTAATTTCTTATCGCTTTAATGTAGCTTTAAAGTGCAAACTGTAGTGTAATAATAATTCATAATTCATGATTAATGAGCATATTATATTATATTATATCAATTAGTGCAATTTACTGTATTGAATATTTGCTGATACCGGTGTAAAAGAAATTTCTTTTAGTCGCAAAAGTACTCTCTCGCTTCTTCTTCTTTCACGTATCGATTATAGTTTCACCTACACTCGCGAATTTTTATATACGTATATGTCGCAGTGGAGTAGTAGAGAGTGCTACTTCGTAGCAGAGTTCGGTGAGCCATGGTAATGTAAGGGATGCAGGGAGATGTGTAGAAGGGTATCTCTCGTTATTACTACACGAAATAACATACAACATGTGGATTAATAAAAGATGGAACGTCACGTTTGAGAATATATGACCCAAGCTCTATCATCTCGTCTTCCATCTTTTTTAATATGCGTATCTCCCTTTTATTAAGAGACTAACGTTCCACTTTACTCTCTTTTCTTTAGAAGCTTATTACAGGATTACGCTGAAAACGAGAAACGGATTATTTTCACATACATTTTCCCATATTGTGTTATTGATGACGCGTTATATTAATATTCTCGCTTGCATATCACATGCCGATATATTAATTGAGTTTTATCGACATATATTCGATGCTCAAGTTGAATTAAAATGCAAATACGCACACGTAAACTTGTTATTAGTGTTAGCGTATAACCCGTTTGTTTACGATCCATCGCATGACACACGTGTTATGTTTAACTTAACATAAGAGGACTGAAAAAACATTTATAAATTGTTATACGCCCAGATAAAATAGAAGTGTTTTGCAAATCATTCTCATAATTAATTCTCGAAAATATTTACAAAAATTCGTTATTTATATTCGATAATGTATACGTATAATATACATATACAATTTGCATTATTCGAAACAATTTTTCTCTTTTTGAAATATAATTATTACTATCAAAAGGTACTTAATTTATGCTAAAATGTAAAGTATCTTGGCAAAATTCCAGTCAAAATATAACTGATCTATCGGTTTTCTATTTAAAGCTTTAATCGATTCCGACTTTGACGAAATTGTTTACAAGAAAGTTAGATACCGACTCACAAAACATCTTTGAGAAATACGCTCCGAAAGTCATTTCGCTTTGTTTCCATTGATTGTTATTTTTACCCATCGAATGGCTTAAAGAACAAGGGAAAAACGCGTTCGGTTACTGCACTGTGATCGATCGGCCTCTTTTGGCAATGATCCCGTATGATTGCTATTCCGGGACACAGATTTCTATCCAATGATAAATTGATTCGGTGATTTGACATTACGGTTTCTGCGGAGATTCAAAATTAAGTGCGAAAAATCTATTATTTATTATATTATTATATTATATTATTATATTATTTATTATATTATTATATTATTATATTATATTATTATATTATTATATTATTATATTATTTATTATATCCAAATGTAGATATTTAAAATTGTTTATTTTTGCATTATATATTTATTTACGCAATTACGCATGTAATTAAATGTTGGAGAGTCCAAGAAATCAAAAATCGAAAATTTCTTTAAATTTTTTAATACCGATATATTTTTCCATCTATCGTAATAAAAAGTATTTGAATAGAATGTTGAAATTGCGCTTATTTTCGTGGCCAGATAACCCAGATTTTTGTTTGCCAGGAGCCTCTCGCACACCACGGTAGGTCTTAGAGGATGCACAAGCTAGCCAAAGGCCTGAAGAAGAAGAAAAAGCCGAAGAAGGGCAAGAAGGGCGCGGAGGAGGAATTCGATCCGGAGGAGCTCGAGCGTTATCGGCGCGAACGGGCGGAAGCCCAACAGAAAGCCGAGGAGTCTGGCGAGTCGACCGCCGGTTCCGACGAGTGGAAGAAGTTCCAGGCACTGACTGCCGGCGTCGACTCGGTTTTGAGAAAGACCCAGGATGATCTCGATCGGATAAAGTCCACCTCGTTCTTCCAGCGAAAAGCGCCGTTGGAAGAGAAGAAATCGTTGGAGAAGGCGAAACAAGGCGAGGACTCCAAGTCCGCGAAGAGGTGGGTGGGTTTCGACGCGGAGGGCAATCCAATCGAGGCTGCGCCACCGGAGGTCGACGGTCAAGACAAGAAGAAAGAGGGAAGATCGCTGATCAACGAGGACGGTTTTGTGGACGTGCCGGAAGACGAGGATGAACAGGAGGATTCCGCCGACGAAGACATCTTCGACACCACTTACGTTGATGTTCTTCAGAATATCGATGTCCAATTAGCTTACATTCCGGATAGTCCGACCGAGGAGGAAGCCGGCGACGATCCGTTCGATACCACCAACGCTGACAAGGTTCTTAAGACAGTCGACAAAAAGGGCAATAAATTAGTCAGTTTAGGCAACGCCGTCGAAGTACTATCGGGAAGAATCGATCATGTAAGCACTTGCAAGCTTACCAAAGGGAGGCGACCGAGACTTCAGCAAGATCTGTTGTTGGATGATTTCGAAGAAGCGGAACAGCCTTCGGAAGCTGTTGCAACCAGTTCGGGACTAGTGAATGTAGAGAAGACTCTGCTGGATGACGATAGTGATCTTCCTGACATTCCTGTCGATTTGACAAAATTACCGCCTGTATTACCAAGACCGGTCACCCCTGTCACCCCTCTTCAGGAAGATACAACATCGATAGCTGCGGAGAAAACTTTGAATGGTCCATTAGATATCTCTGAATTCGAGGTGCTAAAGGAGAAGACTGTCTTGGAGGAGATTCCCGATTTGGACGACGCCGAATTCGATTTGAACGCTGCACCCGATGAACCAGCTCATTTCGAGGAGGCCAACGATCCATTCGCCGCGAAGGAACCCGAAACGGTCGATTTTCAAACAGAGATAATCGAAGCTAGTTTCGAAGCGGCCACCTTCGTCGACGAAGCCGATCCGTTCGACACTACATTCGCGGATAATATTTTGCCGGGTAAGACGGAATTGAAGTTTATCGAGAAGGAACTCGAAGAACTGCCCGTTTCGGAAGTATATATATCTCTGACCGATCCTGCTGGCTTCAACAGAGATTATGAAACAGGCTTGCTAAAGTTGGAAGACGAGCAGAAGGACGATGATAATCTACAGTTGCTTAAGAAGGATCTATTAGACAGTTCCACGACTGATCTTAGTCAGTTAGCGGATCAACCGATCGCACCAGTCGAGGAAATTACGTACGTTGATCCGTTCGATACATCTGCAGTGAAGGAGCTTCCACCTGGCAAAACAGAGCTCAAGGTGTTGGAAAAGGAATTGCTCGGCGAACAATCTAACAGTTGCGTTGAAAACGACAACGACGATGATGACGACTTCAATCCGAGAAAGGATGAGGTGTCAGTAAAACAACCACCTGCGAGACCACCTGCGCCAGTTAAGCCCGTCTTCGAGGTTAACTTTGACGAAGAGAATACCAGAGTCGAAGCGATACCAACGAATCTCGTGAGGAAAACCTCGCGGCCAGAGGTTCTCGAGTTAGCTCCGACCAAAGCCGTCGCATTCGAGTTGCCGACTCCATCGAAGAGACCCGACCTTCTCGCAACCACTGAAGAGGAGAAAACTCTACCTTCCAAGCCGCTAACGCCATACTACACACAAAAGTCTATAGAAGAGTCATTGCCGTTGGAGGAGGAGGAAGTAGATGTCGATCCGTTCGACACAAGTTTCGTCAACAGTGTCGCGCCAGGCAAGACAGAACTAAAGCTCATCGAGTCGGAGTTACTGAAGCAGGAACCTAGATTGCCTCACAGTTTGAGTGACTACGATTTCGATCCAAGATCCGCTGCGGAGCCGATCAGGAGGCAGAGCGATTTTACCGCTACTTCGGTTGCGCCAAGTAGCCTAAAACTCGCGCAGCTGCAGTCGTCCCTGATACAGAAGGTCGAAGAGGAAGTGATCGCGAAGCACGAGCCACAGAGGCAAGAGAGTTTGCTAGATGCTGAGGTCGAAGTCGACGCAAAACCTTTGACACCTAGAGTCGAGAGCAAACCTATCGAGGAGGAGGAAATTTCGTACTCGGATCCCTTTGATACCTCCATCGCGACTAACATCCTTCCAGGTAAAGCAGAATTAAAAATATTGGAAAGCGAGTTACAACAGATCCCTCAGCAACCTCCGCCGCGTCCTATCAAACTACCCGCAGTCGTGCCAACTATCCCGGCACCGACAGTTCCGGAAATAGACGATTTTGATCCAAGGGCGAACGAACCGAAAGAGTCTAAAGACTTTTTGTCCTTGGACGGACAGGATCCCGGAGATAAAGTACTAACGCCGCTTCAAAATAAAGACTTTAGTTTAGACGACGACGTGGATCCTTTCGATACAAGTTTCGCGACCATCCAGCCTGGACAAACTGAATTAAAGCTGCTCGAGTCAGAATTGATGAAATAATACAGCTCTTACAAAAGCTTTTTTCTACGATATCTTTAAAGAAATCTTTCAACGATCTGATTGTCGCATTGTTTAACATAGGTGTACACATTGAACCTTGAAGTTTCACAAAGAACAGTTTAAATCTATAAACTCTACTCGTTACATGTGTTCCCAGTAATCTCTGTGTTAAAATCGAAGATTTTCAAGAAACACGTGCGAACAACTGACTTAAAATTATTCCAAATGATATTTACATCTAATATCACACAAACAGTCTGAAATCGTTCATTCTATATTTTGACAAACATATAATTCCAAAGATTTCGCTCAAATTTTATCGACCGTTATAATTAACTCTTAATTGAAGAGTCTCAAGTCGGCTTATCGAGTTCGATCATCATGGATTCCAAAGGCGGTAATCCATTCTTGATGGATGATTACGCGGCGCCGCCAGAGAGCGGCCTGCCTCCGCAGAGTTCTAACCCTTTTCTTCAAGATTTTGCCGAGACGACGAGTTCCGGCGCGGGCGAGAATATTTTTCTTAATTTCGGTAGCGATGAGACGTACGAGCCACCGGTATCCGTCAACTCTACTAATCCATTCGCCTCCTTTGGCATCGAAAGTAATGTTCCGGACGCTGGATTCGGAACGACCACCGATATTGATACGCCAGCAACCAACGTCTTCACTAGCCAATCATCCAATATCTTCGCCACGTCCGATAATACGAATGTAGATCTATTCGGTACGACTAGGACAACGACAACGACGATGACCATGGCGACGACGATGGAGAAACAACCAGAGACAATTGTCAGTCCGCCGCAACAACTGGCGTCAACGCCTCCATCAAAGAACGGAAAACCACCGTCGAGACCACCGCCGCCCAGACCACAGCCACCGCCGGTGCCGCCCGCGAAAAACACAAAAGACCTGATACTGTCAGTTACGGGTGCTATGGATGCCACTTCGAATCATCTTTTAGATCGCTTGCAGATGACTAGAACGCCCAGCCCGACGCTGATGCATTCCCCATCGCCTACCCCAGAGCACAGTTTCGCCGATCTTCTGGACGTCGATAGCAACGTGCCGGATCTTATTCCGGATGACAACATCAAGACCGTTGAGCCTGCGGGCAATCGAGATATCATGGATCTCTTCGACGCGCCAAACGCAGATGTCACCGCGTCCACCATCTTCTCCACTTCCATGACTACCACGGGCACTACCAGTCTCGTCACCGGCATAACCGCCATGCAAGACAATCCCTTCGCAAGTATGAGCGAGGAAGCGGCGCTTCCAGTCTCCCAAGCACAACCTGCTTTCGGAATGGAATATCCAAAGGATACCGTCAGTAGTGAAAAACGGCCTTCGATAACTTCCACGAGTCCTTTTGCGGATATCGAAACGGAAGTGAGAAGACCTAGCACTGTTTTAGATCTCACGGAACCTGCTCCTCCTGTTCAACCTGCATCGGCTACTGAACTCTTCCAAGGTTGGTTAGAAAAAAATTGTCTCTACTTTCTTAAAATTAAAAAAAAAATGAAATAAAAAATAATTATCATAAAGTATTACAGATAAAATATTAATTTTTGTGATAGTTAAATAATATTAACTACTTAAATTATTATATTTTCTAAATTTTATATAAATAATCAAGCGATTTATAATTTACTTGTACATTCTTTTTCATTCAGGAGAAGAGCAAGTTTCTGCCAATACTGATGTCAACTTTTTCTCCATGACCGACACTACCACAGCAACGCCGTTCGGTGTATCTGAAGCCACTTCCGCGCCTTTCGCAACTGCGGCGACTGCTCAGCCCTTGTTCGCGACGTCAGAGATCACGCAACCCGTTCGGGACGTTTTCGCTTCGGATCTGCTGGGTGATTTCGGTGAATCGACCAAAGAGATTGATAGCGGTCTAATATCCACTAGTCCGATTCCTGGCACAGAGTTTCCCGGCAATGAAGCTTACCGACCCGAAGAGCAGCTGGATAACTTTGCCGCTACGACTAAGGCGATCGAGGACACCGGCGATTCGTTCGATGCCTTTGCATCCAAGTTTGATAAAGCCGCCGAACCGGAAACCAACGAGGGAGATCCCTTCCTGGATGCCTTCGGTGGCGGACCGACCGCCATGGACACTTCTAGCGATGGTAGATAAATCACGGAATGCATGAGGATTACAAGTTTAAATATAATGCACTTAGTTACTTATTGCGACTTTATTTTTCTTAGTTTGGGGAGATTCATCAGTGGCTGGCTCGGAAACAGCAATTACCGGTTTCGGTGAATCTGATGGTTTCGACTCCTTTTTGAGCATGACTGCTCCGCCGCCAGACACGAAAGTGAAGAGGGCCGAGTCTGCGGAGTCGGATGAGGGACCGGATTTCAGTGTATTTATCAAGTGAGCGAGAGAAAAAAGCATATTCATTTATTCTAAATCAGAAATTTCGAGTCTATAATAATCACAATTATTTAATATTGCCGGAAATCTAAAAATTTTCATGAAATCTTTTCTCTGAATTACTGTATAGATTAGATTCAAAAATATAAGATTTTTATTTCTTCAATATACATAATGCTTATCTAATGCATATCTAATCTTTGATTCATCTAAGACCGAAAGAAGGGGATCAGATGGCAATGACAGAAAGCGGACCTGTACCTACCTTAGCACCACCGCCTAAGAGTCCGCAGGTGGTCGCGTACGCGGATTCCTCACCGCGTTTCAATCCGTTCGATAAATCCGGAATTGCGCAGGATGCTGCGGTATCTGAAACCGCTCAAACAGCCGAGATGACTAGGACAGATTCCCAGGTATTCACGCACTAATACCATACGTTACGTCTCGCATTCCTCTTAATTAATTCTCTCTATTATTACGACATTTTATGCAACACTTTTTTTTTCTTTGAATAAACATCACTAAAATAATATAAAAAAATCGAAAAATCATATAGCTTAAGCTAAAATAAATATGCACATAAAAATATTATATATATATATTATATATATATTTATATACACATAAAAATAAAAAAATAATTTTTAAGGAAACTCCGCCTACTCCTTTATTCGACGAGGACGTTAGTCAACCGCTCGAGGACTTTCCGAGGGTACCTTATACCGGCGACGGTTGGGAGATGCAGTTGCGGCAGCCGAACAAGAAGAAAATCACAGGGCAACGATTCTGGAAGAAGATATTCCTCAAACTTGTTTATCAAGCCGACAGTGCGATCCTCCAGCTATTCAACAATAAGGACGACAAAGATCCGTTTCAAGAATTACCTCTGCTCACTTGTTATTCGGTTTCGGACATTGGCGCCCAGCAATTCGATCAGTACGGAAAGATCTTTACGGTGAAATTGCAATACATCTTCTACAAGGAGAGGCCGGGCGTGCGACCCGGCCAGGTTACAAAAGCGGAAAGGATCACGAACAAGCTGAGCCAGTTTGCGGCTTACGCTATACAAGGAGACTATCAGGGCGTTAAAGAGTTTGGCAGTGATCTGAAGAAACTGGGTCTTCCTGTTGAACACGCACCTCAGGTAAATGATTTTACTTTTCAATATTGAAGAGACTAAAATACTTTATATTGCATCATAAAATATTTTAATTTATAGTATGTTTAATAATTATATATATTATAATGATCAAATTAATAATATTAAAATCACGAGCGTATATCAATTTCCGTTAAACGTTTCACAGATCTCGCAGCTATTCAAACTCGGTTCCCAATGTTACGAGGACATGAAACAATTCTCCTGCGCCATTGAAGAGGCTCTCTTCAGGTTATCGGCGCACCGCGATCGAGCACTAAATTACAAAATGGAGGAGGTCCAGATAACGGTCGTAGACGAGTTGTATGTTGAGCAAAGTGCCGAGGGTCACGTGGACAAACAGATCGCACGTGTTCGTCTCTTCTTCCTGGGATTCCTTTCTGGTAGATCCTCAGATATTACGAATACATATATGAGATGTTTTTTTTCCTCGCACAAGTTATAATAATTTGTTTCTTATTTTTTCCTCTATTCGAATCTAATGTAGCACAAATATTTGATCTCTTTTAGGTATGCCTGACATAGAATTAGGAATAAATGATATGTGGCGACAAGGTAAAGAAGTCGTCGGCAGGCACGACATTATTCCGGTCGTAACGGAGGAATGGATTCGCCTGGAGAATGTCGAGTTCCACTCCTGCGTACAGCAGGACGAGTATGAAAGATCGCGGATAATCAAGTATGTATACCGTTGAAATTTTATTGCGATAAAACCGAGAGATAAATGCGACTTTGCTAATAATTTTAATGATTCCTTAATTGTGCAATTATAAAAATAATGCAATAAGTACCAATCGTAATAAAATTAAATTTTTACGTGTGGATGCTGTGGATAAAATTTAATATATATCCTTGTGTGTGTGCTTTAAGAAATTAATACAATTTTATTTGTTTTTTAATCTGCAAATATGCACGTGAAATTATATGTAAATTCAATTTATAATTAAATCTGCACTAACACATCTTAAGGTTCAAGCCGCCTGATGCATGTTACATTGAATTGATGCGGTTCCGTGTAAGGCCGCCTAAAAACAGAGAACTGCCGCTTCAGCTAAAAGCTGTTATGTGCGTTACTGGGAACAAGGTAAGCTTTATTTTCCATAATTTTTTAACTTTTTAAACTTTTCCACGTTCTCTCGATATTTATATAATAGAAACTAAAACTTGTAGTTTTCATTGCTTTTAGCAATACATCTTTCAACGTATTTTTCTTTCATCATGTTGTCATATTCATTGTCATTTTCTCTTTATTTTATTATAAAAATGTACCACTGAGATAAAAGTTTGATAAAAAGTTTCCGTTAAAGTTTCTTCGTGTTTTCCAATTTTAGTTTCTGCATTTCTGCAATCGTAGACTTGTCTAGCTTCTTTCTACGTGTTATTAGGTGGAGTTGAGAGCGGATATTCTCGTGCCGGGTTTCGCATCCAGGAAACTGGGCCAAATACCATGCGAAGACGTGATGGTTCGCTTTCCTATACCCGAATGTTGGATTTACCTCTTCAGAGTCGAAAAGCACTTCAGGTACGGCTCGGTGAAATCGGCGCATAGGAGAACCGGAAAGATCAAAGGTATCGAGAGGTTCTTGGGCGCCGTCGACACATTAGAACCGCAGTTAATGGAGGTCACTTCCGGTCAGGCAAAGTACGAACATCAGCATCGCGCTATCGTATGGAGGATGCCTAGGCTGCCTAAAGAGGGACAAGGTATTCTCTGCTTGCATTTTTTTTTATTTAGAGAGAAACACTGGTCAATTTTATCAATTCTTCATAATTAATATTTGTAAAAGATTTCCGCAATTAATTCTTTTGGGGAATCTAAATATCTTAATAACATATTTGATAGGAAATAATATTTATTTAGATTCTATATAAAAAAAAAAAAACGCGACACAAACGGAAATATCAGCAGAAGCTGCAGTTTGAATATACCGCGTGTTCGAGCCAGTTTTGTTGGATCTCTTCCAATTTTGTTTTATTTCCAGGCGCATATACGACGCATCAGCTGGTTTGCCGTATGGCTCTCACATCCTACGATCAGATCCCCGAAAATCTCTCGGAGTACTGTTACGTGGAGTTCACGATGCCGGCGACTCAGGTCTCCCATACCACCGCGAGGAGCGTCAGTCTCCAAAATAGCGACAGTGATGCGCCTCCGGAGAAGTATGTTCGAAATTTATCGCGTCACGAGTACAGGTAAGTCCAGAGGTTTTATCTCGATGAAAACTAAACTAAAAATTTTCTAAATAACCGTTGAAACACTTCGATTAATATGTGTCAATTCGCTCAAATCTGATCGCTTATTTCCTGTCATTGATTTAAGGAAAAGATGATAAATATATCGGTGTATTTATTCGCGAAAGACTTGCCTTCAAGTTGCATAATAATTCCGAAATGAAGAGCTCCAGATAAGAGCTCGATTTAATAACGATTCCATGTAAGGTTCATGTCTATTTTCTTCAGGGTTTGTTCCTTGTTGCTTTTTAATCTCAAATTTTCGAGTATAATGCCTATATTTTTTATTAAACATTGCTTAGGGTGGGAATCGAGCATACGCAGGGCGAAGGGCCGGGTGCTTACGTTGCGGCGACGATCGCGAAGAAGATACCGGAAAGCACGCCGGAAGCTCACAGCGAGGTGTCCGACGCGGCAGCCGAGTCCGATTCCGATTCCTCGGAGTAATGCGGATAATCTCGGTCGCTGGATCGACATGGATCGAACGTCGTACTGTAATAATTAGCGTATACCGCCGAGACGAGAGAGAAAGGAGGCAAAAGAGAGAGAGCTAAAGAGGACGCGTTACGTAAGTCGAGATCGATGAGGAGCATACGGCCGAGTCTAGTCGTTTATAAAACGTGAATATAAATACTGTATCATGTATTAATCTGTATACAGAGAGAAAATGTGCGCGCGAACGCGGGGATGTTTTGTAAATCGCCGATAAATTGCGGATAATCTCTTTCTGCACATGTGTGCGAGAGCGTAATAGCTTTGCGCGTTAAGTTAACGTTCGAAATTATGGACGAATAAAATGGAAGCAGGTCAGCAGAGATCTGAGCTCAGTCGATTTACCAGGAAGCATCTTCAAAAATGTGGCACACAAGAACACGCAAATTATCCTAAAACTGTGTACGATCAGAGTCACGTAGATCGCGAGAATAAATCGTCTGAGATATTTCATTCACCGAAAAAAAATTAAGAGAGATTATTCTTGATTTTTAGACATTTTCGCATCTATTCGATTTTCTTAGGACTGAATGATGCTTTTATCTCAATTGGATCTGTAAGACGTAGCAAAATAATCTTGCAAGCAGGCGATTCGCGATGCATTTCGTCCGTATTCGCGCGCGATAATTATAGTGGTTATAATGAAAAGTAAAAAAAGAAGAAAATTTGTGAAAAATGGAAGGACAATACCGCTTTTTCGTTCCGTTTAGCTTGTTAAGTCGTAACACTCGCGATGGAAAGCTTTGTGTTCATTGTGATACACGTTCATGATGACGTTTCAAAGGCTTATCGACATTTTGAATCGCGATTATAACAATGAAAATCCGTTATTGATGATTAAACATCATTCGCGTGCTTTTTTAAACAGTCGGATCGTAAATATTACACTTCATTTTCCGTCCAAAAATTTGCATCAGAATTATTTAACTCCAGCTTCTAAAACCCTTCTTTCGATCTATCACAAGGCTGACTATTTCCACAAATTATCATAGATTATAAATTGATCATAAAACATGATGTAAAATTTATTTAAATATTTTAAAAGATTTAATTTCATCGTAAATTTAATAAGATAATGTTATCGCATCTCTTTATAAATTACTTAAAGGAAATATTATTCGCAGCAAAGAGAAAGATACAGACAACGCATATACATATACGTTGCATTAAATTACGTTGTCGTTGCGATCAGAGAGCAATGATTTGTTAGATGCCGTTATGGTTTTATAGACGCAAGCATATCTCATTGTTTTTTGAGCTTATAGAGGATCTACGCATACCGTTATCTAGTCGCTAGTTGATATTAAGTATATAAATCAATTTACTCGTGTGCGTTATATAAAATATTCTCTAGGATAGCGTGCGGGCAACAATGATATATGAAGTGCCGACAATTCTACAATATTGAAATGTCCATCGTATGTGGGTAATATTAGCTCAATGAGAATGCAAAAAGTTCATAAGATTGCCAGAGATACATTTAGTCTTTAATAGTATTCGTTATCTAAGTGTTAATAATCTCTAAGCGCGATAGGATTAGTTATAGTACAATCTCTAGAGGTGTAAGTTTCCGTTTCTGTTATCGTTTTATTTTCGTCTTTTTCCGGTCGGTCACAACATAGTACCGACTTGTGGCAGAAAAGCAGCATCACCAAATATTAGGATTAAGATCTACCGTACTAGTGGCATAATTATACGTGAGATTTCGAGCGAGAGATACATAATTTAGAGAGAGATCTCCGTTAATTATCCATGAAATATAAAATAAAATTCTCGTCGCGCGTTTAGTAGACATTAAGGTATATATTGAAAATGATTAGAGACGTAAGTTTCAGTTGTGTTTTAAATTTTTCGTTGACATTCTCAACCTGCAAGAAAGGTCAGAAGAGTTGATTCTAGTCCCTAGCTATTAAGAGACTCGTACGACACGGACGGATATATCGTCGATCGTACATTAGTTTAATAAGATTTAGATTAAGGCTCTAGATTATAAGCGCAACTTCCGCCGTTGTCCGGCAGCGAGTAACGATATAAGGACGGCCAAGTAATTAATAGCGCCTGTTAGTTGTTGATTGCTACTCTGATCCTCGACAACGCATAAATTTCTGATATTTCCTCGTAAATGTCGCATCAAATCGCACTTTTGATTCGCGAAATATTTCGTGTAAATAAAAAAATCGTCATTTTTAACAGAAACAAAAGAAACCATTTTTTTTATATAACTAAAAATAAAAACAGATAACATATAAATTCATTAAAAACAACAGAAGGTTATAAGAATTATTTTTACATTTCTTTTATCAAATTAAACATCATTAATTATATTTTACCGATTTTTAATATTTCGTATAATTTCAATATTCGAAAATTGCATTCTTTTTGTGTAACAAAGAGACTTTTCTCTTTCTTTGTTGAAACATAAAAATGTTTATGCGTAATAATTTGTCACGGTGTGCCGAAAGTTTTAAGAGCGTACACGCGAGAAATTCTACAAACCTAAATCGGATCCAACGATGCTCCTCGCTCTTTGAAACAGCGCAAAGCTTTTCGAGTTACAGTGTCAAGGTTTATTTGAGTTTGGTGTCTTAAACGGATTTTGGGCAGGTTTTTCCTTTGCAGGAGCCTGCACCAAGACGTGACGTTTCCAGCTCGTGATCTCAAAATATGCATAATCGTACCGTCGTGCGATCCAGAAACGGCGTTCGTGTATCTAAGCAAAAAAGCATATAAAGTACAGTTAAGCATTGCATGTATAGATTTTAGGAAAGGATAACAGTAGAGTTAGAGCGAATAAAAGAGCGGCTTTGACATGTTTACAATGATTCTGGAAAAGAATGAGTGGCGAGGAGAAGGAGAGACAAGAAATACGCGAATGTGAAACGAATTTTAAGCATTTAATAAAAGCAAGTTGACACTTGCCACGTATTTGTTGTATGATTCTGCATACGTTTTTGCCTCTCTGATAGTTTTTCTAAAGAGAAAGAAGGTAAACGTGCGTGAGAAAGGCAAACGCGTAAAAAAAGTTATGAAAATGTTATATAAATCGTCTCTTTAAAGTATTACACTTTATAAACGACACATTATATAATGCAATCTGTTGATTTCATTTACAATTGTATTTTAATACAGTCATGCCAGTTTATCGATAACAATATGAACAATATAAATCGAGAGTTATAGCGAAATGTGATGGTACTCTCTATATACTTCTGTAAAAAAAGCATAGCCTTTTGGTGTTAGCATGTATGCAGCGGAATAGACGCGAAAATTTAGCATCACAACCCCCTCATTGCGATAATATATAAATGTATCATGTGCGTATATTGACCACTCGAGAGGAAAAGCATTATTTATCTCCGTATAATAAATCAAGTAGAAATCAAGTAGGGTGGACAATAGATCTAAACTCTGTTGATCTGATATTTGACATAAGAAATAAATATTTTAAAGGAACAAGCCGTAGAATATATATTATATAACCGTTGTCCTTATCGTATTGAAAAAAAAAGAAAATGTTCTGTACAGGTAAAAAAGTCTGTAAAGATAAAGTTTAGTCGCGCTTTTTTGTGAGAACGATATGTAAGTTTTAAGAGTAAGAAAAGTGGAATGTATCTTGATAAGTAGCAGTTGTGTGCACGTAGTTGAGAGAGTAACGTGTGTTTTCTTTGGAGAACATTGCTTCGTTTCGATCGCCCTTAAATGAGGTCATCGAGAGAAGTTTTATTGCAGTTTTTTTTATCTGCATATTCGCTAAAGAGAGCTAATGTTGGGGCAAAAATTATGTTGCACAGTATATTCTTTACTCGTTTCTATATATTTAAAATGTTAAGTATAATTATATTGATATCGATGTGTCAAGTTTTCCTGAATTGTTTTCAAAGATTTATTTTCTCGATTGCGAGACGCATTGTAAAGATTCTGCCAAAGATACTGAACTCTATGTAAAATTCGAAATGTATTTCAAGTTGGTAGGTTTTTAGATTATATCAAGATTCAGCATAGGATCGAAAAATATTAAAATAAAAAAAATATACATATATATTCACATGTTATTAATTTAATATTGATTACGCGTTAGTTGCACAGATGATAACATTTAAGGGTTAATCGACATCGATATCAACGCAAAGGAAAAGCTGAAAAACGTATGTGTACCACTTTGTCCTATCGTGGCAAGCAGTTTAATGTATACAGACATGCTCGAATAAATAACTTACGTTACATATCGTAAACCAGAGCTTTTTATAGAACACAGCACGCGTTCCTTCTAAGCTACGCGAATAAATATGCGAGAACTGCACTCATCGGTCCTCATGCACATTTCGACCAATCGATATACTTTGAAATTTGTGCGGAAACATGGTGGCAAAAATGTCCCTTTCTCTCGCGAATGTGCTCTCAAACAATTTGAAAATACATATGAGACACATATGCATGTATACATATAAGTTGTCGCAATATGAAAGTGTTTCCCTAATTTTTAATTGACAGAATTTATATTAAAAATTTTCAACATTTACGCTTTTATGTGAAAAAGGATAAATCAGAGAGAAAAAATACGAATAGTAGGCAATGCGATTGTAAAATTAACAGTTCCGTACACATAATTTAAGAAGTCATGATTGTTTTGGTAAAAAGAAAAAAAACAAATTTAATAAATAGCATTGAGATTTTTTGGTACAAAGAAGAATGTGTTTTCTGGAAAACATCGAATATGCTTTAAAATACAATAATGATAAGGAATGTTATTGTTATTGTTATGAAATCAAATTGATTCACTCATTTGTTGCAAATTTCTTAACCGTTAGTTACCGGAAGCATGAACACTTTTATATAATAATGTATATAATAATATATCTGACCAGTACTCTATTGGTGGCCAGCAATTCTCTTCCTACATAAAATTTATGGCGTAATAATATGTTGTCAGAAGCGCGATACATATATAGTGTTGGTATTATATCGCTATCCTCTATTTCTGCAAATTGTAATTCGAATATGAACTTTCTGCGGCGATTGCTACAAAGAAAAATATGTTATGAAAATCATTATTATCATAGAATCTTTCTACAGGAATTTTGATTGAATTTAAAAAATTGCGCATTCTCATGTAAAACAAAAATATTGAAGAGAATATCTTAAGTATACTTAACGAGTCAGATATATTTTTCTAGAATAAAAGTTTCAAAATTATTAGTTATCTTTTTAAATAAATACGACATTCTATTAAAAAAGAGCTCTGGATAAAAGACCTGATACAAGATAAGTTACACTATCACAAATTTTTAAGGATCAATGAAAATCGAACAAACAACATTAAAATGAGACTTGAGACTTTTTATATTTATATGATTTCTTGAAGAAAGTGTACAGAAAATAATGTTAGAGAAAAGAACTTGAATATTTTTTGGACAACTTTTGCCTTAAAATAACACGAATCATTATAACTCATTGTCAGATCTCGCATTTCGAATCGCGAGCAACTATAATTTTGACGAGCTCGAAGAATTAATTAGCTTAATTTCGTAACATGACCGCATAATATTTTAAATATGATGCCTATAATTCGCATAATTGTTACATGTACGTTTTCCGTTCGCGTGAGCGTCCGCGAATTGATGTAATCAACGAGTAAATTAAATTAACAAGTGAATTGTATAACGTAGAGAGTACAGACGAAGACTTTTCGTTCCGATTTCTCTCAATCTATTCGATCATCGTTCAGTCCTTTGTGATGATTGAAATAATATATAATAGTAATAATCCCTTGCAAATAAACAAAGAAATATGGAATGCCTCTGAAACATCTCTGATTTTTAACTTACAAACATATATGTATATGTATGTATGTGTAACATAATGTACCTATATAAGTACTTTATAGGTATCTACCACTTTAATTGTATAACCTATAATTAATAATAATGATTATACACGAGTAACAAGACGAACAGCAGAGACATTTCAAGAGGATTCTTCGGCGTGTACAATAATTTATAAATGTGAGAAAGAGAGAGAGAGTGTGTGATAGACATTTTTGAAAACAAAGTAACTGTAACGCACTGTTAGAGAGTTGATGGTACCGATGATAAATCTATGTAAAAAAATTCGATGTCTCGACAGATATAATATAAGGCTGAAGGATGATAATTAACGACGTATAAAGTTGTATCTTCCCGGCAACAGTAATTTTACAATCGTGTTGCATCTCTGTTTACGTTCATGTCTATCAGTTTTCTTCGTATTTAGAAAATTGAAGCAAAGCATTTTGAAAGTGTTAATCGTCCTTAATTGTTAAACCGATATTTAATAACATGATTGATAAGTGTGTATGGTAGGGGATGAAAAGATATATAGCGTTACGAAAATTATAATAAAAATGTAATAAAGTATATAACGGGATAATTCTACACGCTGACGTCGTCACTGATACTCTATAATAAAAAAGTTAGGAATATAAAAAAATACACAGAATAATGCGATAAAAAGTCTCCATGCCAACGCTGATTTTCCGCTTTCCTCTCAATAGTAATTACATTCACATTGCTTCCGGGAAATGTCATACGTCTAAATTTTTTGTATGCAGTATAACTTTTTTTTTTATTCTCTCTCTCGACCTTCTTTTTCTACATTTATTATAAATTATATAATCCATTCAAGCATATGTGTTCAACTATGTAATCGTGCGAAACATTCTTCTAATCTTCATATTTCCGTAAGTACAAGATAAGACGATACAAGTACGTTAAATACATAGACATTTCCGACATAATTTTTTAAGTAATCTGTTCCTAGCGTAGCTCTGTCTTCTTCTAATTTAACATTTATATTTTTGCGCGACTTTGAATTTAACGATATATTTTTTACATTTCCAAAAATATGTAGATTACTATACATTATTATGTATATGCACCACTATCTTATACATTCAAGCTAATTCAAAGTAAAATACATATGCATTATATGCGCTTTACTTTAACAAAATTGAGATTTTATACGTAATTTTGAACGTGCCTATTTTTCCGCGCGCATCAACGAACGCAGGCAAATTAGTTGATTTATTTTCGACGCAAAACTAAGTTATTCAAGACTTTGATACCAAAAAAGTGGAAATGCAAATTTTCTAAAGATTGATGTCGGGGATCATGAAAAAATACAGCAAATATCGCTAAAGAAAATTATTCTCAGACCTCTTGCAATTCAGAATTTAAAACTGCAAAGCCTCTACATTTAATTCGCCGCGTAGCTGGAAGAACGTCCGATTGACGTTTCATGTATCTCCTGTTTCGAGCTACAACTCCAAATTCTCATTAGAAGCGCACGGAAGAGAAGCCAGACACCCTTCCGCGTTCGCGGTTTAAAGGCGACTGGCGAGTGCGCGTCGCGTCATCGGCTATTCTCCAGCTCCAGCGGCGGACCACGTGACCGCGAGCGCGGGCACCGCGCATGCGCGATGCGGTCGATATTATTGTACGGACGGCCGCCGCGCCGCCACCTCCACCGCTCGGCCGCTCAGCTGTTTCTGTTTACTAAACAAAGGAGCCAGTCCAACGCTGGATGGCGAACGGCGTGTTCGCGCGCGACGTCACTCGTCCTCCACTCGAGGAATCTACGACGCACGTTCGAGTCCGCGCGACGCCGTGAAGTTGTCGACGCGACGATCACGAAACCGAGCATCTCCCTCGTCGAATCGAATGCGTAGGAGATAACGCATCGCGCGTGTGTGTCTGCGCGCGAGCGCGCGGCGCGTGTGTCTGTGTACCTGTGTACCCGCGGATGTGACGTTCCAACCATCAAGGGCGACCTGCGAAGCAGTAAGTAGATGATAGAGGCGACGCGGGTCGCGTCCGGGTTCTGCCTGATCCTTGACCCGATTCGACTTCCTGACATTTTTGCGGACGGTATCTCTCGCGCGAAAAAAATACGGGAACTCGCGCGCCCTGCGCCAATCGCGGAAGTCGTGACGCGATCATCGCGCTCGTCATGCTCGTGTGACACGCACGCAACAATCGCACGATCGTTTTACTATACTATGCACTCCCGCATTTAGTTTAGATATCGGGGTCGTTTTGACGAAAGAGCGAGAGAGAGAGAGAGAGAGAGAAGCCTCGGCAAAAAGACTCCTGAATTCGAATATGGAGTTGATTGTCGATACCGCTCGATGGATAAGACTCGGAAGCTTGTTCCTCGCGCGTCACCTCGGATACCCGTACTTTCTTAGGAAGCTATCGGGTTTTGCTGATTGCACATCCGTCGAGCGGTATCAACAATTAGATCTAATTGTAAGATGCCGTCCGGAAGCGATGTGGAGTTCACCTTGCTCTACAGGGTGATTCAGTTAATGCTAGCAATTCTCATGTTTTTTTTTTTTCAGCGGAGTGGTAACAATGAAATGATGAGAGAGTTGTGCGAAATCTATCAGTTATATAATTATTGTCGCGTGTGTAGGAAAGGGATGTAAACATTTTAAAATGTCAAAATGAAATGTAGAAGCCTAGTCATTTCCTTTCCGCGCAAAATTTGTAGAAAGGACAATTATTTCTTCGTATATTTAAGAACACACGATCTGTCGAGTCACTTTTACGGAAAAATAAATAAATAAATAAATTTTTCATTTACTTTCGAATTTTAATTCGTAATAATATGAAACATGACAAAATGTTAACTTTCCAATACTTGTCATTTATATGATTTTTTTATTGTTATGTTTTATAGAATAATCATCCTGTTTTGCATAATGGGCTTGGCTACCGCCAGACAGCAGATCGATTGTGCTGTTTCCGGCGCAGGAACCAGCTTTATTTTTATTCATTAAATCAAGCATCATTTTGTTTACCAGAATTAGAGCTTTTTTGCGTCTTTTATTTAAGATTTCTCGGCCAT
Source organism: Camponotus vicinus (assembly GCF_025532165.1). Lineage (NCBI taxonomy): Eukaryota > Metazoa > Arthropoda > Insecta > Hymenoptera > Formicidae > Camponotus > Camponotus vicinus. Next base: position 207,080 of record NW_028141947.1, read on the forward strand.
CTTGCAAAATCAATTTATCATTTTTAAGAGTCATTTCATTATATCGGATTATTCGATATCGATATAAATCGCTCAATAACGCAGAAAAAACTTGGCGAAATATTGCGTGATGTTTAAATGAGATAGAAAGTAGACGCCTACGGTCTAGCTGAAAAATATTGCGACGTTTTAATAGTTCATAACTCCCGAGAAGCGTGTTCCATAGATAACTCGTAGCTTGTTGTCGGTCTTTATTCGCGCCATTGCACTTTAGCGCAACTTACGCAACTTTCAGCGAACGCGCCTACTGGCAAGAGCGCCTCCGAACGCCCGATCGTCGATTGCGCAATCGGATTCCAACGTGTCAGAGGTGCTCCCCGCGGCCGCGTTTTATTGTCTAGCGAATTTTACGATTGTGCACTTTCGCACAAAGAGCGTGTTCTGTCACCGCGCAATAACCTTGGTAAGATCGCAAGGTCGAGATGGGAAAGATTCATACGCAATTATTTCGGATTTCGCACAACTCGATTCTAATGCGATTCGGAGCAATACAGATTTTAATTGGGAGAAAAAAAACAAACGTTTGTTTTATTACAAAAGTGTATGATGTCATGTCGCGCGAAATGAATTGCGAAATGTACGAACGAGACGTAGGAAAGGGGAATTTATTCTCTTTTACGTTATTTAAGAACGATTATTTAAGACGCAGTTTGCTTATTATTTCTCCGATTAGATTTTATCTCTAAAAGAAACGAGGATAGTTGCCAAGCTCTTGCGATAAGTGCAAATTATTTTGACATTTCCAACGCAATCGATGGCGCATCGTTTCGAAACGCGCAGTCGACTTGAGACACGCTGGAGATTTAATCAGTTTCACGTCCCATTGATAGCAGTCCTTTCATTCCCGTTGATTTAACGCTTTTGTGCAACAAAGTCTATCCTCGCGGCACGATTAAACAACTTTTCGCACGTAATTTCAATCGATTTCAAGATACATTATGTAAACGAGAGGAGAGATTGTGCATGAGGGACACGTTTAGACGCCAGAGCCAAAGTTTACGAGGAGCCTCGGTGCATTCGATCGCTAAAAATACGTCGCAGTTGCATTACTATATCGCGTTATCGATCGTCAGGTAGAAATCAAGCAGGTACCTCGTAGATTTCTCGATGTGCGCTCATGTGAGTCTCTATAAATCCTTCTCTCATTCAGGATCTCTCTTTAAACATTCTGCCATCTTTTTCTCAACCTCGCATGCGTGTAAAATGAAAATATAAAGATTGCAAAATTTATCCTTTCCTCGATATCGCAAAGTTATAAGCGAAAACGACACTGCATCTATGACTATCATTTTATGAGATAAATTTTATAAAAATTTTATCAATAATACGATTGCTCGCAGAATGTTGAAAATCCTTGGTAAATAATGCCAAATAAAATGTGTGTATGTGTGTAACCGGGATGTATGATTGAATCCGTTTTATTATCGATAAACAAATCCGATCTGAACAAATTGCCAAGTTTAATTAAAGCAATAAATTTCATTAGCGGGCGCATTAAATAAATCTTACGCACTGATACAATTATTTTCCGTTTACGGTTGCGTGACTGCAAGATTTTCCACCGGATGAATATTTTCATGAAACTTCCCTTTGCTTTTCGCGATAAAGAAAGTGGATTGCAATTTCATTTTGTCTACTTGGGCACTCTACGGAAAGCGTTTGTTTATAATTGCAACATTGAGCGGATGTAGAGAAAAATCTGACGGATAATGAATGTAATACTTAGATGAAAATAAGTCGAATAATATATATAATAATAAGATAAATCGATAAGATAAATCGAAATAATAATAATAATAATAATAATAATAATAAGGTAAATGGAACACATTATCAGAGAATTGTTAGCAGAAATAATGCATTGTTAAATATTTTTTATACCCACGAGATATGTGCAACTATCTGTATTTTTATTCTTATTTTCCTTTGTTTTTCTTATATATATATATTTCATGTTATATTGCACGAGAACGTTTCGACATCTTGATAAAGACAAATCTATAATGTATATAATGTATGATAGAGAATTCACAAAGACAATATTTGATCTTAAAATTATCGAAATTTCAATCATTCAGAAATTATCAAAAATTATCTGATTTTATAAACTTTAGAGTTTAATCAGAGCTCTCAAAGATTTGGATGGTTCCTAATTTATTTTTTAATGTTTAGTAACTTTTGCAACGTAGGAATAAACCGCTGTTAAAATTCGCAGCTAGAAGTGCTGTTTTGTGAAAGGGTGAGTTCCCTGCAATATATATAGTATTCTAATGCACACCAAGTGTTTCGAAATACAGCGTAGTATTTCAACTGCAAATAAATATTTTATATTAAATTTGCAAAGACGGACGGAAAGAAACTTCATTTTTCAATTAGCGTCGATTCCGTATTTTAACTTTAACTCGTGTCAGTTTTAATTTAAGCGAAAGTATATAATGTTAAAAATTTTAAAATCATTCTCTCTCCCTCTCTCTAATTACATCGAGTCACGATCATCAAATCTTCCCTGAAAAGAAACGGAATTTTAAATTTATCGAGAGATCTGACTATGAAAAATTGCGCAGTAGTTCTATGACACATCTGTATATTTCCTCTCTCGTCGGTATCGCTTTCTCACACACATCAATTTAATTGCCATGCGCCGATGCGAGACGCGTTTTTTTTAGGAATGAAACGGCGGGCAAAGAGGAAAAGAGAAGGAGAGATTATTATCTGATTATATATACATACATATAGCGAATATTTCCAGTAGTGCATCTGTGAGATAAGCGGAATTACTTATCGCTTCGCTTGATTGTCGTATCATTAATAATCGCATCCATTGTGCTTGTAAAACTTTTCAAAAAAACCAGTATTTTAATTCGCTTTTATAAAAAGCTATCGATTTTTTATACATATATGTAAATCTCCTTTATAAATATATTTTTTGCTTACGATGATTGATTATCCCAATATGTTTCCGAAACTTGCATTATTATTTATCCGAGAAATTTATTTTATATTCAAAAATTAATTTTCACCTTTGATCGTTCCGCTATCTTTATATATGTCGTCTGCGTCATTTATAGTTCCAATCAAAGTTCCATAAAATGTTTCGCCGTCAATTTTAATTCGCTCCTGAATTAGGCGCGCATTTAATATAGTTTTACGCAAATTAAAGGCAACGGAAATACATACAATATATATTTATTTATATTTGTATTTATATTTATAGTTATATTTATATTTATATATTATTTATATATTATTAAAAATATATATATGTGTCGTCGCACACAATGCTAATGTCTATATACATATACATCGTCACACACAATGCTATCGGGTAACCTTGAGCAAAGTGAGTAATATTCCGTCGACACGGCACGAGACATTGCATTTGCGCTGCATTTGCGCAGCGAAAAGCAAACTTTCGTCAACGTTACTTCATCGGGTTTTACACGTGAAACGGAAAAGCGAAGCCTCCGTCGTCTCGCTCCGATGCACGTTCGGCGCTTTTGATTTCTCCGTCGCTTTTTCGCGACCGGTGAAAGGCATTGTGCGCCACGTAAGGAAAGCTCCAATCTTGCCTAATCCGTCCATTTCCTACTTCATTTCCGCGACGCTGGAAGACAAAAGAAGAGGAGAGAGAAGGCGACACGCAATGTTTGGCACGCTCCGAAGCTCTGAGAGTGATAAATATCGTCGTCTTTCTCTCTCGTTCTTCAAGATTCCTTTTTGCGAACGTCTTATAGATTACCGGTTTATTTTACTCTGACATTTGCAGTTTTGCACACAATGACGCTTTGTCTATTATATAGGAAATAATTTGAATAAAACCGCGAGGTAGGGTTTGCTCAGCAGTTGATCAAAGTATAAAATTTAAACGCGAAAAATAAACATTCACCGAAGCCCTCTGTTGCGACTCAACCTCGATTCCATTTTTAAATTTCGAAGACTTATCGCCGGGACTCATCGTTAAATGCGCACTTGAATTTATCGTACCTTGTTGGCGCTTGTATTGAGACCTTGAGGTTTCTGGTCTGTGGAAGCATGAAAGTGATTGAAGGATAAATCAGCTTGAAAATCCTACATCAAACAGTTTTGCAATTAATTACGGAAATATATGAAATTAAAATACCTCCGTAAAATGTATAAATTAAAAATGTTGCAATAATAAAATAATAAACTATAAAAGAATAGCAAATGATAAAAGTCGAAATTCATGTACGTTAAAAATAAAAACAGCCCTTATTCATTTTCTTACAATTTGGGAAACGATTCATACGGCAATTGTCAAGTTTCTTGTCAAAATGGATTTTGTTCGAATTGTCATATTCCTTTTAAAAAAAAATAAAACCTTGGAGAACTATAAGGGCGGATTTTTTTAAAAGAAGGAAGGTCGGCCGTCTTTTTTGACGCTCGAGCGTATAAACAGCATCATGATTGACCCACTGCGCCACCAATTCTATTTGACATTTCGTAATCGTCATCACTGTCGTATATTTAGCGTTACGTTACGCGTAGCTGGCTACGCAAGAGAACGGGACGCACGGCTCACTTTAATGCTTTCAAGCCTCGCGGCTCAGCTGATTGCCAGCTGCAACCCGTGTCTATCCGTGCTATATGCCTGTCGATGTTTCCTCGTCATGTTTTTTCCTTTTGCGTGAACAACAACACGATAAATCGCTAACTCTGTTGGAAGGCTGATAGATTAGCTTGGAGTTATTTGTTTTCACATCGCGTAATATAAAATAAATAATTTTTATTATGTACAAAATATACTTATATTCTGTTGCCATTCATGATGCCATGATGATATTTGTTTATTTAATTAATATTTTAACGTATATTTTCGTTTCTCTCGAAGCAACAAATTTCGCCTCGAATCTCGATGCTCGGGCTTCGCTTTCAGATGTCGTAGTATGAAATATAAATATTCTCTTATCGTATAAATCGAAACACATCGGCAACCAGCGTGAAATTACGTAGAGAGTGAATCTTGGTTCTTTACAATTGTATTCGGTTTCCGTAATTTGTACAAAAGCTATTTGTCTAAATCCATGGCATCCACACTCTTACTTTTCTCTACTTTATCGCCAGTCGCGGACGTATTGTATGTCTAATTTGTAAATGATGTGATTCCGCAAGCGAGTTTGAAATCGAAATTGCGCGTTCCGCTTAAGAAATTCGTAATTATCATCATTTATAAATTCGTACGTAAAAATAATAATATATGCGCTTCTCCGCAAAAACCCTTTCGTTTAACTAAGGTGCTCGTAAAATTCATTCATAAAAAAGAAAGATGTTACACCTTGCATTTTTCGCGGAGTAATTGTGTCTACTGCTGCTTATTTTCACCAGGTGAAAAATTCATCCATCGCATGCTTATTATAAAATGATACACAGTAAAAAATTGTGTGCATATGTTAAAATTTTCTTGTGTTACACGTTTTGATTAGTACTTTAATGTAAAACATACAATTCATATGTTCTTAGAAATGGAATATTATTTTGAGTATTTTTAACATAATCATTTTAAACAATCAACATGTCTCAAAGTCAGTTTAACATTCCAAGAAAAGTTGAAGTGAATCTTTAAATAATCTTGAACTTTGACATACAAAATAATCAAATTTACTAAAATCAAATGTTTCTATTACGAATAATTTAAGTTAAAATAATTACAATTATATGTTCTACAACAATTCTTACGAGTTATTGTAACAATTTTTTCATGTAACTTTTAATTAATTTGTATGTTATTTTTACATTACACTTAAAGTCACGATAACAAAAATAAATACAAAGTATTGTGTCAATTATTTAACATTTTTAGTTTGTCAATAATTATCATACGACGAGTGAGTTATTTTAACTTAAAATTGAGAGTGGACTTTCTGGGACATGTGAAAAATGTTAAAGTTAACATTTTATTTTTTTACTGTGTATCTGCGCGCATCGACGTCGTTGACGTAGCTCGCAGAAATTCGTCTCGCGAAAGAAGACGAAAATCTAGAGCACAATTCCCAGATGCAGAAACGTGCCCACTGACCGTGCCCGGACTTTCCCGGACTATCGCGTCAAGATGGAGCAACACGCTCCTCCGACTTTAACGTGACGCGCAATGCGGTGCACGGTTTTGTGCTTCTAGGCCTCTCTCTCGTTCGTAGAGCGGAGAAAGTTAATTTCGCATGGCCGTTGAACCGATATCGCCGCTATTACGTAGGAGAGCCGACGCTTTTAGAGACCGCGATTTATAACACTTACTTGTAGGTGGGTCCTGCTCGTCGATCGACGACGCCGCTGGAGTCGGCTGATCGAAACCAGAGCATCCCGAATTAACTCTGCGCGATCCGATACACGATGTGGGCCTCGCACATTTCGCTCGTTTCCTCCGGTTAGGCTGAGCGCAAACAAGCGTGTCCGAATTTCCGCTGCACGAGTCGCTCAAGTTTTTCCTATAATTTCCATTTCGTTTCTAATAACGCGTAAAACGATGCGATTATTTTCTCCGGGGACTACGTCCTTGTTCTTGTTTCGGATTTTCTTCTCGTTAAACTTGTGCGGTTTTGTACTTTCTTTTTCTGAAATAATAAAATTTAATTGAGCGCGAATAAAATCTTTTAGAAAAATTGCGAGAGCTGAAGGAAAGGCTGAGGAAAAAAGTAATTTGTCCGCCTCATCCGCCTGTCGCGAATGAATATTTATAGAGCGCGAAATTTGCATCGCGATTATGCGGGAATTGTTCTCCACTGTATTTTTCATAATGTACAGGCGTACAACAACTGTAAATTAATGGAATACTCTGAAATGTGCGACGCGTTGTGATCGTAATGGCCTTCTTACGTAAACGCTAGTGCAATTTGACGTGCGCCCAACAAAAGTGAATGGTCTTTTACATGTTACATGTCGTCCGATCGACGTAACACAGTCTTCCGTCTTTTGCCAGCGAATTCGGAGAATCTCCAAAGTTTCTCGTGTAAATGCAAACTCTGCATCTATATCAAGTTTATCGATCTCACAATTTCACAGGATATGTAAGATACTAGATATCACGCGACGAGAAGTGCCTCTTTGCTCCTGTCAAGATCAGGGCAAGTCGAAATGTCACGATATGCCGAAACTGTGCCGGACGCTACACTTTCGCGAATACAAATGCAACAGTCACTCTCTTCGGTCTAATAAATAATACAATTGTGGATATTAAAGTCAGGTACGTATATCGTGTTGCGCGACACGTGGAAGGTGGTTGAATCGCGGTCGTCATGCATAGTGAAGACGCGTCGACCGAATGGGCACGTATATAGCACGCATGTAGAAAGACATTTATCGCTGATTGCAGATGTGGTAATCGGGCTACGTATTAATAATCGTGCCGTATAATAGATTTAAAAGTTCGCCCAACAATTACTGTTGCATAGCGAATCGCCGCTGCGCTCGAGAAATCGCGATACGATGAAAAGTCCTTGACAACTTTTCCTATACCATGATATTAATCGAATTAATGACTCCGAAAATTAAGCTTGAGTTCAAGAACAAAGGCAATATTCAATATCAATATTGAATATTTAATAGTTTATCAATAATTAATTTAAAATAGAATTAATTTTTAAATTAAATTTATAAGCTGTTATATTACATATTGTTACAATTTTAAATTTCATATATATAATAACGAAAGTTTAATTAATTTTTATTTCTCTTGATATACGATTAATATCTGAGATAATATTGTGAATAGAAACTGCGGTATGTCTATGTTGACTTGGTGCATTTTTTCTAATATAATAATTTCTAAAATATATTTCTTTCACAAATCCTGTGTATACTAGAATTTCAAAAACAATTAAAAGTGTCTATGTCTTTATCAGAGTCCGATCCGTCTCAATCTTTAGGGATCACAAATGGACATGATTTTTCAGTCCCCTCCTCTTTTATAGTTTTTATCTTCAAAATATTAAAATATTATTTTCCTTTTTTTATATTTGTGCAACGATAGTTAATTATTCCTCTTTTATCGGGAATGATCTCTCTCAGGGTCTTTTCGCTCCGATAGACAAAACAGATTCAGATTCGTTCCGAGTTCTCTCATCGCGTGCGACGCGTGGGCGAGCCGCGTGCAATCACGAGGAATCGTTTTGTGTCGACTACCCGGAGAACCGGTACCGGTTCTCAGCCGCTGCGCAAAAAGACAATGGCGTGACCTTAGCGGATATGGTGAGACCAGATTCTAACGTGTCTCGAGGATGACCGGCTCGAAGGCTTTTTCCTTCTCCCTTTTTTTCCCCTTTCTGCGGTGTCGCTTTGTTTTATTCAGCCAATAGTGTGCGTACTCACTTGTATTTCAATTCTCATTCAGAGGAAAAAATTTATTTTCAAACAACTCAAGTCTCTCCTATTCTTCTTCAATTTTTTTCAATTTCATTTCTTCTTTAAATAGCCACAATTAATATAATTGAAAGCTCTATTCTCTCTCTCTCTCTCTCTAACAAAAGCCTCAAGTATTTTTATATCAATATATTGCAAGTATCAAAAATAAACTTGTAAATTTTCTCAGAATGCTGTAAAAATGCCGTCGTTGCTGGAAGCGCTGGAGCTAAAGTACGGCAGCTCGACGACGGACTGCTCGTTGACGGATGACGAAGCGGAGTCGGGCTCGCCCAAGGCCGCTCTATCAGTGAGCATCTTCATCCCCAAAAAATCGCCTCGACACACGGTGCCGGCGCTGCTGGTGCTCCAGGACTGCGATATCGAATCGGCGGGCAACGATGCCGAAAAGCTACGTAGCAAGTGCAAGAACGTCGAGGAGCTTGATCTGGCGCAGAACAAGCTGTCGCAGTGGACGGAGGTGTTCGGCATCCTGCAACACATGCCCAAGATCAAGTTTGTCAATCTCAGTTTCAACTGTCTCGCGGAGGTGCTGGACGTCAAGCACGGTAACTACGATCTTCTGAGGAATCTCGTGCTGAACGGCACTAGGGTGTCCTGGTCGACGGTGCAGGGACTGGTGCGGCTTCTACGGAACCTGGAGGAGCTCCATTTATCGTTGAACGAATACAAAACGGTGGATCTCGATCACCAGAAGCCGGAGAATGTAAACCCGGCGCTGAAGAAGTTGCACTTCACCGGCAATCCGGTGGAAATTTGGAACGAAATTTCCAAGTTGGGGTAAGTTTTCTTTACAATGAAGAGAAAATTATTTATGATATACGAAATAAAATTATACTGTAAAAATTCCTTTTATCCACATACAAAGTACGCGCAATTAATATATTAATTATTATTGCTTCAAGATCTTTTAATATTCAAATATAATACAATTGCTTGGTTCGATCTCTTATTGTATATTTTTTTAGATATGTATTTCCAAATCTGAAGAGTCTTGTCCTCGCCGAGTGCCCAATCAGATCGCTCGCTCTGGAGGAAAATCGGAATTTACCGTCCGAGAACGACCGACGAGCGAAGGAAGAGGACCATGGGCAGGATAATGAGAACATGAATCATTTAGATGCAGATGAGCACACGTCGTCGACGGAGGAAAAGGGAAATAGGATATTCGAGAGCAAGGTCAGCTATGATAGATCCGAGTCGGAGTCAGAGTCCAACGGAACGACCGTCAGGTCGCCCCACGATCCCTTCAGGATGCTGAGGTTCTTGAACGTAAATGGTACCCTGTTATCGACCTGGGACGAGGTCGAGAGGCTTGCCAGATTCCCCGCGCTCAAATCACTTAGGATTCAAGGATGTCCGCTTTTCGAGGTAAGTGACTCTTTCTCTTCCGACGATCAAAGATTGGCAAGTCTTAAATCACGCTCGCCGTTTGGGAAACGTTTCGATTGATGCATTTCGATGCCACGTTTCACTCGTCCATTAAAGACCGGATGCGATTTCACCTCTGAAATGCACAATTCACTTCTTCTAGCTTTTCTAAATGAATATTATATACATAATATAATTAAAAATGAAATATCTTCATATTGTGTCTATAAAAAATAAAATTAATTTTTCGAACAGATAAAAATTAATTCTAACAAAAGATAATTATAATACACGGGATAATTTTAGTTTTCAACCGTGTGTGTCGTACGTGTGTTAGAACAAAAGGCAAAGTTATGTTCTTTGAAGTAACGCAAAGCAAATTTATTCCATGAACCATTAGAGCAAATATACGAAATATGATATGGTACAGAAATTATTTGAAGCGTAGGGTTATTTTCACCCTCTCAAAGTGCGTCTCTCAACATGTTTAATCTAAGCTCGACGATAGACAGATTAGAGACACATGTCTAATTTCTGACATCAACAAATGCAACAGTTGTTTGTGACTATGTGAAATATGCATGTTCTAGTAAGCTCGAAGAGATCTTTCCGCGTGGATGTAGAGCAATTGAATCTTGGCACCTGCTCAAATAGGCTTATAGATTTAATTTAACGCATGAGTTTCAAAAACAAGTTTTTTGAAATAAACTCTACAAACGCATCTTGTGCTTTCTATATAAATTAAGAGATTATGCGAAAGATATTCGCTCTTTTGTATTTTGTACAACGAAAGAGCCTGGTTGTTTTACATGTCGGAATTAGAATAAAATAGTTTAACACATGACGGTGCCAATTAAAACGACACGTAACATGGTAACCTTCAATTCAATGAACAACCAGTTTTATTGCGCAATGTGGTTTCTATTCTTAAGTTATCGACGTCTATAATTACGATCGCAATATATTATGAAGGTATAACTCTTTGAAATTATTTATAATTGATCTAAAATTCATATTGTTGATAATGTTATCCAAATTTGAATCATTATTTTAAACATATGTATCTTTTTCATTATTCACTATTTTTTAATTTCTGAATTACTTTTATACTATCATTTTCCTTTCATTAATTTATTATTTTATACTATAAATTCGTCCGTTCTCAAAACACAAATAACGGCAGAAAATTTAAGATATTTATATAATATTTATATATTATTTATATAATATTTATATATTATTTATATAAATATTTATATTTATATTTATATAATATTTATATAATATTATTTATATATAATTTTTCAAAATGCAAATATATATACATCTGGAATTTTTATATTATATTCATTTTCCTTTTTTTTTCTAATTAATATGTATAGTGTGTTATATAGCTATATATATGTAAAGCAAATTTTTTACAATTAGGTGTATGTATTTATATAGCAATCGAGAGATCTGTACGAATTTTTATTCATCGCTTTATATCTCTTTTTTAATATCAGAGCCCTCGAGAATACACAGAACACGAGAGACGGCAGCTACTAATAGCTCGATTGCCAAACGTCGAGACTTTGAACGGCGGCGGCGTGATATCGTCCCAGGAACGCGAGGATGCCGAGAGGGCCTTTATACGTTATTACATGGATAAACCGGAAGCTGATCGACCTGAAAGGTGAGTCTCGAAATGGTTGCTTTTCCCTCGATAAGCAAGGCGATCGCTCCGAATGAAACTCTTGTACGCATTATAATTCTGGTTTTCCCGCGAGTCGTTGCGATTCTAATTTCGCTCGAGCCTATTAGAGTATTCTCGTTTCACGGCCGCCGCTCTTTCCGCCAGAGACGCCCCAACTTGACCCCCTTCTTCAATTTTCAGATATTCCGAGCTCGTGGCTATTCACGGAAAGTTGGACCCCTTGGTGAACGTGGATCTGACACCGGAGAAAAGGGTCAAGGTCACGTTCACTTACGGAGATCTTGTCGAGGTATTTAATTTCGTGTCAAATTTCGTCACACTTTACATAAACGTGTCGTATTAAAAAGCAAAACTTGCAACTTGGAAATTAAATTAATCTTTTTCATCTAGGAATTGTTCTTAATACAATTAAGTGCGAAGATTGTGTAAATTTTTATTCGCGATACGCATAAAAAATATTCTGCATCAGACACTATACTTCAGTTACACACGATTTATTCCTTCAGGTACGATCGGTGGATGTATATAGAACAGTTTTCGAATTAAAAACCAAATTGGAAAGTATGGTGAAAATTCCTGCCAACAGAATGAGACTCTTTTACGTTGACCAGGTGAGCCATTTCGTCCTAAGATACTAATTAAACGATTTTAATATTATTTTCGCAGAACATTTGGTTCCTTGACCGTTCCTTTGAGAAACCCGAAGTCGCGATATAAATCGCATTGTCCCTTCATTTGATTCTTTTATCCTGGAATCATCGCTTAAAATTTGTAATTTCCTGTGAAAAATATTTTCCGAAATATTAGTAATAAGGTATGGAAATTTTTCAGCGTACCCTATGTAAAATTTTACCAATTATTAAAAACAACATGTTTATCTTATCACTTACGATAAGATCGCGAATAGATAATTATATTACATAGCAATCTCGAAAAATGTGCTCGACATTTTAGGTAATGAAGGCGCAATACGGGCCGGAAGAAATGCTGTATCCGAATAAGCAGCTCTATCGATACAACATTAGAAATGACGACGAGATCATCATCGACAGCAAACTGAATCGATTCGCGTCAACGTCTTCGACTACATCTTCCATTCGTTCCTGAAGATCAACACGCGAATCAAGCGGTATTAAAGAAATCTAATAGCTCTTCGAGTTTTTTGATCTCTTACTTATTGCTTCGCGATGCGTTTATTACTAAATTGTAATCATCCTATCGATACAGATCGATAGAGAAATACCGGTTTTCATGATCGCATTTATTAACGTTGCAGATCTGATAACCGAAAACTGTTATAATCGGTGAAAGACGATTCAGAAACACTTGTTTGCATGGAGGTATATATAAACTAACAATTTAGAAGAATTGCAAATATTCGATGTTGTATTATATTGCAAATATTTCAGAAATAATAACTGATGCAATCATGAATTGGCGAATTGATATCGAGTGAAATTTTTAAGATACAAAGTATCTCTTTAAAAACGATACATTTTCCGAAAATCACTATGAATTATCGCGGTCAATGCATTTTGATCGCAGCAAAGTCTTCTGACGCTGTTATAGATAATTATTTATCTGTATAAGAAACTCATTCATCGTCTCGATGTATGAACTTAACCGCTACTAACGAGTCTGGCACATATAGAGAATAATTGTTTCCAGTGTATACATGTACACTTAGATAAAGTAGATGGTCGTCGATTTGTAAGTTTTCTTTTAATGTAGAATATAATTCTCGTCTGTTGTAGGCGACAAAATGTAATGGGGAAGGATTGTACATAGTCAATATTTCAATTTCCAGCCAAATTCGATGTAGCTACAATACGCGAGCTTCAAGGGAGCTTACCTTCTTATTTATCGTTGTTCGATTTAGGGGATGATAGGGATTCGCGCGTATAGGGAAAATATAATTCACATGGATTATGTGACGTGTTCACATAAATCTTAAGATAATGCCAACACGACTGTGACGAGGCGCGTTGCTATTGACGAAGAAAATGAAATATTTTTGTAAGTCAAAGTCACACACAGTGTTTAGCTTTAAAGAAGTATTCGTTCATAACGAACGCGTTTTTTGCTCTTTGTCAAACACCGGGCAATGATAAAAGTGTTTAAACAGTACTCGCAGCTGCCGTTTCCGTCGCGCACGCATTTTAAACACGAAGAATGCGTGCAAATCTTTTATGAAGGTCACTTGCGCGTAGATATAAACATGCAAGGGGAATCTCGTGCTTAAGAGTAGTAGAATGTATCGCTGGTTCGCAAGTGTCATCCATTTATATTATCATCTTGAGTTTTGAATGATCTCTGTACTTTCTCTCAAGATGATACATTTATATAAAAACTTTTTGTTTAGCTTTACGCAAATTTAAAAGCACAAACGTCATCAGGTTTCCTCATCCAGTTTAAATGATTTAGAATTAGAATATTGCAGCATATTGAATTCGATACAACGTGAAGATGAAATCACGCAAAATTTACATAAAGTTAAAACTGCGTTTTCGCTATTGATAATCTATTCGTGGTATGTACTTAAGTACAGATTAAATACCTTGGAACAATGTATTTTTTTTTAATTCCAAGATGTTGAATTATAATGCAACATGAGATAATGATTGTACATTATTGCTTCGTCAAGGAGTGAACGAACGGAGATCATGTATAATACATGTATAATACTGACAACTATGATAAAATCGCAAAATGAATTTCCACTGATTTTATAAATGAAAATTGTATATAATTTTATTCGAATAATTAGAATTCTCGTCATTATCTCGATTTTCAAAAGTATATTTTTTTCTCTGGAACGCTATAAATATAACTCGTTGCATTTATCTTATCTCGATTTAGGGCACAAGCGAGCTTGCGAAAAGAGAATTATTAGAACGTTGCGTTGCTTTGTTCTTTGAATTCGCCAGCACCGCGTGAAAATATTCAGCTACAAGCGTTAGAGAAAGAAAGTGAACAGTGTATCGAGTTTCGGTCTTCTTCACTCATAAGCAACGAAGCTTGAAGAGCCACTTATGCCTGCCTTTACGCGTACTAGTGTAACTCTGATACTTCTAACACTGCCCTGTGAATATTATGAAGTATAATTCGGGACGTGTGGCAAGGCTTTGTACATAAAGAGAAACCCTAATCGAATTCTCTTGCAGCGATACAATGCTAATAAAAAAAATCGCACAATTTATAATAATAATAATCTTTGATCAACGATTAAAGAAATATTCGTATAAAGCAAGTTTTACACATATTGTATTATTATATAGATTTGATACTCTTCTAGTTTAGCAATTATCAAGAAATGAAAAATATTTCGGTGTTCGGTAACAAGAAGAAATGTGTATAAACAAAAGTGATTTTGTTCGCGATCAAGAATTCATTAATAATAAACGCGATCGTGAATTTCTTAAGAAATCTTGCTACTCGAGAAATTCGACTAGACGTTTCTCGGAGATGGAAAGAGGGCCGCGAGCCAGGAAGACGTTAATTGTCGGATTCCAATGCCATTCGCATCTTGCCTTCGCGATACAATTGACATGAATCGTTTTCGCTAACAAGACCCGGCAAAGAGCGAAAATCAATCGAAGGAAGAACAAAGGGACTAGTAATGGAATCCCATGCTGCATGTGTCTAGTCTCGAAAAAAGGAACTCTGCACTATTCTCATTTTATATAATACGATCCTTTTTTTGTGCTGGCGCAAATGTACGTACTAACGAAATAAATCATTTGTATGATAAATCATTCTTTAGTGATTTTTTCCTCACCTTTTTCTCGATGAATCTAATTAAATGATCAACATCTGTTTGACGATTAGTTTTTAAATACCGCCGCAAAGAATGATAATCGAAGAGCGAATTAACATCCATGGTTATAAATCTATAATTTAAATTTATTGTAATATCTGAACATTTTTTTTGGATTTGAACAATTTTTGTAGGTAAAAATTATGCTTATATTATGCACGTATTAATTTAAAATAAAAAAGCAATTTTACATCTAAAAACTCTTAAAAATTGCGATGATTATTAATTGAAACAATCGAATACACTTGCAAATAAAGCCTACGAATAAAGAAATGGGACGGCGGCAGTTAATCTATAATACACGTGTTTTATTCACAACCGTTATCATAAACGAACCGGATAATAATTTTACACTTATTTAAACCCTACTATCTATCACAATGTATTTTCTGTCTTTCCTTCCTTTTCGCGAATGTATAGAAATATATCTGGCTAAATGTGCTAAAGCTACTTAAAATTAATCGCGCCTTGCGTGAGACGCAACGCCACAGACATTTATACATAAAACGTTACAACAATACATATGTACATAGCTATAAGTTAGATTCATAATGGAAAACAACGGAATCAATATTCCTGTTGGATATGTCGTAAAGGCATAAAGCTAGATCTACGTACGATTTGGTCCGATCTTCCGTAAATCCAATTTTCGAAAATATTTAATAATAATATGGCCGAGCTAATCACTATAATCGTAATGGAATTTTTAAGTGAAACTGTAGAAGACATCTGTAATCCAAGGTTAAAAAGACATTGGTAAGTACAATATTATACATATATATAATTATATATACTGGTTCCAATTCGCATAATTGGAAGAGTATATTGTACTATAATATATATAATACTATAATTGTACTCCTAAGAATATATTATATTCTCTTTTTCTCTCTCCCTCTTTTTCTCTTCAATATCCTTATTAAATTATTTATTTCCTTTTTAATTTAACGAAAATTCTAGCTATGGACTAATATAGTCTTATTTGTACTCTTACTTTTCTAGACAGAATAGAGGAGAGTTATTGTATTAATTTAATAATATAAAGTACATCGATTTTTGTTTATTTATTGCACTATATATCGTTAATGGAAATATTTGAGAGGAATAATTGCGCCACTTGCCGCTTAAGCTTGCGACTTTGCCGATCGCATGCGTCGTAGAAAAATATAAGGACGATGAAGAAGTGATGTAAATCAATGCTTACGCAAATTTTTGATCTACTTTCTTACGTACACAATGGTAACGTTCAAGATAGCTTATCCTCCCTGATGCAGCCCATTGAGACTAATTAACGATTCTCGTAAACTTGCGCTGCATATACTCGACAAAACTTTTCGCGCAATAACCAGAATACACACGGACTAGTGTAAGTACTATTGCTCGAGCAGAGAGATTTGCTCGTGCGCTTCACCATCGGAAATGCTGAACGTTTCGATTCTCCTGCCAGGATGGGTTATCTTCTTTTGTCATAGTTTCGTATGCTTTACACTGTCCGTCCAGTAATTCTGTATTGTCATCGCTTCCAGCGAATTTAGGAACGAATCATTATCCAGACTGTACATTTCCTCCGAGTTATCCTATGAAAATAAAAGATATATTTTTTAACAGATCCGAAAATTGTATTACTTTTATCTAGTGAAATAAAATTTTTAGAATTTTAGAATTATGACATTATAAATGCATCCTTTAAACTTATTTAAGGATACATGACGTGCGTTTCAATAAATTATTTTTACTAGAAACACTAGAAGAATTATCTATATACTTATATATGATGATACTAACGCGAATGGTGGAATCGTCGATATAACCGGAACTATCGGGATTACTGCATTTATCACTGTTTAATGTTTGCGGAGGATTCAAGTACTTGCGCCTGAAAAGAGAGCGAAACAAATCAACGCATTACACGCAAATTCAGATATTTAATGAGCGTAATTAAAAGCACATTAGAGAGGATTTTTACTACCTGTATATAATAAATCCAAGACTACCCATTGTACTGAGTAGAGCGACGGTCGCTAAACAACTGCCCGTTATAGTGGCTATACCCGCGGCGGATGTCCCTGAACTTTGCTGCTCCGCTTTATCGGTATAATCGGAAGATCGATTGTCTCCCTGCATTTGTTCCCTCTGGAAGTGTTGCGTGAAGGTATCCCTTGCTCTGCTCAGACGAGTGGGTTCGCTCACGCCAACTGCACATTTGTTGTTTTTTTTTCAATTATGATTTTCAAAATATCTGTTTTTCGTATTCATTAAATGTTAACTAAAAATACAACAATCTTGCATCTGGTTGGTTTATATCGTGCGACGAATAAAATGATGAATTAGGTTTAAAATGAAAAGTGGAGCAGAATTAGCAAATATGAGAAAGGAGGCCAATGAAGAGGCGTCGTGAAAATCAATGTGAATTAAAATACAACGCTAATCTTTCTCTCGCGCAACGTCATGGTTGCTAATTGCCCGCGAAATTATTCTCTCATTTACTCGCTTTGTATGTTACAATTCTCCCAAAGAATTCACCTTCAAGGATAGACGCCGCTGTGGCAAAGTGCTGCGTCTGGGCCACCTCCTCGTCAATCTCGCTCTCGTCTTCGGATCGATTGAACATCCTGATCGCGACGTTACCGGCAGCACCGGCCGCGGATAAGGACGTTATGGGAGAAGATCTCGTCCTGTTTAGCGACAGATCGATCTTGGTCATCTCCTCTTGAAGAGGTAACACGGTGAGATCTTCGACCTCGTCGAAGCTGACGTTTCTGCCGGCGCCGCTCGACTGATTGTACCTCTCCTCCCGATCGTACTTGGATCTACCAGACGACTTGCTCGTCGTTAGAATCCAAGTGATCTTACTGTCCTTCTTCGTGGTCGGGTTCCTGATCCTCTCGATGATGCGCTGCGCCGGTGTCGTTACACCGAGCGGCAAAACGCCGGAGATGTTCCCGCGGAAGCTCGACTCGTCGATGTCCTCGTGACCAGTCGTCCCGGGACCGGTACTTCCGCGCGATTCCAATAACGACGAAGCGACGGTGGTGACGGGTTGCCTGTCGGCCACCACGGCCGTATTCGTCTGCGGATAAAGACCAATGGCCTTGGCGATGCGAAAACTCGGTCTCGGTGACTTCGATGAGCGATAGATATGTTCCGTCTCGATCGATGGAGATGTCGTTCTCGAGGATGATTGAGACTGTTGATTGATGGGATCCGACGTGCTGGAGGGCAAGGGACTTCCGAGAATAACTGCCATCAAAGGAAAATTATGACATTTCGAATAGAAATTATCGTGCTATCTATGAAATTTTGCGAGTCTAAATTGGGATTCTAAATTATCGAGAATGCTGAGAAATTATAACAATTTCATCTATGAAATTTTAAAAGTGAAATATTATAATTAATCATAATTAAATCTTAATAATTGAAATTATATGATTACATAAAATATAATAGATATATAATTAAAACAAAAGACATTCTTCTATCTTTCATTATATTCTACTTGAAAGCTAACGGAAGATAATTACTAAGAAAAAAAAAGCAAGATTACTTGCATTTTAATAAGTTTATTATGTTCGACAAAAAACCTGATATGATGACTCACCAAGAAATTGCGCGGTAACCCAGAACCAATGCATCCACCAATGTAGCGTCATCGCGTCATCTGGATGTATCTGGAAACACGAATGCATCTTTATATAAAATAAATCAACAAACGCGAGAATGATCATCACATCATATAATTAATTCAAGTATATTCAAATGGTATTTAGACTCGAATGAACGACCGAATGGTTACTGTTGGTCTCTTCATTAAAGAGAGGGATAAAACTACAGTGAGTAATCTGGCAATCAGTATTGCTCAATCATGAGATCTATGAGTCATTGCGACGAGAGGAATTTTAAGACTCCTGATTATAGGTATACAATGATTGCGAAATGACGAATGACTCGATAAAATCATAAAAAATTCCCGATAAGATATCGAATTTATAAAACTACTAGAATATTATAAAACGAGCTATTTATTTCCTTATGACATATATTATTTAATAGTTATAATTAAAAAATCCTAAATTAAAAAAAAGAAATGTATTTCGAAATATAAAAAAATTTGAGGTAAAATAGTAATATTAAATTAACCTACATAAATAGTTTGATTAAACTAATCGTAAGATAAATTATATTTTTTAAATAAACATTATATATATGCAATGTTGACCCATTTAACGAAATTAATTTGAATAAAATTAATGAATAAAATTAATGAATTAAATTATTGAATTAAATTATAAATACTAGAAGCTACAGAAAATATTCAAACTAAACTTTTATTATAAAATATTGAATATTTTATAAATTAATTATCACACAATATTTGGCTATCATTTTTCTTGACATATTGTTAAGACAGGTGATTGTCTTGTCATACAAGCGGTGCGACTCGAATGAGAAGATGCTATTGCGAAACGCTTTGTACATTGCCGAATTCTTTTTCAAAACACAATCACGACAAGTAGAATAATTCGCTATGATCATTATAATTAACGATTAATCAATTTTCGATAAACGCTGTACCCGTTTATTACGTTAATAAACTTTTATTAAAGTACGTTTTTCTTTATTCAATTTATACATTTATTATTGCAACGAATAAAGTCGCGAGAGAGATAAAAATTGATATAAATTATTTTATTGATTTTTACGAATAATAATTATTTTTCTAATAATGCGTGGAATCAAATACTTTGACATATTAAATTTTTCACTCATCAAATTTAATTTTTTACTCGAATTGAAATCGTGTAGTAAGATTGCAGGATCGAATGATTAATTAACGAAAAATCCCAGTGATAAGTCGCTATGATTATTACAATTAATTAATGACTTTCGATAATCGATAAGTAATTATATCGCGATAGCTTTTTAACTCATATGATTTATTTATTTCCCAAGTAGAAATTTATTATTTCAAGATTCAAGAAATAAAAACTACAGAAATAGAAATTATGAATTAATAATTGTTTTGCTAGAATTCTAGCATAGATAATTGTTTTTCTAAATATAACTCAGCTAGAATTCAATATATTTTACCTAGTAGTTAAATATATTTTATTTAGTATTTTATCTTTAAGTTTTGAATTTTTCGTTTATTTAAATGTGTGTATGTGTGTGTTTCAACGCTCATTTTCTTATGATAAAATAATGTAAAATATTATTGTTTATCTCGAGAATTATTCCACCGAAATATATCATGTTAATGAATGACAGATCTAATTATATTCTCGAATATTATAATTTGCGCGCGAATATTTATTTTTAATTTTCTCTTTTATATTTATCAATTATGTTAAAATGAGAAAAATATATAATCCCTCACTTATCACACAAATAAATTATATATTATATTACACACACATACTACAAAATTATATAATATAATCCTTTTCCAACATGTGCATCTTGATGATAGGAAAGTTTAATAGTTAGTTTAGTATTAAGAAGGTTTATCTTGAAGGGAAAGCTAAGTACCCAATGATTTTACAGTATTGGATATTAATTGGATAATAATTGTAGAGAGCATTTTTAATATATTGAGTGTATGTCAGTTTAGTGCGTCGATTTTTAGTGTCGTGAATAATTATCTTTACGATATTTCGATTTTTGCTATATAAAATAAGATTAAATAAAATAAAATTGTTTTAAATTTTGCTAAATTTTTTTTTATACATTGTATTACAAAATTATATTATAAAAAAATTGTAATTAAAATATAATAAAATATATAATATATAAAAATATATAATAAAATTAAAATATAAGAAAATATAATGAAATTAAATTATGGCTTCAAATAATTTGCTTTAAATCAGTAAAATCTGCCCGATAAGGGCAGAGTGAGATCTTTTAGTTTCCGTCTCGTCTCATGCACCATATGGTGTCACCATATCGTGTCTTCATATGTAAAATAGAGAGCTGAGATATTTTATGGCCTCCTTTTTCCTTACATTTAGAAGATACATGTGTGCTTCGAGACAAGAGTCTGGGAGAATACGATTCGCGTCGATCCCATCCATCGATTTCCGCTCTCTTTCCGCTTCGGGTGTATAACTCTTGATCGAAGTTATCGAATCCAAATGCGATCTCCGCGCGAGACGATATATTGCCTTGCAATTGCGGAATTCGGGAGTGCCGGTTAAAATGTCACGGATCCAAGTGCGAGAATGCCACATAAAGTGTGCATAATAAACTGCATGAACTTTTCGCGAGTACATGTGAATCAACGATCCTAACAACCTGAGAGGAGGAGGAGCATCGGGCATCAAAATGAATATTTATTATTAGTTGTTATATAAATCGCATACGTGCATTAGTTCGGCCAATGCAGCTACTTGTACGCAATCTTAAGTGCTTATATGACTAGCATCTATAGCATTAAAAGCGAGCCTGACGGCGTGTCCGGTCTGATAAACTTGAAACACGTCTGTAATTGCATGCAAAGTGATCCCGGTAAAAATATAGCATTAAAAGAAAAAATCTTAAGTAGACTTGAGTTCCTGATTAAATTGTATCTTTTTATCCTAATTGTATCTTTTTAAAATGAAGACTGTATATAATGGAAATTCTTTGAGAATAAATATTAAAATTATTTTTTGTTGGAAGAGCTATATTATAAAATCCTTTGGCAAAAAATGTTTACAAATAATGCAATATAAATTTTCTCAATACAGAAAAATATTATCAAATGTAATATTTATAATAATTTATTTATAAAATATTAATGATCTGCAGTAATTTTAAATTAAAGATGCAACATTCGTGTGTCTATTTGTGCATCGAGGTCTCGTGCGGCGCAAAATGTTGGACAGAAGCGACACGTTGAACAACAATATACAGTGCCACGGCCATGCTCTGTTGACTGCAACCAGTTGCAACTCACGACGTGACGCGAATTGTATTTCATAGCATTACTTAAGGATCGATCGTCGTGACTTTTCAATTTTATTGCCCGACGAAAGAGAGATTTGTTCAATAGAAGTCGCAAGCAAAAATTCTATCAAAATAAATATAGATAGAAAATTCATCTCAGAAAATACATAGAAAATTCACCTGAAATTGATCTTTAAGAGATATTATTATTTGTTATTTATACTTCAACACATGTGCACTCGAATGTTTTAAACCTTTTAATTTTTAATATTAGACATAAGTCTGTAATTATGACTTTAAACTTTCGAAAGAACAATTGTACGTGTGTCTAGAGAAAGTTAAAAAGTTGGAGACAATTCTTATGAAGATAATTGTTAATGTCGTGTATAAATTATTGCTATTCTTCTTTGTACGTCAGGTGCTGTTTTAAACGCAAAAGGTTTTCAAGCCAAACGCACGCTGCAGGCGTTCTATTTTCATGCATTTTCATTTCTTTCGCACACGCAACGATAAAATAAATGGATTCAGTTTAT
This sequence comes from Camponotus vicinus, assembly GCF_025532165.1. Lineage (NCBI taxonomy): Eukaryota > Metazoa > Arthropoda > Insecta > Hymenoptera > Formicidae > Camponotus > Camponotus vicinus. Next base: position 229,830 of record NW_028141947.1, read on the forward strand.
AAAAATTCTATCTTCCAATGCGATATTCATGTATCTTATCTCTTTCGTCCACATTTCAATAAATATAAAATAAAATATGTATCTTATTTCACATTTTATCTTAATAAATTTCTAAAATCTCTCCCTCTCTCTCTCTTTTAAAATTAATACAAAGAAGAGAAAATTATTCCAAATAAACTAATTTATAGATAAATATAAATGAGAACGATTGCGATGTCTAGATTGAAAAACAATTAAATCTCTTTTTTTAATTTTACGATTTCGATATAAATACCTTATTAATAGAAGTCGCGAATTTCTCAAACTTAGAAAAAATAAATTTAGTTATTTTAGAAATTAGACATCTTAATTACCTTTTTATAAGTGTGATAAATATAAAAATAAATGAAAATATATAACAAATTCTTAATTTAAAAATTTCAGATAATTCTCGTGCGAATGTCCTAGCATTAAAAATGTTTACCGCGGATATCTTGCTGTCTAGAGGCTACGCAAACGCGAGCCTTCTTTGACCAAAGTGATTACAAAATTAAGGAGCATGCGAGACACATGTGTACAGTTAGTCAAGCCGGTCATGCTCCTCCGAGCATATATAACCAGTCGCACCTTTGCGCGGATACGTCGCTCGGTGATAGAACCGGAAGAAGAGCGAAGAGCCTCGAAGAACGTCGCATTTTTTCCCACTGGTAATTCAGGCTTAATAAAGACACCGGAACAAAAGCCGCTCCTCTTTTCTACGCGACAAAAGATTCACCTCGTTGACAATGCACCCTTCGCACACATCGGTGTGACTTCATTCATGGACCGGAAACGCTCGCGATCTCGCATATCGTAACGCGTCCGGAATGAAGCTCAGGGACGTGGCTAGATAAATTTTACAATGTTTTCAAAAAGTGGGAGAATAAAGGAAACTTTTCAAATATAAAGGCTTTAAAAAAATTATATGAATTAAAATTACTTGCATAAAACTTTTAAAAATGTTTCAAAATACTTATTTAATTTTTCTTTTTTTTTTTTAGTCGACGTTCGATATTTGCATAACGTTAAATATGATTTCGATGGAATTTGTGTTTTGAAATCATTTTGACATGTGGAGATGATATAAATATATTCTTCGATATATTTCTGATATATCTCGCAAAAGCATGATTTCCTTCACAAATTAGCGATAATCGCAACGCGGAGCGATGATGCTGTTATGGGCCGCTGATCTTTATAAATAAGACACGTTCGGTTTACGCTGATGCCTTGATAAATTTACGCGGATTAAGGAGGAATTGAACGGATCAACTACGTTAAAAAGTTAATAAATTTAATACATTTCGAGATTCATGAATTTGACATTGCATAAAGCGCTTTTAGCCTTTTAAAACATAAATTAATAATTAAATTGTGAAATAAAAATTTGCTCCGTAGAATTAGAAATATAATTTCATCTCTCTCAAAATTGTAAATATCTTATATCGAATTAACGTTTTTATAATGATTATACATACATGAAAATTTTGCAGTGCGATTGAAATACAAATTAAAATAAAAATTTCAATTAAAATAATAATTTCAATTAAAATAATAATTTCAATTAAAATAATTTTACAGGGCAAATCTTTACTTTAATTCGCACAAATTAATTATTAGTTTTAAAAGGCTAACAGTATTTTGCGCAATGTCAAACTTATGAATCTCAAAATATATTAGAATAATTTTTGACGTAGCTGATTCGTCCAACTTCTTAAGATTTGATTTAATTAACACATTTACGCGATTCTAGCGGCATTACGCCGCGTTCCATTTCGTTTCGAGATTAAAAAAAGATAAACATGAATAAGCAGCATTATACTATGCTCGGGTCGCTGGTGCACCTACTTGTTAATTCGTTATATACGAAACGAATTAGAACGCGTAAGCACAACATTTACGCTTCGTAAATACGATCCCGCAAATGATGGCCGCAAAGTATGAAATTGCGCGTCAAGTACAAGCGGATAAAAAAATGCATTGCACATGATGCAACTTCCGCGTGTTAAACCTCGTCCTACTTCGTTTTTAGGGCGAGAAGAAAGAAAATAGGATGCAAAATGCGCCCAATTATAAATGTGCCGTTAACGTACTTATAATTGTTGCTTGTATTAACGGTGATAATTGCGTCTAAATGTCCGACGTTGTGAGACTAAGGTCATGATCGATAGAAAATCCATTTCAAGAGAGATAATTACATATGAATAAAACTGCTTTCTCAAGTCAGGAAATATATACATAATTATGCTGCATATATATTCGAGAGAAAGTATCAAGTTAAATTTTTTATTACATCAAAACAAATTTATTACAATAAATATTAAAAAAAAATCTTTCCTATAGATTATATATATAAATTATATTGACGTATATTAGAAGATTAAATCATCTCGTCATTTTCATTATCGAAATCCAAATTTAATCAGAAAAATTACGAATTTTAAAAATCTCATCATTTTTCAAAGCACTTTTAACAAAGTCTATTTTGACAGAATTTAAATTATTTATGATATTATAATATTATAAGAGTTCAGAAACTCAATTCGAAAAAAATATTTAAAATGCAATTGACATAACTATAAGACTGCAAACTGCGGAGTGAATTCACGAAAAAGTCGTTCATTTTATATTTATTTTACGTTTCGTTCCATTTAATTTTCAGACCAAAGAGATAATTGATTTAATAAATTCACTTGTATTTTTTGCATACTACATTATATACTCTTTGTGAAAGCTCGTAAAAAAAATTGGTCGTTTCGCGGTTCACGCAACAACGTATAATTCGAGTTCAACAACCGCCTCATATAAGTTCTCTGAAGCGCATACGCGTTTAATATACGTAAATTAGCGGCACAATTCGATAGAATTTCCAACTTTTCTATCGTTTTCTAGCGTTATTCAAGACTGCGATCTTTCATGCGACCATCATTTTCTGCGGCTTTACAAGGATCGTTACCAAGTTTATTTCTCACGTCGCTGAGAAATTACAATGTAATTTATTGTCTATGATGATATCATGCCATCGAATTACAGTGTCGAGTCACGTAATCGTGATCAACTTGTTAAATTGCAATCTTTTCGCGCAAACCTTGACTTTGTCATTGTCGCATATGAAGTGTGTGTATTTAAGAGAGATATAACACCTTTAACGTCACTTTGACAATTATGTGTAATTGAATTCTTAAAATAAAATTAATCTTATCAAAATGATATTAAAAAATTATTTTTCTTATAAATATAAAACTAGGTATGACACGAAAGTTTCACGATTCAAGTCCGTTGCTTTCCATCTTCAAATTTGTAAAACATTCGATAAAAAGTAGTAGAAGTGCGCGATAGGATACAATCGCTGAAGCATGACGGAAATGCGTATTTTGCCTCTTGATCATACAATCTCCGGAAAGACCGCGATAAAAACAGCATTAAGTGGAAACTGATTTCTTTGACTCACTTGATTCACTTTCCATGTTTACCTCAACCGAAGGTTAACCCGAGTTGAATTTAATGATACTGGAATTCAGTTACATTAAAGATCTAATCGGAGTATTTATAAACAGGATATTTTTCAGAAAGAATCAATATTTTCGAAAAGAATTAATAAATTCTAAAATTTAAATAATATAATTAAATTAATAAATTAATTAATTCTAAAATTTAAATAATATTATTAAATTAATAAATAAATTAATTTAGAATTAATAAATAAATTCTAATATTTCACTTCAGATTAAATTAAAACTTAAATAAAACTTAAATTAAAACTTAAATAAAATAAAAAACTTTTGATTAAGAAGCCATATGATTTTTGTTATTTTTACACAGTTTCCAACTACACTACTAAAGTTGATTTCTCTTTTATTAAATATAATATTATTTGAAAACATGAACAATACATATGCGAAAGAGATACTTTACGCAAGACATCTCTTCTTATTACAACGCAGCGAACCGAGAAAAAAAATATACTGCGCTTCTTGCGCAATCATAACTCATCAGACCGCAAAGATTGGCGAGTTACATTTTGTCGAGCAAAATGGTATCGAGAAGAGAAATATGGCTGAATCGATCGGATTAGAGAAGTGCAACTAATGAGGACTGCAAAATGAATCGCAATTTGTCGCCGCGTACCTAGTGCAAAAGCAAATTATCGAGAAGACTATGCGAAGCAAATAGACCATGAACTGATTACTCGGCCTTCGTTTTCAGTCACTGTTTAATAAAGCGAGCTGCGAAGGAATTTCAGCGGCCGATGATAGCTTCTCCTAATCTCTCATCATTTATTATGCTTTGTTTTCCAATTATTGCTCGTTTGTCTTTATTAGAGAAGAATTTAATCGATTTTTCTTCTCTTGGTATCTAAAATTGCTTTTTTCTATAAATTGTGTTCACCAGTCGTTCCAATTCAAAAAGCCAAGCATAGCATGCACGTCCGATAACGATTTTACATTTATGTTTTCTCATTGGATGGTGTTTCTCTGCTGCAGCTGCGCGAAAAACTTTTTATCACAATCTTTTTTTGTCGGTGCACGTCGCCAGAACGATAAAGAACAAGCATGTTATATATTATGTATGATGCGACCGTTTATAATATTTACAATGTGTAAATTATAAAACTCAGCAAATATAGAAAAAAAATATAATGAAGATATCGCGAAGTAAATAGTTGAATCGATTCAACTTGATTATTTATACACAACTGGTAAATTAATTGTAAATAATTCATTTTAAATAATTAATTTTTGATCTCTAAATTTTTTCAAATTTATTATTTTGTAGCAAATCCAGAAAAAAATATGAAAATATTTAAAATTGCATATGATTAAATCTAATAATTATAAAAGAATTAAATGTTGTTTCTTTTCAATCACAATTTTAAGCTCTTGAAGAGCATAACTTGAGTAAATAAGGCTTAGTATTCTGTGATAAGATGAGAGGAAACTGCCTTCAATCTTCTTGTATTTATTTGTACAGATTTAATCACACAATTCAATTAAATAATATCCTCTTCAAGAGCGTTAATTTGAATAAATGAGGCTCGCAAAAGGAAGTCTGAATTTAAAATTCAGTCAAAAGGAAAATAATTGCATAATGCTATGCACTTGAACAAAAAACGAAAAATCACGTATTAAAGGAATGTCAATCTTTGGAAGTAAATTCAAAAGCAGCAGCCGCTGTGCAGCTCGATCGTCTTCGATATCATATTCGCGATATAAACTTTCGCACATACATGCATACTTTGATCGTAATCTGATTTCTTCCGGAGAAGTTTCACCGTATTTCGGAATAACACGGTCCCAATTGTAGAACACGACGTGAAATCGCTCTTTTTTGTCCAATTAATCTTACATAAAAGTATATCGCGCGTGAGAACCTCAGCAGTTAAATAGGCGAAAACGCGATTTAAAGTCCATTAGGAAATGTATTAAAACCATGTCACTAAAGTAAATAGCACGTTAAGACTCTTAAAAGTCTGCAAATTTTTCGAAGAAATATTTAACCAAAGAGAAGGAAAAAAATTTAACGCGATTATAATTTCATGCTTGTCAATGATAGTTATGCAAATCTTTCATAGACTACTTTATAACATTTGAGAAGAAAGTTGACAGATGTTAATTAATTATAATTATTAAAATGATAAGATGATTTAGAATTGGAATAATAAATAGATGCATAATAAATGTTACATTTAAATACACAAGTGTTGAAAATATCCTTAGTCGTAAGTTTTATATGACAAAAAAATTCTCTACGAATATTTCTTTATCAATATAATTTATTGATAATTATATATTACACGGTATAAGCGCGAATATTCTTTTTTCAAATTAAACGTCGTTACAATTTGCGATTTTTTATCGAGCACCTTTTAGATACGGTTAATCAAATCTATTAAATGTAGATTTACTATTCCTCACAACTTTCGCAATCGTAAGTGAAGTAAATCGCATGTGAAGTAAAAGCGTGAGACAGAGGTGTAAAATTCGCGATTCTAAATCCACAAAACTGCTAAATCAAATGACGATTTGTATCTGAAAAATTAGCAAATAAATTATGATATATTACTAACTATTATAAATGTTATTTTTTCACTACTCAATCGATTATATGTGAAAAATATAGTGGAAGATTGTTGATTGTTGAACAACAGATATTATTTAATCGCAATTTAATTAAATAAAAACATTATTTATTCATATCTATTAAAAATTCAACCTTGTGCGCCGAAATTCCATAAAGATTTGTAATCGTTGCATGTCACGCAACTTGCTTATTATTATAATTTGCCAAGAAATTGTCATCAGTATAACAATCGAGGAATATTACGATGAAAATCTTTCCGGGCGCAAGAGAGGTTTCCATCGTACACGAGGTAGATTTTCAGACGGTCTGACCTATTCTTCGTAACAGAATTTCTTTCATCCAGCAAACATTCTTCTTAAAGCCCCTATTGTCTTCCACAGGCACTTTTTTGCTGTTGCAGTTCCCTGAGAGCGTCAGACAATCGGTGTCGCTCTCTTTGCATTTCTATCCTCGCAAAAAAATACGAGAAAAATAGTATTTCATCGATGTCTCGCCTCATCTCGTCTTTTGACACTCGATTGACACTTTCACTTCGACAGCAATATCAATACTTCCGTTCAATATTGCGAAAAGTATTAACGCTTTTGGAAAATCTATTTTAAGAAGAGCAGATTTCCTTTTATTCTGTCTATTTTTAAAAATATCTATCAAGATTATCGTATGTTTTAAAAGATATATTTAAAATTTATGGCATTTTAAATCTATTTTAAAGTGTTTTACATTCACGTGTTTTTCTTTAAGTTTATGATAATTATATATTCAAGAGAAAAGCTTTATATAAAAATTACAAACGTGGACGATAATAGAGAATGAGTAGGACGAATCAATTTTAATAGTACTCTTTGCGAAATTTATCAAGGATTTTATACATCGGAGATGCTTCTGCGGTAGATTAAACTCGGATTACCCGTGAAAGAAAGAAAGATAAAATCTCTTCATTTATGATCGAAAGTTCTCGGATGAGTTCATTCGATAGCAATTACATTCGATTCCGTGAAAGAGAAACTCAGAAATCTACGCTAATCTCATGCAACACATATGTATATATGATTCTCCCTTTTCTTTCTAAATATTAATTTCATCAACTTTTCACGGCGACATTCGAATTGCGTGAATAATATCGATGCGCAATTGCATTTGTATGTAATTGTAATATACGTGGGCTGCTAATCTAATCTAATCTAATCCATCGCTCAGCCTATAAATTGATTTAGAGGATTACTAGCTACTAGCTCATATTCCAGCGAATGTACAATTAATTACACTGGCTTAATTGGTACTAAGTGCGGAATGAGCTAGCGATGTATTATGACACGCATCATTCCCTTTGACATGCTTCCATATCGATTATGTCGCTTTTATATGGTAAATGCATCCTAGTTAATGTATTAATAGAAGCCTCTATCTTTATTTTACTCGGCCTGTAATTTACATTAATGATCATACGTACATTAAATGGAAATATCATGTTCAGTATTTCAATCACAATAAAATGATGAAATGATGAACTGTAGTTTCTCTCTAAACTTTCGTTAAATATCTTGTTCAGTTTGTTTCAGTTTATTGTTTTACAAAGCGTACTAATTGCGATATATTTATTTCGGCTTATTCAGGTATGATAATAGATGGTATGCTAATAGATGGACGCTTAATAGATGCGATAAAAACGTATTTTTATATAGATATCTTGTCGCCTGGGGAGTATGAAAAGCAATTCCGATGTCAATTTATTCCAAATGTGGTTCTTATCGCGGAAACATTGTCCATATGTACGCTGTTTGAACATCATTGTACATGCTTATTAAAAGTCAGACATTAAAAAAAATAATTGAATGTGTTTTAGATCATAACAATTTAAAAATATGTAAAATGTTTTTTTCGTCTGTAAATATTCAAACAAAAAATTCAACAAGTATGTTAATTAAAAAGATATTTAAGAAAAGCTTTAATGTAAATAAATGTTTTTTTCGTCTGTAAATATTCAAACAAAAAATTCAACAAATATGTTAATTAAAAAGAAAGATTATTTAAGAAAATATTAAAAGATTATTTAAGAAATATTAAAGATTATTTAAGAAAATATTACTTATTTAAGAAAAGATTTAATGTAAATAAAATAGCTTTTTAATGTAAATAAATGTTTTTTTCGTCTGTAAATATTCAAACAAAAAATTCAACAAATATGTTAATTAAAAAGATATTTAAGAAAAGCTATATTAAATAATTATTAATTCTTTTGATTCGAATTTAACATATAATAATTTAATAATTTTAATTAATTAATTAATTTATTTATTAAAATTATTAAATTATTATATGTTAAATTCTAATCAAAAGAATTAATAACTATTTAATATAGCTTTTCTTAAATATCTTTTTAATTAACATATTTGTTGAATTTTTTGTTTGAATATTTACAGATGAAAAAAACATTTATTTACATTAAAAAGCTATTTTATTTACATTAAAAAGCTAAATAAAAATTAAATAATATATCAATTCTCTTGATTAGAACAATGAGTATCTAGCTAGTATACGTAAACATTTTATTCGTTAATGACGATACAGCTCGTGTGCAATAAAAAATCGTCGCATTACTTAACGGACGTTTAAACATGACATTATAACTGACGCATCAGTTTTATATAGCTCGTCATTTCGACACGCGACCGAAGAAGCAGGAACAGTTTCGTTAGACTCGCGTAGAGAAACTGCAAAATGTTGAGTATATATATAATTTACTGCACTGCGAATTTCTACCTTCACGGGAGATAATAAGTTATAATGCGTGTATGCATTATTCCTGAGAAACAGAGGGAGAAAGAGCGCGAAAGCTCGTGCTGCAGCTGCACCAAGTCACGCATGCGTTGTTGCAAAACTAGCGAAAGTAAAGATTCGCTTTCGCAGCCATTTATTGTAAGCCCGCGTCGCGTACGATCTAATTATAAGTATGCAAAAAGAATGTGTCAACGACATCGAAGGTGACACGTCGAAATTGATACCTCTTCAAGATTCTTGCCTGCACCGTTTCGATTCGATCCCCTCTCTGACGTGCATTTTAATCAGTTTAATGAAAACACTTTCCGGAGCAAACTATCGATGAAAAGTTTGCGTACAATAATTTCCAGATAGCAATATTACATAACTTCACTAATTAATGGCTACGATGCAGCTTTTAAAGTAATTTCTGCAATATATTCCGGTGCAAAATAGTTCGAGATAATTTAAAGTAAGAGAATGTGATATATTCGAATCGTTTTGAATAATTATAACTAGATGCAACGACACGCAATTATAGTCAATATTATTTCACTCTTCTTGTTCGTGTTTTATTTTTAAACTGGCGATGATCTAATTCCCTACAAAATTTGAGAAAAAAATTCAATTTATAATTTTACAGATGCGATATATATTTTAATGTATACGTGAATATTTTGATGTATATTTTGTATAAGCGTGAATTTTATTTTTATATGAATTTTATTTATTTTTACTTCTTCAATTTTCTGTACAAAATTATAAATAGAATTCTATCTCGAATTTTATCGTGCATTATAAATTGTCCAAAAATAGTGAGCTTTATAACAATTATAACAATTATTAACTTTATATCGCACTCTTATATTGCATTCTCGAATTCGTTTCTTTATCAATGCTAAAATAACAGATTTCAACAGGTAAAGAGATATAAAAGGTACCTTTGTACAAAAGTGCGATTTATCTAATAAAGCTGAAAAAAAACCTACGTTGAATCTGTAAAAGGACATAAGAAAGGCAGGATATTCGCGCATGCGCGCAGAGGGTCACACGGATGGTCACGTGCACGAAGGTGCGAAGGTTCGTTAAGTGGCATCATGCCACTGTAAAGACCCGCTGTCGCAATTAGCGCGACTCTCTGCGACATGTACTACATACGTCACTACGCGTTTCAAAGAGAAAAAAATTGCAGTTTCTCGTTGCAATAGCGTCTCATGCATATGCAGCAATTTGCTCGTCAAATAATATAATTAAGTACGATCGATAAGAAGCGAAAACTTGAAGCCGTTTTATCATAAATAATATTATTACACGAAGGAAATAAAAGGATGAAAAGTGGAAATTATGACTGCCTTTTTGGCAAAAATTTTATTTGCTTTCATCGATAAATTATAATTAAAACTGTATATAATTATTTATACGTCATTTATATTTTTATACAATTTTATATATTTTTATATATAATTTTCTTCTAAGAAATTATTAATTATTGAATGTTAAAGTCGGGTTTTTAAAAACGTTGAAACTATTGTAAAGTTTTTTTATGTCGATGTGAATGGATAAAATTGGTTGCAATTGTTGTGAAAAACATCAAAAGAGTAGTTCTACGAAAATTATGACAATTGTCGCTCATTTGAAAAGGATTGAATTTTGTGTGCGAAAATTACATTTTAGTTTATTTTTATTCATACAATGACATTTTTATTTTATTCCCAGATATTGTTATATTTTCAAAACATATTATTTTAGCATTATATAAAATATTTGAATTTTCCTTAACAAAAAGAAAACAATTCATTCCTGTGCGAGCTTCAAACGAATTTGCTTTTAAATTTAAATTTCATCTCTATTGCCTTTTCCATATTTGTTTCTTATAAAATGTAATCAAAATTAAATATTCCTATATTAGAATTTATGAGATATTTATATTTTAAAATACTAATCGCGCAATCAATCTAGAATTATTATTTTTACACGTGTCGAGAGAGATGTCCTTAAAATACCTTAACGAAAAAATGTAACGAGAATCGTGCAGTAAATGAAATAATTTGCGACAGTCAGAAAATTGTCCACACGCACCTATGCGTGCAGATAAAAATCAAATCGGTCAGGTTTGAATAGATGAAAGACAGAGATAGATGGAGGGAATCACCTATTTAATAGGATTACTAGCTACGTCTCTAGGTCACGTGGCATCACGAAGCTCGTGATGGGTATCTTTTAATCAACAATGTGATCTATAGAACGCACAGGTGTTTTCATCAACGAACATCGCTGATGCATCACGCATGTTCCAACACGTAGAATATTATGCAACTTACTGTTAGATAAAGCCTTTACGTTGAGATATTTCGAAATGATACGAGAGCAAAGATGTGCTATGAGAAAGAGAGTGGCTGATTGTTTCACTCTTCATTGCGCGGGAAGAAAAGCCGCGATAATCGAGAAGAACCGAGGGAGAGAGAGGAATTTCCTCTTCCTTTGAACGCGTCCATCTGACGATAACGCTACCGAAAAGAAACCCCGCTTGTCGGCGAGTCTAGATAACATCGCCGGATCTTGTGTAAAATGCCTGCACGAAAATCCCGAATATTAATTTTACGAAAGTCTTACATAATATAGAATTTTTTTTCATATTTTTTTTCGTTCAGATATTACATTCCGATTTTTATTTGTCTACAACAATAGATTTTAGAGGTTCCTCGAGACGGGAAAATATCTCACGAAACTTCTTTACACATACTCGTTTTCTACTTTGTATAGGAAAAAATTATTTTACGCAATGCAATCGGTAAGTTCACGTAAGAAAATGAGCCGACGAGAACCGGGAAGAGAATCCTTTCACTTATTGTTAACTATCTTTTGTGGAAACAATCAAAGGTTCTTCAACCGAAGATCGGTACAATTCTAAAACGACATGGTCCACGGTCCATTCTTCGCAAACGCGAGCAGATGTTACGAAAATAAAATGCAAACTTCATTCTAGTTTCGCACGTCGCTCAAAGGAAATAGGGACTTCCTGTGCGGAAATTCACGACCCTCGGCGGAAGCCTGAGGGAGAACGCGGGTGAAGTTAGAGGAACAGCTGAGCGAACAATTACGGCACACAAATATTACAATCTTAAGCAACGTTCCATGAAATACGAAATAAGATCAAATTTTCGACAGTGATTCAAAAATTATCTCACAATAGAAACATTTTATACTTAAATTGTAATTTTAAATTAATTTTAAATTATACTTAAATTAAAATTTTAATTTTTAAATTATAATTTTATAATTTCTGAGTTTATTGAATTAAATCATTAATTTCTATAAAGTTTTGGATGCTTTTTACACATAATATCATGTATTGTAACTTCCTAAAGTGTGAAAGTATCCATATATTATTTAAATAATTCAGATTGAGATTAATACAGAAAGATAAATTTAATATAAATTTAACATAACGAAAACATCAAAGAAAGTTGCATATCAAATATGGAGAAAGCACATAGATAAAGACATAATTATAACTTGAGGTATTTCTCTCAATATCGTGGTATAATTAAAAATATATATAGTCGAAAACTAATAGAGAGGATTTATTTTGGAAAGAAATTTTATATTGATATCATCTGTAATATATACGTACACTAGATTTCACGATAAATAATTGATTTGCGAATTGATTTTTTTTATATTATTGTGAAATGAAAATATTAAATAAATAAATATTTTTTAAATAAACATTCCTATTATTATATTTGCATAATCATCCTCCCCGACGAACGAGTCTCTCTTACATTTATAGTTATATTTATCGTATTGTATTCATATTTATTGATTGCATTTTTGTTAATTGTGTAAGCATTTCTCGAGCACAGGAAAATATCGGATCGTTCTCTCTCATCTGGCAACTATTTTGCCACTCACCACTTCAAATTTATATTTAAATTTTCTTGCAATTATTACGATCTTCTCGCTTATTTTTTTTTCTAAGAAAAGAGTTTTCCTTTCTTGTCTTCAAAAAGAAAAAATTGTTAAGACATCGGAACTACAATTCCACAGTGAACAATGCGCTCTGGGACGCTTTATCCGAAGTATCAAAGTGTGAGATCTCGCGGAAGTCTCAAAGAAGAAACGAATAAAAGAATTTATCTCGAAATACGCTCCGGCGACACGAAGGTGCGCCGTCGAGCATGAAGGGAAAAGGAAGTGGACACGTGCATCAGGTCGGCACGTCTGGAACGCGGACTATTTCTGGACATTCCTCGAAGAACTCGTCGCGGGCGTTTTGGGGAAAAAATCGGTTCCTGGTCGAGCTTAGTTTAGACATGCGTTCCGATTGTTCCAAAAATAAAATCCTCGGAAAATTAACATAAATTTAGAGAAATGTCTCATTATTTAATTTATTTTCGTTGAATTTATCGTGATCGCGAATTGCAAATTATAAAATTAGAATCCACAAGATATCTATACGCGTTTCTTTTTTTAATTAAATTATTCTTGCGTGATATTCGATGAAATTAGCGGAAGCTTTAAGTGAACGAGAGAATCATTTTTTCCTGAAACTGTCTTTTCTCTTTCATGTTTATGTAAGTTTATCGATAGTATGCGAAACGACCAACAATACACCGCTTATACAATCGAGATTCGCTCCGATGAAAGACCGAAGCGTTCCCCATATAATTTCCGCGAGCACTAATTGTTCAATCAGAAATTGCACGAATAGTTGCGATACTCGGGGCTCTAATTACAATACTAACGACGGTGGAAAATATTTCTTCCTTACGTGGAGTATACCCTATGCAATTTTACCTGATCTCTTTTTTTTCCGATACGTTATATCGACGCAATACTCGATCGGATATCGCGTAAACCGGTTATGTTGCGTAGTCGTCATAAACAATACGCGCTGGTGCGTCAAGGTGGAATGAGTCACAAAAATGTAGAACGGAATAGAAAAAAAAATATACATCGATCCTGCCAGGATTCGAACCTGGAATCTTCTGATCCGTAGTCAGACGCGTTATCCGTTGCGCCACAGGACCACTTGATTACGAAACAGTTTTAAACGATCTATCAACGGATATAAAAATCGCCAAATATAAACGAAAAATATGTTTTCAATATTTTCATACTTTTACATAATAACAATTATAATTATTATTATTATTATTATTATAAATAATGCCACAATTTTTTTATTACAATATTATTAATATTTTATAGGATGTTTTTTTTTATTTTGTGTGTACTTATTTTGTAAATTTCTTTTATGTTATTAATAATATATAAATATTTAAAAATATTTTAAATATTTTAAAAATATTTTCTATTTGTCAAGTTTTATAAATGCCTTTAGATTTGCGTCAAAAAATCCATTTATGGAAATTGTTTTGTTTATTTTAAAAAGAAAAAGTCTACGTCAATTTTATTAATATATATAAGGACAAAAATAAGGTAGAAAATTGAAGTGACCGGATGTCCTAGTTTCCGAGGACATGTCCTCTTTCGATGTCCTTCAGGATTTTCAGAGCTAACCTAATTTTATAATTTACGTTAAAAGATTTAAATGTATTGATACTAACAGTATTAACAATTTAAAATTAAGTAATTAGACATTCCTAATAAACTTTACGTTATTCTAAATTCCACTTATATACGTAATCTCAAAATTTTATTTAAAAAATGAATTTATCAAACAAATAAAAAAAACTGTAAATTATACAGTAAATTATACAGTTTCGTCTTTATTTAAAAATTGCAAATATTCTAATTCCTTTCGCACTATGACTCATGCAAATTCTGGGTGGAATTCAACTGAGGGGAAGGCAAATATCTCTCTTTAAGATACAATTTATCCACGATATTCCAAATGCAAATTTCGCAACGAAACGCATTTCTCTTCCGTCGTGTGATATTTCATTGGATTCTAAAAGACATTTAAAGACACACGACGATGTTGACTTTGACTTCAAACGTTAAATATGAATCGATCTTTAAGTTTGATAAGTTTGAATTTTCTTTGATCGTAACGATTGAGAAGTGTGGTCGGATATAATATAAAGCGATGCCAAAAATATAATTCTAAATATATATGTACATAGTTTTAGTTTCGATATCGGATGCTCTAATTATTATCAGCTTTTCTATTTACATTTGCAACTATAATGAAAGGCCGAAAATAACCGAGACAATTAAATATATCCCGATAATTCCATTAAAAAGCTTGCACTTTACGTGCAAATATCCATCTCTTACTCGCTTATAAATCGCAAGACGTCCTTCCTTTCGCAAGAGGCGAATATTTTACGGACAGGTTGAATTGCAGTCGCGCATCGATCTCTAGGCAAACCGCTCGTTTTCGCAGCGCGCAGCATCACATAAAATGCTCTTCAGTCGGATGTGTGGAACGTAATGCATAGACACATCCAAGTTTCATTTTTAAAGTCTTATAAAAGAGCTTTTTTACGAGTAAAAAAAAAAAACAATCCTCCTGAACGTATAAATGCATTATATTCAGTAGATAATTGTCAGTCCTCTTTATTTATAATTCTCTTTTCTTGTATGATATAATTATTTTATTCTTTTTGTATTTTAAAGAAAGCTAATTAAATTATATATTGTATATTATTAATATATAAATATATCATATCCAATAGATAATCCCCAGTCCTCTTTATTCATAATTCTTTTTTCTTGTGCAATATAATTATTTTATTTTTTGTATTTTAAAGAAAGTTAATTAAATTGTATATTATTAATTATACAACCTCGTATGGAATAGTTTGTTAATATACATATATATTTGATAAACGTATCTGTGATGTCAATATTAATTATCAATATATATAAGGTATATTGATGACAAATTAGTCGTATATGGAAATTTCGAACAACCTGATATTTACATTTAATCACATTATAATTTAATTGATCGACGACGTTAGTATTATACGTGATTTTTTTTTATTTTACACATAAAGACAATAAAATGGAATACTCTTTATCGCGATATCGAAGATATATAAGAAGAGAAGCACACCCATTTTTCGAAAGAGTGCGGCGAGATGCACGAGCGGGGTATTGTTTCTCGCGATTCATCTTTCGTATATATATCGATGGCAATGCATACGAATGTGTTCTGTTCTGGAAGTTCTCGATAGCTGTGTTCGACGCGTGTCATGTTTTTTAACGAACGTGTACAACAGTCGGTCGACAACGGTAAATCAATACGCGACGATGTAATTTTCAGAGAAATCCTGGTGTAATCAAACGTGAGCCAAAAGAGAGAGAGAGATATCATAATTTCAATATTTACGGAGGATATTTAATCACCTCGGTTATTTCTGGTTTCTTGATGAAATTTCAATAAAAAACCGAGACAATAATTCTAACATCCGATATCGGAAGTTTATAATGTAAATACCGGAAAAAGTGTTATTTTTCACGTCCGGCATATCTTTTAAATCATTACGTTATCGAAGAAAATTGACAACGCCTATCATGACTTAAAGATTGATTTACATTAGGCCTTTTTTTTATAAGATATTTTTATTTTTTATTAAGATATTTGTCAAGATATTAGAGATTTTATTATAAGATTACAATAAAATAAAGTAAATAGAATAAATAAAATAGAATAAATAAAATAAAATAGATTATATTATAATTACATATTTTTATATCACTATCTTTTCACTTGTGAGACGATAAAACACGAGGAGAAAAAAGTTTCGTCTGACTTTTTTTCAAATAATTCGTATAATCGATTTATACAGAAGGAAAAATTTATGGTTATGCGCGGACAAAATACAAGGATAATCGCGTAATTCTATAACCTACGAAATACAACGTCGTTTTTACATAAGATAAGAGAGAATTAATGCAGAACTCCTTTTTTCACCGCGTGCACAAGAGCGAGTCGATAAGCACGCGCGAGGCCGTATTTATGTCACGTTGATAGCGGGCAACGTGTTAACGCAAATAAGTCACCCCGTGACGCAAGACTCGCCGAAGCTGTTCAAACGTGGCAAATTCAAATTCAGCAAATTCGCCAAACCCGTCAGCTCGATAAACGATAAACGATACTTGACACTTACGATTAGCCGCAGGGAAATTTGGCGCCCGATGTCACCCCGTACGTCGATCGTCCGAGAGAGAGAGGCAGGAAGGGTGTTTGGTGTCTGCTCGCGCTGGACTGCTGCTGGTCGCACGTATATATCCGGTCGATGTGTTTGCGCACTGCGTTGAAAAATGCGCGACGAGCCCTTCGATTTCGCGATCGCGAGTGTCGCTGCGAGTCACGTGGATCGCATTATCGCGCGCGTCCCGTTCAGAGAAACGCGAGCGCGGTCGAAACGCGCAGCGAGCCCCCACAGACCATCGTCACGCTCGCCATTTTGATTCACACTGACTGTTGTTTCGTTGCGAGCGGCGAAGTGTCCTGCGCGGCGCGGCGAGTGCGCATGCGCGCGACAGGTGGCTGCCCGGGTGTCGCACCGTTCCTCACTCCCCCTCCGCACGTCACAGGTGACAGCGGATTCTTGCATCTATTTTACCGACGATAAAATTTTATACAATCTTATATATGAATAAAATATATATATGTATATATATACATATATAAAATATCGATATATTAAAGATACATATGCACAAACCACTGCGATATAAATTTATTTCATAACAATATTCACAATAAACATTGCATTGTATTTAGAAGTATGAGAAATTGTCATTTTATTAGAGGCATGAACGAAGATCGTCAACTTGGAATAAATTCCTGTGACTGTCACTGAAGAGGTAATTGAAGAACGACAACATTACCGACTGCTTTAGTCACTCCGAAGATACACGAATATTTTAATTTATTTATTATCCAGTCAGTTATATATATCGATAATAAATCTTTTCTTCAAGAATAATAAATACAATTAAATCAGAAAACCTTTTTCACGTTAATTTTCCCAAGATCACTACTCTTTAATATTTTATCTTGATACCTACAGCTGAAAAATTAATGTACCAATAACAGTTGTCGATAACATACCGAGGGATCTCACTTTATCATTTTCTAACTAATCATGAGCAGATAATCACGAGGAAAAGCTCTGATTTATATGAATAATTTTAAAATTTTTAATTTAAATAGGTAATAAACAATATGAAACTGTCAGGAATAAAAAAAAACAAAAATATTTTCTATTAATAAAAATAATAACAAATTGCACAATTTTAATTATAACTACAATATCTGCATCATATATACTCTGTTGTTGCATACTGTAAATTACAATATTTCTAATTATGATATTAATATCTTTTTAATGTAAATATTGTTGCAAAAATTAAAAAAAAAAGATGGCCCATGGGGGGATCGAACCCACGACCTTCGCGTTATTAGCACGACGCTCTAACCAACTGAGCTAATGGGCCTTCTTACAAACAGCTCTCTATGACAGCATTTTCTGTACAACTTTGTCATTCATTTAATTCGAAAATAATATTAAATGTATTTTATACGAGCACTTCAATGTCAAAGAGAAAGAAATTGTTCGGTCGATGGAGTCGAACCTTCGTCTTTCATTGGCTGCGTTCAGCAGGAAAAGCTGCTTTGCAACTGTTGTAAAATTCGTGAATCTGATTGGTGTATGCTCTTAGATCCACTCAAAATTAAGAACATACACCAATCAGGCTCATGAATTTTACAACAGTTGCAAAGCAGCTATTTCTGCTGAACGCAGTCATTATTTCTGAATACATTCCAACTAATGGAACATGTTGCTAACTTGATTACTTTAATGAATACATTTTAATGAATATTTAGAACTAGTAATGTATCTTGTAGAAATTTTTAATAAAAATTTAATTATGTAAAAATAAAAACGTATGAAACAGAAATAGAGAGCTTCGTCAAGATTTAATTTAACGTGTCGATAAATTATTATTACGATATTATATATATATATAATAGTATTGGATTTATTTACTTTTATTTTCTATAGCTAAACAATTCTTTATTAAAAAATTCTTTATTAATTAAAGATTTTCTCTTTATTAAATAAATTATAAATTATTTTAATTATAAATTATTTTATAATTATATAATTTAATATATCTAATTTTTCGAATATCATTCTTACAAGTGTGTTATATCGTTTTGTTAATGATATAAATAATAAAAACACGTATCTGAAAATAACTGCGTGAACAGGTTCTTATTTACGTTTCATGTATCAATGTCGCACGGAATTATATTTTCCTGCTCAATTTTGAAAGGAAGTTGTTTATGAAAAGATTTCGCATCAACCTTCAGACTTCAGACATCGCGTTTTTTATCTCTTATGATATACATCGACAATCCTTAACCTTCCAACTTCCAAACACACGAGGACAGTCATCCTTGTCCGAGAACACGTCTTTGTCGTTTGCAGAAAGAGTTCGTGAACCCTATATCGATTCCACTATTCATAGACACGACAAAAGACAAGTCAATGGACTGCTGTTCGTTTCGATGGATGTATTACGTAGAGTGTATGTTAACAGCAAGTCTATAACTGACTTCCTTCTTTTGCAACTTATATATAAAGTATAAATTGCTCGGACGTCAACGAACATATGTTGCAAGGGCACCACTGTAAAATCGAGGTGCCCTTCGAGGACAATGCAATGTGTTACGATTACGATGCAATTTCTATAATTTGAACTCCTAATAACTCAAATTAATTGATTAATTCTAATTTCGTATCCTTTCTCTTAAATAAATATACGTTATAAAATAAAAAAATCTCATATATTATACTAACAATAAGATGCAACATGTGCACTAGTTTTAAAAAAAATAGTAAAATAACAAAAACTCTTAACTTACAATGTAAAACTGAAGATATGGAATCATAATAAATATGTCATAAAGTATATATAAAATGCCAAATCAGCTGTTTTGCATATATGAAAAACATAACTGTCAAAACGAATATCACATAAGCATTAAAAAGAATAGGCGCGAGTTTTTATATACAAAGATGGAATGCGCTGAAATATATTAATATCAAATGCAAATCATGAATGAAAAAATTTATGCGCATTTTATTACGTTATGTTTCCTTCGTAAAATTGCACGAAATGCTGAAAAATTCATATGTAATGTCTGAATGATGTGAAAATGTGGTCGGAATAATAATTAAAAGAAAATTTTTTCTCTACGATAAAAATTTCGAAAGAAGATATTATTATGTTGCTAAAATTACTTGTAAGAGATAAAAAGACAAATCTCATATCTCTTTTATGTTGAGCTAAATTTTGTGGAAAAAAAACAGAAATGAATAAACATCAGATTTTTTCCTCTATCTTTTTACTTTATAATAGATATATTGCGAACATTTGTAATGCACGATAAAAAAGAAAATAAGCTAGCAACCTTTATTCTGTCTCTTTTTCTTTTTTTAGAACGTTTTTTAGAAATATATATGGCTTAATGCCGTGTTATGTGACGTTTACGATTTAACAACATTTCACAATATTTCTCATTTGCATGTTGTGTGTTGCTTGTCTGAAGCAGAATTACAAATTTCAACCTTCAAAAAAGATAATTTTTTTAAGTTTATTTCAATCTTTAATTTGTGAAGAAGGAGAAAGAAGAAAAGAGATAGAGATATATAGAGATAAATAGAGAAAAATAGAGAGATAGGGAAAAAAATATGTTTTTAACTTTATGTTGAAAACTCTCTAAAAATGATCGATGATTATATTTTATCTATTTATTTGAAAAATATGCATTTAATTTAATGTATTGTTAATGAAGAGAAAATTTACAATTAGTCTTGTGTGCTATTGTAAATATTTGCGAATAATACGATTTATATCGCAGCTGTATTAGTTACTGCACTTTCGCTTGCCTTTCATTCCGTGCTATAAGTTTCTTAGAAATCATTATAATATTTTGTAAAAATATTATAGAATAAGTAGCAAATATGTTTCATATTTCATATATGTTTCATATTCCATATACTTCATAATAAAATATATTTAATAGAGTTTAATAACAAATTGTATAAAATAAATAATAAAAAACATAAAGAGAGAGAAGGGAAAGAACCAAAGGAAAAGTTAAAATATAGTGATCTTGCGCTAAATTAGTTCTTGGATTAAAAAGAAGCGCACATAATAATCATTAGCCGCTATTAAAAAAATATTATTGATGATATTTCTAACGAGTAATATCATTATGCCATTTCTAACGAGTTAATATCATATATGTATAATAGTTTATTTTTCTAATAAATTCCATTGCGCTTTATATTGCGCATTTGTAATATTTTTCTTTTATTTTAAAAATAACAATATATATTATATACATTATTTTAAAATTTTTTAGAGGAAGATTTTTTTACAAAGATTCTTTTCTCACAAATTTTCTCGAAGAATATAACTATACGAACATTATATGTATATTTAAAATATATTAATTTGTGTAAGTAAAATATGTCATGATTATATAATTTTATCTCATCTAATGAGAAAAAAATTTCTTGCAAAACATGATCATCTTTTTTACAAATTCTGATGATTCTTTAATAGTTCAAGATTCTGTCGACTCAAAAAATATGTCGTCTCACGTTCCATTTAGAGATTTACATGTATAGAGACTTAATATGCAGTTATCAATCGATAAATGTTACGAGCAAATGGAATCAATAAATTATACTGTTCCGCGCTGGTCGTTTATGATGTATCTTGTATGCGAGAGAATAGATATAATATTAAAAAATGCTCAGTCGAATTATATTTAAACGCGTGATAGTAAATAATATAAGGATATATGAGTTATTATATAATTATGCATATTATAATTTAATTTATTAATTTTTAAACGGTTTGTTTTAAAATAAATATGTATCAATAACTTTAAATTAATTGATAACTTAACGATAACATTTGGAACGCATTAAAACTTGAAGTTAAAGTACATTCTAAAGTACACACTCGGTTATTATAAATACATTTTATGTAATATGTTATAAACACATTGTGTGTGTTTCTTTTTATAAGCTTGCATATACATATATGTATTGCGAATTATCTGTCCAAGAAATGCTAAATTATCTTTTTCATATTATCACAAGACAAATATACCTTATCATTTAGACCTATGACTTGCTGTGAGTTGTGATATCCCGTCAGTACTATTGCAGTAGATTTGTAGAAATATTGATTAACATTAATAATATTAACATTAATAATATTCATAGAGTACATACGATTGTGTGTCATATTCTGTTACATTGTTTTTGAGAAATGCAAAACTCGCTATAACAGCTTATAAATATATATTGTTAAATGATAATATGTAAGTAATTTATCTCATAATTAATATATTCATTATATAACATATTTATTATATTATATAACATCATATTATATTATATATATTATATTATATCATAAAGATATCCAGAGAACAAATATTTAATATTGACATATCGATAAAATTCATTGATTGATTGTTGAATCGATACAATTAACTTTTATTTTAAAAAGTAATTTATTACTCATTTACTCATTAAAATTCTTAAATTTGAAATAATTAATATGTATTAATATAAAAATGATGTCTAAATATTTGTAAATGCATTTTAGCACGAGACATCGATATAAAAATATCGAATTTAATAATACAGACATTAATACTATTGATTACAAAAAAAAGCAAAAGCTATTGATTTTGAATAAATATAACACAAACAATAGATGATTGTATTATTTTTATATTGTAATTTTCTTTAAATTAATTGCATGTTATTTCAAATCAATCTTATTTACTTGCTTAATTTTACTCTTATTATTTTATTCTATTCTACTTTTATTTAATAATTAATAATTAAAACGATATAAGCCAAAGAAACAAAAAGATTAAGCTATAATTAGCTACATATTAATTTCTAATATTTAACTAATTGTAATAATTAAAAATTGTTATTATAAATTACAAATTTATTAATTACTGAGTTTCTATCTATTTAATTATAAGTCACGTATCACGGCTTATTTTTAGTTCAATAAATACAAAATTATGATATCTTAAAATTTAAAGAAGAGGAAATTCAACCTTTAACAATCTATCTCTATATGTGATTCGTTTATCAGCATTTCTAACACAAGCGATACGCACGAGCTACTATCGCATATGTCATTTCAGATTCAATAAAAAGATTTAATTTATTCATTACTTTTACAATGCGTGAAATTATATCAGGAATGTTTTAAAAGGAATGACTCAGAAGAAAATGATTTACTTTTGTTCCAAATAAATTGGTCAAGAAATTTATCTACGTTATTTGTTCATATATATTTATCTATATATATTATCCAGGAATCCAAATATATATTTCTTGAACTGGTGATTTTTATATTAAAAGATCTCTGTAATTTTCTCCGGACTATTATTTAATGCATAATATAAGAGCCGTTCATATCACGAAAATTTATAAATATTTTTATATTTATCTTTAAATTAAGCGTGAAAGATAAGAATATCTTATTTCAGATTTCATTGTTGCGAATTTTTGCAATCTTCAACTTAAGAATAAGAAAAAAATGTCATCAGTTATGTAATATTAAAATTTGTAAAATTTATCAAATAATTGTTTAATTAGATATCTGTCAAGAACGGTTTTAAATTAAAGATTTGCAATGTTAGAAAATATTTAAATTTCATAATGATTTAGAAAGATGATCACTAGATTTATAAAATCATTAAATCGCAAGAGTGTTTGTGACCCTGGACGTTTGACACTTGCGATAGTTAAAGTTTATTAATGTGCCTACAACATTACAAACATTAGCAAAAAAAACTGAACATGATTATTAGCATTCATTCCCCGACTGACTGAATAAAGTCAGTAAAAATAAACAAGACAATATAATTACATTTTTTAAAAATTTATTTTGCTCTCCTTGTTAATGGATATTAGAATCCATTCTCAGGTATTTGAATTAATCAGTATACATTAATTAATATATATTAATTATATAATAATTATTATACCTTAATTATTATTCATATTTATTTATTTTAATACTTCAATACTTTAATCACTCTATCTTAATTACTATTCATATTTATTTATTTTAATATTTTAAAATTAAATATTTTATACAATCACTTTTATAAAGAACTGAATTTCAAATTTCAAATTAAAAAGTTCTAGAAATAAAATTTTATCATAAATTTATGTACATTTATGTACATTTATGTACTTTGAACTTGATGAGTTTGCGAGCATTCTTTCATTTTAAATGTCTCGACACGATAATAATATCAGTTATTATTACTTACTTTTTCAAGTTAAAAATTAAAAGGTTATAAAAATAAGCACAAGAAATTCTTTTATGTGTATATCAAACAATTTTTACGCAAGTGCATAGTTAAGCAAATGTAAGCAATAACTTATTCTTCCAATGACAAAGAAGTACCTTTTTATATTCTTTCGTGTTTTATGTTTTTTCATCGATAATAATGCAACAATTTTAAAGACTGATTTCTTCTTAGAGCTCGCAAACATATATTTTTGCATATCATTGTATCTTTTATTGCTGCACCATTGATTATAAAGTCAATCACAAGGATCATTGATTATAAAGTCAATCACAAGGATCATTGATTACCAAGTATTGCAAAAATCTTGTAAAAAAAAGAAAACATGCGGAAGTATATTTTTGCATTAAATGTCGATAAGTTATACATCTTATTTAATATTATAAATATAAAAAAATAATGGATAAAGGACATATAAAACTGGATTTTGAAGTATAAGAGTAAACTTTACTGGGAGATATATAAAAGTACAATATTCATTATTCAAGTACACTGCTATTAAGAAAAATAAATCTCTGTCTAAAGATTATATATGTATGTATGTATGTATGTATGTACGTATTCTATATAAATGTTCTGTACAAGTTCATTTTACTTCAATTGTATACTCTTTATTCCATCAGAAATAATTAACCAAAAATTTATCGATGATCATATATCATATATCATTAGTTTATATATCGTTAGATCATATATCATTAGTTTGTTGTCAGACAAGGTGCATAGAATGTATATAAATGAAAAGTATATTAAAGACGGACAAAGGATTGTAATTTCTTGAAAGAACCAGTTTGATACGAGCAGTTAAGAAAATTAAAAATATGAAATAATCGGCGAATTTTTTTATTTCATTAAGAATTAACATTAATACAAAATATAAATTAAAAGGTTCCGCGATCACATTATGCGACGCAACGACATATATTCGATGTGCTTGCTGTAAATACATCCATGCGAGCGAATCTCTTTCCATTCAGCCGGCTTGAAGTCGTTGTGGAACGAAAGTGAAGTTGCGTAAACGATCCCGAAAGCAATCCATTGGCAAACGATTTGGATCGCGAGGAATCGCGCGTAAATTCGGCGCAAGATCTCGTAATTTCCTTTTTGCGGGAAAGATGCATTTCGATGTTGGCGAAAGTGCGACACTTTAAATTCAAAATCATCCCGAAATTTCTCCAAATATACGAATGTAATTATAAGATTCGATATATGTTTCAAAACTGTATTAAAATTATCTCTATTCGTAAGATAAACTTAGCGAGCGTGATTTCTTCACGATGATGGCAGCATCGATACGTACAACTTTAAAACTATCATTACAGAGTAATCAACTAGTAAAATCATAAGTCAGCAATCCACAGAGAGTATTCCCATAGAGAAGATTGAATCGCGCCATCACTTTTCTATTTAAAGGCTGGCTAACTGAGAGAAAGAGAGAGATCCTTCGTCTCTCTTATTCTTATTCAGTATCCCTCGATAAACTGTGACACAAATAGTCATGTTGCACGATGAACTTTACGGAGAATTCGCATAGTTTAATGTCACATGGGACTCCCATAGGGGTTTCAGGTCAATATTCGAGAGAAAGAAATACTCGTATCACGCGACTTGAATTTCTTCGCGAGCTGTAATAATTTTTCCTCGAGCTACCCCAGCTCTTACGACGATGCTCTACTGGCGGAAGTGCGGACGCGTACCGAACGGTCACCCACCCACCCAACCATCCAGAGACGGCTTCGCTTTAATAGACGTTTCTACTGCACGTTGATAATGGTTGCGGTCGTCTTATAGTCCAACATCTCTGGCAACGGCCGATGGCTCACGCTCGCGCGTCGACCAGCTGTCGCGATTGTGGTAGTGATGGAAAATTCGCGTTGGTAGCGGTCAGGGAAGCTCTATAGCTGATCGTGGTTTAGTCGTAGTCCGTACGCAAACGGCGACGGTTCGTAACTTATCCAAGTTCATTCGTGTTATCTTTGGTGTTCATCTAAGACAGATTTAAGGCTTATTCGTCGCCGATCAGAGTGAGTAATTGAAAGTAATTTGAAAGATTCCCTCTTGAGAGATTTGCGCTAGGAGGAAAGAGAGAGTGAGGGAATGATGTGTCCGAGTATGAAAAATTTCGAAAATTGACTCCTTTTTAATTAACGCTAAGTTAAAAGTTGATTTTGTATTTTGTATGAGATTAATTCCTGATAAAAAAAAATGCCTATTTTCTATTCTTAATATTCTCAACTGATCATGTCAAGCTGGTTCTTTCAAGAAATTACAGTCTCTTGTTCGTCTTTAATAATTCTAACGAACGCAGACAGACGTGTCGCAAGAAAAACTACGCAAGATGTGAGTTATAAACATTGTGCAGTGTGTAATTTTATTCTTTGAACTAGTCCTTTCTAATTGTTTTCAATTATTCTGATAATCAACTAGTTATGAATGTACTCTTTATTGAAAAATAATAACATTTTTTAATTCTTAATACTTTTCGAGATTCAATGATAAATTAAAATTTTATTAATATATAGTTTGTCAAAAATGAAGTAAATTGTGCGAATTAAATAAAATTAAATATTTTTATAAATTTTCAACTTATTTCATAAGCGAAATTTCTACAGTGAAATCTTTGAAATTATCCGAATTATCGATTAACCGAAGAAATAAACATCAAAATTATTTTTGATGGACGTTACATACAATAATAATTCCAGTTGTTTTTCTCTCATAAACAGATAGAACTTTCAGCGAAATGTAAATATTTGAATAAAAAATATAAACAAGATAATAAATAATAATTAATTGTTCGACCAATAATATTGTGATCGAAAAGGAATCGAATATAGAATTGATAAATCATCTGTGATATTTAAAAATTAAAAATATTAAAGTATAAAGAATTGTCTGTATTCGAGACTATAAAATTCGTTTATAAAAAAATAATAAATATTGTGTATTTAACCTTGTGTCGATTATGTTAAGAAATTCATTATAAAAATTCATTAAGCAGTTTGTCCCCCAATTTTAATTCAACTAATAAACATTCTGTTGTATTAAAGCACTGATATCAAATTAAGTAAAAAAATGTTCGCAAAGGAAAAATAGCTTCTACCTTATTCTTTAAAGAATATGCTTTGAATGTTTCGTAAATCTTATAAGGCAAGCAACACTTATGTATTTCATAATTTTTTTACCAGTCTTATATTTCACGCTGATGTTATTATAGATAGACATGCTTTGTGTAATACAACGTGATTATGTGGAACAAGAGAAATTTCTAACATATAATTTTATGAAGTAATCTTGAACTTTATAAATTAATCGGATCAATCATTATAAATATTCCGAATCTTAAAGATTAAAAAAAATTTTTCGAATAAAGCTAGTTAGTACTTGAAGTCTTCATTCCTCATATAAATCTGTATTGTAATATATTAATTAGCCAGACCAAAAAAATTTTATGGAAACTTAATTCTCAAACTTAATATAAGAATTATCCAATGTATAAAGAAGATTACACATCAGATTGAAAAGAAAATATCAAAATAAAAAAGTTCAATGCTACTCTTTAGATATATGAGATATATGAGAGGAAAATATTTTCAAATAATTCTGCGTTGCCAAACAGAGTCTGATATTCGCAAAGCTAACAAAGAATGTGTGTGGAAAGATGATCGGGAGAGTGGGAAGAAAACCATCTGATTCGCTACCTTCATGGTCACAATAAAAGGATAAAGACAAAATGTGGTTCTGAACTGGTGCCGGCAGCATTTATACGAAACATGTTATCGGTTATAATTTTTAGGTATTGCCTAACGGTAATACAAAAATATATAAATAAAACATTTATGTATATTATTATTAGCTCATATATAATATATTTAATCTACTGACAGAAACATACATTCCTATGCATTAAAACATGTTGATAGAAAATTAAAATTCAGACGTTCATTGTATACGCACTTATATTTTTCGGTAGATTAGACTCTTGTCACTCAAACGTGCCGTTCTACATTGTGGCCTTGTATTTTGAAATTGCGTGATTGTGAATGTCGCGTGATTAATCTCTTTTTCTTACATTTTTGGAACGTGTTAATGCCAGTTTTTAAAATTGATTTTGATTAGATATATAATAATAATTGTGTATAATGCTAACCATCAATACATAAAAGTTCATAATTTTAAATTTTTATTACATTTGGTTATTTGTTTATCGATTAAAAAATTTGGAGCAACACAGTCCATAAAACAATGTAAGAAGTATATGACGAATATAAATTGCATATAAAAAAAAATACTCCTCGGAATATATATATATACACTCCTCGAAATAAATAAATAAATAAATAAATAAATAAATATATATATATATATATATATATATATACACACACACATATATATATTTACCTATTTATAAAGATATATTGAATTCATTCTCAACATAAGATTTAAAAGTATTTCTCTTAATGAGGTATATAAAAATACTAATTTCTTTAAATATTACAAAAATTTTGTTTTTTCTTCTTCGTAATCGAAAATATGTCATTAAAAAAGTTATATAGACATATAAAAAAAATCAAATAAAGTTAATATGAATAACTACGTAGAACTAGGTATGCGAAATAGGTGCAACAATGAGCTCATGTCATGATATGTGACACGTAATCAGTATATACTGCCCACGATTGTTGCAGTAACCTAGTTCCTTCAATGAGATAAAAAGTCGAATATATCTCGAGTTACTCTATTCCTAAAATTTTTCGTATTATTTAGAGAAATATGAAAGAAACTTATTGTTAGAAAAAAAATTCAATAACAAATTATCACTCGATGTCTACTACAGAATCTGTAGTTCTAATTCATAGCCTCAATGACGTAAGTTATTGCAGTAACAATTTATTGCCATTTAAAAGTTCGAAAATTATTGATCATACTAATCAAGATGCTCCAATCATGTTTTTTTTTGCTAAGAAAAAACTACAAAAATTTAACATTACAATTTGCGATTTTTACAAATCATTACAAGATCGAAGCGATAATTATGTTACTTATGTTTTGTTATTGAAATGGACATATATAAATTAACTCAATTAAAAAATAGTAATAATATTGCAGCGATAATCTCAAAATAATTAGACGTCATATTTTTAAATATGATTTATGACTCATAAAGTATGATTTATGATTCGCAATGTGCAATTTGTTATTACGATTTAATTATTTAATTATTTATTGTGTACAAAGAACGAATATTATATAACACAACGTAGTTGTGCATTACAACGTAGTTGTGCATTACAACGGATTCTTGCTATCAAGTTTAAATTGATACATATATAGTGCAATCACGCATATGCACGCGCGCGAAAAATAGATTCAATTATATTAGAATATTAGAAAAAGGTATTTCAAAACTTTCTTCCTACAGAAAAAAGATCAATTATTAAGATATTACTAGAAGGAAATATTATATATTACTATTTTATTATTTCTACAAATAAATGAAATTAATAAATTAGTGATTAAGGCCATTAATTTTCTCATTCTCTCTAACAAGGAAAAAGATGAAAATTAGCTGTATCGCAAACCAACAATCTAGTTATATAACGGCAGATGTGAAAAATGTAAAAAAAAATGATACCATGCATTTACTGGTTATACGCAACAGAATAACATGAATCACTACTAGCGCATATAACCAGTAAATGCACGATATCATTCATATATATATATATATATATATATATATATATATATATATATATGAAGTTTATTATCATATTTTTATAGTATGTACAGAATAAATCATCAGTTGATATATGTATAAATATATAGTTTGTTGATAAATACTCTATTATAATAAATTCTTTGCGCTATAAAAAATTATTTTTTTAAAAATTACTCAATAATAATATTATTAAAATTACAAATTATATCAAAATTTCGTCAATTTTGCAGATCGACATATCAGATAACCATGGTAAAAGCATACAATGGTGCGTTGCTCCTAGCGGATGTCTTGCTGCTTATTTTGAAGATTCTATATTACATCTGCGAAAGCGTGTATAAATTTTTCGTCCCAACAGAAGAGAAGAGCGTAGTTGGTGAAATCGTTTTAGTATGTATCAAGTTTACAAAAATTCATGTAATTTAATAAAATTATTTTTACATTAAATAAAAAAATAAAACGCAACGATTACATTCAATTTAAGTTGCAACTTATTGTTAGATATTGTTGCATATAAATAAAGATATATTAATTGTTAAATGATGATCGTTAAATAATTTTAAAAAATTTTCATTTTAAAGAAATTTTTTCTTTTTTGTTTTCTCTAGAAGTTTATATTATGAGTATATAATTTCATATTCGTCATTCCGCCCAATTCAAAAATAAATTACCAAGTACATAAAAAATATTCTACCTTATATGCAACAAAACGTTTAATGAAAAAATATCCCTAAAAATAATTTATAAAAATTTTCCCTCAAAAAATATATATAATTTTCCTAAAAAAAAATCAAAACTAAATATGAAATCAATAATTAATTAGCCAAGTACATTGAAGCAATTGATAATTTAAAATATTTGTCACAAATTCAATCTTGCATTTATGTATTATAGATTCTGGACAAAATGAAAATGATTTTTAAAAAAAATTCCATACTTTGTATGATATATAAAAATACATTATTATGTGTGATCCAAATAAATATTTGTACAATATATGAAATAGCATTAATATATTGCGGGTTTTATATTGCAGATTACAATTCCGCCCAATTCAAAAATAAATTATGACGAGTGCAATTCATTATTAATTCAAAAATATGTTTTTATAATATAAATATAATCAATTATAATAAAAATAACAAAAAATAAATGTAATTATCATATATTATTTATTACTATCTTCTTAATTATTTCATATATTATTTATCATCTATAAATTCGCTCGAATAAACAGATTTTCTTCCACTGAACAATATACACATAATTACAATTTGTTGTAAAGAATATTTTACATAATTTTAATTTTTTACATGATGCGCTTATTCGAAAACAATTTTAAGGTAAATTTAGAATGGAGGAAAATTAATATTCTCATTTGTGTAACAAAATAAATGAAATTTAATATTATCTTTATTTCTGGAAAGCATAATAAGTAATTTTAAAAACATATGTAAATTAATAATGTATATTACATCTTATTATGCTTGTATAGATAACAGGCGCGGGTCATGGTATCGGAAAAGAGTTGGCACTCCGTTACGCATCTCTGGGCGCAACCGTGGTATGTTGGGATTTAAATCAAGAAGCAAACGAGGAGACATTGAGCGAAATAAAAAAGACGGGAACGACTGCAGCATACGCGTATCAGTATGTATTATTATTTTTTCTTTCTACAAAAATAAATATAAAATCAAATAAAAATAAAATCGAGAGAAATCGACGCTACTCGAGATGCGTTATAATAAAAATTACAATTCGATAGGACAAATTCAATTAAATTCTAATAAAGCATCTTTATTTTGATACGCAGATGTGACGTATCGGAAAGGGAACAAGTCCTCAGCGTGGCCGAGAAAGTCAAAAAGGAAGTCGGAGACGTTACTATCTTGGTTAACAATGCTGGTATAATGCCTTGCCACGCCTTCCTTGATCATACAATCGACGAAATTAAACGAATCTTCGACATTAACGTACTGGCCCACTTCTGGGTAAATGAATAAAAATTAATACATATGAATGTTAATTGAATATATATGTATAAAAAAATCTTTCAAACGTGTATTATTTTTTAATAGAACTATCTAAAATCTAAATCTAAAATGAGATTATATAATACTAATAATTACTATATATATAAAATATGAAATATTTTTTGATCGCAAGCTATTTGTAATAATATTTATGTTCTATTGTTCTATTCAGATGCTGCAAGCATTTCTGCCAAGTATGATCGAAAAAAATCATGGTCATGTTGTTGCACTCTCGTCATTGGCAGGAATCGGTGGCCTTCCGAATTTAGTTCCCTATTGCGCTTCGAAATTCGCAGTTAGAGGTAAGCAAACTCGTATTCTTTTTAATTTTAATACCGCATTTCATGTATAAACACATTGATGCGCAAAATATAGGCTTTATTCTCAATCGTGCCATGTAATTACAGGGCTTATGGAATCAATTAGTGAGGAATTACGGATATCTACCAAAGGGAAATCTTTAATCAAATTTACTACCATTTATCCGTACATGGTAGACACCGGACTTTGCAAGAAACCAAAGATAAGGTAAGAGTATTTATAAATGAAACGTATATGCACACAAAGAATGCATTCATAAAGGATGTTTCGCAATACACGACATGTAATTCCGCTGTTAATTATTGTACTGTATGTATTACTATGTACTATAACAAATAATTATGTGCAAGACTGATTCGTAAAATTGGATATTTCATGACATATTTCTAAATCATAATGATAGATTATGCATGGATACTCACAAATATATAATTATCTACATATCGTTATTAACTAGCTATACTTTTTACATGCAGACTAAATTTTTGGATGCGAGGTGAGCTATTGCGTTCTTTTATACCAGAAAAAATATGTGGAACACACGTATATGACGCAAAATAAATTTATAAGCAGTTTATTTTAGATCTTACACGTTAAGAACACTTGCACTTTAGCATTTCGAATAAAATTTTAAATGGCATGAAGTTAATAATTATTCTTTATCTATCTTAATAATTTTTTTTATTATCAGTAGTAGTAAAAATATTTTAATTTCAATAGGTTTCCGAATGCCATGCCGTTGGTTTCACCGGGACAAACAGCTTCACAAATAATCCGTGCGCAGAGGCGCGATTATCGAGAGAGATCTGTGCCTCCAGTATGGCTGCCATTGGGCATAATGTTAAGGTAATCAAATTCTTACAAAATCTTCGAATATATAAAAATCCTAATAGCGTAAAGAAAATATTCTAAAAAATATATTTCGGTACATTAATATTTGAAGTTATAGTTAATGATATAAAAAAGATTGTCAAAAACACAAATTGGTGCAGGTAGAAAGAAAGAGAAAAAAAGAGAGAAAGAGAGAGAAAACCCGTCAATTTGATTTTTGTGATCAGTTTTATCAGCCAATTTTACTTTAATATTTATTTAATGAACTCAGGATATATACATATATTCAATAATCGTTACTAGACTTTTCTCATAACATGTTGCGAATGCCAATTTTCGTTAATATCACAATTTATCTGTTATAATTTTTTATACCTATCATAATTTTTTAAAGAAATGTTAGTAACAAATAAAAATAAGAAAAGTCAATCAATGTATAAATATTTTCATTTCAGGAATTTTCCCGATAATGCGTTACACACCTTAATAGATTTCTGCGACAGTGGTGTCGAGGCAGTGAGCTAACAGACACAAGAAACACTCATATATATATATATAAAAAAAAACAACTTAAAAAATCAAATCTGTGAATAAAATTTTTGATACGATTATGTATAAAATCTATTAAGTTTCCGCACTTTTTATAAGATAAAATAATTCGAAATTGCCAACAGTTTTTAGATTGTTAACACGTTTAAAGTAAAACATTTTAGAGTTGCCTTTCTCTTTTTGATATCGCTCTACATATGGTAAAAATAATTATTTTGATTAATTAATCATAAATAATTAATTGTCGTAAACACCGGAGTAATGTGCATAAACGCACAAGTGTAGATGTTTATACAATAAGCAACATTAGTGTTGTAAGTAATTCTTTTGTAAAATGTACCGAAAGGAATTGCATAAAAATGCTTCACCGTTGTAATCACATGAGCATATATATCAATTTTTAATTTTAATGAACAGCATTATTTCGTTCTGTTAAACTGATAATCAAAATATGGTATACCTGTAATGATAAATCGCGTATAGTCTGTTATTTATAAAACTAATAATTTACTCCGATAAACTTCTGCTCACACTTGTGTGTATATTGTTATTTCATAAGAGTTACTTATATAATATATAAATATACATTAGCAATTTATATTATTATAACAAAGCGCAATATGCATATATACATTATATATTATATAAAATTGTCTGCGAAATGTTATTTGCGAGTATTTCATGTATGATAATGTGCGTATTTCTTGTCGACAATATAAGTTCATCAAGAGATTGACGATTTGATATGATTCGATGTTCTCAAATTCTAATCTATACTGCTATTTTTGCACACAACTAACTTTTGTATAATCTTTTATTTCCACTTTTTTACTTTTGTTGTGTTCAAAGATAGCACTTTTATATACATATATACATATAACATATCCATATTATACACATATATCGGAAGAAATTTATTCAAAGTTACAAAATTTTGATACAATAACAATATTTATCAATGCTGTCTCGAGATACGTATTTATATCTAATTTGTTTGTTATATTTAGTCTGTTTTTCTATTAACAGTAAATAAATTAATTTTCAAACATTGGAAATATAAAAATAAAAGATTACAACTGTTAAGTAATTAAATAAATAAAGATTTCACTATATGAACGAATTAAAAGTTATTTGATAATTTCTGTAATTATATCTCTCTCATATGGCACGCCGTTTTGCTATTTATTAATAAGATTTTCTTAACCTAAAATAAAAATTCAATAATTGATTTAAACTGAAGTAGATAGTTTTTCGGCATCATTTTTATTATGTTATAACATAATAAAAATGAATTAAAATTATGTCTTGACAAAATTAATTCAAAATACATAGGTCCATATTCTAAATTTTTTTTTATCGATAAAAGTGCCTCTAAAAGTGACTTTATAAGCCTTCTGATTGGTTATAAGCCACTTTTAGAGGCACTTTCATCGATGAAAGAGGATTCAAAATATGGACCATAAAGAAATATACAGCCTATACGTGGAATTATTTTTATGTCAAGACATAATATTAATTCATTTTTATTATGTTGAGATAATATTAATGTATTTTTATTTATATCGTAACAAAATAATAATTGTAGGAATATAAATTATGTAAACTATCATAATAATTCAGTGAATTAAAATTAAGCTACGACATAATAGAAAATCACGATTTAAAAATTATGTCATGTCCTAATAGAAATTCGGTAAATATAAATTATGTTATAACAGAATAAAAATTGAAAATTAAAATTACGTGTGACTGTCATTTTAATCCTAGATTTCATATTAAATTTTAAATGGAAAGAAATTTTTATTATGTTAAGACATAATATTTATAGAGAATTTGTATTATGCACATAATTTTAATTCCCGAATTAAAATTCATGAATTAAAATTATACACCTAATTTTTATTCCAGAATTTGTATTATGCACATAATTTTAATTTCCGAATTTTCATTATGTACATAATTTCAATTACCGAATTAAAATTCACGAATTAAAATTCACGAATTAAAATTATGCACATAATTTTAATTCCCGAATTTCCATTACGTACATAATTTTAATTCCTGAATTAAAATTCACGAATTAAAATTATGTACATAATGGAAATTCGTGATTGGTGGCAACTCTGCACGTCTACGCGCGGCGTTACGTTCGATATCGCGGCGTTAAGCCTTGTGTCCACGATGCTAGAAATCGGTCCGAGTCCTCGGATCGAAAAATGTGTAGCCAATTAATATGCAGTTTTTACGGAAAGGCAGCAATTTCATTGGCTACACATTTCTCGGTCCGAGAACTCGGACCGATTTCTAGCATCGTGGACACAAGGTTTAACGCCGCAATATCGAACGTAACGCCACGCGTAGACGTGCAGGGTTGCCACCAATCACGAATTTCCATTATGTACATAATTTTTATTCGTAAATTTTAATTCAGGAATTAAAATTATGTACATAATGGAAATTCGGGAATTAAAATTATGTGCATAATTTTAATTCGTGAATTTTAATTCGTGAATTTTAATTCGGTAATTGAAATTATGTACATAATGAAAATTCGGAAATTAAAATTATGTGCATAATTTTAATTCGTGAATTTTAATTCGGTAATTGAAATTATGTACATAATAAAAATTCGGGAATTAAAATTATGTCCATAATTTTTATTCCCGAAAAATATTTATGTTATAACATAAAATAAATTTAGAATTAATTTTTTGTCTAGACATAATTTGAATTCTGCATTTTCAATTATGTTATAGCTAAATAATAATTTGATGAATTATAAATATGTCTAGACATAATAATAATTCCTTTTTCTTGAGTATTATTTTAATGTGATAGAATTTTTATGATGATATTAAATAGCAAAACGGCGTGCCATACTCTCACGTTTTGCGTCAAATTTGAAGGATTGTCAGAAAAATATATGATAGAACAAAAATAAGTGTTTCTATTTCATACCTTATATATTATAAAAAAATGAGAACATAATTTTTAACTTAATCATGTATCAAATGTGTTTTTTTTATTTTTATAAAGGTTAAATCTAAAACATAGTTTTAAAGATAATATAATAAAGAGAGAGAGATAATATAAAATATAATATAAAATTAAAAATTGAGAGAAGAGATCAAGTAAATTATAAATAATAGAATTGAATAAAAGAATAATTAATTTTCGATTAATTTTTTTAAATAAAGGAGATTTTTTAGCGAAAAAATATCATATATTACATTTTTTCAAGAATTTAATGCGAGACTTTCAAAAAATATTTATATAGAAAAAATCGGAATCACAATGTCTTAAAATGTTTAATACATATTTTTTTATCTAGGTTGTCTAATATAAAGTTTGTATAAACTATAAGTCAGTTGCTATATTAAAGAATATACACAATCATAAACAAAATTGTTCCTAAAAAGAGGGAAACAAAATAAATTAACTTACTTGTAATAAAGTTAATCAATCAAATTATAAAAATGATGATAAAAATAAAATACAGGAAATTAAGAAACAGGAGAATTTACACGTGCGCATACATAATACATATAAATATAAAGTGGGACATAAGTTAAAGATCAAGAACTTATATAAAAAGAAGAATCATAAGAATCAGTAATTAGCAGAATCAAAGAGCAAAACCTCAACAACTTATATAAATTGATATAAATCGAAGAATCAGTCATTAGCAGAATCAAAGAGCTTTGAGATTCATCAGATTGGAAGATGAAAATAATATCATCATAAAAGAGTTTTGGACGACGATTATAATCAGGTAAATAAAATAAATCTTACCATATTTGTGTCTAATAATTGTTCGGTTTTATGCAATAAATCAAAAATCAAAAGATTTTTTCGCAAAATTTCTTATTTAATTATTCATAAACTATAATATTTTATTCGTAGAAATATTTGTAAAAATATATAAAACAAATAAAGCAAAAATTTGGAAAATATTCGTTAGAAAAATTTATGTTGAAGATACTTGTATTTAATACCAATCTTTAAGTATTGATATTCATACACAATACGTACATTACATACACAGACACACTCATATATTACTCTTATTTTAAATATTGATGAAAGTTTTTAATCATAAAGAAAGATTTTGTCTTAATTTGATATAAATTAGGACTGTTGCTATTGGATAATTATAAATTTACATTAATGACATTAAACCGAGCCAGCAAGATATGTAAGATTGACCATGTTTTGATTGGCGCTGTAATCAAACAACTTGAGACAGATTCCGATATAATGTATTCCTTCGTCACGTATAATGTTCAATTATCTTGAAAGAATTATGCAAAAATTTGCATCTACAATTTTAATTTATTTTAAATAAGTTCAAATATTGTTAATAGATAGCAGTCAAAATAAAATAAAAATAATTTATATAAAATAATTTATAAAAATAATTTATACCTCTTCTGAATAAAATTTTCTTCTTATGTGAGACGTTTGCGATAGAATATCTGTAATATAAGTCCTCGCTTTCTATGACAATGAAAATACTAATTTAGAACATATACTGATATAATAGCCGATATATAGATATAATAGCTTAATAATTTACTTTTTAATAGCAAGTTATACTTGTTTTGTAAGATATGATGTGTAATAACTGAATATTAAAAATATATTTCAATATTCTGTTATTATACATCATATCTTACAAAGCAAGTATTACTGTCTATTAAACTGCAAATTTTAAGATTACGTAAAATAGTATATCTTTAAGTATCAAATCCTACAATATAACTAGTATTAAAAATTCTCTCTCCTTTCCTCTCTCGTACTGCCTATAAATATATTACTTAAATTTTTCTAAGAAACAGAAAAAAAGAGAAAGTGAGAGAGAAAACGAATCAATTCTTATTTTACTTTTACCTAAAAAATATACATTATTAATATTTAATATGTATTACTAACTTTCCAGATAATTATGGCGAAAATATACGATGGCACGCTTCTTCTGAAAGAAATATTATTTCTTATTTTGAAAGTTTTTTATTTTATTTGCGAGAGCATATTCACAATGTTTATTCCAATAACAAAAAAGAGCGTAGCTGATGAAATAATTTTGGTACGTGGAATTCATAGAATATGCATAGATAAAGAAGCTATTTTTTCTATACTAATATATTCAATTTATAAAATTAATATATGTAAATATGTTAACAAATTTATCTTATCAAAACATTATTTCGTCTTATAAATTATTCTATCAAATACCAAGCCAACTTGAATTAAAAATTTGTAAATTGTAAACTATAAAATATTCATGATAATATGTGTAACTATATATAATATATAATGATAATATATATAATGGAAATATATAATGATGCTTACTAGTCTGGTACTTAATACATTTATTGCGATAGGTAACAGGTGCAGGTCATGGTATCGGAAAAGAATTAGCGATTGGTTATGCATCGTTAGGAGCAACAGTCATATGTTGGGATATTAATGAAGAAACTAACAAGCAAACAATGAACGAGATTAAAATGATGGGGCAAAACGCTGTATACGCATATCAGTAAATCAATGTTACTTGATTTTATAAAATAAAAAGTGATTCGAATAGTTTACGCGCATACAATTAACAACACATATTTAACTACTATCAGCTGATTAAAAATTTGAGAAAAATTTTTATAGGTGCAATGTAGCGGACAGGAAAGAAGTCTTTAGGGTAGCTGAAAAAGTGAGAAAAGAAGTCGGTGACGTTACTATTTTAGTCAACAATGCCGGTACAGGATTTTTTAGAACACTCTTAAATAAAAGCGCCGATGAAATTACACGAGTTATAGATGTCAATTTAAAATCGCATTATTGGGCAAGTAATATATTTGAGATATACATACATAGCAATTATAAGATATACGCACACACAGATATATATATATATATATATATATATATATATATATATATTATATAAAGCCTATATAACACATTATAGCCTTATGTATATAAAATAATTAGCAATATAATTTACATTATTCTTAGAAATAGAGATAGTACTGAAAATTAATTTACCACATTCACAATTGAAATAAGTTTAAAAGACTAAATAAGTATATTCACATGTATACATACACACGCATGCACGTATGTATAATTGTTCTCAACGAAATCTTTAGACGTTGCAAGCATTCCTACCAAGTATGATTAAAAAGAATCACGGTCATATTGTGGCGGTCTCATCAGTAGCAGCATTTAAAGGCATTATGCATGGTACGGTTTATTGTCCCACAAAATCCGCGGTCAAAGGTAATTCAATCTTATTATAGTCTTATTCGTATGTATAACGTGTAATTATTAACCTTTTTCTTCAAGGCATTTTAGTGGTACCTTTGGTGAATATAAATAATTTCATTATAATCGACTGCTATCAGTTAAATTGTTTCTACATATATCAAAATCAAAGTCATCTCTTCATTGTCGAAAAAATCAAAATCTTTAAAATATTTTTCTTTTTATATTTTTTAGTTGTGGTACAAAATATGTCGCCATAGCGACGCCTATGGAGTGCAAAGGTTAATATAATATAATATAATTGTAAATTGACGAATATTATGCGAATATAAATTCAAGATGAAAATAAAAATACAATTACAGAGCATATTTTTCTAATATTTTTTTCATGTGCGTATTACAGCACTTATGGAAGCTATCAGCGATGAATTACGTATATATAGCAAAGGAAAATCTTTGATTAAATTTACTACCGTCTTTCCAGCCTTAGTACTTACTGGACTTGTCAAAAATCCAAGAATGAGGTACATTTATATAATAATATAAAATTAATGAATTGTAAATAATATTTCTTAATGACGATAAATATATGTAAATATATAAATTATAATCTTATTCATATATTTTGTAAGTCAGCATATTCGATAAAAAATTAGAGCTTTTTATTAGCATTAGAACTTATATACATTTGCATTGAAAAAAATGTTTTAAGTAATAAAATATAAGAGTAATAGTTATTCTGATAAATAATTTTATTTTATTTGTCAATGATAGATTTGCCAGTATAATGAAAGGGCTTACACCACAGGAAGCAGCTTCACTAATAATTGATGCACAAAGACAGAATTTCCGAGAAAGAAGTATACCTTCATTTTGGCTGCCGATATTACGTTTATCAGGGTAAATCGCAGTAAATAAAAATTTAATCATTAAATGCATAGATTTTCAAATAAATCAGTTACATATGCCAATAAGCTGCAAGGCAATTCATAAATCGCTAATAAATGCAAATATTATTGTACCATGTTCATATTATTTCTGTACATTCTCTATAATGAAAATAATATTTTAATTTCAGATTTTTACCCAACAAAGCATTCTATTGCGTTTGGGATTTCTTAGAGTTCGGCGATATATTCGGTGATATAAAAGATTAAAGAATTTGGAAAAATGTGGGCCCGTATACATCATTATATAAATATATATGTATATCTTCCAATATATGTTGTATTACTCTGAATTTGTTATTTTACACATTCAAAATATTAAAAATATCATTATTTTATAATTATAATTATTATAATCATAATAATTATTATAACCATTATAATTTTATTATTATTTTTCAATTTATAAAATAAATATCTTTTGTAGAAAATTACTGTTATTTAGAATAAAAAATAATTTCAACATTTTTTAAAATAATTTTATGTATATATTTTATATAAAATGTTTGA
The DNA here is from genome assembly GCF_025532165.1 of Camponotus vicinus. Classification (NCBI taxonomy): domain Eukaryota; kingdom Metazoa; phylum Arthropoda; class Insecta; order Hymenoptera; family Formicidae; genus Camponotus; species Camponotus vicinus. The sequence goes on from NW_028141947.1 coordinate 271,230, forward strand.
ATGTAAAATATGTGAAATTAATTCCATTTGATAATATAAAAGATAAAATTTAAAACCTTTCATATTTAAATTAGAATAACTTTAGATTGGAATAAATTTAATAGATTATCAAAATACTACATCAATAAATAAATAAATTTTTTATTCATTATCACATTCTGATTTAACGAATTGATCTCTTTATAGTGAATAAAATAATAATAATTCAAATAGACTGCTGTTCAGTTCCATGAATTTTTATTTGTTATAATGATTTTAAGAATCGTAAAAATATAGAATCGTGAGAATATCGAAGATAAAATTAATATACTACATATAGATAAATTTTGCAATTAGCCATTTAATTAAACAACTCTGATGAACCTTATTTATATCTATATATAATAATATTAATATCTATCATTTTATATTCCACATTTCTTTCCTTTATATTTTTCATTTAAATTTTCTTACCTATTCTACAAATGTAAATCCGTTTAATATATAATAGGCATAAAGTCGAATCAAACATTATTATTGCTCTTTTTTCATAGTGTAATACAAATTAAAATTTAATATATGTGGCAAATACAAATTAAATAAATTTCAATCTTATTTTAATTTATAATAATTTATAATTTACATATAGAATTTTTATGCAAAATAAGTTAAAAACACAAGACAAAATTTAAATAATAAGATTCATTAAGCTATTTAAAAGATTCATAGAGAAATCAGTATGCGCATAATTACGATAATTTCTACTAAATGCGAATTTTTCTTGATATTAATATGTAATTCGCGCATTATTATTCTTTTTAAATTTTAATATACATTTCTAGCCTATTTACTAAGCATTTTATCTCAGCAGTCCAAATGTGATGAAATTTACTAAGCATTTTATCTCAGCAATCCAAATGTGACGAATCAAGAGACTTGAGCGCTCCCATCATAGGAGCTAATTTCACAAGAGATAGTTTATTTCTGGACACTCGCTAGAGAGTATCGGCGTAGAAAACTCACCTTCGCTTTTACTTGTGAACACCTAACTTCGCCTGAGTAGGATCGAAAAAGTAGTTATTTAAAGTGTATATAATGGTTGTTTAAACGACAAGTATAATAAAGAGTAACCTTCAACTAGTCAATTGTCACAAAGACTGTAATCAGGCAAATATACATGAGTTTATCACAATTGTATTCGTCAGTTCTTGCTTCTGTTCGTGCAAAGAAACAGTTTACGTTCTAAATATTCCGTTCACACAAATTTCGTAAGTATTATTCTAGTAAAATATAATTAAAATGTCTCGTAACTCGTCGAAAGTTTAAATATTGATATCCGTTCAATTTTCACGATTTCTCTTTACATAATCAATATTATAACAAAATAATTATTATATTATATTCTATCCTAAGAAGGAAAACCAAATTTCTCTTTCTGTGTAAATTTATTTCAAACATAAAATATTCTAAAAATAAGAGATACATTTTATATATATTTCTCGTGTGTATATGAGTTTTATAATAAATTTATAATAACTTTATAATAAATTTTATTATAAATAGTTATCAAATATTTTATTTTAAATAGTTATCAAATATGTATATTTAGCACAAAAAAATTATTGATCGCGTTTTTACTCAATTCAAATTAAATTCGTTTTGTGCTAAAGAAGACGGTAGTTATTATAATCAATATTTTAATCAATATTATAATCAATATTTTTATCTTATAATCAACAATTTTATTTGAGATATATATAAAGACGTTTCTGATATTCGAAAAAAATCTATTTTTTAAGGCCACATAATTATGCGTACGTGTGTGTAGATTTTCTTAATAGAATCATAAAATTTAAAATAGAATTATAAAGGAATATTAAACTATTTGCAAGATATTTCATAATTTATTTTGAAATATTATGTGACCTAAAATATATATTTATATATACACTATATATATATATATATATATATATATATATATATATATATATATATATATCTTGTAAACTCTCTGTATTAATTGTAAAATAATTTTGTCTCAATACTTTCATATATACAGAATAATGAGATCAATTGATTAATATACATAATTGTATTTAAAATAATATGTAACTACACATTGTAATGCTACATTCGGATACATAAGGATTTATATAAAGATGATTGTTAGACATAATTCTACTTATTATTCTACTTATTATCCTGTAAATAATTTAGTGAATATTTTAATGAAAGAGTGAATAGAACATATTTCATGTTTTATGTTTCAATATGTTGAAATAAAATATCTTGTAAATTATATTGAGTTTTATAAATGATTGGTGAATTTTTATATATGAATCTCTATTTATTACATATTATATATTATTTATCAATTTTATACTTTAATGTTCTATTATGTCCAAAATGATGAGAAGATTTATTATAAAAAATATATGGTTTTATTCTAAAGAGAGAAAGAGAGACAACAATAATTTTGAAACTTTGAAAGTATTTTTACTTGAACAAAATTATGTTTATAGACTACAAAATATTTTCGAAACACGAAGATATAGAATAAGTTTAATCTAAAATGTTTTATTACATCAATCAATACTTTGAAAGATATTTATAATCAATAAAGTAACTCATTAATACAGTACACACTAATATAGTATCTCATTAATATAGTGCATATTTACACAATAATGTTCTTATTATTTATAATCAATAAAGTAACTCATTAATACAGTACACACTAATATAGTATCTCATTAATATAGTGCATATTTACACAATAATGTTCTTTTTTTCTGACCAATATATACGCACATATTTACGATATCCTTTTTTTCTGATCATTAATTCAATTTTGTGTGATTTATAGATCTTAAAATGTCGAGAAATCTTTTATATCGGATATGTAATTAAATTATAAATAGAAATTTCAGAAAAAAGGTAAAGTTCATCGACAAATAAAAAATTTGACAAAAATATATGTCTGAAAGATAATAATTATAGAAATTCAAAGTTATTTTAGAGAACTTTTAATAACATATACATGTTAAGAGAGATTTATAAATTACTAACTAAATGTCAAAAAAACATTAAAAGTTTCGAGATGTATGTACACTTTTTATACATTTTAATATATCGTTTAATGATTTCTTCACAGTTCCTAAAAAAAAAATTTGTATATCTTCAATTATTCATATATCCGAGAGATATATCTGTATAAGAAATTTATTAATTTTTCAGTGTACCATGATTACAACACACAAGAGTATACGTATTCTGGCAAATATATTACGGGTTCTTCTACAAATTCTTTACTATATCTGTGAAAGCACATATTACAGCTTATTTAAATTACAAGAAAAGAGCGTGGCTGGCGAAATTGTTTTGGTATGTACGAAATGTGTAATGCAGATGTATTAAAAATTTGCATAATCAAAGATAAATAATAATTTTAAAAACTTGAAATTGACAAAGACAGTGCAAAAATATTATAGTATCAACATATTGATTTATCTATTTCTCTATTTTAACAAACATATAATTAATGTTAATTACTAAGAAAATTTCATATGTTATTTTTGTTATATATATGTGTATATGCAACTATAAGAAATGAAAAAAAAAATTAATTTTCAACCATTTTCATTATATTTCGCTAAAAATAAAAAAGTCAAAAGTGTCATGCTAAAAAGATGAAAATAATAAATAGTTGTCAAGCTATTTAAAAAGAAATTTTCTCATATGATTTTGCACTTCTAATCGAATTCTATGCATTAATAATAAATAAATATTCTTAAAAGTTTTTGATATTACATTATACGATGTAAAAAAATTGAAAAAAAGCGAATTTTATTGTATATAATTAATATCGTTTTTTTATTATATTGCAACAGATAACAGGTGCAGGTCATGGTATAGGAAAAGAATTGGCGGCTCAATATGCGAGTTTAGGTGCAACAGTTGTGTGTTTAGATATAAATCAGCAATTAAATGAGAAGACGGCAAACGAGATCAAGAAACTCGAGAAAAGTCCAATATATACATATCAGTACGTTTCTTATATAATAGCATTATTTGTTTCTATATTGTTTTTATATTGTTTCCTGATTAGACAATAATTACAATATATAGTATTATAGTTGTTATTTTTTACAAACATATAATGCTCAAAATTGCTTTAACTTGGCAGAATATAGAAACAATGGCTTTGTTATATAACAAATATTCTAATTATTAATATGTCATTAGGCGGTGTAAAATATAATATATACATATATAGTAATCGTATGATCAATATATTTCAATATAATTAAGCTCTAATCTCTCTACAGATGTGACGTATCCAATAGAGAACAAGTTCTTGAAGTAGCTAAAAAAGTGAAGGAAGAAATCGGTGATGTCACTGTTTTAATTAATAATGCCGGTATAATGCCTTGCCACACATTCTTGAGTTACACAAGCGACCAAATCAAGCGACTTTTTGATATTAATATACTAGCACATATTTGGGTAAGAATTAAAATTATAAACCGTGAATATTAATTAGTTTTTTGTTTTCAAAAGAACACTATTTTCACTTCATGTTTCCTAATATAATATAAATATAATTATAGAACTCAGGAATTGTATTATGACAATTTTATTGACATAAAATTTAATTCAATCGTTTATATTAAAAATATGTATATAGAATGGACATTACACACACACACACAAACACACGCGCGCGCGCATATATATATATATATATATATATATATATATATGTATTATATCGTTGTGAATTAATATTCCATTATTTTCAGATGTTACAAGCATTTTTACCAAGCATGATTGAAAAAAATCATGGTCACATCGTTGCACTCTCGTCGATAGCAGGACTTATAGGAATTCCTTATTTAGCGCCTTATAGCGCTACAAAACATGCAGTCAAAGGTAAATTTAATTTAATTTTCTGATTTACCTAGACATTACAATTATTTTTTTTTTCTTCAATGATTTTACTCGAAATAACTAGTTCAATTTGAAAAATATTGCTTAGCGTTGCTTGTCGTTAAGCGTTTTTATTTTTTAGGTTTTATGGAAGCGCTTAAAGACGAGTTACGAGTATCTACTCAAAGAAAATCTTTAATAAAATTCTCTATCATTTACCCTTACATGGTAGATACGGGACTTTGTAAAAAGCCAAAAATAAATAAATTGTAAGTTAAGACGAAATTAATACAATAAATGAGCATATGCAATCGCAACCGCAAATATAAAAAATTCACTTATTTCAATACATAATAAATATTTGTTTCATTTTTTTAAAGGTTTCCAAATTTTCTGTCATTAAGTACGCCAAAATATGTAGCTGCACAAATAATTAATGCTCAACGGCGAAACATTTGTGAAGTAACTATTCCATCATTCTGGTCATTAGTTATTCCAATTGTTAGGTAATTAAGATGCAATATTTATAGTGATAAATTTGTAAATCTATGAAAAACATGCAAAAGCGTAAATTGTGTAATATTTAATATATCATTTTCTCAAAATCAACAATCATATCAAATTTTATGAAAATAAAAATTAATTTTTATTATGTGATACGTAAGTATAATTAATTATAAATAATATAAACTCGTATTTTGCAATTCGATATTATATTTTATTTTTGATATATTAAAATAGCATTTGTGTATGTTTAATATAATTTTTTCAGACTTTTACCTGCAAAAGCACAAGACAATGTAAGAGATTTTTTTGACAGTGGTGTCGAACCAGAGAGTTAATTAATATGAAAATTGTTCAATTTACTAAATTTTCGAAAATTTATAAGAAAAAAAATCAAGAGATATACATATATAATACAATTATATCAATTTTTTTATACATTACTGTATTGTATTTTATTGTATTTTATTCTACTTTCTTATACTTTTCATTTTATCATATTGCATTTATTGTACATATGCAATTTAATTATTGTATTATATTTCTATCTCCTACTTATTATTATTATAATGTGTGTGTTATATTCCATTATTTATAAAATAAACTTAATGTTCAACAGATAAAATAATAAATATAACTATTTTAAAAATACAGAGAGAGAGAGAGAGAGAGAGAGAGAGAGAGAGAATTCCAAGATAAAAAAAGCTGAAATTTTTATTCCTGTAGTGTATATGTATGTAAAGAGAGAGAGAGAGAAATAACATACAAATATTAAGAGTATTAAAAATCCTATATCATAAAAAATGAGCAGAAATTTGCTTCTAGATATTTTAGATGAACATAAGAATTACCATTTACACTATTTATAAAGTTATAGTTTCATGGCAAAGCACATATGAAGTATATACATTTTTGCACAAAGTTTATACTAATATATATAAAAAAAAAGCCACAGTTAACTTCAAAATAATGTTTATATACCATTATTTATATAAACAGATATATGCATATATATCAATTTTTTTAAAATTCGGATTTGATTATATATAAATATATAAAATTATATTACATTTATCTAAATCCAAGATGCATAAATAAATATACAATATATATGAAAATATTTTTCTGCTAATATATTGAAAAATCGAGTTATAAGATATGACTAAAAATTTTATCGAGACAATCGAAACCTCTTGAACCGACTTTTGCACCAGCAATACGGCATGCAAGTTTGATAGCTCTTTGTAAAACTATTTCATCAATAAATTTTATTTGACTATATTCCAAATTCTTTATATTGAAATTTTTTTGTTTAATATCTTGTTTATCTACTGTACTGTCATCGCACAACTTATTATCATTTGCATAAGCTGCTTCTTTATATTTAAATATAAATTCTACTTTGCTCTTGTTTAAGTAATATAGAACAGTTGCGTTAAATGTATCACCTGCTCCCAAAGTATCGATCACTTTGTGTGGCGGGAAAGCTGGAGATTGTACTATCGCACCACATGGAGTACGAGCAATTGCACCTTCCTCTGCCCAAGCACAAATAATAGCACCTCTAGAAAAATATTTATCTCTTAACAATATCATATTTCATATATAAATATTAAAAATGGTGTTTATATGTATTTCTTACCTAAGCTTAGCATCTTGGCCAATAGTATGTATTACTTCTTTCATATTATTAAAACCTTGATTCTTAGCAAAATCTTTTGCTATAAATACTACATCAATATATGATAACAAATTCAATAATCTAAGACTTGATCTGGGATTTTCCAATTCCACGCTAATTGTAATGGGCATACATTTTTTACTGCGATCATGTGTGCCATTTAATGACTTGTTATAATTTTCTATATGTTTTATCATAAGTAACATTTCATCTATATTTCTTCCCTAATAATATAAAATGTTTTAATTGCATTGCTATATAAAAATTTATTATCTATATTATAAAACATACTTCAAAGTGAACCCAGCTATATTCTGCTAAATTTATTTGTTCAAAGTTCTTTATTGTCAATTCTGGTAAATTTTGATTGTGATATACAATTGTACGAGTCCCAGTATTTAAACTCAATATAATAGTTGCGATAGGACAGCCAATGCCTTTTATGATAGGACAATGAGAATAATCAATTTTATATTTGCATAAATCATCTTGCATAAAATTGATATGTTCATCTGCGCTTAAACAAGCTAAAAGCTCACATGGCTGTCCTAACAGTGACAGTACAGTACAAGTGTTTGATGCATTGCCCCCTCTTTGCCACCTATAATCGATAGATCTGAAAAATTATATTTGTAATAAGAAATAAAAAGAATGAAATAATTAATTATAAAAATAATAAGAAAATGTTTAAATCAGAAATTAAAAGACTATAACAGTTTTATATAAATATAAATATAATAAACACAGCTAGAAATTAAGAAATTACAAAAAGTAAAATTTCCATAAAATTTCCATAAAAATAGATGTTGCTAATTTATATAAAATAAAAACCTTGAAAAAATACTTGTTATTCAGAAGAAAAATATTCTCGCCAAGATCAAAGTTCAACAAAACATTATCTCACATATTTGATATTGTAAACAAATTTGTCATTGTTATTTTTTCAATATTATCTTTTTCAAAATGAAAAATCCATGCAATTTTTTCATATGAAGAAAAATAATATTTCTCCAGACTTTTTCTTATTATTCTTATTATTCTCATTTTCTTTTTTATTATTCTCATTGTCAGTAATATGCGCATCGTTCTTAAGTGAAAAAACAATATTATATTGAGGAGAAATATACGTATAATGTGTTTTTCGAGAATGTTGCTTTATCGAGAGATACTTTGTTTCGCGTTAAATGCTGAAACATACCTATTTAAAAAAAAAATTAAAGAAAGAAAAATCATTCGGTCGCATGATCTATGTGGAATTTATGCGCAGTCGTATTTTACAGCTCACGCGAAAGCGTAATCAATGACATTTCGCACGCGCTTGCACGGCAAACTCATTTGAATTGGGCGCGAACGAAATTAATCACACACACACACCCACACATGCACGAACCTTTGTGTAGAATCCTCCGCAGGAAACTGCTCGCACATTTGAACGATATCGAGGCAGGTGCGCCCCACGCATAAGATCTTCGACACATCGGGTTTCGTTGGCGAGAAATCGTCGTCGATGACCTCATTTTCACAAAAGCCAGTTTCCGGATTCGACGTCATGTCAACGTTTTATTTAACAGCCGAAAACACGCGTTTCTTTTCTACGGACGCCAATCCAGTTTGACGCTTCATCCAGCACATGAATGTTGCAACTGCAGCAACATCAGGTCATATCAGATCAGGCCACGTTCACGCGTCACATTGTCTTTGAACTTTGAAGTTGTCTGATAAACGCGCACAAATTTTTATCCATTATTAGGGCTTATCCATATAAATTTATATAGATCGTGCCTCAAGTCTATGAACGAACAAGTCCAAATCACGAACCAATCGCAGATCTGAAATAAAAAAATAATTATTATTGCATTTTATAAATAATATATATATTTTTTTCTACTTAATATCATTTATTATTATAAATTATTATTATAAATTATATTTATATATATTATAACATTTATTATTATAAATATATATATGTATATCTATTTATTTATTTATTTATACTTTTCAAGATTTACGGAATTACCATTTTTTACCGATAATTTAAGCAATCTTCTTCATGTATATAATAATAACAAAAATGTAAATAATGTATTATCGCATACGACGATACGTCATTCAAATTTTTGCGCCTACAATCGCCAGAGGAAGAGAGGGAGAATCGTCGTGAAGGTCGTGAATGTGATCAAAATGCTAAGATGGCGACGAGATCGAGCTGTTAGCGTATCGCACAATAGCTTGTTAAAAATTATCTCCAAACTTACGATACCGCGACGGGTATTTGCGTTGCATTATACGATTGAACGAGAAGGGCTCGTTTATTTGTCGTAACGATTATCCGCGTCGTCTCACGTCGAACGCACTTATGCGACACACGTGGCCCGAGAAACTCGCGCCCGTTGGCGAATAATTCCGTGTTAGAGAAATTCCGCGATTCATTGCCGCTTGTTTGTATATAAATAACGATGGATCCACGTTTGCATAGAAGATCCGACACGGAAAAGGAATCGGGCGATTTGGTTAGTGGCGACTTGTTCATCACGAAACTTCGCGTCTTCTCTATCCGCGCGAATTAGTCTCTGCGAAATGACAATCTCCTTCGACGATGCGTTTTTCGCGTTATGCATTCGCGTAATCGAGAAAAAATACAAAGAGCCGTTATTATATTATGTCCTTGATGGCAAACCTTGTATAAAGATTATGTACAAAATTAGAGATCACGTTTCCACACGTGTAGCTTTGGTTCTGTCACTCGCAAATTTCAATGACAGATTACTGCTAATATTGCGAATGCATAATGCTCTATAAAAACAAGATATTTTTCAATAATTTAATGGCAATTTTATAATATTCTATATAAAAGAGATTATTATTGTTAATATTGCTTAAATTAATTTCTTTTTAAACAATGTTTAGATTGTTACAAAAATAATTTGTCATATACAAGTAATATTACATAATTACAGTAATATGTGGGACAATTTTTTTTTATATTCAAATCTAATAATTTTTTAAATATATATTTTATTGCATGCGCAGATTGTTGAATGGATAAATGAGGCTTCCATGAGTCTCGCTGAAGACATTAAGGTTGCAAATATTTGTAAGATACAAGAGTTTTTATTGAATAAAGAACCACATTTATTAGAGCTTTATTTGGATGATGTTCTTCAATTTGCAATAAATAGAAGTGCCGAAGTCAGGAAAACTATTACAGGATTTATAGAAGAAGCTGGGTTAATATTAAATTTATTTATTATCACGCACAATAGTTATAATAAAAATATGCAATATTTTTTCATATATTTTATAATTTATAACATTTATAATAGTTTATAATATTTTTTTTAGCATAAAACAACCAGAGGTAATCCCTCGTATAGTTCAAATACTTCTTACATTAGCATCAGATGAAACATCGGCTGTGGCTAAACGTGCGCTTAGAGCCAGTGGTAGAATTCTTAGAGCTGCTCTCAAATGGATTGCTAGTGCTACTATTGTTACGCCAGAGATGGAATTGGCATGGACTCAATTAAGTGCTCTCAAAGTTCAAATCATAAATATGATTGACAGTGATAATGATGGGTGAGTAAAATAAAAATAATCATGAAGATAATTTTCATTGCTAGCTATATACACACACACACATATATATATATATATATATGTATGCATATACACATACACACATATATATATAGAGAGAGAGAGAAAGAAAGATAATATTGTTAAAATGTCTTAATTTTTTTTTATAGAATAAGGACACAAGCTGTGAAGTTTCTTGAGGGTGTAATCCTAATACAGACATATCCAGATCCCGATTGCCCAAAGAAACCTGATGACTTTTCTCTCGAAGATATTCCTCTAACATTAAAAATAGCTCGTAGGCGGAAATTAGAGGAAGAAGCAAATCATGTTATGGATTTATTAATTAAATTTCATGGATCTCCACATGTTAGTAGTGTCAATTTAATGACATGTATGGGATCTTTGGCATTAATTGCCAAAATGAGGCCACAATTTATGCCAAATGTAATTCAAGGTATATTTTTATATACATTATATATATGTTATTTTTTAATACATGTTTGCATAAAATTTAATAATTATAATGTAATTAATTATAATGTAATGCACAGCTTTACAGAGATTGCAACATGATCTTCCACCAACACTCTCTGATTCTCAAGTAACTAGTGTGCAAAAACAATTGAAACTTACACTTCTCGGATTAATAAAACATCCTGCTAGTATAGAATATGCTTCGGCGATAGCTAAACAATTGGCTCAACTTGGAGCAAAAGAGCAGGAAATTATTAAGGCCTATCCAAAACCAGAAGATGTTCGTCGTATAAAAAAACGTCAACAGGTATATGAGATTTCATCTAAGGAACATATTTTTTATTGTACTTATGTAATTCTTAAAGATATTTTTGTTACATATAGGAAGTAGCAGCTGCTAGTGCTGCAAAGCGAGCAAAGATTGATATGGCTCTAATATCCGAGGACGTAGAAGCGGCGTCAAGTCTTCTTCCTACATTTAAATTACCAGAATTAATTGAACTTTCTGAAAGTTTTATTGCCGAAAGGCTCAGTGTAGAAATTGCAACAGATTTAGTAATGGATAGTATGGTATGTATTACAAATTATATGTGAATTCTATTCATATGGAAAACCTAATAAAACGTATCTTATTCTGTTGAACTGCATTCGATAGGCATGGGTACCAGATACTATGACAACAATTTTCCAAAGGGAATATCAACCTACTGCGACTACTGATATTAATATACAACGCCAAACAATTGCTAAACTTTTAGCAGCGCAAATCAAACAAACTAAAGCAAAAAAGCACAAAAAAGATACAAAAGAGGAAGATGCTGTAATGGAAGATTTAATTAAGAATCCTACCATTAGCGTAGCTGAGGCAAAGCGTGAGCGTAAACGCGAAAAAGATCGCGAGAAAGAAAAAGAAGCAAAAGCATCATTGGAAGCTCATGAAAAATCCCTTGCAAAAGCTAGAAATCGTTTAAAGGCATTAAAATTAACTGAAGTGACAAAGCCACTTTCAAAGGAAACTAAAGAGCGAATGTTACTGATGGCAGTCAATCGAATATTACTTTCGGAAAAGACTGCAGTTCTCGGTGGTGTAGCTGCTATAAGGTAATAACAAAATATAAATTCATATAATGATAATGTAGATTCTTATATATAATACATATCTTATTTATCTTTAATAATTCATTTCTTTCTACTATATGTTATAGATCTAAAATTTTGACTACTCTGGCAGCTACTTTTAATCCTTATATTAAGGAAGCTGTACGGCGATATATTACCGATGATATGCGAAACCGATTAGACTTAGCATTAGGTTGGCTATATGAAGAGTATGCACTGTTCCAGGGATTTCAAAGACGGACTACATTATGTACAAAACCACAAGAAGCTCCACATCAAGCATATAATTTTTTATTATGCACCTTAGTATCAGCTATCGATTCAGTACAGGGTAAAGATCGCGATACATTGTTATCCAGGTAATATTAAATTTTTTACTTCATATATATATATATATATATAGAATTGTGAAAATCTGTGAGAAAAGAGAAATGTAGATATATCAGTACTTTTATCAATCTATACTTCATCAATTTTTAAATTTTAAATTTAAATTTAAAAATTTAAATTTTAAATTTAAAAATTTAAATTTTAAATTTAAAAAAGAGGGATGCCAAGCGGATTACAAATTACGATTTTTTTAACATAAAAGTAGCTATAACTCGGAAACGACTTATTTCCGGATTTATGTTATATAGCTTTTTTCCCTTCTTTTCTTCGGATCCCGAATCACTTTCCGAAATACTGCGGGCGATTTTCCGAACACCCTGTATATAAATATATATATATTTTTTTTTAACAAAAGATTATATCTGGAGGCACCACTAATAACTGAAGATGCTGTAGAGGCCCTAAAAATGGTGTCATCTGACGAAACTAGAGGTCTTGCACCATTGCAGCTTCTGAAAGAAATGGTAGTGCGTAGACCGACGAAACAATTGATATTTTTAAATGTCTTATTATGCCATACTGGACATGAGAATAATACAGTAAGATTCTTAATCAAATTTTGTGATACATATATAATATGTAAGAAAAATACTAATAAAACTATATAAAACTTCACATGTTTATATAAATAGATACGGGAAGCTGCAATACAATTAGTCTGTCAGTTGTACAGCAGACCAGAATTAAGTAAACTGATTGAGGAATATGCAGTTCTATATCTAGGCTTTTTACGCCTTCATAATCCACCTGAAATTGTTTTTGGGCAAGATAGAGGCAGACCACAAAATGAGAGCCAATGGACTGAATCAACTACACGCGCTTGTTTAGGTTTATATCTTGCTCTTCTTAGTGAGCATCAAGATCTTATTCATGAGTAAGTGCAATTAAAACACATTTTTTACTATTAAATGGATGTGCGCGCACACGTGCACTCACATGCACACATACATACATATAGAATATATCTCTGTAAAAAAAAGAAATATGAATAAGTATTATGTATATTCCATAATTATATTTAATAATGATAGGTTAGCAAGAGTGTATACATCAATGGCAGCAGATGTGAAACGTATTGTATTAAGACTAGTGGAAGGGCCAGTGAGATCTTTAGGTATGGGTAGCCCACAATTACTCGCACTTGTCGAGAATTGTCCGAAAGGATCTGAAACTTTAGTCACAAGGATTATACATATTCTTACTGAGAAATGTATGTTATTATTATTTATAGATAAAATATATTTTATCTATATAATATTTGTTGATTTTAGTTGTATTTTACATAATGTTGTTTGTATGTGCAGCTGCCCCAAGTACAGAATTGGTAGCCAGGGTACGAGAATTATATCAAACTAGAGTCTCTGATGTTAGATTTTTAATACCCGTTTTAAATGGACTTACAAAAAAAGAAGTGATTGCCGCACTTCCAAAATTGATAAAATTAAATCCTATTGTCGTAAAAGAGGTAAATAATTTCTTTGAATTATCATTTTATTTATTATCTTAAGCTTCACTATCTAAGGAGTATCATACTAATGAATATATTTATATTATATAATATATTTATATTTTTTTAAGGTATTTAATAGATTACTTGGAACACATAACAATGATAGCGGTGTACCTCACACATCGCCTATTACACCTGCAGAATTGTTAATAGCTTTACATAATATAGATCCAAGCAAGGCTGAATTAAAAACTGTTATCAAAGGTAAGTCATTCTATGTATGGCATTTAAGAGAATTATTTTATTTAGGGGAAAATTGCTTTAAATTACTTTATTTAAGGGAAAATTGTGCCTATATAAACTTTAGGAATACATTTTCTTTTGTTTACAGCAACTTCTCTTTGTTTTGCTGAAAAACAAGCGTATACGCAAGAAACGGTCGCTGTTGTGATGCAACACCTTATGGAGATGACACCTTTGCCAACACTACTGATGCGCACGGTTATACAGAGTTTGGCCCTTTATCCTAGGCTAAGTGGATTTGTCATGAATATACTTCAGCGTCTGATTCTGAAACAAGTATGGAAACAACCAAAAGTATGGGAGGGTTTTGTCAAATGCTGCGAACGCACGCAACCGCAAAGTTTTGCCGTTATTCTGCAGTTACCGCCGGCACAATTATTAGAAGCGCTCCGAATGGCCAGCAATTTACGCGCTCCTTTGTTAGCCCATGTTGAGGCTTTTGCTGAGAATCAGGTAATTTTCTTAACATTTTTACAACATACTTAATATTAAACATGACTGAATTTGCATATAAATAAATATTGAAATAAAATTGCAAATACTAAATATGATATTAAATGTAGTGGTTTTAACGTGAATAGTTACACTTTATATACATATATTTTATATTACATCGAAAATCTAGTAAAAAAAAAGAAGAATATTCAATTAAGATATAATATTTTCATTTTTTTTTTTTTTTCTAGAAAGCACACATTCCACAATCGATAATGGATGTCATACAGGGTAAAATACCCTGTGACATGCACGATGAGTTTGATATTGTGAGTAAAGATGCCTGTATATAAAGGAACAGTTTTTAAAGCCCTCTCTTTATAATATAATTCTTTAAAATAAACACGATACTGGGGAGACCCAAAAATATCTCCTCCATCAATTTCTTTCAGGCGCCACCTGGTGATTATTCGAATGATCAAAAACCAGATACAATGGAAATTGATCTTTCGGAACCAGCTCCTCCCGGTTTAGATTAGCATAAAATCATTCCAGTATTAGGATCAGAAGCATCGTCTACCGCATATCCTAATAACGAATTCGCACTGTAATCCTTACAGTAAATTATTTTTTATTTTGTTTTATTTTTTGCATTGCTATAAACTCCGTGTATTACAATTACATATTGCATTGACAACATCCCTATTTATACTCTCATTTGACACTGAGTATAATTTTGAATTTGAAACTTTAATTAATATTTAGCACTAAATGTGCGATTGCAAAAAAAATAAAATCATAAACAAACACTTTTTAAGATAAAATAATAAGATTTAGTCAACAGCACAATTTGAATGATTATTTGATATTGTTTTCTTGACTTTGATTCGATATTATACATATTATTGATTTTAAATCATTATTTGATCATCTATATATTCATTTCAATATTTAATGTCATAGAGTATAGATGCTATCTACTCTCGGTGACTCTTCTCATATATAAATAATCCTGATATATTTGAAAAAAATTTCAATTTTTTTAAATCTTTAGAAATTTTTTTATATTTGTGATGAATGTTTTGATAAATGTTTTGATTTGCATTACGCTAATGTGATAGAATATGAATGCTATCTTTCTTTCTGTAACTCTTCTCATATATAAATAATGCTATCAATTTATTTATATATATATTAATATTATCTTTGATATATTTGCAAAAATATATCAATTTTTTAAAAATCTCTAGAAATTTTTTTATATTTGTGATGAATGTCTTGACAAATGTCTTGATTTGCATTATACTATAATTTTTACAAATGTATGGAGAAAGAAATATCAGTGTTTGTGTAAGTTAGTTATAATATATCTAAGATATATTTAATACAATGATATATCTAAGATATATTTCATACAAATACACATGAAGCTTTGAGGAAATAGGTAACTAATTAAAATCTTCAATTGATAATTTTCACCTCAGATTTTGACTTTTCAAAACTAAAAACTCGCGAGCGACCATTTCTCGATTACTTGCTTGCTCGCTCGTGTACATCGCAACTTAAACAGCCATTTTGCAGTGATATAAATCTGTTTCAAAATTACTCTTCTATATTGTGATTATTACAAAAATAATATTTTATTGCAATATAAAAAAAATATACAATGTATATATTAGTTTGAACAATTAGTTTGTCGTATATTGCTGTGTTGCTTGTGCATAAGAATTAAATTAATTGTAAATTAGTTTAGATACATTGCACATATATGTATATATGTATGTTAGAAGTTATATAAAACTTGTGTGCTTAAATATGCGTTAAAAAAATTTAATATACGTAAAATATATAAACGAATTTAATCATAGAATTTGACATCACAGAATTTTATGAAAATAAATAATTGGTACACAATTTTTTTCATAACGTATAGAGTTCGTATTGTGTGTAAAAACAATAATAAAGTATTTTTATTATCTATATAGAAACAATTCTCACATCTGTTTTATAAATATTTTTCTTCTTAAAGAGTAAATAAATATAATATACATACAATATTCTGCATACAAAACACATACAAAATACATACAGTTTTAAATAAATGTTCAAAAAGATTCGATAAAAAAAAAATAGAAATTTTTTGAAACGATATCTAGCATGAATTTTAAGATAACAAGATAAAAAGAGATTCTACCATTATTTCCTGGAAATACTTATTTGTAATTTTTATTTGCATATATACATTAGACATAAGATATATATATATATATATATATATATATATATATATATATATATATATCTTATGTCTAATGTATATATAATAACTTTTTCTATTCAGAATTCTTACAAGAGTGATTTTTATGTTAATTTGTTAGAAACATTGATGATGTTACACTGATGTATGCAATGTTCTGTATATATGCAAATAAAATATATACAGAACATTGCATACATCAGTGTAACATCATCAATGTTTCTAACAAATTAACATAAAAATCACTCGTAAGAATTCTGAATAGAAAGTTATTAGTATTAAAAATAATTTTATTATCTTATATATATTTAAAAGATAACGGAATTACCTGTGAGTATACAAAGGTATATATCTGCGAACGAGTAAGCAAAAGATGGAGTAAGAGAAACACGAGCAAAATGTTTGCGTGCAACAGCTTTACACAATTTTTTTATCGGTCGCATCATAGGAAAAATAAATAAACTATCATGTGATCTAAGCTTTGTATTTGAGGAGCTTTATACATGTCTATACAATATATCTAATAGATTATATCTGATATTTCTGTCTTTTTATGATATGTTATAAATTTTTGACATATGCAAGAGAAATGTTTGAAAAAAGCAGTTATTGTATCATATTTTTGATAAGATTTGTGCTTGATACATTTGATATATATTTAATATCAATTTACATTTTGATATTTTTAAATAATTTGCAAAATTTCATAGCTACATATTCATGACTGTGATAATGTCGATAAATAACCAAAATTGTCTGCTACTTTAAAGAAATAGAAATATAAATTCTTACGTAGATAGAAAAAGAAGAAGAAAGAAAAGATCTTTTCGTTTTAGTTGCTCTCTCTCTCTTTCTTTCGTTTTTCTTTCTCTAACAATTTAAATCTATATTTATCTTGTATAGGAAATGTGAAAATGCTTATAAAACGAATTGATTCATGTTTTGATATCAAATATTTGTTAAACAAGATAAAATTAGAAACAATTTTTTTATTTAGACTTCCAACAATTTTTTTAATTCAGAATGTAACAATTCTCTAATTTAGCTAAAACGAATAGTATTAATATTTATAATAGAATAGAATTAATAAATATAAGTAATTATAATAAAAATTTAGAATATTATAAATAAATATATATATATATATAAATATATATATATATATATATATATATATATATATTTATTTATAATATTCTAAATTTTTATTATAATTACTAATTATATATATATATATATATATATATATATATATATATATATATATATATTATAAATATTAGGTTGAAAATATTTGTGATATAAGGCAATATTATCGGGGAACAATTAACATTTCGTAAGGTTTTGGTGCAATTATCAATCCACTGATAAACTCTGCCTTGATGGATTTTTCACCCGGTACTGGAAGTAAACGATACTTTTGCATTATGCTGACAAACAACAGGAACAAAGCATTTTTTGCAAATGCTTCAGCGGGACATCTTCTTTTTCCTAATAAAAAAAGAATTTATATATATATATATATATATATATATATATATATATATTAATATTTATATGTATTTAATGGTCGAAATAACGATACATCAAATTTGTCCATTTGACCATAATAACTATATTGTAGTTATTCACTATGCAAATGATTTCACATAAACATTAATTAAGAGAATATTTTTTTTCAAAAAGACATTCATGATTTTCTTTTGCATAAAACAATCGGCAAACAAAATAGAATTATCATAATTACATAATTGGTAAATCTTATAAAATATGTTACAATATTTAATTTTTTTCTTATAATTATTACTTTTCCATAAATCATAATTTACCTTTTCCAAATAATATGATATTTTCGTCCATTCGAAAAGTACCATCTTCCTTTAAATGCCTTTCTGGTTTAAATAAAGTCGGATCAGAAAATAATTCTGGATTCATATTATTGTGAAAAACATTCATTAACACAGTGGTATTCTTTGGTATTGTGTAACCTCCAAGTATCGTATCATGAAGAACACGTCGTGGGCCAATTACAGGTATAACGAGCCACATACGTTGAGCCTCGACAAGTACAGCCTCCGTAAAAGGCATTCTGTAATTTGAAATTAAATAAGTATTTTTTCAAGAATAATGAAAAATATATGAGAAAAATAAGAGTTACAAAAAAATATTTGAAACATTTTTGGAAAAAATATATTCGACATTTATATAAAAATATATTAAAATATGTAAAATCATTACTTTATTCTATCTTCCAAAGTAGGAAATTCATTAGGACCGATTACAACGTCGATCTCCTCGTGCACTTTGCGTTGTACGTCCTGGTGATTGACTATTTGCAAAAAGAGAAACTCCAACGTCACCGTTGTGGTCTTTATTCCACCGATGAAAAGATCGAGCAATGTTATAATGAGATTATCATCTTAAATCATAAGAGATCGCATGTTCAAAAAATAACATAACACATTTATCTTATTAGTTCACAATTTTGTCAGAAAAAATAATAGCATCGCTAATTTGTCGTGATAGTGATGTCAAGGTATTTCTAGCTGATAACGAAAGCAAACAGCCTTTTCAAGATAAAATTTTTAAATCATCTGTAAAAAGCATTAGTCAAGTTTTTTATCGATAAAAAATGGATTGTAATCATATTCCGATTCGTGGACGCTCATCAAGCTCATAGAAAGAGAAACATGGCAATTAATAGTAATATTTAATAGTATTCTATCAAATTAGATATAAAATAATATTACAATAATACTACATTAATAATAGTCAGAAATTAAATAAAATAAAAAATATTATAACAAGATCTTCGTAATCTCTGTCTTCGATTTCTCGCTTCAAATTAACAAAGTAATTGTACAATCATAAAGCAATATAAACTCGTATATTTCAATGGTATAAATTAAAATGGGCCTATATTGCAAAAAATAATACCAAATAATATCATTTAGGCTACAATTAATTTTAGAGTATGATGCAATAATATATTTGAAGTTTTTATATAATTGTGAAAAAGATGAGATTGTTGCATTACCTCTCTATATGTCATTAATAGTAAACAATTTGACTTATACCTGAAAACACGGAATCCTTGTATTGTTGTGTGAACATCTCGTGGAGAAATGCATCGATAAAATCTTTTTCTTTTCCTTCGACATACTTTTGTTTATGTTCATTAATAGTTTCCTAAATATTGGAGACAATTGCAATGCATAAGTTGTAAATAATTGTTTTGCAAACGAAAGCAAACGCAATATTGAGAGCCATTAAAATTACGTACCATTAATAAGTTCTTAAGTTCATTGTTTAATGTGACTAGGATTTTATATCCTGAGATTTCAGGAACGATGAAACGTAGCCAAGGGAAACTGGATAAAATTCCACCAGACATATCGAACATTTGGGAGCGACGAGTCATCAAGTCTAAAAACTTTTGTAATCTGCAAGCGGTCATAGAACCGGTGAAACGATAAACGATATGTATATATATACGATATGTATATATAATTTAATATAATTGTTTCTTACGTATTTTCTTGTTGCACGATCACGATCACGCAAATATAAAGTATATTATTATTATATTACTAAATTAATTAACGCAAAAGGAGAAATAGTAAAGAACAGAAAATAAAGAGTAAAAAATTGATTATAATTTTGAATTCAAATTTTCTGAAAATAAATTCGTAGTAGTTACTAACTAAAATATCTCGAGGAACGTCGTATGCTACACGTACCTTGACTGATCTTCAGAGAGTTTTTTTCCTGTGATTAGAGTCCAGAGAACATTTATTACACTAGGTGCGATTACTGTTTGTATATGTTGCACACCACCATCTTTTAGTTTCTCCGTGATAAGTATCAGTTCATCCAAAAGAAGTTGCATCATTTCTTGTTTAACGAAACCAATTTTCTTCAGAGTACGTACTGACCAAGTACGTAATATATTCCAATCCGAACCATCATTCATTGTGATCCCTATTCTCAGTGATTTTAATTAATCGATAATCATAATTTTTTTCAATTTATGCGACTAATCATTCTTTGATATAACCAATAAATTTATTTGTTTAAAAATTTAAGTTAAGAAATTTCTTCTTTAGAGAATGTATCGTTGAGAATTGAATTGTTTTATTTTTATTTCTTTATTTCTTCAGAAATTAAATTTGAGAATTTTATTTTGCGTTTTACGCGATTTGTTGAAAAAATGTCAAAAATGTACTAATGTACATTTAAAAAAAATTTAAATTCAAATATTTGGAAAAAATATAGAAATGTGAAAAATTGGCTATATAACAAGAACGAATATGTATGAATTATTTATTTACCCGTTTATAAGTTAGATAAGAAAAACTTCATTTTATATTTTCAAATAAAATAGTAATTATAATAAAATTGTGTATACAATATTTAAGGATCAATTTTTAAATTCTAAACTTTAATATAGCGAGATTTCCAATCGAATTTATTACCTTTTTTCATTCCCATGTTACGTAACTTTATGAACTCATTCCAAGGACGTCCATCATACTCTCTTTTGTTAAGTATTTTGTGTATGAGTTTACTGTTTGAAACAACAATCGTGTCACTGCCACCTAATCGTAAACTAATGATATCGCTATTATATTGCTTGCTGAGTTCCAAAAAGGCGAAGTGTTGTCCGCCAAGTTTTTTTGACAATTTTTTAAGATAATATGTATTCCCAATAAATGGCCACGCAAAAGGACCTAAAAATTTTTGATACAAAGAATAGGCATAAAAATTGTCATTGTAAATCTATCTATATTACAAGATATTCTGGTATCATGTAGTAATGTATGTGTATGTTTTTCTCGCTAGATTAATTTGGAATTATTGAACATAATTCAATATTGCAAATTTTTAAGCAATTATTAAGCAATTTATGCGAGTTTTATGATATTTTATAAGATATTTTCAAATATGACAGGAGTTTTTTGAAGAGATAAAACATATACAAAAATATAATAATACGACAATAAAAAATATAAAAAATTTTGTAATGCTATAACAATTAAAGTCTTGATTGTCATATCGGAAAAAGCTATTGTTAAAATAATTATCTACCATTTTCTATATTTATGTTTATTACTTATTATTTTCGCACCATTGATTGTATCCATTTTCTCGTCGATTTACAAGTTATTATTTTTTATATATTTTTTAAATATATTATAAGTTATTATTTTAAGTGTTTACGCTGACTATTGTCGAAAATTGTTATAATTTATCAATTATACTTCTCAAACACACAAAATAATAATACAAGTAAAAAATAACTCATTATTTTAATATATATGAATATTAAATTAAATAAATTTTACATAAAACATGTGGACTTTGTCTTTTTTTATATATTATTATAAAATATTGATATTATAACTAATACTATTGTATATAAGCATTAAAATAGTTTATACAAAAATTGAGAAATCTAAAAAAAAATCAAGTTTTTGTACAGAAAACAAAAAAGAATTATTTAAAAGAATTATAAAAATTTGCTTTATAATATAAGGCGTTTTTCAGCAAGCAACATAGAGAACACAGTGTAACACAGTGAATCATTTCATTCTTGTATTCGGCAACCAATAAAAACGAAGTGATACACGTGTCCTCTGTGTCAGTTGCTGAAAAACGCCCATAATATCCAAATAAAAAATAAAATCGTGATTGAATTGAATCACGGTTGGATTTGCGACAGAGCTCACGTCAAAAAAATTCAGTGTAAACACTTAAAATAATAACTTCATATACTTAAAAAATATATAATAGAAACAATAACTTGTAAATCGATGAAAAAATGGATATAATATTCTCCGATTCAATATAACGGCGATTAATACATAAATAAAAAAAAACACAACATATATATTATTTAATAATTTAAATGATTAAAGAAATTTATGTTATAAAATTATTGTTAATTTATGTTATAAAATGTTAGAAAATTATGTTATAAAGTATAAAGTATAATCTTTACTTTTATTTCTTTAATAAGAGAATATAGTAAATAAAAAATATTTTTATAAATAATTTGATAACCACTATCTATAAATTCGATAATATATAACATAAAATATAAAAAAAGAGTATTTATTAATTTTGCAGATTTATTTTGAAGATATTCAGAATAAATTAATGTAATAAATTACATTTCTAAGGAAGATGGAAAGCTCTAAAATTTATGTTTCTGGTTAAAAAAAAAATGTTTTATATTATATATATATAAATCGTTAGGTACATTATATATTATATATTCCTGTAAAACAGACAATTTATACTTATTAAATAAATAAAATTAAATTGTTTAAAATGTATATAACTTACTGTTGCTTTTACTAAATAACTAAGAAGAAAAGTTTCTTTTTAAATCTTTCAAATTCTATTTTATAATTGAAGAGAGAGAATAAAATTTCTTATTGTACAAAATATTAAATAATTAAGAATACTGTAAATGTAAATAATTAATTTATATAATTGGGCATTTAAACTGTATAGAATGTGTTATAATCTATCAAAATTAATTCTAATAAAGAATAAATTATTTATTAAAAAAATAAATTACCTGGTGGATAGTTCGATTTCTGTCGTAATACGATAGTAATAAGTAAAATAATCAAAATCATCGCGGTCAACACTACTATCATTGCGTCTCGCTGTTAAATTTTTCTCTTTCTTACTCGGAATTGCGCAGAATAGATCCTCGTATTCTGTCCACTTTGCTGGAATATAAATGAGTTTCAACAAATTTTTTTCAGCGTTTCTGAAGGTTAGGCTTGTCAAATCAATCACGTCTGTCTTTTAATTTAAGACAGAGAACTTATTATTTGTCTTGCTTACGAAAGCATGTTACTCAAATAAATATTGACTCGGTCACATAACTCAATAGATATGCAATAGATCTATAGATCTAGCAATATTTAAACGCGCATGATCAATCGCGCCGAATAAGAGATCGACTTGTACATACAGATGTGGATCAACTGGCTAGACTGTTGGAGATATATCAATTAATGACAATGGTCCACTTATCAGGAAGCTTCTCTTTAATGAAAGTGAAGCCGACTTCACAACCGATCTTGGCACGAAAATATAAAATTCGTTTATATCGAATAAAAAACTAGTTAGTTTCTCAAGAGAAATTATTAGTGATATATATTAAATCAGATTAAAAAATTAATATAAATTATAAATATATCAATTCTTTATCTAATTTTATGAGATCTTGTAAGCGAGAAAAATTATTAGAAGTCTATATAATTCCAGTTTGATAAAATAATATTAATTCGATTGGTGCGAAATTAAGAAATAAACAATAACTTATAATTTATATTGCTACTATTCTACTGTCACATTATGTTTCATTTAATTTATTTTAATTGTATTGCATTTTATTTTCTATCTACTTTTAAAGTTTCAATCCATCTATTTTAAACGCAACGAAGTGTAATTAAAGTAAATATTTACTATTTTATTTTAATTACACTTTATTTAAAATAGATATATTGAAATGTTTAAAATACATATATTGAAACGAATTGTATTAAGAGTAGATAGAAAATAAAATGTAGAAAATACAACTAAAATAAACTAAATGAAATATAATGTGACAGATAGCAACAATATAAATTATAAGCTATTGTTAATTTTTTAATTTCGCATTAATCAAATTAATATTATTTTATTGAACCGGAATATTATAATTTTATAGACTACTTTTCTAATAATAATTTTTCTTGTTTTCAAGCTCTCATAAAATTAGATAAAGAATTGACAATATATTTATAATTTATATTAACTTTTTATATTAATTATTTAATGTTTTAATCTGATTTATAATAATATCAACTAAAATATATATGTTACCGGCAGATTTCCCTTTCTCTCATAATTTTGTCATAACAGATTGAGACGATAAATCTTGTTTAATATCAACACATATATTGTGTAACCAACATCAAAAAGATTATATAACATATCTTTTGGTCAATAAATAATTTTTACGAACTTATTTTCATCTAAAAATAGTTATTAAATTATTAAATCGTATTAAATCAGACATCATATGTGCCTGATAACATACTCTCTAAAAGTGAATCAGTGTATTATCACTGTAATCAGTGCTGTACTTATAACTGCTTGTAATCAGTGAGTATTTACTGTTTTTCAGTGATAATACACTGATTCACGCTAGTGAAAATATACTACTTTCACTAGCGTGAATCAGTGTATTATCACTGAAAAACAGTAAATATTCACTGATTACAAGCAGTTATAAGTACAGCACTGATTACAGTGATAATACACTGATTCACTTTTAGAGAGTATATTTAATTTTGTAAATTTATTAATATAATTTTCTGAAAAGATATTTTTGTATAAAAAATTTTGAGATATGACTAATGAAGAAATAAATGATATATAAAATAGCAGATAAAACATAAATATATAAAATAAAAAAAAGAAAAAATAAAGTGATCATAAAATGCCTTTTATTATTAGTTTTTTTTTTTTAACAAATGCAAATAAATTGATGATTATACCGCTTCTTAGGATTATCCGAGTTTACTTTGCGATGAAAGGCATCAATGAGGTATTATTAAAAATGACCATCTTATGGAAATAAGCATAGCTTGAAAAAATCTCGCATTAAGTAAATCTTTTCATTACAATGAAATAATAGTTGAAAGAGCTAAAATATTCACATGATTCGCATAATTCTTGTAATTAATATAAAAACCTTTTAATTAGAGGGTTTTCATTCCAATACAGTTAACATGGTCGAGGATGTCGATAGAAATCTTCTAGGGTTGAATCTTTCCTACGTTAAGTGTTTGGTAACTGTCTGTTTGAATCCAACGAAATAAAAGTTGAAAAATATCTAACGCTTAGCTAGCATAACTTCATATGCTCATCATCATATTTTTCATATTTCAAAACTATGAAATATATTAAGCGTTTTGTAAGAACAGAATTGTTTGATGTCAGACTGAAAAATAATTTTAAACGATAATATGGTAATTTTAAACGATAATATGGAAAAAAATTAAATAATAATGCATCGCTTATTAAGCGAAAATTTACATATATTATAATATTTAGTTCCAAGATAGTGAATTGCAACTGGTCAGATGTTGGCAACTCTATGATTTTGTTATTCCAAACGCAATTTCAAAACTTATAAATTCGTTATTGGGTCTGCCGAAAAATATGCAATACTAGGAAATGAAAGTAATCTGTCTCTAAAAGCTAACAAAAATTAATTAAAACACAGCAGTTAAAAAAAATATCGCGTTAAAATTCTCAATAATGCTCTAAATATGTATATATGCTCATCATCATATTTTTCATATTTCAAAACTATGAAATATATTAAGCGTT
The DNA here is from genome assembly GCF_025532165.1 of Camponotus vicinus. Lineage (NCBI taxonomy): Eukaryota > Metazoa > Arthropoda > Insecta > Hymenoptera > Formicidae > Camponotus > Camponotus vicinus. The sequence goes on from NW_028141947.1 coordinate 297,738, forward strand.
TTGTAAGAACAGAATTGTTTGATGTCAGACTGAAAAATAATTTTAAACGATAATATGGTAATTTTAAACGATAATATGGAAAAAAATTAAATAATAATGCATCGCTTATTAAGCGAAAATTTACATATATTATAATATTTAGTTCCAAGATAGTGAATTGCAACTGGTCAGATGTTGGCAACTCTATGATTTTGTTATTCCAAACGCAATTTCAAAACTTATAAATTCGTTATTGGGTCTGCCGAAAAATATGCAATACTAGGAAATGAAAGTAATCTGTCTCTAAAAGCTAACAAAAATTAATTAAAACACAGCAGTTAAAAAAAATATCGCGTTAAAATTCTCAATAATGCTCTAAATATGTATATATGTTTACGAAAGAAATTAAAGAAATACGTACCGATCGTACAAAATGTGAATCGATATTAAAAATATACAAATATAATTTCCTATTTTACCGCATCTCTCCCTTACATAATTATATATAATAGAATATTGCAAAACAGCGCATAACAGGCATTATATTATTATATATTATTTATGGATGAGACTTTTATCAAAATGTAATATTTGTTTCTGTATATATAATTACGAGAAAGATATGGTGAAATAGAAAATTATATTTTTATATTATATTATAGAAGAAAAAAAATTTTATATATATATATATATATATATATGAAATTCTAATTATATTTTTTTTTCATTCCGTAAGACTTTCTCCTAAATGAACTTTATATATATCATATATATATATATATATATATATATATATATATATATATATATATATATATATATATATATATATCATATAAAGTTCATTTAGGAGAGTCTTACAGAATGAAAAAAAATTAGAATTAGAATTTCAAATGAAAACCACCTCCGACGGGCGGTGCTCTATTACCCGCTACTAAACCTCTATGAAAACCATAGATACTTAAATCGGCGTTGTCACCTAATTGTTTATATTCTCTGCCGCCGCTCGGTGATTTTGAAGACGCGTTCGTGATTCTAGTTCCTTGTTCCGACTTTGTAGGCCATATGGAGAACATTTGCGGATCGATTGGCAGAGGTGCTTCAATAAAATATCCATGATTCAAAGCGTCGTCGGCAGTTATACGTTGATGAGGGTCGTACGTTAAAAATCTAGAAAACAAGATAATTTTTACAGTGAGACTTGTTTAGGTATTCAACACTCTCATATCTTCTTTAATATAAAACTAATAACTTACTTGTTTAACAACTCAACACCTAAATCAGACAATGCTAAACTGAATCTTTGTCCCAGATTATTTATAGGATAATGTGAGAATGATGATATCTTTTGAACCATAGGTAATTTAGTATATCCCGGCCAAATTCTTTCGCTGGGTGTACCTAGCTCTTTAAATATTGTGTTCAATTGATCGATATCCGATTTTCCGGGAAACAGTGGTTCCATTCTTAGAAGCTCAGCGAAAATACATCTAAGAAAATAATAAAAATATTAAGGATATTTATATATATATTATATATATATATATATATATATATATATATATATATATATTTTTTATATTATATATATTTTATAATTTTATTTATATATATTTAATAACATAGTGATTTTATCTAATTATATTCGGAAATAAAATATTCCAAATTAAACTTACCCTACGGACCACATATCTAGAGGCGTACCATATTCTTTATCATTGAGCAATAATTCGGGAGCTCTATACCAAAGCGTTACAACAATTGACGTATATTGCCTTAGGGGAGAACCGTATTCTCGAGCTGAGCCGAAATCGCCGACTTTCAAAATGCCTCTGTGACTCAATAATAAATTGGATGTCTTCAAATCGCGATGCAATATCCAATTGTTGTGTAGATGAGCAACTGCGCATAACAATTGCTGCATAAGACATTTAATCTCTCCTGCAATAGATCAATTTTTTTTTAAAGATTACATTCTTTTTCAATTATAAATTGAAAAGTTTGAGGCAATAAAAAACCGTCAAAATTTAAATATATAATCATTATAAATCCTTAATATTAGATCAAATTATTTATAGTTTCAAATTGTTTATAGTTAAATTTTATTCTCAATATATTTTTGTTAAAATTGTTTTTCCCTTTTTGACTCGCACTATTATTTTGCATGCAATTTTTTCAATTAGTCTGTTATATGTGTTAAAATGTACTCACCAAGTATAAAAAATTGTTTTTTTTGTTTCATAGTTTCCATGAGAGATTTTAAATCATGTTCCATGTAATCCATAACAATGAATATCTTATCCATATTGCTACTAAGGACTATTTCCCGAACAGTGATAATATTAGGATGTTGCGCTTTCAATAAGGTATTGATCTCTCTCAGACTTGTAATTGGAAAGCCCTCTTTCTCTCTTTCTATTTTCAACCGTTTCAACGCGACTATCTCTTTTGTGCGTTTATCGCGCGCTCTATATACAACACCGTATGAGCCTTCTTCAATTCGATTTAAACACTGAAACTCTTCGACGCTTCTACAACCTAGAAAGTAGGAAATTTATAGTGTTTATTTGTATTTATCTTTTATTCCTAAAATTTCTTAATTTATGTTAATTTATACAAATTTGTAGCTTTATTTGTATTTTATTTGTTATACCTTGAATGGCTGGTAAATAATGCGGTAGCTCTGGTTCCTCTTCTTTCTTTTCTTCTTCTTCGTTTTTCGCGGGATTGTTAAAATCGACGTGACCAGGGGAATCTCCATCCGATTGATCAGATTTGGCTAATCGATCAACAGACAGAGGACTCAGATTGTTGTAATTCGAACCATCATTGGAACCACCGGTACCTTTATTTGATTCATTAGAGTCATCGTCATCGTCGCTATTCAATTCCGAGATGCCAGACGAATATCGATTCAAAGATCTATCACGCCAACTTCTCTCTCCCTCCGACGAATGTTTGGATTCAGCTGATTTTGAACACATGCTCTCAGAATGAATAGAACTGGAGCTTTTATCTGACAGCTCCACGATGGGGGGATTTGGATTATTGTCTGGACTCAAGGGGCGATTTTCCAATTCTAGCCTAGAAACTTCTTTTCTTCTGGCCATTTCTTTATCAGCTTCCAACAATCTCTCTTTTCCGAGTTCTTGTTCCGTCATCTCTTTTGGATCTTTAATCTGTATCGGAATCTCATTTTGCATTTCGTTAACTTCATCGGTTACGATTTCCATCGTTTCCCGCAATTGCTTTTCTCTATGTTCCTTTTCACATTCCATTTTTTCTTGATTTCTTTCCCGAATTCTATCGTGCTTGTGAGATCTCTTGCGGCGTTTTTCGCTTCTTTCGGATCGTTCCATCAATTCATTTTCCGAAAACTGTTCATCTACAGTCACTCGTATGTGCCTCTGCTCTTCTATTCGAATCTCACGACGTTCTCTACTATTGTCTATCATACGATGTTCCCGAATATCTTCCATACGTGTGTCTCGACGATCGCGCGATTCGCGTATTTCTTTCGTATATTCTAATCGCATTTCGCGACGAGACGATTCCATTTTGTAATCGCGAATATCACGCGAGTCCTCGCGTCTTTCTCTTCTTTTATCCAATAATCTGGAAAATTGATATTTTCATTTAAATAGATACTCAGAAATAGAAGAGTTTATATAAAAAATAAAAATAAAATTGGCTCGCATAACAAAAATTACGATTAATTAAAAGTTGGCAAGTAAGAGTCAGCAAGGCACGATAATTGGAGCGCAAGAAAGAATAAAAAAACAACTTCCTCTTTCTTTTAATTATTAATATATTTCAAATAATTAAAAGAAAGTTGTTTTTTTATTCTTCCTTGCACTTCAATTATTGCATCCTGCTGGCTCTTACTTACCGATTTTTAATTAATCGTAATTTTTATATAAAAAAGGGATTTTAAATATTTTTACTTTTATAAAATACAATGGCAGAAGAGCATAGATAGAAAATATAATTACCTTTCTCTCAAATCTTTTAAACCACGATCTCCTGTATTTCTTTCCTTACATTTATGCCTAAATGATTCTCTATCCCTAGAGTAAGTTTCTATCCTATCTAAACGACACGTTCTCTCGCGATTCCTCTTGGAAGTTTCCAAGTTCTCAATTCTTTCCATAGACTCCCTGACATGCCTGTGATACCTATCTTTGTCCCTGTGCCTGCTCTCTTGTTCATGCTGACGCAACTTACGTTCCTTCTCATCTCTATAACTTCTCCTATCACTGTGTTTCTTTCTTTGACGAGACGAACTTGATTTATGATGACAAACAACTGCTTGTGGTGGTTTAATATCCAACGAATCAGCAATATTACCACCTTCTTTTTTTGAAAAACTGGAAATATGGAATCAAGTCATTAGAATGAACCAATAATATTATTAATTTAAAAATTATAGATAAACTTAATTATACAAATATTAATATCTTACACTATGTATGTATAAATTTACAATGTCAGTTATTGTCAAGGCTTTTAATAACTATATATAGAATAAGAATAATCTGAGGAATAAATATATGATAGATATATGATATATTATTAAAGTATTTGAAGTATAATGTATAATCACTGATAGTTACTTTACAAAATTCTAAATAGTTAAAAATTCTGGACAGCATCATTTGTCATTCTGATTTCAAGATGCATGATATTCTTATAGTATGGTCTAGTAAAAAAAGAATTTATGTATGTGACTGGTTTTCCAAACACTGTATAAATGAAATTAATGAAAAATTTCCTATATGAAGTTTCAACCATTTGCATAAATGTATATACAAAACCTATATTAATAAAGTCATTGCAAAATAATCTCAAGAAAAACTGGATTCCAGACTTCTATATATTACTAGATTATCAACTAATATAAGGTTTGTCTTTTCTTCCTGAACTTTCTACAAACATTATTTTAATTTTACACAAAATTTAAAAAATAGCTTTACATGGCTTGAGTAGTCAAAGAATGTAATACAAATTGCGAGGATTAAAATTATACGGGCAAATTGCATTACAGATACAAATATTTTTACAATTGATTCATGGCAAAACATCTCTTAATTTAATCTTAAATCATAGGTGGCACTAAAAAATGCGCAGGTGACTTGTATGAATACCTGTAATCGCCCATATCTTTCGATGAGCTCTTCTTGATTTCTCCGTCCTCGCTCTGGTTATCGATATCCATATCTTCAGACTATCCTTGACGAGAAGCTAAATAATTCTAACCTATACTTTGGTCCATATTCTGAATCCTCTTTTATCGATAAAAGTGCCTCTAAAAGTTGGCTTATAGCCAATCAGAAGGCTTATAAGCCACTTTTAGAGGCACTTTTATCGATAAAAGAGGATTCAGAATATGGACCTTTGCGAAATACTATGGGTCTGTTCTTTTTAGCTGCACTGCTACACTAGTGCAATAAGTTGGAAAGAGACAAACATACTTTCTTTCACTCTAACTAATTGCACTAGTGCAGCAGTGCAGCTAAAAAGAACAGTCACAATCAAAACATCCCATTGTAATAACATGTTTTCCGTGTTATTATAATGGGATGTTTGATTGGCTCGCGCTGGATGACGCGACGCGTGACGCGCTCAGTGGAAACTCAGCCTAACAAGGTGTTGGTCCCGTTTGACCACCACCAATTATATCGACCTGTGCCTAGGGTAACCAACTGATTGACCAATCAGAGAATCCTATTTTGAATTGGCCAATTGGCGACGTGGTCAATCGGGTGTCACCCGAATTGGTTAAAAATGACCAGTTTTAAAGCCCGTATTACATTATAAGTTGGAATTGACCAATCAGAGTAGCCGGCTGACAAATTCCTTTGTTTTGGTTGCAAAAGTCGAACTCTGATTGCTAGTTACTTGTGTAAATCCACCAATCAGATTCCTTCGCTTCTGGACAGCTTAGTTATATTTATTGAGTACAGATGTCACCTATCTACAATGTTTAAATTTAAGATTTAAAATATTCAAATGCGAGGGAAAAGATCGTCAGTTACAGACGAACATATGAGAGATATTTGATTGAATTGAACGTATTTTTCACGTTTCAAAACAGCATTGTAAGTAAATAATAACATCATTATGAATTTTGAGTGAATATCGCAAGTACTTGGGAAACTCTATTTTTGGAAAGAAAATCTACGAAAAAAATGACATAACAGATTCGTTAATTTATCATAAGTTTATATTGAGCAAATATATTATTGCATTTATATATACGAGTCTTTTTCTTCATAAATAATATTAAACAATATTAATAGAGAAAGAATAAGTAGATAAAATTTATAAATATGTTATAAATGTTGTAAATAATTTATATTTATTTATGTTATAAATAATTTATAAATTTATAAATATATCTTTTTTCAGTAATATATAGATATTGTATAATATATTATTCATAATGGAAAGTGGACAGACATTTAAAGTGCCATCAACCATATCTGGATATAAAGAAATTGTTCAAGACACATGTCGCAAGATGATGGATCATATTCACAACAGGGGTAGAAAGTATATACATAAAAATATATTTTTACATTAAAAAAAATTAATATTATACAAAAATACTTAAATAGATACTTCAGTATGTACTTGATGTTAATAGAAAAAATATTTTAAGAATATTAAATTGTTTACAAAATAATACCAAGTTAATAATATCTTTTATTGTCAGAAACTTGCCAATTAATTTTGTATAAGAGAGGAGATTTATATAATACACATGATTATCAAGTAAATGATCTTTTAATATTTATAAGTAATTTGTTTATATCATTAAATAGCTATCAATGGAGCTTAGAAGATTTTGAAATTGGGGCACCTTTAGGAAGAGGGAAATTTGGTCGTGTGTATCTAGCTAGAGAAAAGACTACTCATTATATGGTTGCTTTAAAAACATTGTATAAAGTTGAATTGGTAAAAGGACGTGTGGAAAAGCAAGTAATGCGAGAAATTGAAATACAGACACATTTAAAGTATGTATATTACACACATTTTAAGATATATTTATATAAATATTTATTTATTTGTATATTGTATTACAGACATCCACATATTCTTCAATTATTAACATATTTTCATGATACTAAAAGAATTTATTTAGTTTTGGAATTTGCTGCAAGAGGTGAATTGTATAAAGAGTTAAAACGTCAGCCAGATGGAAGATTTAACGAACACTTGTATGTATTTATATTTCTATTGTTATTGCTGTATGTATAATTTTTACAAGCTACTTATGCTTCAAATATTTTATCAGATCTGCTAAATATACTTATCAAGTGGCTGATGCTTTGGAATATTGTCACAAAAATGATGTCATTCATAGAGACATAAAACCTGAAAATTTATTACTTACATATGATGGTGATATAAAACTCGCAGACTTTGGGTGGTCTGTGCATGCACCATCCTCAAAGTAAGCGTAAGATTCACATTTTCATTAGTTTAGTAGTTAACTTTGTGGAACATACTTTGTTATAGTTTCTAAAAGATTATTTATTTGACAATATCAAAAGAGTTGATTCTGTTCAAATTTAGAGAGCGAATTTAATATTAACATCTTTTTTCAGACGCTTCACATTATGTGGAACCTTAGATTATCTGCCACCAGAAATGGTGATGGGACAGACCTATGATGTCTATGTCGATCATTGGTGTTTGGGAATTCTCTGTTATGAATTTCTTGCAGGGAAGCCACCTTTTTTAAGTGACACTCAACAAGAAACATACACCAAAATCAAAACCATGTATATACAATGGTCGGACAAAATTAAACCTGGAGCTAAAGACCTGATATCTAAAGTAACATTTATGTTTCATATTTTTATATTATAATGTATATATAATAAAGATGTATATCTAACTTTTAAATTTATCTTTACAGCTAATCAAGAAAAAAAGTTCAGAGCGAATTTCTATGGCTGAGGTTAAGACACATCCTTGGATTGTAGAGCACAAAGATTTATCTAAACAAACAGCTTAAACTAAAACAGATAAAAGGTTCTTCATTGACACTGCTAAACATATTTTGTATTTGGTCATTTTTTTTTTTTTTATAATTAGGTACGATATGAAAAATATATTTGTATGTTCAAAGAATGAGAAATATCGATGAGCGTTGACAGATTTGCATGTTCCTTTATAGCATATATTTTCGTATAGTATAACATTTAGACCATGGATAATTTCTATATATTTTTAATAATTTTACAATATAGAGTTTTAAAAATATTCTGGATTCGTGAATACTCATCTATTTAAGCAAAATATTATCATATATAATAAAAATACTTGTGTTACAAATTTTATCAAACTATTTTAATTGAGATTAAGTAAGGTTGATTAAATTTTCTCGAAACTGCTACTTTGCCTAAATGTTTTGCATATTTATAGTAATTTCAAAGATAACTGCTATCAAAAGTAAATTATTAAAAATTATGTCTACATTATGTCTAAAATTATGTCTAAGCATATGATAGTAATGGTTGATTTGTTTTTTAATCTCTTGCACTTAGATATCATTTTTTATTGTTTATATTATTTTTTTATTATTTCTTCATCTATTATTTTCGATTTTTCAAAGAAGTAGATATTGTTTATAAATAATACATAATACAATATAAATACTTTTTTATTGATGATTTAAATGATAGACTAATATAATCTACTAAACACATAAAATAAGATGCGTTCAGCAGAGGATACCACTTAATAATGGTCTTTAGGAACTTACTTAATAATGATTGATTTCTACTTTTAGATTATAAGAGAATCACCAACTTGTTCTTGCTTCCTGGTTAATTGTCAACCGCCATCTTGGGTCTACGTGTACAGCTGTAGGTCAAATGTAGAGGCCTTGAGTTGAAGCATCACCATAAACATATATAATATATATATACATGTGTGTGTATCTATGAGCACCGATCACCGATGTGAGAGCCTAAGACGTCGGCGGCAAAGTGGGGATAGTATGTATGTATATATGTATATATATATATATATATATATATATAACAAATAATAAATAAAAATAAAATAATAATTAACGATAAATAAATAATGATTATGGCATATATATAATTATATGATACAAATTAAAATTAAAATTAAATATCAACAAAACTATAAGCATTTTAATATATATATAGATAATTAATATTTTTTATCGAGTATGTATAATATAAATAATAGAAAAATAATCTGTCTATATACGTATATATACGTGCTATTATTTTTTACTTGCGAAACCGCAACAACAATGCGCTTCCGTAGCGACTATACGAGACAAAGAATTGTTGGATGATTATTCAGAAATTATGACTCAACGTATATAAAGTATATTAAGCACATATATACTTTCGCAATTTTATGTATGCAGCTGCATGAGACTGTGCAGGACGAGACTGTTATCGTCGTAATTACACAGAGTTGATGTTATCTTAAATAGAATTATTTTAAGGTATTTAATATATCATTTACATATACGATTCGCACTTGTATTTTTTCGTAATTAAGCTATTTAATGCTGAGATAAAAGTTCTTATAGGATTTAAAAGATCGACTTATGAAAAGAAAATGACATGGACACAGGGAGAATGTTTTGAATAAAATAAATATACAATTGTTCTATGTGTGTGTGTGTGTCTGTCTAAAGATTGTAACAGACTTTACTTGACTTGACATTCAAATTAAATTTGTTATTTTGAAATTTTATTGCTATAATTCAATAATTTATTTTCACAAAGCTTCTCTCTCTCTCTCACACACACACACACACACACACACACACACACACACACACATAAATGAGATGAAAATAATTTATCGATAGAATTAACAATTGCCATTTTTATTTAATGAACTTAATATCAAATATTAATATATACATTATTTTAAAATAATTTTGTAAAATGAAAAGGTAAAGTTTTATATATTTTATTATATAGATTTAATTATATTATTATTGATATAAATTTTGGCATTGGTCGATTTTACGGAGACATTGCACAATTGTGTCAATTTGTCTGTTTTTATACTATGCAAATTTTCCCTGAATTCTCTCGATCTAAAATCTAACGATTCTATCGACAAATATATGAATTTTTAATCATTAATTGTAATTCTATATACATTGCTTTCTGTGTACTCAGCTGCTGACTAATTGCGTAAATTCCTTTCAAGACAGCGTCGAAAATATATTCGAAATTATCGGATTTTTAAATTTTTACTTCGGAATGTATATGAGAAAAGACGAATAAAAGACTCTAATAATTGACTCGATCAACTGTAAAGGTCAGCTGTATTTCCATAAGAACTTTTATTGTGCTTTGTTAAGAAAATGTGTTTCATGTTTTATTTACTTTATACAAAGTAATTCTTAAAAAATAAGGATATAAAAAATATTTGTGATATTTATATTTTACATGCATTGCCATGTTCTTGCGCGTATATATTTTCTTTCCTGTAATTTTTATATTCAAAGCATATTGATTTGAATAGTTTGTTTTTTTCGATAAGATTTGATATATTGCTTGCGCTGTTCTCTCTCTTTCTCTCTCTCTCTCTCTTTTCCTCTCTCTCTCTTTCTGATTACGTTAGCCAAATCACACAAAACGCATCTCATTCATCAATGAACGATATTATATGTTAAGAACTATCCTGCAGAAGGTACATCGAATATGCGTGCGCACACGCTTGGGGTCGGCTGACTTCGAGGAAACGACACTCTCGCATTCCCGAAGCTCTCTTTCGCAGTGCTGCGAGATAATGTTAACGTTACGAGACGCAAGGGAATCAGTACGCTTGTGAACGCACGCGAGTGAGAACGTGTGTTGGAGTTTGTGGCTGCGACGAGTTCGATGTGCCGAGCGTACCGACAGATTAATTGTTTTATCCTCGTTTAATGATATATTGAACAAATGTGAGTGTAATTTATCTTATTGTTTATACAAGAGAGAAATATTAACTATATTTGCATCGATCATTATTTTGGATGCGAATCAATCGTGATTTTTACAAGAGGACATTATTAACGAGCTAAATTGCATCTTATATCAATTTTTACAATATGTTTTTTTCTCGCATCAATGTAAGATAATGCATTATAAATTGTATAAGGGAGGTGATGTTACTTATAATTAAAATTTTCAATTATGATTCGGAAAAATATAATTCAATGTTTCTCTCTATAATTCATTCGAGATATCGATCTTTCCTCGTTTGCATCTATCATTTTCTAAATGATTTAGTTTTACGTATAATATGAAACTTGAAGCTGTTCTTTAATACAAAGAGGAAAAGTGAAAGGACCTCTCGTGTTTTCTGATCTGACGTACGATTCCAAAGTTCATTATATATACAACAGTGCTGTGTATGATATTGTGATCAATAATTAAAAGTCTTACTCGAGTTTTTATTTTAAATTATTTTTATGAGTGAAGTGAAACTGAATTGATAGTCATTAAAGCAAACTGTGATTGATATAAAAAGAAATAAAATTTATATATGATAATTACAAATTTAATCATGTTTAGATTGACTGTATATTACGTGTGTATTCACAAAATATTGTGACCTCTTGATGTTTGATTTATTTTTGATCGTTACATATAATATAAATGTTCTTAATTTTATGTAATGATAAAAGATAAAAATTTCCTTTCTTAAGTAAAAATTTGACATTTAACATATTTATAATCCATGGAGAGAGAGAAAGAGTTAAAAGAGATAACATAAATGTATTTTTAAATAATAGATTTTTATATCAAAATCATATCATTTTATCAACAGTATATTAATACAAACTGCTGTTAAAAGGACACTTGATGGCTTTGAATTGTTAATATTAACAGCAATAAGCACGTGACAAATTACGTATCTATCAATTTAATCAATTGGCTTGTAATCATGCAATACACCAAAAATACTTAACATTCCTTCTATCATGAGTCATTCATACTAGTAAAGACATATTTTATCTGGAAGCATTTTTTAGTTTTTACATTTTTGCAGTACAGTGTGATATACATGTAAAAGAAGTCCGTGATCTATCAATTGTATTTTATCAGACACTTTACTCACTACTCACTGCTAATTTGCATTAATGTTGGATGCGCGTCAATGCTTGTGCATGTATATTTGCATATAAAATTAAGCCTATAATATTACGATGTACAATACCGCTAGTTAGACTATAGCAAGTGCAGGAAAAAAAGACAGGTGCAAGTGTTAACTAATCGATAACAAAAGATGATACATAAACCACATAATTTTTTACTTTGAACATAGAATATTTATTTATACGATGAGTGATTTCTTCACAAGAATTTATATACATATTTTCCTTAATAAATGTAAAGAGAATCTAGAATATTTCTTCATGTAATAATATTAAAATTTCATGCAGTCAAATAATGATGAATTAAAAATGAAATCTACAGTCGCATTACTTTGTTATATCGATATTTCTTATTCAAATAGTTACTTAACATTAAGTATGATTCTCATATTTATTTTTTTGCTTACATAAAATTTTTTATAATTAATTATTTTAATTATTTGTAAATTTTTCGAGCTAAAAGTGTTGTTTTTTGTTTATCGATTTTAACACTCTGGTACGTCTTTCCTGCTTTAGCATATATTTAAAGGATAATTAACGTTGAAAGAGCTAAGTGACTTCTTTAAGCATTTTAATGCAGAGGGTTGTCTTTATTCTATTAAAGTGCTTTGTCTCTTGTCTTCGAACGAGCGAATTTTTGTTAGAATCACGTGTTTGCGAGAAGAAGCCGAGAGTACAGGGGCGTTGACATAACTGAAGCCAGAACAATAATTATGCATGATATTATCGAGAAGCAATCGCAACACCTGGCGGATCTCCGGTCAGGGGAAAGCGAAGCACATCCGTCGACTCACCGTAGACATCAGTTTAACGATCGACGTGCTGCACGAGCCCTGACACAGACGCACATTCTGACGAATTAACTTTAAATGGCCCGCGGGGGAGGCTCCCGCGAAGCTTAGCACGTGCGACTAGACCTAACTGGAGTAAACTTTTGTGAACGAATTCTATTTTAGAAACTTTTGTTCCAATAACTCATATTTTACAGTTTAAGAGTATTTTTTAATTAATCTTTCACTCTTTTTCCATGTAAACAAAATAACAAATGTATAGATATATTTAATAGCAACTAATAATTCTGATAATGATTATTCAAAGTTTGATAATTTCGGACAATGAGTACGACTGTTATAATATTTTATTATCAATTAATTATGTTTTATAATAGTTTATAGAATATAGATGTAAATATTTTTTTATATAAATAATTTTTCTCCTTTCTTATTTCAAATATTTAATATTGATTTGTGAAAATAATAACAAACAACTGGTCAATGGTAATTAAATAATATTACTTAATCTTTATCAAAATAAATCTAATGTTTCGGTATTCATGAAATTTGGATTAAGAGCAAGAATATTTTGATATAGCAGTTATTTTAAACTTGACTACTAACGGCAAAACCAATATGTTTATTTTTAGAGATGTCCTATGTTATTAATCTTGAACTGTAACTGATAGCAATGTTCAGATTTTTTTCTTATGAGTCTTTCTTTTGTGTAGATCATTCAAAATGTCACGTTATTTGAATATCGATTATGTAATTTCGATCGAATTAAAGATCGATATAATATTGTTTGTAAAGAATACGTATACATACATACACGAAAAGACTATCTCTGCAATTGACACTTGTCAAATGTCACATAATTTCTCAACGAACATGTATCATATTTATCAGAATAAATATTATGATATACATGATATTTAATACCATAATAGACTCGTGTGTGCCACTTGCAAAAATGAGATAAGATCATACAAATAAGAAAGTTTTCAATTAATAATACATGGCTGAAAATCCACTTTTAAATTATTTTAATAAAAATTATAATAATAATTATTTTAATAATAATTCTAGTAATGATTGCATTTCATCTATAAGTTTGTTACATAAATAATATTTGAAAAAAGATACAAATCGACTTAAAATACTTCTTCTCAGGAAATAACTCTCATTACACTTCATTATTGTAATAGCGGTAAAGCTTAATATCAAATGGTTTAACAAGTACATTTACTTCCACAGTTGCTATGAATAAGACAGAATTCAACATCGTCCTAAGCACAGAGACACCGAAAACCTCGACCTCGAGCGTGATTCATTCTCACATTCCGGTGCCCAGAGTATCAACTGCGATCAAGGCCCAAGAAAGATGCCCTCCAAAGCGCAGAGGATCCTTCGAGAGATTGGGCCGCGGATCCGTGGCCGCTCAAAAAGCGTGCTTTGAGAAGCTCGAAGCTTCCGTTGTACAACTGAGATCGCGTAACAATAATCAATTGTCAACTTCAAGCATCGAGATACGAAATTCCGAGGAGAAGACGACGCCTGTGAGCAATTATAAGACGAGCGACGTCTTCAAGTTCAATAGGGATAACAGCTTTAGCGAGATCAAGTGGAAAAATAAATATGAAGACTCGGAGAAGAAGCGGAAGCTTTTGCTACAAAAGAATGAAGCTGGTAAGCGTCAAATGACGTGCGATAAATAAATAAATTTAACAATCACATGGACGGATACATCATGGATAATCGCTTATTAAGTTTGCTAGATTTTAAATTTTGAAATAACTGATAAAGTAAATGTACGCTGTGTGACATTTCTTTAACCCGATGTTTACATTATTGAATAGTTGAAAAAAGTAGGGAAAATAAAAGAAAACAAATGATAATCGATATTTATATATAACGAATAGAGGAAGAAACAAGAAAATAAATAAATATGACATTTGTCGGGTAGAGTGTCTATTTAATATATAATCATTGGATAGATAGAGATGAAATATACTTACTAATATTAGATTAATAATTGAAAGATGTCTTGATAACAAATACAAGTCAATACCGATATACACTTTGATTTTTTGTATATTATTATATTTTTAGGACATACAATTTTGTTGATTTTCTATTTATGAAATCATAAAAAAAGTTATAATTTTAATCATTTTATAAATAATTTTACATTAGATATTTTTTTATAAATTCTTATATTTTTCGAGAAGAAGAAAGTTACTTTTTAACGATTGTTTCCAACGATTCATATGTGTAAATGCTTGAGACTTTTGAGATAAAAACAAGATTTCTCTCGTTACTTTTGAGATATCTTTTGTGGCTTGTTCTGAATATGATAAACCGACCGATGTTTCGGCGTCAATCTTTTTGCAAGACTTTCCTTGGCAGAAACTCATAAATAATGGAAAGTACGTACACCACACGAGAGATTATTTTGATTGACTCAGAATATTGTATAGTCGATTATCGTGTTGTGATTCACTGCTGCATGTAAAACGAAGGCAATGACGTTCTATTAGTCACACTGTCTATAACACGATAGAATTTTAAATTGACGTAGATAAAACATTATTGGTACACGGTTATTCGCGGAATTTGTATTCCTGGCACGATTCGTATTACAACGATTGATCGACAATCAGCAAAAAAAATTGATCAAGTTTATGGGCAGGAATAAATTGCTATTCTGTTTTAAAACTTTCCCAAAATCGTTTGAATACTTCCGATAATTAAGCGACTAGTGCTTCGTAAGCGATTCATGCATAATGTAACGCAATGCGTCAGAGATTGATCAAGGATGTTTAAAAATAATATTTGAGATACACACTAACAAAAAAAAAGATATGAAGAACATACTAATTAAAACTTTACGAAACATTAAAGTAAGGCAAGTTTCAATGACGTGCCACATATATAATAATCTCTTATAATTTATAAAAGTCTATTGTATATATATCTTATATTTCTTCATAAAGTTCAGTTAATTAGTAAAGTAATATTTTTCCGTATATACGGATTTTTTTTAGAAATGAGTGATGATATCATCTCAACAGTTCTACATTCTTATATGACTCTAATCCGGTTGTCATATGACTTAATTATGATAATTGTTAACTGATTCACTTTATTTACGCATATCTGCTTATATTTAAGAACATATCATAAAAAATATACAAAATATTAAATAATTTACAATAGCATCATGTTGTAACTTATTTCTGTTCTGTATTAGTTAGTAAAGAACATGCAGATTTGGAGAAAAAATATCAACAATTGCAGAAAGAAAATAATACGCTACAATCGCAAGTTCAAGAGAAGGAACATAAGCTGCTAAAATTGCGAACAGGTGTGTATCAATCTTGAAGTCACTTTATATAATTTAACGAGTATTTTTATAAAATTGCTATCAACACTTGCTCAATTTTTTACAGTTTCGGAAGCAGTGTGTAAGGAATACGAACAATTAAAACGTCAATATGATGTGGAAACGAATGCAATGCACAAAGCTATGCAACAAGCATCTCAGGTAACTTGTTACAATCTCGATTTTTATCAATGTACTATCACAAAAAATAATCGAGAGAATTATAATATTTTGTTTTTTGAAATATAATATATAATTTTATTATTAGTGGTATCGACAAAACCGCGAGCTCAAACGAAGATCTCAAATTATGACGCAAAAGTTTCTACATAATAATCCAGAGCAATCGTTGGATTTTGATTTATCCGACGAAGTGGATACATCGAATTTCGAGGATTTAGATGAGCTGAGACAAACGGTGAAAGGTAATTGTAATATATAATTAATCTTATTGCATAAGATGTAAAATTAAAACATGTTAACAACAACAAATTAAAACTAAGCTATGATTAAGAGTTTTAAATTATTTATATAAAATAAATTAACTTTACTTATACAAGATGAACAAGAAAATATTTACTAAGTTGATAAAATGATCGATCTTAAATCAAATATTAATTTGCAGAATTAAGCGGTGAAATAGCGCGGCTTCAGACAGAACTTCATTCTGCGCGGCTTCAAGAATTCGAAGCCCAAGAGCAGGTGACGCAATTGACTACGCAGCTGGAAGAAGAAAGAGCCCTCCGGGAAAAAGGTAAAAGATAAGATATATCCCATAATCTTTTTTTGTTATAGATAACACGACTAAGCGACCAATTCGTTTTTCTTATAGGAGAGGAGAAAATTAATGAAATGAAGGTTCACAAAGGAAATATAGAAAGAATTACAAAAATGGTGGCTGAAGAGGTGCAAGTTTTGAAAACGCAATGTGATCGTGAAAGAGAAAACGCGAAAATTCTCAAGATAGAAGCTGAAAAGGTGAATCATTAATTCTTACAATCCTTGATTTAATTTTGATAATAATTAATAATTTAATTACAATTTTATTTATAATTATGCATGTAATATTATTTAGAATATTACACAGAGTAAAACTCTCGTCACTATTTTAAAACTGTATGTGTTTATAAGAAAATTGTAGGGAAAATGTTTCGAAAAGTTAAATTATATTAAAAGATATAGTCATTTCTATATAAATCATACTAATTAGCTCGATTGTTTAGGTTCAAAAAGAACGAAACGTCTTAGCGCATCAAAGCGCTCTTCTTATGGCCGAGGTCGGAGATGATCCAAATGGAAGATTATTAGCTGTTATGCAAGAAGTGGAATCTTTAAAGAGACTATTAGAAGAAGAACAGCAGACGCATGCTTCCCAAATACAGATGTTACAGGAGAAACTGGAAGAAAAAGAATCGAATGTAGAATTTGAAATTGTCGAAGAGAAACTGAAGCTCGCAGAATCCGAGTTAGAAGTTGTTCTTCAGAGAGCCGAAAGGGCCGAGAAAACAATAGAAGAATTAGAGAACGTTGTTCGATGTTTAAAACAGAAAGTCAGCGAGTTAGAGGAGAAAGTTTCGAAACCGCCACCGCCACCGTTACCTCCGCCTGCCCCACCGCTACCAATATCGATGACTGGTCAGTCATCGATAAAATTGCTGACTAAGGAAAAATTGCTCTCGGAGCGTTCGGCTGTAAGTGACATGGAGAATATGCTTGGCATTGCACAGAAAAAAACACCTGCAGTCACACAACAGCCTGGTAATTGCATAGTTCATTATTTTGTTAGTTATGAATTATTATACACACACAAATTATCACGAGATATGAAATGTATCAAATACTTTTAGCTATTGACGATATTATCAATCAAATCAAAGGCGGGCGTTTCACGCTAAAGCATACAGATGTAAGTATAAAACTAGACTATGTAAGTATTTAAAATACATCAAAGATATATTCATAGCATTGTTAAACTCTGAAACATTTTTTAAATTTTGATATCTGTTAAATATTTTTGGACATATCATGTTTTCTATTATTTTCGAATAAAGTATAGCATTACTTGCAATTATCTCTGTTATGTATATACTTGAGTAAAATATTGATTTTAGAAACAAAGAGAAGAGGAGCGGAAAAGACGGCAAGCGGAAAATACGTCGCCAGCAGTTTCTGAAATGTTAAATATTCTTGGTACTATGAGACGGAGAGCCAAACCAATAAGGCAATCATTCAAGTTTACAGACGCATCATCGTAGTAATGGATGTTGCTTAAATGAAAATAATTTGTAATTCCAGAAAGGTTTGAATCTTAAAATCAGCTAAATCATACATTATTAATTTTACAATGTGATATATCTTTCTTGTTTTATTTGTACATTTGCGTTTTATATCTATTTTACTCGTTTATCTAAATTTATGTATACAAAACCTATTTATTCAATTATAAAAGTAATGTCTATATTGCTATAAGAAGATTACCAAATGAGATCATCAAATAACGAAGTTCGATGTAAAATCGATAGATATTTTGCTAGTATAATTTATAAGAAAAATAGAAGAATAAAAGTGTGAAAGGGTGAAATTCATAGAAACAGTTTGTAGCATAAGCGCTGTATAAAAGATGTATTATAAAAAATTTAGTGCACATACCATTGTAATTACATTTTGTCATACGCAGGTATCAAAGAAATTTTCATTGAAAAGCACATCTTCTTTATATTGCAAATACAAAGTTTTGCAGTAGGCTCAGCTATTTTACCAATATTAATATCGTTTATAGAATTAATTAAGAAAATTGATTCTGTATTTTCTCGAATATGGATTGCAATTTAGAAGCTTCGAAAAGAAGAACTCGTCTATAAGGTATCATTTCATCATCCGTTTCAGTCCATTTTCCAGATAAGCCACTGTCTGCTTCTTCTTCGACAGAAAATTCAAAGCTAACAGTTGATTTTTCTGCAAAAATTTCTTCTTCTGGGTTACTCCATAATATAAGTGGTTCATTGTTAGTGTTTTTACTCTTGTTTTTTGACTTTTTTCCTATTTTTTTATCTTCCGACTTGTATAGTTTACATATAAGTATATAATAGGAGAAATTAAATGGCATATTTCTACTATTGGCACGTTTCACTTCAGAAATTAAGTTTTCGAAAAGTGGCACTGATATCTTGGCTGGAATGTTGACAAATCTCTCATTTATAAGTAAACCCAATTGTGCTGCATCATTCTCCAATACATTCTTTATCATAGCGTTAGCTGTGTCTGTTGCATGCTCATCTGCTAATTGTTTCAATAAATCCCTAAGCTGTTGTATACATACAACATTCTGGAAAAGATTCAATTTCGTTATAAAGAATTTATAAACAGAGATTAAAAAAAAATAAGTTTCTTTAAAAAACAATACAATTATATATCATTACTAATTTATGCGCACCTGTCTATCGGAAACATTAATGACAGTTGTAATACCAAATACATCATTGACATCATTGTCATCATCGTCGGATTCATCCATTTCATCAGACTGTTTCACAACAGATCCTACATAATTCTGAGATATTATCAAGTCTGTTAGTCCACCTAAATCAATATGTGCTTTGAGAAAAAGTTGTTGCAATAATGTTTTGATTCCATGATAATCTGGATCTTGTGGATTACGACCCTCAAAATCCAATTGAAGCTCCATTCCCTAAAATTGATTACAGCATTTTATAGATTATATTGCTTGTAAGCATAACGCTTAAAATGTTTAGTCAATTTCAATATACTTGTTGAAGTATTTTTGATAAAAATTAGGCGTGCAACAATTTGCAATATAGATATTACTGTACATATAGCAGATTTTGTGTCAAAATTTTCCGTAAAAGATCTCCCACTTGCTTAATTAAGAATATTATAATACATGTGATAAATACATGTGATAAATATATATTATTAGATAAATATCATTAAGCTATCTAATTATTCAGTCACATAATTTTTTGACTCGTCGAGTAACATTCGCATCAGCTAAATTAAAGTATAATCTCGAGAGATTATTTTGTCGCGATTTATCATTTTTACATGTGCGAAAATCGATGAATTAAGCTCAAAAAACTGAAATAAATCTCTAGCAGAAAGCGACCGCGTGTTCGAAAATGTGGTTAGTTCACTCGATAAGATGACATGTCGTGCGATATAAGCAATTATTTTTTACCTGCTCGTCCGCGACTTCATATTCTTCATCCTCGCTGCTGGAGGAGACGCGATCTTCATCATCGTCGTGTAATTTTTGCCGAATTTCACGCTTTTTCACCGGAGCTGCCATTACGACGATTCAGACGACGGTGACGTATGCACTAACACCACGACACGTGACAAGGACAGCACGTCACTGAGTCACGTGATATTTAGCATAAAAAAAAAAAAGTAAGGATCGAAAGAACAGGAAAGATGTTTTTTATTCTAAAATAAATATGTATATGTGATGTACTGAAACGTGTAAAATATATACGAAAGACTCGTCAAATCGTAATGTCATCAATTTCTAAATTACACAAAAATCTGCACTGTAAATAAAAAGAAATTTAGAAAATTATTTTACAGATAATAAATCATTCAAGATTACAATTCTTATTTTTATTCCATAGTTTGCTACATTACAATATTTCTCGCGGAGTGAAGAGCAATTTACCGATTTTTCTCTCGTCGATAAATCGTTCTTTACTTTATCGATAAAAAACGAGGAAGAAATTCCAAGACACGTCGTCGGGTGGCGCCACTAACAAGTTCTTTTTTGCGCCAACTTCGCGCGTTACGGGCGCAAAAAATGCTTTCACTAGTTTCACTCGATTAAACATGCAGTTAAGATGTTCGTTTGCATAAGTGAAAAGTGTGTGTCGAGCAGTGCGAGATTTCGAGCAATGCAGTCGCATTAGGTGAGTTGAGCACGCAACAATCCTATCTTCACTTTATATAAGATTATATTTTCACAATATATGCGTACATGATAATCTTTTTTCAATATTGGAAAATTTATCTTTCGAAAGTACGTCATCTTTATCTGGCGCATCGCGATGGCCGAAAACGTAAATCGCGATATTTCTTTCGCAAATAATACAGAGTTTGTGATAATAATACGAGTCTCGACATTATAATTATTAATATTTGAAGATGCAAATCCAAGATGGAAGAGCGCTTGTTCACAATCGAGAAAAACCTGAGCTCCGGAATTATATCTACCTAGTGATGTGTGAAATTTTTCTACGAGATAATCAAATTAGATTTTATTCCAGGGAGGGAAGGAGCGGGGTGAGAATGACGAAAATACGCAGAAAGAGACGAGAAAAGAAGGATTCGATGAGCGCGTCGATTCCCCGACGATATCGCGAGGGAACGCGAGATACCGGGAGCGGGACGCGCGGCAAAATTCAAATTCCCGGAGCGGAGTCGATCACGTGCAGCGAAGCGGAGCGAGGCCGCCCCCGCCGTTGTCGGCGCTGCAACTCGCCGAAATTCGATTAAAGTTCTCGCGCATGGGCCGAAGGAAATGCCGTTTTCTCGAATTTCCCGGAGTCTGTCAGGTGGCACCACGGCGTACGTTGGTCCGGGCCAGGGCGCTACGCGGGCGAGCGTACACGGGAGAGAGAGGAGCCAGTGCCCTTTGTAGGTTATCGAAAGCACGGTCCCAAGGCGCCTATACACACTCGCTGACGTAGACAGCAATAATTGACCGACACTGACCGACAACAACAATCATCGTCGATCGGCCAGTCCTTTTTGTCCGCGCTCCCCCGTGACGTTTAGTGAGTGCTTTGAGCTGTAGCGGGCGGTGAGATGGCTGTCACTCTCTCTCTCTCTCTCTTTCTCTCTGTTCTTTTTTTCTATCTTTTCGTTACTCTATTTTTCCTTCTTCTCCCGTCCCCTTTCTCTCAGTTTTCTGTTCCTCTGGTGTTTTGTTCGAATTGTAGATCGAGAGCGTCGTCACCCGCGAGCGTGTTCCTTTTTTTTTCCGATAACGTGCGCGCGGAGAGAGACGCGTGAAGGGCCACTTTCGCGCGTTGTCGACATTGGAAAGACATTGGAAATACCTTACCGAGGGGACGACGTCTCGCGATCGCACCGCGGAGCTGGTTACCTTCTAGATGTGTTCGGCTGAATAGATGTTTCGACACACTTGGTTCGGACCCGGTTGTGGTACGCATACAACCTGCGTACACGCGCCACATCCTACGCAATCACATCACACACACACACACGCATACACACACGTATACACCCATCCACACGCACATGTATGAAAACACGTACCTCCATATGCAACAATTGCTTCTGGTTCTTGGCTGTTCGATGTTTCTTAGCGCTGTTCCGTATAGCGTAGCTGTCTCACCTGCCTTGGACTGTCTACTTTACGTTTCCTGCTTCCATCGAGAACACTCGCTCTCGCGAGGCGTTTTATCGACGAGCTCGATTTTTGCGCGAAACACTCGGGGAAGAAATGTCCTCTTTCTCGACTCGTCCTATGTCCGTGTTGTGATGTTTAGGTGATAATTTTACGTGATTCTTGCGCGCGAAATGGCACGAGAGATACGACACTGTTATCATGTATGATACCTCGACGACTTTGATTATAAATCGTCTGCGTTTAATTCGCGAGACTAGAACGATTTTCAATATATACTCGAGATACAAAGCACGTTTCTATTCATGAAGATCAAAGAGTTTCATCGGGCATAATATAATGTCCATAAATTGCGTCTTAAACTTTCTCTCGATGTCTTTGTGAAAATCCGATAACGTCATTAACTTAAGGAAGGTCTATGATAAATCTACTTTTAGTGATTCTTGTCATTTTACTACCGTGCAATATAGTGTTAGATTTCAAAAATTCAATATCAAAATTAAATTAAATACAATTTCGAAACATATATACGGTACTTTCTCAATTTTATAAAATTAAAAGAAAAGATACGATAAGATCCTCATTTAGATGACTTTGAAAAATAAATTTTAGCTCGTCAAAATGACAAGGAAATGTCAAAAATGTCGGGATTATTAAAAAAGCATTATCGACGTACGCGGAAAAAAAGCACGGTAATAATTATCAAGAAAAAAACCGACATTTATTTCTATTAGTCGGACGTAACGCGAATAAACGTCCATCAATTTCCGTGGATCGCGTTCGAGGACATTCTGAGGACAATTTATAACGATTACCCCTTTAACTTCTAGTGCGCATTGCGCGCTTTAAGCTGTTACATGCGCATCGTAAGCTGTGCGCTTAAGCACGCTTTACATTAGGACTTATGCGCCGTTTCGTGTCCTTTGAAACTTACAGGGAAAGTGTCATGTGATTTACATATCTGAAATATATAAAGTAGCCAGCAAACACAAATGTTTATTAAAGATCGAGACGAAAGCGAATTATTTTACCTTTACATTAAAAGAATCATTCAATCATTGGAGTTTTAAGTTCGCGATTAAAGTTGATACAGTATTTCGTATACATCCATTTTTAATTTAAATTAAAAATAAATTAATTTTCCTTTGGCTTTAAGAGTCAAGAGTTCAATTTTTATTTTAATTACTATGAATGAAGATATTCATTAATAACAACGATACTCTTATTTAATGATATATTTTTAATATATATTTTAATATGTATTTTTATATATAATAGGTCTTATTAAAAAAATTAAAAATTTTTATGATATATACTTAATCCGATAATCACTCCATTTATGGGAATAAAATAATAATATGAAAATTATTTTTGCACAAAGCAAGAAACTTTTTTTTTCAAAAGAGCCTTGTTCTCTCTGCGAAAAATGCTGGTGAAATTAAATTCGGCTTCCTCGGGCTCGCGTAAATCGTAAGGTTATTTCGGCTTTAATGTAATATCGCGAAAATCGCTGTTATTGGCAATTGAGCGAATATCGGCGGCCGCAAAATCGCGAATGTCAGTTTTTCCGTTCGTACGCGCGAAACGCTTTTTTTCCCGGCCTCTCTCCAAGTACCATACACGCTCTACGAACGAAATTAAGCCATATGGCTACATCGTAGGGGCGTGCTGAGGTCGATGCGCCGCGCAACTGGTTGATTTATCGGTGCTTTTCGCGTAGCGAAAACTAGCGAGAGGGTCGAATTGGATTACGGCGCGTGCACAAATTGCTTTATTCAAATGCAATTTTAGGTCGCGCGTCTTCCGCAGACTGCCAAAGAGGGCCGGTTACGTAAACGGGGGGGGGGAGGGGGAGGCGACGTTCTTTTCCGTCTCTCTCTTCCTTTTCTTCTCGTTCGCGCATATAAGGGTCGGATGCTGAGACGAGCAATTTCGCAAACGAATTACGAATTATCGTCTAATCGTGTTCTCTACGTAAATTTTCTCGCAATGATGATTGAAACGAGCTTCTTGGTACAGCTTTAGAGAGGACAAAACCTTCGTATTCAATTTACTTGGCTTTCACAAGCACTTTAACATTTACGGATAAGACATCAATATAAGAGATTGCTTGGAAAAGACTGAAATGTAATTGTATCATATTATTTCAATCAACTTTTTTTTGGCTTTCTTCTCAATATATATATATATAATAATATGATTTCTCTCGACATTTCCATAATTCAAGAAAAATAAAGTCTAAGGAAACTCTAAGGTCTCATTATCTGTTATTATAATCAAAATCGGACCATCTCTAATCAAATAATTCAAAAATCTTTTACGAATAAAGTTTATATATTAATTTTCATATATATTATTAGAGTTAATTTACTGTATTTTTTAAAAATAATTTTCAAATTATTGGATTAGATACATATGTCACGGCTTTAATTATAATGACGGATAATGACTTGTAGTTTTCTTAGGTTTTATTTTTCTTAAATTATGGAAATGTCAAAAAAGAAATCATTATTTATCTTCCACAATTTTTGTTTAACCTTCGTATCTTTCAGTCTCGATTCGACTCAATTTAATGCTATGATTATATACTTCCTGATCGGTAATCAGGAAGTATGCTCATCCGATCCGTTTTCTCGTGCAATATAATTCTAACTTGTTGATCAAAGTTGGCAAAGAGCGGAGGATTCGATCTGAGCCGACATGAAAAGGGCAGCGCAAAGTCTGCAAAGAGAAACATAATGACCATTGAATCACAATTACAGCTGAAACGCGTAAACGCAGCAGCGGTTCGCGACAGTTAGTGCTAAATGTCAGTCTTTCTCTATCACATGTCGATCGAGAGTCTCGTAACGCAGAGATACACGGGGGAGGGTGACACTAACCTCACGTGCGTAAGAGAAGAATTTACGTTTCCCGTCCACACCTATACGAAAGATTTTTTAGACACGATTTAGACGAAAACAGTAGTGTAATATTATCATTTATTTTTGAAATTTCAATCCTAGATATCTTTACGACATATATTATAATTTTTAATTTTACGTAGAAAAAGAGAGCAAATACACAATGGTCTAATTTTGTTTTACAGAACGTTAGAAATTAATAATTAATTTACTACAAATATTAATATATAATTATTATTATATTTTATTATTTTTTATTATTATTTTATATATTAATATTAATAATAAAAAAATTTTTAATAAATTAATAATTAATTTTTTACGACACACGTAATATTTACCACGTTGACATGGCGATGATGTTTCGCGAACGTCGAAGCAGGTCATTACGACACTGCGGAACGGAGAGAAAAAAACGGAGCAGAAGACAATTCGCTTTAGAGCCCGGCTGGGGGAGATTAATTCCCGACACGTCCATTTTAGTTCGTTCGTATTCCGTGGCCGCCGTCGCATTTCAGTATCGATATACCCGGCAGGGAAAAGAGGAGGAAGTGTGGGAAGAGGAGGGGGGAGGGAAAGGGGGAAATGATTTCTAAACCGCGTCTCTCGAACTATATTTCATAGCTGTACTCTTGAATCGTATCGCACAAGCGGGTAAACAGTAAATTCATTTCATTCAGCAGCGTCGACATCAGCTTCTTTCGGGTTTTACGACGAGGTTGCAGATGAAACGATCGGGAGAGACCGGGGAAAGGGGGGAGGGGGTGGGAAAGGGGTGGAAGAGGAAGGAAACCAGGGGATTTATTGCACTCGCGAGCCCTTCTTTATCTCGTTTCTAAAGCTTCCGCGCCGGATTGGGAATATCGTGTTACTCCTTACATCGTAACATCCGGCAGATCCGCTCTCTTCGCTCCTATCATTTTTCCTGCTCCCTTTATCGATGTTGTGCTCTCTTTGCTTCATCCTTCAACAGCGGCTTCCCGAAACCATTTATTGTTCCTGACCGTTGTTACGTACATGTCTCTCCTAAGGAGATATTATAGCATTTGTGAATTATGGAGTTCCGATCATTCAGTTAATTATTCTCGTGGTTTGTGTTTTTTTAATATAATGAAATGTATTACAGAATGTTTCATCGATATATCTTTAAAAAGTAAAGAGAAGAAAACATAGAAAAAGATATGAATTTTTATTTAAAAAAAAATAAACTTATTAGATCATAAAGATTTTCAAATTCTCTAATTCTATTCTTTTTTTTTATATTGCTTTCTATACTTCTCATTACATATTTTATACAATGCATTAGAACTTGAAATAACACAAAATCTGCACAATAATAAATTACACAAAATTACACAATAAAATAAAATATTTAATGTTTAAATCGATTTGCATATATATTTTGTAATTGCTCAACTTTATTTCACTCAATTTCATTCTATGTCTATTGTTTATGATATTTAGCTGCATCAATAAACGAGATCGAACCGTTGGGAAATGAGAAAAAAAAGACACAGTCTATGACGATATCGAGTTAATCGAAATTGCGCGAGATCGAACTTATGATGTCATCGTTGTTAAATTTATCGCGAAGAAAGGAAGGAGAAAGAGATAGGAAATGATTAATAAAACTGTATTCTAAGTGAAACGAAGGATTTAATAACTAGCTCGGCAAAGCAGAATAGACTTCTACGATGAATGGAAGAAAGATATATCATATAATGTCTTCGTATATAGCGAACATGGAAAGTCTTTATAATGTTAGATTGTTATATGGAAAAGACTTAAGATATAACGTTTTTGATCGGCGTAATAATAGAGCTATTAAAATTTGTTCTGTCTAAATTTATTATTCGACAATAAAATACTTAAGATCTCTTATTAATCGCTTTTTGAAAATCGTTACGTATCCAGTTTGTCGAACATAAGAATATTTTAAACTTTTAAAATATATGTATTCTGGCAAAAGAAAAATATGGTTTAAAAAAGCAAACAATATATTAATTGCTATTTTATTAAATAAATTAAAAAAAAAATAGAAGCATTCTGCTTTGCCCTACTTTATAATATATATTCTATAAATGTGGACAGGAAATGTACAAAATTAAACTATTAGATTAATACTAATTTATCTTGATATATAACATTAGTATACATGTATTATTTATATTTTATTTCATTTTAATATTCTCATTCTATTCCACTTTATACAAATCGAAACATGTCTCACATCTGTCGCAAGAAACGCGTAGTCGATGTAATTAATTCCGTATCGTTTGGAATCAACGAAGGTGCGAGGTGCGAACCCTCGAAAGTTGCGTCCTACTTCTAACGTTGCGGGGAGGAGAAAGGAGTCGCGACAAAAAATAACGGGTAAAATAAGGACCGAGCGAGGCGGGAAAAGTAAGAGACGGTGGAAGAGAGGAGGGGGGAAAAAACTCTCTCCACCGCGGAGAAAACCGAATCAATAAACTTACGATCTCATCTTCAATCTCCTGCCTTGCACCTGGTTATGTAACACGGAGGCCGCATCAATGAGCCCGCACGTTCCTCGCAAATTGCAATCATAATTAATTAGCTAGCATCTTAAATGCAATGATACGTACCCAAAGTATAACGATTCACGCTTTCTTCTCTCCGCGACTCTAAATTTTTACGGATAATAAACCGACTATCTTTTTTTTTTTATTTTCACGGCGTTAATAATGGATACATAGAGATTGGTTGTAAATAACGGCTCTCTCTTTTCACACGCGCGTAATATCATTGATACGTGCGTGATCTCGACATGTTTATTTGTATGCGTACTCAAACATAAACAAAGGTATATTTATGCTGCAGCAAACATTCAGTCGAATATGCCTATCATTTGATTTATAACTCGCAAGTTAATTCCAGCTCAACTGCAAATGTTTATATATATTTGGTAAAATTAATTCTGAAACATATATCTATAACATGTTGAATTTATTAATTAGAAAAAAATAATTATTATCTTAAAAGACTAGTGTTGGAAAATAAGAAGGAAGATATTAAGACAATTATTTTTTATTTTTCCACATTTTTCAGTTTTGGAAAATTTGAAATTTGTTTATAAATCCCCCGTTATGTCCCCCATTATGTTATTGGTAATGTATTGGAGAGTTTCGATTTCCGTAAACCGCTTGAATCCTTAGAGACGTCGTCGCTCTGTTACCTCTACTTACGGGCCTTGTTAGCTTTAGCTTTCGCTCTGGGGCAAAGTAATTATCCTGAAGTATTCTCGGAGTTGTTTTCTCAGATAAATCTGCGTAATTCTAAGAAGAATTACACTAAATACAGATAATTTAACATCGGCACCGTAATTATATATAATATTTACAAAGGTTGTCTCAAGTAAAAAAAAGTATTATCGAAAGCTCTTTGTATTTTCAGAATATATCAATTTTGCCTTCAATTTCTAGTACAGTCTGAAAACACGTTCTTCCCACACAAAAATTACAATGTGAACTCAATCTTTTCAATCGAGTAAAATTAATTAGGCTATAAAAACATTTTTATGAATTTAAATAAAGATTTTCTTGAAATAATTTTCTTAGTTCCAAGATTTACCTGCAATATAAAAAATTACTTATATATGCAATTTTTTACAACTGTCTTATGCTATAATTGTCTACGAATCTCGAGTCCTGATTCCAAAATAATTGTTATCGATATCAAGAAATCACGTTCGTTTACGATGCCTTAATGACAGGAGAACTGTGTCATTTATAGGCTAAGTCGAAGAAAGGGATCCAAATATAAGGACGAAAAGTACAATGGTCTGCTCCGTGAATTTCGATCAGGGTATTCATTGTCTTTTACCCCTTAATTATCTTTTTAATATAGCTCCCTATATACGATATATATGTACCGTGTTCGTTTGTCTGTGTATATGAATATAGTATTCACGAATTTTCGTGTTCTCGAGAGTTAATTAGCACTAACAGAGTACATTTAATTAGAGTTTAGAGCAGTCTTATGCTAGAGAGAGACAGAGACAGAATTTCTATTTTCTCATATTTATATTAGCGCGGAATTTTCAACTAAAATATGAACATGGGAAAAATATCAATTTATGATTTATAAGCGAAAATAACATTTGATTTTCTTTCATATGACAGCCATAATACGGTTTCAATTTTAGAAAATGTGTAATATTAATTTAATAAGAAAAGTTTAGAACAACATATGTTGTGCACCAAGTTTTTCATGCTAATATTAATTTTCTATAATAATATATCAAAACATAATACATAATTTTATTATTGATGATATTCGTGCACATTTGTTGTAATGATAAAATTTAAATATAAATCTATGAAATTTTCTTTATTAAATTCTTCAATTTCTCGTCTACTTTTTTTTTTTGCTCGGTATGAACTGCTTGTTACATCATCCATAGTATGTATAAATTCAATGGTCACGTGGCACTAACTCAAAAGATCTCCCGTGGGAAGATATTAAACTTCTGACACAATACCGCGTGCGTCTCTGAAGAATATTAGGGAAAGGGGGCAAAACTTGCGAAACAGGAACGTGAAAATTACATTTGAAAGCTTTTCACGGTTGCGAGAATCTCTTAGATTGCTGTGATTAATGCAACATATAAATATCTTGTCGTGTTTTTGGCGCGTTAAATTTTTAAATTAATAAAATTGCACTTTATACGTTTTTGTCTTGGCTCGTCTCTCGTAATAATATGCTTTTGAAAATTGACAGTTTAATAGCGATAGCCCCAAGCACAATAGAAAGAGGGGGGACATTGTATCGATTATTATTATTCTGCTTGTATCGCGTGACTTCTCATAGATTTTTGTCATAATAATTTTTATATTTGTTACTTCTTAGCGAAATTTTCATGTACGAAATGAAATTTTATATCAACAAAATGTATTATTAAATAAATTGTGCGACTTTTTTATATTATCATAAATCAATGTTTTTTAGCGGGGATATTTTTTTCCTTTTTTCAATATTAAATATTATTGTAAGCGCCGAGAAACTCGAAGATCTTACTGTAAAATTTACTTGAAAATAGATGAGACCGAGGTTTTATTTATC
Source organism: Camponotus vicinus (assembly GCF_025532165.1). Classification (NCBI taxonomy): domain Eukaryota; kingdom Metazoa; phylum Arthropoda; class Insecta; order Hymenoptera; family Formicidae; genus Camponotus; species Camponotus vicinus. The sequence goes on from NW_028141947.1 coordinate 328,396, forward strand.
ACATCCCTAAAAGCTTGATTTCAAAAAAACTCATTTCAATCATTCAAAGAACGTTTATTATTCTTATCAAGAGAGAAAAGACATCGATTCGGTGTTGAAATATCTTATAAAATCTTATTAGATAATTTCTAACAAATTATAGATATATATGCACACTCATGATAATATTATTCTCCTTAAATTCTAGACAATGTCTTCAAGTGTAAATGATTCAAATGTCTCTCGTGGCGTTGATTCGAGGTCGTTGCTCGCAATATCGCGCGTATAAGCCGAGAAAAATCGAGAAAAATACATACTCGTCGCACGAGTATAAAAAGCGTCTCATTTTGTTTGCAAAGCGTCATTCTAGATTTATCATCGTGCATCGCAAAAAATCAGCAGCAAGCAAAATTGAAGTAGTGCAGCTATAGTATGGTATAGAAAATGACCGAGAGAGGGAAGAATCTGCTCGCTTTTGAGGGATAAATAAGACAAAGAGCTCGAGTTTTTCGAAAAGTTTGCTTGTGCAGAAGTTTGCGTGTGTGCGGGCTAAGTTTAGTACAAAGCCTCGGCTCGAGCTTTTTTAATTGTGTCTCTTTGCATCTGCATCTCATTTTCTCTCTTGTATTGACCGATGATCACAATATGATCTGTTATTTTCATCTTTCTTTTTCTATCTTTGATAATTTCTAATCTGATCTGTCGATTGTTTTGATTTAATATAAATTAAATAATCGTCAGGCGTTTCTTTAAAAATCAAAATTTGAGGATTTAGGAGTACTCTATTTTTGTAAAGATTACATATTTTATGTTATTCTCTTTATATAAAAATTATTAAATGAATATATAATATTTTAATTTATAATAATATATATACATGTATATGATATTTATTTATCAATTTTCAAAAAATAAAATGATATATTGAAGCATTTGTCTCGCTCTTTTAGAAAAATTTAAAAATATTTAAAATAAAGAGAGAAAGAGAAAGACAGAGAGCATTAATTATTTTAATTTTAATATACATAATCCTCATCACAATAACAATATATATATTTCCAATTCGATTTCTATAAAATTAGTTTGCGTAAACTTTTCTTTGATCTAATTTTTCACCTAATAGCGAAAAATTAAGATTGTCAAATAATTCATATAACATTTCAAGTGTGTATTTAAAGAATCTTGAATTACAAAGTTTTCTAATTATTGTCAAAAATTTTTCTTGTTTAAAAAAAAATTATTTTATCATCTTTTGCTATGCAAGATCAAATTTGTAGGTATTAATATTTAAAAAAAATGTTTGTTTACTAAAAAATATTTTATTTTTTATTTTATAATTTATATTTTCTCGAAGACATGTGCATGAAAAAAAAAAGAAATAAGACATTTAATTCTATTTAAATCAACGTGCATGTTGGATTTGATATTTCAATTTGATTTAAATCTTGTAAGTATACTAGAGCTCTGCAATAAAATGATGCTTTCCGAATCAGGGTAGAAAGCGTTAATAACACTTAAGAGAGAAATATTCAGTTCTCTTACCTTATTTCACGGTTAACACATTTGATAAAACACGAAGGGTAGAATGTTAGGGAACGCTCTCCCTAAGAAGGCCGTGTATCAGTTGAGGGTTGAAATCAGGAGCAGGATTTCTCTGGAACATCCTATGTACGCAGATCGGTGTGTTCAGCGAAGGAATCGTAGTGGGATCGACTAATTTGAAATTCAGTCCCGTATCCCTGGCGCTTGTCGCACGAACGGGCTTGGCGCTTATTGTTGAGGAAGGGAGGCAGGGAAAGGGGAAAGATGCGGAAACGCGGATTTGCGGGAGAGAGTGGGTACATTATTATGTTTTTCTTTTTTTTTTGACGTAAAACCAATAGCGACTCTGAGCGAAATGACGATACTATTTCCTCGTCGCGGAAATGAATTTACGAAAATGCAAATAATGCGCGGTCCGCGTAGAAAAGGCGCCGCGGTTTTGTCGATGTATACGTGCATTCGTGCGTAAAGCATTTCGACGACGCGGGGAGGGACAGGTCCTCAAAGCTCTCGAGCTTCGAAGAAACCCGATATGACTTAATATGATTCTATAATTCGCGCGAAAATTTGCGAGAATATTTATTAATGATATACTTTACACCCGCGCTGCTGCGATTCTGTTACGAATCTCTCTCGTCCTGCTTGCTAGAAACGCGAGAATAATACTTGAACATTTTACAAAATTGTGTCCGGATAAAATTCTCCTGTTAAAATTGATATCGACAAATTTTTTTTTACTGTAAATCGAATAAAAAGTTTGAACGGATAGAAAAAGAAACAATCTATATACATATATTTGTGTCATCTTTTGATCTTTTGATTAATCTATTTTTTCGTTTTTTGATAAAAATAGTTTATGCATTTATTAAGAATTATTAATATTAAATTATATATCCTATAATGCAGACACTTTAAATTGATACTTTGAAAAAAAAATTTTTTAAATTCGCAAGATAAGTCATTATACGTATATAGTTTTTTTATTAAATTAAGAAAACAAATTTTTATCGAATACACAGAAAGTGCATTAATAATGTATATATTGATCTCGCTAGTATTGGTAAGGGAAATTGCACACAGAGATTCGATATCACCGGCCTGAACCGGTGATTACTCCGAGAGAGTACAAGTTTAAAAATAACTTACTAGCTACATAAAGTAGAAATTCGCATAACGAATTGGTCGGTGGAATGAAAGAAAAAAAAGGGGAAGAAAGGGGAAAGAGAGGGCAAGCAGGACAGGGAGAGGAGAAAACGAGAGAGAATCTTCAAAATGTTCTCGTACCAACGAATCGGCGAGGCGAAGCAGCGAAACGGGAATATATACTCAAAGCATTACGGAGCAAGAAGTTCATTTCTCATTGAAATACCGTCATATTTTCAGTCCGCTCGCGTAACGCGAGCGTGCAGTTCGCCGAATCCACGATTCGATGCCATTTCGCTGTCGCCAAAAAGTAAATGTGAGAAATGAGACATTTTTAAGAGAGACAGGCCTGACGCTAGTCTCAATAGATCGTGCTTCGAAAAAGCGTTATTCTCTGATACGATTCACGTGAGAGATATCTTCCTGCATCATTTTTGAAATTATTTTAAAAATTAGTTACACAAGGTATATTTTCGAGCTTATTCGTTCGTAAATAGTGGCATTTAGTCCTTAAATTATATCTATAAAATAAATTTGCATATTTTTATTAAATATTAAATAATATATAATTTTTAAAATGATAAAATCAAAATATATTTATATAATTTTAATATTTATATAATTATTTCATACAATTGTTGAGAAGAAAAAATTTGATATGAACGAAATCACTTATGAACGACAAAAAGACAAAAATTTGATGCATGGCATTTCTCTTTATCATGTATAATAATGATTATATAAATCGTTTCTATAATTTCAATTTCTCGTAATTAAATACTTGATTAAACGTATCTTTCTGTCAGAATGTGATCATACATGCTCGGACGCTGCATATTCTTGCGATTACATCTGTATCTATCGCTTACCTGTCGTTCGAAGCGTAATGAAATGTTTAATTAAATTGCACAATGACGACTGGTTGATACAGTATATTTGTGTAATATTGCTAAACCTGCCAATGCAATTGTTTAACGCGGCTGCAGAAAGTTTGACAGATATCTAGATGCTATCGTTATCCTATTAAATTTTTTCGATGTCGTTCACGACGTAAAGAGGCCCAGTTTTGATATTATACTTTATGATATCAAATCTTTTCTTTTAATTTCGCAATCTTTTAGAGAGAATGATTGTCTTTGAAATTTCTCCTCTTTGTTCCACACATAGCATTATTTAAATTTAAATTTATCTGATTTCTTTGACTTGATAAAAATAAAATAAAATAGGATAACGATAGTATACGAAATTGACACATCATATTAACTGATAAATATGTCGCAAAGTAGTGCGATATTTTTATCTACGCAAAAAATTAGGTGATATGACAGTGAATTTTACATCTTTTATTTTTAATTATTTAGAATAAAAAGATAATTTTTGCATTTAGAGATTTTATGGAGAGAGACATATTTAAATTTTTATATTGTAAATTGAATTAAAAATCTTTTTTTTGCTATATATTTTAAATGATGCAATTTCTAATTTAATATAATAATATTAATAAGATAATATTGAAAAAATGATATTCTCTTATGTAAATGATATTGTAGGAAAAAATCCTGCAGATTTTCTTATCAATTGTTGAAGAAATTTCGTATATAATTCTAATTCTAATTCTAATTTTAATATAGTTTATAACCATGCCAGTTTTATCGTATTCAGTAGTGAGCTTTATCCGCAATGGTAGAACGATCCTCGGCGAGTTATCTTTCCAAAAATATTTTTGTGATGTCGATATCGCGATTGCAACGTTTATCACCCGTTCGAGAGCGATCGCGTACGTGAAGAGAGAGCAATCAAAAAATCGTTTATCGCTATTCACAGCGCCTTTTATGCATGTCATACAATGAGAACGACAAGCTCGCACCTATTTTCGCGCGAGATCTATTTTCTTCGCGAGAGATATCTTCCTTTTCGTATCTATGATTTGTCTTTTAGACGTCGACGTTCATACGCATAAATCACGGAAACGTGACATCGATACTGCGCACAATGCTTTCCATGAGCCTTTGAGCACAATATCCACGAGTGTTGTTTGAACCCGTCGAAAGCAATAATTTCATCCGTCCATATGTAGCGGCCGAAACGCGTTTAAAAAGCGCGTAAACATGAACGATCGAAAAAGCTGTCACCGGCCGTTCGACATGCTAGTACTTTGCACGCATATTTTCGTCGAGAGGGGCTCGAGTGCATCTCCATTTTTTTACAAACTGCATCGTGCGATTAGAAATATTTTCTTTAAAATTTCCCATGTATGGTGTATACATACATACACACATACACACACACACACACACACATACACACGCATATATATATTTTTTTTTAATTATTAAAATTATCAATTTCGTAAAGTGTATTTAATTTGATTAGAATTGATAATTATAATGTGATTCAGATTCTAATTAAATTCATGTTTAATAAAAAAAAGGTTTGGATACATAGTGCATATGTATATAATTATAGAATTTGAATCATATTTTACAATTATAAATTTCAATTAAACGAATACATTTCACGAAGTCTATAATTTTATTAATTATTTGAAATTGCTATAGAATGATCTCGATTAAAATAAACTGAAACCTTTAATAGAACAGCAAGCTTGTAGAATAGAATAGAGACAACTTGCGTAGGAGAATAAATTATTACCATTGACTGCCATGCGCGTGTGTATGTGTCAGTTGCAGATAAATAGTAGGAAAAAAAATGTGCGTTTTAATATCTGAAAGGAAAAAGTTGATGTTTCTGCATGGGTAGATATTTTCCTATTTCTTTATCCACGAGATATGTTAGCTATTCAGTAAGCTCGAGAAGGAGCTCGACACATAAAACCGTCAAGTAGATACAGAAAGTCGTACATACAAAACTAAAAGATAAAGTAACGAAAAGAGATATCGTGTTGAGCTTCCGAAAAGACGTTGCATACATCTTAGAAACTCTGTTGCGCTAACTCTCGGTTTCGCGTTTCGGTGTCGCGTGCAAGCAAGAAGCTGCAGGCAAAGAGAACGGAAGGACGTCTCTTTAGGCGAGCAAGGTTTTCTGTGCATACGCGCTTCGCAAATCCAACCGAGATTCAGTCCCTCGATAAAAAGGTGCACTCGCGCGCGTACAAAAGGCCAAAAAGAACAGCGGGACAAGAAGGGCGCTCGGTCGGAGGTAACGCAAGAAGACGCAAGCTGCAAGCGTATCCACAAGGGTTTGCTCCTTCCTCCTTCCCTTCCCCACTTTGCGTTTCCCGGATGAAGGAAACTCCGTCGACTCCGTGCTTGCGGTCCGCTGCTGCTAGTCCGAATTTCGCCGGTTGGCGTTCTGTATCGCATTAGGGGTAGGAGCCCCGTCGGCCAGCGAGGGTTAGGGCGGGTAGAATGAGAAGCGGAACGGCAACGGGGACAGGAGGGCCGGGGGCAAAAGCTCGCAGGATGGTAGCGGCGATGGTAATGACGGCGGCGAGCGATGGCGAGAGGGTAGAACAGGAGGGGAGAGGGCGCACCGCAAGCTCGAAAGTTGGGAAAAAGCCAAGGATGGGGTTGGTGCACGGAGTAGCCAAAGGGCGCAAGCTCCGGGTCTTCCTGTGGCCCTCCCATTCGGTCGTGCGATAGGTGGAGCTTTCCTACCCGCCAATACATATCCCGGGGAACGGGGTGCGTCGTGCTCGCTCTCCCGAGGGGTGCGAGTAGAGCCGAGCAGCCGCGGCCGTCGCTGCCACCGTCAGTCCTTCTACATCCACACGAAAACGCGCGTTCCACGGTGGTGGCCTCCGTGTGGCCCCCTCGGCGCCGGCTCCGCTGCTGCTGCTGCTGCTGCTGCTGCCGCTGCCGTGCGTGGCTGGTTGATAAGGTCAGGATTTTCGGGCCCCGTCGAGATACACCGCGCGTGCGATAAGGGGTTGCGGTGAATCCAAGATCGAGTGCCGAGATACCGTCGAGGTTGGGGAAAGTGAATGAAAATTAGCGCGGACTCGTTTCGTACCGATACACTATGTGCGCGGTAGGAAAGATGTCCGTGTGAACGTGAGAATAGTTTCGCTAATGTTGGCCGATGTGCGCGAGAAGACCGTTTATATGGCGCCGTTTATACGAAGAGGGTGAATCCCTGTTACTCGGATTTGGTAAAAACAGATTATCGAGACGTCGCGCTCGTGATAAAGTTTAGCAATGATATCTTCAGAATTATTGTGTCTAATATTCTCGATAAGATGGCTAGGGATGTAATTTTTGTATCATATCTTTGTATTATTTCAGTATCTTGTCAAAGGGATTAATTTGATTTGAGAGAGATTTTTTTATTATATAAAATATATTTTGTCTTCTTAAGAAAGAGACTTAAGTTTATAACGATCGAAGAGAGATCTATAAAAGTATTTTAAAAACACCATAAGATATGTATGGTATCAGTTTTGATTGTCACCATATTTGATAAAGTTGCACGACTTTCGATTAATTTTGTAAAAGCCTTAAAAAATTATGTTTTATATCGGACAAATCAATATCGTCAAATTATTTATCAGTGCGTAAAAAAGGTAAATTTATTGGCTTACGTTTTAAGATGCGAGATAATTTATTGATTTTATGTTTTAAGATGCAAAATATATAATTTGGTATATTTTTAATGTTTCTTATCAAAAGAAAATATTTTACCAGTCGATGAATTTTTAAAGTCGCGTAACTGAGTGAATTAATTGGTGCGTGTAGTTTCTCGACGCATTCGAGTAAGCTACTCGAATACGCGCGGAATTCTGTAGGAATGAGGTTTCATTGATTACGATGCCAAATTTACGGATTTATCGATTACACGACGCTTTATCTTGATAATGAGAAATACTTGTGAAATGAAGTAGTATTTAGTGAATCGTATGAGAAATTTTATAATAACGAAAAAGATATATATATATATATCTGATTATATGTAATATAATAGAGAAATTTATTTATTTTATTATTTTTCGATGGGGAGGGAAATTTATAGAAGGCTATCAAAATGAGATTATCAATATAATGCAATAACAATTATTTCACAAATTTTATATACATTTATATGAGTATATTTTTATTATATATAAATATTTTATTATATATAAATTAATTTTTGATATGATTATCTATCTCTCTTTCTCTCTCTCTCATTGATAAACTTTTAGTATAAATGTAGATATATATATATTTTATAATAAAGAGATAATGATGTTGATTAATGTGAAAATACTTAACATTAAGCTTCTAAAAGACTTTTCTGTGCAAAATTATCTCTTTCCAAGTCAAAGTAACATTACAATTTTAATAATGATTTAATTTTTATCCATAATTGTTTCGAAATAAATTTTTTTATTCATTTATCGAAATAGAAATGTGTCGCGATAGACACAAAAATTACGGCGATAAGCGCTGTCAAAATACCGGATGTCTATACCGGATGTGCTTTCGAGCGGTAGAAAGAGATTATGTTCGTAACGATACATAGTAGGAAATATATGACCTGATACGCGTTGAATCTGCACTCATTGTTTTTCCTAGATAGCGACACAAAGTTCAATGCACGTTCTGGATAAATTAAAAGTCTAAACAACGTTGAAAACATTTGTAATAAAAAATTCTGTTATCTAATGAGATGCTGTTATTCAATGAAATGCCAAAATAGCGTATCTTTAAAGAAAAGTTTTGAAACATTTGATATATAGAACATTTGATATATTTAAGACGCGATGTTATTTTGTATCTTTAATTTTTACATTAAATTTTAAAATATTGTCTAAATCAAAATTTGTATAAAAAAATATGAAAATCTTTTATTACTCAATATTGAACGCATATGGAATTTTTAAATTTAATTTTTTAAAATGCGATGAAGCAGAGTAAATAGTGCATAAATTTTGCTTTGATTTTGATAGTATTTTAATTGTTGTATTGCGTTATATTTTTCTCTTTTACAATTTTAGTGTGCAACGTATACTATTCTAAACAAAGAAATTTAGATAATGAGACTTTCTAAATATTTTAGCATGAATTCTTATCTGCTAGATGCACTAATACATAAATTCTTGTTTACCGGAATATATAGTAGCTATGAAATATGTTATAGGTGAATAGCTTCAATGGATAAGCGCTTCAGAATATACGCTTTATATACGCTGACTGATTTTTCTTATGTCGTATATTTTAAGCAATTTTATGAATATTATATAATACACAATTTTTGAATTTAATAAAATATTTAAAAAAAGCAAATGAGAATTTTAATAAACAAAATTCTTTAAACATGATTGATTACTAACATGACTAATTCCAAAAAGATTCTCTGTCTTTTAATTTCGAATCATTTACAGGATTTCATTAGTTCTTACATTGTTTTACATTTTGACTGTACTTTCGCTGCAAGATTATGAATATATGAAAAAATTAATAAGGTAGTATAAAAAGCGCAAAATATGAAAACAATTAATTTAAAACTATTAATAGACTATAATTCAAGAAATAGAGAAAATTGAAAATACAATATATATTAATATATTCGAATCGCCATACTATATTAAACTGAACTGAATTAACAGGACAAAATATGCATATATTTCCGAATTGTCAACATGTGCTGATTCTCGAGATCAGTCATATCTCGTATGTAATCTACATGATAGAATTATTACAAGACGTTCTCTCGTCCAGCTTTTGTGTCTCAGAAGCATGATCTTCGAGTAACGTAGATCGTACACACTGTAAGCTGTGTAATAATCTCGCGAGAAAGGTGTGCCGTGCGATCAGTGTCGAATTTTCAGCCAGTCGACTCTGAGTCAGTGGATCGTTACCATCAAGCTTGTTCGATCTCTCGTCGATCACTTTTCGTACGTATTGAAAATTATCGTTGAAGCATATTCGGCATCAAAACTTGATTAAAACTCTCCAAAACTCGTGAATTTATCATGTTTTAACAGGCAATATATTTTTTTTAATCTATGCGTATTTCAAATAATTTTTTCATATCGTTTAATAATAGAAATACACATGTTCTTTCAAATAGATATTTTCCTCAATATTGTTATAATTCAGATCACTCGCCATTTTTCACCGCCAATCTATTTCTATAATTATTCTTTTGAGAGAATCGCGCGATTAATTTTTTCGATTTATATATCGAGGTTTTTCCCATTCGGATTACGCGATTATTGATACTACCTTGAGCCCAAATAGTATTTTACCCAACATAATAGTTAAATTGAAAGTCATCGAGGTGACTAACGGGATTTTTCGTGAGAGAGATCAGCGCGAAGCTTCACAGTGTTCTTTTCGAATTGCAGATCGAATATAAGTGCGCGCGTGTGGTTCGTGTGTGTGTACATGTGCCATCGTCGCCACCATCCGCAGCAGTGACCGGAAAAGAAGAGGACTCGACCCTAACAGTAGCCGGAACCACCGAAAAATGGATGCAAAGTCGCAGCGAGTTATCTCCGGTTTGCTTTTGTTCGCTCTCGCCACATTACAGCTCGGTGAGTCCTTACAATTATTAACAGTCAGCTAAAGCATAATGCGATTATCGAACATAATGTAAGAAATAGATACGCAACGTTGTGCCAGTCTGGAAAAATGATCTCAATTTAGAGGGATCGAGGGAGGTAATAGCGCAGCACGTGCCCTTCTTTGTGTACTTTTCTATACAATGTATGATTTATCAATTTTATTTCAAGTAACTTTAAAAGAATCTTCTCGGTTTGAACAAATAAAATAATTCGCGAAATAATAATTGTTAAAATTGCAAATTATTTTTCGCATTTTTTCAGTCTTTGATTTTCTAGCGAGGTATTATTGAAAATATAAAAATTACGATTAAGTCAAGATAACAAATTAAAATTTCATTTTTAATTCCTCTTGTTAAAATATATTTTTGAAATTTTACACGTAATCATTAATACATTTATAAATTCAGATACTGTTCAAAAGAGATTTATTTTATTTTTTTTAATTTTTTAATTGGATTCATTTTTGTTAATCATAGTATGCTATAATATTTCACAAGGAAAACATCTATATATAAATATCTATAAATAAACTCGTGATGCGTGTGTGATTACGTATTATGATTATGCAGTGAAACAAGTTTTTTCTTTTCTGCATATTATAAAGATTAATTATATTTATTCATAATGATATAGATAAATTGTGTGTATTCTGAGCTGTATTATGTCAATTGAAAATGTGTTGGAATTCCCGACGGGATTCGCGTGCGATACATCGCGTTGTGCAAAAGTTACCAGCAGTTATTGTTATTATGCCGCGCATTATTTTGCGGTAATATTCATATTTCGAGTCTCATTATTACATAAAGTAATATAAATTATGCGGCCTTCCGTTTCCATAATACAGACGGATGTGAGAAAATATCTTCGCGGAATGTTTGCCAGCCTTTTGACCTCCCGAGAATAACGCAATGATTTTATACATTTCCTATGCGTTGAATTCTTACGTGAATATGTCACTTCACAACCAAGTCTATTCAACTACTGAGAGAATTTCAAAATTATAACAAAATATAAAAATGGAATATAAACGCGCGAAACGAAATTTAGTGTAATATTTTTCTTTTGTCTTTTTGGCTTTTTTTTTTAAGTTGAACAATTCCTGAGTCAATATTATATTCATACCTACAGGAAACGCATATCAAAACTCGAGATGCGATAAAATCTCGAAATATATAAATATGAAAGGGCATAATTTTCAAATTTTGTCAGCTGGAAAAAGACGAGGGAGAACGAGATTCTTTCGACATAGTATTCATTCTCCCGATTCTAAAGACCGCAAAGTATGCACTTACTTCGTCTTCTACATGCAAACACTTTTTCATATTTTTTACATTTGCACAACATTGTTTTCGGAATGTTGCACATGAAAAAAAATTTCAAGATCTTCTCTACGCATATTATATCTCATTGTTTTCTTTAAAAACACATTATTTTAAAAATACATTAGATTTCTGAATTCATCAAAAGATGATCGAGGGATGAAAAAACTCATATAACACAGAATATTGCAGCAATATTATTAATATTATTATAATGTTGCATAGAATAATATTGCTGCAATGTTCTATGGGAATGTGTTTCGCCAAAAAAACATTAACGGCCTCGCTTCGCGCGGTATTCGATCGCGACTGGTTCTCGCTAATCGGAAAAACAATGTCGCCGCGACCGTAATTTGAAAACTTTTAAAGAGAAGGCTATTTAGAACGCAAATGGTGCAATGAGAGAAACGGGGACGCGGCCGAAGCGACAAGCGCGAGTAGATACGGCCGTGCAAATGCGTAATTGCATAATGGTGCCCATCGGTGTGTGTTCGCGCGAAGATACGAAGCCCTGGCCTGGTTTTTGTTGCTGGGGAACTTTCACTTGGTGTCTCACCATCTTTCTCTTTTTCTCCCCACCTGTCTCTTTCTATCGATACCGGGTCGCTGCTTTTCGCGTCTCGTCACCCGGCTCCTCGCTCGTTTCCTCTCGCAAACGTCGGTCTCGTCGACCGAACTCGCTTTCAAACCAGTTCGCCGTCAATCGAAGGGTTCCACCAAAGTCGCTTGGATAATCCATCTCAGCGATTTCAAGGTGGACAAAAAAAAGCATGAATAAGTCAGCGTTATCATATTGTTATTCCCCTACGGGAACTCTCGATTTGTTTTGTCGGTTTCAAAAAGTTTATAGCTCCTTTCTCTGGAATTATTTTATATCTGTCATGTGAAAAGTAATATCGTACAAGTTATCATTATTTTACATACATCTCATGTTTAGTATAAAAAATTATATAATTAATCTTTTTAGCGGAATAAGAAATCTTTGAACATAACTATAAATTATAACGTGCAAAGAAGGAAGTAAAATATGAAAGACAAGTTCTTAATTCTATGATTAATTTTATACTTTATATATATAATTTTTTTATTAATTAAATTTGATATAATCTAAAGTTGATAACATTGAGAAATATTTGTTTAAATTAATATCATCATAAAATTTATTTTAATTTATATTAAAAATTAAAAATTAAATCAAAAAATTATTAAATTTAATTTATATATAATATGTTGCAGAAATTTTCTAATTATTTTTTCACTAAATATTTGATGTTATGCGAAACAAACGATTCAATATAATGTAATATCGCAATACTTTTGTTATGCTAAATCTAAATTACACTTAAGAGACATCCTGAGAAAGTTACTTTGCGGTGGGATCGCTTTCTAATCAAGTTTTATGAGTCTGTCTCCCTCTTCCTCTTCTCTTGCATCTCATTTTATCTTTATTCACGGAATGTGTCCATTTAATAGATGTAATTTGTTAAAATTTCTTTGCAATTACACTCAAGTTTTTCATTCTAAAATCCCTTGTTTTCGTATATCATTACTAAAAATATTCTAAGAATAACACATATCTGTAATATTATTTTTATAAAAATAAGAGTCTTTTTCACACGTGAAATACCTTTTCAAAATTTTGTATCATTGAATCATAAAATCTAACTAATTCAATAATAAAAGTTTACAATTCTAAAGCTCAATTCGTGAGAATAGTACTTCATAGTTTATAACTTTATATAAATACTATTGATTTCTATTAAATGTACATTAATTTCTGCACAAAATACAATAAAGAATGACGATAACTAGAGAAAGAAAGAAGTATAGAGTTATCTACAAAGACTATTTTTCCCGTAAAATCACTGTGTTAGGAGACAATTCTCGAATTAAGCGCAGCATGCAAGCACTTTTTCCGGAGGTTAAGAATACTCTATGATAAAAATTCTCGCTGACGATTGCCAGCGTCCACTTGAGAAGAGGCACCACGACAGATTCTGAACGTCGAATCGATGTATAACGAACACATATCGGCGAAGCGGACGCGTGTAGCCTTCAATAAAGCTCAGTCGGAGCCCGTTCAATCGTTAGTACTTGACGAATCCCGAATCGGACAATAGCCTCGTGGCGCAGATACGATCCGTCCATTCGGGATAACCCACAAGGTCTCTCGGGCACATACTGTACATAAATGTACTTGCATGTTTTCGGCGGGGGAGAAAGGCAGCGGGGTTAATACTACGAATATCCGGTTGTACATATATAATCGGGCGCGAGCGAAGAGATACACATCGCTTCCCCATTCTATCTCTCTTTATCTTCTTTTCCGGGGATTACTTTCGGGTCAGCGAGCCGATCGCGCATTCTTACAGATTACAGAATACTTGGTGCGCAAGGCGCATCCCGGAGCGAATCGAATCTCTGCGAGTCGGAGTTGCGGATCTGACAATATTTCATGAGAGATTAACATATGTTTCGTTTGCTTCTTGAAAAGACTGCACCGCGTGTCTACCAAAAGTCAGTATTTTGAAAATAAAACTAACAGAGATTCCAAGATTTTTATTTAATCCTTAGACATATCATGTTTTGATTGCTCAAAGAACTTGCTCCAAAAAATTGCCATTCTCGGGTGATGGTATTTTGATAAATATCAAAATTTTTAATTCAATAAATGCGACGTCTATAATTCAAACTCGAATAATTCAATTTTTATTGAATTCAAATTTATCTTAAATATGATTAAAAACTAAGTATAACGGAACAAACATTATGAGACTGTGTGGGAGAATTATGATACTTGGACAAAAGTTTGGATGCAATCTTTGCGAATATATGCATTTTATGTGAGCTCCAAGTTGCATGCTAAAAAATCTTAAATATTCATTAATAGTAAATAATATTATTATTAGCACAAATTAATGTGTCATTAAAAATGCCTCTCGCGCGGACAGATCCTTCCTAACATATTGTGCATTTTAAAATTATGAGCGCTATTGTACATACATATACAAGTAATCGAAGTGCATATTTGTTTTATCCGTTAGTTTTCAGTCTCGCGGGATTATCGAGCTTCAACTTACGGTCCAACAATGTTCAGTGGGAGTACTCGTTTGTAGTATACGTTCGTAGTAATGCGTGCACGTGAAAGCGAGGGTTGCGCAAGCGTACGAATACCTCCATGGATGTGCATACATGTGTGTATGTGTGTTAAATATCTAAAGGATTTGTACGTACGTGAAACTTGCACACATTAGCATCGTCTGTGTTTTTTTCGCGATAAGAGTTTTACAACTGACTACGGCTAATGAGAATTGAAAGTGAGAGGGAGGAAGATCGGCAAACAACAGTACGTCATTAGGAGAAATTATTGTATAGCGATTGATTCCCGAGACACTGGTGCTTCCTGACTTTCTCCTTGTCTTTACGGCGAATAAAGCGAATTGTACGGTGACGCAGAAAATTGGAGGAATATCCGCATTGATGCACACAGACAACATGCATGTATCAAACTAGAGATGTTTGCAGTGTTTATCGAATATTATTGAATATTTTTTGACATTAATACTTTACCTTCGATATATACATAAATATTGATATCACGAGAATAGTTCTAAAATCCAAAAAATAATTTTATATATTTTTATAATACAAATTTTGAACGCGTAAGTTTCGATAATTTATTGTGACAAAGTTATTTTCTTGATTGTCAAGCAATGTATTAATTATTCTTTCAACGTAATGTCTGGATTTAGTATTTAATGTGAATGTTACAAGATAAGCATAGATATATAATTGTAGACACGTTACTGCTGTCACAGTTTTATGATTACAAGTATGACAAGATGATTAATACATCATTCTGCATAATAACTTCGTGATAGAAAAAATAATAAAAATTGCAAATCTTTTGATAGTAATTTAGAAACTATTTATGAGGCATTTGACATATCATTATACGTTTTTTCTTTCTTTTACAAAGTTAAATTATTTTCTCATATATTACGCAGCTCTGTAATTTTTTGCAAGATCAATTAAGATGATAATTATTCTTTTGTCATTGTCATGAGATAGCAAAGACAGATCTTCTGTACAAAAATAACGAGGTCACTCTAATTAAACTACTTTCTATTCTTATGTGGGATAGCTATATCTTATGATTTCGACCTTGCATTCACTATAACGCCTTGACACTAATAGTATGTATTTATAACATGTTACAATGATCAAGTAATCCTGTGAAATTTAAATCATTCTTACTGCCCATGATCTCGATAAGCTGTCATTATTTTTTAAGACACAAGAAATTAATTATTAAAAAGAAATTAATAGAGATTAATTATTAATAAATTATTAAGAAATTAATTATTAAAAAGAAATTAATAGAGATTATTATCTCCATTATCTATCTTCTCTCTCTCTCTCTCTAATAATTTATTAAGAAAATTATATAAAATGTGAAAAATTATAGTATATAATAAATTTCAATTAAAATAATATTATAGACAAAAATTATAGTATGAACTAAATATGTATGTGTGCTGTGCACAAAAAATATAATTTGATTTTAAATTTATGTGTAAATTTTACTGTAAAGAAACGCATAGAATTTATATTTATATTAACAAGTTGGAGTCAATACAATGCATGATTTTAGAATTGATTTATTCCTATTAACTTTGCGATTTAAGGAGCAAAAGAATAAATTAAATGTTATTTCATAATAGTATATTTGAATATAAAATATTTTTCTATTTTTCTGAGCCACTATTTTGGCGTGTTTCACAAACCCGCATATCTATTGATATAAAAATTGCAAAAATTTCTTCGCGATATGTGTCCCACATGCGCCACGGGGTGCACTTTATGTAATTGGAGTCGGTAAGCGGGATACATTTAATGCGTGTACTTGTTGCTCGATTGCCAGATGTGCGACTCCCAGCATTTATGTGGACGTTGGAAGTGATGAGCATACGGCGTCGACCATCCCCAAATTCTGCGGCCCACGCTTAATCGATGTAAATGCCCGATTCCAGCGAGGAAAGGGGAGGAGGGGAGGCAGAGATAGAGAGAGGACGAGAGGTACAACTGAAAGCCTTCCTTCGATTTATTTCAGCCATTAATCGCCACAATCTGTCATAATTTACCATCTGTGAACGCCGGTATTACCGGAATCACTCATTCTTTGATCCGGCTTAAATCTCGAGCAAATCACGAAATTTGCGATTCTTTCCTTATATCTCCGGATTTCCGCAATCGCGAAGACGTATTCGCCGATAGTATCTCTTTAACTCTACGATCTCGCGATGTGTATGATCCGTAAGTTTTTTTCGAACAAAGGTCGGATAATTTAGAAAAGCGGATTGCCTTGCGGTTTTATTCTTATTTGTCTACTTCGATTTTTAATCATCACTTTCCTTGTACGTGAGATTTCCTTACATATGAGTCTATTCATTTGTCATTCATTATATTGTCTTGTTAAAAATTTCAATCTCTCATCTATTAAAAGGCTATTTTTTAATTTTATTTTGTTTCCATGAAAACCTATCATTTATTCGTGATAGACTTACTTTTAAAATAAAATAAATAAACCTTATTTTTAAAATAAAATAAAATAAAATTGGTTTTCGCAGATACATTTAAATATGAAATAAGAAAGTACGTTTGTCAATTATAATCATAATTTCAGAGTTAAATTAAAACTTCTATTTATGCTATTTTTACTGAAAATTACTTTTGCTGGAGAATATATATATTCTTTTTATCTTTTCCATCTTAAAAGGAAAGCTTCGAGATTAATCTTTTTACTTGGACTCGTCTGTATAATATGTTGTAAAAAGAAGAGATATTCAAAGAATATTATTACGTATATTTGCTATCAATACTTGCTTCATCTATCGAGATATTATCTTTTTTATTATATATCAAGTACATTTAATATATAGTATATTTTCTCCAAATAAACACAATTCGCAAGTAGTTTTTCAAAAGCATTCACGATTTATATAAATCTTTTTCGATTCCGATGAGTCTGCTTCTTAAATTTTCTCGACATGTTTTTATTTCGAATGTAAATTAATCGATTACATTGACGTTATATCGATGGGTGAATGATCTTGGGTGAATATCTTTCCATGATTTTCTTTATCCTCTCGCGCGTTTTGTTCCTTCCTATCGATTCTTTCCCTTTACAGAGCGATACACCCAGGCAATTGTGTCGCTTTCACCCATTTCACCAAAACGAACAAAGCTTACCCGCGGGGGTGAAAGTCGGAAAAGAATATGTTGAGAGAAACAATTTAACTAATGGAATGGTATCGCCCCTAAAAAATCTACGATTGTCCTCACATTGTCGTTTTATGTTATCGCGGTAAAAATGATATCTTTTCACACAATTTATTTTATCGTGTAATTTATATCGTAAAGTAGAAATGATCCTAAAAAATCGAGATTCATTAAAAGTAAACGGAAATATACCGCATATATAATAAACTTAAAAACATGCTTCTTTTTGAATGAATGTGAGCATATTTATATTCTCTATGTTTTCTCTATTTTCATTTTCCATGCTTGCGATACTCGACGGCCGTCGTTGTTGATACGCGATTCGAATTCCTGCGGACACCGATATAGGTTGGCATTCGATTGAGGTACAACGGCAGGAATGTAGAATGAGGATTTGGGATAACGCGCGAGAACGGAATGACTATATAGAAGTTACCCCACTTAAAAATAAAAAAAAATTATTGAAACATATAGATAAAAAATAATTAAGAACACAGTTGTGAAAAAAATTAATATCTATTAGAATCTATTTCTCTTAAAATTAATATCTATTAGAATCTATAAAAATGTACTCGTAATTTATTTCGTGTCCAAATTTTTTAATTCTAGGAATTACATATGAAAATTATAATTATATATGAAAATTATATGTACAATAAAAAACTCCAAATATGTAATTTTTAAATTTTACTTGTGAACGAAATGATTTTACTTCTTGTCACTTATTATCTATCTTCGCACACCAATAATCGACATTGATTAAACTTCACTTTATCAAGCACTTGCAAACGTCTCTCGTAAGTAATTAGCGTAATTATATCGCATCTGTCAATCGAGTAATTATTTGACCTGCAATTGTCAATTGCTGAAATTATTTGGCCTGCGTTATTAACTTGTAGCAACAAGTCAGCAATGTTCGAATTGACTTTCTCTCGTCGATTGTACCGCAGGCAAGTGCCATTTGCACGTCCTCAGGGTGCATAATGCGTTATTAGACGGGCGGGAGACACATGCTTCGTCACGACATCATTATCGACCAGTCGTTTTTCCTGTCGTTCACAAATAAACTGCTCATTATGTAACTAAAAATAGCAGAAACCAGAAAAAAGTACTAATGATTTGAAGTCGAGAAGATCATATTTTCTCGATGACAATAAGAAATATGATTTTTATCATCATTAATGCATCTTTTTTGTATATTTCATAATTTAAACAAAATTCATATTATAATTAAGAAAATATTATTTCATTTTTTTATAAAAAGATACTGTGAACAATACTTTTTATCTTTATAGACAAATGAATAGTTTTAATCTGGCTTACAGGGAAACTTAAACTTCTTATAGTCGTAAACACTATTATACAAAAATTATTAATTAGTAATTTTTAATAAATGCTAAAATATATATAAATTAAAAGACATAATATTTCTTGTATAACGCGAAATTTTGTAAGCTTTAATTTACCTAGTCTGTATATAATACTCAATTTCGTTTCTATAATACCTTACCGATACAAAATTGGATTCAATCAACATGAACGTTAATTGTTATGTCCGAGCCTCGGGAGATAAAAGTAGCATCGCTTGTAGTAGGTCAGCCATTAATCAGTCGGGCGCAACCTGGTGACTTCCGGGACATCCTCGCATGCCACGCTGTCGTCCCGCGTTGTCGTAATGCGTTGTATGCGTCTGCATGACAAATGCTCCGGCGCGATATCATTATCGCCCAGACTCGCGCCATTCTCCTCGTCTTCCTCTTCCGCCTTCTCGTCGACGACGGGAGCTTCGCCAGGGGCGACCAGCCCTCTCCGATCTCGCCCCGAACCCTCGACAACCCTCCGACGATTTCGGTTCCCACGGAGCGCTGCTACGTTACGTGAACCTGCCTCTAACGGGACACGTAAATACGCCGTTCAATCGATATTATGCGACAACACCCGCATCTGCGTGTCTCCGGAGTGCGTGTGCGTGTGCGCGTGGAGACATTTATATCGCGGTGAAACTCAAACACGAATCGGAAAGGGATGGGACTGTGTAATATCGCTTTCTTCGCCTACACGCTTCGCGTATCGGTTCGTGCTATCGATATCGCGGCGGTTGTTCGCATCGATTTTCGCCGCGATTTTCATCGCGAACTTTCTCGCGCGGAATATATATATATGAAATTCTATATTTGTTATATTGGCATAAATTATTACATATTTAAATAATATTGCGAATTTAGAAAAAAAGTATGTTTGCGTAGGTAATATATATATTTGAATTAAAATAAATTATTACAATTACACAATATACCCAATTTATAGATTTATATATTGTATATCTTTTATATATATTTGTGATATAAAAAATGATACTAATATAGTTACTTAATAAACAGTTAATTTTATAAGCGTGAATATTTTTTCTATATTTTTCAAAACAAATAAGTATTTACAGAAACAAAGTAGGTATTATTTCAGTCGCTTGGAGATTTTCCTTTCTATCGGATTTTTATTCGCGCCATTAATTTTTCAATACCTTGTACATTACTCAAAGAAAAGAGGAAAGGCCGTAACTCCGCTTTTGTCGCAATGGAAAAATAAAACATGACGAAATAAATGTTTAAGCCGCATGATGACGCGGCGTCCTAAGTCGATGCCTTTATTTCAGCATATCGGAAACGGCGCTCCGTGACACGACTTGAGCCACCGGCTTCGTCCTCGCGGCACGCGTTCTATTTCCTCGAGATTTCACTTCTCCCTTTTCCACCCCCGCTCCTTGCGGCTACTCGGGCCGAATGTTAACCGATCGACCGAGAGGGATTTTCGCGCGTGATGTTTCCAGTACTCGAGAGTTTCGCAAGTGCTTATACCGGATGCCGAGCGCGACCACTCAAGAGCAGAGACCTACCCGTTTTGAGTCTCACACCCAACCAAGTGCGAGGGAATATAGCGTATTCGGGCCGCGCGCTCGCAACGAGTTGTACGGTTCAGTCAGTTCGATATTGCGAGGGATGACGGGTGGTCTTAATGCATTTGGCGAGGTAGCTACGGTACGCATCACCAGGCACCCTTTCTGCAAGCTCAGCACTCCCCCTGCTCGCTCTCTCTCTCTCTCTCTATGGCTTTCACTCTGTCCTTCTCTTCGTCTCTTTTCCTCTGTGCTCCTGTGTCTCTTCTTACCCCTCCCTTTCTCCCCTCGAGAGGATATAATAGCCCCTGAAACGAAGCGGGCAAAGTCCTTGGCTTTAATCTCTTAACGGGCAAACGACAAAAAATATAGTCTTTCTCTGTTCTTATAAGATAAAAGCCGTCGACTCGCACGTTCGATTAAGAGATTACCTCGTCTGTGATAATTATCAGCGGCGACGATGCGTCTCTTGTTTAGGGCGCACTCCTCTTTTGAATTTTGTCAATCTCAATTTAATTGATATTTCCGAAAAATTGATACAAGTTATTGTTGTTATTTCTTTAAAATTAATATTAATTCAGATAAGAGAAAGAACTTATTGTCACGTATGTATTTTTAAAAAAAGCGAGTATTCTTGATATAAAATAAAAATATTATTAAATTAATATAACTAATGAATGAGATATTGAAATGAACATTTCTATTATTATTTAATTTCTCTTGTTGTAAATATATAAAAATATTAGTGCGAAACTACTAATTAATATAAATTTTGAAAATTGCATGTGAAGAGGACATTGTTAATTTTCAATCTTTAATTATTTCTGATTTTATTCGTTCTGATACTTGTTAAATTATTGATACTAACTACATAATATCACATTTTTTAAATTCTTGCAATTATTAATTTGGTTATTGCATAAGTTTTTTATTTATAAATAGGAAAAATATGGTAGCATACGAAAATTAATTTTATATTGTGATAATAAAATATAAGAATGTAAATGAGATTGATCATTTATTTGATTTTTATGATAATGATGATTATAAGCTTAAATACAACATATCCAATATACAATAATGAGTTAGTTACATACATAATTATAATAGTTTCCTACTTAATGCCATTTTATGAAAATATCAAGAGGATTTGTTCTGCAAACTGCTTGAATTATGTCCAGAAATTACGTAGATACATTCGAGGACATACCAATTGCCCTACTAAATGCGCTTTGGAGTTGCAATGTATGTATTAACGTTCGAATAAACTTTCCTTATTTGTATACTGTAGAAACTGAACGCCAATCCGAACATCTTATCGAATATTGCAAATAGGTCACAGTGGCATTACTTTGAACGATTTCGATAAACTATTGTGAAAAAAGACACGATCGATACAGCCGACATTTTCGATAACGTTTTCTCGTGTTAGAAATAATAACAATCATTTTTAATTGTGCTAGAGAGAGATAACAATAGATTTAATTAATAATTCGATATATACATAGTGAATTCAAAATTACAAAAATTATTGAACATTTTATAGCTAATTTTTTTCTATGAGAGTCTATTATTTATTTGTAAATAAAATAAAACTTTTCAAATAAAATCAATTTAAGAAATTATATAAGCTTGTGTAGAAAGATACAGATTAATTTTACAATCGGATCATCAATGCAAACAAAGGATAGTAGGAAAAATAATTAGCTCGATAATAAAATGTAAATTGTACAACCTCGAAATAGATTTGATAAATGTAGAAATGCTAATCAGCAGAGAACACACTTTCTTTTTTATGTAAAAAATTGTTTTTAATTCTGGAATTTATCCAGGTTAAAAATCTTATTATTATGCATTTATGCAAAGCTTATGCGTAATATTTCTTTTCGAAGGAATGATCCTGGAAGATCCATATTCTGCAATAAATATTTCGTTATTCGCGGATAATATATTAAAAAAAAAAAAAAAAAACACTAGGAAGTACTTAAAAAGAGCCGAATAAAAGAGAGATAGTCGACGATTGAGTGGACAATAAATCGCAGGCGTGCGCGTGCAAAAATTTTTCTTTTCGTTACTTTCAAATTCACGCCGATGTCAGCGATGAGGACAGAGGCTCTGGTCGGGAGCACTTAGAAAATCGATAAGCCCCGGCTCGCTTGATCCGCCGTTGGCTGCTGCCAGGCCATATCTTGATTAAAATCAGTGCCGCCGCCCGGTACTCTCCTTTCTTCGACATTTCCCCGCCGGTTCCCTCGCCGCCCACGCCATCGTTACAGCCATCGTCGTCGCCGCCGCCGCCGCCGCCGCGCGATGAATCCGGTTAGTCTCGTTAACGTCCTAAGTCACCGAGAGTCTCTTCCGCGCCATTCCTCATCACTTTCTCTTTTAGGAGACGCGGAAAAGATCCGGGGACGCCTCTCGCTCCGGGATGTTCGCTTGCAATCGAGCGTGATATCGGACGTTTGGCCGCTTCTGGTCGTCGGTTGACCACATTGCACGATCTGCGCTCGACGAAAGTGAAAGCCCGCGTAACCGGTCGCATGCTGACCCCAGTCAGGAATGCATCTAGCGGTATTAATTCCGCTCACTTGCAGGGAGCGATCGCTGCTCGAATGCTTCAAATAGAGAGATCTTCCTCGCAAATCAAAGACTTCGTTATTCTTGTACAGGTATCGAAGCTGACGTAACTTTTGCACTGAGGATACACGACGCTTTGTATATACAGAAAATGTGTGTTCTGATGCGACGCACTTAGCCATCTCGCTTCGCATTAAACGCTTGTTCGCACGAAAGCGGTCGAGCGAAAAGAGCGGATTAGTCTGATCGATCCTCCCTTGAACGCGCGGCATAAAGGATCCCTCGCACTTGATCGAGGTAATACCATCGCACCATCATTGTACGCTAACGAACCTCACCGCTCGCGGCGATGACATGCGTACATTTACGACGCACGCAATATGCCGAGGATGCCCCGGGCCAAGGTATTCCCCGTGGGTGAGGGGGTGGCCGTAAGACCGTACCTAAGATCAATGTGTGTCGGGGGACTACTTGAAGGACCTATGCCCAATCCGGAAGCTGATCGACAGAGAGACCGACAGAGAGCTGGAGAAAGAAAGAGAGAGAGAGAGAGAGAGAGAGAGAGAGAGAAATGAAGGAGGGGTATTGATAAGTGGGTGCTGTTTACCGAGCTCAAATGTTGACCGAACTCCCTCGTTCGTCTCCCAGCACCATATTCTGCTTTCAAACGAACCTTGCCTTCAAACGAGTTCACGGTGAACTCTCATTCGTGTGGTGGGCTAGTCAAACGACGCGAGTCTTCTAGCATCAACAAGGACATTGTTGAAATTAGTTTTACATTTTTTTTTCTCGGTAGGAAACATCTAAATAAATTATAGATAATATATTTCGGATATAACCTCTCTTTCTTACGTAAGAAAATCCTATGCGTGAGAGATATATATACATCCTTTCGTGCAAAAAATCAAAATTGATTCCGTTGATCCGGAAATACAAATATTTCGAGTTGCATCGATACATCTTGAAGAAAAATGATATTAAGGGCAAATATCTTTTCAAGTATTTACAAGAGATGCGATTCAAATCACGCAAATCGAGAATATTTTTACTCAACGGAATGACGGAGTTACATATTTTTTTTACATTTTGATATTATAGATTCGGAATATGAATAAAAAAATCGGATAAACTTGTTTGTTAAAAATTTCCGATTTTACCAGCATAGAAGATTTCAAACATGGTCGCACACGAATATGATTCGTTATTTAATAGCTCACCACATCGTTGATTTCGCTGCCTCGAATCGCTTGAAACCGATACACGGTTCGAATGTCGAGCGATTTCAAACTTTGATATAACGTGAAATCCTTTGGAAAAAGTACGCAATGAATTTAAATCCGTGTGAAAATCAAATCTCTCGAGATCCTAGGAAATATTACTCATACTATGCGGTGAGATTAAATTATAGTATATGTAGTTTTGATAATGATTTTCAAAGCAATATGTATGTAGTTATAGTGTCTAATAAAAATATATGATGTAATGTTTTAGCTGCTTATACATATTACAATTAATATATTTGTTTTATTGTAATTTCCATAATAATCAAAATTTACATATTAAATTAAAATCGATTTAGAATTTTATTTCTGAAAAGAAAAAAAAAACGAACGCATTAACTATTCATTATTTCAGATTTATTCCTTAAAAAAACAACGCTTATGGTTTAACGCGTAACGCGTTATTGTATAATATTAAATATTAAATATAATAATATTATTATAAAATATAATAATATTAAAAATATCGATAGCAAGATATTCGTAGTCGTTCCCGTTTGACGTACTTTGCGGAAGCGGATTGACGATCGAGACATTGTTGACGTCCCTGTTTGGAAATGACGCTGAAGGCTTTTATCCCACCCTTTTTCGTCGTCCACCCCGTTCGGTACTTTCGTTGGCGAGGAACCCTGGGCGCTCGCGGGGGTTTCTTCGTCCACGGACGACGGTACCGCTTTGTCCGTCCAATCTCCCCGCTATAGCAGCAGGATATTACGATGATGCGACAATGAACGCAACGATCGCTATCTGCGATGTGCGTCCTGCGTAGGGGGAGAGAGAGAGAGAGAGAGAGAGAGGTAGAGGGGGAGGGCGGGTCGAGCCACCCTTGCGGATCCCGTGAACACGCGCGTGTATCTGTGTGAATGCTCTCGTATACACAGACTATATGCGCCACCGACTAAACTACCCCCGACTGACGCCTAAACCTGTTCCTCCCCTTTTATTATGGGCTGCGACGGTTATTGGATTGTACCGTGCTATTTGTTGGCTGCCACGCTAATGGATCCATAATCACCGGGACGAATTAACGCGCTACAACGACGCTAACGGGCCGCTACTTTAAATACAGAAACGCCCGCACACGCCACTTATTCCACTGCACGGGCGCTTAAACGATCGCCGTCGAGAGAATTTTCGCAAATTGCGACGCTATGAAACGTTTCGTCTCGATGCGAAAAGATATTAAGCGATATGACGAGTTATTATATTTTCTATATTAAAATTATATCAAATAAGGAACGAAAGAAATAAAAAAATCGCGTCTGACTGCGCTTGGCTTGTTCTACTTCGAAAACGTAATAGAACTTGGAATTTTATACCTTCTTATTCATTTATGATTTACGACATCCTGAAAATATTTGACACACATTTTTACAAATATTTTTACAGTTTACTATTAAATCAAGACAGTAATTTCTAAAAATATTTCAGTCTTGACAATTTTTCAATTTTTGATTTTACGAGGTAAAAATTACGCTATCATACATTACGCAAATAGTTTCTTCGAAATACATACATTTTTTAAATTTCGCAAGTAAAAAATTTTATTCTGTATTTTTGTACTTATTTAATAAAACACTTTTCGATGTACATATTCTACACACAAACACATACACATACACATTGAATTTAAAGGAGGAATGGCCTTTCGCGCGAGTTTCGTGGTCGGTTCTCTAGGGATTATGAGCCGAGTTCTAATCCGCTAATTTCATTCTTCTTTCCCGTTGGAATTTCTATCCTTCAGACATACTCTTACGTAGAGTTTCGGCTTTTAAATTTATTCTTTTCCGAGGCGCGCCAAACGATCATCGGGGTTTTCGAGATCTCAAAGTCCAAACACACGCTCTCTGATCTTTACTGCCACGGCTGGATCTTCCGAGATATATGTATATACATTTGCAGCGTGCCCGGCTTTACGGCCCTGTCGAGCAAATGAAATGAAATTCATGCAAATCGCGGAACCGCGCCGACTTCCCTTTGCGCTGTCGAGGTGGCATCGCATCGGTTTTGTATCGGGGCGGCGATGCGTCCAACCTACATCACGAGGGTGAAACGTACTTCCTCCTCGGTCTCTCGGCCCACTGCTCGATTAGATAAAATTCGCAAACTAACTTGATCGTCTTTTGAGAAACTTTAATTAAATTATGTTATCGTGTCGTCGAAAAGTACGCGATATACAAGTGCGAAATACAGTAGACAAAAAAATAAGAGAAACGAAGGTAGAAAATAGAATTAAAAAGAAATAAAATAAATTTAAAAAGTAAAAAGAATTAAAATAAATTTTGATTATTTATTTTATTTAAATTAATTTTGATATTTTATTTATTTTATTAAATTAAAATTAATTTTGATATTTTATTTTATCGAACAAATCTATAATTGTGAAATACTTGGACACAATTATTATTATATTTGCGTCTAATAGTTTTTTCGCTAAAATACATTCTATGATAGAATATAGATAATAAATATGATATATAAAATAGTAATATGGATGTTACGTGTATTCTTTTAATATGGGCTGGGGAAGAGCTGTAATAAGCATGTGTTATTTTTATTTCCAGGTTATGCCAGGAACGGACCCAATTACTATGGCACATTGATCGGACCTTTACAACAATACGCGCATGGTATTAAAGGTACAGTGTACGCCGTTGATGATGCAACGATATTTATAAAAGGATTTTCTTACGATGGCACCGGTCCGGATGCTTATTTCTGGGTCGGAAACACCTCTCAGCCTAATCCCGATGGTTATATCGTACCTTATCCCGAGTCTGATAGCAGTAGGTAATTACTGACATTATTTATATTTAAAGTATTATCATACGTATATTTTACATGTGTGAGAAATTGTTTGATATATAAAATTGACCGTATGTATAAAAAATGCTAACAAGTTGATCGCTTGATATATAAATCAATTTAATTTCAAATGTTATTCAAAGATTTATAGCTACTAGTAACTAGAAAAATATAATAGATAAAATTATCCATTGGAGAACAAAAGAAAATAATATAATATTTGGATGTAATATCAATCAATTTGCATTAATTTGCTGTTTGATTTTGTTTTTTGTTTATTTTACATATAGCAATTGAATAATTTTATAGAGGATGTTTCTAAACCGCTTAGTGAAAATATATCAAAGCATCAGTAATTTTTGAATTATTAGCTATTTAAAGGGAAGAAAGACTTTTCAACTGAATTTTGTGGAAAAGTTAACAAAAATTAACAATTATATTCTTCAGCGAAGAGATGGAATTTTATAATTTTAATAGATTTTTGCGGCTTAGTTATAAAGAAATATGATGAAAAAACCTAGAAACTTGCAAAAAACGACTTTTTGAATTGAGTAGAATCTCTTTTGCTTAAATTGAGCAGAACCTGCTGTTAAAAAAATATTTCATTAGATTTTGAAGTATTCTATAAAAGATTGACAATCAAATTATCGTTTAATGTAAAAAGAAGATAATTTACGATATTTTATAGTACACAATATATATATTTATGCGCGCTACAGTGGACAGGAAGCAGCCAAGTAGAAACGTAATAAAGCGCTCGCGCAGATGAGATCCGGACGAGATTGGCGTATAATTCCCGTTTTATTAACTGCACTCTCCCGCGTATCACAACTCATTCGCGTTTGGCCCTCCTTCTGCTTTCGTTCCCTGTCCTCCCTCTGTTTCCTCCTTTCCGCATATAAGCACCGCGCCGCGTTACCCTCCGTCGCGCCCGCAACGGGCTCTTTGAATTTCATTTCATCCCTTGGTTACGGACTGCCGCGCGCATTCGTCCTGTATCACTCTCGCTACCGCACCCTTCCTTTCGGCCTCCTACATCCCTGACCGCATGCACAACCCGCCCAGCCCCCTCGGAAACCTCTGCTCGCTTGATCGTCCGCACGACACACAGATTCACCGATATCAAAAGGCGTGAAATCAATCGAATCTTTGTAATAAAAACGATATAAACTTTCGCAAATTTTTACAACTAAGATGAAGTATGTTATAAATGCAAGAATGTGAGTTTATCTAATTATAACGCGATATAAATTTGAAAGCGGTTAAAAATCACAGAGAAATAGAAGCAGGTTTTTTTATTATTATTCTTCTGAGCAATTTTGACCTTTGTCGTTTATACAGTTCTCTCTAATATAATTTATATAGTTGTAATAAATGTTTCATATAATTATGTTTTATATAATTATTTTATTATTTCTATTTAAAAAATTATACATTCTTCTGTTTCTCTTTTTTTTTAGCTCTGATCCACGAGTATTGAAGGCGTACAATCACACGGACATTATTCTGAGGTTACCCGGAGGAAAACGTATACGAGACATCAAGTGGCTGAGCGTTTGGTGCAGGAGATTTACGGTGAGTAAATTGCATTGATCGATCAAGATCTCGAATAATATATTACGCGCGTTTCCCACATGCTGATTTTATTAGAACAGAATCTGAGATTTAAACCTTCTTGTGTCGGCGAAATTTCAATGGATAAAATAGTATAAATATATACTACAAATAAATTATATCATAGCAATATAAAGAACCTTATTAAATAATAAGCTACATCCAATGAAATTGTAAAAATATTATAACCAGCCATCTCCTGAACATTTTAAATTTTTTGCTAAGTGACAACACGATCAATAATTTGCGTAGAAATTTAATATACCTTATTTTTCGCATAATATACCTTATTTTTAAATTCGCATGGTCACGTCAATGGTCGCGCGTTAGTTCTTCAAGAATTTGCTCGTCAAGACATTCCCCGTTCGACTCCTCGATATATTGCACACGTTCTACTCCAAACGACACGCGACGCCCAGAGAATAGAGATAACTTGATTTTTGAGAAGGTTCAAAGAGAGGGAAGCTCTCTATCGGACGTGCATTCGAGGTCAATGGTGCGTATGAGATGGATACGAAAGCCGAGCCTCGGGATCTGACATGTGCGTATGTGCGCGTCTACGAGGCACACGTGTGTGGGTGGATAAGCCCTTCTCTTTTTTCGGCTTCTCCGGGCTTCTCCATTCGGGTGCACACCGGTCGAAACGATTCGGCATCTCTTTATCTCTCGGGTATCTCTTTCACGAGTGTGCAGACGAATAAACACACGATACATCAATAATATCGTAGCGAAAATCGCTGTGAAAGAATATTGAAATTTACATGCATTACTTCAACTTTTTGAGGAATCTAAAAATATAATTATTTCAATCTATAGATGACATTCTACTCGAGTAAAATCTCTTCTAACTATACTAGTTTACGTTCTTTGTTCTTTTTTTTTGCATTTAATTCTACAATAAAAAGCTCAGTATTTTCTTTTCTATTTTTTTTACTTTATTTATTTCTTTCCCTTGCATGGTGCACGCTTATTTTCGAGTTAATCCAGCTTAGCTCTTTCAATTCCTCTCATCAAGAAGTACACAAATTAAAATGTAAGATATATCCTCTTAAACAGATTCCACTCTTTCTCTCGCTTGAGCCGATGCTTAAAAATCTCGGTGCACGCATGAGTCTAAGTACGTTTAAGCGGGACCTACTCTCAGTTTTCCTTCTCCTCTTTTATCGGGAGCACACGTATGAATATAACGACACACATACGCGATATATCGCCTTTCTAGGGAGGGGAAAAGGTTTGAGACGAGCATATCGACGATAGAGAGCAGAGCTTTTGCTCTTATATTAGAGGAGGACTTTAATATCGAAGTCTGAGGGGTGCTCCCGTACCGTGACAACCCTCCATCAGACACGCTCTGTCACCGCAAAACGCGCTGTCCGCCGTCTACGGTCCATTCTACCGGGTGTCTCATTACGATCGCCGCGAGTCATCATTCGGGGTTTGGCATAAATTGTCCTCGTTTACAGCTCTACCGATCGACGAGCGTAAACTCGGGAGGGAAAAGATTTTTTACGGTGGAGGTTTCGTATAAAAAGTAGTAGCGGAAACGAGCTTCTTATTATAATGGCAAACGGTTGCCTATCAGTTATTACCAGTCGATTATTTTGAATTGAGATAATGGGAGAGAAGAGATATAATTACAATTTATAATATCATAATTTAATTATAAAATATATATATATATATATATATATATAAAATTATAATAAAAATATGCGGTTATATAATAAACAATTAGCATTTATATAATAATTTATATCTTCTGTAAAAAAATAAAGATTTTTACAAAACTATATGCATACTTATGTGTGCACAATATATATAATAAAACGAGTTAAAAAACTGTATATTACATATAAAATTATAAGTATAAATATAATAGAATACTATATGTATATAAATAATAGGTATGAGAAACAGTTTTCATGAGAATTCAATTCCAATATCTTTCTTAAATTGTGCGGAATACATCGCCTTTAAAATATAATATATATAAATAATATTTAAAATTAAATATACTTCATAATTTTCTACATTCGCATTATATTATTATTATTATGAAAATAATGAAAAAAATAATGAAAAAAATATATTCGATCTTTCGTTTTTGTGATGTTTATTGTGAGATTGTCCTGAAACGGTACCAAAAACGCGGAACGTTTTCGATCAAACAAGATATTCTTTGATTATACCGGATCACAAAGGAAAATCTCATAGTGCGCATCATTCAAACATTTCTAAGATTTCCGGCTTCTACGCGCGTGCTTCTCTTCCTACGATTTGCGGAGGAAGTGGAAAAATCTCTCTCTCCCTGTCTTGATCTCTCTACAGACTGATATCATATAGCATGTAGGAGGGAGATGTAGGTTTTGCTTAGATATCTGGTAGACAGGAGCTGTCTATCAGTCAGCACTTTTTCGCGTAACGTCCGGAGAGAGGATGTATTGTCAGAGTAAACCCTCTTCCCGCTCCTTCTTTCTCTTCCTTTGCTCGTCCTCTTGGTTCTCGGGATCTCCTTCCGTTTCCTCTCAAAGACACATCTCCCTTTCCAACAGCAACGTATCCTTCTTCCTTCAAATCCGTCGGGCTTCCTTTCAAAGGAACAGAGATATCCTTTGGCAATATCAAACCGCCGCTCAATAGACCACTGATTCAGGTAGGATTTAGTAATTTTTTTCTTCGTCTATCCTATCTTTCGGCCACCGTCCGAAGCGGACAGTCATGCTACTTTTATGTATGTGTACGTGTATGTGTTGCACGCAGAGATGTTGCGAGAGGATGAAAACGATCTCCCATCATTCCATTGCGATCTTATGTAGCAACAGCGTTCATTTTTCGCAAAAGAATTTCAAAACTAGTGATTGGTTTGTCATTTCACTTTTCCGTTTTCCTTCCTTCCGTCTTTTCCTATACACTTCATTTTCTCTCTTTTTTCGCGTTTTTACGTTCCACATTGTAAATCCATGAGTAGAATGATATCGATCGAGTGAAAGTTTCAAATAGTATTTTATTTTCTCGGTTTATAAATATCATTTATTAGAAAAATGTTGAATATCTCGTATATAATAATTTGAAATTTGATGCGTTGCATACGCAGTGAGAATGTAAATTAAGCGACCTAAGATATATCGTCTTTAATTTCCGGGGTTCAAATGTTGCATACTTTGCACGTAACAATGAATGATAACATCTGGAAAGTAATATAAAGTTTATTTATGCAAATTACCTGTTTTGATATATTATTTTTAAAATATTATTACATTTTTCTATGAAAATAAAAATATTCATATATGACGTATAATGATGAGGGAATAAACATTGTGACCTTTATAATCTTTGTAATCTTGTATAATCTTTAATATATATTTTAAAATATTTTATTAATATATTGATGTCAAGTGTAAGAAAAGCATCATTTATATTTTCTTTTAATTTTCCAATTATTAAGATTATTCTTATATGATTATTAAATAATACAAATATTACAAGAAAATTTCTAAAATTAATAAAATAATGAATAAAGTAGCTAACAATAAAACTATAATAAAAATATGATATATTTATGTGTTATAATCAATTTTAACAATTAATATATTTCCAATCATGTATTCATAGTACTAAAAGTATATTATTGTGAAAATGTATATATTTCGATAAATTTAATACTATTCACGAATCTCTATAAATATTCTATGCATAGATAAAAAAAAGATACTGATAAAAATATCTTTTAGGGATACGAAATTAATAATTAATGTAATTGCATTAAATTAATGTAATTGCATTAATATCTTTTACGGGTATCATCGATTACAGTATTTTTCACTTTCTGGCTGACCTATGCGTGACATGAACTACTATGCCACTCGCGATTAGCTCGATCGCGTTTGTCGTTTTTCATAGCGTGACTCATTCGTGTATCTGATTAGACCAACAACAAATCGTGTAAAGGCAGACACCGTGTTAAACTATCTCACCGATCGTGCATTGTATTGCGTTCATTGTTCGCATTATATTATATGACGCGATAATTTAAAATTATGTAAAATCCTTTCAAAATTTAAAATCCTCGATCGTAATATATTTTATCGTAATGGCAAATAATTTTGGCGATTATGATAATATTTTCAAGCGAGACTTTCAAATATAATGAACGATAATTCGCTTCTTTTTACTTTTTCTTGTCGTCTCCTTATCCTTCGAAAAATAACGTTATTTTTGAGAAAACCAGACTTTTCAAGGGAAAAGAAAAAAGCAGACACTTTTGACACGTCTCTTTTTTTTATGTCTTTTTGGAGAGTTTTCTTTTCTCGCTGAAATGGCGATATTTCCGAATGAAATCTAGCTCGCGCGAAGTGTCAGAAGTCGGTGTTCGTTCTGTTAGCCGCGTTCTAGTTGGAAAAAGAAATGATTGTTCCACAGTCATGTCACACGATATTTGCATGTGAATTCTCCGGTCTCTTTTCTAGGCGTCCCGGGGTTAATTAAACGCCTCATAGTTTTCGGGGTGGAATGACGAAGTACGATTGCTTCTGGCACCAAGTGGACGATCCGACCCTGTGCCTGGGAGAGCGTCAATTAATAACCGCTTAGAATAGATTCCTGGCGTGGATTCCCAAAAGAGCGCACAAGTGGAGAATCGCGTCCTGATCAGACATAAGCTCCTCTTGCCGATATCGTGCAGAGTAGTTCTTAATATTAATAGATATTCTAAAATTTTTAACAATCTTTTTTTTAATAATCTTAAATACTGAATATAATTTATTTATGAAAAAAATATATATCTTTAATACATTTTATAAGCGGGTTCTTTTCTCTATATTTCTTAATATTTTTCTAAAATTGTATGTGAAAATGTTAAAATATTATTATTATTATTATTATTATTATTTGCAGTTATTATAGATGATTTAAGTGAATATGTATGTTGCAATATTCTCCTATAATTCTCTTATTATTCTTTTAGAATTCGATATTATTTTGCATCAACTTGATAAAATTGTTTTCAACTAATTATTAATGGAACTAAGAAAAAAACTAGGGTAATAAAAAATATATCGCGCAATTTTCGTTACTCTCTTTTCGGTATAGTTTATTATTTATAAGATGCATTATTAATATACATTAATATACATACATCATGTCGCGTTTTATCCTCGCTTTTTCATCACGTATCGGGCTAAATATTTGCATATACCTCATGATGAAAATTATTCACCGGTCAAAATTCCGTCGGTCATTTCAGCGGAATAATAAAATTTCGTGACATGCGGGTGATTTTGCGATGCCGTCAACAATATGAAACATAAAAGCGACACTGATAAGTTTCACGGACGGTGTGCGTAAAAGCTTTGAAACATTTTTTCTCTATATTGACATCATTCATTGTATTGGCGCCGCGAGAGCTTTTCAAGCACGTCGTATAACTTCGGAAGCCGTACGATGCCGTTGGTCCTTCATCGAAGTCAATGTTAATAATCGATTTCATATCGGGACACGGGATTTTCGCGATGCCTTCTCGCAGAGTATTTGGAAAAGGGTCTTATGGGAGATTTTAGTTCGGACGTATAACGTTTGAAATATCGCCTCACATCTTTCACGCGATCTGTGTCACGTATGTATTTTTTTTCTTATTAATATATTTCTACCTTTCGATATAACTCACGACACATTTCTTTCTAATGGATCGAAGATATTTTCTTGAAATCTGCACACTTTAAATAGCTTTCATGCGTGCTCTCAGTGATATTAGCATAGATTATACGGAAATTCTCATATATTTTTGTATTTTCTCAAGAGAGAGACCAAATCTCTCGCATACATCGATTCTTTGTTTTTACTATCAATCTTTACATTAGTACTTTACATTATTATTACTATCGTTTTATTAGAATTTTTTCGTCAAACTAATTTTGCTAAAGTACAATAACTCGCATGACGAGTGCAGTTGGATGCAAAACAACTATCCACTGATATAGCCATTAATAATCTTGACAAATCGGCAAACTTGTCACTGGATACAGTAACGATCGACATACGATTCCGTACACAATATCGATGTACAAATCGGTGGACAAATTAGAAGTTGCCAAGGCATTTATTGATGATTTGTCGCTATCATTTATATGATCGAAATTATAGAATAAATTATAAAAATAAATTTATTTTGACGATTCGAAAGTCTTAATTTAGTTGGGCCTTGAATAGTTAATTCTAATTTACAGTGTTTGCGCGAAAAGAGAGATGGTTTTAAAAGATAATAAAATTTATATTAATCATTTTTATTCTCTCTCTCATTAAAAACTTGAAAAAATTTTTAAATTATTTATTTCAAAATTTTGCTTGTAAAGTTCTTTACTTTTTAGTTTTTTGCCTTTTTATTATACAATAGCAACAATAAAATTACTTTGAAATGTAAACTTAAGAGAAACTTTGAAATATATTTCTACTCTTGTGCCACAAATTATACTTATTATTTTAACTTATTTGACTAAAAAAACTCATATGTTTATTTGTCTATTACAATAAACCCATGATGGGTTACGCTATTTTTTTTATTATCAATACAAGTTTTAACAAAGCTTTAGCATATAGCGCAAAATTCAACGTTGCTCTCGATAAACAACCGTTTCCGATAACGCGTTTCGGCTTTCGGATATTTGGAGGTTCATCGATCACGTAGAAAATGACTATCCGCACATGAGAAATCTCGACGTCTATCGATTCGACGTCGAGCGTGATCGCGGCTGGCACATAAACGCGTCACGGGGGGATGATACGCGCGAGTTGCGCGGATACCGCGTGTCCATATGCACATGTATACGTATATGTATACGCATAGACACACGCACATACATACGTCATATATACGTACGTACAGATGCGCGCTCGCACACACGAGTCAATAGTCCCATACACAAGTAGCGCTGACGGGGACACGGAAAACGGACGATCAGGAATTGAGGCAAGGTTGATAGTCCTGGATAACAGTGGCGCAAGCGCAGACGCGACAATACCCGGTCGATGTTGGCCGGGGCTGGCTGACTGGCTGGCTGGCAGCCGAGGATGTTCTCTTTCTCTCTCTTTCTCTTATTCTCCTCCTGCTCTCTTTCTCCTTCTCTCTCTCTCTCTCTCTCTCTTTCTCTTTCCACCCTTACCATTCAGCAGGTATCCCCCATCTTCGTCCCGTCCCGTCTCTTTCTCTTTCGTCGCGCAACCCTTTCCTTCCTACGCTTCCACCTCTGGCTATTTCGTTTTACCATTCGTTTCTACGTTATTCCATTCTATTTATTCAGGGGTGCATTCCTAAAAATGACGCGACATTTTCCTCATCTAAAGCCACGTCGTTTTTGTCTCTTTCGCTTCTTTGGACTGTCTGGCGTATCCTCCCTTTGCCCCTCGCACAGGTGTCTCTCTTCCTCCGCTTCTGCCCATGTTGCGGTATTCCGTGTTCCAAGCGCCGCCATTTTGAACACCGGGGGATCACCTCCCCCCCGCCTCCCCCAGTGGTCTCGGTGTCGAGGTCGAAGGCCAGGAGTTTGTTTCCGAAGGTCGAAGCTTTTGATCGAGAAGATGGCATCTTCTCGAGGAACTAACGATTTCGTTTACACAGTTTCCAATATTGATTGACGATTATATAGTTAACATTCAAGCTAAAACTTGTTATAATTTTACACGCGAATAAATTACAAAAAAGTTTCAAAATTTCATATGTTAAAATAAAATAATTTTTACTCTTATCAATTATGGTTCTCGTACCTTCACTTCTGCGCTCAAAAATATTACGATAATGGTTCCTTCCACAATAAATCTCCATGTACGATTACAATCATTGTATTTAATTTGTTAATTTTTGTACATATTAATCTTATCCCGCACACGCGTATTTTTAAATTTATATATTACTATTCTCAATTATATTTGTCGTGTTTTTTTATTTTATTACATATTTTTTATTATTTTAATAATGAATAGATAATGAAACAAATAATGAATAGATAAAACTTCGAAAGAGCTTCAATTTGAAAGCTTCTACAGAGAGGGAAAGGACTTGTAATAAATTGAATCTCATTTAATCAGATCTAATATCAGCGACTTCAAAGTCAAATATGCAGAGTATACGTGTAATCTCGACGAGAAGGTCGAAGGGCATTAAATATCTCGTGCGCCATTTTAACATCACCTACGTATTGACTCGTCTTCGTGGGTGTATATTTCAGCTGATGTATACCGATGTATCAGATCGTATCTCAAATACACAGCGATGCACTGACGTACACACGCCCATGCAACGCTCCGGGTATCAATGGAAACTCGATGGATAAATCGAAGCTGACGTACAAACCAGTTTCGGAAGATCTTCCAGTAAATAGCATAGCCGTCCGTTTAAGAAATAATTTTTCGCGTATTCATTATTTATCACTTCATAAAAATATCTAAGAATGTAAAGAAGGGAATAGTACATTTATTACGAAGCTTTGTTACGAAAATAGTTTCCAACAATGAATGAAAGATCTAAAATAGTTTTTTATTTACGAATATATAATTTTAGTAATATTATACTTGTTTTATCTGACAAGCAGACATGCATCTTTTTCGGAAAAAGTCTCTCGTTAAGAGATAAATATATACTTCGTTCAATTAATATTTAAAATAAATATTGCCTTATATGTATTTTATTATAAATTTTTTTACGTGGGATATCACATGAAATACACTATATTTCTATTTGCATTATTGTAAAATTCCTATTTGCATATTTTAGAATGAATATTATGTAAGAAATTATGCTGTATTATTAACAATATCGTTACGTTATTTATATTAAACGATGTAATATTTCCAAAAACGATACACATTGTCGTTGACCCGCTTCAGTAAACAAATATCGAGTGTGCATGGTAAAAAAATTGTTGGTGCGAGAATCGAGCAAAACGTTTATATAGAATCAATCGGAAACAAAATATGCAAAAACACAGAATGCAAGTAAAGCACGTTACGTGCATCTATATATAATTACACTTGTGTATTTCATAACGAAAGTTATCATTTTTTCATCCGGCGAAAAGGCTCTCTGTTTCCTCAACCTGCCAGGGGACAGTTCCTCTTCTGCAACCCTCTTTATATCCTCTAGCACTGTCTCTTTATCTACCTCTCTCGCTTTCCAACACGCCGATTGGACGAGAGCTTGCGAAAGTTCCAGGTATCCCGGAGGACCGCCCACCGGTCCTTCTGTCGCCGGGAAAGTTTCGTCATTCGTATTACAGAGGGATGGATGGGCAACTGCTACTAATATTGTCGTAGCATATCTTGGGGGTGGGAGGATAGTCTAGTCATCTTTAGAAGTCGCGGAAGAAGAATGCTTTTGCAAAATGCAGAAAAAATCGCGATCATCTTGACTATTTTTTGCGCTCTGAATATTTAATATATGCATACAGAAATATATATATAAAATAACAAATCGTGAGAGGCTTCTTTATTTCGTAAAACGTTTCGTAGAATAATTATATTAAAAAATACTTGTTAATTTTTAAATTAATATCATCATTTTAATATCTACTCAGTTGATTCTATTGGCAAGTTTAACAATTTATAATTTAATACATAGGTCCCAATAAATCTATTTATATTCTTAATTTTCTTGTGATAGAATTTTGTTGATATTAAGCTGTTTAAACTCGAAATTAACAAACGATATTTTTTTGGCGATGTGACAAATAATAGTTATTATCGTACGATATAAAATATAATTATTTATATTATGGCATTTTCATACCCAGTCTTTATCTTTTATCTAGCCTTATCTTTACCTTTTATCTGTAATAAATGCGTGACGCTTCGTTAATGTTCGTAGATATGTTTGTAGATATTGTCTTTGATGAAAACTCAAGTTAATTTATTCATACTTTCTCGAATATCCCTCTGTTGGAAGTGAATTTTTGAACGATGCTCGAAATCCACGTAATTAGACTGGCCCAGCGGAACATATTTAACAAGAGCTTATCCGCAGGATAGAAAACTCCTGGTTGAAAAAAACTCCATTAAATCTGGCGGCTAAGATATAGACGTATTACGGAGAGAGGGTGAAAAGGGAGAAGGGTGCAGAGGGCTCGTTTAATTTATCACCTACTTAAAGTCCAACGATCTCGCGAATAAAAGGCCTTTTTTAGTTCGAATTTCAACCTGGTATTTCTATCGCGTTGTCTTCCTTCTCTCTTGATCCGCCTTCTTGCCAATTGCTCGTTCTTCGACTTTGAATTGGGATTCTAGAGAATGCTCGTAAAAGGATACATTTCGATCTTGTTAAGCAAGGTGATACACGTTTACACAAAGACCGTGCCTTTAGTGCGAATTTCACCCGTATCGAATAATGATATCATCTGACACTTTCTACATAATTTGTAAAAGTCTTATATCTCTTCAACAGGTTTTCTTGTAATCACGAAAAAATATTAAACAAATAAAGGTTAAAAAAGATGAGACAAAAGAAAGGTACATATGTGAAGCTTTTTTAAGAGAATGAAAATTTAGAAAGTATATATATGCATTTTAGTGAAACAGCTTTTTTATTTAGCAAAGAAATCTGAGCAAACAATATTTTTTTAACTTGTCTGCTAATGTTGATTTTGGGAAATTAATTTAGAATCAATAAAAACGTAATATCCACTTTTAATCAAGTTTTAATCACTTTTAATCAAGTTTTAATCACTTTCGAAATTACATTTTTATTCCGTAATTATTTTTTTTATTTTATATTAATTCTAGTCTCTTATTTTTAGAGTTCTAATTTAATTACCTTCTTTAATTTTTCCTTATGTAAATAGTATTCTTTTCGTTTTTTTGTAATTCTAATTCTTTCAATTTTCTTTTTATTATTGTTATTTATATCTTGCTCAATGTTTTTGCTCAATTTTCTTTAGATCAATTTTAGACTATGAACACTCTTGTTATTGCAATGTAATAATATTACTGATTCTTGAAAAATAATAGTTTTTGCAGAAGAATGATAATTTGTAAAATAAATTACATTGTCACACATGTCTTTGCTGCAGTTATTCGGTGGAATGATTGCCATTTGAATGACACTATTGCATCGTTTAACGAGCACCGATGTCTCAATTTCCGAAAGGACATGCGTCTCGCGATAGGGGGTGATTATATTGGGGGACGACGCCCTTGTGCGACTGAGGGATGATACGCGAATCTGATAAGGCGCTAAAATAATATACAGCTTCGGTTCGGAACCGGAATCTTCGCGATACGTAATGGTCCCCCTCATATTCATTCATTTCTTTTTCCATCTCCGTTCTCCCTTTTCGTTTTCTCTTTTCCTCTCTCTCTCATCTCGTCTTTTTCTCTCTCATCGACTCGCTGCCGCTTTATCTCCCTTTCCCTTCTCCAATTGTTTCTCGATGCTATCCGTGACTCTCCAGTTTGTTAGGGGGATTTATTTGATTGAATATCGACTGCTCGAGTAGCCACCCACGGGTTATAACGGGTGTATCAGCAACGCACAGATCCCAATTGCGTGGGGGGAAAAAAGAAAAGATTTCCCCGTAATACGTACGTGAAAGAGAAGAGAGACGCGTTATATTTTATTTTATTTCCTCGAGCGAAGGCGGATATTGACGTTTCACTACTTTTAATAATATCGATTAAATTATTAATATTTTATGCTTATAGAATATATTGGA
This sequence comes from Camponotus vicinus, assembly GCF_025532165.1. NCBI lineage: Eukaryota > Metazoa > Arthropoda > Insecta > Hymenoptera > Formicidae > Camponotus > Camponotus vicinus. The sequence continues at coordinate 369,027 of NW_028141947.1, forward strand.
ATATAATTTTATGAAACGTAATATATAGGTGCACAGAAATATTTTACGTCAATAATGCGTCGAGAAAAAATAGAGAAAATTACAGATTGGAATGGATTTAATATATTTTATATAGTAGTATATTCTGTGATCTTCTCATTTTTTTTAAGTGCTTTTCAATGCTGGTGAATTTGAAATACGTCGATTTGAACAATTATTAATAATGGAATTATTGAAGATGGAAGCGCGACTCTCTTGAAAATAAAGTCTTTTTCTTCCTAATAACTTTTTCTTTCTAATAACTTATTTTCTAATAATTTATTTTTCTTATTATTAGAGTTAATAATTTTAATTATGTGTATGTGTGTTCTATAATTGTTACAAGAAACTAATAATATTTCACAGATGTATAAAAAAATTTGTATTTTATTTGAAATATAAGAAGATTAATAAAAAGCTGCTAATTAACGTTTGCATAATATTTGTTTAATAAGTGTTTTTCTTAAATATGTTCTTTATATATTCTTTTTATAAAAAAACTATTTTTGTTTAAAAAATATTTAAATGGAATAGATCTTTAATAATTCAAAATGAGGAGAAAGAAAAAGTTTATGTTTATGTCAACTATTTTATTTAAAAAAATTTTCATACTTTTAGATTAACATGAAAATCACGGCAGCCGCAATCATCCATTGCAAGCAAATACAATAAGTTTACATTAATCTGCTTTAAACAAGAGCATGCAAAACAATCGCGCATTTCTCACGATCAAATTTGCACTTAATCTCATGTACTTTATCGGTTTTTGGGACAAATAATCTATGTTTAAAAAATATATTCGTGTTAAAAAATATGAAACATAGAAAATATAAAATACATCTCTTTTAAGCTCATGCTTTTTATAAATCATTTAGTTATTTATTATAAAATAAATACGTATATATGAAGATAAATAAATTGCTAATTTAATTGAATAATTTGGATAATTTTTAAGTGATTTTGGCATAAAAATTTAAATTCTCAATTATTTTTATATTATAAAAAGTATATAAAGTAAAAAATATATATATAAGTACACAATATAGTATTATAGTCCTAGTTATATGACAGCTACGTTTCTGGCAGACGCACGCTCTTACGGAAGCTCGCATAATAGCCCCTAATCCGAATTTAAATCTGAGCTTACGAGATAAACAGTCTATTAGGAGGAGGGAGCGTTGCAGCGACTCCGGGCTGAAAACCTCGGGGGCTGGGGGTAAAACGGCTACATCAAAGATATCGGATTGACGAAGAACCCCACACATCATCGCGTTCCAGTTTATAAACCGACAGATACGCATCCCCCTTGTAACAGTCACGGGCAATCGGATCGAAACTAGCACCGAGTTGGCATTTTCTTAAAAAAATTCTGGAAAGATTAGACGACAAGTAGTAAAATAAAATTTCGAGGAGCCGCTCTTGCTAAATTTTTTAAAACTACTATCCACTGATCTAGTCAATATTTCTAGTCAATATTATCGATCTCTCGTGAAAATTAATAGAGTGTCGATTTTACGATCAAGAACCTGATCTTGACTGACAATTCAGAAGTGCAAAAATGGACTAATTATTTTCTTTTTATAACAAGAATTTAAGGAAAAATTTATTTAAAAATCTAGTTTTTAACTTTAATTTCTATTTTTTTAATGTCTCTTAAAAAAATCAATTACATTATTGTTTTGCTCAATGTTGTAACTTTCAATTATATATTCACGAATTTTCAAAATTTTATATATTTAATTAGCAGAGCAATAAATTTGAATTTACAAAGCTTATTCCATTAAAAAATAGAATAAATTGTAGTAGAATGGAATAATTCATTTTTATAAATATATTCTCATTCCATACATTTATTAGCTCGCTTTCCATCTGTATGAAAATTACTTTGTATTCACAATTATAGTCATAATATGAATTATAATTTGCGTCGATATTCACGCAGATTTTTTTTGAGAGTATACTTGACTTGAGAGCCGCTCACTTAATTATTGGCAATATTTAGTTATCGAGTGATACCATGTATTCCAATATCTAGACAATTGAATCTGCAAGTGGATTTAAAATTCCAGTAACGGTCAATTATTTGATAATCTGATCGTAATACGAATGTATCGTTACGCTTTCTACAATAAAAAGAAATATGCATAAAATTGCGTATTGAATAGTTTCTCTCGTTGTTAAATATTTTATTTTATCTAATTATATAATATTTATTGCAAATTATGCATATAAAAAATTATGTAATTATGTATATTATCTAAAAAATAGTCTGATAAATGATAATTTGTCGATTGTATATCAGAAAACTCTTTTTCTACCGACTATACAAATATCGATTATACTATTCCGATACGTAAATTACATACATAGTTGCAGTTTTATAAAAATTCTTCAAATCGCACAGCATTATTTCATGTCTGTTAGATCGTTCAACATAAATAAAACAATGTCAAACGAACGAAAAATAATCGCAAAATCGTTGGAATTAAACGTGGAAATATTTTTTCGATATATTCGTATCTCATTTTCAACGCTGAGAACTTTCTGAAACACATTGTGTTATCCGTGCGCTCGCGAGATTATATTTCATATTTTATGAATTACTTTATATATATAAAAGAACACAGTTTATATATAAAAGAAAACTGTGACGTAGGATGGGAATCAACACGTCGACAGGTGGGTGTTTAGTTTAGTGAATGGCAAATATTCGTATATTCATCGTATCTCACCGTTTAATGTCAGTGAATACTCGATAATTAGGAAGGAAGGAACTGTGTAGGTGTTATTAAATTTATCGCTGATCTATACGTCAACGCGTAGGATGTTAATGTCGCTGAACAGAGTAATTTCTTGTCATTCCGTTACAAAGAGCGATTACCACAGTCTCCGAAATCAATTAAAGTTCTACCATACATAAATTCAGTTTTGAACTTGCAATAGTCATGCAGTAGTCAGATTATAATTATTAATTATATAATATATTCTAAAATTATTGGAGAAACTATATTACGACAAACAAATGTAATATTCTGTAATGAAAATAATATAATATGTAATATTATGTAATATAATGTAATAAATATGTAGTTTGATAAATTATTATTAATTACAACCATGAAATATCAATAAAATATACAATTGCTAGGCAAAATATACAGTAAATTGCAATGATATCGCATATACACACACAACATTGTTTTTTATTATTTTTATAAATTCATCGAGAGAGAGACATCAATTGTTTATAAAACTTTTATTTTAAAAAATTCTTAGTTTTAATTTTTATAAAAATTGATTAAAAAATGTCAAATCTATTTTCTAAATAAAAAATATTTAATTAGTTTCGATACATATTATATAATAAAATTAAAAATATATTTTCTAATGCTTTAAAATAATATTGATACATATAGTCTCTCTTCTACTGTAATGAAGAAGTGCAATTGTGGATAGCCGATTTTAAGTATGGCTCTATTCAAAATGCCATTAAGCCCGTTTTGCGGCTCATTCGTATAGAACATTTCTGGACTCGTACATCGAACCATCAGCTAGGCAAGGGAAGTATGATTGACGAGCCCTTAAACGAAATGGGATTAATGCGCATGCAAATTTTGCAGCCTCGTGGGAGCCCCTCCCAACTCGTCGATAATAATTATTATTAATGATGAAATTAGTGCACGGCTGTGTGTGTCGTTGCTTTAGTTCCGAAACGATCTGTGAGGAATCGAGAGAGCCACTATTTCTAGATTTGACGTCATAAAAGGCCGCGTAAAATCTAGAATCAATCATGAATTGATTAGCAATAAATAGCTCGTGCAGTATAATTATGGATATTTAATTATGCATTTAATTGTTAGATTATACGAATTTCTCAAAATTAATGTTTATATATTGAAACTTATATCTCATAATTGTATATGAGATTAAAAATATCTTGTTGTTAGTTAACATTTGTATTTATAACTTTTTTTATTTCCTAAGTAGTAATAATCTTTATAACAATACTCCAAATTCAAATTTTGTCAATGACAAAATTCCATTTGCATTTGTTTAGTATTTTAAGATATTGATAATTTGATAATTTGTTAAGGGGGCGATTGACGTTGACAGAAGGGAATTAATTACGAAACTGAGGAGCTCCTAAACTTTATAGGATGCACAGGAGTAAAGTATTCCTCGCAAATGGAAATGTAAATTATGGCGCGGGTGCATGCAAATGTTAAATTTTCCAGCCACTTTGCCAGTTGTGCCTGTTAGAGATGAAATTGCCGCACGGCCGTACATCGCACAAAGGGACTTCTGCAAAACCGAAGAAACTTCTGCGCGTTCCGTTGATTTGTATATACCACACGCAGAATTCTGTAAAATGTACTCGGTATAACTTCCAGAGCATATTCCTCGCGAAGCTGTTTCCAGAGAAAATCATGGCGCATCGCGATTTCAAAGACGTAATCTTAGTTAGCGAACTATTTATCAGCTGCGGGGCTCCTTGTCTCTCTTTTCGCATACAACATCTTCCTGATTTAATTTCTCGCGGAGGCACTATCATTTATCTAATTTCTATTTCAGCATCTTCCAATTAAATCCATTTTAATTTTAATTAGCCAATTACTAATCATAATTGGAATGCAGAATTGTAAGTGACGAGATTCTTAACCGGTGATACGATATTTCCATTTTAATTGGCGTGGATGATAGTGCAATTTTATTACAATTGAGTTTCTAAAAATGCTAGTTTTATCGAATCTACAAGTCAAAGAAAGTCAAGTGTGCAATATACAAATGTGATTAAATTATATAATGTGATTTAAATTTATATTAATCTTAGAAGTTTTTGGTGCAATGTTTGAGCTTAACAAATTTTTTGAGTGACAAATGAAAAATATATAAAAATCTTGCCTGTAAATTATATATTATTCTAATTATTTTAATGATTACGAAAGAAAATTTAATTTTTATTATTATCCCAAAATAATTATGCACTACATTTCGTTCATAAATATCGAAAATTTATCATCTTTTAAATTATAAAAGGTTGAAAACTTGATAGCTAAGTTTGCTTATGTAGGAAAACTTTTATATGTAAAAGAGGATTTCCTTTTAACAGAAACTCGATTATATTATTCTCGCGAGACAGAAAACGCGGAAAATCCGCTCGAGGAAGGCTGGGTATAATAGAAGCTCGCTATTTTGCCATTCACGAATAGATTTGTTCGGGGTTTCGGAATGAGTTGAGAAATCGTCGCGTGAACGTTGAATTTTCTCCCATAAAATGCTCCCTGGAGAAAGAGAACGGATGCAACCCCGCTCCGAAGGAGGGTGGAATCCGTTTCTCGGATTTTACGAACCTTGGACCGATAACTCGCTTCTTTACTTTCTGTCTTTCTCTTTCTCTTTCTGTCTTTCTATATTCCTCCTCTCTTTTCTCGACTTCCTCTTCTCAGACGTTGAGACGTTTGACGGAACTTAGAATATAAACGAGCCGAAACCCCTCATCGGTACGTCAACTCGAACGCCGGGGATGATAGATCGACTCTTTCGACGACATTATGGGGGTGTAAATGCATATCTTCAGGAGGAAAATTAGCGAGTTTGTCGGGATGATTTTGATAAAGTCCCAAATATAAAGACTGTAAAATTTTTCAATATATAATCAAAATAAAATTTGATGTTCTGTTTCAATAATAAAAGTTATTTTTGTAATCATTACTTCATTGTCATATAGAGATCTATGTGATTCAGCTCCTTTTGATTTTGTCTAGGATTATAAAAACGCCTTTTGCAAATTTTACTTAGAGCTGAAATAAAAATTTTAATATTAATAAATAATTGATAAATTAAGTAAAAATCAAATTTAATATTTCAAGGTGTGCAAAAAACTTAGCAAAGCTGCGAAAGTTTATTGTATTTAATTTTAAATTAATTTTAATTGTAAAAAGTTGCATGTGTATAAAATAGATATTTAAAATAAATATATCTATATATTATAATATATTTATATTTCAGGTCGATTTCGGCGATGTCTATATACCGAGCGATTTGAAAGTACCGAAACTACAAGTACTTCCTGAGTTTTCGAGATTGGCGCACGGTCTTCGCAGCGGTAATATCAGTATTCTCGACAGTAAAACCATCTACATTCCGAATTTACATTACGACGGTGAGGGCCCGGACGCTTACTTCTGGGTTGGCAATGGCTCGGAACCTAGTCGTTTTGGAATCAAGGTCCCCAATGAAGTGGGCAGGTCGGTTGAAATATAACCGTAAAATAAATAATAAATAAATTATAATTCGCACATAAAATTTTTATATATATACATTGATTTAAAAAACTAATAATTAAATATGGTTTAGCATAATATAATAAATTATACGAGAAATAAGTGAAAGAATTGTATTATTTTTATTTTATGCCATTTTAATAAAATTATTATTTTTATTTGAATTATTTATTCGTCAAAATTCATCAAAAAATCTTGTAATAAACTTAAATCAATTTTATTATTATTTTGAGGAAATAATATTATCTTAAATATTAAATTATATTGGAAAGTGAAATATTTTTCGACAATAGAGAAAAGAAAATTGAACTCGTATTTTAATTAAAAACATTATTCAATTTATCGAAGTAATATTTTATCAATCTCATCCATGGACAGTTTGGAGCCACTGAGAGGATATCAAGGGGAGGACATTGAGATCGTCTTGCCGGGAAACTTGACAGTGTACGACATCCATTGGTTCGCAGTATGGTGCGTTGAATACAGACACAATTTCGGCCATGTTCTAATTCCAAGGGATCTTGACGTTCCTCCGGCTCTTGGCCAGACGAAAATTACGGTAAACTAAAATGAGTTCTCCAATCTGTTGGCTTGATATACATGCTCTGAACTTACGTACCCTCATTAACGTCCAACTATGAAACGATAATAGACGCGGCTTTGAGCGACACGATGAAAAGCTTCATTTTATGTAATACAGACGTATTGAATACACTGTGAAGAGGGACATTTACGTTTTTACTTGATAAAATATACATGGTAATTTTACCGTTAATATTTTAGATTTAATGTAACTCGTGTCAGCAAAGCTTTTGCTTTTGCGTTATTTTTAGGCAACTGCGTATAATCTCTTCTTAGTTAAATATTATAATGCCAAAGAGCCGCGTAAATTTCATTATAATAATTATTCAATTTGTGTGTATCTTTTATACATGCATAACGAAATCATTATATTATTTGAGTTTGTTCGCTATATCACTATCGTTCAATTGATCAGTCCATTTTATTAATGACATTGCTCTCGATTTTCAAACGGAGCAGCCGCCGTGGTGGTACAATCCAGTAAGTACAGCGCACGATCGATGCACGGATGATTTTGCTGTATGACGGACGATAATCCGGCGTAGTCGATAAATCACAAGTCGCGATCTTTCCTCTTTCAGACGAGCAGTACACCGACGCCTAAGCCAGTGAACAACTGTAAAGAGATGCTGGAGGGCCGTGTTCAAGTGATGTGGCAGTTGATGGGCGAAGATGTACAAATACAGGTCTCAGGTCGCATCAGGGAGGACCAATACGTGGCGTTCGGACTGTCGGGTCGGGAAGGCCAGGCCGAGATGATCGGCGGCGATGTCGTCGTGATCGGATATAATAATAGAACCGGCAATTTCATCGCCGAGGATTACTACATGTCGGACATCGCTCAGTGCGACGGCAAGAAGGGCGTGTGTCCGGATAAAAGGGTCGGCGGAAGGAACGACGTGGTATTCGTGCGTGGGGAACGAAAGAATGGCATAACAACAGGTATATCAGTGTCGTATAAAATTTATAAACGACGGTATTGCGATAGAAACGGAAAGAGTATACTATTACTTTATAAACGCGGCTAATTGCGCGTTTATTCCTTTCGATATTTTACTTTTTATATATGGTTCATTGAGATACGAATTAATATTATGCAAGAATTAATATTAATTATAGTAACAAGAATTTAAATAATTTGTGTGTCTCCAATAATTTTATTAAATTTAGAATGGCATCAAATAAGTGCATATTTATAATTTTATTAAACAATTTGACTTATAATAATGTTTGTATAATAGTATGCATTAATTGATCTTTAATATTATCGATAATTATTTAAATGTCTCTTATCAATCAATGCGAGATTCTTTCTGAAAATATTCAAAATAGAAAAACTTATTATATAAAATACAAAACACAGGGATAATCGTTGATTATGCGATTTTAATTACAGTTACGTATACGCGGCCGCTTAGAACTAACGAGCCGGTGAAAGACAGAATGATTCCGGAAAGGGAAACGAGTGTGATCGCTGCCATCGGACTTCTGAATGCACGGGGCGAAGCCAATGCTCATGAGAGATTCGATAAGACCACTGAGGATATTCGTATCGATTTTACGTCAAGCAATGTCCACGAGTGTACAAATTCCCTATACAATATTCCGGACACTCCTGAGATCGAACCCTGGGAAGCGGCTGTTATTACAGATAAGGATACTTTCACAGCTAAAATTGGGCCGGCTGGCTCGAAAAAAGGATACTCGCGAATAACAGGTACTATGCTCATGATATATATTATAAAATTTAAGTAATTTGTATGTCCAATAATTTTATTAAATTTAGAATGGCATCAAATAAGTGCATATTTATAATTTTATTAAACAATTTGACTTATAATAATGTTTGTATAATAGTATGCATTAATTGATCTTTAATATTATCGATAATTATTTAAATGTCTCTTATCAATCGGCTGGCTCGAAAAAAGGATACTCGCGAATACCAGGTACTATGCTCATGATATATATTATAAAATTTTATCATGTTTCATTTTTATTTCATGTTTATTGTATATTTCAGCTTCTATTTATCAAATATACTACAGCTAAGTCCTATATTAATTGTACGCAAAATTGAACTTGAACTAGATTAAAAAATACTTAAAAAATTAAATTCTTTTACAATCAAATATCATATGTATATGTATATGTATAAGTATTAAACAAATTTTTATTTATGTATTTTTTAACAGATTGAATACTTTCTAAACAACTGATATTTAAATATTTGAATTATGAATATATTATAAAGCAATTCCTGATACTTTTTTCTTGTCTAATCAATATTACAGAAAAAAATCATAAAAAACTTTAAAAAAATCATAAAAAACTTTAAAATTTTTTATGATTTCGTTTATTCACAAAATCTTAATAATGCTTAAAATTATGCTGCCTTATTATAATCTATTAATATCTTTATTGTAATCTAGGTACACCCTCTTGGGGTATTGCGTGGTATATCAATGACTTGCTGATCCCGGAGATCACAGTTGAGCGAGGTCGAACTTATACCTTCATCGTGGAGGGTGGAAACGATCCTGCCAATCCTGCTAAGTGAGTCGTATTCTTATTCGCGATGACATCTCTCAAAGTATTCATACACATTTAATCTATATCGCTATAATATCTGTTACAATATTGATGCGTTTGTCGATAGATATCATCCGTTCTACATAACTGACAGTTCGGAGGGTGGTTTCGGACAGAAAAACGAAATGCAACAAATGGAGCAAAAAGTATTTGCTGGCGTAAAGTATGATTCCACCGGATATCCCTATCCGAGTGCAGCCGGCCGTTATTGCGAATGGACCCGCACCACGGTGGACAGCGCAGATAATTACGACACGTTTGAGAGCTTTTTCCAAACGCTCGAACTCAAGTGTGACAAGGGCGAACCTGCCAAGCTCGTATGGATGGTAGAAAAGGACACACCGGATTTAGTTTACTATCAGGTACGAATTTTTATTTTAAGAAAAAGTCGAAGGATAGAGACTCAATCGATTATTCGCGCGAATATGTAAACTATTTCAGCGATGTAAAAATAGTTTTCTATCAAAAATTATTAGATATTATAAAGTTTATTCTTTAAGGTGAAACTTTATCAAACTTTTATATAATATCTTTTTTAGTGTTATACGCACAACCATTTGGGCTGGAAGATCAATGTTGTCGATGCAAACCAGTCACAGGGAAACATTAACAGCATCAATCACGTTTTGTCCGTGTTTACAACGTTTGCGACATTTATCATCGCACACCTTTTATTCTTGAGATGAATCGTTAGGTCTTTTCCTTTTTACGCGGAACAAGTGACTAAAGATAAAGATGATGATGAGAAAGCTGGTCGATTTAAAGTCACGAAAATTATACATACGATTGTTAAATCGGCGAAACACATACAAGGTTGTAAGAAAGTATTTAGCATGTAAGAGATATACTTGTAAGGTAAAAGATTAGCAAAATATTTTTAAGACCTATCAGATTCAAAATATTTCATATTATATGATATATATAATATATATATTATATATATATATATATATATATATATATATATATATATATATATACATACACACATATACATATACACGTATGACATGTACACAGAGAGACGCGAAATTTCAATATTCTTTGACAATATAAGATCGAACTGAGACAATAATGATCATAATTAGGTAACCGATGAGATTTTGACAATAATTGTAATCAGGTCTGGGTACTCAAATGATATTCTGACAATAATTACGATCAGGGCTGGATAACCGAAGAAATTCTGACAATAACGCGAACGGGGGTTTATTAGGAGGATATCTGTCAAAACGGTATCTGGGGACGAGCTGAGTATTTACAATTACATCTATATATAAAATTTAATGCAGGAGAGATGGAGATACGCATCAGCAGTACATGTACAATGTAAATTTTGCACAAAACTATAGTTGATCTTAATATAATTTTAAATCGACAATAGTATGTAAGAAGTACATTTATAAATGCTGTCGACTTGACAATAATACGTAGCATAGTCAGTGGGAGAGGATCGATAATGAAATATGAATTATGTACAAGAAAGTAAAGCAAAAAAGTAATACTTAAGGGTGATGCAGGTTACAAACTATCCCCTATACGTGTAACAATGCTATAATATGTATATACTATATAGAGTGTGGACCTTCCTAAAACGGAATGAAAGTATAAAATGTGCCTTGGGTACAGATAAATAAATGTCTCTAATTACAAGGATTAGGACCCACTCGGCAAAAGGGACACCGTGCAGTACTTTGGAACTGGTCTCTTGTGCGTGAAGCGTATAGCACATGAGTAAGAAGCTACAATTTATATTATATTTTTAGAAAATATTATAGAAGAAACTCTGTTTTAAAACTGTTTCTTCTAATATTTAATACGCTTTTAATTATGCCATTCTTTATAGAGTGACATAATTATGATTAAGCAATGGATTCGTGTGTGTGAAATAAAAAAATAATTTGTTGCGAATTATACAAAAGAAAAAGCACGCGCATATAAAGTTATCAAAAATCATCAGGATAAAAATAAAAAGAAAAAACGGGCCTGTGGCACAAATAATAATTCATTATAATAAATTCATTAGTAACTGTGAAACGTGCAAGGGATATATGCAACCAAGAGAAATCAGCGGAATACATAATCAATTTAGGGTAGTGAATTTAGTGTAACGTTTCTTGCGTAAAAATTTTCAATGTGTGTCCAGCTCTTAAGTACCGGGGTGTCCACAAAATTTACAGCAGAAAATTCTTTGCTTATCGCACGAAGACCAGTCTGTATTTAATTACATGCGCATATACATATATATACACAAGTATCATACACATACAAAACAGAAAATTTGCATTAAAACTTACATTATCTATAGCTTTACGAAGGGCGAGATGTAAGAAACATTAAGATCATTAAGTAGGGCCTCGTACTAATTACTGTGTACGTAAATAAATGACAATAAGAACACACACTTAATCTCGATGTTTGTGTCGCTGAATTTTCGATATGACAATACTTGAGAGCAATCTTTGAAAGATCAATAACGAGAGAGATCTTTGCTCGGAATATAGGCTATTGCTATTTTTCATTCGTTCGTTTTCTTTTTCTAAGAAAATCCTTTGAAAGTAACAGATTCTAGTTTGTAAGCGGATAAAACTCCTACTTCTGTGAATGACAATAATAAATTATCAACTTGCAGGATTTACAATATGGAAACGGGCTGCTCCCAGAAATGGCTGTGTTTTACTCTTTTTTTGATCACTATATAATTAAAGTTTGAAAATTTATATAACGAATTATACGTGTACGGATCAATCACATTCGATTATATAAAATGTACGAGACAAATTATAAACCGTGTATTATTCTGCAATAAAGGATAAGTCGTAAGTCGCGTAGGTGAAGTGTTCCATATTCGCATGTACAGATAATAATATATAGACAATAATACATACACATATAGATAAATATATCATTCGTAGAAACTGTAGGTACAAATAAAATTTTATTATATAATTTCAAGAATAAATGAAGTTAAGCTGAAACATTTAATAAGCTTTACCTCAAATATAAGTACAAATAATTGATTCTCTTCTCAGAAGTTTGTACGCGTTTTTCTTTAAAATGTTATTTGTTTAAATTTTGTTTTAAAAAATTACACATAAGAAAAAACTCTCATAAATACATCTCTATAAATTAGTATTCTCTATATATTTTTTAAAACCGAATTGTGTAGGTGTTCGAAAATTTTATTCATTCTCGTGATGATGATATTTAATTTATTTTCCCATTTCCATTTTTCTAGGAGCAGCCCGATAACGTCCCAAGTTGTTAGTTCATAAGTGACAAATAATAGTTTAGAGCCTAAGAAAACTTTTCAGCTATATTACTGTACATTAATACGTATAAAAAGAAGATAAAGGAAATGTATTTACGAAGAATATTTCTCTGGAGACTAAATTGAAAATATTAGTCATCCGGCACAGCATGCGAGCGGCTATACCGTCAATGTTGTACAGTTTCAAACGTGATTTCGAATTGTAATAGCGGTAATATTTAGCACGTAATGTTCTTACAGTTTTAGATCCTATCTTTAAATTAACATATATTAAAACGGTCTATTTATAAGCTTCCATCCATGCACGATTACTATATAAGACACGTGCAAAGCGACAAAAGTGTGCGGTGGGATAGAATAATGCAACTCAAAATATATCGCATTATCACGTATAAATTATTGAATGTTTACGCAATTTTCCATAAGTAATGAAATTCCGGGAGAATTAAATACATAATTAAGACAGATTTTACAAAAAATTTTGAAATGATATTTTTAGCATATTTCTATTGTATTTCAAGTTTATACCTTTTTTTACATTTTGCACTTTTGCCTTTCGAAACATTTTATAAGCGATATCGCAATATTCGAAAGCATATATTGCAATTATTTTATACTAGTTGATTTATTTTCGAAATATTAATACTTGATTATATTGGATATAAATTTTATGATTAATATAAATTAATTATTAACAGTCATGTATTCTTTGTATGTATATTGGCAATTAATATTTACTTTGCATTTATGTCATCATTCGTAAGGTATTTTAGCGTTTAACGAAATTAACGCGATATTGCAAAAAACTTTTTATGCATTTTCATTTATTTCTTCATTTATTATTCATGCATTTGAAAATTGAACACAAATAGTTTTGCGTGTGCGTGCGCAGACTAATAATTTTGACAATATATAATATATTAAAAACGAGCGTTTTTAAATATAAATGGTCTTGTAAGTTCTCGGTAAAATTAATAATTATAGTTATAAGAAATCGAGGATAATTATTTTAAAATTTGTATTTAAGCAAGGGATGAGGAGAATTGTTAATATGTATGGAATGACAAAGTCGAATCATATATTGCGCTCAATATCTCTTTGCAAATATTGCGTCCCACAAAAGGCTCTTTTGTGGTGTGTAGAGTATAACAATTTCGGGTCGATTGCAACATTTTTTTCTCTATATCTGTTGTAAATAGCTATATCTAGAAGAAAATGCGAGAATGATCATTAGTTCTGACTTAGTTAACGAAGAAAGAAAAATTAAAGGACAAAAATTGATTGGAACTCATTAAACTATGATTTTTCAATATCCGAAAAAGATCAGATAATTGTAAACTTTATAATTTAAAGATGTAAAATAGATCTTTAAACATTTTTTTATGATTTTAGAAAATTAGATCCAATTTACGATAAAAAATGATTTTCGTTTCGTTCGTTAATTCTTTATAATGCTATCAATTAAGATGGTTTAAATTAACATAAGATATGTTATAGATGATATTCTAATCCTACTCACTATCTCTCACTATCTCATTGTCCTTTTCAGTAAATTCAAATCTTGTTAATCATAAAAAAGAAACTGAAAGTTCAGTAACGCTAATTGATATTGATATTGATCCGATCCTTAGAAAGAATCAAAGAGAATTACTCTCGTAAGAACCAATGTGATTCTATTGGAAAAAATCTGATAAGGCGGATAATGTTAATCGCGAAAAGCATCTTTCATGTACATCATTACACGCAAGAAGTGCATCTATTAATGCTAGAACGTTTCACAATTAAAGAGATTGAAATCGGTAACAAGATTGATCGTCTCACTCGACTTGTCGCCGCGCTAGGTGAATTGTATCCGAAGAACATTTAAATTGTCAACCTTTTGTTCCTCTTCAACGTTTATGTGTTAGGCTAGCTTGTAATTAACAATTAACTTTCACACTTAATCGTCTAATCGTTATTTCCTCTATTCAAGGAGACAGGACCTCCTGTCATCTCTCATCTCGAATAAATACACAATTTGTTAACACGCGTGCAAAATTACTCGTGTCGATTTTCGACGCGCATCATATCAAGTTGTATACGAGTTTAAATTCGATATTACGCGAATAATTATCGAGCGAGAATATTTGCACGTGACACCATTCTTTTCCGGAAATAAACGTGAAAAACCGTCACGTAGCACCGCGCTGAAAGATGAAGAAGAATAATAAATCTCGACCGATATACGATTAGATATATCCATTTAATCAATTTTTCGTAAATATATAAAAACACGAATGGCTAACAAATGTCTAAAACTATTCAACGAAATCGTTTCAACATACTTGAGCATTTCTTAGCCATTTTTTAGACTTTACTGACGTAGAGCTTGGCGGCTCTTTAAGATTTTGTTATCTTTCAGCGCGGACACATGCGATATCGAATATTTTTCGGGCAACGGCCTCTCCGTTTAATGTATCAATACGAAATCCATAATGATTTTTTCTCATCTATATATATTAGAGGAAGTTATTCTAAATAATATCTATATCCGTTTATTCATTCCCTCTGAAAGTTAACTCGTCTAGAAGATATTAAGATATCAGAGCGCACGGTTCTCCATCGTGTTGCGAGCAACCACGTAAAATAATCACTTAATAAGAAGTCAATCCTTACTGTTTAAATTGTAATTTGACATATCTCGTAAGATAAAAAGGAAAAGTATCAGTCAGTGGAGCATTTTAATGCGAGCGCCGTAAAATTCTCAGTCATTATTTAGATAAGAACCACTCTTTGTCGAAAATGTTAATTTTCTTTATATAGTCTATATGTAATATACTGTTTCGTAAATATCTTGCTTGATTTGTTAGCGTCATTTGAAGGGATGCATGTGATTTGCAAAATTAGGCTATGCGTTTGAGGGAAAAAAAATTCTTTTGCGAAAAGAATATTGCTCCCGCTGATAAGAAAGCATCGTTTCCTTTGACAATAGAATAGATTATACAAAGAACCATATCACTAACGACATACAACATTCATTTAGATTTATATAATATGCAACGATTTATTTTCGAATATTCTTGTACTGTATTGATTGTCAATTCGTTGTCGCGCGTGAATCTATATCCAGATAATATTGTACAATCTGATCAAGATACAAAATGTATTAAAAGTGTCCATCAACTGTCATGAGTTCTAAGTGTTGCTGCGAAATGTATCTCAGGATGTTTCTGTTCTTTTAACAACTATGAGTTTCGTCACATTTCATACATTAATCTTAATGGCTTTAATAGAGCTACATTTATTAATATTATTGGGTAAAAGGAGCATATATAAGTAATCACGAGGTATATGATATATTATGATTATGAATTATTGAACATTATATCAAATTTTATATTCACTTCTTGTGGTTGACAATAAACTGGTTTTATAAAAAAGAAAAAGGATGAAGAGATTGCATTTAATGTCTGTTTAATGCGCGATGGCTATAAAAAATGTTCTGTAATATAAATAACGTATCATGTACATACAAATTTTTTTTCATACAGTATATATACTATAAACAATATATGTATTTAAAACTACAAATTATATATTTAAAATCTATTTTGGATATCCCCAAGGATCTTTCTTTTGATCCATTAGGACGAGAGAAGATTCGCAAATTTTTTTGAATATTTCGCGTAATCTTCCTTTTGAGAATACCTATATGAAAATATTGAGTTAATACATTGTATTTTTTGTAAAATTCATGTATAAATATATTTATATAATAGTTATATTTTTTACTATTAATACATACTTTATAAAGTTGATGTTGCTCGGAAGCCAGTATATCTGCCAGTTGAATACAGCCGTCGTGCTCGTTCATTTCAGACATAACCGAATGTAGTAAAAGCGTGACTTTAGGAATGCAAAGCTCACGCAGCTTCTCCAATTGATGTTCCCTGAGCTCGTCTTCGGACATGCATGGTTCGCCGTTGCTGTTCTTGGAATCGACGAGCCAACCACCATCAGGGAACAACAGAACATTAAATAATAACTGTTTCACAGCCTGAAAACAGATGTCCATGAATATTTTGTGTTTCTTTTATATTTCATCTTAATAAAATTTCATCTTATCTCACCTTTGTATGATGCTGCATCGTAGATTTCCACCTTTCCAATTCTGTATTGTACTGTGCCTTTCTATGATCATACGCGACTTTTTCCGTGAAGGTGGCATATGTCGGCAATTCCTCTGGTGGCACAGGTTTGCCATGATGATAGTGAGAGAACCATTCATCGAAACCTTCCTGAGCATCAAGATATGTCTTATAACAGAGGTATTCTCTTATCGAGGCAGCTGCTTGTTTGGACAGATTATTAGTTATTGTAAGATTCGTGAGTGTGCATTCCATACCCGAGTATTCGGCCATAACCGATTCAATCGAATCTGACGGGATCTATAAAACATAAAAGCAAATATCATTTAATTATATTAATCAAAGCAATTTCATACAATTGAGTTGTTTATGAATTATGCTAAATTCTTTCATATGAACATATGTCAATATAAAAGCTATAATAATTGGTTATTTCTTAGCTTGTACCTTGTTAAATGCTTTTCGTGCCGCATCAAGTTTCTCCTTAGTTAGAAAATATCTAATGAGCGCGTTTGTTTGCCGTAAAGCTTCTTCTCTCTGATTCTGATAGAAAATCAGCCAATCTAATGCATTAATCTTTTCCATATCTGCGTCGGTTATAGTTCCTTTCAGATCCATTGGATCGGATTCCATGTTTTTCTTACGTATATTTTCCACCACTAATTTCGTGATCGCTTCTACATTTAAGTTTGCATCCTCTGCCGCGCGTAAGCATCTCTTGCGCTGTTCATATTCTTTAACATTCTCTAAATAACGAGCATAGTTGGTTATTTGTTCCTCTTGAGGCAATGTAGCTGTATAAAACGCGATTAAAGTCGGATCGCCTATTTCTATAAGAACACGAACATACGCCAGTAATACTTTGTCCTCTACTTTATCCTTTGTACTTCTCCCGATCTGTCTGAAGAACAGTATTAGATGTGCCAGAAATCTGAGGAACTGCGAATCGCAAACGCCGACATCAATCATAGTTTCAATTTCCTCCATTAGTTTTGATATCTGATCTAATATTATATATTTTTGTATTAAATGATCAGGTTTATTAGATTGGGCACGTATCATTGGATTTTTTGACGCATGCAATTCTTTGAATGCGTCCTCTAGTGAAATTTCATTTTTCCAATATTCTTCCGGCATAGTAGTATACATTTTCAGCATCATTAATCTTAGTGCTGACTCGACTTTGATGTCTAAAAGAGTCTTCATATATGCCCATAATGCATCTTGCCAAGATGATGCTATCTGCACTAATAGTTGGACATTGCCACAAAGACTCGCGTATATAGCGCGATAAAATATACCTATATGATAGAAAAATCTCTTGTTTACATTCATATTATATATAAATAAACACAAGTTGAATTTTATATATCATAAGAAAAGTCGGTATTAATCAAAAACTAAGTAATTCATGATTAGTAATATCAATAACACATTGCTATGTAACTCATATATGGAATAACACTTATGTTTCAGCAAAGATCATGTCATCTATGTTAGGATAAGTTTTATATTTATATGATTAATATTACCAAATATTTTGTATCAAAAGGATATTTAAAATAAATCTCTATAATAATAGCTTATTTAATTACTAATAATTTTTATATTATTAATGTTTATATTTTTCATGTTTACAATTCAAATGACAAATATAAACACACTATAATAGGACTTTAAATGGGCAAATATAATGTAACAAGTAAAGTATTAAAAAGATCTTTACCTACGCGTTTATCTTGAGACAATTCCCAAGCACACATCTTCCAAAGACTCCTATTGGGATTCCCTTCAATTGGTAATTTGGTATCTGTTGATGGATTATTGTAATTTGGATCATGATTAGGAATCCAACCCAATAAACAAGCAGCTCTCCAAGGTTGACCGCAATGCATAGCTAATGCTTGTGCTTTTTGAAGACGCCCACAACGTACCTGTAATTTATAATAAAATTTCTTAAAATACACAGCAATTACACTTTATTTCTTCTTCCAAATCATTTATAACTTTGTTTTTGTTGAAAGATTTATATAAATTTTTGTTGTAATTTTAGTTATACAAAAACAAATACAGTTTATGTATACCTCTATAAACATTCTTTTTTCAAGTCTGACATCATCTTCTCTATCTAGATCGTGTAATTGTCTACCCTCTCGTATTGGTGCATCAGGATCAAGAAACGATATTAGTGGTCTAGATGAACTAAATGCAATTCCTAAATTTTGATTATGCAACTGATGAACTGTATTTTCCCAAGCCACTGTCTTATCAGTGAAAAGTTCTATAGATGGATATCTATCTGCTTGATCTAGAGCATTCTTCTCTAACCAGTCAATAATCAATTGATATTCCCTAATATAGCTCTCAGTTTTATACAAATTTTCTATAACATTCTTTTCAGAGATATAATTATTGTTCATATTTCCATCATGTTCCATTTGAGTAGCTAAGCCGGCACTACTTATACGGTTTTGATAAAGACAATATATTAGTCTCCACGTATTTCTCTCGCTCTCCAAAGAAATCTCCTCTTGAGCTATTTCCGTATTCTCAACTTTTGATTGCATATCTGTCGAAATAAATGTCAATGTTGTTTCATGAAATTTTCAATGCTATATAACATTTGTACTATAATTATTACACAGCACAATAAAATATATATAGCTGAATATATATTTTTACGTACCTCTCATTATATCCAATGTGTCCGCACAATTCTGTATGAAATCTGCGATCGTGTCGAAGATCTGTGTTTCAGAAAAGTGCGCCTGCATACTTTGCAAAAAGTCATAGTAGAGCTTCGTTTTAGCCTCTCGCCATGGTTCGTTCGCTTTCAAAATTGCTCCAGTCGCTGCACTGTCATCCATCATTTCCCTGATGGTGATATCATTTTTTTCCGAGCGTGCCATTATTACCGCCAATTTCGTTGATCTCGTGTAATCACTCATAAAACCATACCGGCTACAAGCTATAGCATAGCCGGTACACACGTTTCAATAAAGATTTTAGGCTATGTAAGCAAAGGGAGACGCCAATATTAGGCCGATATTACATTTATCGTATGACAAATTTTTTAAACATATCGATTGGCTGCTTTCTAGAGACTCCAAGAAATTTTGAATCCTGCAGACAAATGTGATATCGGCTTAAAGCACAAACACGACATCTCTCGTTCCAGAGGGAAGACTGAGAGGCACTACCAATCTTCTCAGAGGGTAACATATAGCACATGTGCATAATTTCTGGTTTTGTTCTGTGCTATGTGCACGAAATGCCGGTAGCACCAGTGCTATATAGCAAGACGCTTATGTACATGTATAAAATGCTTTTATTAATGTAGAGATACATTGAGGAAAAATTTTTTTTTTTTATTATTATTTTCTTTTAATATAGGGTTTAATACAAAAGTTAATTTAAAATAAAATTTGAAATTTAATACAAAATAATTTATTACATGGTATAATTTATTACACGAAAATGTCTAAAATATACGTATAATATAAAAATTAATAAAAATTTTTACATAGTCCAGACGATTAGCGATGATTAATTACGCGACATTTATTATTAATAATAAATATACAATAATAGAATTTAATAAGTTTTATGTAATGTAAATATAAAATCGTGATCAAAAGAGTCATTAATAAAATTATTGATCGTTTCTTCGATTATAGAAGAAAATATTTGCATTACTGACGCATTTTGTGTAGATTATCAAAAGAAATATTCAAAACACGAAAAGATAGAATAAGCTTCAAAATCAACAATTAAATTACTAAATAAATCGCGATTTAAAATTCGCGGTAAAACGCGACGAATAAATAAATCGACAATATTCGTTTGCGATTAATACACAATTTTATATAAATGTCGTGATTGAGAAAATACATATTGAAAATGCATATTATATTTCGCGCATGATTAGTTAAATGAAATAAAATAAATCTTAAAACCTTACAATTCTAAATATAATTAAAATATAATTAATATATAATTCAAAAATTGCCAAAATCGCCATTATCGCCATGTTTAATAGAGAATAACGAATGATTTTATCAAAATCCCTCTAAAAATCGATATAATAATTACAGTTTAATAAGGTTTATATAATGTAAACAATTGCAATTAAAACAGTCATTAATAAAATTATCGATCGTCTTTTAAGTAGTAAAAAAAATATTTGCATTACTAGCGCAGACTATTAAAGACAATATATTCGATTTATTCAAATATTTAATACCATAAATAATTTAATATTATTTAACTTAATACACATATATTTTTAATATATTTTTGAAATAAAATATAACATGTTAAGATATTTCTTAAACATTAATAATTATGCAATTTCTTTAATATTCCTGAAAATTTTGAAAATTTAAATTTCATTTTTAAAACACTTTTATTTTTATTTTAACATGTTATATTTATTTTTACAAAATTTAAAAAAATAAATTCAATTTAATTTTTTTAAATAATTTTAATTTATACCTAGCATAATTGGAATATTAAAAAAATTGAAAGAAATAATGATCTTAACAACCCTATGAGTCCTAACAACTCTATAATCTTAACAACCCTATGAATTCTAACAAAACTCTACTTCCTGATTAACTAAAATTATTCGAGATTTGGGGAACCTATCTCTAATCATATATATTTTAATCAATACCCTAATTACATATCCTAACCGCGTGCGAGCTTTTCTTCAGGCCAGTTGACCCTACCTTTCGTTGATCCTGGCCACTTTCTCGCTCGATCTCTAATCAGAGATCGAAAAAGGAGATAAACACTCCTTCTTTTGCCGGCAAATGAGCGTAAATATTTCACGCTCATCGTAACGATCGTGAGATTTTACGATCGTTAAATATTTCAATATAACTTTATTTTAACTAAAATAAAGCCAAAAAATTTCAATAACAAATTTCTATATATTATATTAAATTGCTAACACGGCTATTGGTAAGTCATTTATTATCATGTTACAAGTTATTTAATGAATTAATCATTTGGCTTTATATTAAGTTAAAGTAAAGTTTAAAACTAATAAACCAAATTCTACAAATTCTACAAACAAATTCTACGATGGATGAACTAAGAAGTTAGAATAAGGGCGCGTTATAAAAATAAAGTAGTATCAAAAATTGATAAAATTGATGAAATTATTAATGCGTGTTCTTTGTTTAATAAATTAGACACAATCTTTACAAAATGCTTTTCTTGATCTTCTTTTTTTAATTAATATTTCAATATATTTTCGCAATAGATGCAAAGTATCTCGAAAGAACTTATTAAAAGTTAATTTAATTATTTAATTTAATCTATCCTAGCTCATCCATTTTAAGGCAACGGATTTATCTACAATCTACAATCTACATCTACATGTACGTCTACAATCTCTACAAATCCGTTAACTTAAAGTTAAATAAAAGTTTTTCTCACTCACCGGCACTGATGCGCAACAGCGGAGTTGTCGTTATCGTTAAGCTACGTTGTCTGTAACATATAAATATAAAATTCATTTATAACAATGCTCAAAATCAATATTTCAAAAAATTTTTATTGTGCGGAATATTATATCCGATGTGTAAAATAATAAGCAGAGATAAACACACGTGTGCAAAAATTTTATAAATTTTTGAAACTTTTTTAAATAGAAAGTTTTATATATGACTTTTATAAAAATCTTCCTCTCTAATTTTCTCTTTAATTCATTTAAATAATAAGACCGAATTATTGTGCGTACGATTTATAACAATTGATATACAAATAATAAATATTCACCATCAGGTTGCTCCGCTGATACAAGATGCCTCTCCCAGGCCTCCTCCTCCTCTCATGTTGTTGACGCGCGATACTTTTAACGACACTCCCGCACTCACGAGCGATATTTTTATATCGCTATTTTCGTTATTTTACGCGCGATACTGAACGGCACTCCCGCACTATTTCGCTACGATTAAAAATTTGATCGCGCGATGTATATATTTAATACATATATACTTTCAACGACACTCCCGGTTTCGGTACGAGCGAAAATCCCATTTCATTTACGAGAATCAACTTCGAGCCAACAAGTCGGGAATGCAACGATACAACGAGCAAAGATTAGGCCCGAACCGGAAAGAAGACGAAACGATTGACGGAAGGAGAGGAAAATGAAGTTCACCAGCTCTTTTTCGCGCATAATTATCCTATCTCGTACCGAACCTGGACCCGCTAAGCACGATTTCAGGTGCTTCGCCCGGAACACGAAGTTTCCCGCAATGCAGGATATGGCTACACCAGGCTGGTAGACGGCAAAAGAAGAGGATACCCACATTTTTTAAACGCTAACATTCAGCAATTTAGAAAATGGGGAGGCAACCCCTTTTACCGAGCGAAAATCGTGCCTAGGGGAATCCACTCGACTCCTCGACAGGGTTAACACACGCAGTGCGTGTGGCTGTAGACGAGCAAAGAGAAGGGACCCATTGACGACCATTCCGAACAATCGATCGAGTTCTAACTAATTCGGGCCGAATCACTTGACGAAGTACGAAGCACGAAACGCGAGTGTACGTTGCATAACAACGTGTGCAAACTCGAAACATCCCAGTTAGTTGGCATCGCAAGTAGAGACTCGTGACAATAAATGAAATTGGGATTATATATGAAAAAGTCCAAAAGTTCCGCGAAAACGCGACGACGCGAGAATACTACAACGCGAAAACGCGGTAACGAAGCGCTTGCCGTCCGCGGCACGTTGACGGCACCGACGACGCGAAAGGGTACTTAGCTTCCCATTCAGGCTCCTTAAGATTTATCATAAATAGAAAAATTTAAGATAAACCTCAAGGCACCATCCAAGTACTAAGCCCTCCCACCGCGACAAGGTGTACCCCATGGGAGGGTTATATTATATATAATTTTATATATAATATAATATATAATTTGACATTTATTTTGTAATATAGTACATAAATTTAAATTCGCATAACAAGACCGTAAAACAAAATCATTAGCGCAGTACTGTTTATGTCGGATACTATGTTGTTGTCAATTCATTGTTGAAATATTTTTACATATTAATGTATCTCATACATCTAACGTATTAATATATCGTAAGATTAAAATAATTACATGTCGTGATACATAACTATTATTTAATTAACAAGGATTTAATTAACAAAGAGAATATTTAAAGCATTGGTCGAAATATATTTAATTCTAATACAGTTAAAGAAATATCATAATAAGCATCAAGAATCGAAAGTTCATAACATATTTAATTCTCTTATCCCCTTTTATGTATATCCTGTTTCAATTTTTAATCGCGGTAATGAATGATTGCGATTCGATAAAAGTTTATCGTTACGCTACAGTTTCATGTCGTTAATTAATTTTTAAATAATTAATATTTAATAATATTTATAGCAAATTATGTTTCGATACTAAACGTAATCGTGCTTAGTAAAAGAATTACAATATACGAAGCGTTTCTCATCACTACCTTATTACTCGAGAGTCATCGTGCGAATGATAACAAAGCCGAAACATAGCGCGCTACTGATTATATTTTATATTGCCAAAGTCGAACACCGTGTTATCAATAATTCGTTGCCAAAATATTTTATATATTATAAAATGTACATTAACGCGGAATATTAAATTAATGAAGTATTTTAATTTATTGATTAAAATTGATTATTTATTAAACAATTTATCCTTTCGTTATGCTAATTATTTGCATCTATAATTTGATTGTTTTACTTCGTGTTCTCTCACAATTTAAATTATATGTAGATTGTCAAGTAGAACGATAAAGTAACACAGATGAAATATATTTGTGACTCTAGATATTGAAATAATAATTATTGTCCGTAAAGATCACAACGATCGAAGTGATTATTTAACATTTTGGATTCCTATCATTTAATCGAAGCTCGATTAAATTGTACATTGTCTAATTAACAAGGATTGAGAAAATTTAAGGTACTGGTCGAAATATAATTAATTCTAATATTGTTAAAGAAATATTATTATAATTAGCATCAATGAGCGAAAGATCATAACATAATTAATTCTCTTATCTCCATTTATGTATCTCCAGTTTCAATTTTTAATCGCGGTAATAAATGATTGCGATTCGATAAAAGTTTATCGTTACGCTACAGTTTCATGTGGTTAATTAATTTTTAATTAATTAATATTTAATAATATTTATAGCAAATTATGTTTGGATACTAATCGTAATCGTGTTTAATAAAAAAATTACAATATACGAAGCGTTTCTCACCACTACCTTATTACTCGAGAGTCACCGTGCGAATGATGACAAAGCCGTAACATAGCGCGCTACTGTTTACATTTTATATTGCTGAAGTCGAACATCGTGTTATCGATAATTCGCAGCCGAAATATTTTATATATTATAAAATATACGCTAAAATATACACAGAATATTAAATTATTGTAGTATTTTAATTTATAGATTAAAATTGATTATTTATTAAACAATATTTCACGGAGTCTCTCGTTATACTAATTATTTGTATATATAATTTGATTGTTTTATGTCATGTTCTCTCATAGTCCAAATTATATTTAAGTTGTCAAGTAGAATAGACGATAAAGTAACACAGATGAAATATATCTGCGACTCTAAGTATTAAACTAATAATTATGAGCCGTAAAGGTCGCAACGATCAAAGTGATTATTTAACATTTTGGATTCCTATCATTTAATCGAAGCTCGATTAAATTGTACATTGTCTAATTAACAAGGATTGAGAAAATTTAAGGTATTGGTCGAAATATAATTAATTTTAATATTGTTAAAGAAATATTATAATAAGCATCAATAATCGAAATATCATAACATAATTAATTCTCTTATCCACTTTTACATATCCCTTGTTTCAATTTGTATTCGCAATAATGAATGATTGCGATTTGATAAAGATTTATCGTTGCCATACAGTTTCATGTCGTTAATTAATTTTCAATCAATTAATTTATATTAATATTTAAAGCAAATTATGTTTCGATACTAATCGTAATCGTGTTTAGCAAAAAAATTACAATATACGAAGCGTTTCTCATCACTACCTTATTACTCGAGAGTCACCGTGCGAATGATGACAAAGCCGTAACATAGCGCGCTACTGTTTATATTTTGTATTGCAAAAGTCGAACACCGTGTTATCGATAATTCGTTGCCAAAATATTTTATACATTATAAAATGTACATTAACGCGGAATATTAAATTAATGAAGTATTTTAATTTATTGATTATTTATTAAACAATTTATCCTTTCGTTATGCTAATTATTTGCATCTATAATTCGATTATTTTACTTCGTGTTCTCTCACAATTTAAATTATATTTAAATTGTCAAGTAGAACGATAATGTAACACGGATGAAATATATTTGTGACCCTTTCATTATCTAGAGTCACAACGAAGTAAAATAATCGAATTATAGATGCAAATAATTAGCATAACGAAAGGATAAATTGTTTAATAAATAATCAATAAATTAAAATACTTCATTAATTTAATATTCCGCGTTAATGTACATTTTATAATGTATAAAATATTTTGGCAACGAATTATCGATAACACGGTGTTCGACTTTGGCAATAGAAAATATAAACAGTAGCGCGCTATGTTACGGCTTTGTCATCATTCGCACGGTGACTCTCGAGTAATAAGGTAGTGATGAGAAACGCTTCGTATATTGTAATTTTTTTGCTAAACACGATTACGATTAGTATCGAAACATAATTTGCTTTAAATATTAATAAAAATTAATTGTTTGAAAATTAATTAACGACATGAAACTGTATGGCAACGATAAATCTTTATCAAATCGCAATCATTCATTATTGCGAATACAAATTGAAACAAAGGATATGTAAAAGGGGATAAGAGAATTAATTATGTTATGATATTTCGATTATTGATGCTTATTATAATATTTCTTTAACAATATTAAAATTAATTATATTTCGACCAATACCTTAAATTTTCTCAATCCTTGTTAATTAGACAATGTACAATTTAATCGAGCTTCGATTAAATGATAGGAATCCAAAATGTTAAATAATCACTTTGATCGTTGCGACCTTTACGGTTAATAATTATTAGTTTAATACTTAGAGTCGCAGATATATTTCATCTGTGTTACTTTATCGTCTATTCTACTTGACAACTTAAATATAATTTGGACTATGAGAGAACATGAGGTAAAACAATCAAATTATATATACAAATAATTAGTATAACGAAAGACTCCGTGAAATATTGTTTAATAAATAATCAATTTTAATCTATAAATTAAAATACTACAATAATTTAATATTCTGTGTATATTTTAGCGTATATTTTATAATATATAAAATATTTCGGCAACGAATTATCGATCACACGGTATTCGACTTTGGCAATACAAAATATAAACAGTAGCGCGCCATGTTTCGGCTTTGTCATCATTCGCACGGTGACTCTCGAGTAATAAGGTAATGGTGAGAAACGCTTCGTATATTATAATTTTCTTATTAAACACGATTACGATTAGTATCGAAACATAATTTGCTTTAAATATTAATATAAATTAATTGATTGAAAATTAATTAACGACATGAAACTGTAGCGCAACGATAAACTTTTATCGAATCACAATCATTCATTACCGCGATTAAAAATTGAAACAAGAGATACATAAAAGGGGATAAGAGAATTAATTATGTTATGATCTTTCGACCATCGATGATAATTGTAATAATATTTCTTATCAATATTAAAATTAATTATATTTCGACCAATACCTTGAATTTCCTCAATCCTTGTTAATTAGACAATGTACAATTTAATCGAGCTTCGATTAAATGATAAGAATCCAAAATGTTAAATAATCACTTCGATCGTTGTGATCTTTACGGACAATAATTATTATTTCAAATTGTACATTGTCTAATTAATAAGGGTTGAGAAAATTTAAGGTACTGGTCGAAATATAATTAATTCTAATATTGTTAAAGAAATATTATTATAATTAGCATCAATGAGCGAAAGATCATAACATAATTAATTCTCTTATCTCCATTTATGTATCTCCAGTTTCAATTTTTAATCGCGGTAATAAATGATTGCGATTCGATAAAAGTTTATCGTTACGCTACAGTTTCATGTGGTTAATTAATTTTTAATTAATTAATATTTAATAATATTTATAGCAAATTATGTTTGGATACTAATCGTAATCGTGTTTAATAAAAAAATTACAATATACGAAGCGTTTCTCATCACTACCTTATTACTCGAGAGTCACCGTGCGAATGATGACAAAGCCGTAACATAGCGCGCTACTGTTTACATTTTATATTGCTAAAGTCGAACATCGTGTTATCGATAATTCGCTGCCGAAATATTTTATATATTATAAAATATACGCTAAAATATACACAGAATATTAAATTATTGTAGTATTTTAATTTATAGATTAAAATTGATTATTTATTAAACAATTTTTCACGGAGTCTTTCGTTATACTAATTATTTGTATATATAATTTGATTGTTTTACCTCGTGTTCTCTCATAGTCCAAATTATATTTAAGTTGTCAAGTAGAATAGACGATAAAGTAACACAGATAAAATATATCTGTGACTCTAAGTATTAAAATAATAATTATTAGCCGTAAAGGTCGCAACGATCAAAGTGATTATTTAACATTTTGGATTCCTATCATTTAATCGAAGCTCGATTAAATTGTACATTGTCTAATTAACAAGGATTGAGAAAATTTAAGGTATTGGTCGAAATATAATTAATTTTAATATTGTTAAAGAAATATTATAATAAGCATCAATAATCGAAATATCATAACATAATTAATTCTCTTATCCCCTTTTACATATCCTTTGTTTCAATTTGTATTCGCAATAATGAATGATTGCGATTTGATAAAGATTTATCGTTGCCATACAGTTTCATGTCGTTAATTAATTTTCAATCAATTAATTTATATTAATATTTAAAGCAAATTATGTTTCGATACTAATAGTAATCGTGTTTAGCAAAAAAATTACAATATACGAAGCGTTTCTCATCACTACCTTATTACTCGAGAGTCACCGTGCGAATGATGACAAAGCCGTAACATAGCGCGCTATTGTTTATATTTTGTATTGCCAAAGTCGAACACCGTGTTATCGATAATTCGTTGCCGAAATATTTTATACATTATAAAATGTACATTAACGCGGAATATTAAATTAATGAAGTATTTTAATTTATTGATTAAAATTGATTATTTATTAAACAATTTATCCTTTCGTTATGCTAGTTATTTGCATCTATAATTCGATTATTTTACTTCGTGTTCTCTCACAATTTAAATTATATTTAAATTGTCAAGTAGAACGATAATGTAACACGGATGAAATATATTTGTGACCCTTTCATTATCTAGAGTCACAACGAAGTAAAATAATCGAATTATAGATGCAAATAATTAGCATAACGAAAGGATAAATTGTTTAATAAATAATCAATAAATTAAAATACTTCATTAATTTAATATTCCGCGTTAATGTACATTTTATAATGTATAAAATATTTTGGCAACGAATTATCGGTAACACGGTGTTCGACTTTGGCAATAGAAAATATAAACAGTAGCGCGCTATGTTACGGCTTTGTCATC
This sequence comes from Camponotus vicinus, assembly GCF_025532165.1. Classification (NCBI taxonomy): domain Eukaryota; kingdom Metazoa; phylum Arthropoda; class Insecta; order Hymenoptera; family Formicidae; genus Camponotus; species Camponotus vicinus. Next base: position 398,597 of record NW_028141947.1, read on the forward strand.
ATTCGCACGGTGACTCTCGAGTAATAAGGTAGTGATGAGAAACGCTTCGTATATTGTAATTTTTTTGCTAAACACGATTACGATTAGTATCGAAACATAATTTGCTTTAAATATTAATAAAAATTAATTGATTGAAAATTAATTAACGACATGAAACTGTATGGCAACGATAAATCTTTATCAAATCGCAATCATTCATTATTGCGAATACAAATTGAAACAAAGGATATGTAAAAGGGGATAAGAGAATTAATTATGTTATGATATTTCGATTATTGATGCTTATTATAATATTTCTTTAACAATATTAAAATTAATTATATTTCGACCAATACCTTAAATTTTCTCAATCCTTGTTAATTAGACAATGTACAATTTAATCGAGCTTGGATTAAATGATAGGAATCCAAAATGTTAAATAATCACTTTGATCGTTGCGACCTTTACGGCTAATAATTATTAGTTTAATACTTAGAGTCGCAGATATATTTCATCTGTGTTACTTTATCGTCTATTCTACTTGACAACTTAAATATAATTTGGACTATGAGAGAACATGAGGTAAAACAATCAAATTATATATACAAATAATTAGTATAACGAAAGACTCCGTGAAATATTGTTTAATAAATAATCAATTTTAATCTATAAATTAAAATACTACAATAATTTAATATTCTGTGTATATTTTAGCATATATTTTATAATATATAAAATATTTCGGCAGCGAATTATCGATAACACGGTATTCGACTTCGGCAATACAAAATATAAACAGTAGCGCGCCATGTTTCGGCTTTGTCATCATTCGCACGGTGACTCTCGATTAATAAGGTAATGGTGAGAAACGCTTCGTATATTATAATTTTCTTATTAAACACGATTACAATTAGTATCGAAACATAATTTGCTTTAAATATTAATATAAATTAATTGATTGAAAATTAATTAACGACATGAAACTGTAGCGCAACGATAAACTTTTATCGAATCGCAATCATTCATTACCGCGATTAAAAATTGAAACAGGAGATACATAAAAGGGGATAAGAGAATTAATTATGTTATGATCTTTCGACCATCTATGCTAATTGTAATAATATTTCTTTAACAATATTAAAATTAATTATATTTCGACCAATACCTTGAATTTCCTCAATCCTTGTTAATTAGACAATGTACAATTTAATCGAGCTTCGATTAAATGATAGGAATCCAAAATGTTAAATAATCACTTCGATCGTTGTGATCTTTACGAACAATAATTATTATTTTATATTGTACATTGTCTAATTAACAAGGGTTGAGAAAATTTAATGTATTGGTCAAAATATAATTAATTCTAATATTGTTAAAGAAATATTATAATTAGCATCAATGAGCGAAAGATCATAACATAATTAATTCTCTTATCCCCATTTATGTATCTCCAGTTTCAATTTTTAATCGCGGTAATAAATGATTGCGATTCGATAAAAGTTTATCGTTACGCTACAGTTTCATGTCGTTAATTAATTTTTAATTAATTAATATTTAATAATATTTATAGCAAATTATGTTTGGATAGTAATCGTAATCGTGTTTAATAAAAAAATTACAATATACCAAGCGTTTCTCACCACTACCTTATTACTCGAGAGTCACCGTGCGAATGATGACAAATCCGTAACATAGCGCGCTACTGTTTACATTCTATATTGCTAAAATCGAACATCGTGTTATCGATAATTCGCTGCCGAAATATTTTATATATTATAAAATATACGCTAAAATATACACAGAATATTAAATTATTGTAGTATTTTAATTTATAGATTAAAATTGATTATTTATTAAACAATTTTTCACGGAGTCTTTCGTTATACTAATTATTTGTATATATAATTTGATTGTTTTACCTCGTGTTCTCTCATAGTCTAAATTATATTTAAGTTGTCAAGTAGAATAGACGATAAAGTAACACAGATGAAATATATCTGTGACTCTAAGTATTAAAATAATAATTATTAGCCGTAAAGGTCGCAACGATCAATGTGATTACTTAACATTTTGGATTCCTATCATTTAATCGAAGTTCGATTAAATTGTACATTGTCTAATTAACAAGGATTGAGAAAATTTAAGGTATTGGACAAAATATAATTAATTTTAATATTGTTATAGAAATATTATAATAAGCATCAATAATCGAAATATCATAACATAATTAATTCTCTTATCCCCTTTTACATATCCTTTGTTTCAATTTGTATTCGCAATAATGAATGATTGCGATTTGATAAAGATTTATCGTTGCCATACAGTTTCATGTCGTTAATTAATTTTCAATCAATTAATTTATATTAATATTTAAAGCAAATTATGTTTCGATACTAATCGTAATCGTGATTAACAAAAAAATTACAATATACGAAGCGTTTCTCATCACTACCTTATTACTCGAGAGTCACCGTGCGAATGATGACAAAGCCGTAACATAGCGCGCTATTGTTTATATTTTGTATTGCCAAAGTCGAACACCGTGTTATCGATAATTCCGTTGCCGAAATATTTTTTACATTATAAAATGTACATTAACGCGGAATATTAAATTAATGAAGTATTTTAATTTATTGATTAAAATTGATTATTTATTAAACAATTTATCCTTTCGTTATGCTAATTATTTGCATCTATAATTCGATTATTTTACTTCGTGTTCTCTCACAATTTAAATTATATTTAAATTGTCAAGTAGAACGATAATGTAACACGGATGAAATATATTTGTGACCCTTTCATTATCTAGAGTCACAAATATATTTCATCCGTGTTACTTTATCGTTCTACTTGACAATTTAAATATAATTTAAATTGTGAGAGAACACGAAGTAAAATAATCGAATTATAGATGCAAATAATTAGCATAACGAAAGGATAAATTGTTTAATAAATAATCAAGAAATTAAAATACTTCATTAATTTAATATTCCGCGTTAATGTACATTTTATAATGTATAAAATATTTTGGCAACGAATTATCGATAACACGGTGTTCGACTTTGGCAATACAAAATATAAACAGTAGCGCGCTATGTTACGGCTTTGTCATCATTCGCACGGTGACTCTCGAGTAATAAGGTAGTGACGAGAAACGCTTCGTATATTGTAATTTTTTTGTTAAACACGATTACGATTAGTATCGAAACATAATTTGCTTTAAATATTAATATAAATTAATTGATTGAAAATTATTTAACGACATGAAACTGTAGCGCAACGATAAACTTTTATCAAATCGCAATCATTCATTACCGCGATTAAAAATTGAAACAGGAGATACATAAAAGGGGATAAGAGAATTAATTATGTTATGATCTTTCGACCATCGATGCTAATTGTAATAATATTTCTTTATCAATATTAAAATTAATTATATTTCGACCAATACCTTGAATTTCCTCAATCCTTGTTAATTAGACAATGTACAATTTAATCGAGCTTCGATTAAATGATAAGAATCCAAAATGTTAAATAATCACTTCGATCGTTGTGATCTTTACGGACAATAATTATTATTTCAAATTGTACATTGTCTAATTAATAAGGGTTGAGAAAATTTAAGGTATTGGTCGAAATATAATTAATTCTAATATTGTTAAAGAAATATTATAATTAGCATCAATAAGCGAAAGATCATAACATAATTAATTCTCTTATCCCCTTTTATGTATCTCCTGTTTCAATTTTTAATCGCGGTAATGAATGATTGCGATTCGATAAAAGTTTATCGTTGCGCTACAGTTTCATGTCGTTAATTAATTTTCAATCAATTAATTTATATTAATATTTAAAGCAAATTATGTTTCGATACTAATCGTAATCGTGTTTAATAAGAAAATTATAATATACGAAGCGTTTCTCTCCATTACCTTATTACTCGAGAGTCACCGTGCGAATGATGACAAAGCCGAAACATGGCGCGCTACTGTTTATATTTTGTATTGCCAAAGTCGAATACCGTGTTATCGATAATTCGTTGCCGAAATATTTTATATATTATAAAATGTACATTAACGCGGAATATATTAAATTAATGAAGTATTTTAATTTATTGATTAAAATTGATTATTTATTAAACAATTTATTTTTTCATTATGCTAATTATTTGCATCTATAATTCGATTCAGTACTATATGTGTTCTCTGACAATCCAAATTACATTTACATTGTCAAGTAGAACGATAAAGTAACACGGATGAAATATATTTGTGACTCTAGATATTGAAATAATAATTATTGTTCGTAAAGATTACAACGATCGAAGTGATTATTTAACATTTTGGATTCCTATCATTTAATCGAAGCTCGATTAAATTGTACATTGTCTAATTAACAAGGATTGAGAAAATTTAAGGTATTGGTCGAAATATAATTAATTCTAATATTGTTAAAGAAATATTAGTATAATTAGCATCAATGAGCGAAAGATATTTATAATATTTATAATATTTATATTTATAATATTTATAGGAAATTATGTTTTGATACTAATCGTAATCGTGTTTAATAAAAAAATTACAATATACGAAGCGTTTCTCATCACTACCTTATTACTCGAGAGTCACCGTGCGAATGATGACAAAGCCGTAACATAGCGCGCTACTGTTTACATTTTATATTGCTAAAGTCGAACATCGTGTTATCGATCATTCGCTGCCGAAATATTTTATATATTATAAAATATACGCTAAAATATACACAGAATATTAAATTATTGTAGTATTTTAATTTATTGATTAAAATTGATTATTTATTAATCAATTTTTCACGGATTCTTTCGTTATACTAATGATTTGTATATATAAAATTTGATTGTTTTACTTCGTGTTCTCTCATAGTCCAAATTATATTTAAGTTGTCAAGTAGAACGATAAATAAACACAGATGAAATATATCTGTGACTCTAAGTATTAAAATAATAATTATTAGCCGTAAAGGTCGCAACGATCGAAGTGATTATTTAACATTTTGGATTCCTATCATTTAATCGAAGCTCGATTAAATTGTACATTGTCTAATTAACAAAGATTGAGAATATTTAAAACATTGTTCGAAATATATTTAATTCTAATATTGTTAAAGAAATATTATAATAAGCATCAATAATCGAAATATCATAACATAATTAATTCTCTTATCCCCTTTTACATATCCCCTGTTTCAATTTTTATTCGCAATAATGAATGATTGCGATTCGATAAAGATTTATCGTTGCCATACAGTTTCATGTCGTTAATTAATTTTCAATCAATTAATTTATATTAATATTTAAAGCAAATTATGTTTCGATACTAATCGTAATCGTTTTTAGTAAAAAAATTACAATATACGAAGCGTTTCTCATCACTACCTTATTACTCGAGAGTCACCGTGCGAATGATGACAAAGCCGTAACATAGCGCGCTACTGTTTATATTTTGTATTGCCAAAGTCGAACACCGTGTTATCGATAATTCGTTGCCGAAATATTTTATATATTATAAAATATACGCTAACGCGGAATATTAAATTTTAGAAGTATTTTCATTGATTAATTAAAATTGATTATTTATTAAACGACTTTTCACGGAATCTTTTGTTATGCTAATTATTTGAATTTATTCGATTATTTTATTTTCAATGTCGAATTCTATAATATTTAGTTTTGCATTTTAGAAGACTGACTTATAGCGAGCTAAATAAATAAATAAATAAATAAAAAATAAATAAATGATGTTGAGAAGAAAAAGGACACATAAATAAATAAATAATAGCGTGGAAAGAGAGAACATACTGTTATTTTTATATAATAAATTATTATTAATTAAATTATTTATATTTTTATTTAATTATTTATGTTATTTACATTATCAAGAGAAGACATATATGTTACCCTCTGAATACAATTGTGGCTTTGTAGTTCATGTCCACGTTTTTAATGTCTATAGAGGGAGTATCCCTTTTAGAGATCATCTAAGAACTGTGGCTATATCACTTCTCACCTCTTCGTCTTCTCTCTGCTCGTTTTCTCCTCCTTCTACGCTATTCAAATTCTACAATTTATTTTGACAGTGTTTGACAGTACGGTTAGATCAAAATAATTGATCAAATGGATAACAACAATGAGGTATATTTATTTCTGACAGGTTTTGGTTAATATAAAGACTAAAATAATGCTATAAATTTTATTATTAAAATTATACTAATATATTAGTGATATATAAATTATCAATAAATAGATATAATAGTTTTGTAAAATAATGCATTAATTATATATTAATTAAATATAGGCAACATCATTTTCATACAATGACTCTATTTCTGCTGCAACTGGGATCATGAAGTGTCATAGTGAAAATATGTCTGCTGAAGAGAGTTTGTTGCTTCGACACTTGCAGAGAAGCATTTCGGAGACAACAGAGGAGAATATTACATTTACAAAAGAGATTACTAATTTATTATCCAAATTACATCTTGAAATTAAGATTCTACCCAATGATATAAAAGAAGGCTTGGAGAAATTGTCTTTGATCTTAAATGCAGAAAAGTTGTTTGAATTTGATGAAACAGCGCTACGTGTAATTAGAGAACGTAAGATTATAGAAGAGAAAAGGCGACAACAAGAGGAGAAGCGGATGTCAGTGATACATGACAAATTACTTAGAAATTGCATGAGATTACAGACAAAACTCAATCATCTACAAGATACAGTAGATTCTCTCCAGAATACTATTGACACTACAGACAAGGAGAAGGATAATTTATATTGTAACAAGGTTTTTTTATCTACAAAATTGAAAGAATATCAACAAGCTGTGGAGAAATTAGAGACAGATTTAAGTGATATGCAAGTTGATGAACTTTATCCCGATAAAATATTAAATAAATATAAATTATATGTAGAAGGTACAAGCAAATTGGCAGATGTTAATCAATCGCTCGCTCAATATGGTGATTTGCCACCTAATTTATTGCAGGCTAAATTATTACTAGAAAATAAAAGGAAAGAGTATGAAAATTTAGATCGACTGTTTTTAGAAAAAACTCAGTGATTTTGGTTTTTAATCTTAAACTTATTTGTACATTTCACTATCTACAATACTTTTCTTTTCATAAATGATTAAATTGTAATTATTAATATAAGACACTATACATAAAAATATAAAAATTTTTACAGAAAATCCTTTTCTTGTTCTTAGAAACCATATTTCGATTTTGCTTGTTTTCGCGCCATTCTATTTTGAGACCATTGATTTTTCAGTTCTAATTCCATAGCTTTTGCTTGATGCGCCAAATAAGTTATTTGATGTTTCTTCTTGGATTGCGAGTTAATTCCACAGCTTTGCATAGATACTGGTCTCTGCACAGGCTCCTCCGTCAACGCTTTCACCATCCATTCTCTTTGATCTGGTTTTATATCTTCACCGTTTATTTCGATTATATCTGCTTCCTTAAGCTCTTTGCGTTTTATACCTCGTTTTCCACAAAGATATTCAATTGCTTTTTCATCAAAGACTACATTACCTTGCGTATCAACATTATATTCTTGCTCAGGAACTGGTAGTTTTGGTCCAACTTCTGCTTTGTTTTTCAATAATATTTCTTCCTTAGGCAAATTTATAACATTACTTATTAATGTTTTGCTTGAGTTACTTGATTGATCATTTGTTGAAATATCAGAATTAATGGAGGAAGGATTATGTGTTGTACGATCTAAATGTTTTACAAGTGAAGCTTCCTTAGCACTTGATTTATATATGAGATCATCTGAAGGCAACTCTAGTAATGCTGATACTGAATCGTCTGATATATTTTTATTTGTATCTAATCCAAAGAAATCTATTGATGCGTTTTCTTCATCATCAAAATTTGATTCATCATACGATTCATTTAAAGTTTGTCCTTTCACTTTAGAATCATTCTGACTTGCACCAGATTTCCTCGTTATATTTGGCTGCTGGATATTTGTTCGTGTTGTTGCATTCTTAACAGTTTGAGGTATTAAAGATTTCCTTGCAAGCTCCTGTTTTGGTAATCCTAAGATTGCAAAGAGTCCACAACCTTTCTAAAATAATGAATAATTCATGAATTTTGATCTTACCTTATTCGAAATTTCATGCAAAGAAATTTTTTAAAACTTACTTGTGATGGCTGTATAATCCTAGCAGGTTTCTCCTCCCTCTCCTCCTCAAGATCCTTAAACTAATACATCAAATAATATAGATGTAATTTAATAAAGTAATTTATATTTTCTATATTTTAGATGTGCTTTACCTCTGATAAAGAAGGAACCGATATCTTCACAGTTTGCTTTTTTGTTGGCTTTATGAATTGATTTTCCATCTTATTTTTCAACAAGATATCATCGTTCTCTTCGACATCCTTTGCAGAACTCACATATCTGGGCTTTGGTAGCGTGTTGAGTAAACCCACATTATGTTCTGCATCGTTGCTTTTTTCTTCCTCATCCTTAAACTAATACAGTTTATTAGTTAATGTAGGTGTAATATTTATAAGTAATTTATACATTTTCTGTTCTGTGCAAATACCTCCTCCTCATTTTCGGAACCCTCGTCACTGCTGTCATATGCTACAAGGCTCATCTTGAATTAGAAATATAATTTACACTTGCTCATGTACACTCATGCGACATCGATGAAATACTCGAGAAGATTGGAACGTGTTTTTTTAAAAATATATTTAATCTTTAAGGAAAAAAAAAATATCAATTTATCTCAAAACCAATAGTTATAATATGTGGATATCTGGACACAATGCGTCCTGCTCGAAGATACCTAACGACGAAAATAAATGTTAGAGAGGTTAGAGAGCAACGCACGATCATATGTAAGGGATAAGAGAGACAAGTCTCTTCAAGTTATCCGACAGAGGTCTCCCAATCACTTCCATATGTATATGAATGATCCCATTCACTAGCGTTCACTCATATGAATGAATGTATGAATGATACATATTTATATGAAATAATTAATTATAAAAATAATAAGAAAATGTTTAAATCAGAAATTAAAAGACTATAACAGTTTTATATAAATATAAATATAATAAACACAGCTAGAAATTAAGAAATTACAAAAAGTAAAATTTCCATAAAATTTCCTTCCATAAAAATAGATGTTGCTAATTTATATAAAATAAAAACTTGAAAAAATACTTGTTATTCAGAAGAAAAATATTCTCGCAAAGATCAAAGTTCAACAAAACATTATATAACTAGTGATTTTTTAATATAATTTTTTTTAATATAATTTTTAATATAATATATGATAATTTTAATGTAATATATGATAATAATTAATAATTATCTTTCATTAATAACTAATAATTAATTATCTTTCATTAATAATATGTAATCGATAGATCTCGAAATATTTATTTCGTATATATATACCATAGTACGTAATATATTTTAGCAATAAAATAATACCATGGTTTTCAACCTTGAGTGTTGTCATACGAATGATAACAAAAGAGCCGAAACATAACATTAGCGTGACGTCATATGCTACCGTCAAGGTACGTGACGTCACGCTAATGTTGTGTTTCGGCTCTTGTTATCATTCGTACGACAACACTCGAAGAATAAAGTAGTAGTGCGAAATGTTCCGTTAAATTCCTTTTCTAAAATCAAACGGAAAATTATTATTTATAATAATATGATTAATTAACTTTTAACTTATAACATATCTAATATCTACAATATATACATATATCGCGACGAAAGTTCTCAAACTGTATAATTCGCGTAATTCATTCATTTAATCGATAAGAATCGTAGTAACAGAAATATAAAATAATAAAGTATTGTTCCGATATAAAATCGATTTTTACGAGAAATTATTTCTTTAATGATATTTATAGAGTCAAATATAATTCGCCCGCGACTCTTTATTGTTCTATTTTTCGAGCATTTAAATATATAATTCGGATTGAGAACGCACAGTAAAACAATCAATCGAAATAATTAACATAACGAAAGGTTCCGTGATACATTAACCTCTCAATAAATAATCATATAATTAATCTAATAATTATATGTAATTTAATATCAAATATATAATCTATAATATATAATATGTAATATATAATATATAATAATAACATATAAAATCATTATATAAAATCTCTTTTATACTTTAATATTTCGCGCATATATTTGTTAAAGTACGTAAAATATTTCGATGAGACGAACGGATAATAATACAGTGTTCGGCCTTGATAACGTAAACAATAGCGCGCTAGTGTTTACACCCTACGGGCTTGGCACGCGAACAACACGCAACTGCGAGTGGAGGGGGTAACGATCATATGAGCGATTCATGTGTCCGTTACCCCCTCCATTCATGGTTGCGTGTTGCTCGCGTGGGAATTCTGGCATCAACGGGGGGTATTATTCGCACGGCGACATTGGAGCAATACGGTAGTAGTAAGAAATACGTCGTATATTGTCAAATTAATTACTAATTAAACGATTATTATATGAAGACTTTCAATTATATTAAACTTTCGAGCTATAATTCGTCTTAATATACATGTACTATATATATATATATATATATATATATATATATATATATATATATATATAAACAATAAAAACAACATTTGTAACGAATTAGTATTTAATTTCAATAAACGTCATATAAATCGTGGTTTTCTATCCCTTATACAATAAATGCGTTTCTCGTGTAATTATTCTGCGAGTGCCATGCAAAGTGTTTCGCGATCGTTCCATATATAACGAATCATTATTAATCGTATTTTCGGGAGTGAATATGAGTGCCACGAAGAAACAGCAAAGGATGAACAAGAGAAGAAAGGGAGGTTGAAAAAAGCAACAACATAAATAAGCAACGAAATATGCGGTAAGTCATTTATAAATTATCATTCATATTACTGTCTGACATATTGCTTGTTCCTTTTTTCATTTTTGTGAAAGTAATTTATTTTAAATTATCATCTAATATATAACGCTTGTATAAAAAATATTTTAGTTTTTATTTTAAACTATCCCAATTAATAAAATATTTTTTGTATTAATTAATATTTTTATATAGATAATTCTGTATATAATTTTTTAATAGATTGAATTTATTAAAAGTTTATATTTAAGACAATTCTTGATAATTACAATTTACAATATTAAATATCTTTAGAAGGTAAAAAAATTAATTGAGCGTAATAATTCATTTTACAATCAATTAATTTAGATAGTTTTAAACAAAATAGATCTATAAACATATTAAAATTGAATGTATTTATTCTTTTACTTCATTTCTATTACTTCATTTCCATTATTTCATCTATTATTATTTCATATCCATAACTTCATCTATTACTTCATTTCCATTACTTCATTTATTACTTCATTTGTGTTTATCCTTTGTGTTTATTAGTAATGTAATATTAGGATTAAAGCAATCAATGTCATAAATGTTTACATATACATATATTATTTTAATTTTTAGTTATAAAGTGTTGTTATACTTAATGTACATTAATATTAATTCATTTCACTTGATAATTTCTTCATTTAGAAAAAAATATATTTAAAACATTTTAACTATATCTTCTAAAAAATTATTTGCAGATTTTATTTATTGTTCTATATAAATAATTCGCAAAGAAAGTTAAAATTTAAGATACAATGCTTACTTAAATGATACGTTGTGTTACTTCATTAATCAAATCTCATTGATTCAGTTTAAGATAGTATGTTTTATATGTACAATTAGACATCTTTTTTATCCAAATTGCTTTTATCTTTCGGTCGACATGTAGAAACGAAAATAAATAATAAGAGAAAGAGTTAGGCAGTTTATGTGTTAATATGAACGGTATTGCAAATCTAAGGATAGCAGCAATTGTGGCAATAATTATTATATATAATATACAATGTGTAAAAAATATACAATATAATATTATACATAATATAATTATTATGTAATTTTCTCATTGTTATTTATTATTATAACATCTCTGTGAAATAGATTCCAATTTTCGTTTATTAAAACAATGATCATCGTGTAATCTTTTATTCAATAATATATAAGTAGACATTACAATAAGAAAAAAATTATTATTTTAACTAAATGCATTTATTGCGTACATGACATAAAAATCGAAAGCGCTATAATGATTCAGATTACATTATTGAATAATATAATAAATTCCACACATAAATTATTTAAAATTATATATAATATAAATGTCTCTCTCTCTCTTTCATAAATTATATTATAAATTTATATAATACAACCCTCCCATGGGGTACACCTTGTCGCGGTGGGAGGGCTTAGTACTTGGATGGTGCCTTAGGGTTTATTTTAAATTTTTCTATTTATGATAAATCTTAAGGTGCCTGAATGGGAAGCTAAGTACCCTTTCGCGTCGTCGGTGCCGTCAACGTGCCGCGGACGGCAAGCGCTTCGTTACCGCGTTTTCGCGTTGTAGTATTCTCGCGTCGTCGCGTTTTCGCGGAACTTTTGGACTTTTTCATATAAAATCCTAATTTCATTTATTGTCACGAGTCTCTACTTCCGATGCCAACTAACTAGGATTTCGAGTTCGCACACGTTGCTATGCAACGTACACTCGTGCTTCGTGCTTCGTCAAGTGATTCGGCCCGAATTAGTTAGAACTCGATCGATTGCTCGGAATGGTCGTCAATGGGTTCCTTCTCTTTGCTCGTCTACAGCCACACGCACTGCGTGTGTTAACCCTGTCGAGGAGTCGAGTGGATTCCCCTAGGCACGATTTTCGCTCGGTAAAAGGGGTTGCCTCCCCATTTTCTAAATTGCTGAATGTTAGCGTTTAAAAAATGTGGGTATCCTCTTCTTTTGCCGTCTACCAGCCTGGTGTAGCCATATCCTGCATTGCGGGAAACTTCGTGTTCCGGGCGAAGCACCTGAAATCGTGCTTAGCGGGTCCAGGTTCGGTACGAGATAGGATAATTATGCGCGAAAAAGAGTTGATGAACTTCATTTTCCTCTATTTCCGTCAATCGTTTCGTCTTCTTTCCGGTTCGGGCCTAATCTTTGCTCGTTGTATCGTTGCATTCCCGACCTGTTGGCTCCAAGTTGATTTTCGTAAATGAAATGGGATTTTCGCTCGTACCGAAACCGGGAGTGTCGTTAAGAGTATATATATATTAAATATATACATCGCGCGACCAAATTTTTAATCGTACCGAAATAGTGCGGGAGTGCCGTTCAGTATCGTGCGTAAAATAACGAAAATAGCGATATAAAAATATCGCTCGTGATTGCGGGAGTGTCGTTAAAAGTACCGCGCGTCTAAGACTGAGAGGAGGAGGAGGCCTAGGAGAGGCATCGGGCTCCGGCAGAGCAACCTTCTGGTAAGCAATTTATTTATTTGTAATTATATATTAAATATTAAATATATTTATTATAATTTAAATTAAACAATTAATCGCAACAATTAATTTGATGTTTTTATTTATATTTTTTTATTTATATTTAAATAAGGCAGAATTAAAGAAAAAGATTTTTAAATTAAAGCTATAATCTTGTAAACGTGTAAGCTTTTATAAAGTTATAAGAGAATTATTAGTAATGTTTTTTAAAATTTATAGAATTATTTTATTAATCTGCTATTATTATATGCATCGAATATAAAATTTAATGTATATAATAATTTTTGAAATATTAATTATTTTGAACGCTGCTACATTGGAATATTTTTTTCTATGTTATAGATCGATGCAACAACCCTGATGATCTGAGAGGAGGAGCAGGCCTAGGAGAGGCATCCTGCACCGGCGGAACAACCTGATGGTGAATATTATTATTTATATTAATTATTATATCACATACACATATTAATTTGGTTCATTTATTTGAATGATTTAACAAGAAAAATAAAAAAAAAGATGTTATGTAAATCCTATAAAAGTTGCTATTTAAAAAATAGTCTTTTTAGAATTTAAAAAATTATTGCAGATTTATATATTTGTTTATTATTGCACGCATCGGATATAAAATTGCGTACAATAATAATTGAATTATAATGAAATATAATAAAATATTAATTATTTTAAGAGATGCTATAATTTGAATTTTATATTTGTATGTTATAGACAACGTAGCTTCAATATTGACAACTCCGCTGTTGCGCATCAGTGTTGGTGAGTGAAAAACTTTTATTTAATTTTAAGGTAACGGAGCTTTTGTAGAGCTTGTAGATTGTCCGTTATCTTAAAATGGATGGGCTAGAATAAATTAGATAAATTACAAATTACATAACTTTTAATAGTTTTTTTTCAATATATGTGTATATTAATACAGCATATTACGAATGCAAATTAAAATTAAATGAATATAGAAAAAAATTTCAATTTTTTTATTATAATCAATTATTTATTTTATTTAATAAATAACGCGTTAATAATTTTATTAATATTGTACATAATAATTAATTTTTTTTAATTCATGCTGATTTTATTTTAATTTGTTGTAGTCCATCCGTCTTTGTAGTGTAGTGTATATGCATGTCGAAAACTTTGCTTTGACTGATATAAATCTAAATTATCAATTACATTATATAAATATTTTAAAAAATTATTAAATAAATAAATTAGTATAAAGAAAAAATATAATAAATAAAAATATAAAAATGAATATTTAATTAATTTTATTTTATTACAAATTTTATTTATTTTATAAATATTATTATATATTATATAAAAATATATATTACATATAAAAATTTCAATCAATCAATTTTGATTGATAACTTAGCATTATATATTAGTTAAAGCAAAGTGTGTGTTATATTAAAACGACGTACAACAATGATCATTACATATTATGATCATAAACGAGTGTAAAATTACACTCATGCATCAAAAATAAATAACCTGCAATGAAAGGAGTTTTTCCTCCTCATTGACTTCTAATAGAGAAGTCGAATTTTTTGGCTAAAAGTAGCCAAATTAAACGCTACCGAGATCAGTAAAAAGTAAGTTTGACTGATCCAACGAATAATTATTTTAAACAATATAGATGAGACCAAAATATTGGTCAAAAGGCATATAAATAATATCTGAAAAAAAAAAACGAAAAATATATATGCATTTCTACGTGCACAATGGCATATAATAAAATAAACGTATAAAATAAACGGGGTAGACATAAAATAAATAATAAAATTAAAAAAATAAACAGAGACGCGAAAAATAAATGAGAAAACGCTATCGACTCGCGAATAAAATCCTGATTAAAGCACATTTCTCAAATCTTGAGGAATCGCGGATTTCCGCTGGCATAATTAGTAAATAAAAGAACCGTTAGGGCTGATCGATAGGGCTGATCGATAGGGCTGTTAGGATCGGTAGGGTTATTAGGATCAGGAGAACTATTAGAATCGATGGGGTTGTTAAGATTGATAGGGCTGTTAGGATCGATAGGATTGTTAGGATTAATAGGGCTGTTAAGATCGATTGGATCGTTAGGATTGATAGGGCTGTTAGGCTCGATAGGATTGTTAGGATCGATAAAGCTGTTAAGATCGGTAGGGCTATTAGGATTGGTAGGGCTGTAAATTGTTAGATTATAGTATTTTATATAGTATGATCGCTATATAATATACTATAAAGCATTCCTTTCTTAAAGTATAAGATTATAATTTAAGAGCGCATACTTATATATTACTTTTAAAAAAGCTGTACAATCAAGATTAATGTATGATTGATGTTTGACATCATTCTTGATTTTTTTTATAAACATTTACATTACGTATATAATGTGAATTACACGTAATGCGAATGTTTAATAATTGATTGTATTGTAAATTACATTTTTATATTGTATGAATTATATATATATATATATATATATATATATATATATATATATATATTATTTATATTATATAAATTGTATATATTATTATAAACATTTTATATAATATTAAGTTTCAAATGTAAATGCTGTCAGTATCCAATAATTCTGATAATATTAAATAAAGCTAAATTATATTAAAACATAAGTAATTTCTTGGAAAAATAAAAAAAATCTTTTAAAATTTCTGGTTTATTTGATTTGAAAAAATTTGTTATTTATCGATTTAAATAATAAAAGTATTGCATTTATTTTGAAACGTTTTTATAAATTCAACTAATATCGATTTATTCGATAGTGATAGCATCAAATATAATTTATATTGTGAATCTATATTATGTATAAATCTATATATGTACAATGTATTGTATATATTGTAATTTATATACATATATTATAATAATGTGTAATGTAATATTATTGTAATATTATTGTAACAATAATTTGTAATAATATTGTAATAATTGCACGAAACTGAAAGAATGCATACAATATATAATGCAAAATTTATTAAATTAATATATATTCAATAAATACTCATTGTCTTTTAAACTTTTTATTTTAAAATTATTCGAGAACTTAATAGTTTGTTTTTGATAAAATCACTAAATATAGAAAATTTTTGTTTCTAAATTCCGTGATTTCAATTATCTCTCTAATTATTTTAATGTATAACATAAAAATGATTAAATAATGTGTGTGAAGATTTAATATTAAACCATCGACTCAATAAGTTTCTCGCTCGTGAAATTTAATACTTGTTCTTTCGATAATGCAAAATCGCAATTCGACAAAATTATTGCGAAGTTCGGGATTTGATATCGAAAATTGAATTAAATGTATTTGTGAATTCCATATTGAAATTAAATATTTGTTAAAAAAATTAATAATTAATATTGCAAACATTACGTTTCTTTGCATTTTTTATCTGAAACATAATTACTGCTTTATTGTTGTTCCTTGTAAACACTAACGAATACGTAATTCGTACTATCGAAGAATCGAAATGATCTTTATTGCGGAGAGATCATTTTTCGTCGGCTTTTATGGAATTAATTTACGATGTCTAGTTCGATGCCTCGTTGAAAACTAGAGGTTTCCATTATAGAATTGGAATTAAACTTGAGTTTTCTTGACAGTTCCTGAGAGCAATAACTTTAACAATGAGTTAACGACCGATTTTTTAAAGTCGAATCACGAGAAATCAATTAAATAGTATATTTTGAAGAAAAAGTTTCTTCTTTTCTTATTAAGTGTTTTTCTATTATTATTTTTGTTAATATTAATATTGCCTTTGAAGAAAACTTAATAGTAAAACATTGAACATAAAAATTGAATCATGTTAATAGATAAATATTAATTTATTAAATGGCAATTTTACATTATAATCTATTTGTATCTGTGGCGATTTTTTTAACACAGCATATGGTTACGGACGAATATGTTTTATTAATTAATTTTTAATTTCATTTTTGGTTTCTTTTGAGAAATCATTTCTAGGTATTGGACATCTCACCATTCCAGGTCATCAATATTAATTCTTGAATATAATTCGTTAGATATCTGTGTACATGTATAATAAAATATATGCGTAATATGTGACATATTATTTGATAAAACTTTTCTATTGTTAATATATTATATTATTAATGTACATAAATGTGTAACATGAAATGTACAAGTACTAAAAAATTCGAGGTAAATCGAATGGGTACCCTGATATCAGTAAGATATTGAGACATATTAAAATATTGTTATAGAAAAATCCAAAATGGATAATTATTTATTTAATAAATAAATATAAATATGTAAATATGATTTTTTTTAAATCTTGCTGATATTGGGTTCGATTCGTCTCGAACAGTTGGTACCCGAGAATTATTGTATTTGTACATTTAACAAGCAATAAATGCGCATATATTTCATTATCCTTAAATATACTCGTTTGTAACCATATTTTCATAAAAATAATTATATTCATTTATTTTTCAATAAAAAATAAATTCAATATTAATTTTTTTTTCAATTTTTCATAAATATATGAGATATTTCTGAATAACGGGAGAACGTTTTCTCGCGTAAATTTTGATCTTATGAATTGAAGATGAAAATGATATTTGTCGTTGATGACATTGAAATATTAAAATCATTGCTATTGGGAACAGTTCGGAAGATTTAAGATTTGTTCCATCCTGTAGCGGGACTCTTAGCATTTGACGGGTCATTTAACTTTTCTTCGCAGATTAATCCTATAGAATCCCATAGAACCCGATGTAAAGCAGAATACGTTGCGATCGCGTTTAATATATTGTTTTCTATTTATCGAATGTTAACCCGCATGCCATTCAATCGTATAATTTTGATTTGATTTTCTCAAATTATTTTCAAATTATCTATAAATTAAGATATTTTATCTTATCTTTAATGGCACGCCCGCAATTATTTTTTTATTTGATCGTTGGCTTATATTAAAGCTTCACTTACACACTTCTTTTCACGCGTCGAACTTTCTTAGAAAATCAAAATAAATTACTATAATTTAAATATTTTTTTATAATTAAAAAATATAATTGATAAATGTATTGGTGACTATTGTCACATCGTGATTCATTTGTATTATGTAATCGTTAATAAGTTTTGTAACTGAAAATCGAGAATTGATAAGTATCGCTTAGTTAATCATCTGATTTAAAAATTTTGAATAAATTTTGTGTTGTACGCATTTCAGACATTTTCGTGCAATTCCATAAATAATAGATAAGATATTTGTATAATTTATAAATATTTATAAATTTTATAAATTTTATTATTTATAAATATTTTTATATATGTAATAATATTGTATTTTATAAATTATACATGTGTTATATAATTCTATATTGTTATTATAAATTGTATATAATTCATTAAAAAATTGTATTAATCTTTAAATATTGTTATACATATATTAGTAATTCTATATTATTATATATTCTACATTATTTATAATATAGAATTAAATATTAATAATGTATATTATTCAATAATTATTAAATGGTATATTACATACTGTATATTCTCTTTATTTTATAATATAGAATAACTTGTATATAAATATAATAATTATAATAAAAATTTTTCCTCCTCGATGGTATTTCCACCTTAACGAAGGCATTTGCCGGGTGAGGAGGTTTGAGTACTTTAATGATCCGGAGAGCTATGCCGGCGGTAACATAAGCCGGTATTCATACAGTCTATTCTTATATTTAATCATATTAAATATCTTAGATCGCGTCTTAAGATTATGTTCGATAAATAGTAGTATAACATTTTTAAATTTTACTTATAATGTTAAATATAAAACCATGAATACCGGTGGTAGTTACCGGTAGGGTCACCCATGCCGGACAGGTCAAAGGGAAAGAGTCAGACTAAGAGAGATACCGTAGTTATAATTATTATATTTATATTTTTGAAATGGAGATAAAAGAGTGATTGAAAGGACGTATCGCTTTCAGGGATCATTTAAAAGTGAGCCATAGTGTCTCTGATTTTTCTTTCTGTGTATCTCGTTAATAATTGTATAGATATTGGCTAGAAAGAGGACTCTTTTACCGACATTTTATATTCGATTACCTAATATCGATACTTATAAATTCCTAAAATATCGATAGTACATAAACTTTAATTATGTAGCTTGTGAGAGCGAATGAGTTTGCGTAGTAGACATTTAATCAGAATTTTCAATCTCGAATTGAAATGTGTGATGAATAATATCCTGTTCTGATTAATTAATAATCCATTAATTGATTATTGGAAAATTAGATGGATAATTTATAATGGATGCTTTTTTCCGAAGTGCACAAGTGTACGCATTTAAAATTCTTCCGAAATTTATCTTGCGAGTTTGATACTAGATGGCAGCAGGTTGATATTCAAACAGTATTATATGAGAGGAGAGTGGTTTTCGCGCGCGTTGAGGACACACGTATTATTTGCTTGGTGTAAAATTTCAGACATTACAAAGTTTCCAACTGTTTTTAACCCTTTTTACTCAGTGATCGTGGAAAGAAGTGCTATATCTCTAATTACTTTTGTGGTTAAGTTTCATCGTTTACGAAATAGGATTGAAGAAAGATTTTTCATTAAGTGAATTATAAGACTTGCTTGCCATAGTTGTGTGTGTAAAAATAGAGGACGCTCAAGAGGATGCGGAGGAGAATCCTCGCGAAAAGACGAAAGAAATCGAATTTAAAAGGTATGCTGTCTTTATTTACAAAATCATATTTTATGAAATATACAAATCTCATTTTAATGCGCAAATACATTATCAAATATTAATTTTGCTAATCGAAATTTAGAGAATTCGATGCAATGTTTTTTATAAATAAATAGTGTGTGTGTGTGGGCACTATTACAGAGAAAAATATATGTATAATATTAAAATATAATATGTGAAATGTAAGTGGAGAAAGAAATATAATAGCAGACTCTTTATAAAGTATTTGCCATATGATAGGTAGGAGATATTTTATATCTTTTTTTTCATTCGTTTATTTCGTTTTAATTTGTAAATCTTATTATTAAATGTATGTGAATCGTATTATTATTATTATTATATATGTAAAATAATATGAAAAACAAAGGAGATATATATATGCATATGTATTGCATTTGTATAATAAATTATTATTTTGATGATATTTTTATATAATGAAAATATGTTGCTCCGTTTTTATATTATTTTACAATATTATCATGCAATTTTCCAAGACTATCTTTTTATACTTATATTTGCTATTTAATAAAATGTAATAATCGCAAACAAATATTCCGGTGTGGTTTTTAACCGCTCACGGGATATTTGTATACGCCGTCTACGTCGAGATACAGGAAATCAGCCCGACCCTGATTCGCTCGTCTGAAAACCTTGCTCTTTTACGCAATTTTAGCGTTTATTAAAGTTTGCTCGCAAATGAAACGAAACCCATATAACCTACCTAATTTAGCGAGTAGCATTTTCAAGTGGGGGCCACTTCAGGGTGAGGGGAGGAGAGGCCGGGTACTATTGACAGCGGTTATTGCCTAACTGCGTACCTCCACCTAATATGCCCGCTTGGGGATTCGACTCCAGGACCGCCTCCGAACGAAAACTGCGAAACACATCCGCGAATCTTTAATTCCACCCCCGTAACCGCTGGCTTTATAGCCACTTGTGCCACGTGGATCTTGGCTGTTTGCGACGAGAGAAATCGTAGTATACCTTTTTTATTGCGTTACTAAATTCTCTTTCTTCTTTATAAATATATTCCCTCGTCGCGTTAAATTTATCTCGACAAATTTTCGACCGAGTTATCGATAAATCATCTTACAAAAAAATTTTATTGAGATTGATCTTTTATCCGTGCACTAATTGATTTAATTGATATTTTTTCGTTGTTTAAAATTTAATTGTTTCATGCGGAAAAGAATAGGACAGGCGCATTGATTCGATCTTTTTTTATCTTTACTAACGTGCGCAAAATATCGTTATTTAACGCCGCGAATCATCGCGGATCGCGTCGCGATTCATCATCGCGACTTGCGAGAGACCTCCTCCCTCGACGCGATCGGGTTTATCCTTTTTTCATTGCCTCGATACCTAGATGTACGTATACGCTCGCGAACGGATGCGGGCAAATAACGGTCCTGCCTGCATTTGAAACTCTATTAACTCTCCGAATATTAGCTCGTCGAGCGAGATTAACCTCATTGTGCCCCGTTGAAAATGATGACATCACTATTAAACTCCCGTCGGCTTACGGAAATTGATTAAACTATCAAATTAGCTCTACTAATATCAACACATCAACGCCGCGAGACCGGGCCTCTGGCTTCGAGGTTCAATCCTAAATGACATGAATTTGCCGGTCCGTACGATCGTTCGACGTGCATTCATCGCGACTATATCCTCCAAGAGAGAATGTGTACAGTCATGTGACTACGAGTCAAAGCGTAATATACTGACTGTCAACTATCGTGCGCTTTAATTTTCATCGGCGCGAGTTGGTCGATTCGCGTTGATTCTGATCATTCTCAGCTTCCTTTCCTTCCTTACTCCTTATCCAAGGAAATTTGCACGAATAATCAAGCGTTCTAATTTTTCTAGAATAGTTTGAGAGAACTTAAACACAACCATTCGCTTTCTTGTATTAAAAATTAAAATTCTTTACGTCAATTTCCGGAAGAAAATACTAAAGCTGTTCAGCAAGTATCAGTCAAAGTATAATAATAATATTGTAGCTGATTACGCGTCAAAAGAATGAATATACTATCTGACATTTATCTCACTTAGCTCTGTGAATTTAAATTCGATATTTGTACTTTTATATTCCTTAGACATTCGATTAAAAAATGCATCAGTAGACGCACATTCGTGTAATATCTGCGATCGTATCGTAAGAATCCGAATAGTAAAACCGCTTTCCCTTCTCAGCCGCCCTTTTCCACCCGGCGTTCAAGAACTACGGAGCGTTAGATGTACTGTCAAGGGAAGTGTGAACAATTTCGTGCATTGTCGGGACTATAATATGGATGGCTGGTAGGATAATTATTGGAGGCCGTTTGAATCTAACTGTTTCCTTCATTAGCAGTCTCAGTTCGCCCGTTTATCTCCTTGTCTCTCTCGGTCTCTCTACAACACTCCCCCTCGTCCCTCGTAACGTGTTCTCTCCTCTCCCTGGTTTCTCTCGCGCTCTCCCTCTCTCTCTTTCTCTCTATCTGAATTTTGTGCAGAATTACCCGCCATTATCATAATTGCGCTATTACCGATAATATCTACGACTCCGCTTCGAAACTGTACCTCGATGCTCTTAATCCATTTTCTATTTGGACAGCGGGGGCTTACGGTGGACGAGAAGTCGCAAATTCCGTTGCGTAATTTCCGCCCCATTGAAACGTCCCCTCTCTCCCTCTTAGATGCGAGATTATATATTTTGCAGCAACAGATTTTGAATAACGCAAAAAGCAAAACGTATGAATTCCCCTGAGGCAGCGAAAAGTTTTGATTACAATTATTTCTATTCCACGAGAGGCCTCTTTGTGGCTCGCGCTTTTTCTTTACATTTTTTTGCCGTAAAAGCGTTATGCTATCATTCGACTTAATTTGGCATAAATTCAATAAGCTCGTCGCGCATACATATTAAGATATGGAAAAAGCTAAATAAGCTTCCTGAATTATATATAATTATAAAATGTAATAGAATGTAAAATGTATATATTTTTTATTATTTTTTTGAAATATTATTATACGTCGAGTTATAATTATAAAATCGAAGACTAGGATTTCGAATATTTGACGTTTATTTGCTCTCCTTAGAATTTTAGGCATCCGTCATTAGACTAGGCGGCAGGTGGTACTGAATATGACAGTTTTTAGAAGGGTGAAAAAATGAAGGGCCATCTCAATGCCGCATATAAATTTTACACGTTATATGGTTATTTACACGTTAATTGCGGTCGAAATATATCAAAGTATAAATATATTTATTGGGATATTTTTGAATTTTATTTATCTCGTCCATTAAATATGTGATGTCATGAATTAATATGCTTTTAAATTTTCCTATTATAACTAAATGGGTTAACTGCACATTCCTTACAATAAAGTGATACAAGTTAATGAATAAATAATGAGAGTAATAATAATAATGAGTTAATAATGAGTTTTAATAATGAATTTCCTAATAAATTTTATTGAAATTTTATTCAATCCATTACTCGCCTTGATTCTAAATAAACACATAAATTTCAAACTTTAGAATTCTATATAATTTCTTTCATATTAATTAATAATCGGGAAAATTTTTATATATCAAAAAATTTATAAATTTTTTTAAATGTATTTTGTTTATCTTAATAATTTTTACATTCGTAATTATTTCAATTACATTGCTAAATGATAAAAGCGAATCCTTAAGCAATCATCAAGCGCTGTCTGGCATAAACTCGTTTCGTCCAATACAGAACCGTTGGCGGATTTTTTTTAACAGTTGACAAAACGAAAAAGAAAGGAGAAGAAAGACAGATATCGCGATGACAACTTATCTCGTTAAATCTCGTTCTTCGACAGGAGGAAAGTAACGAAGGGGGCAAGAAACATGCTCCGGTCAAGGCGGGAGAGGGATGAGCGGGAAGGGATGACTAAGGGCAGCGGGTGGGGATGTGACATAATTACGAATATTAATTGCGTTTCCAACGAGCTGCTGGAACCGGAGCTGCTGAGTGCAGATGTCAACCTATTATCATCCCCTGCCTTACAATGGGTGAGATCTCGCTTTCTCTCTGGCGTCGCTTTATCCCCCTTCCTACCATTCTCCATCCGCGCCGTCCTGCCTCACCGCCCCCGCGTCGCCCCCTTCTCCTCCGTATTGCAAAGTTAACAATGTTACTCGCTTGTGAATAGCTGCGGAGTATCATTATCAACGTGTCATCAGCAGGGCGGGGTCCTTCTACTTTCATAAAGTAAGATACTGCGAAACCGATGCAAGAGGCACATTCTCGCGAAATATTATGGCTGTTCTTTACAAGGAAAAATGTCTGCGATATGTGTATTCGAATTATTTTCTCATTATTTCGAAAAGTGCGGCCCTTTAATTCGCTTTAGTTTCCTTGTTATGTTTATGTACGTGCTCTAATTAAGAAAAGAATCATAACCTATGGCTGCTACGAGAGTAAATAATAACGTCTTGACTAGCAATAAAGGATTATTATTAATATGTATCTCAAGCTGCGTTGTATTAAAGAATTTAAATATAAGTTATAAATATAAATTAAAATACATGAAAATTATTCCACACACAGCAGCACCAAGTTTTTGCATTAAATTTTACTTTTAATAGATCTCGACACACGTGTTCAAAAATGTATGAATATGTAACATATATATACACACACACATATACATATACATCATCGATTGATTCTGTAAGAATTATATGTATCCAATTTGTTGTTATTGCACATAATTTAGCGCACGATATTATCGTATCTCCTGATTGCATCTCGAAAGTAAGTGTTGAAACGGAAAAGTATTCGAAGACGACAAATGGGACAAGGGGAGGGGAGATAGTCGGAAAAAGAGAGAAAGAGAGAGAGAAAGAGAATCGTTTAATAAAAGTATGAATATCGTCAATAGCTCGACGCTCGTTCCCGAATAATTTCCACTCTATCGGAAAATAATTATACTTTATCGGGCCGGATCTGTCTCTCCCTTCCTGTCTCTCCACCTCTTTTTCCCCTCTCCCACAAGGCGGCGTCTCAAATCGCTCAATTATATTTCCTCCCCGTTCCTCCGGCCATTGTCTCCTGAATCGCACGCTGCGGCGTCACCCACCAGAGAAATCCCTTCGAGAGAACGATCATCTCCTCTCCTGGAAGCCGATCCTCTGCCTTTTGCTTCCTCTATCGGCTACCTCGAATGCGTGTCTGCGGATTTTGCCTCTATCTTGTCAGATTAAGCCGCTAAAGATATATCGAAGAATTTTATAAAATTGTTCGTTCTGTCATAAGCTGAGTAGTTAGACATCCCGGTTTTCAAACATGTCTCTCTTCAACGATTAAATTTTTCAAATCATTTAAACATTCTCGATATATTCTCTAAAGCTACAGCTTCAATTGCAAAGTTTCAAAAATATATTATTTTTATCGTGAAAAGTATGAAAATTTTATCGTTAAAAAATTTTTTTTAAAGTAATATAATTTTTTATTTTTCTTAAAGTAATATTATTTTTATTTTAAAATATGCCTTTTTTATTACGGCTCAATATTACGATTTTCTTCGAAATTATAATATAATTGACAACAGCTTTCATTGATTAAAAATTTTTACATTTTTTTAGTTGCAATATACATTGATTTTCGCGAATTTTTAAAAGTGCCGAATTAGCTATATCGCGTATCATTCTCCATGCTATTTTTGTAATCTAATAGGACTTACCAAGGTAATTTCGCATGCCTCAAAGAGCAATTAGCACGCGACAATAGAAAGAACGCCGTCGGACGCGTTCGAGATAATTAACTAGGATGATTCGTTGTTACTCCACGCGACTAAAAGGAGACCGGACGAGTACAGAAAAAAGGGGAGTAGCATGGCATACGGGGTGGATGATAGTCGTCGAGAGGGCTTGATCATTTCGGGGATTACGCGCTGAAAGAAGAGAGAGGGACCGTCTATCGTCCACCAAAAGAGCAGAAGGAAGAGACGGTAGAGGCAGTAACGGATTAAGGCACTTGGAAACCCAAAAGCGCAAATTAATTTTAGACTTTTTTACTGAAGAAATTGTTGAAAATTTTATATCAAAAAAAGCATGAAATATTATTACTTTTTAATAATCAATAGAATTCCGAGAAATTAAGATCCAGACTTTTTATCATACCTTTTGTCTCATGACGAGTCACCAGATCGGGCCCCTCTCTCATGATTTTGCTCGTAATCCGCCACTGGACGAAGGGGCGAAGAGAAGTCCTTGACGTGCGTAGGGGCAGAATCGCGGGATGGCACGCGTGAATGCGCCTTTATAAAGAACAGACAGTGAATTGATATAAGTGAGCGGTTATTTCGCGATCATTTGAAATTCCCCGTGAACGTGAAGGGAGGAAGGGAAGCGGGTGGCTTCCGAAGAGAGGCGAAGAGAACGTTGAAGAGATCGGTGGCGCGGTCCTAGAAATAGGGAGAGCGTTCAGCCACGTGCGAGATATACGCTATATCTGCGTAAGAGATCAAAGGTGATCGGACTTCCGAATATTCCATTAATGCCTAATATTTCTGATCGATCTACAATCTTGGAAGATTAATTCTGGCAAATAAATTCTTCGGGCTATACAAATTCCTCGTTGAATTTCTCGCGATTCTTTCCATTAATTGCAAGATTTAATTACATTTGTCATTTCGTCTCTTACGATTTCCAAGTTTTAATAATGAATTTTGTCTCGATTAAAATCGATAGCCTTATTTCGTTGAGATAAATTCTCTCTGTCTGAAGCTAAATGATGAAAAATGAAAAAATTATTTCAATGTTTCGCGAGGTGATGGTAGTCTGATAAAGATTAGGCGTCGCGAGGCGAGAAGAAGGCAGTAAAGGTGGGATGGGATGAGGAATGGATCGTTTCGAGGGACGAGCCAGCAGCAGCGAAGAAATAAACCGGGCACAAACACAATAATTACTATCTCTTTATTTGGCTGTTTGTCGGGGTCGAGGTCTGCTCCGTTTTCTCTCTACTCCGAAGCGAAATGTGCGGCGCGCCGCTGTTGTACAGAAGTTAATAAAATCCCCGCAGTCACGCCGGGGTGTGCAGTAACTCCCCCTCCCCCTTGCCTCCCCTTTTCCAACCCTCTCCTGTCAACCCCGGATTGCTGTACAGAGAGGAGGCTTCAGTTTATTTAGCAGCGGCGTAGTCGTCATTCGTTGCGTCCCGATCTCTCTTCTCTTTGCCGATCCTTGTGTATCTATCCGCGTGTTTCCTTCGAATCCTTTTGCACATGTGAATCTATATTTTATACTTTTCAGATACGTAAACTCCGCGTATCGTTATTACTATTATTTTATTCCCCCGCTTAGTGCTTTTATCTTGTACGGCGAGGTAATCGTCTCTTAAATTTAATTATGCATCAATTAAAATGAATGGGCTATGAAATGAGGAAGATAAATAAAAGACGTGATATTTTTGAATAAGAAAAAACGGAAAGGGGATATTTATGTATGATTAAAATATTAGCTTTCAATCCGCTTATTATCATTTTTTTTACACGTTTGTACATCTTAAATCATATTTTTCTTAGCGTTTTCCTCTCAAAAATGATTTTTATATGAAGAAGCGTTGACAAATCGCTTCTAAGTGACATTATTTTCGTTCGCTTAGCTGAGTAGGCGTGAGCAGGGAAAGAGAAGGTGTCCCTTTGACAGCAACGATCGCTGGCGCTAGGGTGATAACTCGTGGGCGTAATTGTTACATCATGGATCCGTGGAGGACGAATAAGCGGTACTCCACGAAAGGACGGATCGAAAGAGAGGAGAGGCTCGAGGAAGGAGACGAGGAAGGTATGCAAGGTACCACCGGTGGCCCTACAATAGACGGCATTAAATCTGCAAAAGAGAGGTGGCTCGCTGTGCTCGCGGCGCGGAAAGCGACGAGCTGGAGCCGGAATCCAGGCGCAAAGGAAGCAGATACAATTCACAATAGACTCGGCGAACCGGCGCGGAGATCAAACGCCACCCCCAACGGGAATTACCGACGTCCATAACTGACGTGAAACGACGAGTGTTAAAAGTTAGATCACTTCGTGCGTCTGTATTTGCGTTCGGTCTTGTCGCTCGACAGCGGAGCGCGTGCCGCGAGATAATCCTTTGGCCGTGTCCTGCGTTTACCTCTTGTCGTCGGCGAAATATATTTATAACATAAAGGGAGATAATTTAGATCGAGGATACTGAACAATATATAGGATAAAACGGATTTATGAGCGGATAATCGAGAAACGTGTGCATGATTAATGTACTTTTGATGGTGGACATCTCATGCTTTTTCTTTCTATATTTTTTAAAATTCTAGATTTAAATCCTAACAGTAGTTAATTATGTAAAAATAGTTTGACAATCTCTTCTCTGAGAGTTAAATGATAAATGAAGAAGAATTGAAAAGATTTTTTAGAGTAACGTGATCAATTTATAGGATTTTAATGAATATTTTTTGTATTGTTTCAACCGGATCGTTCCCGGCATTAGATGTATGATCGATTGAGACATATGAGTCAAATGGCAAAATTAATCCCTGACGGTGTAACGCGATGGGATAATGCCTCAAATTGACGCGAGCTTCCTCTCAACAACATAAAGGGGAATGAATCTCTCAACGCTGATTCTCTAAGGGAGGACGGGGTATCCAAGGACGTTGTTATTGGCCCCTGAGGCCATACCGCGTATTGTTGTCGCCGGATAAAACGAAGAATCACTGAATTTTATGAGATAAACGAGGCGAAGGCCGTGCGAGTAATCCGTATGGTTTGAATTTCGACGGTTAAAGGGAATAAAGAGTCTTAGGCTTATATATGTAAGCGGATGACACACAAACGAAACAAAAATCCTAATTATTTAATTATATTTTCCCCACATATCATTGTGGAATACATAATTATTTAATGAATTTATATGCAAAAAAGTATTTTTCTTAAATTATAAAATATATAAATTTTGATAATCTCTCTAATTTAATTTGAATATTTCGATTCAATTGATAACGCACTCTTTCCGATGTATCTTGAAAATTACTACAGCACGTAAAAATGACAAACAGTACAATGCAAATTTTCTTAAAGCGATTTTTGCGATAATACGTATATCTTCGATGACTGGGAGGGGAACCGCCACTCTTTTTTCCGGTTTCTACAGAGATGGATCTTTTTCGGAGATGACAACGACGTAATTTAGCAGACACGAGAAGATCGCCATGCGACGGCGACAAGGGATGGCGAAGGGGTTTGCGGCGCTCTTTCGTGGTTGTATATCAGGGGCGTCGTGTTATTGGCCCCCCAGGCGCAACCGGGCTTTGTCGACTCGCACGGCGCGCTCCGGATAAACCGAACCCCAAGAATTGCTGACTTTTATAGGATAAACGGAGTAAAAACTGCTTCTCTCGCCTGCATCAATATATATATATATATATATATATATATATATATATATAAAATATGTGTAGAAATTTTTTTCTATGGTTTTTTTTACCGTTGAACATTAACTTGATGGTGAGATTTGTTCGCTTTGTAGTAAATTCAGTGTTCTCTTTCTCTCTTCGACTTATTTTTTCTATAGTGTATTGTTTTGTTCTTTCTTAAGTAAGGGCGTTATTCATAATGCACCTAAAAGTCATTATGTGTCCAGTTTTATTTTTGAAAGCCGACGCCTTCAGGCAATATTCTCGAAATTTTGAAACATAATGTATTTCCTAGACGCACGGCGTTGAATGACTGTAATAATTTTTGACATGGAAACAGGAAACGCGTTGTTGGTTTTTCAATCTTTTCGCTGTTCAATGAATTTTTCATTATGAGTGTACGAGTATGTATATATTATAAAAATATTAAAAATTGTCATTTGGAGTAAAAATAAAGATAACAGAAATCCTTCAGATATATATATGTTAATGTGTAATAATTAAAATATATCTGCGCGAAAACATAGATCAATAACCAATAATTATAATCGTTCTATTTGTATAGAATAAAAAAATTTCAATAGAAAAATTGGAACCTGAGATATTCAATATACATATGGTATATCGCGTCAATATACATATATCGCGTCGATATACATATATAATACGTCTTATCTGTGACGTCCCGAATTTCCTGACCTAAATAATCCGCAAGGATGCAATCGATAACCAATAATCATAATTCCTTGATTCTCGAATCCTATAGAAAACTCGGATTTCGTCAATTGGCAAAATATCTCGCATCTTATTGATGTTTTGAACTTTTTTCTTGAATCTTGGTTATATCTTCTTTTCATATTATTTTATCTCTAATGTCTAAAAAGGCTCGAGTGAGCATTGCTGGGCTTCGACCGAATTTAATAGCAAATAAAAACTAAAATCTTATCGCGTATAAATAATATATATATCAATTTAGTGTTGCTTATATAAATTTATTTCATACATATTAGTTACTCATGTACGCAATTGTACGCATATCGATATAGTTTCAAATTACGTGCGTTTTATCACTCAGTTTATTAAAAGCGCGCTTGATATATTATTGATGTGTTACAATTAAAGCAATCAACGCCAAACATAAGAAATAAATGTTTGCATTACTTATATTCTTTTAATTCTTAGTTATAAAGTGACGTTATAATTAATACATATTAATATTAATTTATCGTGATTATTTCTATTCATTTAACGTGTCTCCTAACTATATCTTTTAAATAAATATGATTAGGAGATTATAAAAACAAATTTGCATATCTATATAAATAATTCGCAAAGAATAATATTTGATATACAACGTTTGAGATACAATACTTTCTTAAATGAAAATAGTTTAATATATATATAAATTATAATTGTTCCGAATGTTTGGAGAAAATTAAAAAAATGAATGAAATGATTGCAGCAGATCTTTATGAATCTGGTGTGTGAATTTTAAAAGTTGAATAAGCGGTAATCAGTCTGAACACTCAAACTCTGAATATGAGCCAATATTTTAATGACTCATATAAAATTAAGTAATTATTTCTCGTATACAATTTTCGAAAATGTTAAATTTTTTATTTATTTTTTCCTTTATTATGTCTATCCATTTATATAATTAAATATATATATATATATATATATATATATATATATATATTTTATTATGTCTATCCATTTATATAATTAAATATATATATATATATAATTTAAGAAATAATAAGAAATAATTATTTTGTAATATAAGAAAGAAACATTACACGGAAATATATAATATTTGATAATGTATTTGACATACATTGAATTTATCTCAGAAATAAAAAATATAATAAATTCTCATATAGAAAATGATTCGAAGGAAACAAGCGAATAAGATCTGTTTATTCAATTCATAGAATCATATTTTTATATAATACATATTTTGTACGTTTAGAAATGCATTTCAAAGACGCAACTATTTTAGAAACAATTGTTTATCTTTCCTAATTTATGTATCGTCATATAATCCGTACAAACATAAAAATTACGCGGTTAAAACTTTTGCATTTAACAGCGAGAATATTTGAAAGGATTATAATACACAATAATTTGTAATAAGAAAAAAATTTCTCAGAAACATGATATGGATAAATGATGAATCAGATGAGTGAAATGTTCACATTAAAAAAGAAGAAAAGTAACGAAAAAAATCCCATAAAAGGATTGTACAACAAGTAAATAACGAGTAAATAATGAAGAAGTGGGAGAAGTCAAAATTATACTTCGGTATTTCAAACTTATATTCTTTCTTTATGTGGCTCTTTTGCGTTTTTCCTTTATATTTTTCTGTAGTTTGCTTCTTACTACATTTAATCCTTGTATAAATTATTTCGTCATGTATGACTCTTGCGCTTTTTTTGTAATTTTCATGCATTTACAATTAAATTGATTTAAAGCCTTTTTTAATGTTTAATAAGAAAAATTATTTCATGTAAGCTAATTGTACGAATGCGAATCGAATATTAAAGAATATTTTATTCGCGTTTCGTTATAACATATATTTTTTGAAATGTCAAACAGTAGAAATTTGTATTTTATTCTTTTTGTTTCCCACTATGCTAATCTTAAAACTATTTTCTAATAGATTTTCTAATAGAAAATCTCTCACTCATGGTCAGTTCTAATAACGGAATGTTTATTAATTTATAATCAATTATCTAAATTTTTCGAAACTGTTAATACCGGTTAATACAGATAAAAATATCAATATTACTCATTATTTACTCATTATTTATCTGTTTGTACAATCCTTTAGGAATTTTTTTCGTGACTTTTCTTCTTTTTTAATGTGAGCATTTCACTCATCTGATTCATCGTTTATCCATATCATGTTTCTGAGAAATTTTTTTCTTATTACAAATTATTGTGTATTATAATCCTCTCAAATATTCTCGCTGTTATTTTTTTGTTTTTATTTAGTATGGTTTATAGAAAGATAAAAATATCTTTTTATAATAAATAAATAAATAAATATCTTAAAGGAAATACATACTTTAATTTTTGCACAGATTTTGTATAAAATAAATTATATGTTATATATTCATGGAAGCATGTATTCGTATATTTTTGTATGATACTTAAGAAGGATACATATCACATATTCTTCTGATTTTATTCGACATATCGAAGAGTAGCACTTTGAGAAATCTATTTTTTATCGTCACAACAACCGAGTATCGATACCATATTTGCATGATAAAGCTGACTATGAGGCAAGTGGAGATGAGATCAAACACCCACGCTTTTATACAGATGGTGACGAACATTTTGTACGATCAATGCAGAGATCCGACATCTCGTTTTATCGGGCAACTAAACTAAACGCATAAACTTATATCGCGTGAGTGATAAAACAAATTATATCTTTAAACAAAACGTCAATTTATAAGAATTATATGCCAATAATTTTTCTATACAATAAACTTTTACCATTTCTTGATGATTAGATTCTGCTAATGAGGCATGAGTTAATAATTGCTTCAACGCAAAAGATTGTTTTATATGATGAGTGATCAAAAAAATTAATAATTTTAAATTTATGAATCTCTTGAGAGATGCACAACTATTTCTTTTTTTTAAATTAATAATATATTAAAATAAAATTTTGAAAACGATAATATGACATTCTCTGTAATATTTAACATACTCTATAATCGCACACAAAATTATAAATAATATATGTAATATTTCTTTTACATTATATCTCAAAATTACTGAATTTTTTTTTAATCTTAATTTTTTTTGATCGATTTTGAAATCATGTTTTCTTAATAAACATATCATCATTTGTTATGATCAACTTCAATCTTTTACATTATCTTTGCACCGAAGTTTTAAATTAAAATTTTGTCAAAATAACTATTTAAAATTAATAAAAAAATATGATTTTATCATTTTGAACAGTGTTTTTGTTTATTTACTAAAAAATATTAATTTTAAAAGTTAAATTTATATTTAGAGAAATCGATTCATAAAGACCATTCGCCTGCCGTACGACAAGTCATATATTGTGAATGCGTATCGAATCTAATGAATAAACTCAACAAATATTAACGTTACCTTAATATACTATAATCCTATAGTCCTAAGTCAATTATGAGATCCGATTAAGAAATCAATTAAAATTCTATTGTATAGGTTCTATTCTAGGTAATAACTGTCAGTTAATGTCAACTGTTAATGTCAGCTGTTAATATCTTTTCGTATTAGCAGCTTAAAAAGGACGAGAATTCATAGCCATTGTGTAAAATGGTTTTAAGATTAGAATATTGATTTAGGATCTCTGTGCCTGCATAATGAATGTTGTTTTAGAATTAGCAGGATAATCGTGAAGAGGCGTTTTAATCCAAAAAATGCTAATGCTAAAAATTCTATTTACCGTAAATTCTTTACATTTTCTCGCATATACCTGCAGTCTTTTCAGGTTTTATTAGATATTATTGATACAATTTAGTGTATTTTTGACAAATTTTTGTCAATGATGTTGTATTATCTATTATCGAGATTTTTTTCCTTAAATTTTGAAGAAATACGCGATATAATATAATAATTGAGAAAGATTATATAAATTGAAAAATATTAACAATATTGCATGTTTTCACATTTTACAACACTATAGATTTTATGAAATCGAGTTCTTGTCATTTAATTAATAAACAAACCAGCACATGAACAAAGAAATAAGTAATGCATTAATTGTTTTTTCCTCTTAACTTACTCTTACAGAGAATTATTTAACAATAAAATTATTTTTTAAACGCTGAACAATTCTGAATTAATAAGTAAAGCAACATGTATCATGCAAGTTTTATTACAAGTAACAATTTTACCTAACATTAAATAAAACTAAAGTACAAGATCTTCGAGAAAGTGAAATTATGCAATGACATCGTTGTGTCGAATTATCCGTAATAATCGAAATTCGCATTTCTAAAGGGAAAGGAATATAAAGAAAACCGCATAAAAAGAAATATCGGAGGAAGATTGGATATTAAGAAAAGACAAGGAATAGGTAGAATATGATATGGAGAACGCAAGGGACGAAGAAAGAAGAGATAGAACGAATGAAGAAGATGCACGTAGGTCGATGGATCGAATGTAGAGGAACAGGAAACAGTCGGAAGGACGAAAAGAGACGGTAAGAGGGCGGGCGGATAGAGAGGGAAAGAGAGACGGGTAGGGGAGCCAGAAAAAATCCGGGGATTTACGCGGAAAGGGCAAAATATTCCCCGCCCAGACTTCATTCAGCCTCCGATTACGGGGTGGCTTTGGGTGAAAAGCACACGCTTTCATTGGTCGAGAGGCTAATATGGCGGTGTTAGGGGTTGCAAGGTGGGGCGGGTGTACGCGATATTAAGGGCTGCTTTCATGTCCGACGAGCCAGTTCGTGGTGCGCCGTCGATTGACGCATTTTCCGTCGAGAAGGTGGAGAACGAAGCGTGGAGCGTTCGACAATTTCTTGTGTTTCTCCTCATTCTACATCCTTCTCGGATTCTCTCGCTTTCTTTTTTTTTGCATACTTCCTTCCGGCTGGACCACACTCGAAAGCACACGCGACTCGGCGGGAAATTCAATTTGCGCGCGTGCCACTCGGGAGACAATTTATGATTTGCCAGTGATTTTTTCGTGGATCGAGGACTGTTTCGTATTGCCATTTGTTTGCGAATATCCGGAAATTTTACGTCAGTGATTTTCGTGGAAAAAGACTTTCTTAGAATGGCTCAGACATATAATCAGAAGAAAAATGTGTACAGCATTGATCAAATATTGGGTCATGGCAAAGATGAAGGTATGATAAGAACTATTTTCTTTTTTTCTAAAAAAAGAAAACTTTGTCAGTTGCTAGAATTTTAGGAACGTATCTGTGTGTGTGTATAATTATAATTTTCTCAATTATGGAGATATTTTCTATGTTATTAAAATATGATGAAATTCATATAAACCTAGTTTATTTTAAATACATTTACAAATTAAAATATAAAAACATTAATTTAAAATATCTAATATTCCATTATTGCTGTTTATAATAGTGAAATTTTTAAATAAAAAATTTTAAAATTTTAAAATGAAAGAATGATAAGTATACTAATTTAGGTAAATATACACATTTGTTTAGAGAACCTATTAAATTTAATTGTGATTTAATGTGTAACATTTTTATTGGAAAAGTTTGATATACATCGTACATGTTTGATAATTATTGTTTTAACGATAATTATTGTTTTAAGTAACGATCATCATATAAATTTATTATTTCACATTTATTATTCCTTATTATATATTTATTATTTATTATTTATTATTATACATTTATGCACTTTTTATAATAAATTTATATCATTAATAGAGTAATAATAATAATACGTTTATAAGATTAAAAAAATTATTGCGACAATAAAAAAATTACTATAATAGATTTTATAATTCTTGTTTATTTTATCGTGTTTCTCATACTGCATTGGATAAAATAAATTTTTGATTACGTTTATAAATTAAATATTTCTCTTGTAAATAATTTATTAGATTGTATATGTATATATACGATATAAACTTATACACATACAACAATACACTGTTTAATATAATAAAACAATCATATCTTCGCTTAACAATCATATAATGGTCATCAGATCGCGATAAGAAGTCTGTTACAATTTTTATTACTTCAATACACCGATCGATTGCAATGCGATAGCAACACGAGAATACTTTTTTTTTCACTGTAATGAAAGAAGTTTCTTCAGATGAACATACATTGAACGAATAAAAAATGAGCGAGCAACAAATGCCAATTTTTTTGTTAAAGTTTTAAGATGCTTACATTATAACGAATGTAAAATGTTACTTAAGCTTTAATTTGTGCTCATATAAGAGAATATATATCGCACACACACACACACACACACACACACACACACACACACACACACACACACACACGCGCAAAACAAATTTTAAATACATTTATTTTTGCATTTACACACATTTTTTCCATATATATTTATTTCAATATAATGTCGCGAATAAAATGCGAGCATTCTCAGATAAGATTTATATCGTTCGATAATTTTCCAAATGGAAGGGAGGATAGTCAACCATTTTTTCAAAGTCATTAAGGATAACTAACAATAAGGTTGATTTTGATATGTATTCATAAATTGCTTTATAAATATAAAGTTTTTACGAGTTTTTAGAGTTTATTAGAGTATATTAAAGAATTTTGATTTTCTTCAGAAATATGTAAGAATGAAAAAAGATATAAATTAAAAATATTATATATAAATTATAGTATAGAATATATGTATATCAGAATATGTGTATAGTACAGAATATTATGTTTATTTGTACTAATTATAAGCTATACATTTGTAATCTTTCAAATCAAGGAATAGGTGTTAATTTTTTTTTATTTTCTTTTATTTTTTTAATAAAAAGAAGTTTAAAATTGCAGGAAAAATACAAAATTGACATATTTTTCCGAAATTTGGCTGTTTATGAAAAGATAATAATAAATAAAAATACATATACATATACACAAGTATACTTTACATCCAAATCTCGAAAAATTGAGAATTAAAATTTTTAAATAAATTCAAATAAGAATGAGAGCTAGTGAGAGCCAAGTGCAATAATTATTTCCTCATTAGCTCTTATCTTATTTGAATTTATTTATTTTATATTAGAGCCTTTTATTTCTTATTTATTATAATTCAAAGAAAGTTAAATATTTTGACAGTGCGAGAAAAAGCTTTGTATCTTAGAGATTTACATTGTCAGTTTTAGGATTGCGCGATTAAAGGCAACGTAACGTAATTAGGTCGTCGTAGGTTACAGAATCTGTGGCGACGATCGGTGTAACGTGAATTTACTACACGGTGTTGTGCGACACGCGAGTGTGACATGCGCGCGGTTAGGCTGCGGAGAGAGGCGCACGAAGAGGCGGATTGTTTCGTTGCATGCGCTTTGCAGAATCGTCACGGCATGATAAATCGTGTTATCGAGTTTATAAAGAACTACGTTATTACGTGTACTTGCTACTAGCCGGCTTACAACCGTGGCTTATGGGCAAATAGAACAACGTGGCGATCACTATCCCATGATTTTATTAAACGCACGAACTTTTCTGTCTTGCTTATGTATTTATCGATTTGAGTTTAAAACAGTTATGGCTGTTGTCGTATATATGATCTTGCGATAAAAAATGTAGATATTGAGATATCAATATGTATGCTTGACTTTCTATCTGGCCTCTCTCTTTTCTCTTTCAAAATTATGTATTTAATTAGGTATGTAATATAATTAAATAAAGTAGACTTAATAACTCCAAATCATATATTTGTATAATAACACGTACACATAAGAGAGTTATATAATATATTTCTAGATAAAATAGAAATTTATTATATAGCTTATGTGTGCGTGTTATTATAAATACATGACATAAATCTGCTGAATCATATTTTTAGATTCATATTATTTTGATAAATATGCCCTTCGAGAAATCAATAATTTGACTTACAAGCGATTAAAAACGTTATTTTTTAATTAAGCTTTATAAGTAAACATTTATAAATTATAAAAACTAAAATTATCTTAATTTTTATATCTAAAATTAATTTAATGTTTTTAATTTTAAATATGACTTTATTCTCGAGCAAAATTATAACTTAAAAATTAATTAGAAAGGTATAAAAGAAATTTATAAAATAAATAATTACAATAAATGATGATCTCCCTCGATATTTTTATTAAAACAAAAATGATTTTTGAATATTTAAAGTATACAAAATGTTAAAGTATACAAAAAGTAGTGCTCTCACATATTAGATCTG
This sequence comes from Camponotus vicinus, assembly GCF_025532165.1. NCBI lineage: Eukaryota > Metazoa > Arthropoda > Insecta > Hymenoptera > Formicidae > Camponotus > Camponotus vicinus. Next base: position 437,070 of record NW_028141947.1, read on the forward strand.
TATATATATACAATTACTATGTCATGCAAGTACGTTGCTATTTTTAGATTGTCAACTGCAATGATTGAAAAATAGCATTGCTTTCAATGTAATATAATCTGAAATAATCGGCTCAATGATGCTTTTATCTTAAATTGTGCTCGTGTTTTTTTCTTTTTTTATAAAAAATACATTTTGTAAAATGAGAATTTACTTAGTCTTTAATTTATACGTGATCAGTGATAACTATAACGTGAATTTACAACACGAAGTTACGACACGCAAAATTGCGTGTACACATCAGATGTATATTGTCTCTTACTATGCGTGTGTGCAATGTACAAATATAGAAATGCTACGCGTGACGTGCAAACGCTGGAAATCATATGAACAATGTGTAACAATGGCTATCATAAATATATAAATTATTAGAAATATAATTTATGTATATTCGGAATGTTTGTATATTCTCGAACGAATCTGTTATGATAATTTACGATATTTATGATTCACAATTCACGATTAGTTTTCAAAGAACACAGTAGCATTATATAATTTGCAATCATGATTACAAAGACATTTTGTGCGGTCGCAAATATTTTATTTTTCCATTATATATATTTTCTTATTATTATTACAATGAATATTAATATTACATAATATAACAATATATATCATAAAATTATAAATATAATATTCAAATCAAATTTATGAATCAAAAGGAGGTTACACTAAATATTAATAATGTATTGTTTTTTATATTACATAATTGTTTCTAATTAAATATATATATAAATTTGAACAAGGAAGTGTTTATAGTTATATTTCTCTAATCTATATAAAATATATTTATAACAAATTTATATTTTATTACGTATTTTTATATAGAAGAAAGAGAGAGAATATATTTCTTTTAAGAAGCTTGTATTTTATAAATTTTCATAAATGCGCGTTCTCCACAACATTTTTTTGAAACGTGATCTTGTCGCATTTTATCCTGTGGAATACGCGGCTGGCGTATTAACGTAAGTCCTCTTAAGGATTTTATTAGATTTTCAGCATAAAGTCCTCGGCCACTTGTAATCCGCTCCTGTCTCACGAAAGTATATTTCGTCGACTGGACAGATCACAAATCCTTTTTAACGCTTAACGCTTAGACGCATAATCCTCATAGGCGCCTTACCGGAAGGACGATTATTTCTAAAACGAGATCTGGACGCAAAATTTGAAACATACTATTGTTATACGTATACTAATTATTGCGAAAATAAACGAAATTTGCTGATTCGAACACATGCACGTCAGAAGAAACTGTTGAAAGAAAGATTTCTTATCTTTTGTAACGTTGATTACTTTCAAAGGGGAAACTTTCCGAAGGGAAACGACAAGATTGACTACTTAGAGTTGCCGAGACTAACTGTATTCGCATTAGAGGTGTGGTTTTGAAAAGATCTCATAGAGAGGAAATTTTGTTACATCAAGACAGTTTTATTGCAAGAAATAATTTTTGTTTCTTTCGATATTCTTAACTGTAATATTTATTTGATGTCTTTAAATATTTTTCACATTATACGCAATATAATCTAGATAAATAATATAAATAATTTATATATATTTTATAATATATATTTCTATACGATAATGATCTTTTCATAGAAGAGAGGATTTAATTTTCCATATTATATTATAATAATTTTTCATAAAAGAGAGGATTTAATTCATCCATAAAAGTTGTCACATATCATAAACGCTTAAACATTATACCATAGTAGGAATAACACTCTAAGGTAAGATAATTTTCTAGGAAAAAGCTTATGCGCGTAGGCGAGAAAGTTCAAAGGAATATGAAGTGTCCACTATAACGCAAAATGAAAAGCCTTATTGTAAGAAAAGAGTGCATTATATTCACCCCTCATTATTATTATTTTCATAGTACACTGTTATAGTTATTAATTTATATTTATATTTATAAATATAAATTAATAAAAATAATTTGTATTTATAAATTGCCATTTATGGATTTTGCTGAATTTCTCTCTGATCGTCTTTATAAATTACGCTAACAATTGACAATTTTCTCGACGATTCCTTCGATTCCATCGATGATGGAGTAATGGGCGACATGTGCCCGCGATCGACGCGGTAAATAAATTTTTAATTTCGCTGCTACGAGAGTCACCCTCTCGGCTATCCCTACCTATTCTACCCTACTTTGGGCCTGGTCCACATCAGGCGTCGGCGCACCGTAGATTTAATAAAAAGCAGTGGAGAGCTAAGCATCAAGTGGGTACTCCATTGTGCCCCGGCATAAAAACATTGAAATCTCTCTATTCAGCTTGGATTAGTACAACGATCTCTCTCTCTCTCTTTCTCTCTCTCTCTTTCTCTCTCTCGTGTATGCGTGCGAAAGCTCATGCGTGTACACAGACATAACGTGCGTATAACGTGCCGCCGGGCAATGTGCACGCTTACGTTTTCAATCGTTTCTCTCAGTTCATCCTATCACAACTGCTCGCTGTGTATCGACACCGAAAAGTAGGATTAGCATTATTACGCACGAGTAGTAAATGCTTGTCTAATTAGCTCGAATGGAGACGCGCCGGACGGGATGTATACGCGCCACAGGGATGAATGATTTGTAATCTTATTCATTCGGTCATTCGCGCGAAATGGTTATCTCATACTGTTGGCCGAGTCTCGTAAATTAATTAATGCGCTCAGAATGACATAAATCTGAATTACAAATAAATTGAACTAATGAGGAACCAGAAAAACTAACATACCCGATATGCTCCGACTAACAATGTAATTGTTAGCGCTTCCTTTCTCGGATATTTAAATACCTGAGATACGGTTTGAGCTCTGATGGTTTTGGCAAATGTTCTTCATCGACGAAAGATCAACAATATTTTCTTAGATAGACTATATTTAGATCAGCCAACTCAGGTTTATGTTAAATAAATGAAGTGTTTTAAGATAATAATTTAATGTCGAATGGTTTATTGGTTGATGAAAGATAGTTAAAATTAATTTGTAGCATATATAGAAATGAAATACGTTTATCAAGCTAGATATTATTTCTCAGAAGATGTGGCATAGTGTAATATGAAGCGATTTCGCGGAAACGTACTCTTGAAGCAGATTATAATTTAATATGAAATTAGTCGGGGTGTATGCGCATAAGCGGATGTAGACGAAGTCGTAGCGAACCGTTGTAACTTTGTAATTGCTGCTTCGGTCTCAGATCCTTATCCAATTTATATGCATTAATCTAAAGCGCGATATGCAATTAGCTGAGCTTAATTAGCCCAGTTCGCGGAACTAATGAGGATGCAATTCATGTCAATGTTATCAATAGATCAGTGAGCGTTGTGGTTGTAAACATCAATATAAACCTAACCATATCTCAATAAGCAATAAATATATGCAATGTATGTATTTGTGTATAGTTTCTCTTCTATTGGTTTATATTAATTTAATATATCAGAGATCATTTTCCATTATTTTTTTGCGTCATTTAAAAATTATTTTATTAATGTATAATATATGATTTTATTAATGGATTTTATTAATATACGATTGTAATATACATATAATTTATATTTTATGTTTTTTTATTATTCTATCTAACAATTTTTTTTTGTAATTAGATAAAACTTTTTTCTTTACTGTTTTCATAAATATATATATATTTTTTTTATATATTTAAGTTACATGTAATAAAAGATAAGAAATCTAATAAGAAACTTCAAATATTCTTAAATCGCAAGATTTTTTATTTTTTATTTTTTTTTCAAACAGAAAAACGTATTAGTTTCGTCCCACTTGAAGTTTTCAGTAACGAGTTTGACCGCATGAAAAGCGGGATACTTTTGTCAGAGACCTATAGAAAGTTGCTTCTTGCAAAAGATGAGAAAATCTGAGAAAGGAGATCGCTCGTATCGCTTTCAAGATTACCGAGGCGACAAAAGATTCAAAGGGGAATAATAAATCGAAGCGGCAATTTGTGACGCGCGTGTGTATATATATCACTTCTTACAGGTGTCAAAGAGGTGTAACAAGGTTTGTCGCGATGCTCGATTTTTATCGCCCGTCAAGTTTTGCCGTGGCATTTTTACCGCGATGCATTTTTATGGAATCCGAGAGATATTTCTGCTACTTTTCCCTCGCGCAAACCGGTGACATCCTTGCAACATCTCGTCAAGCGCATCAAGTGTGATGGTTCGTTCTCTGCGTCTTTTTTTTTTTTAAACTCGTTAAACTCGATGGATTTATTTTTAACGCGTCAAGTGCCTTTTGAAATTACATGCAGATCAACCGAATTGTTATTATTTGAACGTTCGCACAATATCTCGCGCAAATTGCACGAGCGTTTTTCAAACATTTTTGCGCGTATCGATCCGACGTTGTAGAGTCGTCAGTTTTATAACAAAGTTGTTGAAAAATAATCTCCACACATTAATCGTCAATTATTTAAAATTTTAATATAAATGTAAAAAAAAATGGACACACTAGATATGTATATAAATGAAAATTTTACGTAAACTACAATCAAACTTAATAATCAAATAACTGCTTCTTCGCAAAGATTCTATCGTCTTATTTGATTATTCATTCTATTATTCGCAAATTTAAGCCATTTTATCGCGAGAGATTCCCGTTAAAGTCGACATGCGGCGCGATTTAATTTCTCGCCTAACACGAATCGAACGAAATACATATCTTTTCTACGCGTAGTTTACTCTAATAGGGCTTTAAGCCCTCGTCGATGTTCGCGCAAAGACAGAACGAGTGGTCATGGTAAAAAATATGAGGGAGGACTAGGCGGGATGCGATCGCCGGGAAGGGCATGTGTTGCACAGGGGGTTACACAGCAAGGCTGTTGCTGTATCGTGACAGGGAGAAGAGGAGGAGAAGGTGGAAGAAGGGTGGGCAGGGTGCACTCGTGATATTTGCTAATCACTGACAGCGACGGCTTTTAAGTACTGTCGAGCACATACGTATAATGTGCGCACTTACATTTGTAGGGTATTTCGCGGGCGTGTACACGCGTGTACGCGCGGGGGTGGATGTATGGAGCGATGGTGAAACAAAAAAAAAACAAAAAAAAAGAAAAAAAAAGATGAAGCGAGGCTTAAAAATTGGCAAATCCGCCGATCGGACGTCATCGGCGTATCGGTTATATCGGTACCGGTCGTTGTGCGGCTTAAAAATGAAATTGCGCCCGTATCTCCCCGCTACTGTTGCCGCCGCCGCCGCCGCCGCCGCCGCCGCCAGAGTCGGTATATCAGGCAAAACGACAATTTCGTTTTGGCAACGCGAAGCGATATGGTTTAATCGCCTCGATCGTCTCCCCGCGCGCTCAAGTATCGGAGGCACTGTTTGACGTATTTGACGTATTTAACAAGCGGAAATGCGCCGATAAATGTGAAGGGTCGGAAATTTTCTCGCGTCTTACGGGGCGAAAGGTTTGATCGGTCATGAACGATTCTACGATTTCATCTCAAAAGCGATCTTAAAATCACACGTTAATCGCGTTGACATATGAATCTACAGTGCAGAAAAGAGATGCGCGTCTTTGAAATTCCGTTCTGAGGAGCTATTATGTAACTATTTACGATTTCGATGAGAAACGTGAGTTTTCGAATCCGCGATTCCATCCGTTTCTTTATTATGAATCTCGTCGAGATTCGAATGAATTCAAGCCAATCACACTTTGGTTGTCAACGATAATTTTCGTAATCTTACTCCGAACGAAATTGAATTTCCACTCGTTTCTAAGATGTCGGAAACATTCCGATCGTTTTGGATATTATAACAGATTAAATGATGGAAAACGAACTCATTCCGATCGGAAACAATTTCGAATAGATAGATAATAGCTCTCTTGAATAGTTTATGAAGGAATTGAATAAAAATGGAAATAAAATTCAAAGTTCTATGTACATTATTTAACCCTTGTACAGTCGAAAATTATTGTTATTACATAATTATAATTATAAGTATAAAAAATTAAATGCAAATTGATTCTTACAAACACATCCCATTAATAGAAAGTAAATTAATAAAGATATCAAGCACAGACAATATACATGTTTGTAAGAAATTTACTTATGAAGTAAAATTTATCACATAGTCATTAATTTTTGATAAAATAATGCAAAATTTGTGTGGCATAAATCTTTTAATTTCTTTATTAAATTTATCTCAATTTATCCAAACACACAATTTAATAAAGCTTTCATTAATGTTTGCTTAATTTAAATTACTATTATATATTATTAAATATTAATTTTTAAATTATGTTTCGAGAAATCGTATCGAGTGGATAAAATCGCCCCCAAATTGCTTTCAAAAATATGTATCATTGATTTTAGATCACGCGACATCATCTGACGCCGTCGTCGATGACGGTGACACGGAGCTCGGTCACTTGAGCGATCATCAGATCAACGATGCGTTGCACGATCCTTTGAATCTGGGTGAATCCGATCGACCACGCAAGGTGCGAAGATCCCGCACGACTTTTACGACTTATCAGCTACACGAACTCGAGAAAGCTTTCGGGAATACGCAGTACCCGGATGTGTTCACCAGGGAAGAGCTGGCAATGAGGTTGGACCTCTCAGAGGCGAGAGTTCAGGTACTTTTGATCAGCGATTCAATTATTGAAAAAAAAAAAAAAACGTGCAAAGGAAAATATTTTGCGGAATATTTTTGACATTTTTTTTAAAGAAAATATAATATAAAATATTTAAAAATAAATTACTGGAGCCATAAAAATATAACAAACGTAATAAATCCAGATTGTCCAATATTAGAACAACCTTCTAGTATCTTTTCTCTCTATTTATATCGTTTCATGAGAATAAAATGTAGTCTCAATACTCTCGATCACCGAGTACTTTCAAAAGATTAGCTTATACCATTTCCGCGCAATGACCGGCTTGAATATTTCAAATGCGGCTTGAAGAGAAGGAGGGAAAGAAGTCGGGCCAGATTTCGCCAGACGACGAGACAGTTGCAGAAGCATAATTAACCTTTCGCCGCTTTAGCTAGACGAATTCACAAAGCCCGAAAGGCACGCGTGTGTCGCTGAATTTTACGCATTTGATAGTGGCATTCGCAAGTTTTGTAAGTAGTTTGAATAACGAGCTTTAGATTTGGCCAGAACCAAGTTTAAAAGGCTATTTACGAGCTCGTACATAAATTTCATGTTAAATATAGAAAATGCCATACCATGACACTGTTGAAAGAAAAATCGGAGCAATGTAACATGCCGAGTCATACGTATCGATATATTTAAAATTTGTTTGAGCAGCCACATGTTGTTATTTATAATTTAAATTTGCTCTGTATGAATAAATTTGATATTTCCATAACACGATATCGCGATTAGCGTACGTATAATGTAGCAAACATGTAATAAATATAAATTGATTTTCACATGCAACAATCGTCATGCAAATTAATTCCTGTGTGGATCTTATGAGGCAGGACGGATTCTGACGAGCGTCGAGCATCCTCGAATGTTTGTAGGATTGCGCTTGGACGACTCAGCTTCAAGGCGCGAGTCACTTAACTAATTAGCGACTATTGTAAAATTTCCCGTTACCGTTTTCCATCTGTAATTTTGCGAAACACACGCTTCGCCTCGAATCCATCAATGATTAATTCCACAGAAGGGGGTTGCTCATATAGAGAACAGTGTAATCTGCTTTGGAATTACTTTAAAGCAGCATCCTTGAAAATTCAAGTACGTTGCAGCGTTGGGGTGTATTTCAATCCACAATAACTGGTAGACATCTTTTTCATACATGTGCAGAGAATTATATTCTCTCTCTCTCTCTTTCTCTTCTTAGGATATATATTATCTTAAAAATAAATTAGTTTTCGCAATTATACACATACACACACACACACACACACACACACACACACACACACATATATATATATATGTATGTAATTATACAAGAAACATTCTAATTTGCAAATAGAAATTACTGATAAAGTTGTAGTTAATAATTAAATTATTGAGAAAATTATTTTATTTGCAATCTGATAATTATAATTCGTTTGAGTTAAATTAATCACACATTGAAAAATGGTATCCACATGAAAAGAAACGAGTGCACATTATATGATGCGGTAACGATTCTTGACAGATGTTGAATAAGGAAAAAAACCTCTTATTGATTTCCTCAAAGAACCAATATCCTCGAATCAGTGCGTCCTTGGAATCGCCCGATTCAATTGTTTGATTCCGATGTACGACAAAGAAACTGTCGACACATAATTTCGGAAGGAAACGCACACTTGTACGCACATACATATATATACATGGTATATTCCATATAGTATACTGTATATATCCACATGGGTGAAAGAGAGAGAGTGCGAAGGGTTGTGCGTGGGGCCACCGGCGGAAGGGTGGCGATGATGCTGAAAAGAGATAGAGCACATTCCGATTGGCCCATTGTGGTACAGCGGAGCGACAATGCCGGCAATTGGCCGTCGCTCGACAAAACCGCTAAATGATCCGCCGCGGCGCAGCCAGTGTGCCATGGCCACTTTATTTCAATCTAGGAAATCCTCCTGTCCCCTCCTCCTCTCTCCCTTTTCCTCTCCCTCTCTCTCTCTCTTTCTTTCTCCCTCGCGTCGATTCTAGATGCAAAATTACCCCATTTTTCGGTATTAACTCGGCTGGCCGATATATCGACGATCGTGCGTATGGTAATGCAATCGCCGAGTCGTTTCTGACGTTTCCTATACCCTGACGGGCGATTCGCGATCGTTGGGCGTTTCGAGGGAATTTTCACGAGCTTTTATGGACATCGCGACGCGATTTTATGAAATTTTCACGAATTACTCTTCACTGTATTATATCTATTCACTGCAATATATTCTGGAAAAAAATATTCTTCTCTTTTATTTAATATTTTTCGATTAATCTGGGATTTTTATCTAACGATACATATTAATTATCACGATTCGAGAGCTTCAGAAAATATATTCCCTTTCTAACATTATTTGTCCCATCTTTTTTAATAAATAACATTGCTTATTATAGTAGAAGAATCTATCTTAAAGGCAATATATTAATTTGGAGAAAAATATAAAAGCAAATTATATATTTAAGAGTTTGATAAAGAGACCTTAATAAAGCTTTAATTAAAAAAATATATTTATGTTTGAGAATTTAAATTTCATAATATTAAATTCGACAAAGAATCTTCAGATCAATGCGTAAACTGTAGAAGCATTACCGCTATGGTAAATGATTCGAGAGATTAATGGGGCAGTTATGGAAACGCGTCGGCGTTGCAAACTTTCGAGCTCGCGGTGGGTTGCTTAAATAGCGCAAGGTTTGCGAGCACTTAGGCGTTAAAGGCTATTCAGAAGCGATTAAATAATTAACAGCAATTAGGCAATTAAATTTCCTGCCCTCGTCTCACAACGCTGACCTCTTTCCCTCGCTTCAAGTTATTCCTCTCTTCCTCCTCGATGTCATTTGCTTCTCTCCGCTTACGTCCCCGATTTTCCCACGTCGCTTGATTTTATTCCGCTATCCGACCGAGAACTAACTCGCTAATCTATTTCAATCCAACTGGCTGTGTCACAGCTTTATTCGATTTTTCAAGTCCATTACATCTAATGTTATCGTATACGATGATATTCATAATATTTTGCACCTTCTATGGAAAGAAATTAATAAATTATGCAGATGTAAAAGAAAATTATATCAATTTTACCCTTATTTTTATTACTAATAAATCTATTCTTGTACGGGGGGTTTATTCCTTTAATTATAATATTAATTATTTAACACTCTGTTCTTCGAGTAATATTGTATATTTACATAAATCTACATCTACATCTTTCAATATTTTCTTAAATATTTTTCTATTCTTATTTCTTAAATCTATATATTTATTATCAAATCTCTTTCATTTAAGAAGTAATAAAAAAAATCTTCTTCTTTTTTCCTTCTTTTCTCTTCTTTTTTATTCCCCTACTTCTTCTGGTACCCATGAAAAATCGGAGCAACTTGAGCGGAAAGCGAAAGCATTTATATGGCAACCGGACCAGTGATAGGGTCGCCAGGGATAGACGAGGATAGAACCGAAGGCAGGGGTTGCTGGCACTCAGGGGTACGAAGGAAATCAGGATAATTGTTAACAATTAGCTTAATCAACCTCGAGAGCAAGCTTTTGTTGGCCGCTGTGATACGCGCGCCTGGGGTTCTCATGCGCGTCCCTTTCCTGCCAATTTTGAATTTTCGTGACGAATGTCCTGACATTCCGATAATTCCCGATCAACAGCGATGACGAACTATAATCCCTCAACAGACTAATTGGACTAATATATTAGCGATTATAATTTTTTATTCAAAGTATCGTAATAAATTATTTTGCAAATAGCTGTATAACATTTCATAATGAACATGATGGAATTGTGCCGAATATTGATCGTGAAGCATCCTTTTTTTTGCTTCAGGTCTGGTTTCAAAATCGACGTGCAAAATGGCGCAAGAAGGAAAAGGCGTTGGGCAGAGATACTACTTTTATGCACGTCGAACAAGGTGGTGAGTTTACGAAGAATAATAATTAAAATCGATTAATCGAGTAATTTAAATTATGGCATAAATGACTTTTTCCTTTCAATACAAAATAGAAAAGAGGAAACTTTTTTTAATGAAGCAAATAATTTTATTTGTTAATTATATTAGATATTTTTTATGTATGTTTAATTATTAATCGTGCTAGATATTTTATTCGACAAAATCATTATGAGTGAAATATGAACTTGTAACATTTTTTTGTTACGCCGTAATTTATGATGTCGCGCTTTAGATAAAAAAGATATTTATATATAAAAAAGAAACTGTGGCTCGTATCTACGATAATGGACTGATTTGTCGCGGATCAATCGCGAAAGCTCGTTTTCATCCACCATTTGCTCGCTCGCTTCACAGTAACGTAGTAACGCGCATGTTACGTCGCTAATACGTGCAAGAGAAGGGCGACGAGGCCCGGAATTATGAAGGGTAGATGCAATCGACGACAATTACGTCTAATTTCAGTGTCGGCCGTCGCAGCCATCACGCGCGAATGATATAGAATAGAAACCTGACCGATTAATTTTTCATGAAACGCTCTGTGGATATAAGGCTTGTACACAAGGCGAGCCGGATTGGTGACGAGAAAAAAGTCTACTAATGACCTGGCGACCCTGTGTGACATCTTTAATCAATTTTATTAATTACATTTCATCGCAAAACTTGTAAATTTTTTCTTGGTGTTAATTCGTACGTTTGCGATATTAATCAAATGTTTAGATAGAAAGGAAGAAACAAATGGATACCTCACATTTATATTATTCTGATAAAAAAGAAGATTAAAGAGAAGATGAAAAGGAGGAATTAATTATCTCTAGATTAAAAATAAATACAAGTTATACTTAAAAGCGAGAATAAGTCAACTCTTTGTGCCGCTAATGCACTTTGGAATTTTTCTAAAAAATTTTGGAGTTCCAGTAATTTGATTTATATGATTTTAAATGAGGAGAAGATTTTTAATGCAGTGATAAAATTTGATTATTAAAAAAATACAATGTTTTTCAAATATGATATAAATAAATAATACATGTATATTATTCAATATGTTAAATAAATGAATATAGGATCGATGAATCAGGATATCAAAACTTGGAACAGAGGGTTAAGTTTGATCCGCAGAAGAATCTCACGCAACATCCGTCACAACTTTTGTTCGCAGGCGTAAATGAATTGTCTCTCCACGCGCGTCTGTTACAAACGGCCGGCGGTGTTCCGGGCGCGGACTCTTCCGGTCCGCCAACCGGCGCATTTCCCTGGTTCATCCCGCCGGTTTTCCCGCCACCCTGGCCCACGAGCGCGCCCAAGTTACCACCGTTACACGCCATCCTGTCGCAATACATCGGATTGCCGTTGTCGCAGAATCTGGCGTCGCTCAGTACAATGCTGCCGGTCAACTGCCTGAACCCGAGCTCGTCGTTGAATCACAGTAACGTGAACGGCCACTCGCTGGGCGGCCATCTTCACGGCGGGCATCCTCTGAACCTGGGGGTGCAGAGCATACCGCAGAACCTGAGCTCGAAGAACGACAAGGACGAGGATTCGGCGTCGTCCGACGACGAGATCAGGAAGCAGAGCGCGGAAGTGCTGAGAGTGAAGGCGGAGGAGGCGCTACGTAAGGCGGACAATTAACTGTGAGAGCTCTTTTACGGACTTTTGTAAATATGAGAAACTTGTACCCGGGAATCTCACCCATATTTGATACCAACGTAAATGTTTCGCACGCGTCATAAATCTGCAGCCTGCGCGAAAAGGATTCTCTTGGTTATTGTCAGGCTTGGAGAGATTTACTTGGCATTTATACTTATGATTCGATATCGACGGATATTTACAAAATGTTTCGGAAGAGAACGTACTTACTTCAGATTTTCAAGTTAATTGCGAAGAAAAGCAACTTTTGATATTATACCAAAGAATTTATTAATTTATTTTTGCATCCAAAATACTTTATAGGATCAAGGCTTAGGAATCGAGTAGCACATGTTCGAGCAGGAAGTAAATGATATTTGATATTAATTTGATTATTTGCGACATATTGATCAACATAACTTGAATGACATGCGTTTCAATCCTTTGGATTAGGAGTTTGTGTAAGACACAATTTTAAGTTTACTATGTATTATTTATCAATATTAATTAGCTGCTGATCGTGCTCTTTTAATCTAAAGGTCAAGAAACTCAATCATCCTGATCGAGTAATTTAAAATTATCATTTGATGAAACAGTCTCAAAATAAAAACGAAAATATATGATTTTGAATAATATCAATAACAGATCTTAAATAAATCTTAAATGCAAAAATACATAGTTTTTCCTCTCTAAAAGTTAAATTCAAATCTTAATAAAACCTATGTTAATATATCTTTTAATTAAACGAAGAAAAAGAGAACACATATATTTAATTAACAAATTATAATTTAGAAAATTTATCATATAAAATATTATTTATATGATAAATTTCTTCATCGAATAAATGTGATTAGTAAAATTAAGAAATTATCGAAATCATTAGCAGTTTCTAAAGAATACTTAGTTATTTTTCCTTTTATCAAAATTTGTACTTTTAGTTAAATATATGAATCTGTCTCTCTTTTTTCTCGCTGTTTAACATCATCAGTTTTCAACAAGTTAATTCATTGATTCTATCAGCATTTCCGCGAAACATCTAAATGAGATTTTCAGAAATACAGCACACATAGCGCAGCGTTATATGATATTATACATCGTTATTTTAATTATTTAATACTGCTCGCGTTGTTACTCGACGATGATATAACAATCTGTTTCATCGATATCGAAAACTCGTTTCTCGAGGTGAATCAGGCTAATTGTTACATCGGGCTAAATATGATATTAATATATATATTTTATTTAATATATAAATAATTTATAAAGTTTTAGTTTATAATTTATAAAAATTTTAAAAGTGAGATAATTTTTATATTGATTTAAATGTTATAAAAATATATACAAAAAAAGAAAAAAATGAAACTATCATATTTATTCTGTGTCACAATTGCCTGGATGTAAAAAGGTAGACACACGAGTGCAGCCGTGCAGAATTCTTTCCAAATGCTGTACAGAATCTCGCCTGCGTATGTATTGTATCAGGTGAAGTGTATCACGCGCAAGAAGAAGTTTTGTAAAATATATGTATTATATTATCATTAGGCATGTTATATATACATATGTACCATATATATCAATTATAGACTTTGTGTAAATATGTAGGTTATTCATTAAGTTAAAGAAATATATTGCACTTACGAAGAATCATGAAGAACTATTTTTTCCGAAACTAATACTGCTCGCTGGCAACTGAAAACTTAGTTTCCCAAAAATCAGTCTTAAAAAGTTAAGAAATAAGTCTCGGATAATTATTAAAACTTATATAATTTTTCTTATAATAAAAAGCAGAAAACGATTAGTCCGATATATTAAATATTTGGAATAAATTGAAGAAACGATTTTGACGGTCGATGAAAATGAAGTGGAAAAAGCTCAAGAATCATTACTAATTGCACGCAATCATTTCCCAATACTTAGATATATTTCACGCATCATAGTACAGTGGTCTTTGCTTGCGTATCACGGTTAATAAGCCGCAGGTGCTTTTTCGCACTCGTACTCGAGCCACCCTAATTCGCCCTGTCCGATGGCAATTTACAAGAGGGAGGGGGCGTCCTAAAATCGCTTTCGCGTCATTAGTCATGAAAAGATTTGGCGTATCGGACGCATCATTACGACTTCCTGAATTTCGCGAGCAGCTGGCGGTGCACGGGCCCCGAATTCCCACGGATCCTAAACGCCCGCGCGTTTAATCGCGCCCCCCGCCCTTTCCCTCCGGACCGCACGCATTTTCCGAAATAGTCGAAAGTGAATTTCGTTCGGCAAGAGAGGAAGAGGGGTAGGAGGGTAGGGGACCAGGCGCATCCCCAGCGTGAACGCCGGTAACACGCACAACGGCAATTACAATCCGGCCAATTTATCCGCGTTATCAGAAATTTATCTGTCGCGCGAAGGGCGAAGGCCGCACGGCAAACGCGAGAATTATCGTTGGCGTTATCGCGCGGGAAGGTAATTATTGCACCACCTGCTTGGCGGTCTCGATAGAACGCACGGATAACGTAGATCGAGTGAATGATATTTCATTTCACAGGGCAATTCATGGAGAAATTCACAGGTGAAATTTTATCGACGCCTTCGTATTCGAACGCTGCTTTTTAATCATTTATATGAGGCTGAGAAAGGAGTACATATGTATAAAAGAAAGAAGAGAAAAGATGTATGAAAGGGAGAAGTCGACACAAGTGGCAGCACACACAGCCGGTGTGTACATATTTTTTGAGTTTTTTAGGCAAAGAAAGTGTTGTGTCAGAGTTGAAACGCATTCGAGAAACGGTACAGACATTTTGCGTTGCCACATTTGGACAAGTACGCGCCGCTTGCGTTTTAGCTCAACGACCATGTCGCAAAGTAGATGCCGTGCTAAATGGAACCACTAGACGTATAAAAAGAAACGCTCGAGGTCCACTTTGCTGCGATTTCGTTCGTCACACCGTATTGCTAAATTTCGGTTTCGGTCCTACAATCTTTTGACATCGTTTTCAGGAGAGAAACAAGGAAGATATAGAAGATAAGTGTTGCTAGATGAACAATTATTTTAAAAAGTGTCCTTCTATCAAATATCTTTTTATTTTATAAATTAAGATGACACTTTTATAATTTTGCATTTTTGTGAAAGCTTGGATCTTAAAAATACACTTATAATTATTATAATAATAATTGCGTTATTATTATTATCATGCAAATGGACGCAAAATTTAATGCAATGTGAAAAATGTTAAAGATAATTCTAAGGGAAAATTTAACATAAAGTGTAACACACTTTATGATAATTGTATTTAAATAATTCTATTTATTCATATAATAGTATTTTTACTTTGTTTCCTATTTTTAAAAAGAGATTATTATCTATATTTTTTAATATTATACAAAATGCCTGAATTTTTCCCATCAATGTTCAAATCTTCCTTAATGTAATGAGATGTAAAACCGGAAAATGAGCATCAAGCACAATTTTAATGTTTCATCGACTTTCATTTTTGTGTAAAATAAAAATTAAAAGAACTTCTATTTCAGTTTGTAAAACATTAAAATATATTTATCAATTAATATAGAATCATATTATTTTTATATTAACATATCGAGAGAAAGAGACTTTAAAATTTATTTGTTATAATTAATCGATACTAAATAAATATTAAGATAAAATTAGAAAAGTTATCGAGCGTTGTGTATTTATTCTTAAAAGAGTCGTGGAAATTGATATTTCTCGGAAAAATTTCTCATCTGCACCAGGTACGAATTACACCCACACATTTCCCGAGGTAGAATAGGAAGAAAGTTTCCGGCTTTAAGCGCAAGTGTGTCCCAACGGATATCACGGGGTGTTTTCTTCTCTTTGCAGGATGCTGCAGCATAGACGAAGGATCACGGTTGAATACCACTGATCGCGATCGCGGTCTTGCTATGAAGGACAATTAGATTAAAAGCAGCGCCTCTCGCGGCGGCTTGAGATCCATTAGTGCCCATTGTACCACCCCATTTGCACCCCCGTCGTCCATTCCCCGTCCGCCCTCTTCTCGGGAGTAGAGTACCCGTCTCGAAGCCAGGTACTTATTCTCAATAGTAATATGCTCACTTTATACTTCTACCTCTTCGTCGTCCTTCGACGCTTCCGTCTGCATCTCTCTTTCTCTCTCCTTTCCTTTCTCTTCTTCTTGTACATTTATTGACGTAGAAACATCACAAACGGTGTGTGATGTCGGTTAAAGAGATCTCTCCCGCTTGCAAAAATTACTCGCGATGATACACGTGCGAAAACTGTCGTTAATGATACCTGGACGACTTGTATTAGTCCATAGGAGATAAAGACCGTCGTTATTTATATCCATCATTATTAACGCTCATCTTTCTCTCGAGACTGTCCGCAATTTCGCTACGCATGCGGCAGTTAAATATTACCGTTTGAAAATCTGCGGTTTTATTTGTCTAATTTAAATGCGTGCGATAAGCGCGATAAATTTCTGCGCAATCAAAATCAGATAGATTGGAATACGTTTTAATTTGACCCGTTCCCAATTTTGCGATATAATATATGTAACGAGATTACGCGCGAGTATTTAAACATTAATATTAAAGTTACAAATCTGCATATCAATTTATAGAATTTGTGCGTAACTCAATATCTCTTTTCATCCGACATTCCGCCCGGCGTAAGCGTCGCAGCAAAACATTATTACGGTTTCTACATAAACTTCGCGCAAAACGGCTCATGTAAAACCATAGATTAATTTGAGTGTGCAGTCGAAATATATACATGTACAATATATTTCTAAGCATGCATGTAATACAGCCGTAACAGCTCGCGTTTACCGCAATGATTTCGCGTATACGCGCAGATATAATGCTTAGAATCGCGTAGATGGAACGCGTTGTGATTTTTTTCAACGCTAATAATTCGTCGAGTGTCATTATTCGAGATTAATGTTGCCTCCGCGAAATAATAATGGCTCTCGTGCGAGCATGCTCGATTTTCTGGGGGGGACTCGTTTGAAATATTGTACATAATAAAATAAACGAACGAGAGTAAATTTCTATTTAATTCTCTGTTGCGCCGGCAATTATCTGTTTAATGTTTAGTTAATTCATATGCAATATAATTAATCGATAATGTACTTTATAACAAATAATTCAGTTCGAATCGTATCATTCCAGAGATAACAAACGTATCAGAGATTATAATATTATACTTATTTATCCTTCATTTAACAACAGTAATTCTTGTACGCGGGATTTTGCTTTTATAAAATTTCTCGAGTGTTCAAAATAGAAAATTATACCTTGACGGATTTTTAAAGAAATTTGGCTATTTGCTGTAATGTTATTTGTGCTGCAAAAATCAAATTTTTTGTTGAAATCCAGGGAGATGAATTATTATAATAATTATATAAATTAACTAGAGTTAAAATATTTTATTGCTTTAACACACGCAATTTGATTATTCGTGAGAATGTGAGAACGGACATGAGCACTTAATTTTATCTAAAACATCAGAAAAATTGAGCTATTCGAAATTAACCGGTTCGAATCCCCGATTTTAGCATCACCCTAATTTGCAGCGAAAAACGTGAAACGTCCCGCTGCGAGATTGGAAGGGATCCCGCGCAAAGGGATACGTTCTGCGATTCTTGCCTGGACCTTTGAGAACCTCACTTGTTCACACGTTGTGAAGCTGGGTGTACGGTTATGCTTAAAAATTAGTGTCGTTATGACGCCGCGCCCGGCTCTACGTACATACACATTAGGTGTACACACTTCATTAAGGCTATTAGGGGGCATCAGAGCATCCAGAAGCGCGCCCAGCAAGGCGACGATCAGCGGTCTCTAACCGATCTCTTTCTACTCGTCGTCGTCTTTTCAGCCCCCCCGCTCGAGGGGTGACCGACAATAATGGTTTCTACGTTGATAGGCTTAAGCTCAGGTTTTCTGAGCCCCGGCTCTCTTGAAAAGTGATATACCTGCAGCTTGCCGATTTGTTCGGATTCGTATTCCAGCAATCTGTGACACATACACATATACACACATATATAGAACATATGCGGATCACGAAAAGTGATTTTCGATTTGAGGGTTTGACAAGAAAAAAGTTTACGTGAGACGACATATATTCACATGCATATTTTTACAAATGTTAAGCTTGTTGCTCATTTAAATAATTAGAAAAAAACCGATATTAATCCACGACGATTGATATTAAATAACGCTGAGATGTAACGAGGCACGTAGAATTAAATTTTAACAAACTTTTCGTGGATAGGATGACGCTTTATAAATTGATAACGCAATATCGCGCGCAAATTAATCCAAAAACGCGTTTGAAAGAATGAAACCGTGTTAAACCGCTGTTTGGCAATTTAATTTTATTGTATTCGCGTTTGATTCCCGCGAAAAGCTCTTTTTATAAAAAAAAAAGAAGGGTAGCGGGGAGCGATCGGATACACTCGGGCTCGTTGAAAAGATCAAAGCACATGGAATTCTAATGGATCATGGAACGAGGCCTTTCACACTCGATCAATTTTCTCGAATGAAGCGGTTTTCGTGGGATAAAAGATGCATTAAGGCGTGCTCATATGACGGGCATCAGAGTCTATGAATGTGATCTTGCGCGAGGTCAAGAGAGCCACCTTGAGAGAAAATTTGGCAAATGGAAAATAAAAAGTAATATTTCTCAATTTTTTCTGGGGAGAGAAAATCTTTTCTTTTTCTGATAAAGAGATAAGCATACACAGCATTTTTTTATAATTATGAAATAATATTATTTATGAAAATATCAAGTACAAGATGAAAAAAAAAGTAGATCACCATCTCATCACCATTTTTTTTTCTTAGAAATATTTATAATCTTTATTTGCGACCAATATGTATATATAGTGAATTTTAAAATGTGTAAAAGTTTTAATATCATTATAATAATTTTATTAAGAATTAATGAATGTAAAATTTTTAAAACAATTTTATCTCCCTATTAATTTTATTTATATTTTTCCGATCAAAACTATAGCATAAATATAAGCCTAAATATATGTCCAAATTGTAAAATAAAATGAGAAGAGAATTAATTTAATTTATACATATACATATAAGCTCTAAAATAGTGTTAAAAGTAAAATTAACAAAAGATTGGGAACGATAAAACTTATTCTGAATATTAATAATGATATAGATTGTAAATATTTCATTTTTTTCTCAAGCAATAAAGTTCCAGTTTTGATCGATTCCATCTAAACGAATAAATCATAAATTAATCATGCAATTAATTTCGTTCTGTCGATATACGAGTACAATCTAATAAAGCGTGGGACATGAAAGGCTGCGACTACCTTTGATAAAACACAATCAGCCGGTCTTTTTTCATATACTTTGCCTCGTCGCTAATATTACATTACATTAAGCTGATTATCTATATCACGCGCGCTTGTGTACTCTTTCTATTCAGAGGTAGTTCTGGAAACTAGCCACCTGTGTACATATCTAGCAATTTAGAAAACCGGAAGTAAAGTGTTGTTTAAAAAATTTTATTTGAATTTTATTTCAAGTTGAATAAATTTTAATTAAATGTGCAAAAATAATTTTCGTAAACGTGTCAAATAATTTTTTAATAATTATATATGATTTTTATAATTTATAATAGAGTGTGTAAAATAAAGCTTCTCTTGTTAGAGATTAATTAATTAATTTAAGAAAATAATAAAAAAAAAGCTTCAATTTTCTCATCAATGCTTATATAAAATATCTTTTTCTTATATTTTACAATTTTTTCCACAGTCAGAAAACGCGATCGTGTTACAGGTAAAATTACTGCATTTGTGTTCGCTTAACCAGTTATCCCGATCATTAATTTTAAGCTCGGAAATCATGTCATCGCGTATCACAAAGGAATCTCGGGCTCTAAAGACCTCTGAGAAGGTGATTATGAAACCGTTCTCGCAATCCGAAAGAAGGCAAGGCGTGATGCCAGCCATGATGCCGCCGCCGTCGTCGTCATATCCGTTTAGCCCTAAAGTGCTTTCATGGCCGGCATTCGGAAGGGTGAGTTTAATGGCCGTTTAAGGGGATTTCGGTGGATAATTAGCGGGTCGGTACGGAAAAAAAGGAGGACGCGCGTCGCCGCAGCGTCTCTCGGTGTGAAAAGCCGCGACAAAGGGGGTCGGTTACGCGATTAAACGCGATGGGGTATACGCGGTACACCGCGGTAACGACCAGACTATTGGTCGTCTAAGGGCGAGACCGGATAGCCCATTGGCTACGTACTCGGGCGCGATGCAATACCTATCCCGGATATGGGCTACACAACGAATTCGGCCGCACGGAAGCGGTGTCCCGGGGACCCCGAAGGAGAGCCTCCCTCTTTCTCTCTCTTTCTTTCTCTCGAGGGCCCGGTCTTTCCACCGAGAATAGCATCCGTCGACCTCCCGCGGCGACCGCAGGCAGATGCGGACACCCGGTACACCATTTATAGCGCCGTGTCGAATAATAATCTCGTGGCCGTGTTTGGCCACAGAAGTATCTTTTATTGTGATTTTTGCTCCGGTCCCATGGAGGGCGGGTGTCCCAAAGAGCTGGAGGGAAAGAGAAAGAGAGGTGTAAGCTTACGAGTTTACAAGACTGCTTCTGATGCGCGGGCCACACGCTACCGGATTGTTTGGTGCTTCTGGGCACTCGACGTGTCTGATTGGGCCCAAAAATTTTTCTTTTCTTCTGTGAAGATAGTTTCATCGATTATAACATTTTATTATTTTGTACATATATAACACGTTTAATCAAATGTAGCAAAATTAGATTAAAATTCCAATAATATTAGGTTCTAAAAATAGCAATATATTTGATCAAATTATTATAATTTATGCCAGCTTTTACATCATCTTCTTTACAATTTGCAGCAAGAATAATTTTCGATAGCCATTTCTCTCTTATAAAACTTCATAATCATGATATTTATTTTTAATTCGATTCGTCGATTTTTAGGATTCGCATAAATAATTCTCTCGCGACAGTTTTAAACGCGATCGTATCTCCTTCGCGCCAAGGCTCGAATGTAGAACGAGAAAAAGTGCACGACGGACGTGTTATTGATTTCATCTTAATCAGATCTCAATATCTCAATTACGTTTTGATCCGGGCTTTCCCATTTGTTTGCCGTAGAGATTTTAAAGCCAGGGCCCATTGTCTGCACGCCACCCCTGAGCCTTCCCGCACGGGCTTAACTTTTCATTCTCCTGTAAATTGCAGGTTCTGTATTACGGGTATAGAGCACGCGGGTGTAAATCGAATGAAACAATGGGAGTCTACTGCGATCCTCGAATCCTGCTTATCCGCCTAGTGTGTTGTCTAGAGAGAGAAAGAAGGAAGGAGGAGGAGAGAATCCAATGTTAATTCGAATCACGCCAGCCTATCAGCACAATTATTATCTCTTGCATGTCTTTTTTTATATCTGTCAAAACTGAATAATTCCGGAACACAACTTTTCGACATTTTAAATGGAAGTGAACATTATTTAATCGTCTTTCGATAAAGGTTAAAGCTAAATTAGAAGAATTAATAAACGCAGAGAAAGATAATTATATCAATCAATAAAAATTATATATATATATTAATTAAAATGATAAATTACTTGTATAATGACTCTGTATAATTGTTATGCAATTCTATATGTAACCTCTTACTTTCATATTTTTAATACTGAATACATGCATAATCCATAAAATTATTAATTAATTAATTAAAAATTATATATCGTAATATTATATAAAAATTTGTAAATTTTATTAATGTTGATTTTTTCGCGCTACAAGATGTATAGTAATTATTCCTTTAAAATACAGTTACATCGTGCAACACTCGGAAAACACGGAGGAACCCCTGAGAATTGGTCGAATCGCTCCGAGCCGCAGGCTGCGGTCTCGCGGATAAATTAACGAGCTGGCATTGTTATTTAATTGATTCCCGAATCCCGTTCACGGCATTGGACTAATATGACGCTTTCCACGAGCTAATAATACATTATGCTAAAGCATCGCCGGGACGTGGGCCGGCCCGACAGAGAGAGCACGTGGCGACACGTGACTGTGGACGGCGCTCCTCCATCGGCCTCGTCCTTTTATTTAATTAGCGACTTTATGAGACGTCGCGCATATTAGTCGACGCTCCGTTTCCTGCCAATTTGACGGATGAGTGAAATCTATCACTTTGAATCACGAACCTCGGAAACGGATTGTTATTCTCCGCAGAAATGGTCCATCGATTTATTGTTCGAAAAATCGCGTAACAAGAGAGAATATTTCTTTCGTGATTCATAGGGATTTTTTTTTCACTTTAAAAAATGTAGCAGTTGCATAGATGCATTCTGATAATATACTAATTATTATACATGTGTGAAGAGTGTTGTTAGACGTAAATAAGTTGTTTTAATCTTCAACTTTGCAACGTCGCTCTTTGGTGCCACCGAGATGCAATTTTGCAAGATACATCCGATTTACCGTTACGCAATCGCAAATATCTCTCATGTTGTATCGGAGCAACTCCCGTTCTGCCGCTCAAAGACACCGCGATCGCCGGAACCCTGTACACAAGTGCCGTTTCGCTTACCGTGTCCGAGGCGTGGAAAATCCGCGGTTCGCTCGCTTCAACATCGCCGCGAGACTTTTCATCCCGACTTTGCTCATACGAGAAGAGCGAGCGAAAAGCCGGCCGGCGCGAGTGCGCTCTTTTTTTTTTTTTCTACGCGTCCCCGTCACTTTGCGCTCACCCGCGGAAAAAGCAAGCGCCGACGACGGACGCGTTTACACGATCGTGTGCACGGTCGTGCGCGCACACATCCTCGCGCCCATTTCCCATCGTCTACCGTCGTCCATGTGGACATGCAGCCGCGACACACACACGTGTACGAGCGAGCGAGCCGCGACCGCGGCGGCAAGTTCCATTCACGCATACACTCGCCTCGCAAACAGATTCCCAGCTTGAGTCGAATATATTGAAATAATCTGGGCAAATACGACAAGTTCGGTTATGAAATTTGCCGAAGGGCTTGCGAGCTCTCTCGGCTCTCCTGTCTCTGCCTCTCCGCCTCGATCTCACCCTCTCCTCCCCATCCCCCTCGCTCCCGTTCCCTTTCTCGCCCCGCTCCGAACCCCACGTTGCTCCTTTACCTCGTGTCCCCGGTCCCTCCCTTCGTCCTCCTCGCCACTTGCGCCGTCACTCTATCCGGCATCGCGAATCTCTCCCCGACCCGCCTCGAGTGATATTTGCTCAAAATCGGTTCAATAGCAACTTGGGTATTCGCCTGTTCCTCTTATACGTTTCGGCTACCCCCGTCGTATAATGTATACATGCTGGTGTATCCGTAGCGCGTGTATGTATAATATATGCGCGTGTATGCACGCTTCGTCATCGCCGCAAACCGCGCGAATCTTGAGTTGTGTGTCGTCGAGGCGCGCATATACGTTTCCTTTACCCATAGATTCTATCTAAAGGAACCCGCTGATAAAATAACGATAATAACTTAATTTTATTTATTATGTCGATACAATTATATAATCGCTTTTCGATTTATTTTATTAATAACGCACAAAATTTTGACTATAACGTCAAATATCGCGAGACACTCGAATGATTTTGTTAATATTGCATCGTGTGACATTAACGGTTTAAGAAAACAATTCGCGTGCAGATAACAATAAAGAATAATTTAGCACGTATATTATAGCTGGCCGTGTGATGTCCTTCACGAAATTCGTGTGCAATTCGAGCGAGCCTCGTGCACATTAATCATTTGACGATTTCATCTTATTAACGGGCGCACGATCATAAGTGCACAATATACGACGAGATGCGTATAAACGTGCGAAACGTATGGGAACACGCATACGCGGATTTATAAATCGCGTAGTCGAGCAGAAATCGAAACCTTTGATACACAGGGTGGGACAATTAAACGCTAAACTACCCCTCGAGGGCACGGGGCGCGCCCCTAATGCGCTCTTTATGGCGACTTAATGCCCCTAATATTGCATGCGACCCTTGTTTATACCAGTTCAGCGCTTCCCATTTTCGTCGTGTTTTCACTTACGCCGTTATACTACATACGTACAATTTGCGACAGAGATATGCATATGTGTCGCGCGTCCCGCGTTTTCCCATGCAAATTTATGTTACTTGCCGGACTTGCCGCCTGCGCGAGGATTACATCGCGAAGAATATCGGAGCTTCGAGGAATATTATGCATCCCTCTCTCGCAAAAGTTTCATTTTATTAATGCAAAAATAAATACAATTTTTATTCATATTATTATTAAAATTATTATCTTTATCTATTAGAAAAAATTGCTAATTTTATATATTTATTATTAATACATAATTACTGTTTGAGACTCGAGGAATATTTCCGAATGGATGATGGAGCGGAAGGGAAGGAAGTAAAATTCGCGTGAAAATTTCTATGTTCCTTCTTACAACTGTGCTCACCGTTTCCGCGGGATCGCTCGCGAATTCAATGGCAAAATTCAATAACGGGAGCTTATCAGGATCCCGGATGCCCCGCGCGCACAAGACTCGGAGTCAACGATTTCTCTTACGACGCGGTAGGTTTATTTAAAGGGAACGAGCCTCCTGGCCTCGCGAGAGACAAACACACCGCCAAACACTCCCCTCGTCTCATTGAGAACCTCTGTCATGACGGGAAACGGCATGGGAAAAGTTGATGTTGTGTTTGTCGTAGAGATCTACCCGTCGAATAATGCAATGCAGACGTCTCTATTGAATCGTACCTAATATATCTGTCACCACTGCAGCACCCTGTTTGGTCAAACCTCTCGGCGACGGACTCGTCGTCTTGATTAAATTAGTTAC
This sequence comes from Camponotus vicinus, assembly GCF_025532165.1. Classification (NCBI taxonomy): domain Eukaryota; kingdom Metazoa; phylum Arthropoda; class Insecta; order Hymenoptera; family Formicidae; genus Camponotus; species Camponotus vicinus. The sequence continues at coordinate 462,135 of NW_028141947.1, forward strand.
GGGTTACTCAGGAGCGAGGGAAAGGAGTTGCGGCTTTGTTCGATCTGATCGAGCTCGGAGATACATTTTATTCGTTGATCCAAGCGGGACTTTAGCCCGAATAGCAGTAAGTAAAATGCACAAGACATGTATAAAACGGTTTTAATACACGTCGAAATTTTTTGAAACGAAAGAGAAAACCGCTCGAAAATTTGCGATCCTAATTTTAACGATAAATTGCCTCATAATTTACGATTTTCACGAATTTATTTGCGCGCAAGAATAAAATAGCAAATGCAATTTAAAAAAATTAGAAATGTATAAGAAAAAGATTCTGTGAAAAGATAAAATTAAATAGAGGCGGAATAAAGGTACTAATAAAAGGACAAAATCCTTATTAAGGATTCATTAAGATGCATTTTTATTTCATTGTGCTTTTCAATTCACTAGCTATACGCGCGTTTCATTCTTTTTCATGGTATAGATTAAAAATATAATTTTAAATGCAGCAAATCTCATCTGGGCGAAAATGAAACTATAACGTCACATTAACAACGTACGAACGCCATTTAATGAAAATATGGCAGCGGACATAGTTTTTCTGCCATGCAATTAACGTCAAAGCGGGTGTCGGCGTAATTTGCAATTTTCACGCTTTTATCGTTTATCGCAAATGACTGAGGGTTAAAGAACAAAGTTATCCTTTGAAATAATAGCGCCACGTCACCTAAAAATCCGAGATGTACGACGCATGCGAGCGAGCGCATTAATTCGCCATAAAAGCTGACCGTATTATAAATGGTTTGACATGATTATACGTACTATTTTGCGAAAGGAGAGGCGAAAGGCCTCTCTTCTTGCTGGTAGCTTTTCGTTTTAAACGAAGCGAAATCGTCTCCAGCATAAATCTGGACGGATCGCTTAATTGAAGAGCGAATGCGCGTATATATTATACGCGTCTGATACGCAGCATGCGAATCTGATGGATACAATCGGGAGGCGCCCAAAGATTTTTTGTAGAAACGCGGTGCGCGGCGTCACTTTTGCATGACTCGCACTCGTTAAAACCGTCATAGGAGAAAGCTTACAAATCCGTCCGGCCGGGTGCATTGATTTCCGGCTTAAAACTTAAGCCCCCCGACTGGCAAAACTAATAACTGCTCGGCAAGGCACCCGTCCCCGTTCCACCAGCCTCCCCCTCCCTCTCGTCCATTTTCTGACCCTAGCATTTTTCAGCGTTAGAGGATTTTTTAGCAAGTAATTCTCGATTTGAAGGGCGAAATCAAGTTTTGACACTTTCGGCGACTTTTAATATCGCGTCGTTGCATTTTACAGAGATTGCCCGCGTATGTTTATTGCTTACGCGAATCTCAGCTTAACTTGGAACGAAATTTTTCATTATAAACCTGCACCGTATTTCGAAACAGCGTATTTAATATCGACATAAAACTAATTTTGTTTTTATATTTGAATCGCGGAAAAGTGGATACATCCTTTTTTGGAAATGTTTAATTATCTTGAGCCTTGATACGTTTAAACGATATTGAAATTGCGACTTGTATTGCAATATTGAATTGAAATTAGAGAGAGAGTAATTACAAATTATAAAATTATTATTTTCGAAAGAAGGACAGAGATCAGGAGCCAGGAATATGATAAGTTTCAAATAAAACAAAACATGTATGCAATTTTTTTTAAATTTAATAAACTACAAAAACCGAATAAGATATAATTCAAAAGAGATAATTTCTGCAAACTTTATAATCGTGTCTTCCATAAAGTTCTTCAAGTTCTATAAATTTTATAAATTTATAAATCGTTTATAAGCATTTTATAAATAGTAACTGAATTAAAATCATCGCAAGGAGTTGTCTGGATTTTCCGATGAAAATAAGGCAAATCGTCTGCGGCGTGTCGTTTAATTTATACAGTGTTTACTGTTTCGTTTGCGACTTGCTAAAATGCGTGGATGATTAATGAATCGAATCGCGGCAAACATTATGCGCGGATATCCTCCTACGAGTCTCTCTTCGATCGACCATCGTTATAAATCACACGCGATATTCCCGTCCTGCTCATTGTCCTCCCGCGTGTACGATAACGATCGTAATTGTACCTGCGCGATGACCGATCTAGGAAAGAGTAGAAAAAAAATTTATATATCCGGAGTATGTCATTAACGATCGTTATTTCCTGATCGCCATAAACAACGCGTTACACCCTCTGCCGACGCTTCTAAATCTATTACATTGCGATATTTCTTTGTTTACCTTGATAGGGCTCCCCGACAAAATAATGATATAATTGATATCTCAAGATTATATATGTGTATATATATATTTTTTTTCTCGCTGATCTGAGATGATATTTTTTTCCAAATTTGTCAGAAGAATCTATGATCCAAATTAAGATGAGCGAAGTATCTCATTTGTAAGAAATTTTCTTTAAATTGTATCGCGTACTTTTAGAAGATTATTCCCCTAGAAATTATTCATCTATATATTTAGCTGCTTATCTATTAAATGTATGTCTTCTCTTCGTGATCGGGATGCGCTCGTCGGTAAACTTCAACGTTCTTTGCCAAGATCCTTCGGTTTCTGTCTCACCGTTCGAACGATCTCGGCTCCTCTTCGTCGAGTGGGTCTCATGTCTCACTTAAGCCGCGCACAATGCGGCAAATGAACCAAATTTGCGAAACTCGGCGATCCGTGGGCGTCGGTGGGTTTTCCACAGGCATCTTAATGGCCCCGGCGCGCGGATCATCCATAGGCGTTAGAACTAACACCATTGAAGGTGTCAAGCCCGAAAGAGGTTGGCGACCCTTCGCAGGTACTCGGGAAAAAATCCTCGCCGAGGACCCCGAGGAGTTCATTACCGATACCTGAATGGACTGCTGTTTTGGGATCCTTCTTGCAGAGAAGTTTAATCGAGATATTAAAGGACACCTCTGCGATATTCTCTGTAAATAAACGTTCGGCGAGCTTGAAGACGAGGTGAATAATTTAATTTTTGAAATATGTATCACTATAAATATGGATTTTAATATGAAATAAAATTAAAAATATCCGCGTCCTTTCTGTTTGCGTCTTGGAATTGTATTTTGACAATTGCATTTAGACAGGATTAGACAATTTGCCGACGTCATTCGATGTAATTCTGCAAGTTATAATTCCGCTCGTGATTAATGCTCGACATTCCCTATAAATCAATCGAGCAAAAAAGGCACGAGGAATCTCGTGGAGCGTCATTTTGCACACATATGCGGGACTCGCGGCAAGTTTTTCGAGCCGCATTGGAAATGCCGCCGACCGAAACGCCAGACGGGGACGAAGAAACAGAGGCGTCGGGAATTTTCGTAATCACTGGCCGAGGGAAAGCAATTCAATGGCGCGTCACGCGGAAATTGTTGGGCAGTATTTGCGAGATTAATGAGTTTCATAACGCGCTAACGACATTCACGGTCAAAACGAAAAGTAGATTACGCGGGTGAATTGGGATAGGATAGGGCGGTGGCGCGGATCGGGGATGATCGGAGGAGGGGGCGGGGGAGGAAGGGGGGAGGCGGACGAGGGGGACGTTGCACGCGCAACGCTCTCGGGCCATCTGCGAGTTTTGGTGACGATGATTTCACTTGATGAGGCCGTTGGTACTATTGTGAAAACGTTCCCCAGGGCGGTCCGCGCAATTTTGTAGCGCGCGGTGACGATTTAAACCGACCGTCGTTTTCGTAACGAATGCACGCCCGCGCGCGGATGAACGGGACCTCATCTTGAGGAGAGAGCATCGATTAGTGACTCGACGATGGATCTCGATTTTGGGATTTTTTTTAGATCGTTATAGTTGTACGGTGCAAATATGCTTAAACAAAAGAGATGTAAACTTTATAATTGGGGTAATATGTAAATTTCGTATTTTTAATTCGGTTGTCTCTTATATTCACAAGAATTAATCCAAATAATTAATTTCCGCTATTAAAGATTATCCAAGTTTAAAGGATTCTGCACGGATGCTTTATTAATCGCGAAAAAAATAAAAACTGATTCTCCAAGATCGCAAATCATGATTTTCAACAAAGCGATCTTAAAAATTCGATATTACAGTTTCAAAGTATCACACAGCGCGTTCCAACGCACTCGAAAGATGTGTTATTTCACTTTTAATCGACGGAACGTCCAGCGGAACGAAGTGTCTGTCGTGCGAGGAATATCGCGGAGAGGAAGCGTTACGAGCTTCGGTAGCGAGAAATGAAGGAATATTGCCCGGGAACAAAACTGTTTCCAGCCTTCCATCGAGAGGCCGCGCGTATACGAAACAAAAAGCTGGCCGAAAAAAAAGAAGAGTGCCGCGAAACTATGTTCACGAAAATGTGTCGAGCGCAAGCTGCCTATGCAACGCGACGTCATGGTCACTCGTTTCGCCCTGTGTCTCCCTTTCTCACCCTCTCTCGCTCTTTCGTTCACCCACATCCCGTCCTCCCCCCCCTCTCTCTCTCTCTCTTTCCCTGCTTCTCTCTCTCGCGCGCTCGCACGCATTTTTTTCTTTAATCTAATCTATCGACAATTTGACGGGCGAAAAACTCGTCGCCATTTTTGCCTGTCCCCGTATCCCCCCGACCGGCCTCGGCCCTTCCTTCCACCCCCACATGGCGCGGCGTAAAGCTATTAAAATTCATAACCCCGGACATACGCCGAGGGGTTAAAACGCGTAGCGCGCCACGTCGAAGAGGCAGAGAACACAGGTGATGCGGGGGCGGCGGCGCGGCGAGAGGGTGTGGACGATAGTGACCGAGAGGAGACACGAGCGGGACACGACGGAGGAGACGAGCGAAAAGGGAGACAGAGAAAGAGAGAGAAAGGAAGGGGAGAGGAAGAGAGCGAGGCTGAACCGGCCAAGGGGGTGGAGGAGGGAGTACGGTCAGGGCTCTCGAAATGAAGTAACCGAATTTGCGGACTCGTGCCCCGCGCTATAGTCCGGGCGCAAAACAAGAGACTCCGTTGCCCTGGCATGCCGCCCGCGGCTGAATTTTGAATATGCATTGCTTCCCGGTGCAGTGTCGCATCCATATACATGTGGCTCGCGTCTTTGTGTCGGCACGCGTGTATTAGGTGCGGGGACTCTGCGGGTGGGCCGGGAGGGTGCGCGGCGGGGGAGGGGGAGGCTGGGGGAGACGCGGCCGGCGGCCGGGCAGGGGTCGCGTTATGTCCGGAGAACGGACGGACAATGAGGTCCTATTGGATTATACCGACCTCTTTGGCCCGGGTCGCGAGCGCCAGCGCGAAGCTCTATTAAAAACTTCAAATTGCAGGCCCGGCATCGCTCGCACCCCGCGCCCACCCCCCCCGGACCATACGCGAAGCGTCACGACGCCGGCCTTACCCTCGGATGCCTTCGGTCATTAAAACGCAATGAGTTTCGCGGCGGTGGAGCGATCCGAACGACGTGCATCCGATAGGTACGCTTCAAGTTTGAAGAGACGATTCGTTCGTAACAACTGGATCATCTGAGATAATATGACACGCGACATGACATTTTTATAATTTTATCGCACATGACCATAAACCATGTATTTAAATTTTACTAGCAGTTTTGTTAGTTGCAATCCTTTACAGTAGAAGCTACAAATGCGTGCTAGATTATCGAAACTTTAGTATCAAAAAGGGAGGGATGATTTTATATATTCTTTTTCCAAAGTTTTTTCTTTTCAATCAAGTTTTTCATCCTCAGCCTGGGATGTAATTTGTTTCTTATTGATTATTTGTAGTTAATGATTGATCGATGAAAGTTCACGTCTTGATAAAATGAAATAATTGATCGCTCGTAAGTTTCATTTCGCGAAAACGCGTATGCGCGATTTTACCACGAGATATTCTATAGACACAAAGTTTCATATTTTCTTATCGATTATTTATTTATAACAAACCCACGCGCTATATTAGACTAATTTAATGTAATTATCCGAATCTTTTTTCAAATTACAACGTACATTAAAACCTTCTCCCTTTTCTCCTTTAAATACACACACACAATTTATCGCGAAGTGTATTTAATTTTCTTACGAGAACGTTTCCTTTACGCGAGCTACCCCTAATTGCTCCTTACTCCTGTCGATCCTTTAATGTCGGAGAACAGAGAGCTGGATTTGATACTGCACGAACGGAAACGCTTAGCGCAATGAAACGTGACGTTGCATTAGAGGACTCGGCGCGTGCAGGAGGTATTCGCGGTATGTTCGGACTGCTGGAGGTGTCCAATGGAGAGCGATCAAATATTTGCCAAACAGGACGGGCGTATCACCCCCGTTTCACCCCCCTCCCTCCCTCCCACCCCACCCACCCCCCCGCTCGCGCTTGTATATATATATTTTCTAATAATTGATACAAATCCGACCACACCGATTACGTTCTATGGGTCGACGAGCGGCTAACCGTCGGCTTAATGAAATTCCATACAGACATACGCCGGTCTTTCTCACGTACGCAGGATTTCGCATCACATGCCGAATTAATATGTTACTAATTGTAAATATGGGATTTACCGTGCGTTATGGAACGGTCGATTTCGCGATCGCCACGAATGGGATCAGTTTGCTTCTCCCCTCCCTCCCCCTCCCTTCCTCTCTCTCTCTCTCTCTGTCCTCTCTCTCACCGCGTGTCAATAAGATTAATTTCTGTGCGGATTATTCGCAATAATTGGAGGTATAATGAGCAGTCTGGCGGGACTGCGCGAATATTGAATAGATTGTTATTTGCGCTACTACGCGACAATAAATGTCGGCGGTTTAGAAATGTCAAAAGAGATCGCGCACTGTTGGATTTTAATGTAATAAGAATATGTATATATGTATATATTTTTTTTTTTAATACATTGCGCAAATATGTGTGCGATTACGATAATTGCCAGTGATACCTGGTGCGTTTTATCGACGACTGTTTTATCGGCGCGAATTAGTTTGTCGATAAGGAAACGCAGCCGATTTGCCGACCTTCGATAACTAGTTACCGTCGATGGTAAGATTTTCGGCCATTTTTGCGGACCGTATCGACGAAACTTGTCGAGATAGTTTCATTTTCCTTGGCTAGGAGGCGCTAGGGTCTCGAGAAATTTGAATATCACTGACTTCACTCGGCGTTAATAAGTATCGTTACGCGCCATTGCCCGCGAAAGTCGCGCAGTTTTTTGTGTTAATTAATCCATTTCGTCCGAATATCTCCAAGCTTCTTAATTTTGAGAGATCGAGGAGACGAAGGAGAGTAAGTATCGATCTATCTACAGTGGGCGATGCATCACGTTCGATATTTTAACATTTTTCGAAATCATGCGAAGTGAGCACCAAGATTAACCTTTAATTTAAAATGATTGTAGATGTCGGAGGAGACGCTGAGATACACAAGATTCGGAGAAAAACATCGCGGGAACGTCGAGACACGTTTGCGGGGGCGAATGGTGAGTGTGAAAAATCTCTAATACAATTCGTTATCTGTCATAGAAATGCACGACAAACGTCATGCGCCCCGATACTACTTCGTAGCCGCCATAGAAACGGCGTCTGGCAGTGCACCGTTATAATTACGGAGTAGCAATCAATTAGTACACCAATCATGCGTTGATTAAGGGGTCGATTGGAATGTAATGGGACTGTAGGTGGTCACTGATAATTAACGTTGGTGGAAACCGCCCGATGCGTACTGCGTAAAATCAAATACCGTCGACCGTGCAGGAAACGAAATATTCGACGTGCGGCCAGCCCGATTTCAGACTTTGATCCTATAGAAATACTACGCTATAGTTCGCGTTTGTCGCCAAAAAAAAAATGCAAATTAAATTGCGAAAGGGATGTTTTGAATTATTACGAAAGATAATAAATTAGAGAGATATGCATATGATGGCATTTCTCTCTCTCTCTCTCTCTCTCTCGATAAACGTGAAATGTCATTTTTAATCAATATATTTTATATGTTTTTATCGTATGCATTAGAATGACGAGATATAAAGTATAATAGGCAATAAAGAATAATGCAATGACAATGAATAAAGATCGAAAGAACTGCAATAGATATCGCATAACAGATGCGTAATGAAGTTTATTCGCTTCCCGTTTTAGTAGCAACGTCGAGGAAGTGAGAAACGTGCCGATTAAAGCGCGAAAAAAAATATGCTAAAAAGCTGCATTTAAAAATATCGCAAGTAAAAATGGACGTGTAGCGCAAGGAAATCATCGATCTGTCCATCGTCGTTTATCGAAGCTCAATATGAACGATAACGCGGCTCTACAATCGAGAGAGAAAGAGAGAGGGAGGGAGCGTGTATGCGTGAGCAAGCGAGCGTGCAATTTCGCGGCATCCTGCGAAATATAAAAGCATTATATTCGCGAATAATAATCAGCGTTTCCTGCATAGCCAGGCAGAAAAAAGCGCGATCGACGTTGTATCCCGTCGACGGCATTAATCCGGCACGAGTTTTATGCAATTTGTCGTTCACAGGCGCGAAAGCCGAGACGCGCGCATGTGTGCGCGCGTTTGTATACGTATGCGTGTGTGTGTGTTTGTGCGGGCGTATTATGGATATGGGCGCGTGTACGCGCGCAGACACGCGCGATTCACGCACACTTCGGCGGCGGCGGCGCCGCCGCCGCCAGTCAACTTTTAACGGGGCGCATTTTATTTTTATGCCGGACTACCTTTGAAATGCAAATCGATTGTTGGCCGAGCCCCTGCAAAAAACCGAGCAATTAGCGACAGAAACAATCCTGGCGTATTTGCACGGGTACTCATTTCGGAGCTCCTCCGCTCCCCGCGCTACCCCTTTGCCGCCCTGCGCCCTCGATCGGTCGCCGTCCGTTTGATACCCGGATCGAAAGTTGCTCTACGATATCGATGGCCTCTCATTGCCGATTTTTTTCTCGCGATCGCAAACACGTTCGTCGGCGCGGGAATCTTTGATTAATGTTCGACGTTATCAAAGGTATGATCCGCTTTTGTTTCCCGCGTGCGTGCGACACTTTGTGTAATATTTTGCGAGCTTCAAATTATGCAGGAGGATATTTCTTCCTCTCCCGATACCAGTTACGATTTACGGAAGCGTCCCTGGAAAATTCCCGTGGAAATTTAATTTTTCCGCAATAAATAGATATATCTAGTCAATTATGTAAGAGATATTTGTTCGTTTAACGCCCGTTCTCGTGAATTAAATTTGTTAGATTACATCAAATTAAGTTGAAATATCGATTGTATGAAGCGTTTAAATAATGACTCACCGAATGAGAGCAATGGATTTCGCGATTTTATTAATTCCCAATTCTCTCAAAAATATATCAGCAGTTTAAATTATATTTTGCCCCGACCGTTCAATAATTTAATTCATTTCGCCTAATCACCTAATGCTTTCATCAATATTCGGTGAGGGTGATCCATTCGAATTCGCGCGTTTCCCGACATTTTTTTATTTTAAATTCTGGATAAAGGTAATTTGTCTCGGGGATATTTTTACACTTTTTATCATCTCCGTATAAATTTCTCCGTTATATCAAATCTACGTGAAAATGTCGACTACACGGAACATTTAAATTCCATCCAAGAGTTCCGTATACCGAGTTCTCTCGATAAAATACCGATGCGTTTTAAAACGAATGGAGCGGCCTAAATTATTCCCTCCGCCGCTTCCGGAATAATTCGATTCAGCTCATACGGCGCATGTATATACGAGAGAGAGAGAGAGAGAGAGACGTATAAAAGACGAGATTACGCAGGGAGGGAAGAATAGAAAGCGCATCGTTTCGCGCGCGATTCTCTCAAAGCTGGCGGCGGCTGCGGCGGCCGAGAATGACCAATTAGCGTGCCCGGGAGCGCGACGTCGGGTATTACATTAATCAGGGTGAAAAAACGAAATTTTCCCTCAACGTATTTTCGCGTTAAGGGGTAACCGCGACTTTCATTTAAGTTACCTAGTGGTAGCTAAACTACCCGGTAACTCGGTCCCCTCTTCCCCCCTCACCCTCTCCCTCGCCCCCTTCCCTTCTCCCGCGACTCCTTCACCGGCCCTCGCCGTCCCCGACACCAGCCTCGTCCCCTTGAGGGCGCGAGTCCCACCATCCGCCGTTAACGGGCAAAATGAGTGCGAGAGGAGGGCGGCAGATGAGGAAGAGAAGGGGGATCGCCAACCTTTCGCGGCCTCTACGCGTCGGTCACTTTGTTCATCTCCGGGCCCCCTCTTCTGGTGTCTCCCCTGGCCTCCCTTCGCGCTATCACCTCCGCTCTCTTTCTTTCTCTTTCTTTCTCTCTCTCTCTCTCTCTCTCACCTTTTGCGAACCCCCTTTCGGTTCGCCCGCCTCGCTCTCTTTCTTTTTTTTTCCTCCTTCTCTTTCTCGGTGTCTCCGCGAAGCGAAAAGGAAAGGCACGGTTATTTTAATGAGAATCCGGCTCGTTTATGCCGCCATCTCTCGTATCTTGGCCGCCGCGCCGCCCGTCTAATGAACGCTCCGTGCAAATATTATTTCTGTTTATGTACTCGCCAACTTAGTGTGACTTTGGTTCTAATTAATAATGCTAAACAGACTCGACCGGGACAAGGGGGAGAGAGGGGGGCTCTTTGGCAACGCGACTTAGACGATGCTGCGGCGAGTACACCTATTAAGTAGTTCGCGTTGCGCACATGCACATGTATCTATGCGTGTGTGTGCGTTTATATAGCTTGGTGCAAGCAAAACGCTCCTCGCGGTGTGCAATTTGCGGAATTTCGCGTCTTGTTCGGACATGCGGAGAAGACGAGTAATGGATTAAGACAAGCGAGTGAACCATCATTTCTTATGATGTGCAAATTATGCCTTAGTTTGATTTTCTTTTTCCGTCTGCAATTAAATTTATGTTTAGTTTTATCTCGCGAATAAATTTGTAACGGAACGTTATTAAATCTAAAAGTGTTACACGACAATCTGACAAATATATATTTTCGCTTGTTTCGGTAATTTAAATTAAATATTTCATTGTATTTTCTTATATTTTTTTAATAGCATAAAGCTATGCTATTTCTCTTTTAATTATTTTTTATATATTTAATAATAATCCTTTGCAATTTATTTGATTCCAGAATAGTTCCCTTTCGGTTTTAGAAAAATACATTGAATTAAATACAAAAAATTGGCTTTTATTAATTTGCAATATTGCGCGAAATTTTTTCGTATAATATTCGTTGTACGGAATAAAGCAAGATCATTGGCACGTCAGCATGACAATTCTTCAAGCTCTCGACTGCTTAATAATGCATCATGCTTTTACATCGAATCAATTTTAATTGAACGAATGAAGTTTACAAAATGAAGTCATACCCGTTTGGAGATATGCGTATATAATATGTTAATTACACGACAATTATTGCTTTGTTCTGTGTATGCGTATGATATTCTCGGGGCAAATAAGCGTTCTATATCGGGCTGTTATCGTAATTATAATATGTAGCTAATAAAGCGTGTCGCGCAATCGTTGCACGGAGTAGCGCGTACATAATATGTTAATGATGGAATAGGTCGGATAAAGAGCGCATCAACGGGAAGGATTATCTGATAATAGAGGACTGAAAAACTAGGGATTCGTGTATATTATATTATTAATACCTTTCGATTAATCGATCGTCGAGCATCTTTAATGCAGTTTTTATTTTCCAATATACACGTATAAATATTTTATTTCCGAATTGCCAGATATTCAGTGCAATCAAGTACAATTTTTAACATGACATTATATAATTAAATTCTAAAGTAGGATTTCTCAAAGTCAATTTAAAGTTGGAATTGTGTAGACTGCAGTTTAATATAATTTTTAAAATATATAATTCATGAAAAGTTTGTCATTTTATTCAAATTATTATAATATTTTGATAGTTAGAATTTTTTGCATTAATTATTATATTTATAGATTAAATGGATATAGAAGCAGATACATGCAAAATCTTATGCAAACTGAGTTCTTCATATTTTTCCGACGGCATCGGTCGAGTTCTTTTCTTATCGTTATTTACAGATTTTAGCCGGTTGACTTGCCGCTCCATTGATCTACGTTCCATCGGCTCGCAAACTGGTCTTATTTGGGTTTCCTTGCTGGTTCTTTACTTTGTCGGGGCAATAAGGTTAGGCAGGACGGGAGGCATCGAGAGAGATATTAGATAGACGACGGTTCGCCCGAAATCAAGGCGCCCGTTCACCATCCCCACCCCTCCCCCACCCGTTCCTAAACAAATTTAATAAAGCCACGATTTCCGTGCCAATTTCGAACTCGGCAAGAGATTGCCCGCCGTCTTCGAGAGGCAAGCGCCGCGCGCCTTAGCTTCTAATCCGATATACACGAGACTAACGATTGGCCAGTTTGATCAAGTACCATCAAGTACAGGCTAGTATTTTATTAATTAGATAATTAAAGAAATTCTAAATTACAGATTTAAGAGAAATATACATTCAGATATTCATTGGAAAAATATCTTGAAGAGGAACGCACGCAGATTCTTTAAATGATGTATAAATTCGGCTTTTAGGAAAATTTTTTCAGACATTAAATTTTAGTAACGTAAATAAATTGTTCGTAATTATTATTATTGCTCGATTTCATTTTAACGAAACTTTAAAATAAATATAAATTTATTTATTTTTAAAAGAAATAATAAATACAATATATTAAAATTTAAAAAATTGCGACGAATGGTAATTTTTCTTGATATTATGCATCATTAATTTTACACATATATATAATTTTTTATTCGCGGACGTTTAGTTTTATCAGTAGTCAGTATTTCGAGACTTGTCAAAGCTCATAAAGAATACTTTTCGTACCTCTACTTTTTAATTCGAGAGGATGAATTCTCGAACTGTATTTCTATTTTCCGAGTTTCTCCGACTTTTCCACTCACGTCCTGTAACTCTCGCGCACTCTGCAAATTCCCTCGCCCTCGCGCGAGAGAACTCGTCTCACTCTGTCTCTGTCTTGCTCAAGCACGATTTTACCCGCGCCTTCTTCCAACTGTACAACTATATCACTGTCGGTAGCGTTCTGCCTCGAGTATTATTAGTCTTTGGAGTTAGGGAGTACGCATGGACTCGAATCTCCAGGTTCGCTCGCATGGTTAACTTCCGCAAACAGAAATTACCATTTTATTGGGTGAGTTCTAGCGTCCCCTTACCGCGTCGGCCCCTCGGCTGCCCCCTTCCCCCAACATCCCCTTTCCCCCCGCCGAACCCGCCTTTTCTCTCCTTCTACCCCCGCACTTCACGGCGGCCCCTAACGTAACGATTGGAATACCTAATCGTCCGGGGACCATTCAGCACCATTGTTCCATCGACTTGCCGTTGTTGGTGCCTGTTAACGCCGAATCCTTTCACACCCCCGCCGCTGCTTTTTTGCCACCCTTGAAAAAGATGATCGGCTTGCACACGTTCGCTGTCACGTTGCTCGCGCAAACGGAATTTCCGAGTGGCATTTGCATCGAATCGTCGACCGCCGCGTTAAATTCCCAGGCAGGGAGTGTATGGACAGACCAAAGTATAAAGGGCCCGTCTGATTGGTCGCGCTTGTACAATGGGCCTGATCGATAAGTGGAAAAATACATGAGATAGAGATTTAAAATACCATAAAAGTAATTTTCCACTTTTTAATGTAATCCTTGACTTTTTTCAAAGTATTTTGTAGAAATTTTGAAAATGTATTTGATGCATTGTTCACGGAAATCCTTTATCCGTAAATGCTTAATTTTAACATCAAAGACATGTGAGAATTATTTTGTTTGACTTTTTCAACAACTATAAAAATTGTTTTATATAAATAAAAAGTTACAAATTTTTAGTTTTCTCCTAAATAATAAATTATTCTTCTAAACAATCGTCGACTCTTGATCACTCGACCATTTTTCGCGTTCTGACAAATCGTCGGGTTTTTAATCAAACCCGAGAAAGATGAAAAGTGGTTTTCTCCCAGCTGTAACTCTCTTCCACTTCTTCTCTCCTCGCGGAAATGGATTAAGACTTAATTAAAGTCGTTCTTTGATATGTTAATTCCTTCGTAAATATGTGTTACTTTCTCCGTAAGAATTAAAATTTTCTCGGTATACACACATCTCACCCCCATTAAACACCGATTGCTACTAGCAAGCGAAAAATATAATCTAGCTAACAGAAATTAGTTGCAAAATGTCAAAGCAAAAATTATGTGGCTGATAAAAAGTATAATAATAAATAAATAAAAGCGGAATAGAATGATGATTTTTAAATCCGAAATTAATAATTTTTAAAAGTTGTCAACATAATAATAATTAAATTAAAATGTATAAAGACATGTTTTTATTTTCTTTTAATTCTATATAGAATAATTTAGAAAATTTATAAATATTGTTGAATAAATTATTAAAGTTATGATATACCAAACTATTTTCTTTGCTATATTAAACTTTAAATTTTTATTATTTTTATTATTTTTTATATCCATCCTGCTTTGAATAAAGGAATGTTTCGGATTTAAGGAGAGGAAAATATTAACGACAAGAAGAGAAGGTAATAAAAAACTTACCCTTCCATTTTAATATTTTATCATCGTTTGTATTTTTATTTCAATAAAGGAGGCCCTGTTTTCAAACGATATGATTACGATTAAATATGTACATCGATTTTTTTATTCTGTCACGCGAGCAGGTATATATACAAATAGACGTTCGGGAAATGACTAACTACGTTTCTTCATTCTCTACGAATTCTCCTTTACGGACCGCGGAGGCTGACCGATATTGCTCGCGACTGATCAGAGTGCAAACATTTATGAAATACGATCTGCAAAATCGTAAGTCAATGTGTCAAAATTGTAAATGATACTTGGACGACAAAATTAATATATCGAGTTTTAATTATATTTCGATAAAAATTAAGAATATTCATAGAATGCGTTATAGTCTGAAGCGACTAGCAAAAAGCTCATAAAGAGACTTTGTAACTTTCATATTTGAAAAATTATATCTTGCAGCTTACGATTTTACACACCGCGATTGAATCGTACTTTTCATTAATTATTAAACCTGATCATCCTCCGCGATCTCTGGAATTTACGTACCGTGACGGCGTCTAAATAATATGCACAATTCTTTGCCTTAACGTATTAATACTGTAGAATATTGTTTATGTCAAAATGTCACTTTTTTTTCTCTCGCCTCCGTTTGCCTCTTTACTCTATATTCTACAAGAGATATTTCGCTAGCTCGCCGATCGACGATCGTACATCGATTTCGGCTTGCGTTTAATAAACGTTTAAACAAACGTTTTGATTGCGCGCGTTACGCTATAAAGATTGAATGCAACTTGCCTCATATTGCGAGAAAATATTCGGCCGACGAGTGCGAATTTCGGAAACCTTGCATTCAGTGTTTCTCGATTTAATCGGCGCTATCGAGTTTATTGATTCTTCAAAATATTTGTCATCAAGCGATGTCCTTTTATTGTTTCGCACGGATGATACTAGTGCTCTGTAGGGTATTCCGATAACAGATATTTATCAAACAAATCGATATTCCTTGCTAAAAATTGAAACGATTTTTTTCCCATTCTTCTTTTCCTTCATTACTTTTTATTCGTTTAGAGAGGATTGACGTTCCTTTTACGCTCAATGCAATATTAAATATATTTTTATGTGAAATATTTAAATTATCACTTTACACATGCGCTCTCTAAACGGATAATCGATAAATAGCGGTAAAACTGTGCTACTTGTTAGGTTTTAAATAGCTTACGTACTTGGTGATAATTCAAACATCTCACACATAAATTACGACATTAGTTTATTGACATTTCTTTACATGTTTGATGAAAACTGAAATAATAATAATAAATTGTGGAATTATTTTTATAAAACGTTGCAAAGTTGTCTGTCATTATTCAATTATTGCGTAATATTGAGTAATATGAAACATGTATACCGAGTATCATTTTCTCTCTATGTTTTAGCTGTTTATAATATTATAAAATCAATTACATATATTAATGAATTAGTTGACAACCTATTTAGAAATAAACTTGAAATTATATATTATTATCTTCCTATGACAATTAGTATATTTATCTGCATTATATTGCTTTATAAAAGTAGATAATGTATTACAACGATCTCTTTTAATAATAAAATGTATAAATAATTCTCAATTCCTTTCTTTTTCTCGAGTCAAATATTTACAGTCTTTGAAACATTTTTTATATATTATATAATAATTAATTTTTATTATTCTGTATTTATTTTAGTTTTAATTTTCACAAATTTTCATATATTTCTCTGGAAATATTTTCTTCCCAGGCATTTTGAAAGCAAATTTAGAATGAAACTCGGCATACAAGATTTGCAACAAATACATTGAAAACGATAATGGCAAGATAATCAATATTGATTTTTTTTATCTTTATTTCAGTTACATACATGACAAGCTTGCGCAACATAATTTGATTTGCATATTGCACAATGCCGACTTAGAGCGAGTCCTGAGTAAATTTTCCACATAATCCGCGCGAAAATCATTTTGTCATGTTAATCACGCGAATTTTTTTCCATTGGTCGGCTATTTTTAGCATCTCTATTTTGTTCAAGTTATCAAAAACATCACAAATAATTCTAAAAAACAGCTTAATCTTGCAGATGCGTTTCCTCACGCGTTTCTTTATATTCGCTTCCTTTATATTTCAGATAAAATCTTGATTTCTCCTGTTAAAGTCATTTCACGAAGGATTTGATGATCGGTCCATTTTCAATCATGAACACGTGCTCATTTCATCATAGATGTCTGTCATCAATCTTATAACACTGATAGTCTCTATAATTATCAAAGATACCTATAAACGCCGATCATCGATTATTGCAAGATTTGTCTCTTTGATGATCTAAAATGCTCACCAGAATGAATGTCAGATTTTTCCTTCGGTAACTATCGATACCAGGAACAAAATCTTTTCAAATAGAACGATAGGTTTTCTCTCGCGAGATCTCTTGTACTTTCACGTCACGTCCAGCTCCATTTCGTCGGTGATCTTTCCCTATGACGGAACGAGCTCTCTCGCTCTCGTCGGTCGACATACCGCTCAGGCGATTCTTCTCGGGGTCTGGAATGTCTGGGCTGGAAGGGTTGTTGCTCGCTTGCTCGTCACGCGGTCACGAGGCCGGCAGCGATGCGCGCCCCTGGCAAATCTTCGGTTAACCTTCAAACCATCTGCAGACCTTTGGTAATGCTCTCGACGTGCTCTTTGGCTCGCATCCTGAGCGCCTGGATGCTCGATGTGCGAGGATCGTGTCCTGGCGGACTCGGCGGTGGTGGTTGAACGTGGCCGCCGGCGCTTATGCTCGCCATGCTGCCGGCCAGCGATCCTGCAAACAGTGCAATTCCTACGTCTCGTTGGGTATGCACAATGACAATCATTGATGACGAATTCAATAATATTGATTATTCTGTCGAGCTTATTTTATCCCGCGTAAAATAACTTCAAGACACGTCAACTTAAAAATAACAATTCTAACAAGGTCTAATTATTATAGTGATAGAGTATTATGTTTTTAATCTTTTTAATCTTTGTTTTATACATAAAGAAGAATGGAAATCGCGAAAGCATAGATATTTAAAAATAAATTCTGATATTCTGTTCTCTTTTCATTGCAAAGAATATCCGATTGTTTTATTTTCATAGGTTTTCATTTTATTCTCATGATTTCTTTATTTTATTTTATTCCATATATTTTTGAACGTGTTATTTTTTTGAATTGTCAAATCAAATCAAATGTTTGCTGCAAAAAATGTGGGGAAAAATAAACAAAATACTAGAGATAATTGTTACCTGGAACGGGATTGGACACGGCACCTACATTTGGCGGTGACGGCAATCGCCTGGGAGACGTTAGATAACTGGGATATCCTGTGTGAGGCGCAGCGAGGAAACCGGGAAGCGCGCTGAGCAATCCTGGCGGCGCGAGCCAAGGATCTCCTGGCAGACCTAAAGCCGGACCGGCGACATTCCTGAAACAAAACATTTCCGCACGCGCAATGTAGCTATATTTCTTGCAAAAATTTAACGCGACGTTCTGATTCCGTTAATAAAAGTGCTCAGAAAGCATTTCGGACAAACCTCATATTAGCAGCGTGATGATACTCGCTCAAACCCAGTCTCGCAGCTTCCATTTTTTCCTGCCTGCGCCACTTGGCTCGTCTATTCTGAAACCAGACCTGAAACATAGCAATGTAACAATTTCTCATTATTCGATCGCGAAATCAGATAGAAATATAAACGAAAGAAATAAATATATATAAATTTCACTCGAATACAAATTTACGAGATATTTGCAAGTGTAAAATAAGTCTTATGGTTTTTCTGCTATTAATCGATAAGTAATAATATTAGCTGTATTTAACATTTTATGAACTTAATTTTACAAATTTATTAAGTCCGCGTTTGACTCGACGTAAGACGGGGGAACAACGTCGGCACAAACTCTCATTAGCTGCAGAGACGCGATAATGATAACGTGTCACTACCGTATACTTGAGGAAAAGGGCGCTCTCCTTTCTTCTCATTCTTCCCTCGATCTAACAGACTAGCGAGATATCACTTTTGACTTTGACAAAATATTCGATATTACTCTATTTCGCATCAACACAAGACATATCAATACAAGATTCTTTTATATTATTATGATTAAAACTCTCTTCTAAAATCAAATAATATTTAATAAATTGCAGAAATATTTCAATATTATAAACAATCAATTATAAAAATTTATATTTTTTGATATACATAATAGATTTTTGTAAAATTAGCCTCTTTTTAAAACGTCAAATTTAAAGACTAACGTTTCATAAAAAGTCTAGGCTTTTTAGAAAATGATTGAATTTATAACCGCAATATATATCTTATGCAACTATTATTAATTATTATTAATTCTATTATTTTTCTATATTACAATAGCTCAAAATTTAGAAAAATAGAAAAAATTATTTAATTGTAAAATTAAAATTAAAATTTATTAATAAAGTCTTATTTTATTTTTATTATTAAATATAATTAAATATAAATAAAAGAGAAGAAATAGAGAAGACTCGAGAAAAACAATAAATATTATTAGCATATATGATACATTTATGAAATAATTTATTGTGTGCGCACAATATAATTTAAATAACGTAACAAAGTTTTTATAAAAGTTATTTAAAATCTCAAAGTCGCATTCCCCCAAAGTTGACATTGGCATCTTCAGTCAAATTAGACGAGTCTCGCCCTCTGAGAAGGGCCGCACGACTCGTTCCCTATAAACCGGTCAACTGCAAAAGCATCTAACCGCGAGAAAGCAAGCCAGAAGTGCGCAAAACGTTAAGTCATAGTAAAAGAGTAAGCAAGAAAAGAGAGAGATCCAGAGGGTTTGATAGAAAATGGAGTTCCTTTGGCGGGGAGCAATCGTGCGGAGGGCGAGAAAAGTGGCTGCCAAGACTTTTTCTCTCTCTTCTGCATTCTTTCTCCTCTATTCTTTTCTCTTTCTCTCTCTCTCTCTTTCTCGATCTCTGCTCCAAAAGGAGGGTTGCAGAAATGTCTCTTTGGGCGGGTCTCCCAGGTCCACCCCTGAAAGCGGCGTTGGCTAAGAAAAGGGGGGCAAGAAGGAGGAAAGATCGGAGGGTGAGACGGGGCCCACCCTTCCATCGGCATTAAGAGGGTAACGAGTCCTGGGGCGAAATCGAAAGTGAGCGAGCGACGCGCGGTGCGCCTCCGAAGGAGTGGACCCAAGAATGGAAGTGAAACGCAGGAGGGATGAGGAGGGAAGGGAAGGTACCCCGGCTTGTCGGGACGGTTCGGCCATGTTGATTTCTTTATTGTAACATGGCTGCTGTTGGCAGCTCGCTTAAGTCTATTGCGTTAAGAGCCGATGCTATCGGTCTCGGCTTATGAATTATTCAGTTCCCGTTCGCGAGACGCGCCGGGTTATAAGGCCCACCGGGTGCCGTCCGTGACGAATTTACACGCGGCAGCGAGGTGAGAGAGACCCCGAGATCCATCGGCGATCGATGAATCTCGCTTTTCGCTCTCCCACAGTCGTCTTGGACGCTTACTTGGGATAAATAATGCTGAGCAATCGATTCCAACTTCTCCGGTAGCTGACAACGAATGACTACAAGATAATTCCTCCTTGACGTATTAATGCACATGATCATTAAATAGAACTAGGGAGAAATCAATAAATTCAGAAATATAACACATTGTAGTTGTCAAGATCTAAAGAGAGATATTTAATCATTATGAGGATTATCGTGGAAAAATGTGTATATTATGCAATATCCTTTCGCAACATGACGTTAACAGAGTCATATTCCAAATTACTGCAATTTTCTTCAAACACTCGTACCTCGTAAATTTGTTTCCTAATGGATAGAGCAAAAATTTCCTTGCGCCTCTGAAATAATCGGTGACAAGTATCGCATTCGGATAACAAGTGACTAGCAAATTGAATGTTACCGTCGGGAATGAGCGGCGATGAATCGTCGAAAGGAGAGAAAGAGAGAGCGTGGCAGACAGAGGAAAGCGCGGAAACGAAGTGAAACGAAGACGGGGTTAAACGTCAGAGGCATCGCCGAGGTTTGGGCGTAGGTTTGGGGGGGAGGGATGGAAAAGGGGGTACCACTGGGGACGCGGGGGAATGGATATCGGAGCATTCTCGGGCTCATCAGGACGATATTCCGCTCTCGAGAACGAGAAGCAATTTTCTTTCCCGGCTCCGTGGATGAGAAAAGGCTATACGGACAAGATGCCACGCCGAAATGATGGGAAAATAAGCGAATTTCCCTTCGTATCTCTCTTATATATCCTTTTCCATCTCGTTCCGTCTCTCGCCTCCCTTTTCCCATCGCTCCTTTTTCCTACTCCCTCTCTCTCTCCTTCCTTGGAGTTTCGCGTCTTACCATAACGCTCCGTCTCTGTTTACCGAGGACTGAACTCGCGCGCTCCTTCTCGCTTTTCTCGCGGAAATATAAAGAACAGGGCTAACGCGGCTTAATCTTTTTAGGTCGTAAATTTATTAGAGCAGGTACTTCCACCTTTTCCGCCCTCCTCCGCCTTATTCTCTCTCTCTCTCTCTCTTTCTCTCTTAGCCCTCTTCTCCTCCTCTGACCCGACCAGCCGGCGACTCGCGACGATCCTCGGCAATGATATTGCGAAGGTAAACTCGCTTAGACGGTTTAAATGCAAGAAAATTGAAATAAAATGGAAGTAATTCCGAGATTAAAATTGGACGTCGTTCCGTTGTCGCTGAGAAGCGGCGACGACACTTTTTCGAGCTCTCTCTCCCTCGCCCCCTTGCCGTTCCTTAATGCCCCGTTCCCGCTTTAACGTGTTAGTCTTTGTGAGATTTTACGTAGCTCTCGTTGGAGAAACTTCGTCATGTCGGAGTTGCATAATTCGCAAGATTTCGCTGAAAGGTTGACACGCGGATGAGAGGGCTAATTATCATTATCGCGTTAATGCGCAAGTAACATAAGGGAATAACAGTCCCGACTCTTTTGCGAATAGAATCGTTATGTCCGACGTAATCGGTAAAGAATGTGGCTGGCAAATACGCATCGTGCAATTTATGTAAAAAGATATTATATATAAATATTATGTATTTCCTAAAATGTTGTAATATATATCGCATGAAAATCTTACAAACTAAAATGAAAAGCAACGTTATATATTTGGACGTACTTCGTTTCAAAACAAATTTCCATTTAATAAACTATCTTGCAATTCTTTTACGTTGGCTTCTACTTGTGTGCTATTTTCGTTTGGTACCACTCCATATGAGTCATATGCACACCAAGTATGACATCTATGCAAAATATATGAATGTATGGATGATGTGTTTCTGATGATTGTGCAGCTTTCGCTCTCTTTGATAACATACGGTGACGAGCACTCAACGAGAACAAGAAGCGTATCGCGCCGAAAATCACTCCCAAACTCTATCTATCGTACGTATTTTTTTTTCCTTTTACACGCACGCGCACGCATGCAACCGTCTCTCCATTTTCCTCCTTTTCTCTCCTTCTCCCGTCCTCTCTCGCTCTCATGGAACACATCGTTCCGGGACGATGGTTGCTTTATACTCGACGGCGGCTCTCGCCGAATTCGGATTAGCGCCGGCAAAAAGGTATTCGAGGTGCTCACGCCACGTCGAGTTCATTGTTGCCGATCGGAGTATTAACAGATTTTGGCCATTGTTCCCCGTGATGGTGGCCTGCGAGGCCTTTAAGAGTCGCGTTGAAGGCGCCGCGCGTGATACATCGTGGCGACGTCAGGGGGTTTCCAGCGGCGTGATGGGATTTTTTTATATATTCTTTGATTTTAACATGTTCATGAAGAAATATAACATGCTATTCTTTTAATTATAACGCTATTTCTAACAAACTAAATAAAATATTCAAGAGAGAAGTAAGAAATTTTTAATATTTACGTTAAATTCGAATAAAAAAATAGAGATCTTAAAGAAAAAATATCTACAGAGCAGTCTATTAATAATAAAAAATCGAAAAAATCGATAAAAGCATTAATAGAGGAGTAATAACAATATAAGTATTAATAGAGGAGTAATAATAATATAAATAATAATAAAAATATAGATTTTCTGTTCATATTCAAAAAATGCAAAAACAATTTTAATTCCTCTTCTAAAATTGTCTTCCTAAGAAGAGACTATTCTGCATTTCACGCATGTTTTGGTCGCACAAGAATCCCCGACTCGATGAAAGTCGAAGTCCAGGATGGACCAGTCGTGCGAGATGGATATTAAGGCCTTTACGATGGAGGAGATTAATGTGTCTTCCTATTAGAGTTGTGCGCAAAATCGAGATGACGTTGACGATATCGACGTCTTTCCTATAGAATGCTGATAGTTCTTGAGCGCGTTTTACAAGTGCAATGTGGAACGATGCCAAACATGCATGAAATATTTACATCAATAACATTAGAGAAGCTCAATTGAATCGATAGTATTTTTATATGATTATCGCGATTTTTCAAGTTATTTCATTTGCTACATCTTGTTGAGAAAATCAAGTAACCGTCATAATATGCTCCTCAATTACTCAAACTCTTATTAAATATCGTTTTAGATGCAAAAGTAAATCTTTTTATATTGAAGGAGAATTATTGAAATGCTTGTTATCTCCTTTGACGAAGGAGAATTACTGGAGCAATTATTATCGCCTTTTAATAATTTGCGCAATCGTTTAACGCCCATTAATATTTTTCTCATACACTTCGTTATCAGCTAAAGCCGATAAACTAATTTCAAGAATCTACCGACATGACGTTCAAAGTGATGAATGTCGTGTTGGTGTCGTCACATACATATTGATAACATTATCAGAATTATTAATCATTCTTATCGCTGTACATACAAAGCAATATTTTTAATATCATTTCATATAAAAACTACTTTACGATTCCACGTTAAGTTTCCATATATGTACATTATTTATTATATGAAATTAATATTAATTGTCTTGATACAGAAGTGACTTTTTTTTTCAAAATATTTTAACACTTGTCATCGG
The DNA here is from genome assembly GCF_025532165.1 of Camponotus vicinus. NCBI lineage: Eukaryota > Metazoa > Arthropoda > Insecta > Hymenoptera > Formicidae > Camponotus > Camponotus vicinus. The sequence continues at coordinate 485,676 of NW_028141947.1, forward strand.
TCTTAATTGAAAACTATTTTAAATAAAATAATGAAGAAAATGTGCTTTTAAACTTATGATAATTATTTTTATACAAGATTGTGTCTCTATAGATATCTGCTAATATTAATTGAGATTTAAATGATTTCTTCTTCACATTAGCTCTACTAAAAAAAAAATAGACCATCAACTCAGTTGTAGTTAATGTTAGAAATTTTGTAACTGATTATTTTCAATTATTTTCTTAGTTTCAAGGATATTCTTCCCATTTAAAAAGTGACACGATAGTGATTCTATTATTTTACGCGTATCATATACGTTCATTAATCACCGTAATCGTCGATGTTAATAATCTCTGGCCGAAAAAGGCTAACACAATATTGCCGCTAATCCGCGGACAAGGAAAAAGACAGGAGGCTATTTTTCTTCCGGGTGTATTACAAGTCTATCAAGAGCCCCATCGTCGGTATACGACGTGGATAGAGGGGAAAGAAGGAGGAGAAAGGGGCAAGGGAGCACGAAAGAGACAGATAGAGAAGACGGGGACACGTTTCGAGTATAAGCCTAGATTTTCTCTCTCCGGTTCAGGGTACCGCGGTATGCATAGAGAAGGGAGATGTTTGGAGAGGGTTGGAATCTATTATTCCGTGCTTTTTATGCTCCCCATCTCTCCCCTCTCTCTCTCTTCTGCCCCTGCCTCCCTCCTCTCCCGGTACTATTCCCCCTTCTCTACTTCAACCCTGTCAAACTGTCGACTAAATTCAATCCTACGCAGTTGTTCTCATTTCGTTCTTGTCCCTGTTTAACGTTCGCGTCCGCACTGCGGCTAAAACGGCGCTAATTGATGCCGCAACGCGGTGTTTTCGCGAACCATCAAGTTAATCTTATATCCCGACAAGATTATGTCAAGTTGACCGTGTCAATTTACACGAATATGTTGAAAGTTTAAGAATTTTGCGCTTCTTACGATGTGCAAATTATTACTGAAACATGTATGTGTTGTAATTTTCTATATGATAAAATAATAATGCAATACAAAAGAACTGTACACAAGAATGACTATCACTTACAATAAAATCGAGATTATAAGATAGAAAAGGAAGAACAAAGAAATGCAATAAATATCTAATTTATAAGAAAAATAGTGGCAAGACAATAATGAACAGCATGTTTCAATATTTATTATGAATATTATTATTAATATGAATTATTATTAATATGAATTAAAAAGGACAATAAACTCCAAAAGAAAAAAATAATTGCAATTAAAGGATTAAATTATTGTGAATTTTATTTTATTGCAGCGAGAATTTTTTATGAGATTTCTTTCTTTTGCCTAGTGTCATCATATCATATTTATGCTCGTATAAATTAAATTAGCGACTAATAGATAAATGAATGTTATTCGATATACTATCCAATATAATAAAAATTAGTTTTCGGGTTATCAATGTATTTATTCTTGCGCATTTGGAAAACTTTTGATATAAGTGAGCACCGCTGGCGACATCCTCCAATAAAGCCACCCTTGTCGTTGCGTGTAATCACCCTTAAACACTCCAACGCCCCGGTCTAACCCCGTCGTACTGCGATACAATACTAATGTGCTACAAATAACATCCCAAACACGAGGCGATTTCACTTTTACAATGCGACTAAACGGCTCCTTGTAACACTGTTCATAGATCCGCCATAGATCGTTCGTTTGTCGTTGTGTCGAGTGGATCGCACAATGATTTCGCCGGATGATCCTTGGATCATCGAAGAGCACGAGAGCTTTTGTCACAAAGTCACAAAAATTTCAACTTCGTGGACACAAAGATTCTCTTTGGAATATATTATTTTTCACATTTCATAAAAATAAGTGCATTGAAAGATGTACAAGTGCACGTCTTGCTTAAAAAATTGATGCACATATAAAAGTCAAGGGATCCTTTAATTAATAATTATAAAAAATATTATCGGAATTATAAGATAAGTAAGTGTTAAATTATGAAAATTTATCTATCTAATTTATCAGAATTTATAAAAATAATTAATTTCATAGATAATTTGGCAAAATCTCGATGTAAGTAATAGAGATATGTTTCCCACTTGAGATGTAAATTTGTAACAAAGTTATTTTAAACATAAATCGCAGCAGTTAGTCACAATGCGAACAACGTTTTTAAGCAGCGACACACGCGATCGGGTGGACGCGAACGGTGTGAATGAGCGACCGCACCGAAATTCAACAAATTAGCCGTATGGCCCGTGTATTTTGACACCGTGCCCACATTGTCTGGCCTGGTCGTTGTAGTTTCTCGTCGTACACGCTCTCGCGACGGCGAAATCGGTCCCGAGTGAATGCATCCTTTGTGCAGGAAGCTATTTACTAGACAATATGTTTGCGCTGAAACGAGGCTTGCAAACGGATCTCTTTATGTACACGCGCGCGCTTTTGTCGCTTGTTCGGAGGAAAATTTTTACTCAAATTGTCAATAATTTTTCAAATTTTCCCCGGAATTTTCGTACCGTAAAAGTATAAATAGATGGCTTCATGATATTCTCTTAAATAGAGTTAATTCGTTAGTTTTCATATAATTCTTTTCGTATCGTTGCTAAAAAAACAGCTACGTCTCGGGTTGAGATAAGCCTGATATTAAAAATCACGTCGTGAAATCACTGCGAGAACTCTAATAAGAAAGAAAGAAAAAATTCATTTAGTTTGATTAGCGGTAACGGGAAGTCGAAGGAGAATTGGACTCGAGAGACCTCGAGAATTGGATCGCGGCGCGCGCGTATTTAACGCCATTAAGTCGCGTCTGTGCACTCGAAATTACGTTGCGTCGCGCATCCAGTAGCAACGCCATCGTTTCGCGGCCGGGGGTTCTGCCGCATACAATCCCGTTGACTGTACCGCAATTAAGACTGCTCGTTTATAGAGACACTCATCAGAGTCCGGCCAATGCGCCACTTACAGTCAAATGAAATTAACATAAAGTTTATTGGATTGCAAACAGTTAAATAGAATGGAAATCACGTGCTCACTACTGTAATTGCAATAGCAATGCGATAAGTGAATTACACGTCATTTGCGATTTCTTTTGTAATTAGTTCTTGGATTATATACATATATTCTTTTCTGTATTATATAAGTGCCAATTGTATGGCCATAAGAAAAACAAATTGCGTTTTACGCACGCAAAATAATCAGCTCCATGTTGCAATATTTATGTGTCGCTTTTTTAATTAAAGTTTATTTTTTAATTATTTTCTTGTTTCTCGCGTAATCGATTTATTCCTCCGTTTAAGGCTCTTCCTCTTAGGCGTATTTTGCGTATTTACGTTTTGGAATACGGGTCTAAGCGTACTATTCTAAATTCTAGAGAGAGAGAGAGAGAAGTGGGGAAGAAAAAAAAAGTCTCGGCGGATGGAGATGAAAAAAAGCGAAACGAGATACCGAGGAAACACGCGCTCGCGAATGTAAGAGCGTGCGCTCGCACTGCACGTGAAAATCCGTCGCCGATGTAATAACTCTAATAACTCGTAATAAAGCTCGGGTGGAGTCGTATTAGCGTCAGGAGCACGCGTGGGCGCACAAAGGGCGGCCGCCCTCGACAAACACTGTGACTTTTGATGATTATTAACTTCATGGGCCAGCCACGGTCGACCGGGAGATGGGTATGCGAGAGGAGGAGAGGACGCGAGAGTGGCGGAAAAGGGACTGAAGGGGGACGAAGAGGGAAAGGGAGAGAGGGGAGACGAAGGGTGTAGGCCGTAGACAGTAATCTGTTGCCCCGAAGGCTTTCTGGTCCTGGTTTGAAGCATCCCCTCTCCCTTTCTCTGTCTCTTCCGTCACCGGCCCTTCCTTCCACCTCGCGTGCCCGCCCTTCTCGTGCCGGCTCTTCGCTCGTACTTCTGCCCTTCTCTCTCTCTCTCTCTCCCTCTTTCTCTCTCTTTCTTTCTATCCGACGCCTGGGAACCAAATTAATAGTTGGTTCTGCCTGGATATATCTCGAATTCGGTGTATTCCCCGGCGAGAGTGACCCCGAGCTTCCCTTCCTCTTCCTCTTCCTTCCTTCTCTTCGTGTGCACGTACATCGCGCGTGGGCTCCGTCTATAATATGTGTGTTTGTGTGCGCGTTTGTCGGTCTCTTCTCCGGCTGCGTTTGACATCGGTTACTCGTTAAAGGGCCGCGAGATGCCTCGATAAAGCGGGGGCTCTTTCGTAGTCGAATGGCTTTAATCAAACGGGATTTGGAAATTGATAATTGGCACGATCTCTGTCTCTCTCTCTCTCTTTTTCTCTCTCCATTAGGGTTGCTCGAGGGAAAACTTTTAACGGGATCGAGCGCTTTTCGAGATACAATCTTGCGAAGAATCGTATACGTGTGGGTGTAGTTACACAGATTAGATTAAATTTATTCCGTCACTTTGTGACGACGTAACGCACGGCTTATTTACGTCAACAGATAGGAATTTTTATTAGTTACAATTAAATTGTGTATTTGTAACAAAGTCTATTAATCGAAAGATATAACGGTACTTGTAAGAAAATAAAGCTTTCATTTTCTCATCAAAATATTACATTATTAGTCCGTGTTTCGAGCACGAGAACAGTTCGATGAGCAGGTATACGATATCGAGGGACGATTTCAGGATGAAAGATCGAGAGATTCATCTCGTTGTATATATCTCTAGCGAAAACTCGGCAAGTTTAATGTTACACTCACTAATCCTAGAGCTATTTTCCTACAAGTCGTGTATCGCGGCACGTCTCGCATCCAGCAGGATACCTGCGATCCTCCATACGACTCGAAATCTCAAACTGCTCCGAAACGGATATATTTTCACGTGGTGACATTCAGAACTCGGCCCGGGCTGCCTTTGTAAGGGATCCCACTACGATTGCATTCCGCATCTATGCGCATGCAGCGGCAAGAAATCCGATCTTAAAGCTTGTAGAAAAAAAAAGAGACGAGCCAATAAGGTCTCGAAGGATCCGCGGGACGCAGGGGTAGGAAAGGGAGGGAGAGAGGAGGAGAACGTCGGCTCCGAGGGTACCTAGCGAAGGAACTGAATACGTTTGTACCTGGGCCCGCGACAATGGCAGCCGTAATTCGATTACAAGGACCGCCAGCTAATTGTTAATTGCCGGCCTCAGGAATGAGAGCACGCCGACAATGGCTTCATAAAATTATACGCGATATTAAAACGAGCAGGGGCACGTACGCTGAATATACCATGTGTGTCCTATATCCATGTGAAGAAGCTTCTTCTCCGCCCACTCTTCGTGTCACAAAAAGAGCCGGCGAATAGTCAAGAAAGCCCTTTCTCCCCTTCGTGGGAAATTCTTTGCTATTTCCTCGTCTTACTTAATTCTCGATAGTAGAGTAGATTCTCTGCTATATTTGTTTTTACATTTGTGAATTTTAAAGAATAGATTATCCTGTCAGATGTTTCTATCTTTTACTAAAGTATTTTTCGCACAGGTATTTGTGATTTACAAGCTGTAAAATTTTACGTTTTTTCAAATTTTATGCTATTCTCCATTAAATATATTTAGCAAAGAAATATTTAAGAAAAATTATATTTATAAGAATATTCAATAAATTAATATAAATTATGAAAGTCATTAAAGAAATTGATAAGATTATGTTAGATTTGACAGATCTATAATATGTGTTTTAAATGATCACGATAAAAATATGTGTGCATATTTTATTTTTTTAAACATACTTTTCCCCTATTTTTTTCTGCACATATATACATTAAATTATTACATATATACATAAAATTATAAATAGAAATCTGTCTCGAGTTTCTTTCTGCAAATTGTACAGATCATAAAGCAGACTTTAAATCAGACAGAAATGACATATACGGTGTTATTATATTATAGATAGAAACTCAGCATTTTGATAGCAAAATGACAAATATTCTCGATTCAATCGCTTCAAATCGCTCTAGTAATTTGCGCATACAAATGATAAGAGGACTAACGTGCTTTTCTCTCAAAACACTTTTCGTACTTGATGATAGCTACAGCGCGTGTACCCTTAGTGTTTAACAGCTAATCTGCCAAATGAAGTGTTTTTGTGTTTGAGCACAACACTTCGTCTCAATAGAGGAGCAAAACCGCCCTCAGGAAAAGGGTTGCTCCAACATGATTGATGCTCGAGGGGGCAGAGCGCGAGGGTCTCCCAACCCTTTTTAGTCAAGCGCTAAACGGAGTGCTTAATTGAGCCACAGACCTCAGAACCTTGGACAGCTAATCTCCCGAAGACATCTCCGGACCTCGCTCGGTCCTTATTTGCTGCCAACGTTTCAAGTTTTTTTGTCCAACGATCAAGTGTTGAAACATTGAAACTTTTCATTTAATTTTGTAAACATACTTCGAATACTTGCTTCTCGAATTGCACGAACAAATCATCTTAACAAACTGACAAATTTCTTTATTAAAATATATATATTTAAACTTTTTCCATGTTTCTTGTCTCTTACTCTGCAAATTATTTTATTTATTTCGCTTCTTATTCTGCTTCTATTATATACAAATTATATTCCCACATATATCTTAATATCATTGTTATAATTGTACTATAAAGCTTATCATCCTAATTGAAGGGGATTAATTTTATTTATGGAATAATAATCTAACGATCTAATTGGATGACGTTAGAAATTGAAAAGTGATTTTTCGAACGATAAGAAGAGACTCGCGACTTTCAATCTCAGGCTCCGTATTATTCGCTGTTTAATTTCGTTCGTGTCCCTAGATGGATTTTTCATCGCGAGCACCCTCCCCGATTGAAACCGCCCTTCGCGTTAGGCCGCAACGAGACGGTGTGCGCGCTCGCGTGTGTATGCGACGAACGAAAGGACGAACACTGGCCCGTAATGGAGTTTCCAAATATTCGGGGAGCCCTCGCTCAATTTCGAACAATTTGCATTTAGGGTGAAGTGCAATTAATAGAAGCGGGGTGTTGTCCCGCGCCATTCCACGCCTATTAACACTATATTCCGCGGGAGTTTAGCATATCGAGGGTGCAATATTGAGTTACGCGACAGTAATTATAATACTCGTTAGACGGCGCTGCGAGAGAGGAGTTTGTCCTCCCCGCGGTCTACAGGATCGAGAGACGTGTTCCTTCCTCGACCTAAGGCTTCCGACAGTCTGTTGCGAAGGAAGCTGACAAAAGTCTCTCAAATAACATGTATTTTGTCAGCTATTCAAAGCAATTTCCGTTTATACGAATTACATTCATATCTCCATTCATATCATGTTGTAATTATATGTATCGTGCCTAAAACTATTTTGAATTTCATTTAATTAATAATGGAAAAAGGATCTTTGACTTAAGGAATATTTATCATGTGACTGACAATTTTTCTATTACTCCTTTTATCCTTTTTCTTCATCATCTTCTTCTCAGATATATTTACTATAAAAAATAAAGAATTATACATTGAATTTTAATTTGTCCAAAAATGAAAGAGCTTCATAAATCAAATTTTTAATGATTAATTTAATAACAAGCTGTTAATTAAAATCCTGATTTCTTTGACATCTTACGATAAATACAAATGAAAGCAATATTCATGATCCAGCTAAAAAGAATTTCGATAAATGATCACGACAAATCAACAATAACAATCAATTGCGCCGTAGATCTGCTGCTCGGTTTCCGGTCTCGCGCAATTTCGTCCTGTCCGGGAGCCAATCGCGTCGTGTCGTTTGATTTATTCTCACGCGTTTGTCACGGTGACTCGATTACGCGATCGCTCGCGCGCGACATTTCCACCACGTGTGTTCTCTCGTTCGTGTGGCGTGTCCCTCTCTGTCTCTCTCTCTCTCCTCTCTTCTCTTCCATTCCAATCTCTCTTCCCTCCCGTCCGCCGAGAAAAGGAACGTGTGTGCTCGGTCCCTTTATTTTTTTTTCTCCCGCGGGCGGCCTTCGTCGTCGCGCGCGCAGGGCGGACAGGTGCCGTCGCTCCCACGATCTTCGCAATTTCCCGCCGGGCCATTTTCCCCGCTCGCGGGGCTTTTCGCGCCTAGCGCCGGGCCATTATCTTATTTTCCGCCTGGAAACATCGCACCCACAAGAAAAACGATCCGGCTGGGTGGCCAGGGGAGGCGGAAAGAGCGGGCGGCCATCGGGGCTCGAGGAAAGATCGGGCAAGTGCTTTCGCGTAATAACATTTGTATCCGCGAGAACGCCTTTCCTCTCTCTGATATCGAGCCAAGCGTTTTATCTCGTCTAACCCGCGCGAGAGAGAGAGAGCTACCCTGACCCATCATCGCTCCCTTCTCGATGAATTCCCTGTGTTGGAATTAGAAGGCGTTATTGGCGTCATTTACCGCGCGGGTAAGAAACGAATAGACGGGCGCGATAAAGGGAAAAAAGGGGGAATTATGCCCGTGTTGCCCGTAACCGCGTTGATGCGAGACTTTATGACTCGGGCTGCTATCTCATTTCCTTATATTGAACGACGGAATCGAGTTAACCATTTGATCGTCTTTATTCTAACTTTCAAGATATAAGCTACGCATATATTTGCATGTCTTACAATATTTATAAAATCCATTTATAAAAATATTTTTTTAACAAATTTTATTACATTTTCATTTGTATCAACGACAGCCACTGGATGAAGCTACTAAAAAAATTACGATTGGTTAAATATATAACTATATTGAATTAACTTTGACAGGTTTGTCTGTGTGCATTTTTGACAGGCGGTATATCGAGAAAGGAACATGATATTTATGTATTTTGTATGATATATATTTGGGGATTTTATTTGACCGCTATTCGTGCCTGAGTTTATCCGAACATTAGTTTGATTTATGTACACAGCCGACAACAGATTCAGGTGTCATTAGCCGACCGTGACCTCGTGCGAAAATTCTCACTGCGTGTTACGCGGTAAACAGGTTTACGGTGTTCACGTATGGGTATTAATATTGCGATGTGTCGCGGTTGGTTGACTGCGAGGGGTACGTGAGAATCGTATCTCGATAAACCGCGAGGGATTACTTAATCCGCTTGCAAAGATACACGGGACCCTTCGCGAAATTATGGCGATTTATTCGGAGGGAATTTTACGATATACAATATGCATATAACTTGAGAAAGAGAGAACAGGAGGGGCAGGGAATGGAAGCAAACAGCGACAGAAGTATGTAATTTGATCAAAATTTATGTAAAATTTGCATGAAAACATGTTCGTTCACTTTTGAATAAAAATTCAAGAAGCTATTTCTGCGCAAAACTCTCCTAATAATTAATGAATAGTAGAGCGTGTATAATGGAGCAAATCGTATTCGATCTGTTGGACATGATCCTCGCCAGCGTTTCCGGGGTGTGTATGTTGTTAACGTCATCGAAGCCGATAAATTCGTCATGCGGAAAAAGCGCGAGCAAATACAAATTATTACTTGATTTCGCGAGCGTGGAGAGCGACAAAAAGTTTTAATTTTCATGAGGTGACATTTAACGTGAAAAAAAAAATACTAAATAAATGAGCGATCTGTCCCCGTCAATTTTTTTTTAATTCCCTACCACTCGCCTCTCGCGCTGCTGTGTGTTGCATGCGCAATTGCGCTCGCTGCGTCGCGTCGCGCAGAGAAATTCGCGAGCCAGTAGCCATGGTTACGCCTGTTCGCCGATGCGACGGGTTGGGCGGAGGCGGCGTGCGTGACTAATTTGACACCCCGTAGATATAGGTGCACCCCAGACAGTCACCTGCGATTCGTGCCGGGCTCGTGTCAGTGCTAACGATCACGATTCGGCCCCTAATAATCCCGAATTAAACGCTCCGATAAGCGTTCTCGCTATCGACCGCGGGAAAGGACACCGCCGAATCCGCGATGGCCGTGCGAACAATCAGTTGCGTCGTAATCTTTTAAATATCCTTACAATAGCAGGTATTAATTTGGTGCGAAATGTCGTAAAAATGAATTTCGTAAAATACAAAATACACAAAGCATAAGGTTTTAATTTATATTGACTAGGTGCATGTTTGAGATGTTGCTTAATCTTGTTAAATTATAATAAGCTAGATAATTATAATCCAGTGAATTTTTTTTAATATAATGTCTGTGTCAGAATGTTAAAATGGAACAACTTAATTTTAATAAAAAATTAACAATTGCAAGATTATTATACGGATATTTAGTGCGTAATTAAAATGTATGTCTCCAAATAAGCGCTTGCTTAAGCACTAATATTATGCGAGATTAAGTATTAAATTTATTTGTCAAATTTGGTGCAAGATACATGCGTTTTTGGACGAGGTTTCTATGTCGTCGGTAAATAATTTTAAACAGTGTCGCGCGTAAAAAAAGAGGTATATTCCATCTGTATTGTCGTGGTATCATTTTTCTGTCCCTTCGTTACATTGTCTGTCCGAGAAGCTGGTCATCGCTTTTAAAATATAAAAAATACTAAGAGAGCAAAATATATATTTATTGAAAATTTTCTGTTTACTTTATTCGAAATATTATCTACGAAAAGCTTAAATCTCTATAAGTTTAAGCTTCGTAAAGTTAATATTTCGAATAAAAGAGAATAAAGAGAAAATTTACAAGATTCTTTCATGAATAATATATCCACTCCAAAAGCAAAAAGTGCGCTTCGCGCAACATTTTTAAAAAATATATATTACATTTTACCATCGTATATTTAATGCATTTTTCACAAGTCCTGTCAAGCGAATTTTTGATATCCATTCGATGTAAATTTTACATGTTAATCTTTTAATAAAATTCTTCATTACTCTACAAATCATCTCTTTAAACGACATCGCGTGAGAATTATCACCGACGTAGATTCTAGAGGATAAATCTGGAAATATCGAGGAGAGATATATCGGGTAATATTCGTGCAACGTACATTGATAAAACATATAGCGCGCAGCCGACACGGTCCGAATTTCCTTCCGGATAACGCAGAGAAAGATACGGAAGATCGTTTTTTTAATTGCGCTTTTGAAAGCTTTTAGAAGACCATCGCAATCCCGATATCAGCTCTCTCTCCGATCTCTCCTCCGGCCCGGTCATAGTTTCGCGGAATCGTTTTAAATTTTTCCGCGCCGTTGTGTGGGACCATCGAAAAAAATTGTAATCGGATTGGAGTATTTTTCCAATTGGCAATCGTCGAGCGGCCGGACATGGAACGATGGGCATTCAACCGCGTCCTCTCTTGCTCAGTCGCTCGCTTTATTCATTCCCTCCCTTCGCCGCTCCCTCCCCGTTAGTACCGAATTAGTTGGCCTACCGCGAAAAATCAATCTCTCCGTTTTTTTCCGCCTGCCCGGTAGATTCGCCGACAACACCACCGTCGATTCCATTGTCCGCAGTCAAAGCGAACATTTACGGACACCGTCGACTCATCCGCGCGACATACCCTCGCGTTTTGCCTCCACAAAATGTCTCGCAGGAGCCTTGCGTCAATCTTTATCTTAATAGATTGTTTGATAAATCAAATGACACCTGTGCGAATTTTATTCGTCAACTTTCTTCGGCTTCCCCGAAACCTCGATATTCAAATTCAATCGATACGCAAAGCTAAATATATTTTTTTGAACTTGACATGCGATAAAATAAAGAGAGGATATATATGATGTGGCCAAACCGTAACGTTCTCCGTTAATGAAGCTTGTTATATACAGTTGCCGCAAAATTGTTGTTTTAAACTTGTAAGTTGCGGCTGAAGACTGTAGGGCGGATATCGTATTTATCAAAACGTATGCGGAACGCAAATTACTCGCCGAAATAAAGTCGACACCGGCACGCGAGGTAATAATTCGCCGGCGAGAGCCAGTGCCACCAAAGTGCAATCGACTCCACGCAACAGCGAGGGTGGAATTTTGTTTTTATTGAAAATGCCGCAATGTCAAGAGAGAAAGAGAGAGATTGGTCGAGTAGATTTTTCTCCGTTTCATTTCAAAATGCAACAACATTACTTAGAGAAAGATTTTATTTGTATTTTTATTTATATTTATATCATTTCAAATTTTTATACGACTACTCAATGACATGACCAGTTTTCCCAACGTTATATAACTGAGAAAATATTAAATAATAATATTAATAATATTAATAATAATTAATTTAAATAATGATTTGTCCATTTCTTGGCAATCAATCGTTCGATGATCGCGCTTCCTCAAGTACAGCGTCCGAGCGTCATGTGAGCAACTTTTCGAATGATTATCCGCAGGTGTGTTTCCTGGCCGTGGCTTAATTCCGGTAAGTGTTTCCACCGAAACGCGCTCGGTATCGATTTCGGCCAAGTCGCCCGGCAAATCACCGAATTAGTCGGCTATCGTTTATTTTTTCGACGTGGGGCTCTCGCGCGATCGCGTGACAAGCGAGTAATGCTCGGCCCGCTTCCACCCCCGTTCCACCCCCGCCCCGCTTCCCTCCCGCCCTCGCCGACAATGGGTCTATAATAATATAATAGATCGCCGTGTAGTTTCGCCGGCGTTTTAGCACACGAAGGCCGATAAAAAGCGAGACTCGAAACGGAAATGACTTTTAGTGCTACGTTGAAATTAGATTATCATCGAGCGCGCTAGGGATGCATTAGACATCGCGCGGCTAAACGAAGATGAATGCCAACTCCAATATGTAGGTATTAGCGATAACAAGAGGAGAAAATATCGCGCAAACTATATATATATTGAATATTACTTGAAGCCTCTTTATTTTAACGTGACACTATTTCACAGAAATGACATCATGTCCGAATTAAAGCGAGCCAAAAAATTGATAATCAATTTGCACGATCCGTTAACCGTATTATTATTATCTTGTCCTGTTTTAAATTTCTTACATATCTAACGTTGCTGCAGCATATCGAGAACGTAACGCTTTTTGTATCTCGTTTCGTGAAATTGAATAATTTTATTCGAAAAGATTATTTCTAATGATAAATGATCACACGATATACATGTGACAAAAGATGCAAAGGAGAGCGTACGATTCTTCGATAAAAATTTTATTGCTGGGATAAAAATGGAAGAGAGAGAGAGAGAGAGAAGCCCCCATAAAACTACATAAACGCGGGATTCGTCGAGGTCGAGCACATCGACAGTTGAAGAATCGAAGCTACAGAACAGTTAGTAATTTACGAGCGAACCCGCTCATAAATCTAACCGAGTGAAGTTGCATTACCCAATTCCATTTATCTCTCTTTGAAAAGATGCGGCTTCCCGTATGATTCCCGAGCTTTTATTCCCTTTTACATTTTCTGCAATCTATTTTTCGATTTAGTACGCAAACAAACATTACGCGCGATTTAAAGCTAAACCATTTGGCCGTTAATTGATTCGGTCGAAATATTTTTGTCGCAGCGTGTAAAATAATGTACTTTTAACGAATAACAAACAGTAGGCGTTTAAAAGCGTGTGTGTTACAGTCTTTTAAAATCGCCGTCCCTGTTTCATCAGGCAAAATTGAAATGAAAACAGATTCTATTTTAAATTCTAAAAAAAAAGTGTTTGATGACAGTCGTAACAAACATGTAACAATAATTGTTATTAAAGTTTCATTATATACATATGATATATTGCAAACAACTCAGAATTGCACGAACGTCATTAGCGCTGATGAAAATTAACTGCAATTTTTTTTTCGCTAGAGATGGCACAATTTTTCTGTTTTCTTTTTTACACATCAAAGTAATGGAGATAATTTCAAGAGAAATATCGAACCGGCCATCTAAGATTTTATTTAATTTTCTCGGGATCAATTCGATCTTAATAATCTATAACACGATTGTGCGTATCCTATAAGCGACGATAATCGCCTGGAAATCGCGAGAGCGGTATAAACTTACGCGCGACGAGTTTGTCGCACACACACACACACACACACACACACACACACACGCACACGTGTGTGTGTGCCGGATTGGGAAAAGCTGGAAAACGCGCGGCGCTTTTCCGATGACAATCAGACCGCAGCGATCGCCGACGGAATCTCGTCCGCGTTCCGCCACGCCCAATATAAAAGCCTTCCCTCCCGCGTTCCCCGTTTTCTACCCCTGCCCATCCATCCCTTCGAAACCATCTCGTCGAGCGGCCTAATAAATCCGACAGACGGGATTGGCGTGCGCTATCAATTAAAAATGATGAAACCGAACGGCGCGGCGCGCTGGCGAGCGGAAAGAGGAATGGAGCAACCCGCTGCATCTCGCGAGAGCGAGCCAAGCTGATTCCGCAACCGCCTTGTCCGCTCTGGCGTAATAAGCTTAAGCGATTAGGTATACCCCGGGGGCGACCCGAGACGGTGCGGTGCCACGGTTAGCGAGAGAGTTCGAGGGCGCAGGGGGTGAAAATAAACGAGGGCGAGAGGCGCGCGGACCGCGCGTTCGAGAAAAACGAAAAGGAGGGGAAAAAAAATGGAAAAAAGTCCTTTGCGCGGAGAAGAGAAAAACGAGACGACCAAGACGGGAAACGGAAGAGCGCGCGTCGGTAGCTCTCGGGCGGGTTTTAAACGCAATTTAAATTTTTAATTGCGAACCCGCCGCCGGAGAACGACGCCTCCGAGCGACGCCTCATCCGTTTCGTTTTGAATTCCGTGCTCAAGGATTCCCCTTTTCCGAAATTCTTCTCACGCCGATTAGATAAATACGTCCAAGTTTGTCGTAAAAAAGAGAAAAAGAGAGAATAAAGAAAGTACATGTGTTTTTATTTTATTTAAAATTATTTATTATATATATTATATATTTTATTTTATATTTAAAAGTATATATTATTATTTTATATTTAAAATTTTTTTTTCGAACTAATTATTTGAGGAATAATTTAAAGATAATTTATAAGGAGCTTTATCCTCATTAGTTTCTTCCATTCGCGCGTTATATATAATTATATTACTAGCATATCTGCAAAATAAAATTTTATCCGTATATAATACGTCATTACGATATAATTAGCCATTAATTTTTTCTGCATTTAACTTGCGTTTTTAAATATCTATTCATTATATATTTCAAGTAGCGAGAGAATTATAGAACAACTTTATTACCGGCGATGTTTATCTCGCGATATATACTATAAACTGCTCGCTAATAGAGATAATAAAAGTCCCGGCTTGTTAATAGATGAACGATGCAAACAGCTAGACTTTGTCTACTTTCGAATCGCTGCTCGCTCTTTTAAAAGCCATCCATAATCCACTTAAGAAGCGAAGGTAATTTCTACATTTCTCGCATTGCGTGTTTAATGGCAACCCCCTAACGAGCCGAATGTGCTCACGACACTACGAATTAGTATGGCCGCCTCGATAAAGCCCTAATTGCAATCGACGCGTAATCTTGACCGTCGCCAGCAGGCGAGAGCCATTCGCGGCAATAAGAAGTTGAGGCGAGCACCCGGTAAAAATCAATTCCGCGTTCGAGAAGGTAGAAAGAAAAAGCAGGTACTCGTAAGTCCGCCAGGCCAGGTTATTATCCCATGTTGCCGAGAACTCCGCCCAATAGCGTAACAAGGTGGCGGTGGTGATAGAATCTGGATCGAGAGATTCAGAGATCCTTTTACAGACCCCTTTCTTAATCTTTTTCTCTATCCGCTCTCTTTCTTCCTCTCTTTTATCTCTTTTTATTGAAAAAAAAAGAAAAAAACAAATTCATTCAGAAAGATGAAATTACTGTTATCTTTTCACTGCAATTTTATAAATATTAATTTATAAAAATTATTGTTTGAGATATCTAATATATAATTCGTCTCACTTTATTATTCAATTATATATTCTTTTTTTTATATTATATAATTATTTTAAAGTGTTTTTTCTCAAGCTCAAATTAACTGAAACATTTTAAATTCTTATAAAATTAGTAATAAACGTAAATGAAAAATTTGAGGGTCTTTACGAGGGTCCTATCAAGTTTAAAATTATGATTCTGTTGAACCATTGGAACCGCGGTAGCTGCGCCATTGGCCCCGCTTGTCAAGCGTACCCCCGGGAGCCTAATCGATGCGTCGTCGCACGCGACTGCGTGCTTTTATCGTTGTCACGCACATAATTAATTTAATTTAGTCTAATACGTCGGCCCAAGCGCGCCAGGCAGCGATTGCTGTTCCGATTGTTTGCACGGAAACGCCAGCGTTAACCCAGCTGGCCGGTTGTTCGCCGAACACGACATCCGTATCCGTCAAATTTCGGCCAAGGAAGGATAAATCAGCTGTTTCGTGCTGCAAGTCGCGTAAAATTATTTCTCTCGCAAGGGCTTTCTCTTTTTTTACAATAATATACGCTGCATCATTTATCTATTTAATCTCCACATCTTTTGTCGCGTTTCGATATCAAAATAAACTTTGAAAATTTGCTTTTATTATTTAATTATCAAAATTATCATTAATTGTAATTAATGATAATTTTGATAATAGATGTATAGATATCTATATATATAAATTTTATGCATTTTACTGTTAATTTTGAAGAAAACTTTATAAATATATCAAACATCTTAAGAGATTAAGATCCTAAATATAAAATAAAATTATAAATCTATTAAGCATCTCAGAAATTTCACAAAGTTTCTCATCTCCCCATTTCTTTCTCTATTTCATAAGAAAAAAGGAGAAAAGAGATATTTTTATCTACAGCCTACTTTCGAAAGAATAATTAATCTTAAAGCAATTAAACTTTTGTGCAAGAAAAGGCTGCAATATTTCCGAATCAAATGTCATTATGTTGGAGTTTAAATCTTAAAACACACGAGAGGAAAATACTTTCTTCGTGTCGACTTGTCAATTCGCTTTTTTTTTTTTTTTGACACTTTTGACTCACCTGAACACGTACTTCCGGGAGGTTGACCTTCATGGCGAGCTCTTCCCTGGAGTAGACGTCCGGGTAGTGGGACTTTTCGAACGCTCTCTCGAGCTCGTGCAGCTGATAGGTCGTGAAGGTCGTCCGGTTACGACGATGCTTCTTCTTGCCCCCGTTGCCGTTTATGTCCTCCCCGCAGCCTGCGCCGAGTTCCTCGTCGCTGCCGCCGCCGGTGGAGTTGCAGCTGTTCTCACCTGGAAGCCGCAACAGAGAGAGAGGGGGAAAGTGAGTGAGCAAGTGAGCGAGTTGGTCAGGTCTCCTCGGAAACGGTCGTTACTGGTAATAGGAGCGGTAATGGTGATCGATTTATCCGGAGTCGCAGACGCTATTACCCCCATTATGCGCGCATAATAGTAGCTATTAGAAGTGCCGCAACACGCGTGGCTATGCAGAATTGCATGCGTACGTGTGTGTATGTGTGTATGTGGTATGTGTACGTGAATTTGGTCGCGCATTAGAACGTCATTCGCGCCCGGACATTTTTTGCGATTCGTGATCGAGCAGGTGCGAAATGCGACGCTATGCTTCGTTGAATGTAAAAGAGACAACGAGGATTAATTAGAGTATTTAATGCGTACGTTATATCGACTCGGATGGAAGGAAAGACGGGGGAGTCGCTGAGGTTGTGGCTCGATAAATGGATTATCTTTCTCGCCCAACGAAAGCATACATAAAATATCGGTTGTCACACGGTTTTCTTACGATAATCTTGAAGTGAGCTTGTGTGCAAAAGATGAGATATACGCATCAGCGTTTCAGGCTGCGTCGTTGCGAAATTTAATCAACCTTCTTCCAATATGATTTCCCTAAAGACAATAAAGGGAATGAGCTAAATTGCTATTCTTCCTTTATCAATAACTTGAGAAAATAAGTAAGAATTACTTTTTCTTCTCCTCTCTTCATTTATGATATTAATTTTCATGAAGATTGGATATCGTTTATCGAGAATGAAACTGACGGGAAATAATCATTTACAAACGTTATAAAGACGAGGAGAAACATTGTGTAAAGTACAATGAAATTTTATAATCCTAGCGGACATATCCTTAACGATTATTTTAAAATCAATTTCCTTTATCTTGACTCTCTATTACTTTTTAGAAACAGATGAAAATGATGAAATATAAGCTTCCTGTTTGTAATAAATAAAAATGAGATATATGAAAAAAGGTAAGAAAGAAAATAAATACATGTATATTTATATAAATATATTTATTTAATATATATTTAATCGATCTAATTTTTAAAGATTTTATTAAATTAAATCTTTAGAGTTTTCAAGTAAAATTAAGAAAAATTAACGTAAATAAAATATATGCTGTCACGTCGAAAATAGTTTTATCTCTAAACGTTGGACGATGTCTTGAAAAAATCATTTAATCGCTCGAGATAAACGAGAACATCGTTGTAAGTGCACGTCAGCACGCACGTTTTTCCGTATCGGACGACACGCGTCCGTACGCGTGCATCTGGAATTACGTCCTATCGGCGCTTATCTGGCTCTTTATTAAGGCGACGGCCACATTGCCGCGTCGTTATCGTCGTTAACAAAAGGCGCAACGCAGCGAAGATTTACTTACGCTGCCAAACGATCACGCGATCGCATTTTCATTGTAAATAACATGTCTGCGACGTCATGTCCTGCTGTATTTGTTGGGCCACGTGGTACGTATTCGTGCACCGGTATTCCGGTCGAGGTCTAATCGATTTAAAGCGCGGGATTAATTGTCCGACCGACTGCGATAGTCGTCGGACGGACGGGAGAATTGTTTAATTGTTTCACTTTTCAAAGTGCAGGTGCATCGCGATGAGGAGCTTTGCATTGGCGGCGACAAGCGTGGAAATTAGGAGATATAAATTCTTAGAAAATGTACATTTCTCTCTCCGATTCTCTGCGATATCGCGCCCGCCTTTTCACTCGTGATGTATATTCACCGCAAATTATGGCGTGCGATATTATTTCATGCATATGCAGATAGTTCGGAGAAAAACTGGAAACATTTCGCCAGCAAATTCTCCAGTTATTTCCAGAAAAGTGAGAAAATGTCACGTCACAATACGGTTTGCATGTCTTGATTGACACTTCTTTCATTTGTAATGCGTTAATTCCAGCATCTATATATATTCCTATCTCGCGACAAAGCATTTAATTTCACGTCGTTTA
The DNA here is from genome assembly GCF_025532165.1 of Camponotus vicinus. Taxonomy (NCBI): domain Eukaryota; kingdom Metazoa; phylum Arthropoda; class Insecta; order Hymenoptera; family Formicidae; genus Camponotus; species Camponotus vicinus. Next base: position 504,644 of record NW_028141947.1, read on the forward strand.
GTCGAGAATAACTTTTTGTTTAATATTCAATTTTTAAAAAATATCTTCCAAAAATTTCTCCTCTAAAAACAGATATTATTTGTGCAAATTATTCGATTTAAAAAAAGACTCGCTCTGGCTTCGAAGATTAAGGTCTACTGTATATATTGGTACCTGTCGTACACTTTTTTTCCTCACCTACTTTCGTATAAATTACAATTTTCTCGTAAATTACGCGATCGTCGCCAGACCGTGCAATTTCGCGGATTAAATCATTAAGTGAGTAATCACTGGGTAATTTTCGAACACTTTGCTAGGAGAGAACTTAAAGCGTCAACACGCGGCGAGTTAATACGCTATCTCTTTCCCTGCAAATTACACCTCTCTGGACATGGATGATTACTTGTTGCCAAATGTCCAATCAAGACTCGCATTATTTTCATTTTCGAGGTAATATCGCCCAAACTTTCACGCGGTTTCTTTTCGCGTGTATCAGAGATGATTGAATAAATATTAATGTTCCATCAAAAATGTATAATTTTTATTTAGCAAATTTAAATGAAATTCTGATCGCATTAAGAGTTCGCGTAAAATTTAAAACAGAATTTATTAAGAAACTATAAAAGTCATGAAAACTCGCGCGGCGAACAATTAAATGAATAAAAAGGACAGATAAATTTCAATCTTACGTTTCTCGTAAGCCCTTTCCGCTGAGATTAATGCGACTATACAACAGGCGACACGATGCAGAACGCGTCGCTCACTGGGCGAACTATTACGCGATCATTTTCCCTGCAAATTACATCCATCCCGGGTGTTGCGGTTACTCGTCGACGAACGCCCGATCAAACCTCGCATTATTCCCGTCCCCGAGTGTAATATCGTCCAAGAAACCGAACAGCGCCACCGACGAAGAGATTGATCCTGCGGGACCGCGGAGCAAATAGGTATTTTCCATCGAACACACCCTGCCATCCTCCCTCTCCCCCATCGCTCCTTCCTTCCTTCCTTCCTCCGCGCCCGCTCCTGTCGTAAATTCTACCCTCGCCTCGATCCGTTCCTCGTCGATCGAAAAGTTTCTCTTTTCTCAGAGCAGCAGGAACTCCATTTAATATACAATATATATATATATCCCATATAAGATATTTTCTTTAATATATTTTTCTACGAGTGTAAATACACGTATAAAATACTCTTATTAATTTATATAAAATACTCCCATTATTTACATAAATATATGCATCCCACAAGTAGGATATTTTCTCTCTGGCATACATACATATATATATATATATCTAAATGCTCTCATTAACTGCGTAATTAACCTTCTCTCGCGTCGCAGCGCAGCGTATTAGATCGAATTGCGAGGGGGTAGGGAAAGGGGTGGTAATCGGGTGGCTCAATGGCGGGCCTTCCGCGCGGGCGTGCGCAGCCGCTGCCGCCGTTTACGACACGCATCTCGGATCACGCACACGCGCACTATCCGCGCAACATCCACGTATACATCCGCGGCGTGTAGCTTTCTCGCGAGAAGCTTCGCCCGGCGCTAACCAACAGCCTAATAACATCGCCTTGGCCGGGTGATTGACGCGCGCGCCTGTACCGGCTAATTATCAACAACAATCAATAATGTCTCCCCCCTCTCATCTCTCCCTCTCCCCCGGGAATGCCGCCGACGCTACCGTCCCGCCGCGCTCCCGTTTCCTCCTCTTCTTCGGCCCCAATCCACCCCCACCGACCGACCTTTCCCGTTCTCTCTCCCGCGAGCCTCCTCTACGCTATTTCCTCTGGCATGCATCCGCATGTCGGTAACCGAGTCTGTTCCGAGTCGCACGATCTCTCTTCTTCTCCCAGGGATGAATGTATATCGAGCTGATGAATTAGAAAATTGTGTGTGAATCTAAACGTACGAGTGTAAATCTATTTTCTAAGATGTTTCGTGAAATTTTGATGACAGATTATTGGTATAAATAGATAATTCAAGGATACGCTTTTTACTACGTCTAAATGTGCGAAATACGAATATTTTTCACAATTTATAGCAATATTATAAAAATCAGGAGTTTAAAAAGGTTGATATTGTAGCGTTTTTATTGCGACGACGTGACAGCAGATTCAACAGCGGAATCAGGTGTAAAGCGAATGGAAAATACTAGGTGATTTTATGAAAATTGGAATAATTTTTACACATGTAAAAGAACTTTATGTTACAATCTAGATTTAGGTAGCTTTAATTATTCATATGACTGTATTTTTATCTAATTTTGAGTTATTAAAAAGAAACATTTTAGCATTTTCATGTCTAAATATCTTTTATAAAAATTTTTAAAATTTTCAAAAAGTGATAAGAAGAAGAAATTTACGTTTATGAGTATTAAATAATTTTTAAATGTTTATTGAATATATTTACAACACAATTTTATACCTTTCTTTTCAAAAAATACATAAAGTGTTCGATATAGGAAATTTAACAATGTCATCGTTGTTTTGAATTTCTCGGTGAATTTTAATTGGACAATCGGGATTGCAAGACAGAAATTGCAAATGTTTGCAGATGCATCACGGTGAAAGGTTATCAGCTAATTTAATTTAGCTTCCCGGAAGGCGTACAACCATGCGTGCGTGTCAAAAGTTTATTCGTATACTATGCTCCGCATGAAATTTCAACCGACATCTGAGCATAGAAGTTGGAAATTTACACCTGGAAGTTGCGTGTCGTTATATTTTCGTGTAAAAACGTAGGAAACTTGAAAGGAGCTACAGCAAATTACTTTTAATTAATTTAAATACGTATTATTAAAAATATCTATACGTAAATAAAGCGGGAATTATTCATCCTTCGTGAAATTTTTAAACCATTACAAATAAACGATTGGGATATCATGCGAGATACGCTGACACGAACGATTTTGTGTTTCGATCGTTTATTTATATGCGTTAAAAAATTGAGAGCGACAGAAAATGAGCTGGCGAAACACTCGTATATTGTTTTGCGCGTGCGACGATCGCTCGAATTGTACGGATATTTGCAGAAGCGGATTTCTGTGATGCGGGTAGGCGTATACACGTCTGATTCGAATAACTGGATGCCTCGTGTATATACGTCTGTGCAATAATTGGTTTCGGTCGGGACAGAGTAACCATCGTGATTAAATCCTACGGGGCAAATGCAACGTGGCGGAGCGGTGGGTTGCTCTTACTACTTGCCGCCCCATTATATCGAGGGGTACATGTATACGTGTTGTCGCGAACAATCTGTATTTTCGTTTAAACACTATTGTTCAAAAAATTTTTGACATTGTTCAAGTATACTGGAAATTAGAATTGACACTGGAGCCGATTAAATGTCGGAGTAAAAAGTCGCATTTACTACTTTTTACAAAAATTTACGCGAAATTTATAAATTTATGGAAGAAACAGAAAAAATTTGTAATTTTATTTACATAAAATTACACTTTATACCATTAATGACAAATATATTTAAATCATATTAATAAAAAATACATTTATATATCTATTGTGCAAAAAGGATTCAAACAGTCTCGCCAAAATATTATTATGAATCATTCGCGATGTTATCTAATGCAGCTTTTATACTAGTCCTATTCCACTTAATGCGATCAAAATATAAAATAATTAAAACCTCACGTTTCTCATCGACACGAATGGAGATATCTCGAGCAACAATTTTGTGACACGATCTCCGAGAGGGATGAGCGAGACAGTCGCCGCTATTTCGCGTTCACGAGCGACGGAGGAGATGGTATCGCGCGGATGCAAAGCGGTCCTAGTCTAGCGGTTCTAGCTACTTAAGAGATTGACACGATCAGATAGTATAATGGACGATGCACACACAGGCCAGAAAAAGGAGAGAGAAAGACTCGTGGTTTCCCTCCTCGACTCGGCCACCGACTCTAATGGGCCAACACTGATCGCTGATAAATTTCAAAACGCCGGGGGGGCCTTTCGATTCTTCTAGGCGGCTTAATCGAGTTAAGGCGTCGATTGAAGAACGCGTTAGCGGCGAGTTAATGCATCGCGCGTCATTCCCGGGAGAATGATAGCGCACGCAGAATTGTGCGTCTCTAAGTAAAATGTAAATTGATGAATTATCGAAGCTAAAACGATCAAATAATGCTCTTGCGCGTATGTTGTCTTATTTACTTGTATTATTCAAAGTAATCGCATGTTAAAAGCTCTTTACGGGACTTGTAAGAGTTGTGTATCATACAATTATTTCGCGATATAATTAAATCTTTTTGAATAATTTATGCTAATACAGAGATAACCAATATTATCATTATAGTATTTTTGTTAAAGCTTACGTTTTGTATGAAATGTATGTTTTTCGGTAAAAATATTAGGATATAAATTATTAACCGCTTTGTGAAAAACATGCATATTGGCATATTCTAAAATATTTTCTTTTTGACAGACAATATTTCGTTTATAAAGCAACGTAAGATTGATATCCGAATAAATAAATTATGAATATTCATGTGTGCTAAAATTTTTTATAGCGACACGAGTGTGCGAGATAAAACTTGAAAAAAATCATCATATTAGATATGTCAAAAATTATGCATTGTTATACGCTTATTAAAAGCGGCTAGACTGGTGGTCCAGTTCGTTTCCCTGTATTTGTAATGTAAACCGCATATATCCCAAAGCGCGCATTTAATATATTTGCGAGCAAATGTCGCGAATGATGAATTAGAGGTAAACGAATTGATTCCAACAAATATACGAGCTTTCGTATCAGTCGCGAACGATGATATCCCCGACTGCCGACCAAATTAATTAACGTCCCGTTGGCATTTGTTAAAGGAGAATCGCACTTTGGCGTATAAAACGAGAAGCCGGTCAACCGCCAATCAAAATGTCAAGATGGTTGCATAAAAACCGATGGATCTTTGCGATTTTTTTTTAGACATTCGTAATTCAATATTATTTCACAATTTTTCGGATCATTTATCGGATCAACGGCTTATTAGTTATCCCGGGACAACAATTTTACAGAAGCTTGAAATTCCTTCGTAATGTCATTATACTGCTAAAACGCGATACATTTTTCGTCCATCGCTCATCGTCAAATTTGTAATCGCGGAAGCGGTTAACAGTTTATAAGAGTGGACAATACGAAAATTGATAGGCGATGCGAAAATTGCACGAAATGAATGATATCAGGGATAAAGGAGGATAGACGCGCGATGATTTTGTAAACTGGGCGATATGCCGCGTGGAATATGGATATTAGAGTTGTGCCGCGTATTTAATTGAATTTCCTGTTCAATATTGATACGTCCAACGCGGTATCCATAATCAAAGACTAGATGCCCAAAATGATTAGCATTTCGATCCGTGCTATTTTAGTTAGCTCGCCTAAAGAAAGGTGATGTAATCAGAATCATTAACGGCGCTAATACACATCAAACGAATACGTTTAGCCGTTGTAGCGATATCATATGTGATTCTGTTTCAACATAAATTACTCAATTTTGTTTCATCTGCAGTGTTGGTTTTTAACATTTTTAAAATTCTCAAATTTAAACATACAAAAATATACCACTTTTGCGCATTTTAAAACACATCTTATTACAAAGACACTTTATTCGCTACTTCTTGAATTGAGGCAATATATGCAATTGCATTTCAATTACAAATTTATCGAAACGGTGTAATTTCTTTGCGAAATATAAATGTTTCTCAAGCGCGCGACGAGGGAATTTCTTACGAGAGGAACGGAAGATTTCTTCATGGATACTGCTCGATATTCGATGCAGGATATACCGCGCCGTCGTTTGTACTTAAGCACGGCTGTCGATTCGGAATCTAATTTCCTTGATCGGGCGTAGGACGGAGATGGAGGCGAGACAAGGAAAGGCGGAGAACGGGAGGGGAAATAAGAGAAAGAGGAAAGGTATGTGCCGTCACATAGAGGGCTTAGCTCGCCGACCAAAGAGGATTACAGAATTTGTCTTCTCGTGGACCATCACCGGTGTCGTTCCTTCTTTTCCGTCCTCTTCCCTCTCTCCTTCTTTTTTTTCGCTTTCTCTTTCCTCTTTCTCTCTCTCTCATCCCGACTCTTTCAGTTTTTATCTCCGGAACGAAACGCAATGGCCACTTTGCGCGGCACAAAGTTTCGACGGAAATTTCTTCGTAAAAGCCACTGTCACCTGTCGCGCTCTTTAATCCGACGCACGTATCGATCCCCGAGAGGTGTCTCCGCCCGCGAAACGGCGCTCTTTTGCCCGCCCGAGACACGGACGAGTGTTTTTATTACCGCGTTAGAGAAACGGTAGTACTTAACGCCGGCCAATACCTCCCAGCAAATTTAATTTATTTAAAGCACACGGAGAACTCGGATCATCGGGAGCTGTTAGTCCAGTTAATTGACAGGGGATTAATAAAGCGAGAGAGAAAGGAAGATGGAGAGGGAGAGAGCGTAAATTAGCGAACTGGTTTCTGATCGATATCTCCGGACGAGGTTTTTCTTTATCGGCGCAAGCGAATGTAAACGGGTTATCTTTCCTCCTGGAAGAGTCGTTACATTAAAACTCCCCCTCCCGAGTTTATAATAAATTAAATTTCAGGATGACCGATGCCGATCCAGTAACGATAATCGCGTTAATAAAACACAGCGTATGAGTAAATTACTTTGTAAGTTGGCGTAAGGCTCTTAATCACGGCGATTCTTTTTTTTCCCTCGTTACAACACGCTTACACAGACACCGTAGGCTGTTTACGAGGAAGCGAAAGTACTAAAGAGCGCGCGCTTAATCTTTGCCCGACAAGATGGATATCGGATTCGTCGATTATTCGCGTACTGGTATCGAATTATTATATCGGCGAACGCGCACGAATACATGTATCTCGACAAAGCTCCAAGTAAGGTTCTTAAGCTGTCATCGGGTTCTTGTCGGGATAGAATTTCCGTCTAAACGTACGCATTTATATGAATAGAAAATGCTAAGAAATGTGTAACACCTTGTAAAAATCAGTCCGACTTTTTAAAATAATGTGTGACAGATTAGGATATGTCCTTAAAATATAAACTAGAATTATAATTAAATAACAAGAGTAAATTAAAGTTTCGCGTTTACGTTTTGCTCCAAAATGAAGAATAAAGATTCCTCCTATTCTTAAATTTTATTCGATCCAAAATTCATTTCCCCTCGAATCCTTGCATATTTTTCTAAATCTTTCCCCGCGTCCAATTAATTCTCAGCGCCAGACAATCTTGTCACGTCGACGTTCTACAACCATCGCCGATGACTATCTGCTTGACGGACGCTGGTTTTTCGATATTTCACGGCACGTGTCGTCCCGGTAAATCCCGACGGAGTTGACGCTTGACAATTTAACACTAAAATTCGCACAGCCGCGCTCTCGGACCGGATGTACCCACGTTAAGACGTGGGAGTAGAGGAACAGGGTAATTTTGTTTACGTTCGTTTCGCGCGATTTATGGATACATTCTTGACGGTGCCTTCGTTATAATAGTAATCAACGCGGGCAGCCCCTCGTTATCGTTACTAGTTAATAATTTAATTGTTCGGTGGCGTGCGCGGGCTTTATTGGGATATCTCTGCCGACATCGCGCCATGTCGCGATGTATGCGTGTGTGTGTGCGTACATATGCGTGTCTGCTTTATGAGCCAGCCAGAAAGACCTGTACGCGTGTGATATGCGCACGTGTGCACGCACGCAGATCGGTAAAGTGACTGACGGCTCGCACACATACGCGCGTCCTGAATTATCCAGGCGTCAATATTAATCGTGGTAATGACGTACCGATTGCTAATCGCTGCACAAATTACGCCAATACTGCACCGCGAGCGTCTCTCTACTTCCTCCATGCCTACACCCGTGTGTATATTATATATATATATATCCGTCTGTATCCCCTTTCCCCTGCCCCATCTCTCTCGCTTTCCACCCTCTCTGTCTTCGACGATGTGGTACACGTATTCTGTATATATCTATATCTATATATGCAGATTTCCGTCTCGGCGTAGTCGACTATCGATCACGAGGCACTTCGACATCCGAGCGCAGTAAAATAGATTCCACGATGCCCGGTGTACGATTGATCGGCGACACCTATGCGCCAATTACCACTCGCAAGCTTTGATCCAACGGTAATCTGGTTAAATCGGTGTGGAATAGCACGAGAGTCGCGTGTAGGAAAAGGAAAAGAAATTTGGCGAAAAATGGAATCTCGACTGGATCGATCAGTCTCGCGATAATTATTGCTGTAAAAAAAAATGTCGAGGAGAAATAATATTTACAACAAAAGCATTGATTTGATTACGTAGGCAAAATGACATTTGTCGCAATCTATTTAATGGCGTACTCTTTAAAGAATCAGTCTTTTAAAAAAAAAAAAACGTCGAGACATAAATTAATGTTCACTATCGGTTAATCATTCTTACTTGCTACCTTCTGAATAACGATTACCCGCATTTATTATTGAAGAAAATTTTTGTCTACTTATAGCTACATTTTTTAGTATCTCCGACAATGAAGAATTTGAGTGAATAAAATACTCGAGAATTTTCAATTATAATATCGGCGCGAATGCAGGACGTGCGATGGAAAGATCAGTAATTGTTTTTTCAATACGTTCGCTTCTGCGACTTGTATTCGCGATCCAAGTGCGAAATGTTTGCAGCCGAAAAACGACGGAGGTCCCGGCAATAAATAGGATATAAAATTACGTAATCGTCGATGCCCTTCCACCCTGGTGCCTTGCGCCCCCGCGTGTTGTCACGCGATCGAAATTGCTCCCCCTAACAAAGCGCTTTTACGTGCGACGCTCTGGCCCGACGCGACGCGACCCGCGACGCCCTTATGTTACGTCTCCGTAGAAAGCCGTGGTATAGATTTTCCTGATATAGACATTATCAATGGTGCATTAAGATGCTCATTGTGGTAGAGGTTTTTTTGGGTACAAATTGATCTACGAATTCTCATTCAAGATGTTACGAAAAGCTTGAATTTTTAGGGGCCTGTGAAAGGTATTTGATATTTATTTAAAAGAAGAAGAGATAAAATTAAATGAAAAGTAGAAAAGAAAGAATTTGTATGAGCGTTTGCTTCTCGAATCTCGAAGTAAGAAAAAATGGGGATATTTATACATTAAACAAATATAAAGTCGGATAAACGTATAACGTTGTAAATTAATGTAGATATTGATTTGCGATGTAATATTGATATTTTATTGCGGATGTGCTTACTGCAAAATGAAAAGGTTGTATTTTAAGTTGCAGTTATAAGTTGATAAATGTAGGTAGATCGTATATCAGAGCCCGCGATCAGATTAGCGTCAATTTAGCGGTATAAAAGCTAGGTCGTAAATATTTCCCACAATCTCGAATCAGATGGAGCGATATAATACACATACACACATGCGATAAATAATAAAATTGCGATAACGCGAGTCATGTCGCGGACAGAAATACGAATTTTTTTTGAAGGGAGAATAGGCGAAGTAACGAAATATTTATTCATGAGATAATCATTTTGACAAAGTATTCCGGGTATGCATTCGCGGACATAATTTATTCTGTTTGACGAAATAATTAATACCAGCACTCTTGTCGCAAACAGTTTTGCAAATTTATACGTTGAAAAATATAATTTGATTGTCACATAATTATTTACATTGACATTTTATTTTATGATGAATTTTTTTTTACTTAAAAATACAACACGTACCTTGTTCCAATTTTATTTTATTAAAAAGAAAAATAAAGAAAAAAATGATAGATTGATCAAACTTTATTAGATAAGTAAATTTTGATGCGCTATTCTAATATTATTTATAAGATAGATACACGCATACATACAAGTTCGAGATGGTCGCGAATAATTTGTCGCGGTAATTTATCGTAATTAACATAGATATTATCAGTCGCGCGCACGATTAATTACGACTCGGGGAAGATGACTTGGTATCGGGAATTGAATTAGACAGAATAATTGTGAAACTTGCGAGGCAGATGATGAAATTACGAAGCGGAAAGTTAATGACGTTAGCACGGCGTTAAAAGGAATTAGACAGACATTGGTGGGAAACTCTCGTAATACGACGAAGAATTAATACCAAGTGTGTTAACATCACTGTTCATATCACGTCGCGGGATTGACTTTGCGCACTGAAAGCGATTTCACATTTGTTGGACTAATACGTCGTTTAATTGGCTTATCCTACCATTATTCATCTTACACTTTCTATCCTTTCCATCGGTTGGAGTAAAAATCGCAACTTGCAATATTTTCTTCCGATACTGCGTGCGTGCGCTGCAATATATATTATACTGATTAGACAAATTAAAAGCAGAGAATTATTTATACGAACAGTGAGCTCTTTGAATGAGAAGAAAATAACTTGCAGGCTAATATTTGCTTAACAGACGTATCAACGTGATGTAAAAATTTCCTGTTTCATTTTCCTGTCGCATTCACTTGTCTTTTAAAAATAATAGCTATGCAGGAAAATAGTTGATGAAGCTAAATTTAAAGAAAAAATATCATTTACACTTAAAATGTACGAAAATGCAAATTATTACCTTGGAATAAAATTTTATACTTATCGAAAGATTAATTTCATTTTTCTTCAATAAAATTTTCGTTATTTTAATCCTATAAAAATCAATACATATCAATACATTTTTCGTCGATATATATTTGTGTGTAAATGTTACATTATGTTTATTGTAAAGTAAAAATCGATTGTAAAATATATATACTGGATAATATGGGACGAATCATTCTAGCAAATAAAGATACACATCAATCAAACGTTTCATTCATCTAATTTTAAAAGCAATTTATACTTAACGCGATATGGCTTTATTTTAAGAGTCCAGGAGCTAAAACAAGAGTCTGACAAATACTAAAATTGTAATGTAGCACGGTGACACGTGTACAAATAACGCGTATCGCGCTCGTGCACACGTCGCGACAACGATCGTTATTCCAGCGAGTTAATTTCGATCAATCGCGACCGCACGGTAGACAACCGATTCTCGCCGAGGATAACAGACCTGTTAGCCTCGTGTTAAGAGTGGCGGAGAAAGAAGAGGAGAAGGAGGTGCAGGGGAAAGATGATGAGGGAGAGACAAGGAGAGAGGACGAGGCAGGCACGATCCATTAGTAGGCACGTCAATTCACCTCTTAAGAAGCGACTTAAAGCCGCTTCCACCTATCTCTTCTTTCCCATTTTTCTCTTTTTCTCTCTCCTTTTCTCTCTCTTACGCTCTTTTTCATACTTATTAGTGACGGCCTTTCGTCTTTTACCTCCCTTACTCTCTTCTTTCTCTCTCTTTCTCGCGCGCACGGTATCATAATTAATGATAATTCGATTAGCGGGACAAGATTGGGTCCTGGCTAAGCAGCCTCCGTCTTTCTTTTGGTACATTTCTCTCGCGGTTGGTCTTCCCCTTTTCCTCTCGAGACCCACTCCACAGTTTTCACCGAAAACGATCAGCGTAAATCCCCGGAAATAAACGCCGACGATTAATCCTACGTCGAACATATTAGACTTGACAGGCTTATTCAGCTTTGTTATAGTTTGGAATCAGATAAGAATAACTTTACACTTTTACTTCTTCATGTTGATGTGATTTCTTTTTTCCTATTCATCATCAATAAAATTGCACGTCAAATTTTAATTTGAAAATATCTAATGAAAATTATTATCCAAGTAAAAATATGCGTTATACATATGAAACGATACATCTTTTTTATTTTGATGCTACGCGATGACATTTAGTCTCATTATATTTTGCAAAATTAAAAATTAATCAAGAATGGGGCAAGAGCTGCATTTATCAAGTGGTTGATAATTTACATACCGACAATATTAAATGATGTCACGCGCACATATGTGTGTGTGTACTTGATTTAATTAGTTTTATTATTAATATATATAAATATTAATTTTAAATAGATATTTCTAAATTTCTAATAATAATTATAATGTGCAGATTGTTACAAAAATTATTAACGCCACAGAGGCAACAAGATACCAATAAAAATTACCATAAGCATCGCGATGTCCGTCGAGCGCGCTCGCTCTTCGTCGGAGATAAAAAAAATGTGCACTTTGACAACGTTAATTTACATCGCTTGTAGAAATGTATTCGATATATAAGTGTTTGCCCATTTTTTTCCCGCTCGTATCTACCAATAATGGCAGCGCCGGCACAAAATTGTTTTGTCGATTCCGACCCTTCCGCCGAAAGTGTTGCGTCGATAACTCGCGCTCTCGCCCCGCGCGCACTTTCAGAATGACACGAACGACAGTTCGCGGGCAGCGTAGGCGAGCCGCGTAGAGACGAGAGTGTCTCGAAACAGGAATTATCGGATATACGAACGTTTCATGTATATACATGTGTAATCGGCTCGCCCGGATCGGTTTCGATCGCCCGATTTGGCTTCGACGTCGAATTAGCGCGCGTCCGTCTGCTTCGGCGAACGAGATCCATCGCGAGATATTAACGATTTTCCAATTATAAATAACGTTGTAAGACGAGAACGAGGCCCTCGCCCCCGTGAACACGCGGAACCACACGTGCGGCAGGTGTGCGACCCGGCTCCGCGCGGGAAACTGACGTCAACACCTATCCTTGGAATGATTGGACAACGTATTAGACGATGTATATTATGTGAGACGTTTCACTTTAATGAAACGAAGCTAATGGGGAATATAAAATTAGAATTTCTAAATTATATGCCAAAGTGCGTGCGGCGTTGATAATGCTATTGATTCTGTTTCACTTTGCTTATTTATTCATATCGTGTCATCTGGAACCTTCATCAAAACATTTCGTTAAAAGTAAGAATAATTGTCCCGTTTTAGTTTGGAAAGGTAAATGTGTGTTTGTGCAATTAATTCTCAATCTTTAATTGAATTGCTTAATGAAAGATGCGCATTTGTTTTTCTCTTTCTCATCTCCAATGTTAGGTAGTACTGGATGAAATGATAATGAATTTAGAAACATTCTTCTATATTTTTATGCATTGCATTTAAATGTATTAATTATTGATTGCGATGATTAATATCACATGCGGCCAGCTGGCTTCCAAAGCGTTTAGTGCATCCAACGTTTAATCATTGATGAATCATAGATGTATAGCGAGGTATTGATTCAAACTATTTCGGCATAATAGAAATAAATTAGATTATGCTTTTATACTCGAATAAAAATTGCTATCAGTCGCAAAATATATAGCATAAATTAAATAATAGCATAAATGGTTTATTACGAAAATGAAAAAGGTAGCATACAGTGAAATTGATCTCATCAGAATGGCAGAAAATCACGCAACGAACATGATTATTATCTAAAATAATATATATTTATTTATACCACTAATGGTTATTTCACTGGACTATAATACTTTATAATCGTGAAGTGTATATCTAAATGTCATGGTATAATTTTATTTTTTATCTCAAATGATTTATATTTTATATTTTAATTTATATTTTAACTTATATTTTGTATATCATTATATCTGCTAAAAATCCAAATATACGCAAATTTTAAGCTACAAAAACAAAATAATTATTTTGTAATGAAAAATTTTGTTTTATATACTATTGAAACAATGATGCTCACGAACAAATGAAACAATGCCATAATTTTACAATAATAAATTACATTTTTATTGATGATATATTTACAATGAACTAATAACAGCTATTAATTTTATTATTGCATTGTGTGAATTTATTTGAGTGCATCAGTTATTCTTTCAAGCCCCCGTTATTTGTCGCGTTCGCTTCCTGATTGTTTTCCCTAAATCTTGCCCTCGGAATTGAGGCGGTCGCACAACTGCAGCGATAATTAATCGAAATTCGATCAAATTGCATTATTGCCGGTAACGCAACTGCCAGACAGGATGGCAAAGCTAATTCGCGGCGCTTAATCGTGCCTGTCCAGCAGGATGCAAGATTCAACGGACGGACAGTGAAATGGTTTAGTCTGCTAATCGAATTAACCCGTAAATGCGAAAAAATGATCGGTCTCCGTAGGAAACTACACGCAGCCGTCGGTCGAAATTCAGTTCATTCTCCCGTCAGGACTATTAGCGCGCCATTGATTTTTTGTTTTGGGCCAACGATACCACCAGAGGTTTCATATCTAAATGCATTTAAATGTAATCAAAGTTGATCTTGTTAATTTTCCAATGCGCACAAAATCGAGTAATTTAAAGTCGAAATCTTGTAGAATTTTAAACACGAAAGAAACCGAAACCTGATAACTGATAAATTGATAAACGACTTGTATAAAATGTGTAATAAATATCCAACGCCCAGAGCGCGATGCTGAAGAAGTGATTAATGACGCGATAGCGACTAATGAACTGCAGATGGGTAGACGTGAAAGAAAGTAATCGACGGAACGGATAATCGAAATTGTATCGTTAACGAGTCTCGAAAGGCAGCATGAATATTTTGTAGTTTGAAAATCAATGTACTTTGCATATGTTATCTTAGAATGGAGAAGGAAACTTCGGTGAGGACGTCGTGTTTCTGTGTCGATCAATCCGACGGTATGAGAAAATGATGAGAGCCTTTGCTAATTCGCGTCGCGTTTGTTCATTCAGGATTCTGACAATTAAATGTACAGACAAAGAAAGAGAGAGAAACACGCTGGTTTAATGAACAACAAGATATTTAGTTTTTCACCGTTTACCGAACTTTGGCCGACCGACTAGAGAATAAACAGTGTAACAATATTTACCTGGGACGCGAACTTGTTTAGCAAATTCCAAAGTAAAATATCGCGTTTTTTTTTATTGCAATAACTGAGTGATCCCAACATATTGCAAAATATATATACGTACAAAATAATATTTTCCTTCAGATTTTGGCAAGTTTCAAAGACTCTTTCAAGTCAATATTAATGCTTTAATCTCTGATAAATTCTTCACGTCATTTTAATTTATATTAATATTAATTTCAGTAGAATATACACTAGAAGAAGTAACTATTATTTTCATGTTTTAAACAATCAGAAAACAAATAAATTTCGAAATTTTGTAAAGAACTTATAATGTAAAATCGTATCTAAGGGAAAATATAGGAATAATTTTGCATATTAAGTTATAATTAGTAATATAATAGCAAAGTTGCGTGTGGTACCAGTATTTTCCTGCGTGTCGCGATTTGTGTCCTCCATCTCCTGATGAGTTCTTTTATGACTGGCCAATCCAAGAATCGCATCGATGCTGTGTCTCGGGGTGCTACTGGCCGGTTTTGGTAAAACGATGTCCTGACTGTTTTGAGAAGCCGTGTCAACCAACTGCTGAGAATCCATCGTCGGGGACTCGTACGCAGGACTCCTCGCAGAGATTGCTTCGAGCTGGACCACCTTCTCGCCGGTTAAGAATCCCGCGAATGATTCTGCAGATGCACTACAGCTGGATGATCGCGCGATGAAACTTTTTAGCACACGTGTTTTTCACCGTAAAGTGCATCTCGAATAACATCGCGCACCGCTTGAGAGGCAAGAGGGATTCATCAGTTTCAATAATGTTTATAAAACTAAGAGAAAAGATATCAGATTTAGAAAAGCGTGCAGAGATTTGAAACCTTTGTTTCCGCGAGATTGTCTTGGAATGTTTAGACCGCATCAATCGGTTGACGAGATCATGTCCGCGAAATTAAATTAGGTCTCATAAAACGCATCCACTCCGATGTGTTGGTTCATTCAATGCACAGAGCTAAACTTCATAACGAATCCCTGTCGTCACTTATCACCTCTTCACAAATCATGGCACTGTCATTAACATTTTTCGTCGACGAAACTGACTCGTCTCTTCTAACATCAGTCAACGATGGATGTTTGTTCACCAAAATTCGCCAAAACATTCATCGCCAATCCTAGTCTTCTAATCTTCAGGAACGATACGTTTCTTTGCTATTGTTTGCCGACTCCAGATTATCGCCTAAAATCCGAATGTCTTAAGTACGGAGCCTCTCGAATGTTCCGCTTCCACTGCGATCGCCTACTTAGACCAGGGAAAAGCGACAGGGGGGAAATGTACCCTCCGATCCCTCGACGGAATGACATTCGACCTCGTCCTCGTTCATTCACTTTCTCAGGCGTCAGATGGAATCTTCCCCGTCGAAGCTCTTGAGCGTGCGTCGTGTCAACGAGGACTAGCCGGCCGTCGTCTATCGGGGTGGCCTTTGTTGCAGCTGTACACAACTACTCCCGGAGAGACTACTTGCCGACGAAAGAGGTGGTCCGGGCAGCAGCATCGCGAGGCGTGGCTCGATTCGACGAATCGGCGGGGTTGTTCGTTGAATCCGTGGCCAATCGCGACCAGGATACGGGAACATGGCGAGATCAGCGGTGCTCAATCGAGGGGTTTTGCTGGTAACCCTCTCTCTTAGATGGGGTAGCCGCAGGGTTGAGGAGGGCGGACTGACTCCCATGACGTGTCTCGACCCCACCAGGGTGTGTACGTGCGAACGTCACGAGGGTAGCGTGCACGCGCATGTGTATGTGTGCCCTTGCGACTGTACACGTACACGTAGGGGATGAACGCACACGGCTGAGCAAACTCGCGCGCACACGCGCACCACGAAGGGGTGGTTCACCTAAACAGAGGCGGATGGTACACACACGCGGCCGGAGTGGGTTGATTCTTGCGGCGGATTCTGGCATCCCCTGTAATTGCCAGAAATGAGGTAAAGCTTACCGCTTATACGCCGAGCCTCCTACGCTTCTGGATGCCCCGCAGATTCGCGAGGACCTTACGCCCTGCTTTTGTCCGCGATGCACCCCGTGCATTCTCGATTCGCATCGAGAGGAGAGTTTATGACGACGTGATTCGCTTTCATTAAGGGAAAGAGATTAAAAATTGTTAACGTAGCGCCGACAAAGTTGACGACTTTAACTTTTGATTTTTACGCTTTTGCGAGTAAAAATTCAACATCATGTTTATACATCGAGTTTAGCGGAGTTTTACCGTTTTTTAAGGAAGACTGAAGGATTTATATATCGCATTCGCGATAAATGACCTTTCCGACAACGAGGTATTTATTTCGCGGCTATTTTACCGCGTTGGACAAACAAAAATATTATTCCTGCATGAATGTCATTGGGAAATTTCGCGCGATACAATAAAGTAAAGCCTCGTTTATATTTTATTGGCTGTAGTCGAAGCGTTGGTATATTTACGTAATGTCAATTCGATGATCACGCACGTATATTGTAGCATTTTGCGCGTGTACAATAGCATACAATCTCGTCGTCGCTCGCGCAAACGTTGCAAATTGAAATAAATTGTCTCATTCTACAAGTTTAAAAACAAATATCATGTTTGCAAATAAATTTGCAATAACTATCCGGGCCACCGGTATTCTTGTCAATTTTACCATTTAATATTATCACTTATATCATATAAACTCTTAAAAATCTTAAACCAATCTTTACCATAATGCTACGTAATAAAATTGCTCGTCGGATAAGATAAAAATTTATTTCGGTAAAAATAGCGTTTGGAGAGATTTTTCTTTCTTTTTACCGTTATTTCCTTCCGCAAATCCCCCTCTTCCAGTCCCCCTAAAATTAGCTTCGCGACAAAGAGACGAGAAGTGGACGTTTTCCGGTTACCAGAATGGCGGATCCGGGGTTGGAAATTGTTTCTTTTTTTTTGCCGACGCGCCCGCCGAAAACCGTGCGCACAAAACGAATCCCCGTTTCCCATTCCGCGTTCGATTCCGCGTATCGTCGTTACCATTTGGCGTTTTAGCCCAGGGGGAAGTGTACGCCCACAAAACCGCGCCACAAAAGATATCCGCCTGTAGCGAAACAGTAGCTACTCAAAATCTATCCGGCTAAATCGAAGCAAATTATACGTTTGCGGACGAGAGAGAGAGAGAGAGAGAGCTCGCGTTCTCCTTCCGTTATGGGAAAGGCCCCTTCGAAAATTCGCCACCGATTATAATTCGATTGCGCGATATGCGCTGCATTTCGCCAGAAAAAAGAACCCGCCGCACTCTTGGCGCAAGAAGTGTCGGATGAGTCACATGTATTGATATTGCATTTATTCGTCAGAGACACGTATTTAATTCTTTTTTAATTTTAATATTAAAATGAAAATTTTTGACAAATCTCATCTTACAACACTTTTCTTTCTATAACGAAATATATCTTCTTTATTCCGTAAACAGTAAATGGAAATTGAAAAAAAAACTCTTCCTATTCTTTACAGATTACTAGAATAAATTTTGAAAATTAAATTATAATTTGAAAATTAAATTAAATTATTATAACTTACTTTGAAACATAATTAATCACGTTCTACATAAATGAGATGGAAAATAATCTTCATATATAATTGATTAATCAAGCTTTCGAAATTACTTTTCGATTGCTGTGATATTTTAGAGAAACTAAGTATTTTATAACATGTTCTTCGAAAATCAATAAAATAGAGGGACAGAAAAGCATGCGAGAGATAATAAAATCGAGATGAATTTAATTGCAACAATAGCACATCCATTCACCTCGCGTTTCAAAGATCGCTCGAAAGCGATATTCCCACGTGCTTTTTCGGCCAGTATTGTACTCGTACACGCGCGCGAAACAATTTCGCCATTTTCATCGGCGTTCAATCTCCGCTACGAATCTGGCTCGCGACCCCCGGTGAGGCGAGGAAAGCTTTTAGGTCCCGCAGAAATCAGATCACGAGTTGCATTTAACCGGATCCCACTTACCGCGATAAATATCTGACGGTGGAGCGAGAGGGATCGGCCCGAGTTTTAGATCGGCGCGTTTACTCCGCGCCGGTTTTGTCCCGGCTCCGTTTTCCCGGGGCACTTAGCTCCAGTTTTAGCTAATTTCTCAGACAGCGATCTTTCAGCGAGCTCTTAAGAGGGCTCCAAGTAAAGCCAGGTAGCTGCGCCGTCCGTTAAACGTTTCGACTTAAACTAAAGGACTGACGGTTGACTAACGATTTTTTTAAAAGACAAAAGAGAGAGGAGCTGCGAGAGAGAGAAAGAGAAATATGAATGACTGTCGCTTATTAAAAAATAAGCAGTATGTGTTTGTAAAGTTGAGATAAATATTATAATGCAAAAAAATCAATATTGTCTAGTTAAATAATTCAGTTGACGTATTTTAAATTATAAAGTTACAAGAACAATATATACTGTATATTAGGAATGAATAAAAAACTCTGAATAAAATTTTTTATTCATTCCTAGAACCTTCCATTGATCTAAAATAAATTGATATCTTGTAATCAAAATTTTATAAATATGTTAATCAAAGAGATACGTGCTTTTCAATGAAAATAGTTGTAAAAAATGAGAATATTAATATATTGCAATATTTTTTATAAATATAATTAAACCTATTCGAGACAGAGAGAGAGAGAAAAGTAATAAATTTTTCATTATTGTTTTTCATTATTACTGAAATCTTTTACATGTAAATGTGGCTGTTAAAAAAGTTATCACTCGATATCTTTAGATTGTTGAAACGATAATGTCCTATATGAATATACTACATTCCGTAGAATAAGAGGAATTGGATACCACCTCAAAGCGACGTTTCAAACTGTATAAACTCGCTATTCTTCTCCTATCATCCACGGTCCATCGAAAGCGGATCGGCTCGAAATTACCGTAAATTCGGTTTCTGTGTGTATCCAGATTTCTCCACTCGATACTCCTCGACTGTGTCATTGTGGCGTGTTCTTGGATCCGTTATTGGTTCCTATCGGTCGCTCACAATGGCGCGTGTCCGGCCGTCGAAAGGAGCAGCGCGCCGAATGCACGCTTCTTTCGAGGAGAACTGTTTGCAAATCTGACGCGAGTCTCTCGACGAGCCACAAAGGGAGGACCGCTCCTCGTGTCCATTCTTGTGTCCTCGCGAGAGCGCAGCTGCCTAGAGGGACCCGCGATGATCGAGATAAGTCTAATTTCGTTTCGGCGGACCCCGAGCTCCAAAATCCGCTCCAATTTTCTCTCCCGAATCCTTCCCGCCCTCTCTTTCTCTAGAGACTCTCTTCGAGGTGCGAATCAAGACACAGAGCGCGGGATAAAAGACGGGATTCCAGAGTGCAACTCCGTTTCTAGAGCGAGTCCCCACCGCGAGAGATTCATCGGATCCTGCCACGAGAAGCTTGTTTGGGTCCACGGTAGCCGTTCGCTGTTTTCGTTTACCATTGTAAAGCGGTCAGACGGATTTCAGGTTTGGGAAAACTCGCAGCGGGTGGCGCTCTTTGAGGTCGGATCTACGGATTTCTGTCGTCTGATCCGTTGTGTACGACGAGTATACAAGTGAAATGCTGCGCGAGGATTTACTCGTTCGCTCGTGCAGCCTCGCGAGAGAGGAAGAGGACGTTTCGCGAAACGACGGAGCGAGTCTCGTCTCGAATAAAATTTGCCAACAGACTGAAAAATACACCATAGCCCAAACGCACACGTTAACGAAACATTTAGACCGAATTTGAGAGATTTTGTTGCTCCTTCTCTGTCACAAGTATCTCGCGGTGGACGTACAAATATCGTACAATTATGAAATTTTCATCGATGAGGAACCTTTCGGCCACCCGTCTCGTGCAAAATATCAATTAGCGCAGTGTGCGACAAGAAAATGTTATTTCCAGCCACGATGAGAACCGCTGGGACTGCATATCCAGAGAGCAAATTACGTTTGCAGCCCACAGGACAGAGTAGCGCATCCTCCCTCTGTCCCTCTCTCTTTGCAGCGCGCATTTGCTCCATCCGACCTTCGTTTTCCTCTCTCTCTCTCTCTCTGTTCAGCTTTGCTTCCTCTGTTTTCCTCTCGCTGCTTTCCCTTCTGCTGGCTCTTTCTCCTTTCTCTTCCCTCTCTCATCAATCGCTCGTCTCTCTCTCTCTTTCCTCTCTTTCTCTCTGGCCAGATTCCTCTCGCTCTCTTCCCCTGGCGGCTCCGCCGTGGTACTCCAGCTTAATTAACTGTGTATACACTGCAGTCAACTCCTACCGTTGTCTTGCTCCCGCCAATTGGAGCTCGGGCCCGAGTCCTCTCGTGCCTCCACACGCCCGCAACGCCGACACACGCCGGGGGTATCCTCCGTTTAATTCTCGCGGCATGATTTCATCAAGTCAACCATCTCTGTGCCGTCTCGCTCGCTCCTTCTCTCTTCGTCTCTCTCGTTCTCTCTCTCTCTCGCTCTCTGTCGTTTCCTTTCTCTCGCGCTCGTGCAGTAACTTCTCATTTTAGAAGCACCTCACGGCCTTCACAGCCGTGACGAAGATTATCGTTACCGTAACAAGATAATCCAGTGTGCAATTTAGCGTCGATTATTGTACATTTTATCGGCTCGCACGTGAATTAATATCTACGAACCGTCGGGATGAGTAGCGAAAGACGAGCTGCAACCGGTCCAGAAGAGAGCTCTTTTTTTACTAGCTCTCGTATAAATGATGTATATGATTCTCATTGGTTGGACCGCGCGTTCTTTTGTACGTCGAATTAACAGATTCGCGAATGGAAGCGGAACGTGTTTGAATTTTCAGCGCGGGATGTGAATTGGAATTGCGAAATTCATTGAATAAAGCCTCTACATTTCTCATTAGAAGCGTCTATGCAGATCAAAGCTCTTCGTTATTTTCAATTAAACAGTGGCGGATTTACGGATAAGCGGTCTAAGCTTTACGGTCTGCATTATGAAGAGACTTTCGAGAGAATCCTATGAATTTATTTTCTAAAAAATCTCCAATATTGTTACGAAAAATCTTTATAAATATTTTCACAAGCGAGAAAGTCAAAAAAGATCAAGGAGTAAATAGATTAGAAGAATAAAGTATTAAGCACATTCAACTTTGACATTTAACTCTCTTTACTCTCTTTGTAAGCTTACGTTGAGAGTTAATTATTAGCAGTAGCTATTAATACACATG
Organism: Camponotus vicinus; assembly: GCF_025532165.1. NCBI lineage: Eukaryota > Metazoa > Arthropoda > Insecta > Hymenoptera > Formicidae > Camponotus > Camponotus vicinus. The sequence continues at coordinate 526,548 of NW_028141947.1, forward strand.
GCGTAATTTCAAAAACATTACAGAATTGAATCATTATTCTTCAACAAACATTGCTTGATTTTACATTGTGATTCTTGCGAGAGAGGGATACGTATATTTGTAGCGCGCGTGTCGGATTCTACAAGGGGTTGAAATAAACATAGACTCGCGATGTTTCTCGAGAACGTGTGGGCGACTATTTCGACTAACTCTGTGTCAAACTGCGAAGCAGCGCAGAATAAACCGGCGTTAAACGATGTAGAAGCCAACCACGTTGCTTCTGCGCTATGCCGTCCTGACGCTCCATGAAAGCGCGGCGAAATCTCTTCGACGCCGGCGTCGCTCGCGTCCCCCTCGCCCTCCTCCGCGCTCTCCCCCGCTTTCCGCCCCCCTCCTGTCGTTTCGTCGCGATGAAGACAGGGAGGACGCGCGCGGGAGGGTGGACGATTTGGCGTGTACAAAAAGCACAAAATTAAATTTCGCTCCCCTCGCGCACGCAATATACGAGCCTTGGTTATACGACGGTCGGGATGGGGGACGTGAGGTCTCTCTCTCCAATGGCGTTTAGCGGTACGTTAACTATCATTCGGTCTCGCCCTGGGGCCAATTCGCTAACCCGTGTTTACCGATGCCCAGGGCGCTGTTAAATAAACTACGGGGACCGTGGATCTGGGGTCAGGCGGCCGTACGCGCGATTAAAAGCGTAGCCGTCAAGAGAGACGCGGGTGTCGAGAAAGCAATGCCGGGCGAGCCGTCAAAGTTCGAAGATCGAGGGGATCGTTCTCATCGCTTGGATTCGCGACTCGAGGGCCCGGGGCCCAAAATTCACAAAAATCTGATTTTTTCAAGCTCAACCCCCAGATTCGATTTCTGTTTCCCTTGAAAAAGGATATTAAGTTGTCTGGCAAAGAATAAAATTCTTTGCACTGTTGATATTATAATTAAAATAATTATTAAAATATATAATAAATAATTATTAAATTATTAAAATATTCTATTATTTAATCATTAAATATACATCTTTTATTACAGCTTGTACTATTTATAACATGTGTGAGCAAAATGTGCGTACGTGTGCAGATACCGATAAAGTTGTTGGATGCAGAGAAGTCTAAGGGCGCGTTATCAGATTTAAAATCGATTACGATAAACCTTTATCGTAAAATCGGATCGCTGCAGATGGACCACCCTTGCTTCCTGCTGCGTGCATATGCCCAGGATACATGGCACAACAAGGTAAGGCGTGCGTTGGAAGTTGCGACGTATTTATCTCTGTTGGATACCTTTGTAGCCGATACGAGAGTACCCTTTCGGGCCATGTGTTCCGTTTACTCCGACTCTCGCTCTCTTTTTAGCCGCAGACTCTTGTTAGTTGCAACAGTAATAACGACGTTACATGAAACATTTGCGTAAATTAATGTTCGTTATACCAAGAATATATCGAAAATAAAATTGTTGATACGATCTCTTTAAAACGTAAATTATTGTTACAAAATTTAAATGTTTTTATATATTAGATATTGTGTGAAAATCTCTCTTAAATTATTGATTTAATATTCTTACATTGTCAGTGGAATATTAAGACATGTTTCATGTAAAATATATTCTGAATCTTCATTATATTTCTTCATATATTTCATTATATTTCTTCATATATTTTTCTTTTATATATGCTTATGAAAGCAATATGTTAATTTATTTAAAGAAAATTTTCTCTTTATTGTTTCAGCGAAATTTTATTCCACGCAGATATTCCATCACAATCCATCATTCTATCTCAAGTACTCCGCAATATCTAACTCTAACGATATTTTGAGTTAGCGATTCCAACGAAGGTTAACATTTCTTCTTCGCAAACTCCCTCCTTCCTCTCCCTCTCAATCAAGTGTGAAAACTTCATACCGCGGTAGTCGCTCCATCTTTTCCTTTTTCTCCCTCAGCTCCCCGTCATCGCCGAGGACTCCCACCTTGAGACCCCTTATCCAGGATATGTGGTGCATGGCTGGCTCAAATCCCGGCGCAGTTGTGTATCGGGATTCGAGCGGAAGGCGCGGTAAGACGAGGGTGAGACGAGCGAGCGAGCGGGCGCCCCACGCCAGCCATGTTTGCGGGTTTATAAATTGGGTTCAGCGCTGGGGATTTTTCTATTAGGACAAAATTGGTTCTTTCAACCGCCACCAGAGCGGTCGGCCCACCCCCGAATCCCTCCCTCCCATCGATCCACGCTCTTCCACACTCGTTGCGACTCGCGTTGATCCTCTCTTTCTCGCCCTCTCTTCCTCCTCTTTTTCTTCCCTCTTTCCCAGAGCGCTTCCATCTTCGTCCTCTCTGTCGCGTCCTCTTCGTCTCTTTCGCACGACCGAGAGCCAGAGGGATGATGGGTGATTTGCCAGGGGCTGGTGCACCGGTCCGGGAGGAGGGGTGGAACGTTCGCGGGAGGGCAGGACGCGCTCCAGGGGAGGGATGCTCGTGGCAACTCTCAAAAGTCGATATTTCCGTCACCGGTGTTATCGATGTTTCCTACATTCTGTGTCCAGCGTCACCATAAACGAGGTTACCGATCAAAGTGGCGCCGGCATCGTCGGCCGCGGCGTCTCTCTTAGGTGCGCGGATGTTGTTACGGTGCGGCGATTTTATTCGCCGGAATTGGGATAATGCGGCACGTGGATTATATCGTCCAGCATCTGTATTATCCAAACTAATTGTTGGAGCTAATTTAATCTTGAAAAGAAACATTGTAGATTCTCCTTCGTTACTTTGAGCATCATCGACATTGAAGGAGAATTAATTCACTTGCGAAACTTTATTCAACTTGTACCAATTGCAAGAAAAATTATTTAAATGTCTTATTAGCTTCTTTCTGCGCTATAATAAATATTGTAGAGCAAGTTATTGTTTTACCTGTACCACGGAAAATATAAAAAAATCGATAAAAGATATGTAATTCTGTCAATTGGAAGCAAGTGACGTAACATGTAAAATATCTTATAATGGTGAACACACGCGAAATGACCGATACTTTCGCGATCTTATCAGACCTGTCGGCGCGAAGGAATTTAGAAATCGCGCCAGCTCAACAACTGCGTCTCGTTAATTTCGTCGTTCGCACTTAGCGCGAGCACACGGCTTCCAATAAGAAAATTTAATTAACCACGCACTCCGCTTCGGGCGGGAATTAATTAGATCTCGCCGTGCAATTAACGGGAACGCGATTGTTCGCGATACTCGTGCTTAAGTGACGCCTGCCACTATCTCTCTCCCTCCCTCTCGCTCCGTCCCTCTCGGGGTTCTAATTAGCCATCGCCATTTTTCCATCGGGCACCCCATTATCGGCCATTGAGGCAAGAGCGGGGCAAGCCGGAATAGAAGTTTAATGAAGTTTACCGCGGCAACGAGATGATTTCACGAATACCCCCGAAATGGGAACACACCTATTTCGCGATGTCATAAACCCGATGTGACGTGCAACGACGGCCGAATCGACCGCATTTATCTCCGTAATCGGTAAAACGATTGGCGGGTCTCCGCGTAAATCACGCTCGTGTTTTCTCGAAACGATTCTTCCCAGGTAGCATTTTGCGAGCGGGATAATAACGATTCCCTGGTAATAGCGGTCGTCGCGGTTCCATTTGCCTCTCGTTGCGAAATTTGCGTTTTGCATTTTATCACGCCAACGTTATATTCCGCTTATCGTTTTCCGCATAATTTTGCATTTTTCGCGCGCGTTTTTTTCTCGAATCACTTCCCTGAATTATACGCACTGCATTATGCGCGCAAACTATACTACTTATCGAGGCAGTTTGAAGCGTGTAATCTCGAATCAGAAATTTAAATTAATCATTATTACAATTTCAAATAATAACGATACAAAAATTTTATTTTAAATTTCCCCAGCGGAATCTTTTTAACTTATTGAATCAATAAACGTATATTTCATGTTTTGGAATTTCATACATCATAAAGTTGGACGAGTTTAAAAATTACAGCAACATTCTTGCAACAAGATTGCATAAATAAAGTTATTGTTACAATGAAAAAACGGGAGGAAGAAATGGAGATATTCCATGCCTATTGAGAAATATGCTATTTATCGAGGTAGTTTGAACGAAGCGGGTAATCTCGAATCAGAAATTTAAATTAATCATTATTACAATTTCAAATAATAACGATACAAAAATTTTATTTTAAATTTCCCCAGCGGAATCTTTTTAACTTATTGAATCAATAAACGTGTATTTCATGATTTGGAATTTCATACATCATAAAGTTGGATAAGTTTAAAAATTACAGCAACAAGATTGCATAAATAAAGTTATTGCACGACAAAGTTAGAGCTGAACGCAAGAACAAGGGGTAATCAAAATCAGTTTACAATGAAACAACGGGAGGGAGAAATGGAGATATTCCATGTCTATTGAGAAATACTTAATAATTCGCTCGGATAATTCGATAAGCTTCTGTAATCTCGAAAAGTTGCTTCCCCGATCTCTCAGGGCATTTTCCGACGCCCATGTCGCTCTTTGTTCTCGACCGGGCGAGCGTAATGCGTGCGATATGCGACAGGCAGACTAAACGAGAGCGAACGATTGCGAAGCTCTCCCAGGGTGAAATTATTCGATTTGCCGCGACAGCGCAGCACGAGATGCGAGTACGCGGTGGTATATACGTCCCGCGTTGACGAGCGTGGAGGGACGCCTCGTAAGAGAACGACGGTCATTTGGCTTGACTTCATAAGTCATTAGAATCAGCCCCGAATCGAGTCGTTTGCAGCAAAACACCCAGCACGAGTACAGAAAGTTACGTACGTGTGTAAACAGGGTGTCCTGGAAGAAATAATCAAATTTCGACGGCGAACAATTCGCGCTCGATTATCCCCTCGAATTTTGATACCAGATATTCTTATAAACAAAATGAGGATCACTTGAAATTAATGTATGAAGCGTAAAGATCTGACTTGCAACCCTCAAGTTTAAATTTGTGACAAGTTATAAAATATCAATGTCTTTCTCTGGATTTTAGTTACATTCTATAAATTCATATGTAGTTTTTTTGGTCGATATTGCAATAAAATTTATTGTAAATTGATCGAAAAAGTTATACACAGAATATCATCCGGCAATTCTGAGACACCGTATATAACTGGCGGACTTTAGGCGGGAGAGGAATGCGGGGCGCGCCTAACCAAATTACATCAATCCCATTTCACATCGTTTTGACATGGCAATTGAATTGAGTCTCGCGCAACTGTTGTGTTTTTGGCCGCGCGGAGGAGAGGCTCCGAGGATGACGAGGTTGTCGAGATCGAGAAGGAGAAGCAAGTGGTGCCGATTCCGTAACAAAGTGCGACTAATGATCCAATATACAGTTTTCTGTCTCTTTTTGTCTGTTTATCGCAACGTGAACTTGAAACGATTTTTCACAATAAAAATAATAATATCTTTACAAAATGTTTACAAGAATTTAAATCTAAATCGCAAGCACACATAATAAAGACTTTAATAAATTTTTCTGATAAAGATTCGAAGGAAAAATATATTAATATATAAATATAAGATATAAATATAAGAAATATTATCTAAATGCATCAAGTAGTCTTGTTTAGGTTTGATCAGGCATCAAAAAGACGATTACCAAGAATAAAGAAAAATAAAAATTTTTTATCATCAACTTTAAATATTGAATTAATAATTGAAATATTGAATTAAAATTTTTGCTATAACTCAGTAAAATATTCACAAAATTCGAAAGTCTCGTTCTGGTTTTCTTGGTAGCTCGTGTACGCGAGTCTGAGCAGTGCGCATCCTTCTTTCCTTCCTTCCGCACCCTCGGCAGAAAACGACGAATAACGGCATGCGAGGGCGAATGGTATTCGAGTATTCACCCCGAGCTTCCCCGAAACGTTCGCGGAAGGGCGGCCGGTGGATAATGGTGGCGCGAGGCAAGTGCCTTAACTTTTCCTTATCGAAAATAAGTCGTTAGCCGGCCTTTCATCTTTAAACGAGTTTTCGCGGCGCGCTGAGTTTTTACCCGACCCGAGTCGGGTCCCTCCGTCATCCCCTTCCTCATTTCTGGGCCGTTCTCCTCAGCGTGCGACCCTCTTGTCGGCACTTTCGCGCACGTTGCCTCGGTTTAAGGGATTTTTCAATTTCGCCACGGCAAGCTAATTTAATTTCTGGCTACGACCTGTGCGCGCCGTAAAGAGGTAGTTATTATACGCGACGTTTGCGTTCCGGGTCAGCATGGTCGATTGTTTCTTTCTTATTTTCTTTTTCATCGGCTTAATTGCTGCGGTAAACCTTTTCCGGTGAGTGATTACGTATATTTTCTATCCGAGAGGAGGGAATTCAATTTTAATGACGGGTTAGAGCGGTTTAAATAATACATTGATATTATACTGAGTCGATTGAGTTAGCAAGATTGCCAACAGAATTTTCCTCTTTATGCTATCTCACTTGAATGCATCATAAACATTCAAATAATAGAAATATTTCCGACGAAAAATTGCATATATTAAAGTAATATAATTGCACAAAAGAGCGCATATATTTATAATAATTAATTCTATTAAACTTCCGATTTGTTTTACGAGAGCATCATATCGCAAAAGAGAAAGTTTGTTCTCCAACAAAGAAATTACACAAATTAATACATCATTTTTTTCGTTGATAACTTGACTTGATTTCTCTATAAATAAAACGTAAAGAGTCAGCGGAATAACGAGAAACACTACAACGCGATCAGACAAATTACTATCAGCAGTTTTTCTCGAATAACTGGCTTGACATCGATTATATCGTGTTCCAATGAAAGAAAAATACTTGTCTTCCGAGAGAAAATCGAGTTCGGTAGACGGGTAAGCAGGGTGCTCCGAAAGCACGTTGCTTCATTGTTACCGTCGGTTTCTATATAGGGGAAGCGAGAAGTAACGGTCCCCCTTCCCCTGCCGTTGTTGGCCTCGTGGTGTGGCTTAGAGGAGCACAATGCTGTAAAACCGCCGGCAAATCCGCTTACAAAGTGACATCTTTACGCAATTACTAGTAATTGGTCGCTAGTCGTGCTAAATCCTCGTAAACCTAATTAGGATAAAGAATGCAATCGGAGATGTTTCAAGGGGAATAGTCGGTATCTCTCGTCGTGTCGGGAAACGACGGGAATTCGCTCGCGTAAAAATGTATAAGAATCTGGAAAACTTTCATCGCGAACGTATGAGCGAAAGGTTTGAAATTTTTAGCATCATAAGTGTTGAATATTAGAAGCGGAAAATTTTGTCGCGGTTGTGTGATGCGAGCGCTTAATTTATTCAGCGAGTTATTAAGAAAAAATGTTATCATATTTTCTTTTCATTACAACATCGAGGGGAAAAGCCGAGTGTGATTATGGTAATTTGATAATTAATTTTGATGAATTTTGATGAATTATATGTAATTTGGATTTGCTTCTACAAATGAGCTTTTATTTAAGAGTTTTTACCTTATCTGTAAAATACAATTCTTACACAAACACACACGTATGTACTAGTTTTTATGTATTTGTATGAACTTTGAGACCTATGAAAAAGTTACCTGCAGACATATTCTAACGAAAATCATATTTTACGATGCGCTTTGAACATTGCAGTCATTTAAAGTCGCGATCCAGTAATTTCGAGGAAACGAAAACGCAATCGATTTACGCTACGAACGTGATAATCGCTTTATCGAAATCGAGTAATAATCAAATGAAAGCATTTCGCCCCGACCCAGATGAGCGTCTTAACGAAGTTCATCCGAATTATCAGCAATTATCGGGCCTTCAGTATAATTCTGTTAGCGACACTGAAGTTGGAAAAGGCGCCGCTAAAAGCATTCCCCCGAAAGGTCAAATCAGATTGCTGAATTGTTGACAGAAATCATTTCGAACGCAATTACGTAATTTCCTAAAATACGTCGTAATTTCTGTTCTCTTGCAAAAGTTACGATCTACGAGTCTAATGACAAACAATTATTACATACCATGAATACAAATGAGTAGAAATTAAAATGAAAAAGGTGAGACACTTTCTGACATTTGAATTTTTAAAGAAAAATATTTGGAAAATTAATATCTCAAAGTATTTATCGCATAAAATAGCGTAATCTCGAAGGTGGAAGATAGGTGAGGGTGTCGCGTCAATGATTCGTTCAAACAAGAAATCCCGAAACAGGGGCGTTTCACGCTCGCGTCTGTCGACAAAATTGCCCTTCTTCTCGTCTGCCCTTTCTTCGAATTCAACGAACGAGTGTTGCGGCAAAATTGTCACTTATACGCCAACTTCGAAGGAGATAAAGAGAAAACGAGGGCGAGGGTACGGTCGAGAAAAAGATGACGGAGAGAAGAGGGAGACGACGAGAGCGAGAGAGAAGAGGCGAGGGGGGAGAGAGAATTTTCACCTACGAGAGTACACACGTTGTTACACATTGGGGAGAAGTTGCGCTCCTCCTGGCGAAGGGACGGCTTTTCTGGGGCGGCTTACACGGTGCGTCAGACCGGGCCAGACCGAAGGAAGGCGTCTTTTACTTCTCGAGAGAAACGCGCGACGTGTGGCGACAATTCCATTGTGCATTTCATTCGGTCGGCCGCTTTGAGATACAAGTACGCATACCCTTTGTCCTCAAACAGCGCCGGGATAAAGTGCGGGAGGGGGGGAGGGTGCAAGATGGGGTAGAAGGGAACGGCGGCGGCGGCGGCTAGAAGGGACAGGGGGATTCTCTGTATAGGTGCCGGAGGATTACGAGAGGTGAAAAAGTATTTTGACACCCCGTATAATGGGCCGGCCACGGGGAGCACCCAATTAGGTATCGTTGGGGCATGAACGAGAGCCACAGCACGAAAAAGATACAAAACTGTCTTGCAAGTGGTTTCGCGGGATCAATGGCCATAATATGTTTGGGCTGGATTGCTGTACGTGTTGCGGGGATCTACGATCTTCGTTCGCTCCGTTTCAAGGGAGACTGAGAGCTTCGCGATGTAAGTAGTGTCCTTTAGACTCGGTTTTGTTCCTTGAGGAAGGATGGAAGAACTTGAAGAAAAACGAGTCCTTTTCATAAGAGACGGTATCATGCCTATTTGCGTCGTAACATGCTAAAACGACAAAGTGTGACGTTTCACCAAAATTGAATTTCTAGAATTACTGCAAATTAAAGAAAAAATATGTAAGAAGAGATTAATCCAAGATAGAATATTTATCTATCTCTACTCCATTTTATTATCCACGTCATTTTAAAGAGTATTATACCTACATTTCATGAAAAAAATCATTCTAATTTAAAAGATTCTTGAAAAACAAGCGTACACACATGTTCAAAAAAATCCTGAAAAATTTTAAAATTATTAAGACAATTATTTTACTATCCAAAAAATAGTACTATAATTCAGCCGAATAATGCAATTAAATATGAGAATGAAGGAGCAGCGTGTTGTGTGAAATTTGGAAAATGTAACGATCGACCTTTTGCTCTCGCAAGTGTATTCTCTTCGCGATAATCTCATCCTCCGGAACTTTCCCCCCTTCGTACAAGACGTCGTCCGCGTCACAGCGGGAAAATAATGAAATTTCAGGATAACCGGTAGGCAATTCATAATCGTTGAATGATTTCTATTAACGGTAACGACAGTCGGCAGTCGAAGGTGCCGAGAGACCGCCGAGAAATTGTAGGAAGGCAATCTCCCGTGAGAGGAGATGGGCCGTTTTTTCTCGTCGCCTCCGCCGCCGCTGAACCGTTGGATGCCCGTCTCTCTGCTTCACCACAGAGCGCGATGATCTATTTCCTATCGAGCTCGTTCCTTTTTTCTCTCCGAGAACTAACTCACCTACGAAGCGATATCTCGCCGTTCCCGGGTCCGTTAATTCGTCTCCGTCGTTCTTCTCCTCCGTTTCACCTGTGGAGCTCGAGGAGGACTCGAGCTACGGTGACAAACGGAAGACGCGAGGGGCTGCGAGGGGATGAAGAGAGACGAAAGGGTGATTTTAGATCGGCTAATATCGTTTCGCTTTTAATGAACTTCTCTGTTCGTTAAGTACGTTTCTCCATCTCCGACTTGGTGTCCGTTGAACGGCACCTCCATCGTAGATAGAGAGAGATATACTTTCCACTTACGATCGTTTGCATCTGTCCTTCCAACCGGAACTTCGCGCCTTCGTGTCATCTACGCGCGACATTTCGCGGAAACTAAAACAGAGCGAAAGACGAAACTTAATTGCGAGATGCAAACTTGCATACGTATGGTTTTCTATGATTTGTAATTTTATGGTAATAGCTATTGTTGTTGTCGTTAACGAGTGCATTCTATGAATATCCGATGTAATATATTGATATGTTGGCTGTTTAGATTTTTATTATTAGCTCAGCTCACAATTATTATGTTTCAAGTTTTTAATAATTTTGTCCAGTAATCCATTACGTTTTAGAAGAAAGAAAATGATAGTATATTTTATGACACTTTAGGAAAAGATAAAAATAAAAACTTCATAATTAATAATTGATAATATTATCAAGATTGATCTTCATATAACTTTCATTTTTCCTTACACTTTATATTATTATGTGAAAATATCGCTAGCATAAATATACATTTTTTTTAAGAAGAGGAAATCTCTGAAAAAATAAAATAAAAATTAGATAAAATATAGAACGTAATGAGTACGACTATTTTATTAAAATCGTAGAAACACGAAAAAAATATATTAATACGTATTTATAAAATATTTAATATTCTTGTAATAAATTAGATACATGTATCTTATTTTCCCTTCCCCATTTTCCTCTATATTTTACATGTGTACACTTAATACTGTAAAGAGTTTAGAAATAAAACGAGAAAAAAGCATATTTATCTGAAATAATTTTAAGTTTTTATTACAATGTGGCGTGTATTACATTATAAATAATGTAGTACACACATAATGTTAGAAAAGAAAAGAATAATGAACGCGATGAAGATATTATTTACACAATCTGTGGGGGATTCAATGAGCTCTTAATGTAATTCTTCAGTAATAACGAGAGCTACGCTGAGGCATCCGAGAAACTCTCTTTCGCCGCTTTCTCAATATTACTTTATTCTACAATATTATTTCCCAAGCATCGATTAACGATGTCATAACTACATCGTTATTTTTTTTTGTTATAGACACAGCTTGTTATATAATAAATAAATTCGGGTAACTTTTAAGTATATTAATGATTTCTTTCGCATTAATTATCGTCAAATATTACTTTATTCGTGACAATAAATTATCTAAATAAAATGTGAAAAGTATCAATGATAATATTTATAAATAAAAATACAAACGAATTCTCTGGAATTAATTAATTTTAAGATGAAAAATTGATTATCGATAAATTAATCTTAACTTGACAGAAAATTCACCTTTTACAAAGATAACATTTGGTTAGTCGAAAATTTTTAATTTTATTGTTAGAATTAATAAAACAGTTAATATAACAGCACACAATAATCAAAATAAAAATTGATTAATAACTATTCGACTAATGCGCTTTCTAACTGCTTTCTAATCAAGAAATTTCGTAACGAAAAAATGAAACGTTACAGCTACGTTACGTTACAGCTACGTTATCAAAGATCTGAATGCGTATAAAGATAAGATCGCCCCTATTCAATTTAGCGATTTCTCAAGTTTTATTTTTATTTTAATACTGTACGTTAATAACGCTTTTTATGATATTTTCCAAGGAATATTATATTCTCTCAAATCGCGCTCAAGATAGGATAGATTTACGAGCGACAGATGTAGTTCAACAAATAATCAAACTGTTGACTTACATTATAGCAATTAAAGTATATGGCAATTAAATCTCGTTAAATCTTAATATTTAAACAGTTGATATCATCGATATATAATAAATCCGATAAATCATACAGTACACGATCTGAATGGAAAAACTAATACGTTTATGCGAAAAATTATATTAATAGAGCAATTAGTAGTAATATATTAGTAGTGCAATTATATTAGTGGAGATGAATATGTATGATAATTTCTCGACACGATTAAATTTCTAATTTCATTTTCGCATTTTCATATAATATCGAAATCAGTATTCATTTAAATCACATCGCAATTGCGAATTTTCATTCTTTTCGCTGCAAATTTCGCACGTGGTGGGGATTCTTGTGCGCGCATTATTATCTCGTTTTACGTAATTAAAAGCTAATCACTTTCAGAATAAAATTTCGTAAACGATTTTATCTGCGAATCATCTCGAAAGGAGCGAGATGTAAACAGCTCATAACAAAAACATCAAGCTTGTTCATGCAAAATTTCAGACTATAAATACTAACAAATAATAAGAAACAATATTACTATTGAGGTTCTCGATTGCTGAACGAAAGAAACGTGAACGATAACCCGGTAGACGATGTTGTTAGTTACGGTCTCGCCTCAAAAAGAAAAGTCAGACTTATTATTCCGGCACTTATCTTGGCGCTGACGTCTTGCTAAGTTCCGTCCACAAAAGCAAGAAGATTATCATATCGGGATACAAGAAAAATTGTTATCGTGGTCGCCGTCCGATTAAACCAGTTCGAGAGACATAAATATATACGGTTCACATATATTTAACTTATCGCGTGCATCACGTGCCAAAATCTTATATTCAGAATCGCAAATTAAACTGTGTTTTCAAGAATAATAAACATATAAATTGTAAACATATAATTTGTAACATGAACTAAATAAATAGCGAATAAAAATTATTAAAATTAATATTAATATGTGCGTACGTATATCATGTATGCGTGTGTGTATTTATGCGCAATTATTTTAGCGTGCGCAAACTTTGCAAGTTTTAAATTATTTATTTAATTAATTCTCCAGTCTTATAAAATAAAAATATCAATCAATTTAAAAAATGCGTTCAAGATGTCTAAAAAAAATTTTTAGAACACAATACTATCTTATATAAAATTTGCAATTGTGATCCAACGAGTCAGAAATCTAATATGCTCCGTTTTGTTTTTACTGGTCACAGATCTTTGACTTTCTCGCATCGCGATACATGAAATATAAAAAAACATTAAACAGCTGTAACAATATTGAGGTCAAGAATTAATTTAATGTTATCTAAACAATGTAACCATGCCCAACAACAGATGACTATTATGCAAAGGGTTGCGTAAATAATTTGATATAAGTATCTTCTAAAAATCCCTTAATCCTAAAGTCATGAAAAATATGTACGTATAAGTACACTGAAAAAAGGGACCAACAATAATTGCATAGTTGCATAATAAAAAAAATTATAGTTGAGATTGATTTCTATAGTTATTACTACTGTATGAGATTTGTATATATTTTTTATTTTTTTAGTTATTATGTTGATAATAATAACCTTGTGCATAGTAATTAAACTTTAATCTTATTATCACCTAAAATAACTATATTTATAATAACAACTATATTTATAGTTACAACTATTTTTTTATCAGTTTAGATATGTGTGATTTTAAATTTAGAACAATCAGTAATTACCATCAGCTATTTTGTTCAACATTATTGATTCAAAATAAATTTGTGTAGTGATTCAAAATATGTAACATTTTCTTTCAAAAAAAAAAATTATGCAAAATTCATTCTTTAAAAAGATAACCCTTTTTTATTGAATTATTTTGCCCAAAGAAATTACTTTCGACTCATTGTCAGAGTAACATATCAGAGATATGATTTTTCGCAACTTCTTTGTAAGATTTTCATAATTCATGATTCTGACATATTTATTATCAATCACGCATTCAACGCATTTCATTTCTGGCATTTGATCATCACATCTCTCGTACCAAAATATTCGACGCCGTTTCGTCATCCGGAGCTGGATGCTGCTGGTTTGACGTATTGCCATTTTATTAAACTTTTCAACCATTTTGCAATTGGCCGATATCAGTTATTAACGACCGATTACGCGTGCAAACACACGCATCGCGCGTGTGAGCATATCCCCACATTTGTGCGCGGCGCACGCCCGTGATTCGGATAAGTTACATCGCTCTCGTGAATGATAAACATGTGGGAGGAGAGCAATCGCGGACTACAATATCAATAATGCTAAATTGAATTGAATCGAATTGCGATTCCCGTTTCATCAATTGTGTATATATTTAATAAATTGTATTAATTAATAGAAATATATTCTCTTTAATTAATAGAAATATATTAATAGAAATTTATTTTTTGGACTATCTCAATCTATCTATCTATCTATTTTTATTTATATTATATATTCCTAATTGCAAGATTTAATACTGTTATAACGTGCGCGTGTGCGCTAATTCCACACATTTAAAGTTGCATTACTGTTTACTCGCAATTAAATATATTTGCTTCTACAATTGCGAATTGTAATGTGTCATGATATAATCCTCTGACGTATGTAAAGTGTTTGGATTGTACGGCATCAGAAAAAGTTTAACAATTTTATAATCAGCAAAATAAAAGAACATGATGCAAGAACGAAGCGAGATACATTTCGTTTTCATCATCTTACATTACGACCTTTCTCATTATCTCGTCAATACGCTCTATCGAAGTGAAAGTAACAAAGTAAATTCCGGCCGACTGTTGCATCAGAATAGAGCTGATGAAATTTCAACTGCTAGATTAACATAAGTCGGGATTTATAAGCAAAGAATATAGTGGGGGATTCCTCTGTGAGATATTATTTATCGCGAATGATGCATTTAAAGATACACTTAATTATAAGTTTAATAAAAATTCAAAGTCGTATGAATTTCCAGCAGCGTCATATCATAAGTTAATTAAAGCAGAGAAAATTAACGATGCTCTTTTGTTTCAATCTTTTATAGAATGAGACGGAAAATAATAAAAATAATATTTATCTTAATAAAAAAATATAAAAAATCAAATAAAAACAATATGATGCATCTGATTAATTTAAATCGATTATTAAATTATATATATATATATATACCAACAATAAATGTGTTAAAAAGCACTTCAAGAATTATCAAATTATAAATTAAAGAAGGGCGATCTCCGATATAATAATATGTATTAATATTCCTATGTATTCCTAAAAATTTGCATACATTCTCATATTGAAAAAAATGTACATAACTCTCTTCTTACAATAATATTTGTCAAGGTAATTGAATTTTTTTTAATGATAACGAATGTAAAAGATAAAAGATGTCACGCAATATTTTATCAAATACATAGCGTAACAATTAATGAGATTTACATGTTTTGCGCGAAGCAAGAAAGTTTCATCATCGTGTCGATAAGGATCATCGAAGCCAAGCAAAACATCGACTTTGTAAGGTTGTTGGAAAATAAACCTTCGATACAATAATTTGATGCGCAATAAGAGAGAAAGACTTTTCCCCCTCAATTAAATCTAAATGCGTGAGATCAATGCGCGCTTTTATCACTCATTCATGTAATTGGACTCGATTACATCATAGTTAACACAAATGCAGCATCCAGAAAGCTGTCCGATAAAAACAAAAACTCGTATATCACTCTTGTAGTTTCGATAAGAACTATAACCGGATATTTCCAATTTCCTATCACCTTCTCAAGGGCGGAAATCATGTAGATAAAATGGATGATTATGCTTCCTGTAATTCTTTCTTCCTTAATCATGTTTGTGTATATATCGGAAGTTCAAAAAAATTATATATACTTGAAAAGGTCGTAATTCTCCTCAAATATATCTTTGTTTTAAAAAGAATTCTTGTTCTTAACTTTTAATAAGCCTAAAGTTACGTCTGAAATGATTGTTTGTTATTATTTAGTATTTAGTATTTTTCGCATTAAGAAACTATGCTAAGAATTTAAATATAAATCAGATAATATGGAAGATTTATTTTATAAGAATTTTTTAAAATTTTATTATCTAATTCTTTCTCTCATTGCCTAAAAAGATTCATATAATCTTAAATTTATTTTATTAAAGAGAAAAGGAATGCTATGTTCGCATATTTTACTTTCATTTGATTGAAATTTGGACAGGGAAATAGATGTCAGCAGTTTGTTGCGACAAGCATCCTAATCGAGAAATGTAGTTATAAAAAAATGTATGTTATATGTTCCGTAATGATACAAGTATGTTTATATTTACTAATTCCGCGAAAGTGTTTGGGAGATTATCGTTTTATCTATCCCGTTCAATGCTCCAGAAAGATGACGACAGTTGCAGAATTGGAACGCAAAAGCGCATGACGAAAAAAATTTGAGAAAAACGCGAGATATTTCAGTCGCTATTTCTTCGTGAAAATTATATATGATGACTTGGATGAAATGCGATAACATGATTGCTATACATTCAGAAAATTGAGAAAATTGAGAAAGGAAATGACCGAGGAAGTCAATGAGCAAATAGACGAAAGCCAAGAAAGAAAAACGATTTAATGACATTTTTATTGTGTATTATTTTATTTTTTTTAATATATCACTTAAGAATAATGTATAAATACATATACATACACACGTACATATGTGTGACATTTAAACTATTCATAAATATTGTCAATGAAGCGATTCTTTATTTCATTTTGCATGTGGAAATTTCAGAAATATTTTCTATGTGTTTTCCAGTTCTCTCTGAATACATTCTGGTATTTCCTGATACTTTTCTAATCTGATGTTTCATGAAATTTATTTTTTTTTAATGCACTTTCCTCGTGTAATCCTATTCTAGATAAAATATGTCCCTATAATATATATATATATATATATATATATATATATATATATATATATATAACAATTTGAAGTTGCTTATCGTGCTTTAAACAGTTTTAAGATGTCTTTTGGCCTTTTAGTGCTGTCTGGGTACGATTGTGTGAGAAATCTTATCATATTGATTAGTGAACTTCTACATTATCTAAAGGAATTTATTATGTTTATACATCAATAAGAATTAATATATATATAATTCCTAGAAAGAAATAGTTCATTCATGACAAACATTGGATTGTAAACGGTGAGTAATATATTAGTTATTTCCTACTACACATAAATTGTATTCTTTTTTGAATATATAATGTTATCTGACGCAACCAATGTGTTATCGCAAAATATAAAAGCGGGCTTGGCCAAGAGCGCCGTCAGTGTTGATTGGGGTAGCAGAAGCATTCACTTTGAAAGCAACTCTGTGCACTTGAATAAACTTATTTGGCTTGTGTACATAACGATACATTAAAAGAAGGTACACTTGTAAAAAGTATATATATTTTGATTATTATATAATCAATTTTTCGGATTATTATAATTGAAATCAATTATCATCGATCAATTGACGATAGTTAATTGTAATTGTACGCCAAAAAGAATTCTCAAAGAGCGACGTATACGAATTTGTGCGCGTGATAATCGACAACTGATCAAACCAGAAGTTACACAAACCTGTTGAAGAGTAAAACCTCTAATAGAAAAATGGATTATTCTTATTTCAAGACGGAAGTCTCCAAACGCAGACGACCTGCCACAACACGGGAGCTAAGTAAGAGAAAAAGCACTTTTTATTATTATAATTTAATTGTGATATTAATGATGAATATAAAGAATAATATAAAGAAATCTAGCAGATAATTCTATAGTCATTTATATTTAATCAGCGATGGATTAATTACTATCTTGGTATCTGGAAAAATTAGAAATAATAAAATATCTATAAAGTAGATTATATACAAAATTAATAAACTTATTTGTGTGCAATTGTAAAATTGCTTATAAATATTTCGTACTGAATATTAATATCTTGTCTTGACTAACAAATATTATTCAGATTATTCTTATAATCAACTAAAATCTTGTTTGTGAAATTTTTGACAACGTGAATTATTTGTTTTAGCTAAAATAGCGTATTCCGCGCCAAAAAGTACCATTTCCTTGGCAGAGGGAATGCCCAATGAAGAAACATTTCCATTCACGGAAATCTCGGTTAAACTCTACGACGGTTCATCCTTCGTTCTTGAGAAAAGCGAATTAGGCGCTGCTCTCCAATATATACCCACGCAAGGCTACCCTCCTCTTGTACAGGTAGAAAATAATTTCAATATTATTTCTTTCTCTCTCCTTCAATGTTTTTTCACTAAAATATCTCTTAAAGAATATTTTTTTAGAATGAAAAATAATGTAAGACTTCCATAATGCACATTTTTTTAAATAATATTTAATCTGATTAAGAAGAAAAATAAAGAGAAACAGATTTCGATAAAAATAATAAAAATAAAAACATAAAAATTAAAAAAATGCGACAATAATTAATTAAGTTGCCGATACCGTTTTGATTATATCACGCGTACATAGTGTCGTGTGAGTTTATGTCTTATGTGTAATAAATCGTGTCGTTAGCCGGAATTTTACGTTTTCGAGATAAGGGAATTGGCGCTACAATGTGTCTAACAACGTCGGACGTCAAATTGATTTTAGGCCCTGAGGGAATTCCAGAGAAGGGCACACGCGCCACCCTTATGGGAGAGTCGCGACATAGTCGTCGTTTCGGGGTCTCAGGACGGGCTTAGCAAGGCTCTAGAGGCTATAATCGGTACTGGTGATCCGATTTTGGTCCCCGATCTCTTCTATCCTGGCGTCGAAATTGTGGTTAGTTGCATACATAAATATATATTTTTATTAGAAGAAGAGAGATAGAGAGAAAATCCCGAGCATGTATGCCTCATTTTTTTTATTTTTGCGAAAAATGATAATTTGCAAGATAAATAATTTTTTATATAAAAAACAACGTGTAAAAATCGTACTATTTATTATTTCGACGTTATTACGAATGCTATCGATTTTAATCATAGCTAACACCTCACAAAGCGGAATTTATAATGATCTCACAAGATGATGATGGTCCCATACCGGAAATACTTAGAGAAACTCTAAAGAATCGCGAGATTTCCGGTGCAAAAATGCCGAAAGTAATGTATATAAATCCTACGGGCACAAATCCTACTGGCATCATTATACCTCTGGAACGACGAAAAGAGATCTATCAGATAGCCTGCGAATACAACTTCCTGATAATCGATGATGATCCTTATCATTTTCTACATTATGACAAGGTAAGTCTAATAGTTTCATTTGCGAGGAAAAATATCGACAAACGTCCCAGGTAGCATAATATCGTTTCAAAAACGTTTCATAAATTTCTTCGAAATGTTTCATAACCGACTTTTGAAAACGTTTCTAATTAGTTAAAATGTCCACTTGAAAAACGTTAAGTGATACGTTTCTTTTCTGATAAAAAAAAAACGTTTAAAAAACGTTTTAAAACACAGAAAGTACGTATGAATGTATTATTTTTTATTAATTCCATGAGAAAACAAACGTTTAACGAGTAAAAGAAAAAAAACGTGTTTTAAACGTATTTTAAACGTTTTTCTTATCTCTTAACGTTTTTCAAGTGGCCATTCTAACCAATTAGAAACGTTTTTAAGAGTCGGTTACGAATATGTGCCACCTGGGAAGCTAATTTATCATAGAGTTATAAATGCATAATTATATTAATGAGTTCACGTGTCATAAGGCTGATGCATTTTTTATCATATCTTTATACATATCTTTCATTGATATTATTATATTATATTACTGACGTAGAATACTATCAATATTTGAATTTATGATGTAATGATATATTTTATATAAAATTTAATAATTTATATAAATTGGATATCTTGTATATAATAGATATTGTCGGGGAGATCCTCTCTATGAGGATAGAAAAATGATAAATACATGATTTTTAGAAAAATTTACACCTCTTTCAGGAAGAACCAAAATCATTCTTATCACTCGATACGGAAGGTCGAGTAATTAGATTGGATTCATTCTCGAAAGTGATCAGTAGCGGTCTCAGAATAGGATTTATGACCGCGACAGCTCCGCTGATAGCCAGTGTGGAGCTTCACCTGCAGAGCAGTCACCTTCACGCTCCTACCTTATCCCAGGTTGGTAGAACTACCCTTACCCTTCGCAGAAATGCACCCTTTCGTGAGCTACAAAAAATGTTCCCTGTCACCGATAATGCGTATAAAAAACAATTCTGGCGCTATTCGTATAAAACTAGTTTCATTAATTATTAATTCCACAATCTGTAAACGCATATTAGTTACAATCTGTAAACGCATATTTTGCTACAATTTTATTAATCTTTGACGTCTTGACGATGAATCACATGTATCAGCGAAATATATATGGATATGATTACGTCGCGCGAATGTTGTGTACTTGAATATAAAAATAAAAAAAACCGGGGAGATTATATTGAAGTAAAAAAAATATCATAACTGTAAATATTATCCAGAATGATGAAACATCGTGCAACGCCGGCGTATGCCTCGTTTAATCAAACTGACAGTGGCGCGTGTCGGTTCTTATCACAATTATAAACATTGATTGCTTGCTATCGCGAAATTAAGTTACAAAGTTCTTGACTTTAGGTCATACTGTACAAGCTACTGAAAATCTGGGGTTACGACGGCCTGATGGAGCATTATACGAGTCTAAGGTACTTCTACAAAAATCGAAGAGACGTTATTTCGATGCTGGCACGTAAACATTTGAACGGTAGGTACAACTATTGTTTTATATACATTTGACTATTATTTTATATACACAATTTGACTATTATTCATTTGACTATTATTTTATATACACAATTTCTGTCATTTCAAATTTATATTGCAAACATATTTCTGTCTTTCTTTCTGATAAAGAATGTGTTAAAAGTTAAACATGTTAAAATTTAAAATGTATTTGATTTTTTTATGTGTTATGAAAAATACATAACTAAAAGTAAGTGAAGACGATTAATGAATAAGACTCGAAGCAACGAGATAATATAATACTTTTGCATAAGCCGCATAATTAAACTTTACTCTCGCTGCTATCACACATGTTATAAAAATTTACGCCTATATTTGTACGGAAATATATAGATAATTGTGTGGATGCGTTTGTTAATTGTAATTGAAAAAATAAAAAGTTATGGACTAATTTACAGGCTTGGCAGACTTTAATGTGCCACAAGGTGGACTCTTTTTATGGATCAAAGTACGAGGAATCAAAAATACATGGAAAATGATAATGCAGCGAGGTATCACGGACGGCGTCATCATGGCACCAGGAGCTGGATTTACGAAAGATACTTTGAAACCTTGTAACGCCATCAGGGCAAGTTTCGCCAAGGCTTCCTATGAAGAAATGGATTTGGTACTTTAAATTTATATATTTATATTATATATTTATTTCACTTATATTTAAAAAAATAATATTTTATAGTTCTCAAACAATTTATTGCACATTGTGCATCAAAGCCTAAGGATTTGTGCATATTTTAATAAAATATATAGCATTTAAACAAGGTACTTTAATTAGAATACTTTAATTAAAGTATAATTAATGATTACTAATCAGTCAAAATAAAAAATCAAAACAATTAAAGTTTCACATTTTTAGATCAATAAATTTATGGACAATTCAAAAATTATTTTACTATTTTTCTTATTTTATTGATCTATTTTTCTTTCATAAATATAAAGCATTTATTTTTATTTGCAGTGAATAAATTTATATAAAATATTTTATTGAAATAGTTTTGTCAATATATTAAACAAATTAACTGTAATATTTATATCTATACGTATATGTTACAGGCATTGAAGCGATTGGCGCAGTTGATCCGGGCAGAGTTAACCGAAAATTATTTTCAAAATGTTAATACGTGATAATACGAATAATTTTAATCATAACTGCAGACAGAATCGATATTGAAAATTGCTGTCTCTCTAGTCGGTAAAACAAAGTCGTGAATCAGAAGGCATCGACGGTGTGGAAAGGTATATTATCGATTAAGCAAGCTATTGCTAGCAAGAAACATACCGAACATCGATAGAATCCAGCGAACTACATGTACGGTTTTAAAAGATAGTAGTAACTTTCGTCAACGGAGGACATTGCATTGCCAAAAGAGCTATTGCATATTAATTGTAAAATTTATCATAGTAAAATATATAGCAAACTATATATTAAAGATTTGAAAACGTTAAGAACAGTTATTGCGTTTAACAATGCTAAAACTTAAAGGTAGAGTTAATATTATTTATATAAAAGTTAAGTTAATATTATTTATATAAACTAATTATACATTAATACAAAATAATTATTTAGGAAAATAATTCTGAAATTATTTAACCCTGTTCCTTGTCCTTTATTTTATCTGGAAAAAATATGGGAAATAAAAATTTGTATTTATTATAAAGACTGCGCTCAATTTATCATGAAACAAATTATTAAGAAAAAAATTGTCTGCTCTTTAAAATATTAAGTTGTTTAATAATTATATAATCACGGGTAATTGTAAGATAATATTTTGAGACACTATCTTATTTTCTGATTCTACTGATGAAATAAAATTTGATTTTCTTATTTTAGAATCAGATTCCGTACTATCTGTTAATTTGTAATCCCGTGCAAAGAGAGAAAAAAATATGGAATAAAATAAACTATAAAGGAAAGGCGAAAATGAGAGAAAGTGATTGCGCGAAGATTGTGTGGACAGAAACAGGCGCAAGTAAAGCTAGGCAGTAAAAGTAGAAAAGAGAAGGTGGAGACTCTCACTTAACGCTAAACATCTTAACTACCAATTAATTTACCAGAATTAATTTAATCTGTTGCAATATAAGCAGACGAGATTCGTTCTACAGTCTGCCTACTTTAGTATTCCGGTCTCTCCTCCAGCTCCTCTCATTCTCCTTTGAATGTATGAATGTAATGTAAAGAAACCTTTCGAGAATACGCGAAATACATTTGCATCCTTCAGTCCTTTCAGTCTTTTAGCTCGAATATATCCCGCCGCTTATTTAATTAATTTAAATAATAGCGTGCAACTTGTGCCATAAAAGCGTCTCATGTATGTGTATATTTCTTAAAGGTATATAAACTTGATAAGTCAAAAGTCAACAAGCAAACTAAGCATATAAAGAAATAAATAATCTAAAAATAATTATAATAATTGGAAAAATTATTTACAAGGAATATTTATTCTTTTTTTAATGTTTGCACCAGATGGATATAAATGACATAAAGTCTAAAATATATAATTTGTAGTTATTTTTCGTTAAAGACAATTCCATAAGACGTGCTTGCAAGCTTTTGTTGAAAATCTGATGTAAGTGAACAATAATTTAATTTCTAATGGAATCAACTAAATGTATAGCAATAATAATGTAGCCAACGATCATGAGATTCGTGAGGGAAGTAACTCGTCAAAATACAAAATGTCGGTCTTCTTGTACGAAGAGAAAGCTGTAAGGATAAACATAGAGAGCTCCTCGAAGATATAGTGTATATTAAAAGACGTTTTGCGCGCTGCTGGGGAGCTGCACGGATATAGCCGATCATACAAATGGCCACATTTTCGTGAGAGGGATTTCACGGAAAAATCAGTCTGCACTTTTTCGAATCATAATATAACGTCCAACGTGCTGTATCTCTGTTCATTAACAAAATCAAAACGAGCTTACTTATTATGTATACAAGCATCTTTTCATTGAGATGATTAGGTTTATATTTTATCGAATAATATTATATTATAATTAAAAAAAATTAGTCTTTAAAATTAAATTTATTTTTTATATTCTCTTGATATAGTTATATATATAAATACATATACAGAAATTTTAAGCAAAAATAGCTGTTGATTAAGATGCTTGCTAATAAAATAAATTTTTAACTTTTCATAATTTAATTGCAAATTACATTTAAAAATATTTGGATTCGACAATTCCATATGTATATTAAATTTACATATAAGATTGGAAAATGAAAGTAATAAACAATAGAGTCACAGGATGATCTCTATCGCTGATTTCCTCTGCTGAAAAAATTCAGTATTTAAGTATTTCAATATATTTAATCAGTCGAACACACTTTCTTAAGAATTGTAAATACTTTCTTTCGAACGTTTACAAAGACGTTGTTCGCTAGCGGACGCAGGGAACACAGGATCTTGCCTGTAGGAGTCACGGGAAAACGGTAGAGAGCGAAGGAGAGAAAGAAAAATAGGGAGAGGGCGAAGGGGATAAAGACGGGGAATTCTCAGAATCCAGCGCGCCCTTAGTCGCAGCTCGTGCTCGTGGGAGCCGCTATCGTTTCCGTCTCACCGAGGTTCACCGGCAGCGCGGCGCTCACCGCGGGAGCCGCCGACGAGGGGGTTATTCCCCGGGGGTGGGTGAGATCGGTGAGGTAACTCGCGGAGGCAGGAGAGAAGGCGCACCAGACTCGTGGGACGCGACGGCAGGGATCTCGTGGGTGAGAGAGAGCCGGGGAGAGGGAGGCCGGGGATGAGAGAAACGAAGGGACGGTGAAAGAACCGGGAGAAACGGATGGGGTGGCATGCCAGAGACGTGGGCGAGGGAAAGGGGAGGGGAGGGTGAGAGCAAGACGGGATGCGAGGAGGGGTCGGCAAGGGTGCGCGAGGGGTAGTGCAGTTTCGTGTTGGCATTACTCTTGATTTCCGTGGTGACGTCGCTACCTCGCCAGCCCTTCTCCTCCTCTACCCTCCCCCGCGTTACCACCCTTCTCCTCCACCGCTACCTTCGGCGGCCTCCAACCTCCCCCTCAACCCCCTCGCCTCCCGCTTCCGCGCCTCCGTGTCTTCTGTTTTGCCATTTCAGCGCGCGAAGGCCACCCACCCCTCGTACTACAGGGAAAGAGCACCCAGACTATCTGAGAGAGATAGATCTTTCCGCGCGCTACCCTATATACCGTCCACGGCGCAAACATATCGCGTTGGATGATATTTCTCCTTCTTTCTCGTCTTCCGGCCTCGACGTGACCGTTCGTCGACGACCGGCCTTGTCGAAGAAGGACGGGCAATTATGTCACGCCAAATATATTCCCTTTTTTTCCTCCACGGAGGCATCACCCCGATCACGTTGCAGAAACAATCAAACATTAAGTACGTCTCGAGAATTCGTCTGTTTAAAATTGAAACGAGAGAGAAGGAGAAGGAGATTAAGATTTCGAAATAGAAGGGAAACAAGTATATCGAGTCTTACATTAATCATTCGAAACATGGCTCTTTGCAAGCATCATGAGACATCCGAATGACAGATGATGCCAATTGACGGCGATTAATCTAATCGAATTTTGTGAAACACCTGAAACGGAATCCACGAATTAGATCATTCGTTAATGTTTCATCGCGCGCTTTCCAATTATTCCCCGAATATTTTACTCTAGTTAGACTTGTTCTCGATGGAAATAGGAGCGACTATTTTAACTTGGATAAAAACAATCGATACAACTCGTATGGCTTTTATCGTCCTCGTCTGGCATCTCCTCCGTTGACGATGTCGACCACCGGCGAGAGAAAGCCGAGTGCGCCGCGACCATTATACATCACGCGTAAAAATTCCTGCTTTACGAACGCGGGAAAGGGATAACCCACACCCGGGACTCTGTCCCGAGAAACAACGAAGGGTGGTAGGTATCTCCCTACCTACCTAGAGCCGCTATCTCTTGTCCGCCAGCGTCGTTCGTTTTCCTAACGTCGTCGGCCGGAGGGGGCGAATGCGTGCTATATGCGAGGCTCGTCTGTTTGTCTCTTTCTCGGTTTATGTACGGGCATCCTGTTTTTAAATCGCAGCCGATGTACGACAATGTCGGCGTCTGCGCCGATCCTTGTATGCGCAGTGATTTTGTCATCTATCTAGATCGAGATTGCATGATACTTTGATTAGAATAACCGTCTGTAAATTCATATATTTATCATCGCGTCAACTTGGTCTTAGATAAATGAATGATACTTGTATTAATTAGTTTTCGAGCGATTTGTAACAAAAGATTGAAAAATAATGCTACGTATGTATAAAATCATCGGGTGCAAAAGATTTGCATATAATTGATCATTTTCGAGGTTTTTCTTCACTTTTACTGAGGCCGCATTCATAAATTCATTGAATCGAGGTAATGAATATATATCATGATGTAATAAATTAGAGTTTATTCACTGTCAGATGTCAAAGATCTTTGAGAACGAGTTGTCTTTATGACAATTTTATTATATAATTCTCTTGCATTACAACAACTGTAAACGGAAATGTGAATATTTATCAAGCTATCTCGTGAGCAATGTTATTATACTTGCATATTATAATGAAAATATCCAAGTATAAGAGTTGTGATGAAGCAATTCTTCAGAATATATATATTTGTTATGTAAAAAAACGCATTGTTGGACAGAATGGTAACATATGTAATATTGCATATTTTGAGAAATCAAAAAAATCTAATGCAACAAGACCTACACACATGCGCACACACACGCACATAATACAGGTTATTTTTTATATTAATTATATTATAATTTTAATTCTTAGAGTCAAATTTAAAATATCGATTTGATTATCATATTAAATATCACGCGGAAAAACTGATATACATCGAATTTTATTATCGTTGACTTATACTACTGATTAACATCGGAAAACTCAATTTGTCTTAAAGTTTCATCTTTCCTTCTCGCGAAATATATATCCTAATGTGTAAGTTGATAGGTTTATATCTCATGCTTTAAAAAGATAAAAAAAAAAAAGAAAAATACCACGGGTTCTAGCCAGTAACAGAGAGGTGAAGTCACACGGCTTTTCACTTATTCACCGAACCGATAAATAAAAAAAACTGCAGCGCGGCGAGTGCATAAAACATTGAAACCGCTTGAAATCGATTGCGTTTCATTACATCGCCGCGAAACCACGTCACTCGGAGATTTTTTTACTTTCGCGAAGATACCGTTTTAGGTCGATTCGCGGGTTCGTTGACCCGCGGGAGATTAGTCGTCATCGGAGAGGTCCTGCGAGAGATACGTAAAATGCGACGCCGCTTTTCATTGTTATAAATAAAACGATTGGGAACGATTAATATATATTTAAAGCGCGGTACATAATACCGCGGTGACGGTATCGCCGGTCCTTTTGGGCATCGACCCTGGGAAACAAATAATAAAAGGAGAGGGAAGAGAGTCGGAAAGAGGATAGGTTGTCGCGGAAAACGCGTAAATAGAAAAGATGAACTGCTGCTGTGAGTGGAGAGCTATAAATTTTACTACGGAAAGAAGCAGATATATTTTCATGATCAATTTGCATTCGCGAATCGTGATATCTCTTTACAAGCGCGGTATCTTTCCTTATACGCGACCGGCATCAACATTTTATACATACTTAATGATGACTAATAACTAAGGAATCAAGCCTGTCACATTGACACCGAGTAATTGATTCGGCTATAAATGAACTAGTTACACAAGGTTCAATGAATTCTGTACGTTCTGCCAAATTATCTACTTCTAATCGTGGTATTTGTTATCTATGTATAATGTCCATTATCGGAGTAAATTTTTCGTGCATTCGCCGGTAGCTTTTATTTTCCAAAAGCCTCTTAATAACAAATTAAAATTAATAATTAAAATTATTAATATTACATTATATTATTAATATAATATTTGTATATTAATAATATATTTGCAAATTAAATAAATAAATAAATATATATATATATATATATATATATATGTATATGCATAATTATTTGCTTAATTAATTAATTAATAATTTTAATTTTTATATTAATTTATAATAATTTTAATTTTATCATATATATAATTATATATTTAATTTTTAATTTATAATTATATATATATAATTTCCTTTTTACTTAAAAATTACTAAAAAAATGTTTATTCGATGCTACCTCCCTCGTAAAAATCGATCACATGACGAAAGATGAGACCCTTTCGTGGACCGAAAAGCGATCGAAAAGTGATCGAAAAATCCGAACTCGGGATGCCGACGGAAGAAGAAACGTTAACGGGGGATGGAAAGGGCGCTCAAGACACAGAGGGAGGGAAAGGGCGCAATATAACCCCGCGATTGCCCAGTAAATATCGGGGCGAGGTTATAGCCAGCTCCGCGGCCCGTAAACCAAGACATTAAATTTTATAATATTGCGTCCCGTCTCTCGCATCCCGTCCCCTACGTTTTGTGCCCCTCGCTCTCCTTCTGGTCCCTTCCTATGTCGGCCGCCCACGTTGGCCCTCTCTTCGACCCATCCTTCTCTCGATGTTGCGTGAACGTGCGAGCGCGCACGGCGTGCTTTTATTGGCTATTTACAGAGGAAATGGCCTCTAAATTAACTGCAGACTGCCGGATTGCTACCTATATCGAGCGGCCTCGTATAACGTCCTGTCGCTCGCTCCCGATCAAAATCGAAATGACAGTGCATCGGGGAGCGATTAATCGCGCGCATCGAGATGTAGCGACTCTTTTCCCTCCCCCAACGACCAATCTCACTCTGCGATTTTTTTTTAATTTCGAAAAAGAATCTGAGAATGTTACGTAACGATACCTCCTACATTTGTATTTAATATTTAATGATCTGCGGAATTATTGAATTTGTAATTTTTTCCTAGAAATATAATATAATCAGACAAATTATTCTATGTGAATTGCATATATTTTGTGTCAATCAAATGTAATTTTGTTTTTATAATTGAGAATATATATAAGATTATAGAATACTCAACATTTTTATCAATGTTTTATATTATTTTAAAAATAAAGATTAAAATAAAAATTAAAAATAAATATTATATTATATATATTTTATATATATATTATTATTTTAAATTTTTATTACGATTTTATGTTTAAATCTATACTCATTAGATATGGTGCCTACAAATTATCTCAATTTTAATATCGCTATTCTTTTATTACTATGCTTTTTAAAGTATAATAATTGTAGGATGATGCAATTCTTAATAATTAAAGCTCAGTAAATTTAGACGATTTGTATTTTTATACTGTATATTTGTTACAATATTACTTGTCATCTCTCTGGGAAAAGTATATATTTTGTTAAAATATATGCACAATAAATAAATTAAAAAAACAGCTGACAATGAATATATGTGATTACAATATTTCTAAAATAAAACACGATTCTAGCCACGATTTTAAATTTGCTATTGTAAAATCATCAAGAAATAGTCGTCCATTCATATATTGAGTGACAGAGATTTAAATCACATTGATTCATTTTTGACATCTAATTTCTTAGTCATCAAAAAATAATGATTGCTAATGTATTATCGAGTAATCTTCTAACATTATATTTTCTCTGATTGATACTACTTTATATTTTAGTCTATATAAACTCTCACCAAAAATATCAAATCACGTAGACAGAATTTAATTTCCATGAGATCCGATAAATCTAACTATTCACCGGTATTATTTTTTCCGCAAACTAATGCTAAATTTTGACATTTGTTAAAATGATTGAAAGACACATTTTATTTTTATAATCATTATATCATTTTGTATGTAAATTGTATACAGTTTTTTAAATATGACATTGGCATCAAACGTTTCGGCATCGATTTACGTGAAATTTTCATCGACTCGAAGACGTTGATCGATTCCGACTTGCGAGCGCCAAATAAATTTCATGTTTCAATTAATTTTTCGGGCACGTGTCGCCACGTGAACGCCGTCGGTCCCGTTGCTCGTCCTCTCTCTGCTCTTCGCAAGGCTTACAGCCGTTCTCTGTCCGTGGGCAGGGGCTTAATACAAACGCAAATATATTAAGTGTTGTCCGCGCTACGACTCTATTTATAATGCCTGTTTTATTCATGACGGATGCGCGATATACATCTTTCATATGATCGTAAAACGATCAATGAAATTGTAGCCGACAGGATGAGCGCACGAGTATCATCGATATATCTGATAAATACATTGTTCCTTATCTCGTTTAGACACCGTGCCGTCGAGCACCTAGTAATAATCCGAAATAGGGTCAGCCAATTATGCAAAGTTGATTAATGAGATAATTAAATTAGTAGCTTGATTGTGAAAACATGGTGGCGGAATTTATAAGCTGTGCAACAAGTACAGTGTTCTCACTTTACCCGTTTTATATTAAACATGTGAACTATCTATTATGATTGTGATTGCACCAATGTCGATTTATTTTAATCGTTTAATGGTTTTATTGATTACCTTTTTGTAAAAATCAGAAATGAAATTTAATTGTTAAATGACTAATTGCTACTAAAATCGACTATTATAGAATGAACAATTATAATTTTATGATGTAAGAAATATATTAGAATTTTATGACTAAAGTGTTAATACTTCCGCGAAAGTTTCATGCATATATAACACGTTCAGAATTATGTATATCAACTAGAGTTCTTTTTGTTTCTTCTTCTCTACAGTTAGAATTGCAAAAGATTTAATAATGCATGTCGACAGAAATTGTTATAGATTTTTTTTTAGAAAAGGCAAGATCTATCGATTAAATAATCTAAATTTGTTATAGATGCAACGCAAAACAATATAATCGAATGCAGTCAATTAGTTTTACTTGTCGCATCTTTCTTATGGAGAATCGTATTAAATTTCTGTTCATGTTGTTTTTTTTTTGACGGCTAATATTATCTTTTCATATTAAGATAAAGAAATAATTTTATGATTGTTGATTAAATTGTTGATTTTATTCTCTCATGATGTATTTATTAATTATAAATTCATTAAATATCTGATAAAGGAACATATTGCTGTAAATTAAAGTCTTTACATGTACAAGTAGATATTAATACCCTGCGATTTTTTATATTTTTAAAATTTTATCCTTATTTTTATTATAATAATATATAAATTACGTATAAATTATAATCATAATAAAAAAGAATTATTAAATTCTCTTTTATAATAATATTTTGCTCAATTATTTTATGTTTTCTATTGATTTCACAATTTATAATAATACTTGTAAAATTTTATGTTTGCAGGATGCATCAAGTCGTGCCTATTAATGGAAAATCAAGAAGACACTAGGGAACATTTTAAATCAAATAAGATTTGACTTAGCCGCAAACCATCCTCTGCATCAACACGATCATGAACGACATATGTTTGAACAGCGTGGTAATATATACATAGTTCCTTCTTGGACACGTCCTCGTACAACATATTAACAGCTTAGCCGGTAAGCCTTTTATATTACATTTTTCCCTCTATGGGGTCTCCTAATCCAATGGGGTAGCTCGCCTCCCTATAATACCAAGGGTGCACGTAGCGAATTCGACCTTGCCCAATGCTTAACTTCGCACACATCGAAATCAGACCGAAGATTGTGAGTTAAAGGAATCTATTGGAAAAGCAATTTGTAAATAAAGCGGAAAGAGCTCATAATTTCCAAAAATATATAATATTGTCCGCAAGTGAATTCAATTAAAATTAAAGTGCACACAATCTTGATATGTTAATCTCACTTTATCGAATGCATAAAAGGTATTTTACACATATTATTACAAATTTTAATAAAGATTTGATACGAAATATATTATTTTATGCTACTTGAAGGTAATTATTCTCTAATATTCTCTAATCATCTCTTTAATTATCTCTTTTGACACAGACATATGATAATGTAATATAAATTGTTAGTGTTGTAAAGTACTTATAGTACGCATTTCGTAGTGTTTATGTTCTCCAGGTTTAGGTGCTCTCTCCTAAGGTATTAGTTTCAATGTTCGACGCAAATCTAATTCAACCAAAAGTTGATTAACTAAATAAAACTTTAAACTTCCTCGCGTGTTTGTATGCGATACAATCTCCACTCTTCAATGGGCTCATACAAGTGAAACATTGTAAACAAATGTTTATGTTTGTCTGCTGATGTAATCTACGAGATGCTGTTCGAAAATAGATTAGGCTTTATTTAATAAATTTTTCTAGAAAGAGAGAGATGAATATGAACTATAATAATTATCCAGCGTCTCCGTATTTTGAAATCACACATAATACTTTCATTACAAAGTCTAAAGTTTATTCGTATAAAATTTCACAATTTAAAAAAGGATTTTTCAGAAATTTTGCTTTTATAGATGCTTCACATATATATGATATCCGTTAAATATTACATGGAACTCTCTTGCAAATTCATTTTTTCCTCTGGAAATGAAGAAAAAAATATTAATAAAAAATATAAATAACTCCAAGATCGAATGGTTGGGAATTAAACGAAATAGCTCAGCAACATCTCGTGTTGATAAATCGCGAGATTAAAACTTGTAAATAGGATGCATGGCGCGATCGCTACCCTAATTTACCCTGCGCCCATGATTCCAATATCCCATCAATGGCTTTCTCGTGTGCGCTACGCAACCCGGTGAATCGAACCTCGGCGGAATCGTTCTGGCCGATATAACCGCTTCCTCTGACTTGACTTTGTGAGCATTTCACGCCCGCAGCTCCAATTAACTAGAATGACTGACCGCACCGCGTCGTCGTAAATCTGTTGCCCCGTCGAAGCGCGCCGAAAGCGCATTAACGGCACGGACATAAGTTTAGCGGCAGGTCCGTGTTTGCCAGGGGCGCACCCTGGCTGGGGTCGGCCCATTGTTTGCCCCGAAACGCACGCAACACGGAATCATCCCTTGACGCGTGACTTACGTGCCAGTAAAGCCAAACACACCGCGGGATATATCGCGCGCGCGCGAATGTATTTTTTTGCCCGATCGTATAATCGCAGAGAACCAGGATTCTCTCTCGTAGCTCGCGTCTTCGAATTTGGCCGATGAAATTTTTAGGGGAAAAATTGCCATTCGATTTCTACGCGATATCGTTAGATCTTGTATGATAAAAGCAATGACGCGAAGATGTGACGTTGACGAAGAGCGTGACAGTCGACAGGACCCTTGTGAATTAATAAAACTGTATCATGTATTAATAATGAATATTGTAAAGGACCGAGCTCAAGTAAAAAATCGCTGATAAATTTAACGAAAGTAAAATTGATTACAACGTGATAAATATTTTTCAAATGTTTCTAAAAAATTCAATAAATCCGGAATCTCTTTCTTTCTCTCTGCGCGAGGGTCAACTGTATATTTTCGATCAAGAAGGCGTTTAAACGCCGAAAGGGAACATCAGAATGCAGAGAACATTACATCGGCGCGCGATGGGATAGAGAAGAGTTTGAAGATATGAAAGGGCGGTAATAAATCTTTAGCCGGGACTTAAGTTCCGGAGTAAATCTTGCCACGTTTTAGCAGTAAGTCCAGAGCTCACTGCGAAAAAGGATCAAGCATACCGACTTGGCGGATAACGTCCTGCATGTCGTCGCTTGCTACGCTGCCGTTAACGGCGGCTGCGTAGTCCACGAAAGGTGCTAAATCCACTTGCGACAAGTTTAAAATCGACTCCTCCGCCCATACTGATGTGTTTCGCTTTAATCCGGAAGGAAAAAGAACTGACCCCAGCAAGACTCTTTAGAGATTACCACGAATTTCGTTCATCTATCTAATACTCGTTTTTCTTTGCGATTCTACGCGATGTATTAAAATTATTGTATGCTTGAGAAATATGTCTTTTTTTACTTTTTAAACTAATTGTAATTTTAAATATTTTTATTTACATATAAATGTTTAATTTTTAACCTTTCCTCTTTTTGAAAAATCCCTAATGAACCTGATATTTCGTCTCTTTTTATTGCGACGAAAAAGGCTACGTAAAAATATACTCGATAGAAAGTTGCGTGAGAGTGGTGGACGGAAGGAGAGAAACTTTGGCCAGACTAGAAGAGAGAACAGCATGA
The DNA here is from genome assembly GCF_025532165.1 of Camponotus vicinus. NCBI lineage: Eukaryota > Metazoa > Arthropoda > Insecta > Hymenoptera > Formicidae > Camponotus > Camponotus vicinus. The sequence continues at coordinate 560,197 of NW_028141947.1, forward strand.
TTTAGATATCGCCTTCTTGTGGTAATCAATTTCCATTAACAAAGTCTCAGCACGGTTAGAGAGAAAGAGGACTGCAGGTGAGGGAGATTCGAGGAGCGAAACCTGAAAACGGAGGGAAAGAAAGTACGGAAATAAAAAAGCGTAGCTCGCGAGACATTGTGCTGTAATGAGGTCTTGTACATTTTTATCTTAAGAAATCATTGCCGCTCGAGAGACGGAAATTCTTTTCTTTAAATACCCTGTCAGTTTCAGTAATTGCAAGCCGTAACGAAGCAATCGTGCAATTGCGCTCCATGAGCGAAGTACAAGAATAGAGTGGAGAATCGGGGGTGGGTTGGGAGGAGGGGGGAGGGCGACAAATGTAATAATTTTTAAATGCCGATAAATAAAAGGTATAATAACCGAAATGTTAAAATACGCTTTCATATTGTATCAAATTGTTATCGCAATCGCGCATGTAGCTATCATCGGGAATTTTATACATTTTTGGAATAAGCTATAATATAGATTTATTACTTTGATTTATTACTTTTCACATTCGTGTCAATGGTGTGAAAAATCACGCGTGGAATATACGTATTATTAATATGTTATCAAACAGTGTTCATATATTCCCTTTCCCCTTCTTCCCCATTTTTAGCAATAAACAAATCTCGAATATAAGGAGGAAAGTGTCGTCCCCAAGCTTCTCCCGGTTAAGTTCAGCCGAGAAAATTGAAAAACTTCTCGGTAAAATTGTCCCGCCACTACTTGCACTAAACTTAACCACCTCGTGCTCAATACATTCTAAAAACTAATTAAACTTTGGACATACACACAAAGAGTCCCCGGCACAAGTTTCTCCTGACCAATTCTGCGAGGTGGATTAAGTGGTAGCTTTCAAAACTAAATGTATAATAAAAAAAAGTACATGTAGGAATATTCAGATAAAATGAAATATAAATATACCTACATTTCTGGTAAAATATATCAATTTTTAAGTTTAATTCATTTAACTTATTACGACGTGTTAAATATTAAATATGCATCATCTTTATCCAACTCTAGAGATATAAAACTAGTTAAATTATTCATTTTTACAAAAAAATGATGATACGTAATAAACAACAAGCAATTCGGAGGAGTTTGTTGATTCACATTTCTCTTGTAAACCCGTCGATTGTTGAATCCGAATCGTTTAATAGTACGATTCTAATGTGTCAGAGTGTTTTATGGATATTTATTGCGTAAACTTCACCAATCTTATAAACGTGATAACTCTCTCGGGCGGTATTAAACGGGACGATACGAGAAATACATGGCTCTCTTATGAGTGAAGAAGCGAGGCAGACGCGATAAATCGACCAAAATTCGCGGATCGCTTTCGCATCGCCGGTTCGGCAATTAAGCGAAAGCCGGCGGTATCGAGTGGCAAAATATTTGCAGAAATGTGGCATCGCCGATAACGGTTGGTAACTCGTTGGCAGCCCGTACTAGGAATGTGAGATATGGGTGGAACTCGATCGACATCCAAATGAAGCATGCTACAGAGTCGGCAAGTGCCTGGCTGGATATTATAGACCTGTGAACGAGACTGAGGGGTGGTTTCGCGCTAAATTGAAACGCTCGAAGGTAACGTCTAATGAAAGCACAAGCGCGGGAGCTAATATCCACCCCACTAGAATGTAATAATTTCAGAATGGTACTTCAGAGAGAGCTGTACTTGTGCAACAAAGGTTAACCACGCGAACAGCTATTCGCGATCGCGCAGCGAGAAATCGTCAGAGATGGAGAGAAAGAGAGAGTCCGGCGGGGAAAAGTATCGGGCCAGGTGGGCGATTTATATCACGAGTTACCGAACCGGATGATCCGCGTGCGCGCTCGATACCGGGAATAAGGATCATTGCGATTGGACCGGAAGATGAGTCTCGCGTGACCTCTTTGATATTACGTAGTTACGGATTCCCGGGAGTGAAATTGTCGACACAAGCCAAAAGTTGGGACCTATTTTAGGATCTGTTCGAAGGCAGACGACAGGTCTAACAAGACGGTCAATTACATATTCAAGCCATGTAGCTATTTAGCTTTAGTTAAATGAAAAAGTCTATGATATTAAAATTCTGTTTAGTTTTTAATATTTATAATTTTCATCATAATTCGTGCTTGATTAACTTGAAAAAAAGAATAATTATTTTTTTAAAATGTTTGTATTTTCTTATCATTGCAACATGATTGTTTCTCTAATAAACACGCAAATATTTATTCAAATTTCATGTCAATTTTATTTCGTAGAAAAAGAAAGAGAAAAAAGCGTGCTTAAAATATTCAGAGACTCGGTGATTATTTTATGAAATTATAATAGTTTATACACTCGCTGAAAAAATAGAAACGTCTTTAAAGTATTGAGTTCCATCGGTTCGGAAGAATAAGCGGATTATATGATGTTACTCGCAATGAGATTCTCAAGAAGGTACTTCTTTATAAATTAGAGATGTACTGAAACATCAAGATATATATCTGAAATATATCTCGGCGCACCTATGGCATTTTCCTGGACGCATGTAATTTGTCCGATGTCAAGACGTTGCTGAAAATAAAGTGAACAGCATACGAAATGCATCCATTTGCAAATGCAAAATCAACTTTTACGCTACAATTTAAGTTCAAAATTACATTGTATCATCATAACGCGAATTTAAAACATCTTTCGATAGATTTAATCAATTTTATAATATTAATAATTATAATATAAATAAGTGTAGAGATTATTTCTTTGAATTGCATTTTACACACATATTTTTTTCAAAAGGTGAGGAGAGATCTTAATTTTGCATTCATTAGAAATACAAAATACCGGACATTGATTACGAGCTAATGAAACATACTTTTTTTCGCATAGCATAATATTTCATTGCAGTTAGCAGTGAAGCTTTTTACGAGTAGTTGCCGGATAAACCTTGATAACTGACAGTAATCTACTCTAGACGGGTCGATAGTTACGAAAGCCCGGTATAAAAATAATATCGAAGAGTCCGGCGTGTGTAAGTGCATCCGTAAAATGAATTTTGTTGGAGGGTCATCTCTCTCTCTCCCTCTTTCTCTCTATTTTTCTCTCTTTCTCTCGCCCTCGTAAGCGTGAGCGCTCGCGCGTGCGTGCGTGCGTCGACGGGGACGGAGGGGACGTGAGAGCATGTAGGTGCTGTAAGCACAAATTGCCGCAAATTGGAGAAAATTGAATGAAGCTTACAGCTTAACGAAGGCACTAAACCCTTGCGGAACGACCTATCTCAACATGCAGCCCATTTTCGTGATAAGTGAAGAGATGTCGCGCGTTTAAAACACTCTAACCAGGACGCCGCTGTGACATTGACGTTGCGACATCCATGCCGCAAATCTTTCCCAAAGATTCTCGTATGAGTCGCCGACCATACTTTCGAGGGATTCGTCTCAATGGAAATTCGCTGCTGGGCGATATATTATTCACATTTCGCGAAAAGCAAAGAGATAAATATATATTGTTGAGAAGTATATCTTATAAATATCACATCTCATCAAATATCATCTCATTAAGCACAATTTCATTCATCATATCTCATCAACTAACATTTCTCCATTTATTTTGATTTTTCGGTCACTTTATAGACAAAAATAATATTTTATGTCGCACATGCTATAAATGACGCAATTTTTTAGTCCTTTTAAATCGCACTGTTTGGATAATTATTTCATCTAGCGGTATACTTTTACGATGTTTCGACATTTGAGATTTTATTCCGGTAAAAATATATTAATAAAGTATTTTCCGAAATCGTTACACTATTTATTAAATATGTAATAATTGCGTAAACGATCTCGTTTTATAAGAAATTGCGAATATTCTTTTACTAAATATAATTTTATTATATATCTATATTTTCCGTTGCCTAAAAGTTTCAATTCAATATTTATAGCTTATGAAATAGAGTTCGTTTGTTAGAATCAAATTAGCAAAAATTAATCCGCAACAAGATATGGCGGACAAACATTGCATCTCAACATTTTTTTTATGTTATCTTGAGTCTCGGAGCTCTAGTCCGAGCATCGATGGAAGCGAACACTTGCCTCGAACGACAAAAGATTTTGATTTTCCGATAGAAAAGGTCGTTATTGAAGTACTTTGCCGCCGCTGAAGAACTCCGAAACGACCGTAACCGGTGGAAACTGAGGGAGAAGAGGATTCTCGTTGACCGAACAGAGACAGAGATGAGGAAAGAGAGAAACAGAGAGAGAAGAAGAGAAAGGGAGAGGGAGGGAGAGGGAGACAACGAGAGAGAGAAAGGGAGGAAAGGGAGAAGGGAAACCGGAGAGGGCGAGGTCGAAAGAAAAAGAGAGGAAAAGGAGAGAAGAAGGAGAGAAGGGCGGCATATGGCGGTTTGCAGCAAACGGGAGAGACACCGACTAGAGGGCGAGACGTAGAATATGTCTGGCGTATGTGGAGAACCTTGTACACTCACCCGGGACCCGTTATGGGGGCATTCCGGCTTCTGGTATGTAATATCAGAAATTCCTGTCTACCTGTGTGTCGCCTGTTGCCCCGTGCGCGCGATGTTCCAATTGGAGCCGGCGAAACGCGCACCCGCGCGCGATGCGAAAGTGGTATTACTTGTGTGTCGGCGGGGTTTGAGGGCGGAACGAGGGTCGGATCTCGCCAACGCTTAGGAAAATAAAATTATTTTGCGCAACAAAAAAATAGCCCCGAGCGGATTCGATTTACCATCATCGATTAAACTATTATATGATGTCATTCATCGTGCTTGATATACTAATAATATCTTCTCATTATATGTGCGAAACATAACAATGTCCGTTTGATACTTTGCTGAATGTGAAATTAATTACAGACATGTAATTTATTATTTAATATATTTTACTTAATTTTGCCTCTTTAAACTAATATTAAATAAATAAGTACTTTCCACGCTTATAGTTTGATGATTACTAAATTGCTTAATTATTAATTTGATTGCAATTTTATACAAGAGACATCGGGAAATTATTTATTAGAATAACAAAGAGTATCATGTTTTGGAACATATTAATTTCTTAACATGCAATCAATTGTGACCCAGTAATATACGACCCATCAAGAACTTTGGGAAGGATGTACTGCAACTTTCCGAGGCAACGAACAATGTATATAGAGAGGACTTTGGTTTCGTCGCATGGTAGGGTAGTTTTAGCCAGAGGCATCGGTTGTCTGCATTCGACACATTGTCAATTTGCCGCTGCTCGTCTCGTCTGTTTAAAATCGATCGTGCCAGAGCACACATACCTGCCTACCAAATAATTTTCGGTTTACGAGTGCTGTAGATGTCATTCCAGTTCCCTAACAATGCGTTGAAAAAATAGTCGCTTTGTTCAATTTTTGCCCGCCACCAGCATGTTTTGGCCACATGTATTAGTCGTCTTTGAAACTGTCTATACATAACGATTTCAATCAAAGCTATTTCTATCGTTCTCGCGTTTATTTCGATGTTTTGCGATTATAATCGAATAATTTCTTAGGCTTGATTACATTAATCCACGTTTCGATATATCTCTTCATTTCCTGTGTTTAAATGTGTAATATCTATCGAGTAAACAAACAGTTAAAAATAACAAAAGTAATAAAAATACACGATTATGATAATAACGTTTAGGAAATATTTATTTCTTTTTAAATATTATGAAAAAAAAGTGATATCTTTTTCTCATAAATTCGATTTTTTACAGCTGCAAACAAATTAAAATTAATTTATCATTTATTCTACAATTAGGAAATATTTTTTAAGATAAAAATAAAATCACACGATGTAAAAAGATTCATAGTTAATTTATCCATTGTCAGAGCGATCCTGCTGTTCCAAATATCGCGATCATCGGAAATGAGAACCGCAAACGCGATGCATTTGAAGTATGATGTGACTGAGAATTCCGTACGGGCGAGCAACGCATTCCGCGTGATATCTATTTCATTATGGGGGAGATTCCACAGTATTTTTACAATTACACACAGCGATCATCGCCACTGGTTACATAGGTTGTACCGTTCATATTGTGTTTGTGAATATTGTCGCAATATGGTCGAAATTTCTCGGGTACGGTTTGTGTGATCGAATACTCGGACCAGCGACGTTAATTATCTTTAATCCAATTAGCTATATATTTGCATATGCCGACTACGCATATGTTCGCGTCTGCGCTCATTAGCGCCGGTGGATATGATGCAAATGAGCGAAAAATAAGTCTACAAGGGATATGACGCGTTATCTGAAAAGCATAATTAAAAATCGCATTCCTGTCAGTTGCGATTCTTCTTTGAATGCACCAAAAGTGGCTTCGTATAAGCTCATTATTACGAGATATTTGAACGAAACGTCGTTGCAAATTTTTTAATTATTCAACAGTATTGGGGGAAGAAGACGTAATAGCGACATAAATATAAATAAAATATAAATAATTTAATAACGATAAGAGAAGAATTTTTTAGAGAGAGGACGAAAAAATTGGTCACCATCGAATAGGAAATCGTATAATAAATTTTCCCGCAAACATATCACAAATAAAAAAATGCGAAGGATATAAATGTGGGAAATACTAACTTTATTAATCATCCTTGCATTAATGAAAAAATATATGAAACTCGGACGCAACTATTTCATCGCGTTTATTAAATTTCTTTGACATCTTCTTGTCTGTCCTCTTTGCAAGAAGCTATGTGACAATGCAGCAGCCTCACATTTGTTACAAATATACAATAGAAATGTTATAATATCAAACTGCATCGGTTTATACACGTATTTAAAATTTTAACCATTTCTGTTTTTTTTTTATTATTAAATTTGAAAAATAAAATATAAGCTTTCTCTTTTTATATTTATTATAAAATTGTTATAAAATAATTTGTTATAAAATTAGTTGTAAAATAAAATTATTAAAAATTTAATTATTATAAAATAAAATTATTTATTATAAAATTAGTTATTTTTATATCTATTGTAAAATTATCTATACTTTTCTATAAGCCGCGATATTATTTATAAAATTTAAATTTGTTGCAAATACAATTAAAAAAACAGAAGCATATAAAAGTTATATTAGAACAATGAATTACAATATATGATATCGATTTAATGTTAATATAGCAACTAATGTTTATGAATTACTAATGGATACGACGATTATTACAAATTACCGATGTACATGACAATACGACTTCAAATTCGTCAAAGAATGAGTCATTAAAATTATTTCAATGTGAGTGGAATACTCTGTATATTAATTGGTGCGACGTTAATAAGTCATTTAGTGCACTAAAAGCAGAGTCATTCGTACTGTTATTATTTATGTATGTGTCCATGATGGAACTACAAGAACTATTAATGAACGAGCCATATTATAAAAAAGTTTAATTAATTATTAAATTGATCAAATAAATAAAATTGATTAAATTTAAAATATCAAGATATAATTTTAGATAACAGCTTTTAAAGTAAACATTTAATTATAGTAATTTAGAAATCATTTATATATTCGATAGCATATTTATATTTTATATGTAAGCAATAAAATGTGCCGATACTCGTATTCATGCAAATTAATAATAAGCATCATTCTATATATTTGCTTTTAATTCGGAGAGGCAAATATAATGTCTTTGGATGAATCTAAAATTCCAATAAACTATTATATTATCCGGCTAACTATAAAACTACCGTTACATAAGAACTATCGTTCCTTTACGCTTATCGCAAATAGGATGGAATGCTGTAATGTAGAATCGCGGACTGGCGGATCAGTAAGCGTTAGGAGTCATCGCGACTTCGCTTCCGTTCTCGCTGCGTGGGCTGCCGCGTTATAAAAAGGGGTAGCTATTGAATTAAAAGGATGTAGAGGGAATAAGGTGCAACGAGAGAGCGAGATCGCGAAGCGAGCGAGATTCCAGCGAGGGCGCGAGGGAGGAAGCGTTGCACGAGAGGACGTGAAGCAACTCGATGAGCGAAGCGGAAAGAGACGGAGAGCGACGGGGATGGGGACGAGGCGCGGCATGGGGGTTGAAAGGGTAGAAGGGAGAAGAAAGGCGGAGGAAATGAGAAGAAGAGAGCTCTCTCTTCTCCTTCGGCCGGTCGTCTGTTCGCTCCCTCCCTCCCTCTCTTTTTCCACCCTCGCACTCGCGGCGAGCTCTCGCGCGCGCTTCCACTCCCCTTCCTCCCCCGGCCATAAAAATAAAATTTCAATAAATCTCCACCGCGCGAAAACTAGTGGGGCATCCGGAGGGCGGGCTACTCGCTCATTGGAGCCGTGTTCGTGGCGGTTGCCGCCTACCACAAAGCGGAGACGGTGAAAGAGACGGTAACCTGGATAGAGTTCATCTCGGGGATATGGGCAACCCTCGTACGGCTACCAACCACCGCGGTCCCGGCGACTGAAAATCCGCCGACGCGACGGTACCGCGTATTCGCGAGACTCCTTCATCGCGATCACCTTACATCCTTTTATTCTGATTCTTCCACTTTTTGGCGAAGCTTCCGATCCGCCGTGTCGTCCCTACCCTCTTAGAGTACGCACTCGATGATTGTGCGAAGAAAAAATTTCGCAATTATTTCAGATTAATTTTTAGGTATTTTTAATTAAATTTTCTATGTGATAAAATGTAAACTTTTAAATAAATGTAGAGAAGAATCTATACCCCAAGTAACAATCTTTTCCTAGAGATAAGTTCATTATACAATAGTATATGGAATTTGAAATTTCGCTTCACCATAATTATCAGTGCAATATTTTATCACAGATAAAATACATAATCAGAGTCTTGAATAATTTATAGTAATTATTACTTCTCCCTCCTGGAAGAAAAATAAAATAGACAAGATTCCGGTTGCAAAAATAAGTTTTTGGAAGAAGGCAATGTCGCAGCTAGCTACCTTCCTGGCTTCCGTTGAATCTGAAGGGTAGGAGCGATTTAATATCACGCCCACCGTTGCAGAACGCGAGGGTGGTAGGGACTCTCACGAGATGCGAGCGCGAGCGAGAGAACCGGCGGCGAGAGGATTTACGTGAACGAGATGCCAACATTGCCGCCAAAGCGAGAACGAGTGGGGGAGTTTGGATATGGCAGTCGGCCAGTTCGCTGTTTGCCTTCCTGGGGCACGGGCCGGTCCTCAGGCTCGTCTGTACAAATCCCAAATACTCATCTAAGGAGGATCGTGCGTCACAGTTCTTTTTTTGTCCCCTGTATAAGTTCCTCCGAGTTGAGGGTGAGGTGTTCGCGGTGTCACGCGGATTTCCGCTTCCGCGTGCTGTATCGGAGCTACGCTCCCCGGGAGCGGCATGCTCAACAATATCACCGCCGGCGGTTCCGTACACGGTATCTCCGGTAAGTACCGTACATCAGAAAGATCTCTACCCGGTTATAGTGCGTATCGAGAAGGATGAGCATTTGCGTATCACAATTTCGTTAATCTTGGTCTGTCAAATATCGAAACGTCTCGTTGGGGTTCATTTTCCAGGACTGAATTCCTTTCAAAATTTGAAGCTGGCCGAGATCCCCGACCCCCGATTTCTCTGTCACCCTATTTTGATTTATCAAAATTTCCTGCTTTAGACGGACAATATCGGTATAATTAAATGTATCTTGGATTCATCCTAAATTAAAATTCAAGATGAAATTATCAGTTTATATCATTGCAATTGACGCTTAAACTATCGATCCATTGAATGCCAAATATTATATCAATTATTGTAATTAAATTTTCACTTGCGATCATTTTAATCACGTCTTAGTTAATGTGATATGTTGCTAATGATTATGCGGGCCACCTAGTGAGACTTTTACATTATTATCTCACCAATGGATAATAAATGCATTTCAATTAGAAATATATTTTAATCGAGATATTTGAGATTACCAAATATATTTTAATCGAAATATTTGAGAGTCACCGATATGTCGCCGACGGTAGATGCGCGCTTCGCTTCTAATCTGTCCAAAAATTCTGTATAGTTTATATCTAAAGTTTTTCATCAATGTGTGAAAGACATTGTGAAGTGTTGGGCAATTTCATTGAATCAAATACATAATTCAAAGATTTAATGCAGTGTCAATATCGCAGATTCCATCAATATGAATAATAGCGCCCGATTCCACCAGCATTAATGGATTGAAAGCTGTAAATTTTTGAGATCATGACAGAAGTTACGGAGAATCGGACAAATAATGGAGTATATATCATAATTAATATTATCATCATAAATATATATATCGCGGAAAAATTATTAGTTAGTATATCACAACGATTAAATTGCTATATCGTAAAAAAATTGATTCTATTTTCATACTTTTATATGTAATGTAGAATACGACAAAGAGAAAATAGTGACGGTATATAATATTGATGTAGTAGTATAGTGTAAACTTTGATACTACAATCTCAGATTTAAAGTGCGGCGTCAAGTATCATTGTAGCATCAGGTGTCCCATAAGAGACGTGTTTCATGGTTTTTCTAAAGTGCGAGAGCTAGTTCTTACGTTCAAATTCTATAATCTCAACATTTCAATATATCACTCTTTTCTTCACGTGGCATTACTCTCAATGGATTAATATTCAAGTAATATCTTTAATTAATAATCGAACATTGTTACAGAATATCTAAACTCAAATAAAAACATTTACATAGAGGGGATGTTAAACGGTTGTCATTTAAATAATTATAATTTGATTATATGTAATTTTAAATTCTAAAATCTTTTTATATGAATTGTAATATTATGATGTACACAGATTTATTTAAAATTAATTACGTACTATTTATGGTTAAATTTGTAGTAAAAATATCTGTCTCAAAATGATAATTGCGAAAATATGTAAAAAATTATGATTAAATGTCACAGTCGATAATGAATCAAAGATCTTCTACGAGGCAAAAGTCATTTCCTGTGTAAAACGGGTGAATTAATAAAATAAATAGTACTATTATGATCTGTCGCTGAGTAATTATTACCACAATTTAATTATTTAATTTGATGTCTTTTAATTTAAATTGTTTTTATTAATCGCGAATTTTACTTGGATATATTTTATATTTTTTATGCACACATCTATTTTTAATCGCATCGTTATAATTCATTGCATTTTTTTTATTTTATTATGCTTGTAAAATACAAATCCTGAACGAATACGAATCAGATTTAATTAATTTGACTTACATCACCCGTCGGCTGGCGTAGGGACTGTTTTGCCTGGTTAATCTACTCTGAATCCTACCGAATGTTATGGGGATGATTTAACATCGTAGAATTTTCCTGTAAAATATTGATTATATTAATTTATCCATAAACTTATATTTCTTACATCATTTTTTTGCTCATTTATGCATATTGATAGTGAAAAGTGAAAAATTATTTAATCATATTAATATTTTTTTATATAAAATTAAAGATATTGATTACTTTTTTATTTATGTTAGATATTGGTGGATAATAAATTAAATTAAATTATAAATTTATAAATTATAATTTGTATAATGACAATCGTGAAAATTTTTTGTGGAAGAGTAACATATAAATAATTGATAAAGTATTTATTACGCACGTTTATAATATTTTTTTGCATAATTTCCTTTTTCTCATACACTTTTTATATCAAGTAAGGTAGTAAATTATGTTCATTTACGTTATTTGCACTTGGGAAAATTTTTCTTGTTAAATTTATCTTCTAGAATCGTAACCGGGAAAATAAAAAAGAGGGATGAAATTAATTTAAAAATCCGTATTAAATAATAGGGTAAGATGTGTCGGTAACACGTGACGCGCACGTCTTCGATCTCCTCTGTCTCAAGAAAGCCGCTTCTCGAGTTTGATGATCTTAATTACCTCAACACTGATTACATTACGCGAGAAGTTGAGGAACGATTTAGAGAGTTAGAATGTTGTAAGTGGCGAGAACTGAATAAAGTGGTACACGTTAACTGGATTAAAAGAAAATGATCATTTAATTTCTTTCACTTTAAGGAGTAGGCGATGTTTATATATGATTTATGCACTTGTTTGCTATGCTTCATTGCTTCATTTAACATTATTATCGAATAAATTGAATAATAATTCAAACGAATGAGAGACTTTCGACTTTCGAGACGATCAACTCTTATTAAGATCTTGACTTTTTATTCAAATGTTTCTAATTGTCATATAATGATGATTATGAGTTTCATGCAAATGCAGATCGTATGCTGGCTTTGCGTCTAATAAATTACACTTATCTGTCACTCGTCGGGAGATGAGATTAAACGTATACTTACTAATGATTGATCGATTCGTAAACCGCATCGATATCTTCAATTATCCCCCTTCAATTTATCGCGATATCTCGAAAATGAAATTTAGCCCTCGGACGTCGTTGCACGCATGCATTTCGTCACACTTAAAGTATGTCCGTTAAAATTTTTTATGATATACGTTAATTGCATTTGGTGCGTCGGCCATCCATTGAGACAAGGCGGGCACCAACTCGCGAATGTGACATGCGAATAAATACGTCTGTCACGACATTTCCGCACATAGTAATGTGATTTATGACTTTATTATTTAGACGTTTCTGCGCGAGCGGCTGTCAATCATAAAGTTTTCAAACGTCGATAAATGTTGCAACAATCGAACGTTATAAAAATTTCTTTTTTTTTCTACAGCCACTTCATGCACTCTGATTTACTACGATACTCCAGTGAGTGAAAAAAAAATACACGTGTAAAACGAATACTTAACTGCGACGCACGCGATCCTTTAGTGATTAGCGTGTTAATTTGATTATGATCTTTGATAATCCGATCAATTAACGCGGGATTAAGTAATAATTCTCAATCATTAACCTGAGGAAAGGTATTTCGAAGTGTATAATGTGGATATAATTACGGGGAAACAATTTTCTTTCTTTGCATTAGGATACACAATGCGATTTGGGCGAGACTATGATTATGTTGCACAATTTTTGTGCACTAACAAAATTTGTCTCATTAATGTGTGTGAAGAATTACACACACAGCGAGAATATTAAAGAAATTTATCGAATTTTAATCGAAAAAGGAGTTTATAAATACCAGGACTAAAATCCGAGTAATATCATTATGTTGAGGTTTACAAAAAGTAAGATACAAATAAAGATCTGTCATAAAGTTCATTCAAATGAGATATTCATTCAGCAAAATCTCACTACACAATAGTTTGATATCGATTCTCTATAGCTTTGTGTGATTATAAATAAAATTCATAGATTTCTATTTATATTCTGCATTCTTTTATCATATAGTAAAAATGTTTATTATTAAATATAATTAAATAAAATTATTAAACAATGAATTTGAATAAAATAAAGAGATTCCTCAGGGAAAGTTTTTCATTCTTTAATAAAAAATACTGCTGTATTTATATACTTTTCCAAAATATTCCTACTATCAAAATTCACCTAAAAAACTTGAAAACGCACGTGATTAGAAAAATTTTGACGCCATACCTACGCCCAATTTTACGCAAAATTTTTTGCGCTTACAAAAGTGTTCGCAATTAATGACCATAGTTTCAGACGAGTTATTTCATTGTTTCCGAGCCTCCTCGATTTTCCGTGGAATTTCATTGTATAATATTATCGTTGGATGGAAATTTTTTACGAGCGCTCTTTGTCTGATTCGCGCGACGCAGAAGATACGTTTACGTCGTACCCAACTAAACTAGTTTATCTCATTACGTAAGCATCTTTGACAATGCACAACGATGTGCGATACCTGCGATCTGACACATACTGGATCCGAGAGGGAATGGGCGTACCGCGATCCGAGATGGACAACCTGCGGAGGTTGTCTCCGCACGTAACGCATGTCCACGCGCAAACGTACCCAGGCACACGCATGTGTTGGTACACACGCACGCACACGTACCTGCACGCGCGTACCTGCGCGCGCGCGCGCGCGCGCGTGTGTGCGTGGGACGCATGTGTGTTCGGCCGCCTAGAAGCCAGAGTACGGTGACGATTCTCGCACCTTCTCGCTAAGTGGCCCGTACGCCCCTCGGCCGGCTTCTGCTCCTATACAAATTTAAACTACGTAGAGCGGGCGCGTGGGGCGGGCGAGCGGGAGGCATGTGTGGAGCACGAGGAGGAAGCCCGGCGAAAAGAGAAAAAATGGAAGAAAACTGAAGCGGCACGTCTTCTTTTTTTCTGCCCCGCGCCGTCCCCCGTGTTGCTGCACGCGCGTAGGAGCGAAGGATGTGCAAGATCTGAAGCGGTACGAGAAGGAGCACGGCGTGCTGGGAGTGAATCTGGGCTCCGGTCTGTCCGCGGGTGGTGGCCTGGCGCTTCATCAGGAGCTGATTATGACTATGCCTGGCACAGGTGAGTGCTCGTCCTCCGTCGCGGTCGCGTGGAAAAGTGAAAATTCACCAGTCGATTCGACTAATCTATCTAATATTTGCAACTGATTCATTTACGGCGGCAAATTGATTATTCCCATTTTTTGTGTCTCACTACGATCAACCATTTCTTTATTATACAATGATCAAATTATCGATATGCCAAATTTCTCCTGGTACAAAACATGCTTTTTACTTCGACAAATATTTTATTAAAAATTCCGAAGTATATTTCGGATTGATTTTAAGTAAAAGAAAATGTTTCGAATGAAACACTAAATTTTATGATAGTTTTGTACAATTTGAGACTTATATTATAATACAAAAAATGGATGTATATTTTATGGCTATAGATTTGTCAAAATAAAATTCTTAGATATTATAATAAATATTTTTTATCCATGTTCCATGGCGTAATATTTGAATTCGTTAAAGAATTGCGAAAATCGGGAGAGACTCAAAGAATGGTTCGCAATTTAATCTAGAATGACTCGCGAATTAATTCTCCATCTTCCAATCTGGAGTAGAAAAATGTGCCATGAGATTATTAAAGAAAGTAAATAAACAAAATTAGATGAAAAATTTGGCATATAATTCGATTACTTTACTTTATACCTTATATGCCTTTTGTTCACATTCCGAGATAGCGCTGTCTAAAAATAACTAAATGTCTTGAGATTAAATATATGAATGACTGATTTTATTTGTTCATTAAATAAATTGAATAATGGTGGATTAAACAAAAAGATGAACCGCATAAATTTTCTGCGAATTTTTCATGAATAGCCGCAATAAATATATGAAATATTCTCAGAATGGATTACATGATGTTTGCATTGTGAATTAGAAGGTGAAACTATTTTGCTAAGTATTTCCAATACAGTAGCTTAGTGTCATAATTATTCAATAAATTGCAATAAAAATAAAACATAAATTTAACTTAATTCAGCCCATTTTAAGCTAATTTTACTAATAATTTTTGATCAATATTTGAATAAAAAATAGTATTATTTTATAGGTAGTTTATAGATACCTTTCATAGCTTTCTATCTTTGAAAATGAGATATGCTTGTAAAAATTTAAATATTCTAGCGATTTTATTGGAATTAATTGAAGATAATTGATATCGGAGAAATCGGCATTCGACACGTTTGTATTATTTATTTATTTCGTATTTTAGGAAGCGCAGCAGTGATCGGGCAGGGCGATGACAAACCCGCGAAGCAAAAGCGACATCGGACGCGTTTCACACCAGCCCAGCTCAACGAATTGGAAAGGTGTTTCGCCAAAACTCACTACCCGGACATCTTCCTGAGGGAGGAAATAGCTGTGAGAATCGGTCTCACGGAAAGTCGCGTTCAGGTAGGTGTGGCCAAAACGTACAGACTGCCGTCGGCACAAAAC
Source organism: Camponotus vicinus (assembly GCF_025532165.1). NCBI lineage: Eukaryota > Metazoa > Arthropoda > Insecta > Hymenoptera > Formicidae > Camponotus > Camponotus vicinus. The sequence continues at coordinate 575,993 of NW_028141947.1, forward strand.
GATTAATCCGGCGTGAAATAAAAGCCATCGCGTGACTTTGCATACTCATCATCGTACCCGAGTTACATTGCGAGAATTTCTACATCATGCATATTAAAATAGTTATAATGCAACGTTACGTTTAAATATTTAAATCTCCGAAAAGGTCATCGAGAAAAAAACATTACCTGACTTTTATTTGCGATTTAAAATATCAAAAATATCGATTATTTTTCTTTTCAGAAAATTACGTCCTACTTTTTAAAACTCATGCGCAATAGCCGATTCATTTATATAAATTTACACATTTCGATTATTAAATTGATATATCACGCATCATTTTTTCGAGATATTATCACACACGAAATGGCTTCTGACGAGCGACTATCATGCATAATAATACGTTAATTAATAACAACGTAAGATTTTGTAGGGATGAATATTTTTATAAAAGTTTAATAAAAGATAGCGTTCGATTACGGTGTAAAAATTTAATGACACGAATGTAGCGCGATTGAGTGATAAGTCAGGGGGTTTATAGCATAAATTGTCGCGTGGTGACCTCGCAGTTATCCTCAGAAACATATATCCAGACAGTACCGGAACTCTCCGGTGGAATCAATTGTGCCGGCCTACTGTGGCTTTTTGGATTAAAGTGAAACTTGGAGCAGAGCAGCTAAGCTCTCGCCCTGCGGGGTTCCGAATTTTGGTGGGTTCCGCTTGGTTGCGGGGTGACCGCGAAACTTTGCGGAAACTCGCAAGTCCTGCGTCTAGCATCAGGAATTCCTCGATCAAGGATCGAGAAAGCGGTTCCCTCAAAAGCTGCCATTTGCTAAGCCTTCCTTATCTAAAGACATATACGGAATATATTATATATTGAGCCATCCATGAATAATCATCAATTATCCAAGATAATTCTAGCTTAGACATGTTATTGTTCGACACGCGATTAAGAATGAGCGATTTTATTTCATGAATTTTTAGAGAAATGATTTAAGCTAATTATATTGCATTACATTAACACAGAGGGATGCAAAGAATCAAAAATAGTGCACAATGAAGATTAAAAATAGATGTGTCAATAATAAATGTCAAATCAAATTTAAAAAGACACGGTAAATCGAAGCATCTTTCGTATTATAATTTAACGAGCATAATGTGTTTTTGACAGCAAGAATACACTCGTGATTTCCGCAGTTTATCTAAATACGGAGCCGACGGAAATCTATATCTCAGAATTCGTAGAACGAAAATCTTTGAATTCCTGTTCTTTCATTTCATTTAATAGAGTTCATCAACCTTTCCGTTCAATTACTCGGCGTAATATCAGCACGTATTTTAATTAAAAATCATCAGAAAATAAAGTTAACACCAATGAGATATTTCACAAAAATCAGCAGAAAGTTTTATGAAAATTAAATGATAATTAGTCATTAAAAATGATGAATATTGATAGAGAACTTTATAAACGCAAAAACATTTTGATTTATTATAATATACTCTTTACGATATTATTTTGTTCGATCAGATGGGATTATTTTACACTATATTAAAAATAATCTTGCAACATGAATATGTTTTAAAAATTGAATAGACGAAGCAAGATTACTGCATCGGGGGCTATAGCTTGATACATCGGATTAATCCGAGAGCAAATCAGCTAAAAATTTGTCAACTCGATCGAATTTGACCATCGCGTAGGAGAATGGCTTGTTCTCCCCGCGGGCCATCAACTGATGGAACTCTTTTAAGTCTCCGGGGCACGTCTAGAAAAACGGAGTTAATAGAAATTCATGAAAATTTTATTCGCAACTTGGAGGCGTCAGTCAAGCCGCGCGTTGTGCCGCATATCAAGCAGCCATTCTCTATCTCTCTTTCGCGCGCGTACGTATATAAATTTGCACATACGAGTCGGATATATCGCGCATCTTCGTTTGTTGTAAAATAAGCTAGGTGTTTATATGGTAAGAATATTTATGCGTATGAATACCATCAGAAAGATACTTTATTCCTAAAAAAGAACAATCAGCTTGATACGAAAGCTTCGCTTGAATACACGTCCGAGATTCTAATTTTAAAATAGATTTTAATTTACAAATTTTATTAATTATTTCTCCAGATTAATCATATGTGTAAAATCGTTTTTCGATATCGTAACACTTGTACCATAGCGCTATAAAATTTAAATCTGATGAGCTGTTATTCGATCGTCTCAGAATCGCATTACAATGTCACGTCTACCTCGATTCATGATTTTCATCCGTCATCGTGCTGAGAATATCGCACGATATATTGACTCCGGTGCGCACTTTCCGGAGTGTTTAATGAATTAGTGGTTTCAAAGTCATGTCAGGGAAGCCGGACTTGGTCTTCCGGCTCCGGAACAGCGAGTATTCGTTTCTTCTTTCTCGGGAAATGTCAGGAAGAAAAAAAAAAAGGAAAGGAAAAGGAGAGAAAGCGAACCGGGATTCGTGGGTCTGTCGGGCGGCAGGCTGCCTAATTGAAAGAGGTTTTCTGTGGGCGAGGGTAGACATCAGCGTGAACGAAGCGTTTCCAAGGAAACCCGGCAGCGGGTACTCGTGTGGAGAGGGCCTTCGGCACCAATGGGGCTGCGAGGGAAAGGCGCCGGCGCTCAGCATCGCTATACTATCGAGCGTCGCTATCAAAGGTTTCTTGACTTGCCATGGCGGATCTGTTGCGTATTTTAAAGATAATCATCTAATCTTTATTTATCTATTTTATTTTTTAATTATTTTTCCATGTTAGCACATCGCTCGTCCGCGGTTAAAAACCCTTTCCAAGAGATGCGCTTACCCTACAGGATGTTTCATGGTCATCGACTTATGTCTTTGCTGAAGGATACTAAAAATCTAATTAATTCTTTCGTCCTGGATATAATTATATTTATTTATTAAGTTTTAAAAATATCGCATAAGCTATAAAATACATATTTCTCGAGGATTAAAGAATTTTGAGGACTGCTCTTCAAGATACATATCTTAAGATCGATCCGAAAATCATCATGTGATACACTATCTTGTAGTCTCTGATTAATTAAATTTAAAATGAGCGAACGCGCGAGGAATCCGTTCACGGATGAATCCGTTCGTTTCTGCAGCCTATACATCGTATGCAACATCAAGTTATGACACTCCACATCATTGATACAGTAAACGTAATAGCTCTGTTGTATAATCGTTGCATTAATGGCTAGAAAATTGCTCGTTACGAGTACGTTGCACATAATAGCGCGTGTGGCAGCTCTTTCCCTTTCTATCTCTCTGATAACCGCGATAGATGTGTATGATAGTTACACAACAATTGCCACGCTTGTATGCTTCGATAGGTATTGCTTATCCAATCATCCTTTACGTATATACGTTCGCCTCTTTTGAAACTATCGAATAATCCCTTGGTCGTATGTTCGTTCCGAATATACGATTGAGACTGGTCTTTTTTATACCGAAAGATCAAAATTGATATAACGTTAGATACAGCACGACGTTCACTTTATTATTTTACGAGAGAGCGAAATTAAAATATATTTTTGCGCATTAATATATTTGATATATTTCGCAACAATACTCGTAGAAAGCGAATGGACGTGAGATTAATTTTGAACAAGGGATAAAACTATCTGTCGTTAAATGTTCGGTGTATTCAAAATTCGTGGATATCGGCAGGCGATTGGGAGATTTCGAATGCAACCCCCAAACACGCCGCTGACAGAGCGAACGATCGGTAGCGCGGGCAGATTAATCAGTCACCATTTTTCCGATCGAGCACAATGCCCAGCGACTCCGGAACAATGGGAAGCATTCCTGATTAGCAACAAAATACTTGAAATAGTGTAATGAAATATTACGATTCATTGATTTGTAGTAATTTATTATCGCTCGAAGGGAGAGGCGTAATTGCTGCTCCATCTCTAATTCCCGTTAATGAACAACTATTAAATTGCACGATAACGCATCGTGAGAACTGCCTGTACAAACAACAATTACTTCGAAGTGGCATTATGCAGCTATTTGAAATTATGTGTAACATTTAATTAACGTCTTAATGCGATTATTGTTGCGTTGCGAACTCGTTAGCGCGATGATACGTATTGTCTGAGATACGCGGCGGAGATGAGCGCTCTCTTGTACGATACATCGCGAGATTTGACATATATGTATAGAATATACCAAATTATATACGGCCCGCACGCGTTCGCTCGAAATAAAATAATTAAGAGCCGCCGACTTTATCGCTGAAAAATGCACGAGCTTTCGGTGAGTGTTCGCTCCGCTTAATTAGCCGTAATGGACATAATGAATTTTACATTAGGCCGATTTTTTATCATTTTCGAATAAAAAAAAAGGGTAGACCGGGGGCGAGGAGGGGGTGTAACTCTCGTACTTTCATAAACCCGGCGCGGTGCAGCTAAACGCAACCAATCCCCGCTGCATCGAAGCACATAATCGTGCAACGAGTGTCGTTTTCGCGAAGCGCGAAAAGTTATTCACTCGGTCATCGTTTCATGTCATAGCTTCGTAGCCAACAGTTTTCGATAATCGACGAGAAAAGGACGTAATCAAGAGCGGGAAGACGTTGAATAAAATTACCAAATACTTGTCTTCTAAAATAAAAATTATCCTTAACATTGAGGGTTTCGAGAACTCGTATGTTTAATTCGGATAGATCGCGAGAGAAAGAAATAGCGTAGGCGAAAAAAATGTCGATAGAACATATTGCGCGAACATAGTCTTTACCACGATTTAGAATCACCCCATAATATTTAGAAAATTATTCTTCAATGGAGGAGCGGCGTTCGATGGCTATGCATTATTTCGCGCGATGGCGATGCGAAATGTGCGAGCCGCGGCGGGAATTGACGATTGACACACGGGGTCAATGGCTTTTTTTCATGCGATGTGCACGCTTTTAGAACGCGCTCGCGCGTCCCGTTATTCCTTACCGTCAATCATATCGCGAATATTAATTCGCCGCGCGCTCGATACTTCAAATAAAGTTCAATCATCCGGGACCCACGTTGCGGGAGGTTTGAGACAAAAGCTTTTTTCAGCCGGACGTTTATTACTAAGCCGACAGTTTATTTCGGGCGGCGTATCGGCACTTTACGGTTTTAATTACGCGTATTTTAATCCGCCCAGGAGACATTTTCTGTTTCGGGAGCGCGGTGCCGGGTAGAACGAGCTTTATTAGACTGCACACGGTCGATTTAAATTTAATCATAATGAAGAGGCGATTAAAATTGCAATCGTCCACGGAATAGAACCCATAGCGCCGAGCAGTTAACGTCTGCTAACAGGCATTTAACTTAACTGCCTCAGGTAACTGCTCGTTTCTAGGCTGAAGGGTCCTTTCGATTGCCGTTGCCGGAAATTTTATGGGGCACGACTCTTTCGTCGATGAGCGCGTCCAACTTTCGCCGGCAAAAAGGCACTGTTTTCGCGCGAGATCGTTCTCGTGGATTATCGTCGTTCATGCAGTGAAGTCCGCCGATTCGGCAAACTTCTATCGATCGTTCGAGTTTCGTATCAATGTAAAATTATTAGCGTAAAGTTCCTCTAATATTCCCGAAAATCTTTTTTCGATAATGCCGCTTATAAAAACATAGGCAGATAAAAGTCACAGGTAGAATAGGAATTTTTGGTAACGTCATAAGAATTTTATGAAATTGAAAAACAAGCTAATATCTCATCTAATGTCATGTGCATATTTTCTGATAATCTTTAATGTATTATCATCTTAATTAAAAATCTTAATTGAAAATAACTGCAGCGTGAATTTCGTTTTGCGTTTAACGAAGTAGATTTTATGAAACGAATTAGGTGGGAAAAGCACGCTTTTCGTTCGAAAATATCAATCTCTTGAAAGAAGCAACGGCTAAACGTGCGACTTTTCTCGGCTTGATACGCTGCGACTTCCAGAAGTCACATATGCCACGAGAGATGGTAAAGCTCGTCCATGGTAGCGGGTGTCGGAGTATTGCTTTCAAAGTATCCCCCGGGAATCGGATGAATGGCGATGTCATTCGGCCGTCCTTTGGGATAAGCAAGTGACTGCAGTGAGGATAAATGTAGTTCGTTATTGTCTTGCCCCGAGAAATGGGAAATGGTTTTGCGCTGTTGACGCGGCTTTCACCGACTCAAGTTTGCGGCTAAAGATTTCGCGTTTGTAAACCTTAATATAATTATATATAATAGATGTTAATTTTTACGAATTAATTATTATATAATTGTTATATAATTATTATATAATTATAATAAATTATAATTAATTATACATATAATTATCTACGTGTTTCTCTGTTAATGCAATTATTTTATTCGAAGGCATTATTTAAAAAGAAAGAGAGGGCATTGCAATAAACTAGAATAATATCTCTAAATCGATAGTAGAAAAGTATCCCGAAAATATTATTTATTTATTACAATATACACCTTGTCACGTCGCACGTCATTATTGATGAGCTTCTATAAACGGAATTACGCGTGAAAAAAAAACCGTCCAATTCGAGTAATATCATCCCGCGAGGAGTCGATAATTTCACTGGTCGACTGTGCGCAAAGGAAGCGCGAGTCCGAGGACATTTATTGCAAAATCAATACCTTTAACGCGGAGTTACGGTATCGCGTGCGCGGTATCGAAAGTCGAATATGATCGAAATGCGATATTGAGCTGTAAAATTTCCGCGCGATAAACTATCACCGGCTATTTGCGGATACGTATATACATTCGGCCTATGGCCGGACATGTGTACGCGGCAATCAAGTGTTTTATGACGGTGCATCAAACATGCGCGCGTCAAAGTTACTATGCCAAATCACTCTCGATCATGAACGTGCGCGTCACGTTAAATCATCGTCATGTTGTCACATAGTTGATCATCTCCTTCTAGCATCTTTAATCTTCTTCTCATCCACAAAGAAAATGCAAGAGATCGCGAAATTCTAACAATACGAATAAATAAAAAATTCTTTTGAGGATAAATTGATTATTTAATTACATAAATAAAAGCTTAATTTTTATTTGACACTGTATAATTGTTTGCAAATTATAAATTATTCTCGCAAGCGTTCTAAGCAAAATATTTGACTCAAGATTAAAAATGAAACTTGAAAATATTGTTTAACTTCCCTCTTCGTGAAATTTGGAGCAATTTATGAGCTCGATAAAATCGTAAAATTCGCGCTGATAAATTAATTTGTTATCCTTGTGTAAAATGACATTTCGGCGAGCGATGATGAAAAAGCGATGCGCGTAAAACGCGTGCGCGAATCTCGCAGCTCCTGCGTCGCTGCGAAGATCCGACGCCTCTGCTATGCAGCGGTCTATGCATTTTAAGGGAGGGGTGATTTTTAATGCCGTATAAATATGCATAGGCCGCGATATTAGCTCTTACGTGTCGCCGCCCGAAAAATATCGCAAATGTACGCGTTACGTACGCATACGAAAGTGCGCGTGTGTGCGACAAGACCGGGGAGAAAAGCATCCCTGTGTAGACGTGCGAGGTAACAGGACCGTGGAAGGGCATTAGGGTCCTCGATGGATAAATTGTGTCGCCGCGATGAGCCCGGGGGAGTATCATCTAACGCCCATTTTGTTATGATGTCTGCCACATAATGAATAATTCCGATGCGATAAAAATGCATAGATTCGCCTGATTAATTGAAGGAGCGAGAACTATACGATAGAAAAAATTCTATGAAAAAGTAAATTCAAGATTGCATGAATACAACTCGGGTAACATATCCAACGTAAAAATGAAAATTAGATTGCGAATATGTAACGTACGTCTCGAGGAAAGTTGACATGATTAAAGACACATATCTATAATTAAAGGTATAAAGTAAGATATTACAATCGTGTCGCTCAATAAGGGTCGGAAAGAGATGATGATTTATATAACGTGACCACTCGCGAGTACGAATTTGAAAAATGATTGATAATATACACGTCGCTTTCCTATGAAAATGCCACATAGATTTTTTCGCGAATGGACCATTTCCAAAGTAAATCCAGTTCTACGAGCAATTCGGGCTAATTTGACGACAGATATCGCAAGTCGGCGATATTGCGCCCATGAAAATAATAATAAAGTATAAATGGATCAAGTTTATATGACCGAGGTGCACGTAAGAGAGGACCGAGTATGCATTTTATCGTCGTGTTTCACGTCAAACCCTTTACGAGATTATATGCTCTAGAGGAAACTGCCTCTAGTTCTCTCTACTCTCGTCGCGATAAATTTTTCGAATCTTTCATTAAAGTTTTGCATTAAAGTTACTCACTTCTTGTATATCTATCTATAAAAGGAAGACGGTCAGTTTCTGTAGAATTGATATTCGAGAATATAAAGTGTATTATTTTGTTGCCTTTCCGCGTATTTAAATTCTGTCAAACAAGTAAAAGTAAGTCAGAATTTATGTTGAAAATAACAATACGTGATAGTTGTATCATTATAGCGAATACACAATAGCTGCGTTGCATAATAGATAATATAACGTGCCATAATAATGTATCAAAGGGGCCGATTTTTAATTCCACGTGACATTAGAAGTCGGGCGACTCGCTAATGGCGTAGCGAAAATCTCTCTCCTGACGGCGCAACGCAACATGAAACAGTGGGCGGTCCGGGTAATGCGTCTTGCCACCCTCAGACTATCTCCCGACCACCGTCATCAATCAGGGTCACATCCTGCAAAACTTATGTAGTATTTATTTTCATTAAATTTATCTCTCCACCTGGTCCAGAGAGCGAGCCTTACATTGACCCATGAAAGCAAATCGAAGGCACAAATACTTTATAAACAATACCTTGCAAGCATAAAAAAAGCATAGAAATATATAGAATAAAATAACTCTAATCTCTATTACATGACTTTTCTTTATCGATCATTTCATATAAAATTCATTCGCGTAAAATATTTAATTGCATATGGAATATAAGATTTATTTAAAATAAGATATAATAAAATATATAATATTGCACTGATAAAGTCAGAAAGATACGGGTAATATGTACATATTATATTTTAAGATGATTAAAAATCTTAATTTTATATTTTATATGATTTAAGATTTTATATAAGAAAGAGACGGAGATTTTTAATCTACGCTAATTTCTCTTTTATCTTGTCATAAAAATTTTAAAACATTTCTCCATCGAATTTCCGATTTATATATAAAAGTAGGTTACGATAGATTGTATGTGTTAAAGAAAAATTGATATCAAATCCAAGATTATAAGTTAACTCTCGTTTAATAAAAAATGTGATCGTGTAAATTTACTATATCATCGGAATTACTAAGCTTTTCGTGTACTATCGCAAAATATTAATCCGGTACACGTCGACTGTTTGGCATCGTGAATCAAGATTTCATCGCGGGAAGCTTCTCCCATCCCGAGTGGAATCACGAAAGAGAAACGTTATCTCGTTTCGTGGCGATTCGAGGCGTTTTTCCGCGAAGTGAGTCGGACTATTCTTCAATGGCGTGCTGAAAGCTACTCCTATATATCTTGGGGCCTCGGGCAGATCCCGCCGCTTGCCTTGATGGCAAGCTCAATTTATATCAGCGCCTGCTGAAACCCCCTTTACGAGGTCTCGCCACCCCTTCCTCACCCCCTAAACCTCACCCTAACCTCAAACTACCCCTGCCTGGCCAATGCTCGCTTCTTACCACCTTCGACCTCCCCTTGAAGGTTCGGAGACTCCTCCGGAGTTAAACTAAGCCATTCGCGATCGACGAAAAGAAATAGAAAAGGTCGCTTCCTAAAAGTCGCGATCCTCGTCGTCTTCTATGATCCCTTGTCGTTGCGAAAAATGTTCCTAGCAAATATCATAGTTTGGTTTGATAAAAATTATCCAAGATGACATGTGAAACATTTTTCTTACATGTCTTTGTTATCCAGTAAAAATTGATTATATACAAGCAAGAAATTGATTTTAGAAATATTAAATAGAAATTTTTAATAATAAATCAAAATGGTTAAAATTAAAATAAAAATTCTCGTGATTGATATTAAATAATTCGTTAAAAAGACAGTAAATGGTCATTTGGTCGTGGATAAAAATCCAGTTTTTTCTTTATATTATTATTGCATTTTTTAACACTATTGAAAATACTGATTTAATAATGCGTTACCATTATTGAAACGTCGATCATTATTGCACTATAACGCGTTAAACGAACAAATACATTCAGGGATAAATAACTCATTTAACGAATGAAATTATTTGAATCTGAAATTAATAAATAGCAGAATTATAAATGTAAATAATTTATCATGCAAATTTTACGTTAGTCTCCCGTGTAAAAATACTGGCGGATAAATTTATGGCAACTTTTATGATGGCAGAAAAACTGTCGAAAGCACTAAATATAAATAAATGTATCATACATTTTAGACACACATATTTCACATATTGAGATATATTCGTTATATAAATAGATTTTATAATATTAATAAGATATTTTTTTACACATAGAAGACTTTTTTTATTTAAAATTTTTATTAATATAATATATTAGCATAATTCTCTCTTTTCTAATATAATTAAATGCAAATAATTATATTTAGAGAACTCTTTTCGTACGTGCATATATAACAACTGTTTCTTAATTAATAAGAGACTGGATCTGGATTTTTATCACACAACTGTCATTTTGAAATATTAAAAATTTATAAAAGTACACATTTTTTATCTAATAAAAAATATTCAGTGATCCAATTTTGCAACATCACTAGAATGCATGATAGAAAATTTATGAAAATTGTATTTCGTGGGACTCGAAATGAGCCTGCCGTCTTGTACAGCCGGATTGCTCGGAGAGTCGATGTCGATTATATGAAACCAGCAACGTCCATATCCACCCTCATCCTGATCCCAGGTGCTTCCTGGGAAACAGCTGCCATGGCGCACGCGCCTCCGCGCCGACGAAGCAGTGATTGATCAATTTTTAAAAAGCAATGTTCCTAATTGACCCGCCGCGCCGGTTTGCTTTACGGCAGGCCGTTTATATCTTACGAGAAGGCGTCAGTCAGGGCATCTTAGTCATCGAAAGGTGTGTTCAACTGCGATTCATGCCAGTTGCTCATCTACAGATCTACCATTTCGAATCCGCTAGCCAACAAAATATTAATATCGATCATCGCTCATCGATTAAACATCGTTCATTAGCATATTAAGAACTGCCTGGAATATAAAATGTTTTAATTCGAGAATACTGTCGTAATTGGAAAACTTCGATAAATTTTTTATAAAATTATTTACGTTATGAGAGAAACACACGAAGAGTAAAAAACGCGATCCAAAGTTAGTCCATCTTTTATTTTATGTCACATTCCTTTTTAATATTTTTCCTTTGCGTATATAATTATTGTTGTTTTCGAGGAGTTAATTATTAATAATTATAATCGCTTAGAAATTTAAGCATTAATTAATTTATGCATTATATAGTCACATCTTATTATAACTATATAACATCATGCAATATAATGCATTTTAATATAATTAATATAATTATCATTTTATATAATTAATACAATTTAATCGAGGAGGAGTAGAGATTGTATTTCTAATATTGACGCTAATATTGATATTTGATTAGTAAATTGACGAAAACATCACGAAGTGATAGGACATCGCATTTTTATACTGCTTCAATTACATTAAAAATTTTTAATACTTTGAAAGTTTTAACACTATGAGCACAGAGTTTATGGAATTGGCAAAAATATAAAGCTCTGGCAGCCACGACCTATCGATTCTACGTATGACAGCGATTATCGAATGAATTACAGTAGTGCATTGTCTCACGTGCTATGCAATAAATGATGCTAATTTCATCGTGTCATATCCTGCCTCACGTTGAATCGAAATCTCGATGTATTTTCGAGCGATAATTTCCGCAACGATTGTAATAATAATTATTGTGTTACTTATATTGGAAAATTATATGGAATCAGAAAAATTTTATCAAAATTATTTTTACAAAATACGCTAAAGAAATTGTAATTCGTAAAAATTAGACATCAAATATCATAGTAATTAATATAAACAAGAAATTGTTTTTTTTTAAATATCTGTTATCAAAAAATAAGCTATGAATTTTTTAATGGAAGATTTTTTTGATAGAAGAACTTATAATTATCGGTGTATTTTGTATAAAGATTATTAATACTGTATTGATAATAATTATTAAATTTTTCAAGTCTATCTAGATGTGTATCTAGTTTAGAAACGCTTGTTACCATATATCGATCGTTTCCAAAAGCAGATTTACCTTGGAGATGTCATTTACCTTGGGAAATGGACATGAGATTAATTGCAATTATGGATATTCCGTCTATTTTTCCGGCGATAACGTTTTGCATTAGATATTCTTTCTATTATTTCCATTATTCAAAATTATATGAAAAACGAAGTTATTTATGTGTATGTGGTTTTTATACGTCTCTGCACATGTACTACGCTAAAGATATTTTAATTTACAGAATGATTATATACATATGGTACTAATTAGACGTATAGTTTATTACGAACGCGTTATTTCTTTTGCATTATTGCAAAAAAATTCTGCTATCAGTCGTAAATTTTTTAAACGCATTTTAATAAGAGTATTAATTAAATATCAAGTTCAAACTTTTACCATACATATATATTGCGACACTTGTAGCCTGCTTCTAGTTGCTCTAATGTTGAGTTTCGATTCAGGCGAATAAAAAACTCATCGATTGCTCGACTTTCCGGTATCGGACATGCACGTCGAACATACTTGTTCGCGGGTCGTTATTTCGTAACAGAAGTCATTAGCATCCGCTCGCGTTAATTAACGGAAGTTCTACCATATGTATATAGGCTTGATGCATCTGTGGGGTAGGGGGTGTACGTGATAATGCGCGATTTGCGCGTAGGTAATCTCTCTCTCTCTCTTTTTCTCTCGTGCTTTTTCCCTCTTCTCTGTAACAGCGAATTATCCACGGGCTTTTAGCCGCGGTTTCATCGCAGTTCTACCGTGAAATCGACACGCCCACGACCGAGAGACGATTTGTCGGTGGAGTGAAGACGAGATGTGCGCCCGAAAAAAAAAGGGCGGCCAAAAAGCAACCCTTATCACGCGGCTGTGTTTCAGAACGAGCCTAAAAATTGATAAAAATAAAATCAGCACATTGCGATAATTTTTTCCGCGAGATTATCGTGTCAAAAGTTTACAAATGACGGTATCTGGCAAAAAAAAAATGAGTTTATGTATGCGAATATATGCACATATCATGTATGCATAGGTATACGTCTGATTTTATAAGGATGTAGTGAATTTTATGGAGATGGAGGAGAGCGTGTTCGATTCTACGCCACTGACTGATATATAGACGCTGATTCGGTCCCAATGCACTTAACACCATCCAGCTCTAATGCCATTCTCTCGTCACGAGCGTCCATCCTTGAGAGTCAAGAGACCCGCCAGCTGTTACGAGCCTCCGACAAATATCACAGGAGGATAAACGTTAACTTAGCCAAAAATGACATCATTGTTCATGTTCAATTAAGATTTAACAATAAGAAAGATAAGATTACATATAAGAAGACATCAAGAATGTGAGTAAAAGATCTTTTTTATCGTCGAGTTATTTAAAATCACTATAATCATTATAAATTTCACCTAAACAGCTTATTATATACAACACTATACTAGCTTATTTCATACAACAATTAACAAATTAAAAAATTATACTGACTTTCTTGTCGACAAGACACCAGGATTTATAAAGTAAAATAAACGTAAAATTAACGAATATTGCTAAAATTACTACACGTGCCTTTAACTGACAGCAGGCGACGAATTAAAGATCGCAAAAGTCGTCTCGCGAATCCGGAGTATTTATCCGAATACTCCGAAATCTCTTGAGTTTGACATCAAGACGCCTTCGAGTGCAACGATTGCTTCATGGCAATACCTGAGGTGTACACTGGAGCGTGTAAATCCCATATATCCAATTAGATTCGTATAATCCTCGTATGTTAGCCGAGGGTGTACCTACCCCCTCGGACCGCCACCCCTCTTGGCCTCCGCCGCTCTTCTCTCCATGCGTGTCCCATCGTTACGTGTGTGCGTCTGTGTGTGTAGGGTGGCGCAAGCGCGCATCCCGCGCTCTAATACTAAAGTACTAATTTATGGGCACATATGAGATGGCTATAGTGCACGCTACTGTGCCAGAAAAGGACTATAGTCTGCGGAGAAGGACGGGAACGAGAGAAACAGAGAGAGAGAAACTGTACTGCTAGTGGTGGTACGTCGGTATTGGTGGTGGTAGTAGCGAGATAGGGCGAGGGTAGGTAGGTATATCGGAGAACACAGAGGCGGGCTTTGCATGCGATATCAATAAATCAAGTCCCCGGGACCCCGGCAGCTTAGGGGGCCACTACGTGGCCAGAATCAACAGCTCATAACGTCGGCTAATAGCTACCCGCGGTGGGGTCGAAGATATTGTCGTAACACCGAGGGACACCTTACCGTCGCAATGGTTGGATTTGGTCGCGTCCTATTGAGGGAAAAAAAAAATGTTATCGCGGGAGGAAGGACGGGCAAGAAAATTATCGAAAATATACGATTCTCGATCATGTCAGACACTGAAACAAATAACGCTTTGTCGCGAGAATAATAATCGACTCGATGACTATCTCCCTGCTCATCGACGAAACGTTAAACGGGAATTGGATTGGTCTTTTTGATCGATCGATTCCAAGTTCTTTATGAGACGATAAAATAAGAGAATAATTCGTGTAACGCAAACACACGATGAGAATTATAAAATATCTTTTTATTTAGAATTTTATCGAAAATTTCGAGGATTTTTTTCAGATTATCTATCCATTTTGTGTGCTACAGGTATGGTTTCAAAATCGACGGGCCAAGTGGAAGAAGCGCAAGAAGACGACCAACGTGTTCCGGTCTTCGGGATCGCTGTTACCGTCGCACGGCTTGCCACCCTTTGGACCGATGAGCTCCGACCTGTGCAGCGGAATGTTCCATACCCCCGCGGACAGATGGGGAATGGGGACAGGTCAGATATCAATAGTCAGTTTTACTACTAACCGTGTACATACATGTAATGAGAGATAAAAAAAAGATTACCTGCCCGCTCACATCGGAAAACGCTCTCTTTCTCGACCGCTTGTGTCATTATTCGCGATAGAAAATTGACGCATTCATTATATTCCGACGTTTAAAAATGTATTTATATGCGAGAGTTTTCTGAATTCCCTTTAAAAACGTTATTTCTTTCTGAGAGAATATTTTTTGTCTGATTATCGATTTCACAAGTTATTGGATCATTAAGAAAGCGTTGATGTATATTTCATAGTGTATGTATTGTGATATAAATACGCAATTTTGCTATCGAGACAATTTATATTTCTGCATAAAAACAAATTGACTTACAGTCTTATCAATCAATTTTCGTCTCGTTTTATTCCACGAGTTAAAAAATATGATGCCTTATATAAATATATTAGAAAGATTTCCAGGATAGAGAAAAAAATATTTTATTTTGCTTAAACAAATCGTTATCCTTTTATAAGTACATTTTAACTGATATCTTAAATTGATTCATCTTATAAAATATTTATACGATTTATTTTGATAAATGTTGAAGAAAATGTAAAAAACTAAGAGAAAGATTTTAATAAATTCGATATCCATTTGTAATAATCTTTTTCATGAGAAAAAGAATAGTCGAAAGAGATTTTAAACATCTCCATAAATAAATAATTGTATTAAATATCAAGTAGTTAATTTTTTCACAAATAATAGAATATTAACACACGATGTGTCTAGAAGATTTTATAATTTCTTTATGTAATCTCCAATGTGCAATATTTTTGTAAATATATTTAGTTTTAATTTATATCTCTCCTTTTCATCTTTCTAATTTATAGAGACGTGCTTTAAAATACACATTCTATTTTAAAAGATGAAAAACTGCTATTACATTGGAATGAAGATGTAACAAAGTCGAAGAAATTCAGAAAGACAAATACTTTTTCTTACTTAATCAAAATACATCCCCCGTATCTAACTATCAATCTATCGCGTCATTTAATCCACGATATGATTAGCATCTTATACGTACATTAACAGGAGAAGAAGCAACGCGATGAAGAAGGAAACACCGATTCTCTCGTAGACGAAATCGCGACAATCGCTCGCCTTCTAATTTAATTTCACCCGTCCACGCTATTCGAGACAGCTGAAATTATTTTTATATTATTGGCCCCACAGTTGTTCACCGACGACGACTCTGATAAGCAACCTTTTCCATTTTTTGAGAACTCTGTGTCGCGCATGTAATCTCGCATTTTAATTGTCCATTGTGGTAATTTAGCTGTAACTCACTCGTCGTTCCACAGGTCTCGGGCAATTACAGGGCGGCATGGCGATGGGTAGTTTCGGCCAGCTCGGTCAACAAAGCACGGGAAGTCTGGGTTCCAGTCTGAGCCTCGGCAACTCCGGACTCCCGATCAACAGCCCGTCGCAATCAGTTTACCATACTAATTACGGACTCAATTCTATCAGTAAGTTTCATGAGAAGCAACGTTTGCAGTTAGAGTCTAAATAGTAGAAACGTGACGAAAAAACGATATGTACTGTTAAATATGATAAAATATTATTTTTTTTACTGTAAAATTAAAGGAATATCGATACCATAGATTAAACTTGCGACGATAAACATCGTTAAATTTATTAACGTCAAATTGCTCATCTTTATTATCATTTACGCGTTCTGTCAAAAATGTAAGTTTTTATTATTTTAAAGATAAAACAAGTGTTGTACAGTTACATCTTTTGCTTCTTCAGACGAGATTTGAGTAACGTTTTACGCGTGTAACGTTTTGCTTATTCAAGTAACATGACTTGTTGCTGAGTCTTGGCGACATGCGCGAACGCGAATAGACACACCCAGGAGAACGTTCGCGTCAACCTGGCCGCTTATATACGCGTTGATAATCGTCTTGCCAAACTTTTGAACCATGGTCCTCTAAAAGACGGCGTGCAAACAGCGCCATGGAAGTCTCTTTGACGAAGTCGTTAAACGTTACGGTGCATTAAGGTTCGAAGAGGTTATGCGCCTGCACGTAAGGAATTTGAGACAGAAACATAAACCCCGTCCTCCCATCTGTTTACGCAGGTAGACTTCAGACCCGATCTCGCACCTAGGTGCGAGATCTTTCGCTGTATGTTTACCATAACATCCCGATGCAACCTGTCTTGGTTGAGTTACGCTTCGCCTCACCCAAGGGGACCTTGTATCTTCAAAGATACTTCATGGGATAAATCGCATGTGAAATTCCTTCTTTCACCAAATCGCTGTGTGCCTCGGTCGTAATTCTTGTATCAAGTGCGAAAATGAGATTTTTTTTTCTTCATTCATAGAAGTGCACATACTCTTTGCGAAGTATGTCGTACGATTTATTATTCTCAATAATTCGAGACAAACATTTTAACAAATTTGAATTTCAATGTTAAAATTTGCAAACGTTAAGACGAGAATTATGAATTTTGGATTACGACAAGCTATTAAATACGAATAAGATTTACACTTTTTAACTTGACGCACATCATATGTATCATACATTAGAATCTGAATATCTATGTATGAATAATAAATCATCGAAAGCTATGCTTGTTTTTTTTCTCAATTGCAATAAGTCGGATTTCAACGCTCATAAACCGTAGAGAAATAACGAACTTGCGAGATGATAACGAGAAATCCAATAATAAGAAAACAGTCTCGCTGTTTCCTTTCATAGAAAATTTTTTCGCTTCATTTTTTTTCACTCCCCAGTAGCTAATAAATCATACTTAAGGAGAGACGTTGTAAACGAGAGCACCATTTTTATGGGTATTGGTACACTTAAACCATTGGCATATTTTGTTTTGTTATATATCTTGCTAACACAGGTCATCAACCCTGAAGACGAATCTGTCTGATACGAATTCTATTCAATAAATATAAATTGAGAAAAGACGAGTGGCATCAAATATTCAAGTTTACTAGAGTTATACAATCATATTGTCGCAAAAATTGTATCGGATATAATAATCACTGATTCAGACGATGTAGAATCACATAGAGACTTGATAATCTAAAACTGCATTTATATCAAACTCTCCTAAAAAAGCGAGGCTTACGGTAAAAATCCGGCAAAATTTCACAAGCTGAGTACTGCAGTGTACATTTAGATCATACATGTGTGTGTCTGTGTCTATGTGAAAGCGCACGTAACGCTTATACGGTGCCAATTACCGAACGTTATCGCCGGGTAGCGTCACTCGAGAGGAGAAAAAAAAATTGGCATTCCACGAGCGCGTCGGTGTATGTGGCTCTGAGGTGAATACGTCTAGCCTAAGCCTGGCAACCCACTGTAACGCCTTTATCCGCGGATAATGCTTAGAGCAAATAGCTTTTAGAGTAGAGCGTTACTTTTCGGTTACCGATGATGATTAGCACTGCAATGTAACCCAACCAACGGCATGGTGCGGTTCCTAGGCGATCGGAGAGTTCCATTTGATGTCTCTTTCTTTCTCCCTCTCCCTCTCTTTGTCTTTTTGCCGGCGGTCACAAGGCGCCAACAAGCCTCATAATGCGTAAATTAACGTTTCAAAACGCCTGATTTTCAGCACACGCTGCCGCGAACGGTGCGCAAGTCGCGTATCTTGCTCAACAAGTCGTATAATTTCTATAAAAATTTAAATTTTAATGTCTCTTTAAAAACATACCTTCTTAAATAGAACCAATATATTATCACTCATAAGCAGTAGTTTTAGTTGTAAGTATTGAAAACTGAAATCTTATTGAGAAAAAGCATTAGTGACTGATTTTTCAATGAAATCTAATTGCTATAATTAATGACAAGACCGAGGAGTAAATGTTTTCACTGAAGATGAAGTAAATGTTTCACTGATTTTCAGTGAAATCTTGTCACTGCTTTAATCAGTGACATTTTCGCTGGTTCACTTTAAAAGAGTATTTATCTTTACACACACACAAATAGGAAAGACATACTTTATGCTGCGTATCGCCTTGTTTTATGTACATTTAACTTTGAACGTCAAGTCATACATTTGCCTTGTACATTCCCAAATCTCGGACCAACTATCGATTCTGCGCAGAATCATCGTATCAGCCGACAATAAGTCATAAAATCACGTACATCTCGTAGCTATTAGACGTTCATTTTTTCGTTCGGCTTTTCAAAAGCGACCGCTGCCGCTAGTCCTCTGCAAACTCGTGTTCGGCGCAACACAGTGTCATAAAAAAAAATTTTCCTTTTCTCCCTTGTCTTTCGAGCCCACCAGCGTAGAGCGCGATGAGGCGGAAACGACTTTACGACGGCCGGTAGCGCATCCCGCGCGCTTTGTCAGCCTACCGTGTATTCAATATCCCTTGTGCAGAGAAATGAAACGTTCTCCCCCCTACACCTGCGATATTGCACCTGTAAATTGCCTCTTCTCTACCTGAATCAAGCATCTACTTCGCCTTGTCGGTAGATTCCTAGTTAACTACACGACAATAAATATTTATCCTACGTTATTCGTCAAAAATTTTTACTGCTTACCAATAATAACGACGAACTGTTGGGGAACATGTAGTTACAAAGTCATGGAGAACTATTTTTGTTTAGGGCGGGGGTAGAAGAACGTTTTGGGGGTAGAAGTTCTGAGATCATTTGGATCGTGCAAATTTGCATCGATGTATAAGTAATCGAATGTTCCACGAGGAGAAACACTCATCTTTGTCAATTCCTTCCACTTGACAGGCGGCGTTCACGTGACGGCGTCTCGGGGTTCGCCACCGGTCGGCGGCCAACCGATGGGTTCGGGCCTCAACTGCGGCCAGGGTTCGCCCGGCACGACTTCCGGAGGCAGCGGCGGCGGGGGTGCCGGCAGCGGCGGGGGTGGCGGCGGCGTCTCCTGCGTCGGTGCCGACGTAAGCGCGAACGAGGCGTCGGACTGGAGAGGCGCCCACAGCATCGCGGCGCTCAGACGTCGTGCCTCGGACGCCTCGCAGCAAGCCTACAGTCCACAATCAGCGCCGCCGCCCCCAGCACCACCTCAGTATTCCCATGATCTGGAGTACAGTTCCGTTTATTGAGACATCGCCTGAACGTCCTTTGACGTTCAATTCCACGGGAGGAGAGGTTGCTGGCCGTCGCGGTAGGAGCTTACCGTAATTATCATGTGTGGAACGAGTACTCCTGTCTGTTCTCCGTCGAGGAATCGCAAGATAGGACGGTGCTTCCGCGAGCGATTCTATAGAAGAGATCTATCCGGTTTGACTGGGTCGTGATTTTAATAAAGTCAAGATAATGCAGCGAGGTCAAGATCGACGATGTATTAAAACGAGCATCCTGAATTCGATTTGCGCGAGGGTCTAAAATTATTCGCCGCTTTGAATTTAACATAAAACCGATGGTGAAGCATAGCAAATAACGACGGAATTAAAGTGGTTAGGTAATTTTGGATGTTTCGATCGGCAAAAGTTCAGCTCATCGCCGCAAGGGTTCATAATAGTTTGACTATTATGACCATTTCATCGCGATGAGAATTTTTACTCTTCAAACAACATGAATTCATCGTCCTGTCAGAAGAAACAGTTGCAGGAATAATATGAAGAATCTACACGAAAGGAGTACTCTTCTATAAATTCGTACAGAGGTAAAATCAGGGTAGAAAATCGAAGTTGCTGGCGACAGACAGCGAAAATTTATGCAATACAGATTCTCGTCATCATAGCCTTCCCAGGACCATAAAGTAAACGTATCGATCCTTGAACAAGATTGATTCTTGAAAAATATGCATTTTTATAAAGTTTCTAAAGAAATATTTAAACAGAAAAAAATTTTTCTAAAAAATATGATTAATATTTCAAAATATGATTAATATTCATGTACAAAATGTTTTTCTCGTCAAAATCTAAATATATCTCGTTTTGTTTTATAAATTTATATTTTTTTTAAGATATAGATTTTAAAAAATTTAATATTAACGAAAATGCATATTTTTGTTCAGTCTTGTTCGAGAACTGATACATTTATCTTACTTATGACGTATGTATGTCACAGTTTCTGCAAATGTATCTTGCTGATGTTAATACTGGACTAATCCTCGAATGGATGCCATAAATATAAGAAAGCTAGAGTAATTGATGTAAATTATGGAGTTGTCGTAATAATTAAAATTGTTCGAGACGGATAAATATTTCCAACAAGTAGTATCTAGTCAAATATTTGTTAAATTGCATAACAGATGTAAGTATCATTTAATATTTTAGCGGAGAAAATTGAACCATTGGCATAAACATTTTACTTGCATATTATATATCATTGATATCATCGGATTTCTCGTTTTGATTTGTAACAAGTTAATCGAAGAAATTCCTTTCCCAAATGGATTTTCTGTGTTTCGCGATGGCTGATGAAAAATTATTCGATAAAATAAAGACGGATTTTGCCCAGTGTTATTAAAAATTCAACCTAATCACGACAGCTCCAAATATTTCATAATGGCCAATGACTGATGTTTTCCATATGACCAGTTTTATTATAATATCAAGCGCTCTGAAAATTTACTGCAATTATCACGAGTCCGAGTATTTCCGAATGAGCCCGAATATCTATCTATATGATTAAAATATAATCCACCAAAATATGGAGGCTATTTTTGTGAGCGATTAAACGCACTGTCCTAGTAATCACGCTGAGCTGTCGACAAAGGAAGGAACGAATTGTGATCTATGCAGATTTATGATTTTTGTGACATGTGGAATATCGCGACACGTATCTTTCTAAAAGAGGAAAAATTAAATCGTAAACTAAGATGACCAGCTTCGCGAGTGGACTTGTCTTGGGTTGGCGCTGTGCGCTGGTAAAAAAATCGAGGGTGGCTATTTCATATAGATATGCATATATTAATATGATCACCGAGTGTCCGCGTCGAACGATTTGATCGGCTCCATGTATTCGTGCGCGTGTTAATTTATCTCTCTTCCGGATGAGAAGCTTCATCTCCTTCGTATTGAGCGACACGACTTGCTTGAACTTCAAATGCAGTCGTTAAACTCTGCTCGTTTCACCCTCGTTAGAGGCATTTCGAGTGTCTGCGCTTGTGTCTGCTAAAGAAACGTCGATGAGATTAAGGCCTCGCTAATTGTAAATTATTTAACCAGGTTTCGAAGAATGACTACGCGACAAACTGATTAGGGCGCGAATTTTCGCCACGCGAATCTTATTTACATTCGTTTCTTCTTCCCCGAGAGCACTTCTGTGCTCGACGGTTAAACGCGGCGAAAAATGCATACTGCATTTACAAGTCATGGAGATCAAAGCGGAAGGCGTGGCGAGGTGCAATGAGATGTATACGACAAGTTATCCTAGTATTATATATACACGGCATTGTAAATATAGTAAAAATATTGACGTGATAGAGGATATATATTATTATTATTATCATTATTCGAATCGCGAATGCGACGGAGCTATTGGCTGCTCCTGTTCGCAGGTTGTTTGCAATGCAACGCAATATCGTCTAAGTACGAGACTGTATGTGTGGATATGTGGTTTTGTCTCGAGAATGGTATTCTTTTATCAAATTTCGCCAAATTTTGTATTGTTATATTTTCGACGGAGTCTTGAGTTTGCGCGCAATCAGTTTCCCAAAACTCTTATTTGTTGCAACAGAATCCTTGTAACAACTTTTTATCTCATATATAACAAGAAATGAAAGGTATTTTTTAGACGAGCATAAATATGAATCTTTTATACAACACACATCGTTAACTTTAATTAGAAGCTCAGAAAAATTAACATGCGGTTTAAAAATTGTATGTTAATTAGTCTTCTAGTATTACAGCAAAATTATTCAATGATTCTGTTGCCGAATAATGAATCATATGTTGATATGCGCAACGAAAAGCTAGTCTTTCTTGTCACGACTTTGCGTTTCGGATGGAGATCTTATGTGCAGAGACAGACGCGTATGTATAATTTATCCTATAATTTTACGGGAGCCCCCATTGAAGAGAGGAAGAAATATATTCTTCTTTTAAACAAGTCCGAGATAGAATAAGACGCATCGCGTTTCGATGATATGCATTCCCTCGGAGATAAGTGTTTCGATGATGGATACAAGTTAGCGTACAATTCATGTGTATTTATATTCCTGAAGAATTTTATGGCACGCTATAAGTATAAATTGTTCCGTTGTTGTCATCGAGAAGCAAGTTTTGTAAATAAAGTATACGTCTAATAACGATAATAACAATAATAATAATAACAACAATAATTATAATAATAATTATACAACGATAACAATAATATTAATATTAATATTAATAATAACAATAATAATATAATAAGAGTACGATGGCATCAACATTACGATTGAACGCGAGTATACATGGACATTGTGATATATTTCGAGCTGGCCGTTCATTTTTCTGACGGCGATATCGGCCCGCACAAGATATTCCAAGCGGTATCAGTGGTAGATATTGCGAGCGACAGCGAAAAGTCGATTATTCTAGTTACGAATTTACGGTAGACCTAGGTAAACCTAACGATAAATATGGAATAACAGATAGGCAATTGTCAGTGTATCACTACGAACGTATACGATTTTTAATGTACAAAAAAATAACGAGCGCGGTGCGCGGAGACGTCCTTTCTCGATTTCGTCCCGGGACGGAAGCAGGACCTTACAATGCTCACCGGAGTGTTTGTGATTCCTTATTTTCGAATGCTTCGTGCAATACTTCATCGTCGAGTATGCATTCTTTTAGCGCATAAAGACTATTGTATTTCGTGAGCTTCACATTTTGCATAATTAAATTGACATATTGTCAATAATTACAAAGGATATCATATGACTATCGACTAGTTGAAAGCTAATTTTCTAGAAAATTTTGGTGTTTAATTAATTTGACTATCCTCGGATAAAAATGTAATCGATAAATCAGATGAAAAAATGCTATAGAAATTTTGAATATTATATATCTATGGTGCCATTTCTTTTGATTTGCTCTCAAAAAAGCAAGCAAAAATTTGAAATATATGTTGGTTGATGTAATTTCTTTGATGCATTTGTATAATTGAAATGCATAAAATTCAAAATCAAGTACATATAACATAATTTAGCATCTTTAATTTTATACGTCAAAAGTTGAATATTTCATACCTGTCTCTTTTTCATTAATGCGCCTATGCAAAACCAACTGGATTCGTTCCTTCCTCTTTCTAGTTTGGATTCGGATAGTTCGTGAGCTCCGATCGGTGTTCTTGATGATGCTAATACCTCTCCTTGAACGAAAAAAAAAAGTGAATACAATTTCTGTATTTATTTAATTTATCATACGTGTGTGTAGATAGATTTCAGAGCGAGTAAAGGTTGGCGTCCTTTGATTTGCGGCAAGTGCGGGCGTCACATTTTACAAGTGATTTGTAACATACGGACTCTGCTGATCGTACGTTTAAGTGTTTCGCGCAAAAGTCAACTAGAATCGTACAGTCCGCAGACGTCACCCGATTCTTCCAGATTCGATCGTGAATCGGAAGAGAATCGACTGACTTTATCGCATCTCTATCACAAATCATTATCGATCGTCGATGACTTTAATTAGCGGTAAATAGACAGAATTTTAATTTTCATCGTTGTATAGTTGTGTATAGAGGTCAACTAAGTGTGTATAAAATAAATCATTATCAAAATATCAAATGCCTTTTTATCTCGCTCCTATCTATCTTAGCATTTTAATATTCTGAAATAAATAATATTAATAATTATTTAAGATTAATATTAATAAATTATAGTAATAATATTAACAATTATTTAATATTAATTAATAATTATTTATAGCCAATATATGTTATCATGTATGTACAATAGGCTGATACAAACACACAGTTTTATTTGAAAATATACATTTTTATATTTATGTAGATACATGGATTATATATGCTTTTACATTATATAGGGAATGTATTGTTGCTTGGTTCAAGTGGAAATCTATTAAAAATTAAAGTGATACCACAATACTGATCTAAACTATCACTTGTTACAAGGCGGAAATGAAATTAAGTCGTGTATATATTTTATTCATTGGCTTATAAATAATACTACAATGGATATACAATGATGTTAAATCAATGATTACTATCGAGAAACAAGTTAGATGTAAAGTAGAAATATATAAATAACATATATTGTCTTTCATTAATTAATAACTTAACTATTAGCAATACATTGCATATAATGATGGATAGATATTAAGTAAAAAATAATTTTTTTGTGTACCGATATTAATATTTATCCCACAGTGATATGTTGATAAGATGTAGTACATATAATTTAAGGATTTATGTAATACGAGTTAATGAATAATTTGGTCGTGTTGTTACGCATTTATGTGCGTTTTAATTACTATTGTCTCTACAAGATTTTTAAGATAAAATCTGCAAAATTTTTCAGATAAAAATCAGATAACTTCATCAAATGTATCCATATGTTTTGTGAATCTAAACTGATATAATGTAATAATTCTTTTTTGTTCAATGAAAAATTTTACATAGAGTTAAAAATTAGTTTTTTAAAATTAAGAATGATCTAATTTCAATCATTTGGTTTAAATTAACTAAACTGTTCAATTTAAATTTAATATTGTTTTTATCGTTTACAAACAAATTTAATGCCAATATTTTTGTGAATATTTTAACGAATATACTTGAAAAATGCATAAAGAAAATCTTTTAAAATATTTTATAATTAGCTATTTGTATTATCATTAAAGTTGTCATTCATGATTTAAATTAGAAGAGAGAAAAAATTAATTAAGTAATAATAAATTATTTAAATAATAAAATAATTTATAAATGTACGAGAATAATCTTTAAGAACATAGATTAAATTTACTAATAATTGTCTCTAAAATATTTGTATGATTTATAATTATTGATCTGAATTATAAATAGTTATACATATATATCATTTCTCACACATTTCTGTTTCTATTCTTATTCGGCTTATATCATTTTACCAGATCATATAAAATATATTTATATTTATATATGTACGTATATGTGTGTGTTATATGTTCATACTTCAAAGTTAATTGTTAGTTTAAATAAACGGGGGTTTCGCTTTCAAAACATAGGCTTATTATATTTATATAATAATATATTGCGATTAATAAAATCTTAGCATTTTTTTACAATTGATTGAATATTTGTTTCTGCTAATGATAGAATTATTAAATTACTAATTAATTATTAATATGTAATGGTTATTTTGTTACTGTATTTTCGATATTTTCATAGTTTATAAATCTACCCATTATACAATTGCAATGTATAAATATTTATTTTTCCATTTCTTGTAAAACTTTGCAAATGTTTAAAATATGCATTCTTTGGTTTCATATATCAACATATCTTACTCATGTTTTTTATATACGGATGTTGTATGCAAGAAAATAGTACAAAAAATTAAAGGTCATTATTTCTTAATTCTTACATTGTTACAGAAAAATTTAAATATACATAAATAAAATTTATAATATTATTTAAATTAATATTGTTATAGTAACTAATATATGATGCTTGCATTAAAAAACAACATTTTAAATTATTTTCTCAAAAATAGTAATTTCTTTTTCCTGTATGGTTTATGTTATATGCATACAAATGATATATATAAATATATGAAAATAATATAATGATTATGGCATGTGTGTGTGTGTGTGTGTGTGTTCTTATAAAATCGATAAATTATTTAAAATGATAGTACCTTTTTAAAATGAAATTAAATTGTTTAAGAATTTACCTAATATCTTTTAATAAAAAGATGTGAATGATTAAAACACATAACTTCAATATTCTATGTCGGAAATTGCATTAAAACAAGTCATTCATTTCTTCCTATTTCACTGCTTGTTGCACTTTCATTATGAACATGTATGCAAGTGCATTTACATTTCATTACTTAGAAAAAAAACATTGATAAATTAAATTGATTATTTTTATTCTAAAAAGAAAATTAAATTCTTTTTAGATTTTATATTTTGACAAACCTTATTTGAAAAAATTATATCATGGATATAAAATTGTTTTGATATGTATGTGCGTAAACCTGGTGCGTTACAGAAGAAATTGTTCAAGTAGTTTTCAGTACGAAAAATTAAATATTTGTCCATCTAACAATGTAAAATACAATCCAAAAAGTTCAATGTAGAAAATGAGTAAAAACACACTTGATTTCTTTCATTCTAATTGGGTCAAAAGCAATTCTACACAGTTATAACAAGATACCGAGCTTTTCATTATACAAGCAATATTGGATAATGCAAGAGTTGTCTTATCAAACTATAATTATTACAAAATACATAATTCAAGCTATTAAATTACTATTTTAAATAACTATATTAAATAATCATTTGTTAAGATTTCGTTTTTTAAATTATTTGTTATTTAAAAAACATCATTGCTAAATAATTTTTCAAATCTTTTCTATATTTCTTAATTCTTTTTATATTATTTGTGTGATTTTATTATGTATGTATGTGTGTGTGTGTGTGTGTGTGTGTGTGTTATATAGTCTTAATTATATATAAATTATTAAATAAGACTTCTAAACAAATATAATATATTCGATTGAATTCAATAATTTTTTCTTTCTCTCACTTTAAATATAATAAATAAATAAATAGATAATATATATCAGGTACAATTGAGAGACTTAGTAAAAATGTAGTAATCTAAAGAAGCGATTTTATTATAGTTTGACTTACATATTAGTTTCCGTTTATGCAACTTAGTCTGCTCTTATAGCATTTTTTCTTTTCTTCTTTTTTCCTTTTTTTACTAAGTCTTTTGCAGAATATTAGATGCATTATAATACAATTACACAATCAATATATAATCAATTATAATGCAATTACAATCAATATATAATCACCGACTAGATGTTATTAAAGACTGATTTTGTGACAAGAATTGGTGTATCTGAAAAAAAAAATTCATGTAAATCTTTCTATTATCAATATTAAAATAATAATTTGATGTAATAATTTTCTTTGTATTTGTATTATTTGCGTGATTATGTCATAGACATATTAATCTGTCTAATATTAATATGTTAATATATTAATATTAATATGTTAATATGCCTATGGATTATGTATATCATATAACCTCTATTAATTATAAATTATTAAATAAGATTTTTAAACAAATGTAATACACTGGATTGAATTCAACAATTTTTCGCTTTCTCTCATACTTAAATGCAAATAGAGTAAAATAGCAATGCTTATTACATTTTTGAAATAATATGAAAGTATACATGATAAAACTGGAGAAATTCAAACACTCGTATTATCTTCGGCGCAGCTAAAACGTTTGATAATGCTTCTTAATTACTTACCTAACATAATTTACACTTGATAGACTGCATTTGGTAGTCACTAAACTTATTTAAAATCGACAGTCTTTAATATAATTTCGTCGGTGTATGTAATAAAATAATTTATACACAATTATAAAACAAAATGTGTGATGTGGTTTTGCAATTACGCGTGTTAACTTCTCGACTGATAATATCAAACAATCCTGACTAACATATTCGACAGTCGGTAAAGTGACGTTACTCGCTTACCGGCCGCGCAGCTGACTCGATGTCATCGGCGCTAAATCAAGGAATTCAAACGTCGCAGTTGAAGGGATCACGTCGGACGTTGATGGGCGATTTTTGCGCGCGACAATTCTCGGTAATACTGTTATTCACGTAGTTTATAGTAGCCTCGACATGCATATCGCTTTAAATGACCGCAAGATTGTTTTCAGGATGCTCGTCCTCCGATGTCTCCGGTTCCGTGTTCAATTTGCTGAAATCACGAGTGTTGGGCCGCTTTTCCAGGAACTTGAAGCTCTTTCTTCGGCGATTCTCCAACAGGCTCGACAGTTTGAAATTTTCCCGTCTCTCGGCTTCCCAACGCATCCTTTTTCGCATCGTGAGTAAACATCCTGTGCAAACGAAGCGTATAAATATAAATATATACATTTGATCCAGTTTTATGCATGAAAAGTTTTCCAAGATACAGCTATGATTTGCATCGTCATAAAAATGGCGACTTGCCGTTAGAGTTCGTTAGACAAGTTCATGCAGGTTCATGCGTGATTGAAATTGACGTGATTATTTTTATAACTATATTCTCTTCATGCATAATAACATTGTTTTATCTAATATAACATTCTTGAAATTGATATTTATCGTGGAGTAAAAAGAAGTGACTTATAAATTTCAAGTATAAAATATATATTTAAATAAATTATACTTCTTATATATATCTTAAGAGTAAATTATTTTGGATAAATAAAATTCAGAGATATATTTTTTTAATTAGAATTTCTTTTTTTATCAATTCGATGTGGAAAAGGAAAATTTATTATCTAGATTGAAATAAGAAAATATAATAATAATAGCTAATAATTATAAACTTTCTCTAACAATATATACGTAGAAAAAGCTTTAATAATTATGATAAAAATACAAAACTAAAATGTACAATTATATAAGTTTTAAAAAAATTATTGTACATTGTTAATTTTTTATATATTCTGTAAATAAGTGATAATTTATTAGCGTATTCACTACTTTTTACTCCAAGCACTGGTGTCTCAACGTTTACGTATAAGCAATTAATGATGAAGCTTTGAACAAGTACAAGTACAGACAGAAATGATTTTTAATGAAATTAAAATATATATCTGTCTACATGAATAAGCTATACAATAAATAAATACAAAGGAAAATAAAGGGGAGACTTAAAACTAAAAGCTGTAGTATAATTTATACAATACATAGGGATAATAATAATATATAGAGATCTAATGAAGAAAAGAAAATATACGTTTCGAACACACATATAAATATTTTAAAGATTAAATTTACAGATACATGAATACATAAAATGCATAATATCATGCTTTCCAACTACGCTAAGAAATATAAATAAAAGTCTTTATATTATAAAAAATATATAAAAGCTTTTATATAATAATTATAAAGACAAGTAATTATTATATAGAGGCTTTTATATATTTTTATAATATAAAGTCTTTTATTTATATTTCTTATGTAGCCTAATATATATATAGCAATAGGAATAATCTAATTTTGCTATTATAAAATGCTTTCATGAAAGCCTATAAACATAATTGTGTTGCTATGAAAATATATGGTGTTTTCAAATATATTTATACATATATAAATAAATAACAATAAAATTTTTAAACACATATATAGTTGCAATTACAAACAAACATGGGCGGACATTATCATTCTTTTTTTCCTGTTATATTATATCACAAGGATCTTATAATTAATTTTTGCTAAATATTCCAATAAGCAATAGGAAGAAAGAGCATATTTAATACATATATTAATGATACAAAAAAAAAAAAAAACGAAAGTGCTACAATAAAAAAAAACACAATAAAATGAATATTTGTTTTCTATTGAACTAATTTAGAAAATTCAACTGCTGGTTCATCATAGTATCTTGTTTTTCTACCTCTTTTTTGGCATCTTGCTACAATGGCAGCAATCGCGACACATATTGTAATAAAAGAAACGGCTGCTGAGCCAAGACCTAGAATTAATTTCGTCATATTAGTCTTTCCAATATCGGCATCCTTAGTATCAGGCTGTAGTAAAATCTTAGATCGATGCTGTTTAATAGACTGCGAATCTTCAACATGCATAGAATCATTTACACCTAGAAAAGAAAGAAGCAGATAAATGTATTTAAATGCAGATAGAAACAGATTTTAAAGAATTTTATTTAATGAATTTTCATAATATTTTTAATAATATTATACCTTGTAGAAATCTATAAATTTTGTGATTATTTAACTCTACTACGTATATTTCGGAACCATCTTCTGTCACATAAAGATCATGTGGCTTATCCATGTTTCCTTTGGGTGCAAATGTTGACAATAGCTTTCCAGAATAGATATCAAGCACAAAACCTCTTACTGGTACTGGATTAATTGAATTATATGGATCCAGTCCATTGACTAGGTATAATTTTTCTCGAGCATAGGCAACGCTATAAATTTGTGTACCGATAGCAGGGTGCCGGTATTCTTTATGAAATGTACCATTGTTGGCAAAAAAACATGATACTCTGCCATTTTCTCTGTCAGCAACATAAATGTAGTTCAACTCAATCGCGAGTGCTAAAGCATGTGGGACGAGAAACGCGTTTGGTGGAGGCAATTGCGAATAGACAATCTCTAAAATAAAATAAAATTTACTTTAGAACTTAATTAAATCTCGTTTATTGCTATCAGTGTATTAATTTTATATTTATTATTACCTCCAATGCCCCAATGTCGTCCCCAATGTAGGATTCGCTCACCATTCTTATTAAACTTGATTATCCTAGAGTTGCAATATCCATCGCTGACAAAAAAGTCACCGTTAGTATGTACAGCAACAGCAGTTGGTTTACAAAATCTCGTTTCATCATTACCAGGCACAAAAGCCTCTCCCAGAATTATGGATGGCTTTAATATGCTATTTTCAAATAATGCACTAGTGTGATCGCTAGACACACCTGTCATTAGTGAGTTAAACTGTGCACGTTTCAATTCTTCCATGTGCTTTTCTATATCTTGAGCATTAAACTTGAATACTTGATGCATCGCCACATCAGTAATCCAATAATTTCCAGACTGATCAATAGTCAAACCATGTGGAAGATAAAACATGTTTTTTCCAAACTCTAATATTATCTTCCCACTCTTATTCAAAAGGATAATTGTATTTTGCATTATGGGCCCATTCTTTGGATTAAATCTGTTTTCATTGTCAAAAGTGTCAGGTCCCCAAATACGGTTTCCTCTATGAAAAATAGCAACATTGCCATATGGATCCATAGAAACTGCTGACATTTGAGTAAGTTTCAATTGTGCAGCCCAATGCACGTCCCATTTTATGTCTGATAAAAATATGTAAAAATATAAAATAAGATAATCCAGGAATTTCTCTCAATAATAAATAAATACATACTGTTGTTTAAAGCATTTGTTGTCGATTCCTCTTTATCAAGGTGGCTATTAGCTCGTAGATATACATTATCTTTTATATATTGTTGCTCATTCAATTGCGCAAGAGATTCTCCATCTTCATTATCAGGATATTCCAAATATTCATTTGGATTAAATTTAATATCAGGTAAATGCTGTAAATAAAGTTTTTTTCTTATATATATATTTACATACAATCTCACAAAATAATTTTTCTCATAAAAAAATTAATAATTTATATGCAGGACTCTCAATATATATGAAAGTATATAATAAATATATATATAAAATTAACCTTAAATATTATTAATTTTTCTCTTTGTCTTGTAAAATATTTATTCATATAATTACCTGAAGATTCGAAATAACCTGCGGTTGTGCCTTGACGTGTATTAAAATGGAAAATAAAACTAAAACTGAACAGATGGTGTCATATCGAAGATTTGTCATCATTTCGCAAAACCGTCATTAGGTGCTCTTCCGTACTTCCAGTTTATCTCATCAATATCCTAAATATCGATAGCGTCGGCGGTAGATACATAACTTTAGGAGATCACAAAGTATTCTAACGAATCGTGTCAAATTCTTCGAGAAGTCTCACGTCTATGTCACACTTTGCTACACTCACATATGATAAGCTAAATGCTTTTTTTTTTATTAGATAGTATCATTCAGAACAACATGTCATATAATGTCTGTTATCTAGAATGACTTTCTAATTATGAAAAACATTTATTATTGCAACAACGTCTTAAGAAAACGCACGTTTCCAACAAGTGGCATTAGACATGACGCCATAATATTTTGGTATATGTTTTACCGACATATCTCTCTTGTGCGTGAATTCTTAAAATTTGTGTAACCGATTGATGGTACAAGTTGAGAACAGTTTCACATTATGTACGCGTAAAGGCGCTACATGTATTGTTCTGTCACTTTTCATTGATAGAATATTCGTCGAATTTTTCTTAAAATCCTTTTAATATGAGATCATTTTTTCTAATTTTTATAAATTTTTAGCATTAAATATAAATTAAATTCCTCTGTCAAAGTATAATTCAAAATTATATATATATCAAAAAGTAATGTTTTTTATGTTCTAATTTATATTTTATTATTTTATTCAAAAGTTATTTAATATTATACATTATGTATTTCCTGAATAGATGATTTTTTTTTACATAATAGATATCCGTATTTTTTAAATGTTTCGTAAATCACCTAAATTTATATAAATATTATAATTAACATTAATAAAAACTATAAATCTCTGCATTATTTAAGAAGTTCATTTGTTGAGTTTTACAAGGTTGTTGATGATTGTTGATTTCATATACAATTCTTCGTATTATTATTCGCGAGATGTTTTAGCTTACCAAACAACTTTGACAACAAAAACGCAGAGAAATGTAACTTTCAGTATTGCAATTATTTTTGCTTCATAGCTTTTGATAGAAGTTTTATTGCAATTGTTTTTCTTATAATTAAAATTGAATTATGGTAACTATCTTTTTTCCATATATAAATACAAATCATATAACCTAATCATTATTTTTTAAAATTAGTTTAAATATGTGTAGATACTTCATATATAATTTTTCTAAACAATTCATACATATGAGGTATCCACATTTATTTATAAATTAATTTTTAAAAATAATGAAATAATTATATGGTTATATATTTATATATGGAAAGAAGATAGAATTGCCATAATTCAATTTTGATTATAACAAAAATAATTGTAATAAAACTTCCATTCTGTTTTATTATATATGTATTATATTTTATAATATATAATATATAATAACTAAAATATAATATCGTAAAAAAATCTGTGCACAATTATATGTATCAAATTATATGAATTGATTTATATTTGATTTATATTTTTTCAGTAGGAATTAAAACATGTGCAAAATACAATTTATATCAACTATACTGTCAATCTTAAATTAAATATATTCTACATAATATTTTATATATAACTTGAGATGACGCATAGTTCTGAGCGAGATTTTTTGCGATTAAAGATCTGAAGCTTAGATTTTTCGAAAATTTTTATTATAGATTTGCCAATGTAATTCATCCTTCCCCCTAATTTTTGTACAAATGAAAAGCCTCAGTGTTTGAATGTTTCGCAGTCCAATACAATCCACATCCGCCAGACGTTGCTGGAATTCGTCGCGAGAATTTCCCATCATGGTTTCGTCTGGAAGGCCTGAGTTTATATCGGAATCAATGCAGTCTCGTTCGATCATGTCCGACATTCCTTGTGCAAACTTCCTTGCATGCCTTGTCGAATACGCTAATACATTATTTTGTCTATTGGACTTATTTTCATATTAGCTACAATTAAATTCGTGATTAAACTTTTTATTCTTAATGTACCAAGAGAGTTGGAAAAGAAACTTTGCTTCTCGAAATATGGCTGGGGGATAAAACTTTCAAATCGCCAAGGTACATATCCGTAAAAGAGCGAGAGCATTTAGAGTAATAAGGCCTCAAGTTAATTAGAAAATGCATATTTTTTGCAACAAAGCAATTATATTTTTCAAAAAATGACTTTTCTATCAATTAATTTAAAATCAAGATGATATCAATTCAAGCAAAGCACATGGCTGTGTCATTCGGGTTATGCAAAACTTATAACGTGCATTGTTGGTACAAATGATGCAACGTTCCA
Organism: Camponotus vicinus; assembly: GCF_025532165.1. Lineage (NCBI taxonomy): Eukaryota > Metazoa > Arthropoda > Insecta > Hymenoptera > Formicidae > Camponotus > Camponotus vicinus. The sequence continues at coordinate 610,814 of NW_028141947.1, forward strand.
AACAATATGGTTATCATTGGGATGGCGATTGTCCTATTATATTCATTGTACTATCCATGTCATTTCGCGAAGTATACGCAAGATGCGTTAGAGTACTATCTGAGCGACCCAACAATGGTGCTCATCCTTTCGCTAGACCGAGAGGGTCGATTCCGCATTCATGGCGCTGTCTGCATCGACGTCGAGTTTTCACCTTAAATTGCAGACGACAGCGAGTTCTTTATTACGGTGAAAGAGAGCGGGATTGTCAGCTGCGAATAAGCATATAAAGAGATGTAGGACCTTTGGCGTTCTGCGCTGAAAAACTCACGTTCGATTACGAGCGACATCACGAGCCCTTCCCTGTCGTAGAACAACGAAAGGATTTGACAATCGTTTTGTTCTTCCCTGTTTTTTTGTTTTTTTTTTTCGCTTTACCCTTCCCACTTCTCGCGCCTCCTTCCCGTTCACGATTCATTTATCTTCTTTTGGGGAACGTACTGCAACGGGTGAGAGAGAGCTTGTAAATCCATTTAGTGCGGTCCTCAGGAAATAAAGAAATTCGACTGTCTCTATTTCTATGCTAAACAGTTAGGCGCGTCGAACAAATGTATTCGCAACAACTTTTACACCGTGGCTACGTCTTCAATCTTTCGTTGTTCTCTTTTGTGTATTTTTTTAATATTATTTTTATATTATATATTTTTTTATATTATTTTTATATTTTTTTAATTATATTTATATTTATATTATGTTATATTTATTATATTTATATTTTTTTATATTATTTTGAGTATTTGGTTTAAGCTGTACACACACAATCTTTTGTAGACAAAAAAGAAAGAATCTTTTTAGAAAGATTTCTATTTTCGAGAAATGATATTTTATCAATGTAGATATTAATTTTGTTTTAAAGATAAATGATTAACAGAGCGCTTGATAAGAATATTCTTTCTTTCATTATTTAATTATAATTTCCCTGCAGAGATTCATTAATGAATAAATTTTATTTAACTTTATCATCTACGTTATTCTATCAAATATATAAGAATAATTTTCTCTTTTACTTTTCTGTAACTATACTCAAATTAAAAATGATAAATATTATATAATTCTAATTATACACATATATACACACACATACGCGTGTACTTAATTAAAATAAAATAATATAATTGAAAAGATATATTTATATGTGATCTGGATAGGAGGCTGTTCTCGATATTGTGTTATCGAATATCGTTCTAATCTTCAAATATATCATCCAAATGATCTGCACGGATTTTCCCGGTTAGCAAGGAAAACCGACAGCGAAATGCAAACGCGCGCGCGGATGCAATTCGCAGAGATTCTTTAATCTCGCCGCGTGATTCGACGCGTATCTGTTGGCCGTTCGCGCAGATACAGCTGCCGCGTATCGAGTTCGGTTTCATGCGCTTTAACGTTTAAATCGCGAAATCGACGCCTGCCTTTGATAATCGCGGGCTAAACGGGAGCGCTATCTATCTACGGGTGGAAAATAGCGGATGCAATTCCACACGTCACATAGGGAGATGGCTGATATTTATAAAATAAAAATTATATAATCTGAAAAGATCTGAAGAGAACATGAAATACTTCATTTTTAAAATTTTAATAAGTTTTTGGCTTTTTTTCAAAGACTTTGTGGCATGTCTGAAAAAAAATTTTAACAATTAAATGTAAAGAATAACTTTTCGAATATTTTTATGAGGTGATTCACGTTACTATATCGTAAAAAAGTTAATTAAAAACTTTTTATTTTAATCTATTTGTGAGTACTTTTAGAATATCTTTTCATGTAATTCTTAAAGACGCAATAAAATTCTTTAGAAAGCTTCTAAGAAAAAAAATTTAATTTGTAACAAATCTTCACAAGATTTCCACTGGAAGAGTGAAAAATTGCGAGAACCTTTTCGCAATATTTTTGCATGTTTCTACATGCGATCTATCATCTCAAAAAGTGAAGAGAGATTAAAAGAAAATTAAAAATCGTGAAACAATGTTAAGTATATTGGAGGCCGCGTTGAAATCTCGGTCAACAAATTTCGGTTTTAAGAAAATGAAGCTTGCTAAAGGAGAGTTACCCTATTAAAAGCACTATCGATCGATAACGCATGCAGCCCGCTCATAATAATAAATTATCTAGATGCGAAGAGAGCGAAATAGCGAACCGACTGATAACTTTAGCAAAAATATATTAAGATTGCCAACAATTCTTATTTGACTTTTGTCACCAGTGTTTTGATTTTATGCGAAATATACACGCAATTTTTTGTCATTTACTTCACTTATATGTCAAAGTTCTTTTTCAGACATTTTATAAATTTCTTCAATTATACCTACTATTTTAAATTAACTTAATTAATTTAATTTTATTAGGTTTTTAAATAAGAATAAAAATCCATTCTTATTATCTTTGTCACCGAAACTTGTAAACACAAATAGGAAAAAGACAAATCCGAGAATTATCGTGGATAATCTGCTGAATGTATCGTTGCTCGGATAAGCGTTAACGCGAGTAATAAAAGGTAAGCAGGGACACAAAGAGTAAGTGCGGACTCAAGCTAGCGTGATAACCGTGAAGGTCAGAATTTCTCCCCCCATAGGAAGATTAACAGGGTGCACTCTTGTAACGGCGAGAAGGACGGTTATTACGTTATGCCGTGCCGCGAAAATTAATTACAAACTTCGCCGTGTTCCGCAAGGGCGTGTAAAAGTAGTGAGGCGGAAAACAGAGAGACGGAGAGGAAAAAAAAAGATATTATTGCGCACGAGAGAGAAACTCTTTGCATCTGCATATGCGCGCGCATCGGAAACATCGTTGTGTCGTCGGCATCGTGGTATATTTACAGAACGGAGAGGGTTAAGGACTTCACACACACACACACACACAAACTCAAACACGTACACACAGTCTTACAGCTCCATTCTGTAAGCTGTAAGCTTGTAAGCTGTATCATTCTTTCGCGCAGCTCCGAGACTTCGATGAATAATTTCGCTGACGTCCCGGCGGATTTCACAGTGCATCGCGCAATTTGCACATCTGCGATCCAAATAAAAGTCTTGTCAAGTTTCTTTTTCTATCGCAAATGTTCGTAGATAATTTATATTATTAATTTAATCACGTTTTTAAATCGTGTAATAATCAATTGATAGGTAATTTGTCGAAATAAAAGCATTTGTAGGCTAATTTTATAGAGCTTTGCTCGTCGATACAGTTATAAGAAGATTAAGCAAGAATCATTAAGAATTTGATTATTTTAATCTGACAACATTGATTCAAGTTATAGTAAATTATTTGACAAAATTAAATATTTTTATCTTGCAACTAACGATTGGAATTGTTTTTTTCTAGATTTATGTATATAGTAGAAAATTGTTTATTTTTATTTCAATATTTTTCACTGTTAGAAGTAGAAAGTTCATTTACAGTTTTCTCACTTTCTTCTTTCTTTATCATATTATTAATTCTTATTCTTTTATATATTTTGTTTTGTTTTTTGTATCACTTATCAATATCAATATTTCTCTTTGATACTTCTAGCTTTTATTAAGTAATGTGTCTTAAAATATTATATCAGTTTTTTCCATGTATTTTTTTTATAGTTACAGAGGAAATGACAAGCGCGAATGCGTATAAAAAATGCATTTGCTTGTTAAATAGTTTGCCTATTACATTATATTCTGATTGTGAGACAAATCGCACACATTTAAGAGATAGATTGCGATTATCCCACATTCTCGTTTAACATCTTAATTAACTCTCAAATGCATCAGAGGATTTTGAAAATAATGTTACTTTGATAAGTAAAATATGCATCTTTTCCATATCAATAATCAAGATGAATTTATATTAGAATCCAAAAATAATATATATTTTTGTACAAAATTGAATTCTTTATGAGAAAAATAAGATTTATTGAATTAATAAATTTTGATGATTAATGATATTTAGAAATTTTTAAGTACAAGTACCTACTTTAAAAAAGATAAAATTATTTTAATAGAAAATATTTTATGAGACGTTTATTTTTCTGGATAAATTTGCGCGAGAAAAATCTAATTATAGAATATCGGTTTTTGCGGTACGACAGTCCTTTTGGAAAGATGTTTTCCAGAGGAGTTTCAATATTTTCTAAGATTTTCCATTCCAGTATGGAGGATTTTCGACAAATTCGCACACAAAACGGACGAAACTTCGTCGCGCGCGCTTCTAATCAGCCTTGTGATGTTCCCTGTAACTAGACGAGATAACATTGAACGCGCCTTACAAATGACACCCCTACCGGTCGACCGACGCCCGAGGAAGATGTAACATTCCGGGATGTGGGTTGCACTCCTATTCCCAGCGCGTCTTCTCTCGGCACGTTGTAGACGTAATAGAGAGTGGCCAGACCCGGATGAAACTGCAGATCGTATTCACTCGTCGTCACCCGGAAACGAACCTATCGTAGCGATCACGTTCCCGCAAACCAACCGATGCGTGAATAATATCGCACCGAATAATATATCGGTTTAGTAAAAACAATGAAGCGAGGGAGAGCAAGCGCGACAAACGTGATTAATTTTGAAAGGTAGTCTTTACTCTCCTAAACTAATGACATTGTAATGGAATCTGTTTATGTTTCATTTAAGATATTAGAATTTAAGATATTAGAATTCTAATAATCAGTAATTCTAATATGTTAAATGAAATATATATATAATAATATTTTTGTCAAAAAGAAAAAATTATCTTTGACAACGTTGATTAAACATTGAAATGTATGCGCTTTATTTTAAAACAATTTTTTTTATTCTGTATAAAATCTTGCTATCTTAACTCTCGCTTGTAATGATATTACAAGACTTAATATTGATATGATAAATAATTACAACAGCAGCGAATTATTATTCTTCTTCTAAATTCGATTTTGAAATTTGTCATGCTCTATAGAATCGAATTTGCAGAGCAAACCTCATTATGTGCTACTGTATTATTACGTTTTGAAAGAGAAAGTTAATTAAAGACATAATTAAAGTATATAATAATTCCGGCAAGATTTCGGGAACTTTGATTAGTATCCAAAATTTTTCTGGCCAAACTTTTCTCGATATTTCAAAGCATCCTATCTTTCTTTTTGCATATCGTTGCACGATGAATCTTCAAATGCTAAGCTTATGGTAAAGGGCTTTCGTAGATAGGTAATAATAAATCAAGCCCTTTCTCACAAGCAAAATAAGGTCTATTCGAAATTATGCTTTATCGTACAAAAGATGTCCTAGATTTGTCTCTTTCGAGATGCCCGTATACCTTGCTTGGCTTGTTTTGTTCTTCATTTCAATATTTGTTCGTAAACCAACTCAGTATTTACTTTGATCGTTTTTAACGTTAGAGACGGTTAGCAATAAAATTGGTAAAATATATAATTGTAGTAAAAGACACGATGTCTATTATTATAAAATAATAAAATTAAAATAATGAGAAAGGATTTGCTTCGATTATTTGTGAAGTATTAAAAATATATCAGTTTGAATATGCATTATTCTCTGAATTTCATTCTAAATTATTCGATTGTAACGAGAGAAGATTTTTATAAGGGAAATAAAGCAAGAAGTGTGAAAATGATAAAAACATAGGAATAAACGTATTCTTATTATTGTATTAATGCAGCTTCTGTAATATATTACAATCGGACATCGACGCTAAAGCTAGTCCGCTCCGGTTCACAGTAAACCCTTCCGCAGGCAAAATTATTCATTAGCCATTCGCATCCTGCGCCGAGATAGACTCAATGGCTTATAATAATCCCGCACATGTTTTCTCAAAGACTTGAAACACTTTATGATCATATCATGTATAAATATTATTTTTCAATCGTTACGAGAGTCTATTAAAAATGAATAAAGAGATTACATCGTTTCTCTCTTTCCTATCTTACAGAAAATTATATAAAATATAAAATAATAAATTAAATAGAAAATCAAAATACCTAACATTGATCAACATGAATGAAAATTAATTTCTAATCAAAATTATCTTATTCATAAAAGATTACGCATCAATGTATAAGCAATATATAGGCCCCTTACAATACGTTTTCCCGAGTGGAAGTAATATTACGTCAAAATGTGGATCGCAGTCTCATAACTACAGGCCACGAGGCCTCCGCGGTCGTATTAGAGCGCCCAGCGAATAACGCAGGGGTGCGGGGGAGGATGGGTACGGATCGGAGAGGCCCGCGGATAAAGAGGGTGGTTTGCGAACGCAAGGGACGAGGGACGGGGATCGCGGACAGGGATGGAGAGGAGATCGTAGGAATGGGAATGGCGATGGAGGAACGACGGTATGTGTGGGGATGTATATATCTAGCCATAGCGAACGACGATGTCTGCTGCCGCGGCTGGAGCCGCGCTGTCGCCGCTGTGCCATCGATCCACTACTCGCTACGACTTTTTGTCGTCGCTCGCGCACCGAACGAGATCTTTAACCTGAAAAGCTGCTACTGGCTTATAACTGGCTTCCGGTCCGGCGAGCGGTGAGAAATCGCCTCTTAGATCATCCGATCTTGGGAGCCTCGGGGACAGAGATTCGTCGTCGAATCGCGACACACGTTCGAATTGAAGGATCAAGGATCTCGGATGTTTGATAGGATTTCGAGTTTACGATTTAAATCGTATCGACATTGATAAAATCATATATCAAAAATTTAAAAAAATATCTGAATGTGTGCGCGCGCAAATAATCCATTTTATTTGTGATTATCATGCAATGAAATACGCTGATGCTATCGATGCAATTATCAGAATAGGTAGCTTAAAATTAATTAAAAGAAATTAAATAAATTTTCCTAGATTTAAGATAAGTATGAAATATTTGCAACAATTAACCTTGGAATTGTGGGTTATTAGCTATTATTCTATATAAAATTTATTATTATTATACTCTACACTATATTATAGCATTATAAATGTAAAATATAATTACAGTGTAGCTTTTTTAAAGTAATAGCGCTGCAATATATCTTCACACGATTACCTTCATTTAATTAATATAAATACTTGATATTCCTAAAAAAGTTACGATATAATTTCTAATATGTATATGATATACATATGCAAGAATTATCTCTGCGCGTGTGTAAAGTCAATAAGACAAGAGCGAAATGAATTGGCACGCAACTCGTTTACTTGCTTACGAAAATCAAATTATGCCGGAACATCGTGCTGTTCGTCCAAAACTCGATTTACTGGGTGCCATGATTGGTTCGTGCTTTGACTTCCGTCGATGTACGAGGAAGCCAACTCGTACAATATAATGTAACACGATCCCATTTCTAGTTTATAGTCTGGATTAAATGAGCTTTGATACCTAAAAAATGTCTTTTCAAATAGAATTTATATACCGTATTACGATTCTTCCGGCACATTGACGTTTACGACTCTTGAAAATCAATCTTTTCTTGTGCTCGGAAAAGCAAAATATTTTATACAAAGCCACAAATTAAAAATAATTAAAAATAATATCGTTTATAAAGTCTCGTATAGGTTTCTATTTTTTAAAACATGACATAATTTATCAAAACGATTGTTATATTTAAAAATAGTTTAACTGTAAGCTTTACTAATTTCATTGCCTGCAGATCCTTATATTAGACATTATTATATTTATATGTAAAATAATTTAATTTTATAGTATTATATATATCAGTATTCGTGTATTAATGTATTTATACAAATGCGTTTAAAATAAACGTCATAATGTTTGCTAGTTTTAGCACATAATTGCGATAAATATAGATTGAAATAATGAATTATATTTATAATTAGTTGTCGAGGATTTGCGATGTTTATCCATCGCGAACTGCCACTATCGATTATTTTTTTCATCTTTTATTTTGTGCCTTTTGTCTCTTTATGTCGTTCATTGCACTACCGCGAGTAATAAAATTTCTCGTTGAATCTTGAGTGGTACTCTATTTTCGCGCGAGATAATTTGTCACTAGAAACTTTGCCAGGGGAAAGTTGGAAATTAGTCCGAAGCGGCGTAACCTACCGTACTACGCCAAAGTTTCTCAAGGATTTTTGTAAGTTTGTTCCACGCGGTCACTTTGTAGCTGAAATAGCCTTAGCAAAAATGCGGTGTCGGAAGGTATTTAATATACCATGTAATACAGTAACATTCATGAGCTCTTTAAAGTTAAAAGAAAAATTAAGAGAGCATTTTGTACAAGATACAGGAATATTTGAAATGTTTAAACATACTCTTTATTGCAAAACTTTTCGTCATAAAATTTTAGAAAAATAGAATTATGCAAATTTGTGAACGTTTTATATAGAAAGGCAATCTTTTTAGATAGATGGGTACAAGAGAACTCATTGTATTTAGCAAGGAGATTTTTACGAGAGTAGATGATTCTTACTTAGAACAAACAAGACTTAGCAAGCGGGTCTTATTCAGCGTAAGAAAAATGTAAGCGAATTAAGCTGACGACTTTAAGTACCGTGACCATCAAGAGTTAGAGGAGGTTCGCGCAGGTACAAGTACTTTTCGTGTCCTCTCATTGTGTACTTTGCCGTGTTTCCGCGGGCGTTATTCGTCTCGGTTGAAACGCGGAATATTCAGGACACCAAAGTACCTTTCGCAGCACTGGACACGACTCTTACGAGGGGGTGTTGGAGAGATGACGTCACGATATCGACCGCGTTAATTAGCGAGTTTCGCTGTCCTTCAAGTAACCACCTGGGCTAATGGGTTGCTTGAAGGAATCTAATCAAGACTCTCTTTATAAAAAAAAAGAGAAAAAGGAGGACGGATGTCCCTTATTATGAACCGGTTTGCTAAGTGAATTCGAGGACTACGCCTACATAGTGCTCTGAATATTGGCCTTTCTTTTTACCCAATTTTATCCCGCCAGTATCAGTTTACGTCATTCGGGTTCACATTAAATCGCAGACTAATTAGCATTTTTCTATTAAAATTTAATTAATATTATTTTTTAATAAATATAATATAAAATAGAATATAAATAATAAAATCTTTTTAACGATATCACTAATAATTATAACAATGTGTTTAACACAAATTCGTATGCCATTGATAAGATATAGCGTGTAAATAAATTAGTTGCAAACTTCGACGGATATTTAACGAATTATCCTCTTTAAACGAGAAGATTAAAATTAGATATGCGCTGTAAGGTGGCATTTGTATTGATCAGTGTCGCGAGACGTTAATTTGAAATTCAGAATTATGTTAGACCGGGAAGAAATATTACGTAATTAATTCATGCACGTACGCGTTTGATCGCGTGTTACGCATAGTATTCTCTCTTCGCTTTATTAGCCGCAAAGCATATTAAATGTAGATTAACAACACGCTAGAGACGGAATGCGCTCGTGGAATGTGTTCGGGCGAAACTTTGCAGGAACATATTTGTCTTCTTCCTGAGCTAATATTTGGCGGTTTGAATGTAACTAACTTTTGTAAAAACCTAAGACCGTTTATGCTACCTTTCATTTTAAGCGAAACGTTTTGTAAACGTCAGAAATGACCCTAGAACTGTTACTATCCGTGGCCTTTTACGTTTTCACGTTCACGCTATTTTTCTGCTAGAAGATAAAAGCGTGTAAAGTGGAGGGAGACAAAGGTGGTTGCTCTTTCTGCGGAGAAATTGCTTTGAATGCTCTTTAAAAAATCTCGGTTGTGCCGTGTGTTTTATTTGATATTTTCACATTGTTATTCAACAGAATCGATAAAGCTTTAGTAATATAAATTTCACATTTAATAATTTTTATCTCAAAAAAAAAAAAAAAACAAAGATATATTCAAACATTGCAGAAAATGTACACTTTATCTGAATAAAAGCGCTCTAATTATATTTCCAAGAAAAATTATTATCTTTTTTTTTATTATCATTTTTTTATTATCATTTTTTATTATATGTATTTTTTTTACATCGCGAAAGGAAGACGTTAGACTTCTCGATTGTTTAATTCTCAAAGATTCTCGATCCTCGTATCTCGACTGCACGAGAGTTACGCAGCAAAGTCTCGTAATCTGCGAGCAGATTTACCGGAAATTCACTTAGCCGGACAACCTGTTCGTTTATGAGGAATCCCGGCGCGTGCTGTCAGCGAGATACGACGAACAATAAAGCCTCTCTCCGTGTGTTATCCGAGCGTCGCGCGGCCAGCGAGAAGGCTTCACCTGCCGCACGTGTCGCACACACCGAGGCACGCGTTGCGCCGTCGTATAACGTTGACGTTTATGCCGCGCACGTGCGCGGAACAGCTGCATTTTAAAATCACGGATTTCACCGCGCGATTTGTCAGGGAACACACGCGCGACAAGTCACCTTACCTCAGGTAACGCCTCGCATCGACGACGTCGATGACGCGAATCCAAAATTTCTTCGTTGTCCGCCGTATGTTCCGCTTTTCTCCTCCCCTCCTCTCTCCCTTCCCCATTGACAACATAAATTTATCCTGTAGGGGGACAATCAATTCGTCGCGTCGACAATTTTATGAGAAATGCGCGACAAAATGCTCCCAAATCGGCGAAACAATCTGCCTTGTACGTACTTCGTTTGTTAATTTTTCCGATTCCATTCGTAAACTTTGAATATATAGGTTTTTTTTATATTTTATTTTTGTAATCTTGTCTTTTTTATTCATCTATCTTCTAACATCCGTGAACACGTATCTCAATTTCTGAAAATGTGTTTACATGATTAAATAAAAATATCTTACACTAGAATTTCGTATGTATGATTTTATACTTATATGTATATGCGATTTTATTCTATGGTATATTATATAGAAAAAATCTTTAAAAATATTTTTAATGCAGCAGAATTACTGTAGCTATTATTAAAATTAATAATAATTAGAACAAAATTTTTCTTATTATATATATGCGACTAATAGTCGTTTAAACTGTTGGATGATGAAAGAATATATATCTCTCGAAAAGATATTGAATTACACTTGCAATTGTATTTCAAAATCATGGTAAATATTGCATCCTGATTAATAAGCGCAGGGAATCATAAATTATGTATCACCAGTTTTGCATTCTGTTTTAAATACAGTTCAGAGGCGAATTCTCGCCATAAAGCCACTTGACGATTATCGCTCAAAGTTAAAACTCGTCGGATTCGAGCTACGTTCTCGAGTGCTCCAAACGTTCTCTTTAAATCGTAAACTTTTATTTGCGCACACAGTATATGTCAGCGTAAATGCCGAGCGCGACCCGTGTTTTCTTCCAGATCCACTCGGTGCCGAATACGTGCCTAAATAAGAAAGCTGTACGGAACGCCTGCACACACCTGGTCAAGAGGGCGGAATAAAGGGGAACACGAATGGGTATTCGTGCACACAGTTGCCTGGAGAATCGCGCTGTCAAATAGAGAGCTCACCGGTTACAAGGTAAGTCCTTTCCATGTGCTAATATTCGTATTATTATTCAGTTACTGTGCTTTATGTTGTCATGCGGGGAATTTACTTCTGCTTGAAGACCTCATCTTTGACCCTTCGTCTGCAAGATAATTTCTATTGGCGCGATTTGCGAGGTTGTTTACGATAATAAGTTTGATTATAAGTCTAGACGATCGTATCTTGAAATCGCTTCATAAATAAGATGCAATAATTATTAACAAGTTTTTCTTTAAAAAGCGATATTCTCTCTTCATTTTGGAGTAATTTGAAACTGAATTTTCGTGTGGATCGTTAGGAACTCAGATTGCAGACGAAAGGTTAAGCACACCGTACTGAAATACAAGCACTCCTCTTTAAAGTACGAGTAGTTTAACTTGGAAATTTGTAACATATTTTTTTGTGAATTTAAAAATATGAAACATATAATTATATTTTTTCTGATAATAATTAATTTTTGAATTATATCAGGACGTATAAAATGTATTATTTTTCGAAAAGTTGATACAGTCAGTGCAATAAATATACGACCTATATTTTTCTCAATAATAAGAACGTGAGTTCGATTATATATTATTCTCGTGTCCGGTTGCTTTCGATCTATGATCGAAGTACTCCGCAATCTGCGATTTATCGCGATCCATAAATAAATGGAGAACTTTTTGCAAAGCGACCGACGTTCTTTTGAGCGTACGTCGTCGGGATTTAACATGGTTGTCTCGCTTTTTCTATTCGTGCACGACGAATGGGTGGGTACACGTTTTACGCCTCTGCTCTGATGCTTTCTCGTCTTTTTGTTTCCGTAAGGCGCGTTCGTCTCCGTAATGCACGAGCTGTTACCGTGAGGCCTTTCATCGAAATAAATATACCGGAAGCAGAGAGACGGTTTTATATGAATTGGCGGGGGCCCTCGGTTCATACCGGGCGTTTATCTCGCCCCTGCGGTGGAATGGCTTGGTCTGAGTGCCTTGGGGACATCAAAGACCTTAAAACGTTTCGATTTTCATGCATTTCCTTGCGTATACGTCCTCAGGAAGCAAGTCTATACAGCTTTTTTTATGGTATTTATTTTTGCTTGTTTTTGACGATTACAACGATAATTCAAACTTATTTAGGGCTCTTAAGCTCTATATTCAAAATTAAATATAATTATGCATTTTATTAAACACAAATTCTGATTATATATCAATTAAATTATGTATTAAATATTTTTATTATTTTTGCAATTTAACTATTTTTTTTATAAAGATAAATTATCGGGTTCTCTAAAGATGCTTATAAATTGTGTATGTGACTCTAAATGAGTCTATGCGATAAAATGTTTTTTATCTGATAATGAAAAACGGATATAGGTTTATTATAAATTCAAAATACTTTTCCCGATAAGTCTCAGGGAAAAGTTATTAACATTAACAAAAGTGATTATTCTGATAATTATTTAAAAGTATTCCGAGAATGTACTTTATTAATCATTTTCTGATTAGATTAAAAATGTCTCAACGTTCTTAAACTGCTTTAACACATCTCATTAGCATTTCAGGTGTAATCAGATATAGTTCAGATGTAATTAGATTACTTATCTATAAAATTTTATCTATAAAATACCTTACAAGGGATATATGATTTTACGAATTTACAATATGTGCTCCCGAAGCAAAATTTTTAATAATATCAAAGAAAGTAATGCATTATATTATGTATATATTTCGAGATAAAATTAGTTATTAAATCTTTCGCGTAATAGCATAAAAATTTTTTTGTCAGCTTCGTAAATCAAGTTTCATTTTTCCAGATTGAAATGATTATGAATCGCAAAAAATCTTCTTTCAAACTATTCTATTATCAATATTGTAATAAAAAATCTATTTTAAAACTACTTGTAATAAGAGTGCATATGTAATAATAGATTACGCTTTTGCTCAATTATATATATGAAAAGAAAATACATCTTTGATTTGAAATGCAGCCAAATCCAATTTGTATTTAGAATTGGTACTGTCTTCTGTTTTTGTAGAAGTATTTTTCGTTCGTTTTTTCTTTTTTTAAATAAAATATTTATTTGTAGAAGCATTTATAGCTCATTTTTCCTTTTTTTATTTATTGTTTTCAAAACATTGATAGTTTAAAAGATTTATATTATTTCTACCATCTGAGATAAATGCAAAAATGAAAGAAAATATTTCAACAAGCTAATTTAATTTAGAAAGATTAATTCTTTATCTTAATAATTTTATCCTATATAATTTTCATCAATCCTATATAATTTTAAAGTCGCAAGTTTTTAATCGATTGTAGTTTTGTTCGATTGATTATTTTTGTATATTTGTCGGCTGTTAGATATTATTTTTGTTTTAGAATATGTGTCTATTGCATAAGTATCGTTGCCGATCATTGCATGTGGGACGTACTAGTCAAATGTATGTGCGCTTCAGGCTGGGCGCACACATCTGATTCAATATTTCGATTAACGTTCATCAAACATCCAGTACGCAGCACGCAATGCGATAACAATCCCTTGTGTCGACCATTTTTGTCGTGTTGGCAACTTTTTGGATAATTGTCGTTGGTCTAGTGCGGTGGTGAATTTTCAGCATCGATAAATCCCGGCCGCGCGTGACACAAATCCATTCGTTATCAAACTGAGGACAAAATCCTCTTCGAAAATCGGAAACCTGTATATCCTTTAAAGTATCATATTTATTTCACCGTATTTTTTGCCTTAATACGATAATCAGCTATATTTATACTGATTTATATTTTGCGATAAATCATTAATTCTGAAATTATTTGCGCAGTCAAGTAAGATACGATTCTTTCTGGAAATTAAGAAATTTATTGTATATTTATGAGAAGCATCGTAGTTTTATCGTTATCAGAAACATTATGTATTGAATGGAAGAAATAATTGATAATGCTATTCTTAGCAGATGCTTGAAAACTTATAACGATTACTTATGCTTGTATAAAGTTTTTATATATTATTACTATTTTATTTATTAAAATTAATCATAAAATAAATTATTCAACAATAAAAATACATGTAATATTTGCACACACTTAAAATTATAAAATTATTTTATTTTGCTGAGTGAACATTTTACGCAATTAAAAAACTGTGTGTACAAAAATAAATTAAATGACTGAATTTCGATGTGAAATATATACGAAATTCACGCAAATTGATTAATACTATTTTACAGTTAGTTAATATAATTCGTTTATTTTTACTGCAATTTTTCATTGAAATGAGAAGTGAAAAATATTTAAAATATCTGTTAAATCCCAAATTCCAAGATATTTTATATTAATTCTCTGTTCCAGTCTGTTTTTATTTATTTGCATAGTGGATAAAATTATGTGTATATCTTTATGTTTCAAAAGAAAAAAAGCGATACGTTTCTTGAGAGACTTAGATTATATTTATGCACACTTATAAAATAAAATTACACATTATTTGTAAGATATTTTTTGCTACACTTTATTAAAGTAAAGAGAAGACCAACCTTATTAAATTACCAACGTTTTCATTGCTGATATTTTTTTTTATCTCTTTTACATATATTATGTGCTTACATTAAACATTATTAATATGTTTGATCAAGAAGTTTAAAAGGCAAATGATATAAATTATACAAATGAATTAAATTGAGAATATGAAATATGCATAATCCTAGTTTTTTGTGTAAAAAGTGATGTTCCAATTTAATTGATGAGCAAAAATACAGATAAATCAAGCTGGAACAAAATTTATTTTTTCTTTTATCTTTTCTTTCGTTTTTATCTGAAATTATAACATGTTTATTTGTCTTCTTTCTCGGTATATATAAGTATTAGAGAATTTTATTTAATAATAATTAATTATATGAAAAAAAAGATGTGTACATATAGTCGTACATAACTGCCAAAAACAATCCTCGAGATAAGTTAACCCTCCTATTCTGCTGGTTTTGAAATGTGCACGCGTACATAAAGTGGACTTGGGGTTTAACCGCACTGACCACAGGGTGATTTCGCGAACTCGTACGGCAAGCTTTCTAATGTCATAATATTCCAAATTTTCACATTTCGGCCGTTTTGCATATTAACAACATATAATATTCATAACATTGTTCGAACATTGTTGAGGTAAACTTGAAATATCGTTACGCGCTTTGTTGTTTTATTTTTCTAAAAGGAAATGGCATAAAAGGCCTTTCTATTAATTACAAGTGCATAAAACGGAATGTATGTGACAGATATCTTTAAGATTTATTTGAATTTTATATAAAATTTATCGGTAGAATAACAGGATTGAATTTATTAGAAACATAAAGATACGGAATTTAATCGGATTTTACTAGTAACTTCTTATAAACATTTTTTATATAATTTTTAATTGCATATTATATTGATATGCACATAAAATTTAAACCAAATGTAACAAAATCATAAAATTAATGACTATGGTTACACGCCATCCTTATTCGGGTTTAATAACATCTGTAGTTGTTAATCACAGTTATTTCTCTGAAAAACTATGATTGATCAACCTTAGAATTACGTGCGAGAATGTCATTAAATCCGATTAAAAATAATATGTAAACGTAGTCAATGTCTAATTTTGTGACACCAAAATATGTTAGTTATTTCACAGGGTTGGCTGAAAAAGCAAAAATAAATGGAAAAAACTATGGAAAGTTTCGGTTTTTACTATCCTGGATATTATTCTGGTTTCGGGTTTTTTCCAATAGAATAAAATGACAAAAACTATAAATTGTAACACTAAAATATATTTATATAACTTTATGCAATATTTTTGCTTTAATTAATAAATCATATTAATCTACTATAATTTAAAAAAATGAAATCAATATAATAATAAAGTCTTTTTTAATTTAAATTAATATGTGAAATTTTTAAAATAAAAATTTTGAAGATATAAATGCTATTAAATTTTATATTAATTTTTAATTT
This sequence comes from Camponotus vicinus, assembly GCF_025532165.1. Taxonomy (NCBI): domain Eukaryota; kingdom Metazoa; phylum Arthropoda; class Insecta; order Hymenoptera; family Formicidae; genus Camponotus; species Camponotus vicinus. Next base: position 627,182 of record NW_028141947.1, read on the forward strand.
AACAAGAAAAATATAATAACAGAATCAACAATTTTTATCAATACAAATTTAATTCACATTACCGTTCAGCATCTTCTAAACAAAGACAAAAGACTTATTTATTAATTTTTATGTCCTAATCTACATTCCTAATCTATTTTATTTTTATTTTTTATTTTAGATAAAGCGGATTTTGTTTTTAATAAAGCTTAAATTAGAAAAACACTCAATTGACGAATATCAATAAAAATGTTTTCTCTTTATTTTAATATTTTTAATGGAAAATATCAATTTTTACCAGTTTTTTTAATGGAAAATATCATTTTTTACCGCTAGTATGGATTTTATTTAAAAAATGTAGAATTTTGCTGACTATATTATTTCATATACTTATTTTTTTTCCAAATGTCAAATGCCAGCTGCAAATCTCAGATTTTGTCAATTATATTTCCAACAGCTGGTTAGATACAAGACCATGAATGAAGCACAATTCATGTAAGTCACGATACGAAACGAGACGTAAACCAAATTACACGTCGAATGACAAATTGCCTCTCGCTGCGATTTCCGCAGAGGGGAAAACACGATGTGCAGAATACACATCGCAGTCGCAGAAAGCGTTCTTCACATTCTCAAAATACCGTAAACAATCATTGACTCTTTTTTTCTCTCTTCGAAGAAAAAAATAAAATACAAATCACTCAAAGCGCCGCGTAAAAAAAAAGGGGGAGGGAAAAACAAATTTGACGCTTGTTTGATCGTTGCAACTTTGCGGATTATGCTCTCCCTCCTACCAACGTCTACGTCTTTCACCCCCTCGTGTGCCTCCCCTCTCGGCCTTCGTGCGTCGTTGCTCGGTTCTACCATCCCTCCGGGCGGCACTTTATTCCACTCTCGCCCCGACGTGAAGTGGGTGGCCGCGGGGTCGATGGGTGCACAAGGGGCGAGCGCGGTGGGATGCGGAGCACCGTGGGAGTCGAGTGCGGCGTTCTCCACGGGGGTGGCGTGGGTGGACGAGGACGAGGAGCGAGGGAGGACGGGAACGGGAGGGGTGGACGATAGTCTCTCCCCTCCGCATCCCCCACCTTGCGCCATACGGGCGCCAACGTCAAGCGCTTTCGAGACGTTAAGGCCGACACTCGCGTCGCGCATCTCGGCCCGACGACATCGCAGTCCGGTAACGCCAGGGACACGCACACACGTGTGGTCGTGGACACCCTGCTGTGTGATCGGGCGCTTTCTCTTTCCCTTCTGCACTTTCCACAGCAACCGCGAAGAAACGCGATCGCAAAATTCCGCGGGATCGCTCTCGACGATCTCTCGATCGCTCGATTCAAATTTCCTCGATTAGGGGTTCAAAGTCGACTGGCTGATCGTCATCCGCGTTAAACCACGACACGTGTCTCGCGCGATATTTGTTATGTGTGTAGCGCGGTGGGAAGGAGGGTGAAGTGTTGACAGATACGTATTCGTAAGTGAAACCAAGATACAAGAAAGGAATTCGTTAATCTGCCTTGCGATTGGCGCTCGACAGATTCCTCGATGCGCCCTTCGTCAAGGGGTGAGAGTCGCACGTGGTGGAAATTTGACGATCTCTGACAAGAGCTGCGCGGTGAGCGCAGGGAGCTTGCGTACGGTCGGTTAACGAGTGAAAAAGTAAGATCCATCGCCGACGAATGTCTTCGCCGAGATTGACGACAAGGACCATGAAGAAATCTTACTTCGTTTTCGTGAGTATCGATATTTTCGTCGCATTACCAGATACACCCGCATTACGGTTCATTCGTGATGAAAGGACATTTCTTTTTCTCTCTTGATTTTCTCGAACTCATTCTTTGTTTTTCATTCTCTTCTTGCTTTTTCCCGATCGCCATCGTTTGGCAGTCGACGAGAGAGAGGTTGGACCTGTCCTGGGATTCGGGCTCATTTTATGCTCGTCCCGGCTTGCTGTTTCGCATGGAAGATCAAAGGCCACGAGCATCACTTTAATCTGCCAATGGCCGCCGCATCTTTCTCATTTCCCTTTGAGTGGCCGAACTTTTGAATGCGGTTTCCAGAGGTTAGGGAGTCATCGCGTCCTTTCGTTTGCGCGCACCATTTTCGTCCTGTACGGTCCAAGAACGGTAAAATTCACGACGTGCCCACGTGATTCTCCCTCTCTCGGTTCGGGGGTTGAAGGAGAACGAGGTCAGTCGGTGCACGCGAGCCGACCAATGTCGGTTTCCAGGCTTTTTGGAACGCGCCGAGATATATACGTAATGTTACATTGGTCACGACTAATTTTGTCAGATCCATAAATTTTGCATGTATTTCCTTAAGATATCATCACATCCATATATGCGGCCCTATTCATTGACGAGATAATATATTTGGAGATTAGCACATTGAGGATGAATTTAAAGAAAAAGAAACTAATCTATTTTAAAAAATACCTTCAAATAAGAATTCCACCGCGTTTCTATTAATAAAATATACAACATTGAAAAAATACATTATTTTTATTAAATTGTTTGTAAACTGTGTTATTAATACCCACATTAATGTCTAAATAATTCAAACTAATATCTTTTGATTATATACAGGAAATGGCAATCATAATATGATATGAATATTAATAATATTAACAATTAGAATATTAATATATGTGCAAGTTGCGACGTATTTAACAGCAGAAACTCGGCTATTTCGAATGCATTTTTAATGAGAACGAAAAGTATTAAAGCCTACTATCAATAGATAAAATCCGTCGCCACAACAAAAGACGACTTTTTCACCGTGTTTCGCGAATTTTGGGGCATCCTTGTTTGATATAGCGAAAACTTTGTCGAAACTTACGAGCGAGCTGTGCTGCGTACAATACAAACGAGGAGCTTCCGCGCTTCTTCAGCAACGTCTCGAAAGAACTCAAGAGAGCGCAGAACTAAAGTAAGGAAAGCAACGGCCATATACTTGGTCGTATTTTTGGCGTTCGTGAGTTTCAGAGAGAAGGATTTATCGAGCTATGCGATGCATCTATTGTTGGTTCACTTGGATTTATCTTCGAAGCTTGTCAAATGTTTTGGAGACAACTTTTTTATTTCCATTTTTCGACTTTCGATAAATGTATGTTGTTCCCATTGTACGCATTATTAATTATCAATGTACGTATGTAATCATTTTATATCAAACATAACGAATTTTTTCACAGCGCATTTTTGATACGAAATATTAAGGACTACACAAAAGAGTCCTGTGCTTCGACATGTTCGAAATATTGTTACGAAAAATATAACGATGTCTCCAATCAGTAGAAGACTTGATAAATCGTGTAAAGAGTGCTTTGCGCGCTGTTTTTATTTTTCGTTGCTCCGTTTTTATTTCTCACGAAAAAAGGAGCAAGTTCTTGCCTGTACTTTTTGAAGGAGTTCATGAACGTTCTGTAATTCCTGAATATTTTTCTCGCGTCTTCTGTATCTTTACGAGGATCTTTCTCTATCTTACACACAATTTTCCATCATGTTTCAAGGTGTATTTCGAGTAAACTATTCAGGGAAAAAAGGGAAACGTAATCTTCGAGATACAATATGGATCGCTTGTCCTGATGTGCTCCTCTTGTCGCCAGGATCGCCTTTTCTCACCTGTCGAGAGAGATAGAAAAACGATTGGGCGACATGCCTCAAGAGGGTGTACTTTATTACCTGTCGATAATATGCGACCACCCTCAGAGCTCTCTGGTTCTGAGCCTATTGTCGGGCCTTGTCGCTTAAGACTTGTCGCAGCCCATCTCTCGATGTTTTTGCTCGCCTTTCTGGCTGTATACCTGCTAAGAATCCACAAAAGACATAGTCACATGACAATGTTCGCAAACAATGCTGGTGGAATCAGTACAAGCCGACTGTTCACAAATCTTCTTAGAACGATAGAAAGTGTTGAGAGAAGATAGCAAATATGTAGGTGCTCTAATATAATAACAAAGATAGTGATTATCATAATGATTTTTGGTATACTTGAAGAAGCAGAATGACTAGAAAGAGAGAAAAATATTTCTAAAGTATTTCACTTTCTCCCTCTTAAATTTGTGATTAAATTTATAAAGCTTTTTATAAAGTAAATCATATGCTATTTCTTAAATCGATTTTCGTAAGCTAATTTTTTATTTCGTGTAATAGCTAATAATTTTATGTATTAACAATTTTAAAGTAATTTTAAAATCTTTTAACAATCGTCGGTTTTTAATTATAAGATTTCTTATAGAAACATTTTATACAGGAATGTTTTGCGTAACATTTCGAGTAGTTTCTCGATGGAATACGATTTTTAACAATAGTAATTTCCAAGGCGCCGAGATATACATCTCGCAATTAGCGAACTACGCCGTCGGTGCAGGTTTAGAACTTTAATATTTCTGCATGTGGAAACTCGTGTTAGTTCTATGTAGAATTCGCGATACCAAGGGAGACGGTACATTATATAAGGGAGAGAAGCGATGAATGTAATGCACGCTTTTGCGATACATTTCCAACGAGTTTAAAATAAAGCTCATTTACTTATTCGTGCAAAATGCTTTTCAAATTTGTTCGCTATTCAACGGAACAGATATAGCAAAACAAATTTGTGTAAAATGACTGATATTGTACGATATAATAATGCAATTAATAGTGATATTCTTTTATGAGTTCCATTATATTAGAGGAAAACTTTCCAGAAATAAATAAATAAATTGTGAAAATATTATTTAATTATTTTAAATGATGATCTGTATTTTCTTCTTTCATTTTACAAAGTCTGAACCACTCACGTCATTTTATAAAGCTTTGTATTAAATAGATAAAAAATAATCCAGAAAGTATTCATTTTTTATAATCGGATAAAAATTTGACGTAAAATATGCAAATTATTTTAACAAAAATTGTTAATTAAAAGCCTGGTACGTGTTCTTCCACAAGATCTTGCACAAGCTCATGAGAAAATGGATTTTTATAAAGTTCCGACAGCACATCAATATCACGAACTTTATACATTTGGTAGATTACATCTTGTTGACAAGAAGTCGCATGGCCTGAAAAAAAAAAAAAAAAAAAACACGCGAGTATTTTTGCCGACTAAAAAAGGTCAAAAAAATGAAGTCATGGAGATGGAGGAAAAATGCATCAACGAGTGTAAATTGACTTATGAAAAAAATAATCGTGAAAATATAATTTGTATTATATGCGTACATTTCAGATATAAGAAAACTGCCTTTTAATTTACGTTGATTAGCATAAAGAGAAAGAATGTCAATAATAAAAATTGTTGAATTTAATCGAGAATTTTTCACGAAATCAATTTTATTTTTAAAAGAGATCGAATATAATTTTTTAAATATTGTGAGAAAGAGGGGGAGAGAGAGACATTAGTACTATAAATTTCTTACGCGCATTGTATCCACAGGCACGCATGCACGTGTCACACGATATTCACACGACATCGCTATTATGGAACGAGATTATTTAAATTCTTTCGTGACATTTCCCATTTGAAAAGTCTCACGCATGCAAATGTTAACGCTATGCTCGTATCCCTCGCGCTCCTCGAAGCGTGCAACGCGAAGGTCGATTATAATGGCACGTTTTAAACGGTCCCTCCCCGAACGAGACCGCAAACGGCGCGGTCAAGCATGGGGAATGAGCGGGCCGCACGGAAGTGTTTATGATCTATGGGCGGAGTACCTGGAATTATGTACGAAGGAAGATTGTGCAAAGTGGATTAGTGGGATATTAGCGGCGGTCAAGCGTGCTGGCGCTTTCAAGATAAATACTTTGCTATACGATATAGACCTCTGTGTGTTTCGCGTTACAAAGCGCCCGGGAAATCGTTAGCCGCGTCTGCGCGTCGCGTGATTGAGTTTCGAGGTGGCTCGGATTCAGACGGGGGTGTGCGTGGCCGGAGCGAAACGCTTTTAGGCTCTTATTAGGGGCTGAACGCGGGAAGGCATTCCTTTTCACCTCGTTAATATTGCTCTTTATCGCTTTAAGGATTTATCTTGGATTTCGATCGACGTGAGATTAAACCTATCTTGCCGCTTCTACGCGATTCGGAATACGTTTATTTTTGTTGCAGAGAAAGAGAGAAAGAAAGAGACAGAAAGATAGATAGAGAGAGAGAGAGAGAGAGAGAGAGAATTTTGGATAAGATTGAAAAAGCGTAGGTAGATTAATGTATTTTGATAATTTTCTCAAGCATACACGCGTTTTGTTTTAATTACCATTTTTTTCACGCATTTTATTTCATTTCTTTCAACACGCACACTCATTCTCCTTTTCGTTGTCATGCTTATAAATGTTCCTTTTGTGTTTTTACACTTATTTATCTAATGCAGTCATTCACATTTCTTTCTTTCTCTCACATTATACTCTTATTTTTTAATTTTTTCCACTGTCTCTTTACAGTTAGAAATATTTTTAATATAACGCGTACATGTATATGTGCGTGTGTGTGTTTTAGGAGTCGTTTATATGTGTTTTTACATTTTATAGATACTCATATATTAACGAATTCAAAAGCTAAGTAATATTCTTCTTAGAATAATAAAATAAAACATGCGATATATATATAATTTTGTTTTGACAGATATTTTATAGCTCGTTTTAGAGAGTATGAATTTTCATATAAAGTTCTTTCATTATAAATTAATATTACGTACATAATAAATACATCAGGTGCCAATTCTTAAAAGATAACCCATTTAAAATTACCGAAATACATAATCTTCAAATATAGAATATTCAAATATAGAGTTTTATAATCTTCAAATATAAGGAATATGTGAGAAAATTTATCATCCTCATTTATTCATAAACTTAAAGTTTTGATGCTTCTTATTAAAAGATGCGATAAATTTATATATCACGCGAAAAAGAGTATGAATAAAGTTCGAATCTAACACAAGATGAATATATATATATATATATATATATATATAAAACATCTTTTTATGAAAATACATCTCTTTTTGCGTCACGTCAAGCGTGAAAATCGAGCTGTAAATAGCACATGGCGTACAATGTAATTTCTATCTAACGAAATAAATAGAGTACGTCTGTTCGAATGGGACAATGCGGATAACGGAGCAAACTGTTTGCATTTATCCCCGTGTAAAACTTTAATATTCCTCGGGATCTCGTTCGATGTAAACGCGACGTCGCGCATCGGATAGTAAAAAAGTAAACTATCTAACGCGTGCTCGAGGAAGTTTGTCCACGGCCGTAAACGAGATGGTGCGCGGTACGTGCTGATTCGTGGATTTTGAGATAGCTTGTTGTAGAACGTGCACGCCATGTTTGCGCAGTTTCGTTCGGGTATCGGTCATCGCGAGGGTTATCTCTAAAGGATTTGTTACTGGACGACTCTCCCTCAACCGATTCTCTGTAGGGGGCAATTTCAATGCGTCTCATGGTGATTGCCTAACAAGCGGCGAATTAAAGCTGTACGCTAACAACCTGACGCCTGACGGTGCCATAGACGACATTGCTTTATAATTCCAGTTGCCAATTGGTAAATGATACGTAGTCTCATGGGGGATGTAATATTACATTTAAACTCTGCCTCTCGATCCAGTTGTCCCAAGAGCAACAGTTTGCTTAGACTTTACCGTTTCGAAAAGTTAATACGTTGGCTATCAAACTTTATTGTACGTTTCTATAAATTCACAATTATATAGCGATCGCGTTGAAATCGTAGCATTTAAATATACAAATTATGTAAATTATTAATTGAGTAAATTATGCAAGATAGAGTGTATAATTTATACAATTTATTTATTTGAATATATTTAATTACTAGATTTTTAAGAATTTTATTGAAAAATTTATATTTATATAATATTTTAGTTTTGTATGTATAATTAAATATCACATAATAATATTTACATAGAATAATCGTATTAATTATCGCATATTTCGTTTTTGAATATATAACCATATAATAAATTATTATTATTAAATTATTATATAGTATTAAATATTTTTGCGATAAACAAACTTGAGAAATTGAGTTATGTTAAAATATTAATAACAAGTTTTGAATGTATAAGCATCATAAAATTGACATTTGCATCAATAAAGACTTCATTATTCATCTGTCTCTTTTGTTCTATTTTATCTGTTTTATTTTATTCTATTTTATATCTTCTGTTCTAGTTTATTCTATTTTAAAAATCAATAACTATAATTCTAAAATTGACCACTGTAACTTTATAAATCTCATATAGAATGTTAATTTAGATACTTATTTCTAAATGTGTTCGTTTTTCAATTTTCAGTCGCTATTGGAACTATTATTCTACTCGGCCAACAATATATGATACATTTATATTTTCTCAGATTATTATCGAACTCCTGCTCATAGCAATAGTTGCAGCATTATTGGTCAAAGTACGACGATAAAAGCCTAACTTGTTCTTAAAAGACAGTAAGCTCGGTTTCCCCGTGGGAAATTCAAGCGAGCTTACTGTATGCAGGTCCTGGCTCGCTTACAAGCATAAGGTAACATTGCATGGATACACGAGCGATCGGTATGAGAGTTCGGTAATGTCTGTGAGAATTTCCGAAAGTCTCACCGGATTACCCGGGCTAGCTGTGCGCATTCGATCCCAAATGTATCGTGGCTGCATCCCTTGGCCGATCGAACCTTTTGATTAAATCATTACATAACTTGAACATAATTTTCGCGGATAATTACTTGGCCATCGTACCAGACAACTTCGCTAATGTGAGAATAATTGAAACTGGGATATCTAAAGATCGTGTTGCATAAAACGTCGTTATATATTTATACATTTTTTATCTCATTAAATTAATTTACCGTATTTACAGCTTAATCAAATTATCATATTTTAATAATTTTTATTAAAAGCACGACAAAATTTTACAAGATACTTTATTAAGTTTCTCTTTTAACATTCTGCCTGTTTAAAGTTACTCAGTTTTAAGTCTCTCTCTAGAAATATTTGATAATAACGACATTAAGAGTTTTACATTCGCGTCTTACATAACTCTTGCGAATTCTTTCATAATTCAAATAATAAATTAAGATTTTTAAAAATTTTTATCATCCCTGATGCAGAAGGTAAGATGAAAAAATTCTTTTTTCAAATTTATTACTTTTCGCGTTATCAAAATGTCGCTTATCCTTTATCCTTTATCAAAACCTCAAAGTCTTATTCTTAAATACTTGCGAAATTATATCAAGCTTTATCATTTGCAGTATTTTGAAAGCATCGCGATGAAACACCCCGTCGATAGACATTGGCTCTAATTTCGTTCCGCATCGAATCTGAACAGCCCGAAATGTCTCGAATGGAGCGTGTTTAGGTACGAATCGGAGGTTATTGGACTCGAGCACATTTGCGCATAAAAGATGCACTCATTACCAGAATCGACCTCTCTCTGTCCCTCTCCCTTCGTGACACTGACCGGCCCGTTTCGACCGATCAGTCTTCGCTCGATCGCGGTATCGAGCGGCCCGGTTAATGGGTTAAGAGAGGCTCCCGGTTCCGGTGGCGTTCGCAGGGCACTTTACAGATTGCCGCTCGGAGTAGTAAGCCGTTAAGACCCTCCCCCTCCCCGCTCTCCTTTCTCTGTACTGTACAGAAAATGTTTTAAGAACCTAAGGGCTATGTGGCCGGCCTAAAAGGATTATGGCGGCGTGACCACGCGCGGTTCGGAACGTTTAAGAGTGGAAGCGCCCGTGCTTATCTCGGTAACGACCGCTCTCAGGTTTTACGGATTCCCCCCTGCACCCCCGCCTCCACCCCCGCCAATCAAAACCGATAACAGTCGATGCGCATGCTGTCGCCGCTTGGCCGGAATGCGATCGGGAATTCGAGAAGATTATGGCATGCACACGCGTTATATACGCGTCCGGACGAGGTGGCGATGGCGTCACGATATCGTTGACGACCACTCGGGATGTCAAATATCGTCCGCCTCTCGTAAATTCCTCAAGAACGGCGACGAGTATCTCGATTTCTTCGCGTGTCGGCCCGGATATGGATATGTAAATGCGGCCGCGCGCGCTGCGACGAACGTAAAGACAAGTGTACTTTGTTTGATGGCGCCGTTAGTCTCGCGTTTTACGCGAGACTCCGATTCTGTTACATATGTACATTCACGCGCGTATCGCGAATACTTTTCACGCGTCTTTATGATCGTAGACGATTTTTACACAGTTACACTTGCTCCGCTTGTTGTCGAAGTCGCGATTTTTAATCCAGAATGACAATTATGTAAATGGCTGAAAATGGGTGTCTGTTGTGGAAACTGGCTAATGCGATCGAGACACTAGTCTATTTAAGCGACAAATTAGAGCAACAAGATATGATTAATGACTGCCTTATTTTATGAATTTTTTTCAAATCGATATATCGATGAATAAAATATTTGAACAATTGAAGATTTTGCGTATATGTCCAGTCTTAAGTTGAGATAATAGTCGAGCCAGGTACTTTTCATTATTTTGAGACGGATAATGGACCGATACCATAGGAATCTCGAGTCCCATAGGCTTTTTTCGTCGGCGACAATTTGGCACCTGATATATACACCGGGAAGACTCTAAAGTATAAATCGTGTATTGTTGATTATTCCGTCTCTCGGATATACAAAAATGTACCTTCGATATAAAATACGAAAAAACACGTCGGCTGTTTCGATTTTTACAACATGTTGCCGATAAAGATGCCAAATATTTGAATGGAAAAGTATATACAGCGACTGCTATGAAAATTATTTGTAATGTTGCATGAAATGAATAGAGTAGTTCGGATTTTAATCAGCAGAAAGAATTGACTGTTTTATTCGTACAAAAATAAACAGTGAAAAATAAACTAATTTAAATTTTTATTTTTTAATGTAGCTCTAAAATTACGTCATATAATTTTAATCGAAAAATTAAACAACGTATATTTTCTGAAATTTGAATATGTTTGATAAATTTAGCTTTATGCTTCTCATTCGTCATTTAATTATTCTAAAATAATTTTACATTTGCATTGTATATATATATATTTTTTCTTTCTTTTTTATAAAATTTGAATTAATAGTATTATATTTTTCTCCTTCACAAGAGCTTCAATAGCAACAAAGAGATATTTTAAATTCGTCTTGAAATATTCTTACTAATCAATAGAACATCTCTTTGCCAAGAAATTGCATGCGGATTTTGTAAGTTGCATTTCATTTTCTGACATTTACGATCAGGCACGTCATCTTTTACACAAATCTATACAATCCTGTGAATTCTGTAAATGTTAAGGATGAATACGCCAAAAGAGTTTCGATCTTTTTCTGGCTTTAATAGCTTTACATAAATCATATTTAGATTAGATTGAATCGTGCTGAGAGAAATAAATTTTTGCCAAAGATATGGCATATCGTATCAGCGCATGCAGGATATCATTGCATGATATTGCATAACCAAGAATGAATAAAGATTTTCCTGCAACCGAAGCAGTTAAATGAAGCTAAAGCTTTATTAACTTTCATTGTAGATTCCTCTTAAGCGAATATCTCGATCATGTAACGTGTCACGTTTATATTTAAAGCTTGAATCGATATATATATATATATATATATATATATATATATATATACTGCAGTTTATTTACAAAATTATCATGGAGCATCTCATGTTTAATACCGTGATAATCTTCTCATATTCAGTGTGTATTCAGAAAATCATCTGGTTTGACATGGCGTTGTACAACCGTATCGGAAAAGCAATTATTCACTGAAACGTCGACGAGGTATCGATCGCGGGAAATAAATTCTTTCTTACGAGCCTCTTCTAATACGATCGATGCTCGTTCAATTGCATTCTTCCTCTCTAGCATCTCACTTAGATCGTTTAGTAGATACTCGCGGGAATTCCATTCATAGATAGTTCATTGCGGGAAATTTTTCGCGTGTCTAAAAAATTATATAAGCCGTTAGAAAAGATTATCCACATACGCCATAAAAGCGTAAAAAATATTATAATAAATATTGAAGTTGCAATATTCATAGTGTCAATTAAATATATAATTTAATGATAATTATCCAATGACAAAAAAATTATATAAACCGTTAGAATAGATTATCTATGTATATACGTCATAAAAAGTTAAAAGCATGAGAAAAATTGTGCTAAATGTATATTGAAGTTGCAATATTCATAGTGTTAATTAAATGTATAATTTAATAATAAATTATCCAATGATATACAAAAAGTTATATAAACCATTAGATAAAATTATCTATGTACGTCATAAAAGGTTAAAAGCGAGAAAAAACGAGAAAAATTTTATCAATTAAATAAAAATTTAATGATAATTATCCAATGACACTTCTCTCTCGAAATTACATTTTAACAAAAAGTTGAAGAGAATAAAAAGTTTGTGATATATTTTTAAATAGAAATAGGGATTAATAGATTTAACATAGATATCATTCCTTTTTCTATCATTTTTCTTAATTAATTTCAATTAAATTAGAATAGAATGCAGATATAGTTACATAATATACACATATAAAAAAATTTCGTATTTTTTTTAATGTAAATGTATCACATCTCTACAGCTCTTTGCTCGTCGATGATCGATTTCGGCACGATCGGAATTGGAAATTTCATGTCGCGTGATTGGTAACGAGAATGATGAGATTAGATATCGATTACGGTTCACATCGCGCGTCACGAGGAGAAACGATTTTTTGCCGAATTGATGAGCAATTCTTGATAAAAACGAAATGCTTCAAGAAACGATATGGTAATCCTCCATGTTGAATATCTATCTTATTCTATTTAACTGAGAAAAATTAATATTGTTTTACGATATCGTTATTTATTTATTTATTGTAGTTTATTATTAAAAATATTTTACCTGTAATTTTATAATAACAATTATAAGAATAGCAATTATATTTATAATGAAACTATTTTAATTAATGAAAAAATATTTGAAAAATGACTAAATAATACATATTACGATACTAATTTAAATTGATTATCACCAAATGATAAAATAATCAAATTAATTATTCTAGCTATCTAAGTAAAGTATTCACATTTTTACTGAAATTAAAATTTTATGAAGATACGTAAATTTAGAGTTAGAAAGATGTGTCTTCAATAATCGCATAATGACGACAAGATATTGGCGATACTAATCTAAGCGAAAAGTGGAAGGAAATATTATATCTTTGAAATTATGCACGTACATATCTGTTAAACGTTTTTAATGACCTGGAAATTAACAGAAACATCGACTTTCGTTACATGAGCTAATTTCGAGAATTCCTCGGAGTATTAATACGAATAGTAGGACAATACACAGATAAGTAACCCTCTCTTCCAACATCCATCTCATTCTACTCAAATTTAAGCGGAAGTTGTATCCGCGAGCTATATACGCTCGTTTTTGAATTAATAATATAAACATGTGTTAGTCACACACAATTATTTATGTATTTCGTTAATTGCTTCATCATATGAGAGTAGCCTCTGAAGGAAGATTAAGGAGAGATACTAATCTTCGATATTATTGTTAGTAATATTGAAAAATTAATATTGTTCTTGGGAACGAGAGATTTTTTATTTCGTCATCCCAACAATTTCAATTCTCAAAACTATGTCGCTTTCAAACTATCGACTAGTTATTTCCTAGATTAATCTAAAGAAATGCCGCTCCGCTTTTTATTCGCTCGAATATCGAATCGGAAAGTCATTTCTCCCGGCGTAACTCGGTATCGGTTGTGCTTGCGATATACGCATCGGGGACGGGAGTGACATTTAACGCGCTGTCATTAACGCACGCCACGGGAGAGTGCGACGACCAGGGTCGCAATTAGTTCGTGAACCTTGGCGAAGAAACGAAATACGGCAAAGCCCATCGGGCGCCAGTCACGTCTCTCTCTCTTTCTCTCTCTCTCTCCCTCTCTCTCTCTCTCTCTCTCTCGTGGGACGAATATATGCGACATACGCAGGTGTAGCGTGCAATCGTGCGCTAAAATGCGGCACCGCAATTATATGGAAAACATGCAGCTCATTGGCATGCCTATGCGTACGTTGTTTTTTCTACTTGGGACGCGCGATTCTCTTTTTCGTCGCGGCTTTCTCGTCGGGGGCTTATAAATATCGCTGCGAGTTGACCCGTGCAACGTTCTCCCTTTCTCTTTCTCTCCGTCTCGCGCATGCATGCATTTATTTACTTTGTTATTAATAATGTTTTTTTTCCTGCGACAGAGCAAGAGGGAGTTCTTTACAAAAATTGAAATGCACAGACTAATATATGGACCAAATTCTCCGACCGCGATGAAAAAATAAGGTGTAAAAAGTTAAAAAGTATTATTTTATCAAGATTTAGAATTTTAATTAAGTTAATAAAATTATTTATACATGTATACATATGTTTACCATATTTTGTACAGTGTATTTTAGTTGTTTTTATTATTTTATTTTACATCAACTACATTTACAAACCGCATACATCGGGTTGCGCTCTGCGGTTATTATTGTCGCGACACGACTATATGACGTGCGCGAAAAGCTTTCATCTCTGTTGGACTCGGTCTCCTGTGAATTAATTCTAAGAATTATCCTCAGAATTTCATGGCGTAAAGAGCATTAAAAGGCACTACCTACGCACAGCAATTATTTATTCGACGTGATTTAATTTTGAACCGTATTCGACTGCTAATTTATCGACATTTATTATTGGAAACAATGATAATTGGAGAGTAGATTTTGCTTCTTATAAAGTTTTGATATGAAAAATAATTATCTCGATTATATATTATTTTTCATATCAGATTTATTTAATTGAAAATGATATATATAATTACTGTTGGGATTAATGCAATTCATTTCCTTTTTTTTATTCTTCATATAAAATATAACAAAATATATAAAGAAATAAAATTAGAAATAATTTTTTTATCTCTCATGTGTGATATTACACTAAAGAATTAGATAGAATTAGTTAGGAATAATAAGAGGAATGCATTGAATTCTAAATACGTAAACGCATTGAACTTTTCAATTGAGAAGCTTTTATAAGACATTTTTTTTCGTATACAGCATTATTTTGAGTGTGTCAACATATTCTATTGTCGCAATAAAGATTCGTAACCGCAGATTGTGGCAGTATTTCGCACGTCGCTCGAAAACCAGAAGCTGTATATTGCGGAGAATCGTGGAATCTGTTGTTACACGGTCATATAATAGGAAACGCAAAACTATCTCCGACCGCCGTTAAATAATGTCGTTGGAAATATGAGAAGGCTAAATGCATTTTCAAGAGGAAACATTTTTCTCGAAATATCGCGAGAGATGCCTCGGAATAACATCTGTTCATTTACGATAGTGTTGCGTAAAATCTTTAAGATTTCGAATACAGTTCTTGTTCTGAATATACTATAAATTCTCGTCCGACTCCTGTTCGCTTAAAATTTAATCTACACTCGTGAGAGCTTTTTATAAAAGAAATGTTGAAGAACGTATTCCGGAAATAAATTTCTAAATTTGTAAATCCTAAATTGATGAGAGAAATTCGAGTTAAAAAAAACTATGATGTACATGTTTTGCACGAAGGGAAATGTTCATGTTTTAAGAAGATGTAGAAAATATATAAGAAAAAACAAAAATATCAACAAGTTATCTCTTAAAATATTACTCGAGAGCGAACGAACGGGGATAAAATTGAATCGAGCTGTGTAAAAGCACATTAATGTCGTAAAACGAATGCTCGATCAGGAATTCTCTATAAAAATTTTATACTCCATTCACACGCACTTGATATCCTGCGTTTACGTCCACGTTGTACCGTGTAATCAGGCACCAGAACGGATCGATTGATGCAGTTTGCGAAGGCCATTCGGGAGAAATAGCCGGGAATACTATTTAATACACGAGGCGCGTAATTATCGGAGGGAAATGCCGATATTTAGTCGCCGGTGAAAACGTCCTGATGATTCTTCCACCTTGAATGACCAGAAAATTGAAGTCTATTTCCGCAGAAGACAGTGGTAGAAAGTAATTAGGAGGAGCGAGCGATTATCACGATTAAAATACCCCCGGCGGGTAATCTCGCGATTTAACGCGGCGAGAAGTCGATTTGCATAATCCATTGTAGATAGGGAACGAAATTCGACGTTGAGTTATTTTCACAATCTCTGCAACAATGTAATCTTCGCGTCATTGAATCGTTTAAGAGGTCTTTGCGTCAACGATTTTGATTAAGTAGGTTAGCAGGCATTTTTTCCCCAAGTTATTATTTATATTAGAGTTGTCATAAGTTGTTGCCATGAGCATTAATGAAAGCTGGCTGAGATTTAATTGATTTTATGTCTCTTTTTATTTCTGTCTCTAAGAAACCTAGTGAGCTTTTAATGATTGTGGAAAGGAACGATATGGATGGGAAAAGAATTTAACTGAAATTAGCGCCAAGTAATGTTGACGCAGCCTGCTCTGAAACATGAACAAACGGCTCTCGAGCAGCTACTCTTAGTTAGGTACGTTAATTATCGCCGGCGTTTAAGCGACAGAAAACACGTCTATCGTCAACCACTCGACTTGAGTACATTATGCTTGTAATTACTTAGGGTCGAAAACGTTTTCGCTGTGTAACGTGACGTGGCGAAAGCGATAAACAAATAATCGTTACGTCGATACCGACTTAAAAACGGTGCTAAAAGATCGTGGGGCATGTCAGTTTTCCCATCGCGTGACGAGCAAGCCAAGTAGGAAGAAATTCATAGCGATATCCGCGCTTTTATCCGTCGAAACAGAAATGGCCGGTCCGGTGTATCGGGATCCGAGGCCGTCTTGAAAAAGAACGAGATTGGCTTCGCTCGTTCGATCGGGCCAATCTCCACGCGAGCGTCGAAGAGATTTCCTATACGCCATTACCTTCTTACGAAACCGAACCCTTCCTTTCACGGCCACGACTAATATAATCTCAACTTGGTGCACAAATTTCTCTGATATCCCTTAAGCTGATCGGTCCAGCAATTCGTGTTTTTTTTATTCGGTTAAACAAAATAGAACACGTGTACGGATAGAAGGATACAGGGCGCAAGATTTGCTAAATTTCCCGCTAAATTTCACTTGGGATATCTCATCACGTGTTTAAGAGAAAATTAAATATTTACTGAACATACAAATTGTATTTAATTAAGAAAAATTAGGCTTAATGATACCGACGACAAACACAAATTAAATTTAATTGAGAAAATTTGCAGGAAACATTAGCAAATACGTTAAGCCATTAAGTCTACCTGTTCTTTATGATATAAATTATATATAAACGGAATTTATAGGAGCGATTTTTATAATGAATGAGTTTTTTTCAGACAAGTCATAGACGCGCTGTAAATATATCGAGTTGATTCTCGTACATTTTGTTCAAGTTAGTTGGTATGGAGCACGAAATCCGGATACGTCTCGGTACCTTTGACAAATTGAACTTTGGTGAGTGACTTTTAGCTTGATGTAAGACGCGAGTTTGGAGGTCAAATTTATTTTCAGCGTACGATAGATGAGTAAAGTAGTTTTCCGAATGTCGATTAATAACGTGAATATAAAGGCTCGTTGCCAAACAAGATCGATAGCTTTCTGTCTAAAAGTACTTTTGACTTGGTGATATAAGTAAATAATTCAAAGGAGATCTCTCTCTTGTTTTATGCTGATAAACATTTCATCAGCTGCTACGCGAATAGACTGGATAAAATAAAGATTATTATATGAAGAAATATTGAGATAAATTATTGCTTTTATCAGATTACGTTTTATAATTGATTAGCCGAATTACTGCACAATCATATAATAGTATCAAACACTTTCACAATTCCGCAAAAAACATTTTAAATTAAATTGTAATTGAACTTGAGTACTGTATGCAACTCTTATTTTATCAGTGTTTTTTTTTTCATGATACTCTTTAATGCATATCCCAGTCTATTCGAGTAGAAGAAGATGGAACATTTATCGACACAAAATAGAATCTCGCTTGAATTGTTTATTTATATTACAAAATCACTAAGTATTTTTTTGACAAAATTTATATTACAAAAGTATAGTAATATATAGTATTTATAATATAATTTAATATATATATTATAAATACTATATATTAATATAAATTTATGTTATAAATACTATATATAATATATATAATATTTATAATAAAAATATATAGTATTTATATTACAAAATCACGAAGTATTTTTTTTACAAAAAGCTATCGATCTCGTTCGCTTTTAAATTCATGTTATTAATTGACATTCAAAAAATTGCTTTACTCATCTATTCGTATCCTGAAAATAAATTTGCTTGAAGGCCATGTACATATCTCTCTTTTTAAGCTTCTTTGCATCCATATTTTTAATCCCATTATTAATTGACATTCAAAAAATTACTTTACTCGTTTATCCGTATGCCGAAAATAAATTTACCTAAAGGCCATATACGTATCTCTCTTTTCAAGCTTTTTTACATATTTTTAATCCCATACCATCCATATTTTTAATCCCATATCATCCTTATGAAAGTCGCTGAAGGTCTTCAAGACCAAGCGCGTCTATTCAATTTCTCACACGCGAGGTGACAGCTCGTGATAGAACGAAATGCGAACGAATCGGATACGTTTCGGTACGTTTGACAAATCGACGAAGCCGAAAGTTTTTTCTTTGACGCGCGAAAACTCGCCACTCTGCGCAAGTTTTCGATGGGGCTCCATGGCCATGTCCCTTTGCAAAACGTTGAAGCTCTTCAGTTATTTTCCCATAGAGGACCGTTTTTGGTTTTGCAGCGCAAAATAGCCAAGAGAAACTAAAACTTTCTTACATGTTTTGTATGCATTAGCTCTTATTTATACTAAAATTTCTTCCAACTTTGCGACTATCTTGCCATTTTTCATTTCGCGATTATATTCTCTCCATGATATTTCATAAAATATTATTCTGATTACATATAATTAAACATCTTACTTATGCAATATCCTCTTTTTCCCAGAAACGCTTTCTTGATTAATCATTTAAATATTTATTTGCAATTATATCTTACATATAATTCTATAGATATATCCAGTAAATTTTTTGTTTGATAAATATTAAGATATTAAAACGTGTTAAATAAAAGAGATTGATTGAAAGATAACCATGGCATTGGACATATTATATATGATATATACAATTTCTGATTGAAATGTATTTTCATTATCGAAAGGAGCACAAATGCAATTGCAATTGTATTGAATGGACCGTAGGGTCGCATATGACGTAATTAAAATTATGTATGCACAGAGACTCGCAATGGAAGTGAAATTCCAACCGATTCGATTATGTAAAGCGATATCAATCATGAGATTGTATAATTGCTAATAATTTCAATAAATAGATTTTCGATTAATTAGAGAATTTGACAAATTCAAATACGCAAGATGATGCAAAATAATAATAACTACGAATTAACATACAATAACTGAAAACAGCGTTTTTAAAAAAATAATTAGTGAAAGTAATCTTATCATATATATGAAATGAATATTTTTCATCATATGTAACGAATATTTTTTATACAGTTTTAAACAATATTTGAAATTGTTTATAATATTTGAGACAGAAATATGTATTTAAATATAACATTTATATAAATTTTATCAATAGTAAAATCTGCGAAAAAAATATAAACTCAAAAAATATAAAATTACTCGTTTATTATTTTTTATTTTATTGCCTTTGGAAAATTGCTTACTGTCTTTTCAAAATCAATCATTTATTAATGTATTGATAACAAGAAATTAAAAGTAATTCGGAAAATATTGATGTATTTTTTTTTGGTAAGATTAAATGGCATATGCTGCACAAAAGAGACGATGAAGGCAGGCACATCTTCTTTCTAGGCTTGCATTTCGTCATTGTATATCTATGCAATCGTTACATAACGTGAATCGCGCATGCAGGTTCATAAGGTCGATTGAAAATACATACTTTAATGTAATGCATGCGCACTTGTATTAAAGTTTGCGACACGTGATTTTCTCTCATCAATAATAAATTTTATTTTCTATTATTGACGCAGCTATTAAATGTTACTGTTCACTTTGTATGCTTTCTTTCTCATATTTTTTTTAATATTCGATCCTCTTTGTTACCTATCGACAAATTAAAATTGAATTTGTCTTGTAATATAATAATATTTATTAAAATCTTTAATGTGAGAAATATAAAGTATTTATCATATATATAAAAACTAATGAGAAACGTGTCACAAATTTATCTTTGCTTCTATTATTGTCAATATTCTATATGTTTTAAAATTTTTATAAATTTCGTAAATAATAAATCGCGATATCGGAAATCTACCTTCACTCAAACGCAACTAATGGCGCGATTTTTATAACACATTTTCGCGAGTAAAATCGCACACATATGTACGTGTGTGCATGTGTTATAATGTCAAACCTTGTATAGTTTTGTGGAATAATATGTCTTACAATCTCCGTAAATATATGCGGTAGACAAGAGAATCGCCGACACGAAACGCGACCACATGCTTAAACTCCGTACATATGTACGTATGTAAGCGTATATACAAACAAAGTATGCACTCCCCCGCGTGTGTAGCGCGTGCTTAAATAGCGAGAGTATATTTTCTATAGCAAAGTTCTCCCCTCGCGCACAGGGTTCGTAAGAAAATTGAGTAGACTGTGACGAGATACGAAGGAAAGTGATTTATAATCTCATCGGAACAAGTTAAACAAAGAAGCTGTCAGTAACGAAATACCTTCAAGTACCCTCCCGATACGATAAAATTTTTTATTTCAAACTTTGAGAGCTCGATATACGACGAATATTGAGATTTAATAATACAGAAATGCAATTGTATTAAAGTGTTTCAATATAAGTATATCATATATAATAAATGTATTTAAATATTTCTCATGTATGTGTATATCTCTACAAACTGGCATATATAAATTAACTCGCTGTGTAAATGATGTAGAGTATCTTTGAAATTTAATTTATTAAAGTAAGTTTATCGTAATCAAGTCTACGGTTTGTATTTTTATTACACGTAAATATGATTCTCTGATTATTATTTGACTTTTATGAATGTTTTTAAATAAATCCGCCTTTTCTAAAATTATATAACTGTATTCAATATATATCTCTTGTGCTATAATAATATTAAATATTCCGATATGTACGATTCGTAGCTGATATATATGGCATAAACATTTATAGATTGATCAAATATAACAATCGAATCATCATAATAAATTAACTTGTACGAAATACACGTAAATTCACGTAAATATGATTCTCTGATTATTATTTGACTTTTATGAATGTTTTTAAATAAATCCGCCTTTTCTAAAATCATACAACTGTATTCAATATATATCTCTTGTCTTATAATAATATTAAATATTCCGATATGTACGATACGTAGCTGATATATATGGCATAAACATTTATAGATTGATCAAATATAACAATCGAATCATCATAATAAATTAACTTGTACGAAATAATGATATATACTTTTTAGAAACTTCGATGCAGCGACACACATATATTTCACCGTGCTAGACGGATATGAATTATCGATATCTTTTTAAATTTTAGTACACGCTCATGCTTCGATATAATCCGCGCGCATACAGATTCGGTTTTAAATTCGGTCGCGAGCTCTCGAAGCGGGATGTTAACTCGACGAAAGAACAGGGTTTATTGATCAGCTGTTATAAGCGCGCGAACGTTGCCCTCTCTCTCCCCCTCCTCAGCGGGGAGGATTATAAACGGATCGCGAAGTTTCGTTGTTCTATCCTTCGCGAATTTTGCGCACGGCGGAATTACGCAGACCAGGCTCCGCAACGTCTTGAATTAGTGCGCCTTCTTATGCGTGCAGACGCACGTAGCGTCTTTAATGGTACATTAACTGCTGCGGTTCTCTCCTAAATTATTGATATTTACTCGGTATATATATAACCGAGATGTATACGTGTACGAAACACGTTCCCTCAGCCGGGTACGTTTCTTATTTGCGTTCGCACGCGAATGATTAAATATATAGGGTATACGTGTATTTGACTACGAGACAAACTCCATCGAATTCCTTCGATGGCTTAAATTATGTAGGGAGAGAGCGCGCGTTGAAACACGATGCAAACTTCTTTGACGGAAACGTTGCAATTCCGCAAATTGCTTTAAACCTTGTTCGGAGTTTATAAATATGCTAATTTGTATTCTATATCGATCAATTTTATATTGCCGGCATTATAACTTTTGGTATTTACTTGCAGTATAGAGAATGACGTAACGAATGCAGCGCTGTGAAGAACTATTTGCGTCATGACATACGAGTTCTTTTGATAAATATATTTTATTGAAAAATATCTTGTATTCACGCGATAGATAACGTATGGAATTATATAGATTGCTGCAACGCGTAAAAATATTCTCTAAGCTTGTACTGACACATTTCAAATATCCAGGTACAGTTGAATCGATGGAAACACAGTATTCGTTTCCGATAACGATAGCTAAATTCATTTTTTATTTTTCGCTTTCGCAGTTAACAAAAGCGCATGAACCGTCCCCGCGCCAATATAACTCGGGATTTATTTATCGCGCGTCTTTTTTTTCCGCCGCGTCATGAAAATAGTTACACGTCATGTCAATTAAGTGTCACACAAGTCATGCTTTTCGCAAATTAACAGATATCGCGTCAACAACTCTTTACGTTGCTCATATTGTTTAATGTCAAATATCGTTAATCTGTGATATTTAAAATTATTGATTTTTTGTTTTCAATATAAAAGAACCGACATGACACCTCTCGATTTGACTGCGTTCGTTCACACCGCGACATAATTGCGAATTGCTTCGTCCGATAAGTTGTCTTAACCCATAAATTTGTCTGAGGCAAGATTACGGTAGGAAGATGCAAATGCAATTTCATTCGTTGATTGATGTCGCTGCGGTAACCGGGACGCAGACGGACTGACGTCATTTTGATACTTTTTTTTTGCTCGTTAGGATAAACCGCCTAGTTTGTGCAGCTATACATTATGCATTTCTATTAGGATGGATTTCTGCGAATCGATAACGCAAGTCCTTCAGACTGATGTAGAAACTTGGAGAATGAAAAGAAAGAGAGAACAGAGACAAGAGAGCAAGTTGTATAATTAAAAAAAATATATATCTATACATAAATTATATTTATTTAATATGTTCCTCTTTCGAATTTTGCAATTGTAAAAGTTGTCCTTAAATTTCTTTAATTAATAATCACTTATCTGTCTGCACTAAATCAAATAACCAAGATCTTTATTAACATAAATGTAATATACATGAATTTTAAATATATATGTATATAGTTTTATGGTAATTCTTGATAAGATATTCAATAATCTCGAGACGCAAATTTGAAATTCTTACATTTTTATAATATTACTTTAATTATTTCAATTGTTGCACATGTGCGTTATTATTATCCAGAACATATTTAAACATTTCCTCGTCTTTTATTATCGAATGATAAAATTATAATCGAGATGTAACATGAATGTGTGTCACATTAGCAGTTGGCAGACAAAACATTCACATTGCCAGTTGACGGCATTATCTATGCAAATTTGGACTAAAACTCAGTGATTTCGCTTCGCATTTACGCGTAACTATACACTTGGAGCATGTATTTGCTCGAGCAGAGGCGCGGAAACGAATGTTGATTCATTCAATAGAGCGTAGATACTCGAGCGTCTCGGACTGATCGATACTTTCGCCTTCTCTCTCTCTCTTTCGAGCACGGTCTCTTCTCCGCGATAAATTTACGCAAGATCATTTCACTATTAATTATGATAAAAAGATGTAAAAAGTCAAAATGAATCATGTCTCACGATTCTTACTACATACACGATTTTTATTGTTGAAAACAAAATGATTTACTTTCGTTTCTTCCACCTGTTTCGTCCAACAAATAGTTGTTTTACCAAGCGGTATCGCCTTTTCTTATTTTTGCATCAGCATTTTTTCGCCCGCGGTTGCTCGTTCGCATTCTGATCGTGTTTGCAAATTCTGATTCTAGGTTGAGGCGTGCGGTAGACCGCGGAATTCAAATAAACCGTGGAATATCGATTTTTCTTCCCTTTCTTTCGGCGCGGTATGTCGCGCGAATCCGCTGATTTTCCGCCCCTGACTTTTATCGCGAAAAGTTGCCGTAATGTCGCCCCCTAATACAGATTTGTGCGAGTACGTTTCCGTACGTCGCACATAAATTCTCGAATGATGTGGAATTATGCCGCGATCGAATTTGCAGATTACACGCGAATTTTTCTTCACCTGTGACTCTCTCTGCCTTTCCTCCCCCGTACATTTAAATATATCACTACTAAAATATTGGCTGTCGCGTATAATAATTAATATCCATTAAACTTTTTTCATAATTAATTGAAACGCACGTGCGACATTAATTCACCGCGCGTGCTTGAAATTCTTAAATATCTCCCGAAACCCGATTTCTAAAATTAATCGGCGATTTTTGCAACACAGTCGGCGTACGCGGGAGGTTGAAAATTTACAACTTGCAGATGTATGCGGCGGCGGATAGTCGCGGAAATTAACACGTTTCGGAGCCGCTGATTGACGCGTGGGATTGCGCATCGCGACAGCAGGAATTGCGTAAGTGTTATCACCGAACGGTGAAGGATGGCGAGAGAGGAAGAGGGAAGAAGGAGAGAGACCGACAGACAGACAGAGAGGGGGGAGGGGGCAGTTAAATGCGCGCGGACTACGAGGGTGCTACGAGGGCATGGCAGACACGTATATAGGCACCCATACACCAAGCTCGATTCACACCCCCATATTTCTAGCTCGCGCCGAACTGGAAGATACATCTAGATAAATGCGGCGAAACGTGCCGCCGGCGGGATACCGCTGGCGAAAGTTTTGTCACCGCGGCGCGGAAAATCGGTCGCGGCTCTCCCGGAGACAGGGACTTCTCGGTGTGAGATTTACCGTCGCGACGCCCTTCGAGCGTCGTATGAGCGTCGACGGTCCTCTATCAGGTGAGGCTGCGGAGCTACGAGCTGCCATAATGTCGGTTTTTCCAACGGTGGGAGTTTCTCGCCAAATTTTTTACGAGACGTACTCGGTCCCCCTCGCGCGGGTGTTATACGATTTCTTATATTATCTCTCTCTCTTTTTGCGCTCTTGCACCCTTTACCCTTATATATCGCGGAGCGAGATAACATCTTCAAGTGGATTTATGTATTTGGTTTATGTAGTAAGAGATTTCTCTCGCGATTTTATTCGTCCTGTATACACGCTCGCCTTATGACATTGTTACTTCTGTTGCGAAAATATATCGCCGGGATAATAGGATTATATTCGGGATTACGCGTACCATAATTATATAATAAACTGCGGCGGCAATAATAAATTAAAATTTTAAACTGATTCTCTGTATGAAACTTTATTGCAGAAACTAAATTTCCCTAATAATCTTTCGCAGAGATAAATTAATTACCTTCGATTGATTTAAGAGAAAAACATAATTTAATATAATACGTCTTGCCTATTATAGGTGATATTAAATTCTGAGATTGAGAGATATTGATTATTAATTAAATAATTTATTTTTGTGTTTTATATTTGAAATGCAGAGCACAGCAAGATAAAACGCGAAAGGTGCAAGTTATACCGACGCTCGAGTACAGTGACATAAATAAATATGTCGGCGTTTTCACGCTTTGATATATTTTCTAATAAGAGCGCAAAAAGGCAATCGTGTAATTCCATTTTTATCGGCATCATACAAACGGTGACTGCTATTGCGGCGTCCGTCTTTATTGTTGCGAGATGAGGAAACTGACAACAGTTTTCAGAACGTGAGTTGCCTAAAGGGCTGGAAAATAAGGTAGGACGGGCGCAAATGTGAGTCCAATTTTTTTCCTCCAGAAAATTCGATCTAGCACATATACCGGTCGTACCATGCGAGGACTTTATCCGACACCGGCTCTCCGAGGCTCCCGTTCTCTTGCCCGGGATGGGCTGGAGGATGGAAGGGGGGAGGGGAGGGGTAGACATCATATTTTTTATCGTTGCGAGAAATCTAATTTCTGTCGCAAATTTGATCGCGCGCGGCAATGTTCGCGGCTTGAAAATTCACTTTAATACACGCACGTAATCCTGTCGAGTAGTTTAAGCCGGAGTCAGAAACGTTAAATATAATTTACGAAAAATTGTCTCGCGCGAACTCGACTGCGTATATATTTGTATTTTAAAATGAATGGAATTATAAATGTACATATATGCGGCTCGAGATAAACATATAATTCAAGTGCGCTATAGTGTAAAATTTTCCGCTATTTTACTACATCAAATTTTTATGACAAATTCTTAGAATTTAATAGTTATTTTTTCTCTCGATAAAAATATGCGCGCCGAATATTAATTAATAATTTCTAAATTATAGATGAAATAGAAATAATTTTTGGATACGTTAAATAAATAATACAGCTTTTTTTATTCTTCGTTTAATTTTATTTTTCTTTTAAATTCAATTTTCTTCTTTAAAGTTGGATATCGCGGGATATTTAATATTGAAGATATATTGAAAAAAAATATTGATCCGTGATATTTTTGAAGAAGAGATCCACCATGTAACGCATGCAAAAAATGCGTCGATTGAAATATTATTCTGTTCAGCGACGAAATACTCTCTTTCTATCTAAAATACGCGTATACAATATAATGCCAAAACAGCATAAAAATTTACAGTTAACATTGTTTTCTCTATATTTCCCAGCGCGAATACAGTTGGAGTGAAATGTCAAGAGACATTGTGTATTCATCTTTCGGCTGCCGCACGCGTCCCATTCGTTTCATCAGATTGCTGCGTTTGCTCCATCCGTTATTCAAAAACGGCCAGGGAATGGTATTAACACAACGCATGTTTTTTCAGCGTTCGTGTTTTTGCGATACATAACTGCGAACCTGATAATATAGGACGAGAAAACAACCGAGAAATTTCCTTAACAAAATATACAGAAAAAAGCATATCTCTCCGAGAGATTGCCTGGAAGTAAAAGTTTTAATTGATTTTGTTAAACTATCTCCAAGCTTTTTTTGTATATAGGTACGAGCGCCGTAATGGGATACAAAAATTGTTTTTCTATAATATACGTTCTTTGACCTATATTTTATCAATTTTAGTCACTTTAATTATCGTAGTTGCCTGCAATATTCGATGGACGTACAGTTTATTACTTTCAACAATGAATATTAACGATTGTGTTTTAATCAGATTTATTTTATAATCGAATATTTATGAAATATATATGAATTTATACGAACTCGTGCTCATACGCGACGATTATGCGTGTGCTATTAACAAAGGAATATGATATTTCCAAAGTATATCTCATTCTGTTTCTATTTTTCTAAATATGGATTGTCGAAGAACTAGAAGCATTACGTATTAATATCATAATTTTATTATCGATTTTGAGGAAAGAGCCTTTTCTTACGAAAATACTCTTCTCTTCCTCTCAACATGTTTTTTTCTCAGAATATTTCACCAAAGAAATTTGTTCCCCGATAATGTCTATAAATGAATTATTCATTAATACAGTCTATAAATAAATCACTCATTTACACAGTTAAAGTATGCTTATTGATGAATTCACTTGTAAACATGTCATTTACTGTGCGAAAAATGTTCTATTATAACAGGTATGCTAATTTAAACGTTAAATGCCAAACTATTCGCCAAGATGATATTCTCCTTGACTCGAAAAGATGATGAAAGAGACGCCGAAGGAGTTAACTAGATGAAAGCTTTACCTGGAAAGACACGGAGTTATGGCATGGGAGACATCAAAGGTGCCGCCGCCGTGAATTTCACGTGTGCACTTTCGATATGCTTCCCGAAATGCGCGCGAGGGGCCCCTTAATTTCGGAATGCATCGCGTGGCACAGAATTCGCGGATGTTGACGAAGCACTTGTCAGTTCGTGTCACGTCCTCGCTACAACTTCTTCGAGGATGTAACGACAGTTTCGAACGTCGCGCTGCATCTTCCGCGCGCAGCGGGATCTGACGAACCGGCGAGTGCTCGTACCAATCTGCATGCCTGTCACTCGGCGAAATACTCGATCTAATATTGGCTTTAGAACAGGACGACTAAATCCCGCCTTAGCTCTCCTAGTGGGATAACATATTTTTGCAAAAAAAAATTGCAACATTGAAAAATGAAAAATAAAAGTTAACGCGTATTTGATTACCCTTTTAAATATTGTAATATAATAATTTTTCGCTTTGAGAACGTTACAACAAAGGATACAAGGATTATAGATTACAAATAATTGAGTAGCTAGCGTTTGCGATAAAATGACACACACACATATTGCGGCCTCGTAAACTGCCTCATTTGCAAGTGAATATCTTTCGCGTGAATATTTTACTCGTTTGTTTGCTTAGAAAATTTACGAATGTTTTCGTGAGATTTTTTGTACTTCGTCATTAATATCAGTACTCACGTAATTGGGGTCATATCGTTTTATTAACAAACAAAAAAATCCATGTTTTTTTTCTCTTTCTCCACCTCCGTAAAATAATGATGAGATGAATATAGTAGATCCATTAAATAAGCTTTGTCGTTTGTCCTTAATGAGAATTAAAGGGAACGTAGATCCTTCTTATCTACGGAGGGATTGGCATCAGGATGAACACCGGAGATTCTTCGGTGGCCAACCGAACTCGAAGAAGTAGCTTCGCTCGAAGAAATATCGTCCGTTAACTGTTTTCTCGGCAGTCAAGAGCCTCTCCCTGCGAATCAGGAGGAGGGTCTATTGATTTCCCAGAGTATGATTACGTAGTAATAAGAACGCTGATTTATGTACAGTTTGCGAGCGAAATTGAACTCGTTAAAAGATCGGAGCAAATTGAACGACACTATGACATAACGAGTCAACTTTTTCGCGTCGCTAATGTACTACCGATAATTAAGAATTCGGCATTACTCTTCTTTTTATTTTTATTCTTTGAAAACGAGAAATTTACTTGGACATTTATATTTAAAATCGAGAAACTTTGGAATCGTATACTTTTAAGCAAATTGAAAAGATTTTCGCGACGAACATAATTATAATCGAAAATCGATATCGCCTTCGCGTGATTTTGCTCAATCTTTTTCTCTTTTTTTTTTTTTTTTGTTCTTTTAAAGTCATAGTAATCAAATCGTATTTCCGTCGTTAAATTGCAGCAGGAGGAGGATCGCTGATACACGTCGGCACGTGTCTCGCGCGCGAGTTAGATCGGGGATACTTTCCATCTATAATGTATTCCTTCCATCGTCCTGCGCTTGAAACTCACTTAAACACGACAGCGCCGTATATTTGCGCCAATACGCGAAGCTACCCACACCTTTGATTATCGAATTATCTCCCTCGCGTCTCTGCTCCCTGCAGACGTAATCCGATGTTCGTTGCTGAATACATTCGCTACTGGGATATCCGTGATTGGATGCTTTCGACCAGTTGTACTACCATGATGCGTTTAAAAAAAAGTGGACATATCGTATCGAGCAAACCCAAGAAAGACACTAGCGGATAAGACGAAAATTATCAATTAAAAACGATTCATATATTTTAATAATTTTAATATCGTATTTTTTGTATATATTAAATCTTACATTATCCTTTTTTCTTATTTCCCATTTGCATATTTATGATTGTGACTTTGTATTAAAAATTTCGTGAAATTATGTAATGGAAAGCCATTGCTAATTTTCATTTATTCGCGACAATCATGAATCGTTTCCGTAATTTCTGCAGCTTTTTTCACATTGAAAGGATCTTATTGTTAGCATGCTCCATTGGCTTTTTATCTCTCGCAATACAAATTTGCCTTTTTTGTTTTAGATAGACACTTCTAAAACGGTGAAAATGCTTGCAATTTGTGCGCTGTTGTCGGGAGAACTCGCTGGATCAAACCCAATAAAGTCGAGAAAGGCGATAAAGCGGTTAAACCGACGGCGCGTTAACGGGAAGCCCCGATCATTGTTTCGCGAAACCCGACGAGAAAAGCGTGGCTCTCGTCGAAGGAACGAACGTCGGTATCGATGGGTGGAAGAGAGGGATGACCGCGGCGCGGCCATCGGTATCGGGGTGGAAGACGTATATACCTGTGCTTCCGTGCCTCCACATTGCTTTTATTAGACTCGGAGGTAAATCGTCGCCTATTAACGTAATGGGGATAACGCGGCGGATGCAGACAACTGAGCTCGCCAAGTTTTACATTTTATAGTCACGGAAGGAGAGAAGCACAGATGATTACCGTTACCGGTTAATTTATCTATCGCAAACGTCGAGAAATAGAGAGAGAGAGAAAGGGACGGCTCTCCACTTTGCATTCACGGGAAAGACGCTTTTCAGAGAGCACTCAATTTTCGCCGAGATCGGGTCGTCGGTAATTAGTGAAAACCAAATAACGGACTTAAAAGCAGCGCGCGATTGCACGGATTCGTCTAATTAAGAGGGCGAAGAGGAGGGGTGGCTCATCTTAATTTTGGTTGCCCCAGAGAAGGACGCCTCTCGAGTGGCCTTTCGTAAGAGCTCTCTGTCCAGAGCACCAAGTTTCAAATGGTTAGTGGCAGGCGTCACGGTTTCGTTTTTCAGCGCTAATGGCTTTACGTGTCCGCGTGATTGAAGTAAATGCACCGCGATAAATGGATAGTTACCGGTGATAAACGAGCCGCGAAGGGCGAAGATATTTTTTACAGCCATCTTCCGCGAGCGCACATCACTTATCCGCAAAAATGAAGCAAACGCGGTTAAGGAAGTTTGAAATAATTAAAAGAACGGGGATGAAGTTTAAGATTGATAACGGGTTAGATTGGAAGTAAATTCAAATAGCGTGATATGCGATATGAAAGTGTGCTACTTTGCATGGGAAAATTAAGAACGCTTACGTCGGCAGACTCTGTTAAGAACCATACTCGAGCTTATTTATGCCATCAAGGATATGTGATTGCGTCACATTTAATTATAGCTAAGCTTTGCCCTTGGTCATCGTAAGCTTTCCATTTTTAAAAGCTACTTTACGCTGATGATAAAATGAAGATTACAGCGCGTCTCTTCTTCTGTCTAATGTATGCAAGTATCATATGATTTTCTTTTTAATAGAGCTTAATTTAAAATGCGTCACTTGTATAAATCATGATTGTTACTTTCATAGCAAGTTTTATAAAATTCTTCAGTTCCTGCTGCTTCTAATTTATATTTTATAAATAAGTTATTGATTACGAATCAACGTGTCAAAAAAAATTGTCGTGGGAGCTTTATCAAGTCCGGATACTATATACGAAGTTAGGGAATTTGCACGTCGAGCGGCGAAATTAACGTTCTTGAGGAAGATTCACCGGCCAAGGGAAGAAGATCGATTGGTGAATAACCAGCCTAGTAGATTGCAAGCACCTCGATATTACTAGGGATTCCTCAGCTACTTGATTTCATACCACTGCTAATATGGCGTATGCACATTTATCTTTAGACGTAGGTTCTGCCATTTCGGTTAAATGCATGAGTCTGCAGGATAAAGTGCTCCACACTTAACATTGTAGTGCCCGATTTGCGATTAATAAATCATTCATAGTAATTTGAGGAAAACAGTTTTAAACGGAAAGAAGTCAGGCGAAAGAAATTTACGTGATTAAGAATTAACGACGAATATAATCGATGAGAGAAGCGAAAAGATAATCGAGGTTAAAGGCAAGTTTTCGACGAGTACGACAGCATGGCAATGTAAAATGTAGTTCGATCCGACTTGGTGCGCGATTCGTGCAGTTATTGTTTGCGTTACGATTGAGTCTTTGTAACGGGCCCAATTGACATCAGAACTATGCAACGCGAATTCGAAAGCCGCGGCTGAAGCTTTTGTAAACTAGTCATTCCATTTGTAGACCTCGATCGTCACCCTCGTGCAACATAGCTTCGAACATTTGTGCAGCCATGAATTGCTTGTGGATTGTATGGTAGTTCTGCGACAATTTTACGTAATGTTTCAGAATGGAAATTATAATAGTCGTGTCAACAAATCTTTTCAATTCTTGCGCCGAGTTTTTTTTTCTAAGACAATACATATGCATATGTATCATACCATGCATTAAAAATAATTGATCATTAAAATTAAAATATATAAAGTTGCATCAAGTTAATTTAAGCAGCTTGCATCTCAAGATATCGATATATTATTATTAATATATTCTAAAAAATGCATTTTATTTTGATCAAAAATATAATTATATTCCTACAAGTTTTAAGCAATTACAAAATGATGATTGAGATAATATTCATTAGGACGATTTATTTCTTTGTCATAAAAAATCAAAGTCGAATTTACACTTTTTCAAAGATTGTTTCGTGATATAAAAGATAGAAGCGCGGAATTCAGCAAGACAAATGGGTGAACGGATGCCCATCATTTCCGGATGCTAACGAGAAACTGGACACAAGAAATAAATCACGTTTCGGGATTATTCAAAGGCTCGCAGAAGTACCGAATCCAATTATCGAATGTCATTTAAAGCATGCAATCTATTCCCAAAGATCTAGCTTATATTTCAATATAAATTAATATCATTGAAAAAAGGTGAGAAAACGAGAAAGAGAGGTATCTTGAATATTTAGATATTTGTAAGCAATAACGTAAAAGATGCGGTTGATGAAAAAATTGAATCACTGTCAATAAGCATTGTACAATGAATCAGGCGTGTACTTTCAATTTTTCATTATGTTCTTTAAGTCAAAGGCTCGCGATTTTTATGGAAATATTTTTCGCGGAAACAATCGCGCAGCAATCAATAGTAAATGTTTATAAAAATATTTTCCCGTGTTCTTTTTGAAAAATTCTCTTTCTTGTGACGCTTCCTTTCTGCAAAGATTTATTTATTTTTATAACATATCGGCAAAAAGCCGATTGTACCGCAGGCAGGGTCCTGTATCGACTCGAGCCTTATAAAATTTAACGTCGTTGTAAGACTTCTTATTGCTGGTCTTTCTTCGAGCATGATTTGTATTCGATGCCGTAGCTGCACTCTCTCCTCTTAATGTCGCTCTAGTTCCTGGATCAAATACGACAATATCGATATCACTTTTCTCTTTCTCCCTTCTACTTCATCTTTCTATCATGCTCTTTATTCGTGCTTCTTTTATTATTCCTGCTCTCATGATGCAGGCATTTGCCTTTGACGTAAGCGCGTATTGCAGTCACTATACAATAGATATGACCATTCCAGGCACAATCTGCAGGTCTTTTCGACTCGATTATTAAAATTCAGAGACACATTTTTCCGCTGCAATTATTGCTACGCGATTAGAATAATCGACTGGACCAGTAATAAATAATTAAAGTGTATTCTCGATTTGGCATTATTTCAAATTTCACAATCGAAACAGAAAAAACGATTATAATTTAGCTGCCAACTATAAATATATAGATTGTTTTATAATTCGATATATATAGCAATGAAAATCGCTGTCGAAAATTACTTATCAGAAATCACGTAAATAATCGCGTCTCTCGACTTAGCTGCAATCATGAAAATTACCTTTCAATTTGACAGCTGCAATACCGCGTAATTCGTCATCCCTCTTATCGTCCTCGGCCGCTCCGATATAATTGAATTCCAACGGTGATCTAATCGTTTCGCTAATGGCATTGGTAAGTCGCTCGTGCGCGTCTTCGGTTCTTATTTCCGGGGAAGAGCGCTAATAAAAACCAAGGGAAACTCGTTGTCTCCGTTTCTTCTTTAACGGCTTTTATTCTTTTTCTTTTTTTTTTACGCCCGTGGCGGTGTCGTGCGGAGGCGATCCTTTAATTCATCTCTGCGCAGATCCACCCGGTCGCTTTATCCTGCTACTTTGCCTCCGGAGGATTCTCTCCGGGGACGGGCCACCGTCATAACAGCGCTTTCTCGCGTGCACGTGGAATACAAAGCGTCGTCGAATCTACGAGTCCCAGGAGCGGTGGCACGACTTTGTCCTACAAGTCGGAGCACGCTATGAAAATCGGGAGTTATCACGCAAAATGGACGGAACAATAGCTCAATACCATTTTTCACATCGTATTCTTTGATTATTTTTAATCTGCGCGTGTTTTTTTAGCGTATTTCTGAATGCTTGATTCAGAATCGAGATGAATTCCGCTATATTCTTGATTATTCGAAAACAATAAATTCAATAGTTTAAAATAAATATTGAAAATAAACTCAATTTAAAAATAGTAACATCAAACTCATAATTTAAAATAATGATAATTTGATACGGAAAATTTGTATCATTTGGCTTTTGAGTCATAATTTAAAATAATATTATTATTTATTATCTTTATACGCGCTACATTTTTGAACCGCAAAAAACTAGAAATTAAAGAATTTTTATCCATTTTAAAAGCCTTGATGAAATAGTTCAGTTGTAAATATCGCCAATTTGCATTGTTTGTATTATTTGCTTTTATCTTAACGTTGAGTTAGACTTGTACAAAGTTACATGTACAAGACTGGCAGAATTTATCTGACACAATTTGTCACGTCCGACTACAAAGCCGACTGTAAATATGTATTTCCTTACATACACATATATACAGTTTACCAGCGAGTAATCACTTTATTTGGTCAGCGAGCGACCTTTAAGGGCAATCGGCATTGTATCCATCGAGCGAGATGCCAACATCGCTCTAGAGTCACTGTGTTAAAAAATGGCATTAAATGTAAGGTCAGGGTAGCTCAGTGATCTAGAGCAGTTGCCCGAATGAGGTGTCGTAAAAACTAGATGGAGGTTGTTTTTCAAACGGTATTTCCGTGTTATAATTGACGCCGCGCTTGCGTTTATTCTTTTGAGAAACAGTGATTCCAGTGGCTCTTAATTCACGACACTTCTGCAAAGCAGCAAGTCTACGTACTTCCTCTAGCACTTTACATTTCGCTTTCTTTCCTTGAGTATTGGCGAGCCTAGCACATAACATTTCCAATTCATCTTCATCCATATCTTTAGGATCTGGTCTTGCTGGTTGCCCTCTTTTGCGTATGTATCTTAACCTTTGCGCCTCTCAGTAACTCTGTACGCTCATCTACGATGATATTACATGTCTTTTACGATACCTACACGTCATGTTTTATTTAAAGTTAAGTATAGAAACTCTAATATAATTTCGTGTACGTCACGTAAGCCTGAATAATTTATATAATAATCGATAATTTGTATCATTTGGTCTTTAAATTCCCAGATTCGTCATTGAAGGATTTTTCTCTCATGGTGCGGCTCGTTGAAAATTTGGAGCAATCTATATTCCTCTGTATTTTATCATCCTGTGTGTTTTCGCGATGTGGAAATTGTTCGCGTCTGTGGCTATACACGTAGC
The DNA here is from genome assembly GCF_025532165.1 of Camponotus vicinus. Taxonomy (NCBI): domain Eukaryota; kingdom Metazoa; phylum Arthropoda; class Insecta; order Hymenoptera; family Formicidae; genus Camponotus; species Camponotus vicinus. Next base: position 662,577 of record NW_028141947.1, read on the forward strand.
GATCCAAGATACGGAAATCTCAAACGAGTGGGATTTATTTCTCGTTATCGAGATGTCGAATATTTTCCCCTCGTTATAAGCCTGCTCGTCAGCGCATATAACACCGTTGAAGATGACCGTTCCGATAGTGCCAAGCGTAGGATATCGGCGGTGGTTTTATGCGCGTGACTTATGCCCGACCAAGATAACAGCGTCCGAAAATTGGCGAGATGAAAATTTGTTCGTGCATGCCTTGATATCGACACGATGATCGTGTAAATTTATATTTTGTTATCAATAACACTCGATGAAATATGGATGTTTTTCTTTGTCGTTAATCGTAGGCGGTTCTCTTTTCTTTTTCGAAAAATTTCCGCAACATTGAAGCTCATCCTTCGTAAAATGAAAGACCGTGTCGATAACACGTCCCGGCCTTAATTAATTCGCACGATCCATAGTTCGCAAGGGGAGAGTTCTTTGGTAGCCTTGAGCCATTTTTTTTTATCTGTTACTTCAATCCCGATCTTTTTCGAAACACCAAACTCGATTAAGCTTCTTGTTTGGACGTACCAAGCTCGATTATTCCCAGTCAGAAATGCCAAACTAATTTAAAACTGTTCATCGTTAAGTGGCGTATGAATGGAAGAATGTTTCTGGCAGTTTAATTTGAAGTAAAAATGGCCGGTGCAGCAGTTTTCAATTTAGAGGTAATTAACAAACTGTAAGTAGATTCGTCATTATTCTTGTGCATAAGCATTGCACGGGCGACGTCGTACGCGAAATAAATGAAAAATCTTGTCATCTGTAATCAAGTTCTAATTGTTAAATCAAGCGGCTTCGCTAAAAATACTAGCTCTTCACAAATATTTAGCGAAATGTAAAATAAAATTATATATTATAATTTTTTCTTCTCTCTCTCTCTCTCTCTCTTTAGATGCAACACATATATTATTAATTATTATATTTTTAATTTTCTAATTAAAAATTTCACATCTGAAATTAATTAGATTATATTATTTTTTATGATCTCGTTTTTTTATCCTTTACTTTTATTTAATTTCGAGGGGCTATTAGAATCAAAGTGTTGGAAGCAAACCGTATAAGTGTCTCCTTATCTCGGCCTTTTTTTCTGGATAATCTGTAACAGAGCATCGCTGTCGAGTGGAACTGTTCAAGATGTAGGTATGATAACGAACTAATATGGGTTACGGTGTAATCTGCATAATAATGCGCGGGCGTTATTGGCCCGTGGATTTCTCTTCGGCTGCATACAGATTCAAAATTACTGAGACGCTTCTCGTTGTACGCGTGATGGTAGAAGTTGAATCAGTGCGCCCGGAATTTCAGCTTTCTTTCCTCCCCGACGTTGGATTGCCGCTGAATTTTAATGGCTCCTAAAGACATCTCGGGACTTTGCTCGTGGCTTTAAATTTATTCCGCGTGTTTTCTTTCTCTCGCCGGCGTTACTTACAATTTAATTACGATATGTACCGAAGGGGCCGCGCTAAGTTTGAGCGAATTATTTTTCAGGACGAAAAACTATCAGGTCAATTATCTCGAGTATTCCAACATGGAAAAGCGTACTGCGGTTAGTTGTTAAGAACGACTTTTATTGTCAAATAAATTATAGACTTGGCCGTCACATAAATTATACACACATGATTAATTATACGAACAAATCGCGCGAATTAAAAGTTGAAAACTTACTCGCTCACGCAAGCTTTATTTTAATCTGCTGCCTCTTAGTCGCTGTAAAGTAATTACTTTTACTTACATCATCAATTACTCCTCTTGAAATGCGAATCCTTAGCTTCAATTCCATTCATCATCCAATTATATATTCACCTGCCATTGCCTATATATTTATTAACTTCAATGTGAAATATACTACGTAAAGTAATTATTAAAGTTAAATAGATATCGTGGAAAATCGGGTCGTTCCTGAGAAAACTTGCCGCCCGAGATCGATTTTAATATCCTTCAGATATCGCGATTGGAATTTCCGAAGTATGCGCCGATGTACCAGATAAACTTTAATATAAAGTTACCTCATATTCTCTCCATGTACGGTTGAATAATTTTAATTACCGTTCTCCTTAAATTTCTGTATCACCGTATCGAGATGCGAGCGGGAAAAATTCGGCGCGTTTATTAAACGTCCTTTATCATTTGCGTGCCATCGCGTCACCGAGTCCGGCTTCGTGCACGTCAACAATTCTCCGGCGGTTTTTTTCGGCTCGGTTAAACCGCCATTGCAGATTTACGGCCGTCCACTAATACCACTTTGAATGTCTGATACGTTGTAATTCCGGAAACTCTGCAGTCGAGCTCTCGCTTCCGGTGGCCGTTGGGAACTTTGCCGATAACACTATGTTGCGGAGAGACAACCTAACCCGTGAGACCACCGACTGTCTCAACGACCATTTGATTTGCGTTTAATTTCTCGACGCTATTCCAGTTTTTACTCGTCTCTCAACGTTAGTAAAGCTCCTTTGCCGTTGCATCGTGGATCGCTCCTTAATTTGTCGCAGTTTCGATACTCGTTAACTACGCGTCCCATCGCAAATTGGATTTGTCCTCGTTAGAATTACGGATATGCTTTTTCCATGCTCTTCAATTCTGAAAATCTTACATTATACTTGATACATTTCGCACGTAACAGCCGAGTTTTGCAATTAATTAAAGACAGAAAATTTATTACTAAAATATTATATAAAATTTTCGCAATATGTGTGTGTAACGAATATTATATATTTAATTTATTACTCTCAATACTAAGTAAACTCGTATATAATTTGTTACTTCCCTCATCATTTATTTTTTTCAAAAGAGATATTATTTTTCGAGTCAATTAAATTAAATCTTATTTTAATTTTAAAGAAGAATATAAATAACATCTACATAGGAATAATATAAAAATTCAAATATTCCTTTCGTAATAAATAAAATTTCTACAGCTGTTGCTTTATTTTATGAAGTTGTAGTTTAAATTTTTATATTTTTTTGCTTATTAAGAATAAGCGAAAATGATTTATGAAATAAAATGTACATTTCCGTCAGTTATTTATTAAAGATATATACGTATAATTAAATTTGAAAATAAATTTTTGCTTATTTATTATAAGATGGTAAGTATTTTTATTTAAATAAAGAAAATTTTAGCAAAAGAATCGTATATATTTTTGCATCTATTTTTATTTTACAGATGAATAAAAATGACTAAATGTCTATATCCTATCTGTGATATTTTAAGTTGGATTCTTATTTTACTTATGTGTACGGACCAAATAGTTCGATATGTCAAGCGGATATGACGCCCACATACGCGATTAAATTTTTATTTCGACTTATTCCAAAAATATTTCTTGACCTGTATTTATATGCCAATTCTAAATTCTTGCGCGTATCATTGTTTATGATCACTTTATTTTACTTGAGTAAAAAGCATAATAATTATATTAAAATATAATAATTAAAATTGTATACACGAAAAAGATACTGTGACTTTATTTTATACATGTGATATATATGTATGTGAAAAATTATGCCAGAAAGAGAAAAAAAGAATAAGCCCATTTTATTTTAGACATTATTTTACAATTTTTATTTTATAAAATCGTATAAAATACAATAGTTGAATTTTATTATTCTAGTTTTATAAATTAATTTTTTAATTTTCAAAACGGACAATCTTATTTGCACCATTGTTATATTTAATCATTTTTAAAAATATAAAATATAAAAAAGTTTGAGAGAAAGAGAGAGAGAGGCAGAGAGTTAAATTTTTGTGTATACGCGACTTATGACATTTGAAAATATCATAAAGCATAATACCGAAGTTATAAAAGATAGCGAAATGGATTGCTTAATAGTTCTTGAAAAGATCAAATCCACCAATTCATTCGTTAAAGTTCAGACAGCTAAATTTATAAATGGCTATATCATTTCATAACTAAATTTCTTCTACGCTATTAAATTGTTAATTGAAGATGCATATTTAATCTAAATTCTTTTGCACGGAAAATGATACGCGATAATTTTATAAATGTCAAGAAATATCAAAAGTGAATGAATCGAGAAGCACTTATAACGAATGAATCATTGCAAGCGATAGTGCAGGTTCATGCTTATCTCCAATGTACAAATCTACATTATTGGAAATTTGATGTGTGGGCAGACGTATCGACATATAACCTGAATTATTTCAATTGATCCTTCAATTCATTCTCGTTCATTATGCCAATTTTAACTTAAAATCATAAGGATCAAAATTTATATCTATTTAGCATTAAATATATCACACATATGAAGAATCCATCAAAAATTTATTTATGTCTAATTAAAAATGCATAATGTAAAATATAAAGTATCTTCACTTAATCCCTTTAATTTTGTATCAATTTAACTAGATATTTTTGAGTCTATTTATCTTTATGTACATTTATTGCTCTTGCTATTTATATTCAATACATTGTAAAAATAAATAAGAAAACATATAAAAAGAAAAACAAGAAATATTTAAAATATATTTAAAATTTAAAAACACTATTTTAGATGAATCATTGGATAATACAATTATGTAGACTCCAAAGAATGTGAGAATTCAAAATAAGCATATAATAATAGAGCATTATTTAAATCCTGAAACTAAATTTCATATATTTAACAGCGCAAATATTCTTTAGTAGATTTAATTTAAAACTGAAATTTTATTCGCAAAGTTGTCCATTATGGTATTTATAATATTTTTTATTTAATGTAAATTTGATTTTTAATGATTATGTATTATCTACTTACTTCAAATTTATAATGAGCATTTCGAAGCACAAAACTATTATTTTTCGCGAGATTTATAATACACATATATTCATATCTTATTTATAATATATTAATTCCAATCCTTTGGCAGGCGGTTAATTAAAAATTATTTTAATAACATTACTAACATTCAAAATATTTTTGAGAACGACGTTGAAAGATGTGCTAATTCGTTTATAACCTTTTTATATATATATATATTACGAGAGGGATATAATCCCAAAGGAATATACCCGAAAGTGCTCTATTTTCGAAGCTTATGATATTTAATTAAGATCAAGTGCTCACAGACCAATGCAGCTTGTATAGAAATAAGTGCGGATCGTGTCCGTTGTAAGTTCATCAGAGTAGGTATTCTGACATAGCAGTTCGTGTAAAGAGAACGCGGGTACAAAGTGAAAGAAAGGAGTGTTCTCGACTCTGGAGTTGCTTATTTTAACAAGTGCCCGCGATAAAGTTCGCCGAGATTTAAGGCCACGACGGCGGATTACACTGCGCTAAAGTCAAGTACGGACTTTATATAGGGCAATCGATATCATTACGCGTGCACTATCTCTTCTTGTGCATTTCCCATTCTTATTAGCCGAATCAATCAACAATATGCTCTTTCGTATTTATGCGCGCAGACAGGATGTGTACTAATTAAATGCCGCGCAGCTCGAAAAGGGAGTCGAGAGTCACGGGGAATGCACGTGAGATGGCTTTGATTGTACTCATTATGACGACAGATTGTAGTAGAGACGTTAACATTCAAATAATCCAGTGTTTTATCGAAGTACACTTGTTCAATAATTCATAATTTATACGCCTCGCGTACCATTATTATTTTGATAGCTCGAGTACGAATAGAATCACGTTTATAATTATTTTATAATTATATAATATTATATTTTATATGCATGCACAAGTATTATATTAATTTAAAGTATTTTAACAATATTATTACATGTTAATAATTGATGCTTTAAACAATTAATTTTCAAATTAAAATCATAAATAGAGCAATGGTTTTGAAAAACATATTTCTTATATTATATATGTTCAAAAATTATATACATTACATATTATACTGTACATTATATATATCTACAATAATATTAAAATATAAAGTAATATTAGGAGTTAAATAAAAATATACTTATTGATTGGTAAAAATTCTACTTCATAAAAATCTTAAATAAAAACCAAAACATTTAAAAAGCAGTATTATGGTTATGGTAAGATGTAGTTATATGGTAGATTCGGTTTAAAATATCACGATAGGATTTTGAATAATGAAACAGTATTGGCATGTGATTGAATTACAGCAATGTACGATATAATAACATAGGTGTACATACATATATATAATGTAATTTAACATTATAATTCTGATCAATTATGGTACTGGTATTAATAGTAAAATTCAATAAAACACGATAAAATGACTTGTAATACGCTAATAATTTAATATGCAAGTACACACGGACATGTTGAAATCATCTTGCAGCAAATTAAAAGAAAATTGTTTGATAAGTTTTCCATATATGTACAATAATTGCAAAAATTAATTCTAATGTAAATTATATTTAACAAAAAATTCTTATGTGCTTGATTCTTACTAAGGTTACTTGTTAATATTTATTTAAAGGATATATATGTTTATTTTTAATCAATAAATAATTCGTTGCTGACAATTTATTTGTTTAAATCAATAATTTCTAATAATTTTTATCGGCAATTTTCTTAATCAATTATATCAAAAATCGGTTTAATCGTAAATCGTAAAATCGTAGTGAGTAACTTTGACATTCAAACATGATATGCATTTTTTTATTATCCAAATCATATTGAAAACAATTAACAGGAGATAAAAGTAATAAATATTCATTTATAAATATACATTCATTTTTTATTAAGACTTAATACTTCTCACCTGCGTAACAAGTTTACTTTTTATCACAGATAAATGACAGATGCATCGAATACGTTGCGTGGTCAAATAAGCGTGACATTTATACACGCTAACTTCCAACGCGCTTATGTTTGCGCGTTAATACCACCCAGGACTAAATAAAATCGATTGCGTCCACAGCGCTGATTGCGCTGCTACGCGCATGGTTTGCACAACTGTACATATCATAATTAAGCTCGCAATTCTAGCCCGTTCTGACGTAAGTTTGGAACTGATGCTGCGTGTTCGTCAGAACGGAAGATTAAGCAGCCGAGTACGCAATTTATACGAGTTCATACCAATGAATATCTGCTCCATTGGGATTTTACTAATCGCAATTGCTGCTCGCTTTTCAAAGATTCTTGTAATGAATATGCGCTTTAATAACGGGCTAATGTCGCACACAGGAAAGCATCGCTTTTCGAAAAATTTATAATTGACAAATCATCGTAAAACAGATCTTTACCGATTATTAATAAATTAATTATCTGTAAATGTAATATGTTTATAATAATTTTATAAAATTTATTTTTAAACATTTAAACAAATTTTTAATTATTTTTCTAATTGTAATTTTTTATTGTCGTTATAATATTTTTTTATTAATTCTTATACGTAATATATAATTTATTTCAATAACGTGATTATACTTTGTCAGAATTATAGACAAGTAAGTATAGTAAGAATGAGTATTGAACAGAACGAATGACCTCTCTACTGCTATATGACGCAGAGTTTTACCTTGATACGTTGTTAGCCTTCCGAAGGGATATTTATAATGTAATAGAAACTATTATAAGAAGGTAAAGTATAGGCATCAATATAAAAGGGGACTATTTTCGGGTTTTCTCGATATCCATTCACCTCGACCTACTTTTTTCCAGTTGACTTTCCTATCTGACCATTATATTTATATTTTCCTTTTGATGCGTCAGCTGTTATCAAGGACCCGGACCGTCCGTCCTTGCATCTAGTGCAACCCTTTGCGGAAGCACCGTCCGTTCATCCTCGTTTCTTTCCACGGCTACAGCGTAAACACGTATGCGCGTCAAACTCGATGCTAAAATAAAACTGCGACAAGTGGCAAGCTTTGCAGAATTCTTATGCTCGTTTATGAAAAGAATGTTAAACATTGATGTGCATCTTAAGCTGTGTGTGTAAAACACACGCTATTACATATATTATGTTTTATGATACTGTGCAACTGATGTGTCTCTATTAATCTATCAAAGTTTTCTAAAAAATACTTTTTAAAAGATATGTGTACCATGTTTTTTCGGCAAAATCATTGTAAAAAAATTCTAATTGATTAATTATTCGATTTTCTACGTATATAAAATTTTGTAATTATCTCTGGCACATCGTTTCGTTACATTTTTTTATTCGATAAATTCAATGATACTGCATTTTATAATTAATTTTTTATGTGATAACGTTAACTTTGTTAATTACAAGATAATTGCTTTAACGTTAATTAGTCTTTAATTATTTTCATTGAATCTCTATTCTTCTCTCTTTTTTCTCTTTTTTTCTCTCTCTTTGTGTTCTAATATTTCAATATTATTCCACAATGTTAGCTTAACATTATGGAAAAAGAGACTTCAACCATCCAAATATTTTTTTTCTTTCTGTGTGTCTCTTGCTTTTGTGTGGCGAGCTCATTTCATTTGATGGCTTACATATGTACCTTCTTCGCACCGCCCAGGGCACGTTAAATTTTCTAAGATAGTCTCTCAGCACTTATCGCGGATTTTTATGCGAACAGATGTATTTGGATTCAACAGATACTGGCGTGGTATATCGTTAGTTATGCGATATTTTTTCTTCGAGCTATCGCTTCGTATTTTTCTGCCTCCGCGAAAGGCACCTTGAGAAAGTAGATATTATTTTCGGAGAATATATCCATTTTAAAGGCCGACTTCTATCCCTCCAAATTATTCGATTTCATGTGAACCAATTTTGCAAAATTATCTTGTCGATTTGAAGATTGACAAAACGGGAATGATCGTTGAAACGATGTTAAACATAAAGCGCAATATTAAAATAATTTTCGAAAGATAAAAATTTGTTCAATATTTAAATAATATTTTCGCATTTTCTGTTATTCGTACAACTAGATAATTTTTTATACGTTAATCTTATTTTATTATTCCATTTTACTTGCGTCTTTAAAATCTCTTCATGTTTTCGTTAAGAAGATAAAGAAAGGATTATGAGTTATTCTCATTTTACATCTCATCCCTTTTCCGAAATCCTGGCTACGCACTTGGATACCGATAAGAAATCCGGATCCTAGGATCGAGAATTTGCTAGCGCAAATTACAACGAGAACTTCTTGTTTTTCTTACACGGAGGTAAATTTACGCTTACATGTCTATCTGACATGTTCCACATTGCAACATTCTACATCGTGGACTCCGTGGCTTTTGGCTTAATTTTCCTCGAGTTATAACTGTTTCAGATGAAATTCTGAGTTGGCAAAAGTTTTTGCTATATATTGGCCAGGAGTTTCGCCTATGTATCTTTCTAATATAATAGCATTATATGAATCGATTATATGAAAATGAGGTTTATCAGCGTTCTACGAGGCATCGCGGTATTCTCGTTATTTTTTTTTTACATTTGCAAAATGTAATGAGTACCTTTGTTCATTTATTAAAATAAAAAGTTAACATTAATATCGATCAGAAGCTTGGTTGATTAATACAACATGTAAAATGCGATTACACGTGAATATTATTTTATACAGATAGTTTATTTTCGCCCGTTAGTTTCGAATTCGTGTGAATATATTAGGATTATTTTAATGAAGCTTATAATATCTTAATGATCGAGATTATAATAATGTGATTATGAGTTTAATTTTCAGCGATTGAATTAAATGGAATTGAAGAGAATCATAGAATATTCCAATCGTGGTTAGCAAATTATAGTTAGCGAATTAATTCATCGACTCACTTGATTAATTAATCAGGACAGGAGCATAGATTTTTTTTTTATTTATCTACTATGAGACGACTATTCTTTTTATTAAACAACCGGTGCATAAAAAAAGATGTTTGAAAAGAAGACAATGATTGATAAATTATGTCTGAGAAAGTTTCGCGATTGATTGATCATCCGAACATGGGGTTAGTACCACAGCTTACAGCTTCTCGAGTCTAATATAATCTTCGTTATAGTTGTAACGACTATAAGATGGAAGAAAATGATACAATATATACAAAAGTATTGTTTAATTATTGTTTGTCTTGAAATAATCAAAGAGCAATTAAGGATAGACATTATTCTATTAATTCCTTCGCACGCGATTTAATTAGTCGCGGATAGAATGCGAAATTTCGTTCCTCCTCTTCGATGTGTTTCCGTCTTCCTTTTCTTCACGAATCTCTGCTGCCTTTAAGCAGAAAGCTTAAGCGTGGCAGCTATTATCCTTCAGGCAATTTTCTACTTACTGTACTTCTAGTTATTGCTCGCGCACAGGCGGGAAAGCGGAAGGAAAGCAAAGCGGGACACGCGCAAAACTCTCGCAAAACCGCAGAACGAAGAGAGATCCGTGTCCTTGCCCTCTGGGGCCGTCGCGCGCGAGGGATGATTCTCCTCTTCCTTCTCTGTTTCTTTTTCCTGTTCCTCCCTCTTCAGGTCGTAATTGAGCGGACGATCTTAACGCTCGAACGAGCATGAATGGCTCACCCCACTGGCACCTCTAACCGTTCGTCGTAGAAGTGTTTCACGAGCCTCGACGGGACGGCGCTTCGCAGTTTGCGGTCTGCGCGCGGGATCCAGCTTCGTCCGGAATCTCGATTCTTTCGCCCTCCATCGATGTGACTATCCTGGGACGTGCGTGGGCGGTGGACCCGAGGAAATTCTGATACCTTATTAGGTCTATAGCGATATTGCCTTCATTCTATGAGGAAATAATCTCTCTCGAGGAAAAGTTATTATGCTCGGTTCATTTAAATTTTGACATTTCGACGTTGACTTTTCTTTCGTAATAAAGAGGGAACTTTTTATTATTTTCATTTCGGAGGTGGGAGTTCTTCATACGCTTTTATTCTTTGTCATCAAGTAGTGTAAATTAAAGATTTTACTAAAATTTTTCCCAAATTTCTTTTTATTGCGAGTTTCGTGAGCTGCCTGAAAAACTGTTTGCCATTTAAAATAGATCCTCTTGATCGCGAAAACTGGGAAGCAGTCACATATAGCTTGGACTTGCGCATTCAAAAACTTCCACGTGAAAGTCGGAACTCGGGAAGATCCACGATATCACCGCGAGGATAGTTTTCTTAATCGACCGAAAGAAGCCTTTCAATAAGTCGTGGAATAAAAGGACAATAGCGTGGGCGGGAACAAGGGGAGCGAGGACGAAAAGCGGAGAGAAGAGAACGATCAGGAGGAAGGGGGGAGGGACCAGAGCCACGGCTTCTACGACACAAATTCTGTGTAACCGAGACTAACTCTTTTAATAGTTCGTTGGTCACGCTAACTTCCTTTTTTAGCGGCGTGTTCTCGTTTTCCGTTCTTGCGCCACCCGCATTAGCGAGAGAGAACGATCGCCAAACAGCTATATAGAGAAACGAGAAAGCCAGAGAGCTCCGGTTTACTCCGGTAAACTCCAACTTTCTTACCGACAGCTAACTTCGATGCAGTGAACTACGTCAAGTTCCTCGGGTTCTTCTACGGGCTTCGTCTTCGCCCTCATCCTGGAAGAATTCTAGGACATCCGCGAATCCCCCTAAAAGCCGAGGAACGATTAGCTATGGGTCTTCTATTGGTGAACGCATCTAGAATAAATATGCGTTCATCTCGTCTCATCCGTTCAATGCACTTGGGACTTTTCACATGTCTTGAAACTTTATTATATGCTCTTTTTTAGATAATAATTACTATTATTAAAACTGTTGACACTTTAATGAGGCGAATTAACAATAAAGATATATATAAATATTTTGACAAGCTTGTCAAATTATGTTATAAATATAATTGTTATGTACAGATATTACTCATATATTCCATTTGCTTAATAATTATACTGATTGTATTTATTTTTTAAATTTCTTTCCTTCTTTTTATGTATAGTTGATCTTTGATGTATTTTTCTATAGCTCCCTTGGGTAAACTTGAAATTTATGAAAAATATTCCTCCAAGCAAATTTTTGTAGAAATATTCTTTATTTAGTTATATAGATTTTATTTTAGTAAAGTAGCTCGCGCACGTGTATTGATCTATTACTTGGCAACGTGGACTTTTTTCATCGCCAAATTGGTCTTCCGACTGGTAGCGAAACTTCGTTAAAGCGCGACGTTAATTGCATTCAAAACGTTTCCACCCGCAGATTGTCACTGCAATGGCGGCAGTTCGCGGACAACCACCGTTTAATTACAACTTGCCGAAGAATACGCCGCTTCGCGAAAGAGAAAGAGAGCGAGAGAAATGGAAATTATAATTATTAAATTCACCGTTGTTCACAAAGTTCAGAAAGAGAGATGGAAATCGAATTTCGAAGTTTGTCGAAAAAGTGCAGTAACTCGACTAATGATTTAAGCGGGTTAAAAATGCCATAAATCTAGTATTCTTATCGACAGCAATATAATATTTTCTTTGTCGTGACGAATGCTGTTAAATATATATAACAACCGGAAATTAAATTTCCGGATAAAAAAAGGAAGGGAAAATAGAAAGCTTCAATTATTAATACGCATCCATTTGCTTCACTTTGGCATATTGTTGTCGATTCAGATTCTTATCCGATATTACCCATAATTTTTTGACAGTTTTCGCGCTGGTAGCTATATCAATACCTCCCCCTACCCCTCGCATTTATATACAATAAGTTCGCTTACTGGACGATTTATTTTCGCTACTCATGTTAGAAAAAGCAAGAATTACATTTTTGCATAATATAAAATTTGCTTAAACTCCGTTTCATTATGTTAATGAATTAATTTTTTATGTGATGTTTGTGGGGAAAACAAAGTCGTCGGATAAATAAACTTTCGCAGATGCTTCTCTCTTGTCCATTCTCGCTTGTTGTACATCAAAGGGAGAAATTTGCTTGAAATTCGAGAAATTCGTTATCGAAGAGAGCGATTTTTTTCTTCTTTCTCGTGCGAAAATCGCCGAATGCGCCGAAGATAAAACTTTGATCAATACAATCGCGATCGCTTCACGCAGACGGACAATAAAGGAACGCAATTTGCAAGCAATCGGCGCCGGAGATGCGGCCAAAAGCGCAGGGAGATACGTTCTAAAAGTTGCTCGGGCAAACTCGCGAATCAACCGTCGTAGTTCAGGTAAGACTGGATATCTCCTAAGGGACGCGCTGCTCGCATCTTTACTCATGCCTGAAACTTTACTCAGGTCTGTCCCTAATCCCATTTTGCTCCCCTTTCCTGCCGGATCCTCGGCCATGTCTCTTTATTCGCCCTACAGCTCTTATCTTTAGTGAAACTTATCTCAATGTCGTGTCATTATTTCATTCCTAACGAGGCCTTTCATTTTCACTTTGTTTTAAATCTTTTTTTTAAATGAGATTCATAATAACAATTTAATTTACATTAATAAAAAATAAATTCTGTCTTTTTAAGATTCCATCTTTTACAAAAATTAATCTTTTTATTTACTTTTATACACTTTAATTTAATTAATTTATTAATTTCGATAGGCATCTGTGATTAATTCAAAATTATATTATTTGCTTCAATGTGACTGGATTTAATCTAGCTAAAGTTGGAGCTAGTTTATTTTAAGCAACAAACATAAAAAGATAGATTGTTCAACATCCAAACAAAATATCTGATACATACATTTTATTAAATTAAAATTAATCAATTATATCGCGAACTCTCGGCTTAAATAGGTCGCGGTGATGTAACTTTATAGTTGGAACGTAGCGTGATGCTTGTTGAGTTTCTCGCTATCTATTTCGAAGTTGCAAGTACATTACTCAGTAGTGGCATGTTGAGAAGTAAGATTGCGTTTTGCATCTTCAATGAGGTTTGCACTTTAGACAATAGCAGATTCCGAAGTGAGCCGCGCATTATAAACTCCTTTTTATCAATTGGTTTATCTTGGAGTGTAATAAGTCTCGTAAATTCAATATAAAATTAATAATAAATTAATGGAGAATAAATTATTGCACAATAGCTGTTCAAAATAGAGTTGCTAACAAAAATGAGCGTTAATGCGAAATGCTCTACCGACAATCTTCTTGTTATATTGTGCATGTAAACATTTATATTGTAAACCATTATAATTTTGCGCGATAATTCTGTTAACTTTCGAATGTGACACGGAATAAATTAATAAATTAACAGGATAATTTAATGAATATCAGGGAAATTGCAATAAACATTATCGGGCATTTTGGACCATGCGTTGTCGCAATAACGCAGTGCGGTTCAACGTTTCGTTCGAACGATACCGCGCGCATTTTATATAAATGCACGGAGTTATGCAGGTCGTAAGGTTAATTGACTTATTCTCCACGGATCTCACTCGGCTTCTTTAACTATTCCCGAGTCTCATCCAGTCCCACCTCGCTCACTTCGCGACACCACTTCGTTTTCTCGTAGGTACTTGGCACTTCCGTTACGGTGGAGCGGTTGCTACTCGCTACTCGCAAAGTCAGACAGTCCCGTGGAATACTAAGCGCCATCATTTGGCACGCCGTGTGCGGATGCATCCAAGTTCCCTTCGCCTCCTCCGTACACCTTTTAGCCCGTTTTCTGTTTTCGTCTTTTTCCGTTTCTCTCTCTCTCTTCCTTTCTTGGCACGAATATTTTATTTGCACTGCAGATCTCTGAGAGGATCGGCCGCATCCCCCGTTCCTCGTATTGATTTCGCTTCTCTCCGAAATCCGCGCCAACGTTATATAGCGTGTCCGCGTTTTTCTTTCGCATTTATTTTTAAAATTCAACTTTGGACCAAACTTAAATTTATGCGGTCGCTCGCATTCGAGCAATTTTTTGCGGCAAACTGACATACTTGATAAACTTATTTCTCAGCTCTCCATCAGACATCGAACTATCCTATCGAACTATCCGATTAGCAGAATCTCCTAGATGCAATATATTGTATATTAGCATCATCTAATTGACGTAGCTTCGTTCTAATTTCCTGTTAAATGAGCTTTTACGCGTGGATATACGTTTTTCGTTTGTCGATTCGATAACGCTCTTTACGTATAAAGTTTAGATCGTACAAAGTTTTTCCACGCTTGTATCTAAATAATTTACAATCAGTTTTTATAACCCGATGTGACGATTCCCGCCCTCGTTGTGTGAGAACCACGCGTGTAGGATCGACCAGTCCATAGAGTTTCCACAGTTCCATGCTCTTAACGCATAAGTGTCCGTGTCATTCGACGCAGAACAACTTGAACACGGCTTTATGATCCCACCGCGACTCTTTCTGAGAGCCACTCGAGCCACGAACAGGGGTCGCTTCATGGCGGGCGCGATTCTTCTCGACGAGAAACAACCTTTCGAAACACTCGCTAAACACGACAAAATAGTTATCCATAGTTTGGTAATGTACGGTAACACGATTGTGCCTCGCGGCGACTTTCCCGATGATATGATCGATAATTTCCAAGTGGAAAAAATCAAAGCTGCGTCCTTGGCAGCGATCTTCTACTCCTCTGGTTACTTTCGCGATATTATTCTTTGGGATTTGTTCGCCGTAAAGTCTTTATTAAAAGTCGCTATCTTTCGACAGCCGAGCAAAGTTTTAAGTCCATTTTTTCCGATATCTCTCTCACCAATTACCAACTCCGCGATCTGTTACATGTTCTTCTTATTTCTAGTCGTTGAAACAATCCTAGAAATTTCATACAAAAATATAAAGAAGCATTACTATTTAGTGAGAAATATGTTGAGCATCTCACGCGACTGACGAAGCTTCATTAAACTGTTATGCGAGTTCATTATATTAAAATTATTGGAGGGTTGTAAATGTTTAATTACATGACGAGAATGTTTTATGATCGGAATTATTTATAGGAAAAATATTATTATGTTAACTTAAATGTATTAGACTATGAAAGTAAAAGCATAGATTCAATAATTATTACTTTATAATGTACTTATTTTTATAATGTATTATATAATGTATTATTTTAATACAGTACAACTGTATAAAACTAGCTATATGTTGCGCGTACAGATAAGAGCATTCATATTTCTGCACAGAATAAGCAATATTGATCTTCTTCTCGTTAAATTATGCATTATTTTTATTTGCCATTCATTTATTCTCCGATCATATGTTTTTGGGATCTTACAGCATAGCAAACATTATTTTTATGAATTATATATATTATTATTATATATATTTGAATTATATAAATTTGAATAATTGCGTTATTAAAAATAAATATTATTATTGATAATAAATTATCACTGCATTTGGATGGTGTATTTGATAACGTGTTGTATTATTTAATAAACATTGCCTCATGCTACGGGCACCATTGAAAAATTAATAATGTTTTGAAGAGAAAGAAAGATAGTGTTATAATTACATGGGATGTAGGACTGTGAATGTCAAAATTACAAGAAAATGACTGCAGAAAAACCGTGTATGATCGATTTAAAGCCTATCACACATATTTTCCGAGTTACATCGGATATATTTTCCTCTGTAACCAACTTTGGTAAACTCGCAGTCCGCGTTTTAGCTTCCATTCTATATTCTCATTTTGTCGTTCCAAATTTTTCTTCCTACTACTTTACGACAATCTCAGTTGAAATCTTCGAAACTTCGTGCCAGCATGGTCGGCCACGCGAACATGAACGGCTGCTATTTTCCGCGATTATTGTTCCTATCTCTCTTTCGTCTCATTTTTCTCTGGCACTCGCGCAGGTCTCTGGTAACACGTGGCATCGCCGTTTCCTTCAACTTTGCAATAACATCAACGCAGCGGTTCTTGCCGTTTTATTTTAATTGAGAAGTCATTGCGAAGCGTTTCGAACAAATGGCGAGTTTTACGTGTTTACCGATGCAATTCTACAAATATAATTTTAAAATCATTTTGTATCTTGATTATAAACGTTATAAAATATCGTAGGTGTAGCAAATTTTTTTCAAATCATAATTATTAATTATTAAATTTAAAAGAACGACTGATATTTAAATATTGAAATATTAATAATTAATTAAATCAAATTTCCTGTTTGGTTTACTAAATAAGAGATTTATTACGGATATTATTCACGAAAGGGATGTTTAATGTCATATCGACTTAAATTATATATAACCTTCATATATAGTCATATATAATCATTTTATGAGGTTCATGAATCGTTAAAGCAAGAAAATATTCTTTTTAGATTGAAGTCGTAGATTGGAGTCGTAGATTGGAGTCGATGTTAAACGATACATTTAATCAATTTTTATATCCAACGTGAAGAAATTGATTATTGCTTGTCATATACTCTCGTAACAAATATCTTTATAGTCATTTAATAAAACTTTTAAGATTCTATATAAAAGAGAGCTAAAATAATAACAGTTTGAACACAACAAGAAAATTTGAAACTAAAAGTTTATATATTTATATATTTATATGTTTATATGTTTATATATTTATTTACTATTGCGTAAAATTATGAATCTATAGCCAACTTTAATATTAAGTTATAATTACAGATATAAAAACTTTTATTTAATTTTTTTTTATATATTCCTTGTTGTTTATTTTCTTTCTTTCTGCATTTTATATTATTTCCTCTTTTTCGATATATTCAACAAATTTAATTGTGAAATTGAGAATCATCAAAAATAATAATTAATATTATATCCGGAGGAAATATTAATTCAATTGTTTCATTCTTTTTATATCTATCATTTGATTTTCGACGAGTGCAGTAAGGATAATAAATGATTATCTCTTCGATAAATCCTTAAATAAATAAGTATAATAATTTATCTATTTGTAAGTCCAGTGAATATTTCGAAAACCACTGCATTGATATCGATCGTCGCCATGTAGACAGTAATAACGAAGCCATATTCGTAATTATGTTGCATTCATACAGGATGCTTAATACGCTTGCACAGTTTGGCGATTCACTGACCACTAATTAGATAATGAAAGTATGAATCCTCTATTCTTGGGAATTTCAAATGAAATTGCGGTATTTGCGCGCATTAGAAGCTAAGTTAATTTTGTCGTTATTTTAATTTTATTCTTTTTTTTCTATCATTAATTGAACATATGTTATGATATGTCATCGAAATCAATGTACTAGTTAGTTTTTAGAGCTACATGTGTGTTTAATTCTGCGTGTGTTATCACCCTAAAAGTTATATAGGTTTTTAGTATCTCTTTTAAAATCGAGATAGAAAGAAAGTTATGTAAGAAAACTATCTATCAGTGAACGACCAATAACTAAGGAAAAAAAATGTTAAAAAATGTGCTAGATTTAGATATATGAATTTAATTACTATAGCATTACTATAGCATAATAATTTAAAACTATAGCACACTGTTCAACTATTGTGATTTTGTTAAAAAAAAGATTATAAAAATAATCATGTCAATGCAACTGCTAGAAAATTGTAGAGATGAAACTTGTCTGATTTTCAGGCACATCAAAGGTAATATAATATTACGCGAATTGAAGATAAAATGATTAGTGATGGCATTATTCGACTCTGTAGGATAAACGATATTGTTATTGAAATTATTAAATTTATTAAATTCGAAAATTTTGCGAGTAAATCATAGAATCCAATTTTTTACATTTTTCCCGAAATATAACATTACACATTTTTCATCATGAAATAGTGCGTACGCGGATAAAATATATAATTATGATCATATTATACAAATAAAAAATTTTCTTAGATTAATTATTTTTTCGATCGTTTATGAAATTTCATTTTAAATTTGGATCGAGAAACTTCAAAACATGCGTGTTTTTTTTTTAAATCAACACACTTTACAAGATTACATTTTGCTGTTTACGATATAACTGTTTTACATGTACTGTATAAAGTTGAATTACACAGTCGAATTTATTGAATTACGTTGTTCATTGAATGAGAGAGTTTAATGCCGTATGCCATACAAATACAATTTGTTACACGAGTAACAAATATTGCGTAACGCAAATAGCCGGTGTGATCATGTTTACCCTTATCAAGATACTTTCGAAGCCATTAGAAGGTATGTAGTGGAATCATTGATCTGTATCATATCGCGATTTTGTAGGCGTTATCAAGGTTATTACTCGCGTCCACGGCGCATTTCCAAACCATGGCGCATTGCATTAAAGCGAGTTAGTATGCGCTTCAATGTAATGGCAATGTATTGGAATTTGCTCCTCTCGACGCGTTACGCGTCATTATCGACGGTAACGGATCAACAGTTATAGAACCCACCGAGGGAAAATGCGTAACATCATGTTACATTCGCGCTTCTTGCAATCTATCAATTGTGCGAAAATTATTCGCGTAATGTGCGGACAGATTTGATCGATGTATAGATATACAGGATGTTTCTAAAACTATGTCGGAGATTTTAAGGGCGTATTCTAGGGGTCAAAATGAGAAAAAAAGTTCATATAAACATGGGTCCAAAAATGCTTTTCCTCCGAGTTATAGCCCCCTAAAGTTGAAGGAAAAAATCGAAAAATGTATTGTAACTCTCGGAGACTTTTTCATAGAACGTTAAAGTTTTGCACAGCGTAATAATTAATAATGAGCTTTATTTTTATGTGGTTTTGACAATTTGACCCGATTTTGAAGGAGAGATATGGGGGGGGGGGTGGAAAAACATTTTTGGACCCATGTTTATATGAACTTTTTTTCTTATTTTAACCCCTAGAATACGCCCTTAAAATTTCCGACATAGTTTTAGAAACACCCTGTATATGGCAAATGTCATATCGAAAATATTCGGGACATGAAATATCTGAAGCTTTTTCGCGCGACTGTGCTGTCGTGTAAAAAGAGGATCGAAATTTGTACATCAATTTTGAAGAGAGCGAAGCTCGATGCAATTAAAAGCGAGGGAAATTATGATCACTATTGTTACCTAGATGGTTGTGAATAAAGGATGCTGTGAATGATGTTGCCATTCCATACTGTTAACGGTGCAAGAGCAACAAATTTGCATTTTGCGTAAATATATGTATATTTATACACGTTTATATGTTTAGATACCCGTGCAAATATAACGCTCCGCGCGAAGTATTATATTTGTACAGTTTATTCCAGAGAGAGATGAGAGAGAGAGAAAAGCAAGAGCAAGCAGGTCGATACAAGAGCAACGGGCGTTAATTAACCAACTTTCCGCGAATATGCAGCCCCAGCATCAACGGCTCCTCTCGGTTGTTCTACTTGACTATCGCGCTTTTATCGCAATCGACATTTAAAGCTCGTTTATTAGCTCGTAGAGTCACGTATGACGAGAACCTGCATCCCGCGGCTTGATTAATGTAAAAGAAAACGTTTATAATTCCGCTCGATTGACGATGCAGGCAATGCATCGGTCATTTCACAATGCGTCTGTAATTTTCACGCAAATATAATACCAAAGTACCATGCTGCGCAGCTAACTAGCGCTATTCATGCCATGATAAATTTCGATTTCACATTTTCCTAGTGGATTTATCTTATTGCAACCACAGTATAATATATATAAAGTTATGTGTATAAAATATTTGAAAATATAATTTAAGATTTATAATTGTTTAAATTGTTTTTATATGAGGATGGAATTCTTATTTATCAAATTTTATAATAGTAAATATTTTTTATCCTGTCTTAATTTATTTAAATAAAATATCCGTTTATGTAAAGAAGACAAAAAATCAATTTCAAGTAATAATTATTTTTTAAAACATCAGTTATTTTAGACATTATTTTGTAAAAATCTGATATTATATTTTACAAGTATTTTACAATTTTTATATTTTACAAATAATATGTAGTGTACTATAATTCCGCTATTGCACATTGTATCGATGAGTTAATTTATTTTTTCTTTTAATCTTGTTATACATTTTTGAAGATTATATCTGTTGTGCGTGTATATAAAAATATTTTATATAGAATTACATTAATTTAAAACGTCCTAAATAAAATAAATATTTTACTATGATATTTTCGCAGTGAAATTTGTGGCGATTTTTATATTGCTGGAAGATATTATAAACCGTTATTATATATACAGTCTACAGTAAAAATAAAAGTAAACAATCGATTTTAAATTTATATTAAAGAGAATCTGTGATACATTTTTAAAAAATATATCCACCTAAAATCATGCTTTATATGTTATTTGAGCGATTCGATGAATAGTTTCATATTGATTATGTTTTAAGTGCGAATATAAACGGCAAAGAAAAATTGATAAAATATTATCTTTTCGTGCTTCGTAAATGCGTTTCAGCTACGCAACTACACGCATATATACATACAATTGCTAATTAAATATGTCAAGGAATAAGTTAAGAAAGACGGGGCGTTCCCCTCTTTCGCGTTCAGCGAAATGTCGGAAGCGAGGCGAAAAGCAAACGATAAATTATCATGACCCGAGCGAATTCGATTTACGTGTCGGCCATGCTTTCTTAAGCCAGGCACAACATCTGCTACCCCATTGCAGAGACGTCGTCTTTGTAGATGCTGGTTCTCTCTTGGCTTGCGCAGCAAGTAGATGGATAAAAACATTTTCATCATCGAAAACTCCCTGTCGCCGATAAATTTTATATAAACGACTTGCGAAGGTATAATGTTTTGTATCAATATAAATATTATTATTAAAGAGAACTATTCATCTTGAAAACGAAGGGAATAATGATATAGAAATAAAAAACTAATGAGAGATTCGATCGCACAAAATCAATGCAGAATATTAATGATGTTTGAAATGATTTATTTGCTTCTTTAAAATTGTTCTCACAATTAAAGCGGAATTATTTTTTCATATTTTATTCGTGGAAGATGTTTGTGAACGTTTTTATTACGTGTGTTTGATATCATAATAGCAAGCATGACAATTGATTTCACATTACGGTTTCTCGTTTCCATATAACTCATGTACTTACATACACGCGTTTTCTCCCAAGTAATGAACAACTTGTTATTGATTAATTAAGCTTTTCAACAAATTTACGTGTGTTTACTCTCCAACATCAATTATGCGTTAAATGCCTTTCGACCTATTTTACTTAAAGTTTCCAGCGCAGTTTAATGTTAATAAGTTTTCCATTATTTGATAAAATATCATAGAAGAATGCGGAATGCAAGAGTAAACTGTTAAGTGAAACTCAATTTGTCGATTGTATTAGTTTTCGAATTTTGAGGGAAATTCCATTAACAAGAGTGTCGAACGAACAATAGCGGACATCAGTCGAGTGGTTTCCCGTAAACTCGGATGAATTAAATGTAGTACGCGAAAGAGGAGGGAGAGATAAAGAGAGGAGAGGAAAAATAGAAAGGGAGAAAGAGGGAAACGGGGTAGAGACTGGAAAATTTTCACGATTTACGCAGCTCAACTTCAAGCTGCCCGCGAGCTTTGTACATCGTAACAAAGTTCTCCAACTGTTTTCTATATTTTTGTTTGCCAATTTATTTGCGAATTTCATTAATTTAGCATTATATTTGAGATTTTCATAGGCATACACACACCTAGACCTTTTCAAAAGTTGTTCTAATATACATATGATAAAGTATGTGATATAAAATAAAATAAAATGGTAAGTTAAGCATTAAAAATGAAAACTTTTGATTAATCTGACGTATGGATCTTTCGAAAATATATAAATAACTGTCAACTGTTAGTTAAATTATTCTACACATGATATTTTCGCGATGACGATTAATATTTCTAGCACTGAAAATAAATTAAGTTTTAGAAATATTTAATTTTGACATCAGATTAACTATAGATTATTAGTTGTTCGGTAACTGTATTAATATCTTTTTCAGTTTTCAAGACGCGTCGCGTTAAATAAATAATTAACTCTTTGAAAGTTATTTCTGAAAGTTCGCGGATTCTATTATCCCTTGCTTCCAATTCACAAATGCATATATTGTTCATGTTACGTTACCATTTCGGATCTTTCAGTCCATAATTCGGATTGTGTATGCCGGATAGAATAGAATTCATTGAATTTATTATACATGCTGATTTTTTTCTGTTCTCTTTCTCCTTTTGTTTCCGTTTCCTTCTCTCTTTCTCCGGAAGACAGTCCAATAAATCTGACAAAATGGTTCCTTCAAATGTGCTACCTTAATCCAGTACCTATCTAAATCAAAATGTAAATCACGATTGTGTCCTCGTGGGCCGTACTTCGTTGTCGGAAGAATAAGAGATAAGATGGACCGTGCATTTAAGATTATCCAAAGTTTAGAGGAAACTTTGCCTTTTAAGGAAAGTAGTCTTATGACACACGACATTGAGTGATTATATGAATGTGATTGTGCAAAGTATTTTTACATGTCAAATGAATGAAAGAAACTAATAACGAATTATTTTAAAAAACATTGAATTTATAGATATATATGTTATATATATTCAAAATTAATTATTCTTATGACGTTAATTTCTTGCTAAAGAAATATATAATCCAACAATATCGAGGCATTAAATTAAATATTGGCAATCAAAATTATAAAAAAGTTTTAAGCTTAATTATCAAGAAAGTTAAATTTTCTTTAAATAAAATCTTTCGCATGAAGCTAAAAATCATGCAATTACAAGCTATAAATATACGTAATCTTGTATAAAAATCGATATAATATTCTTTGAATATTCAACATTGTTGTGTCAAGTATGGAAATAGATATTTATAATAATCGTTTTAAAGAACGAACCGGGATGAGCGTCGTTTTCCGTCGTGTATCTGATGATGTAACCGACCCACCGCCTTCACCCTAGACTCCGTTGGCGTCAGAACGCTCTTTTAGGCGCCACGATGGCTACCCTGGGGTTATACGACCTCACCAGAGGTCGATATCTCGAGCTTCGTGATGTTTTTGGACTATCAATGAATAAGAGATGGGTATTTAAAAAATTAACGATTGACGAATAGCCGTAAATTACATCATTTTCATCACTTATAAATATTAATGGTCTCGGAAATGATAACGTTAAATAATAGAAAATAGATTAATCGATATTTCGATTTTAATGTACTTGTATAATTTAATATTGATAACAAATATTTATGAAGTATACAAATAATAATATTTGGGATAATTTAATATTATAACAAATATTTATGAAGTATACAAATAATAATATTTGGTATACACATATAATTTTGATTATGTTGTGTATAATCATTTTTTGATACTACCAACTATTGATATAATAGCGATAATGATTGAAATTGAAATAATTGCACGATATATATGGCATTTGTGTGAGAGGGAGATATCAGAGTTTTCCTACGTATTTTACATACAGAGAGCATATACGCGTATATACGGGTATCGTGCGTTCAACCGTTCCGTTAAACGTATCGTGAGCGATGGATCACGTGGGTGGTACATGTCAATGTAACGAAACGAGCATCAGCGGACATGGGGAAAAATGTTCGCGCACTATACGCCACGTGAATATTCGCGTTTGCATATCATGGCGCATCTATCAGGCTATCTGCGCTTTCACGCTGACGAATTGCGCCTGAGAAATTGTAAACGATTCTCGCTCGAGATACGATGAAAGGTCGCGTTCGAACATAAAGATATATTTTACCACATCTCTCTCAATATATATATTGATTTGTTATCTTTTTTAATTATTATGATTTCTCTAATATTAATTATTAATATAAATTATTAATTTATTTGATAGTATATGATTTAAAAAATTTTTAAAGCTAGCATCAAGTTATCTCTCTGTTAATTTAATCTAGTCGCAGTTTATAAGATTGTAACAATATTATAAAAAACAGAAAACTGAGAAAGCTTTCCGCTGTATCTCTCGAAAGCGACGCAGACAAGGTGCAAGCACGTCGTTCGCGTATTCATTTTATTTGATCGGACACGTCGTCGTCGCGTGGGCGAAGTAGATGAGGCTTTAGGTAGCCAGCCAGCCAGCCGCGCCAAAAGTGCGCGAGTAGTAATGGCCAGCGATTTGTCACCGGGACGATTTGTAATCGTTTGTCAGCTCAGCTTTCTCTCTCTCTCTTTTTCTTTCTTATTCTGTACAAGGTAAACACAACTAACTGCCGTCTTATTTAAATGAGGAGACGAGCGCGCCTCTCGTCCTAAAGCAGCCTCGAGGCCCCCTCTTGGCCCCGAGACGGTTCGCGTTTTGCTCTTCCGCGACACCCCGAAGATTCCGCGGTACACCAAGAAAATCGTGACCCGCTCCATTAATCATGCGGTATAATTCGTGCCGCCCTTTTTTTGCGCCGCACGCCGGCCTCGTGCAACGACGGCCGTTCCTTCGTCGACGATGTAGGTCGGGACAATTACTTTGAGATTGGCGAGTCGAGCGGCGCGTAGTTGGCTCCCTGAAAAAATTCGGTGAAATTCATTCGTTGAATTATGATGATCACGGAATGCACGGGATGCCTTGCGCTCGAATTATACTCCGACAATGAGTTCTCTCGAAATTTAAAACGGCAGAAAAATCGCCGCACCCATCGGCAACGCAATGAATAGGTGATGCAGTAATTTTGGAACGTTATTACATTTTTTCACATATTTAATTGTTACATGTGTGTTATTATTCGATATCATAATTGATGACAGTAAAAATGGATTTTATTAACGTTTGCTATTGATGATATTTATATTAATAACTAATAACATTATTTTACCGTCACATGATGCGATTTAAAGTTGGCTTACACTGCTATAGAACACGTAAATATGATTTTATCGGAAAAGCTTATTATATGTCGATATAAGATATCAGTAAGTGAATTCAATCCGATATTGAGTTTTATTACTTTCATGTCTGTCACGTGTATTGATACGGATTTGTACGTAGTCTCAAATACACGTTAAATTCGATATCTGAGATCCTCGCTTATTCGATTTAAAATAATTATACGCGTACCATTTATAGTCATATCGAATAGCTTTCGATCTACGTAATAGAATAGTATGAGATTTCGGGAAATAGAATTTTCAAGAAGAATCGAGAGAGAAATTTACAGAGATAGTGACGTGCTATGATACTTAAATTTGTTATCCGAGTGAATGTGCCGTTTAATGCAATGTCCGTGCTTGTTTGGAGCGAAATGGCATCTTTCGTTTGAAGACGGCCATTTCGGGATCGGTAGAGAGACATTCCTGCAATATAGGACAGCCGCCGAGATGTAGACGTAGCGTAATCGCGAGGTTAAAATTCCTAGCCGTTTGTCTTCGACGCGATTGCTCAGCACCCTGCGAGTTTATAGAAGGACAACCCGCGCGCCGCACCGTCATATATAACTATATCTGTCCGGAATCTGGCGCCGGAGCGTCTCTTTCCCCGAGAGGATTACTCCTTCCGGAGGCGAGACCGGGAAGGGAGAAGCGGAACGAACGAACGAACGTCGCGGCGCGTCACGCATTCCCCGTGTTTCACTCGCGAGGGTGGAGGAAAACAATTATGTTCCAGGACGTTGTACCAGAACGTTGAGTAAGACGAAGTGACTCGATGATACTCCGAAGAGGATCAAAAAGATGTTTGCGAGATAACAGTTACTTCTATAAACGAGACTTTTTGACAAATTAATTAAATTTTTTAAATTGATTAAAACGACAACTCTTGCCAGAATCAATTTTACGTAATTAGATTCCGCGCCTTTCGACTGTTTAATTTATCTGTGAATAAATTAAGCATCCCTGTACAAAAGAAGAAACGTCATTAGAGAGCAAAACGAATCGCAATAATTAGTCGTCGCTAATAATGTACATTGCCGATCGATGCGATTATTGTGATGTCGATTTCCTTCTCCTGGTAAGTTCAACGACTCGAGATAGGCAACGTCTCGTAACTCAAGCACGTAGAAATGGACTGGACTATCTCGGGACGTGCTTTTTAAATTGCATCGCAGTAAAAGTAGTGACGCGCCGAGAACAGCGTTGGAGCTTTTCGCTTTGCGCGAAAACACGAACTTTTTCTTACAGGAATGCGATACGTTTGCAGAATTGATTGTTTCCCTGCCTTTGAAGTCTTTGATTGTGCAACGAAACAGTCTTATAATCTGCTTATTTATTTTTTTCGCTCCAAAGTATTTAAGCAGGAAACATTTGCAGATGTGATATATGTGTTTTTTTCATACGTTATAGCATGTAATTAAATGTTAATATGTCAAATAGCCGTTTATGTTAAAATAATTCAGTTACATGATACGATGACATACATTAACTTGTTGCATATGAAATGCTAGCTTTTTGAAATTGAAATTAGTGGCAGTAAAGATTAAAAATGCATCTTACTTCGTGCATATTCTTGTACATTCGTTGCTACGAGATCTTATTAAATAAGTCTGGCAATCTTGCCTGGCTCAATCATCGTGTCATTAGTCAACGATGATTTTCAATTAAGCGACAAACAAAGCTTTCGTCTACAGCGATGTGACATGTGTCGGTATGTTAATGATTCATCGATCGATTGCCCGTACAATGCAACGTCGACATCAAGTTCTGCTCTTAACAGACGTCGTCTTCTGTCGATTCGAGCTCGTAGCTAATCGCGCGCTTAACTCTTGACTGTATTGGTCAGTTATAAACGCTTGTAGCGATTATATGTCATGTACTCCAGTTTATGAACCACATATTTCGCACATAAGCCACGTCGATCCTCTCTTTCTTATCTATCGATTTCTTCGACGCGAAATTATATATCGCATATTTAATATAACTATTTTTATTCTTTTATTATTGGAAAATTGTTGGAATCTCCGATATTTTAACAAAAATCCAATCTTGAAAAATCTGTCGTTGAATTTAAGGGACGAAAGGTCGTCGAATATTTCGTAGGGATTTCAGATAACGAAGCATGAAAGCCGTGATTAGGACAAGTCAAAGTTCTTTACGAGCGCATCATTATTCTTCTCCCTTTCCCTCTCTCTGTTAGCGACGTTGCCGAAACCGCCAGCATCTCCTGTCAATTCGGCTTTACGGATTATTACAGCTCGATTGCGTACAACCGTTTGCACACGACATGTCTAGATAGGAGACACGGGGCGCGGAGGTGTTGGCGCCAAGGAACGCGACGTCTGCCGGAAATTGTAGACGTAGTCGAATCGCGTGCAGCCGGAAGGTGCGACTGACAGTACTCGGACCAATAACGCGACTGGGGGTTTCCGCTGTCTTTCGAAGCAGAGAACTTATGTCCCGTTCGCGCAATTTCGTGAACGCGGCTGTATTTCCCGAATGAACTGACGATTCGCTCAAAGTTCGAAAATTGCGTACAATTATCTTTCGATCGATCAAGAAGAATGTTTACATTGATGAAAACCGCATAGTTGCAAAAAAAATATACGAAAAATAAAAAATAAATATGAGATCCGCTACGATAGAAGATTAAAAAAGGTTTTCAATGAGAAATACATTTTATTTTTATTTATATATGCGTTGTATGTATTTGCATATTTTCTCGATGAACGATCAGATTGATGATTTTCTCTGTCGGAAAAATATTACGTATACTATGACTTTTTATACGCTGGGTGTAGTTTTGACTGACTTTTAGTAGCCTGAGGGATAAGCGAGGCGTTAGATAGCATATGGAATGGAAATCGCTATTGGCGATATTTTGATAGCACTAGAAATCGTTATTAATACTTTTCGTGTATTCACAAAGGCTAGAATAGTGTATCGAAATCGAATTGAATCTATTGCCGTTGTAATGAGGAAGGCATTCAAGAGGGGAGAGTAATTGATTTTCATTAATGTACGTCTGGAAGCACGTAGCTATCGACTACACGCTACAAATGATAGCAGAGATGGTCATAGATTCGATTAGAGAAATAGAATAATATTGAGAAACAATTGTATAGACAATTGCAATATATTTGATAATCATGTTTTTAATTAATTTACATATAATTTTATATATAAAATTAAGTGCAGATTAGAAAGAATTAAATTTCACATTTTTCAAATTATATGTAATAATATTATTGTGTAGAGTGCATATAAATACATTAAATCATTATTTTAATTTGTACATACACATATATTCAAATCTTTAGGAAAGTGTTTGTTTGTGCGGAAAGTAAACATATTTCTGGATTTAAAACCCAATGCCTCCATGAGAGTTAATGCGATGCATTATTATTTAATTCGCTCCGTTTAATTGTGAGAATTACTATCGGATTCTTATGTATTATTGTATTTGTTAATTTGAACGAATGATAACAAGATAGAGGAGCTTTAGTCTATTATTTCTACGATTATACAGTTCGGAAGAAAATATTATATACATATTTTGTGTTTCATGAACCATTCGACACATTCAAAATAATTAATTTATTATTAAAATATTTTTTATGCTTAAAACAATAATATAATCTTTCGAAATCTTACAAGAAATTAAAATAAATTGAATTAAATTTGCAGATACGTGTATAAATATATTCGTAATAACGTTTTAAATGCTTGTAAGATCTTTTCAATTCTTTGAAATCTGCTTTCAATTTTATCTCGATATCATGACTCATTAAAGAACGATATGCAATTTATTCTACATTATTATCGCATAATTTCGATCGCGTAATTTCCCTCAAGAATCAAGTCGACTTAGACACCATTTTCCCGAGGAAACTTTCTCTCGTATCGAAATTGACGATCGCTTTAATTCTACGCGACAACCACCTATCATCATCGGCTGTCTTCGTTATCGATGCCGTATTTATGTTCACGACGTGTCTAAACCGCGACGCACTCGAAAGCACTTTCGAGGAGCGTCTATATCGGGCATCTTCGCGCGATACTCGTGTCAGGATACTGCGAATATTCGCCTACATGACATATAGCACGAACGTCCATCCCGCCGGCTATGTAAGTCGGGTCCGAAACACGCGTGAACATCGGTTCCTCCCTCTCGATCACTCTGGTACCAGACACCGAAACACCCTATAACGTGACCGCACGTCAAGCTAGGTGAGCTAGGCGCAATTTCCATAGCCCCCTTGATAGGCGTTCGTCAATCACCTGACTGTTTCGCGTGATAGCGTCTCTAGGATATTGCATCTCAAATTTGCTCCTTCTCTCGTGACGCGAATCTATGTGTCATGTAGTTGTTAATCTTTATTCCTATTCCTCTCCCTCTTCATCTTAAGAAAGAGCGTTTACAAAAATTCAGCATGAAATTAATCTTAAACGATTCATTGAACACAATTTCATTTATTTAATCAAAATATATTAAAATATTGTTTTGAAATAAATGGATTATATTTATCTGATAGGAGTATGTTCTATATTTTACTTGTCTTTGTTTGGTTCTACATTTTAATTCGTTTAAAGCAAAGATTAGTATGTAATTATAAATACAATTAAATTTTTAATCTTATTTAATTATTTTATTTATTTATTTAATTTGCGATTGTCTTGAATTTCGAAAATTTGAGGAAAATTTAAGGAAAATAAGCTACAGATTTTTTTTTACATACGTGCGAATTAA
Organism: Camponotus vicinus; assembly: GCF_025532165.1. Classification (NCBI taxonomy): domain Eukaryota; kingdom Metazoa; phylum Arthropoda; class Insecta; order Hymenoptera; family Formicidae; genus Camponotus; species Camponotus vicinus. Next base: position 692,895 of record NW_028141947.1, read on the forward strand.
ACATAATTATGTTTTATATTCAAGTAGATAATTGTGAATAATTCAATGATAAATGCTACATTATAATCACCATTTTCAAGCATTTAGTAAGATCATTTAGTAAGAATTAGTAAGATCATCACCATTTTGATGCGTTTAGTAAGATTGCTAAAAAAGATAAATCTTTATTATTTTTTATTTTATTTTTTATTATTATAGCTTATGAATTTTTATTTAAAAATATATCATTTTATTACACGCAAGTTTGTCAGAAAGAATGCATGGTCATGTTCACCTCATTGTTTATATCGAGAATAGTTGAAAGATCTTGTCCTTCGGGAAATTTCGTTTTTTGCGACCCTTGTCTTTTGTCGTTTGGGGTACGCGACAAACCACGGAATTACTCCGCGCGTCGTATCGGTCGAACTGTCGTCGAGGGGGTAAGATCCTTGCCATCATACGACGGAAGGGTCACAGCCCCCAAATGCTACCGAATCGTCGTCGTGTGCCACTAAGCAAGGGTCACGACACCCCAAAAGAGCGTTACGACCCTTGACCGACGTATGTACATGTCATAGTTGACGGTATATGTGTTCTCTTCTTCGTCGGATTCTCAATTCATAGAAAATCCACTCGTCCTACGAATCCCTAAATCAGATTCGCGCATAAAGCAAAGTTATGGAATTGTAACAGAAAATAGTACATCAAAAATACTTACATTGGTCGGTCAATCTTTTTTATTATCCAAAAATCATAAAAAAATTGTGTAAAAAATTAATCAATTCTTTTTATAGATATTTGGAATACATTTTACTATATTTATAGATATAAAATTTATATAATTTATATAATTAATTTTTATATTTTTCCAGTTCTTTAGTCCACTTTGAATCGTAATTGCATTAAAATAAAATCGCTTTTTAAAAATAATAAAAATTTAATAATAATAAAAATATTTAATAATAGTAAAATTTAATAGTAATAAAAAAATTGCTTTTGTGAAGCTGAAAAGATTATTTCGATTATATATTATAGGATCGTTAAAAACGCATTGCTTCGAAATCGCTCGATTAAATCTGCCCTCGCTTCGTAAAACGATGAATGCCGATGTAGAGAAAGTGGTGACGTTATACTGGCACGCTAGCCAAAGTTTAATGCACGTTTGATTTTTGGTGGCAGCGCACGGAGGAAGTCGCCGTCGTGGCGCCGGGAATTTGTTTCTTCTTGCTCCAGCTATGCTCCTACCGTCTCCCACTTTCCGCTATCTCTTCCATCTAGACTCTGGTACTTTTATACCTTGTCGGTTCTAACGCAGTGCTTCCTCTGTATCTTCCTATTCTTTTTCCTCTCCGATTCGTTAATCCGGCGGTTTATCAGTTAAAGGAGTACGCGTAAGAATCGAGCGGATCATTCAATGTGACGAAAAAGTAGAACGATCAATTGCTCGCTTTTAGATCATTTTTATTTCCGTTCTACTTTGATGTCAAGCGCAATGTGATAATCGTATTTTTTTCGACAATTAAAAAATAAAAGCTATAGCCAAATGTCAAAAATATAACGTTTCGAATTAATAGAAGGAGAAGTAATTCGAATATCGTGTTTTTTTTGCACAACAATACGTTTAGTTTAGATTAATCAATCTCTCTGCATCCCCTTCGTTAACTATAAAAAAGTGTAAAATGACAACCGGAGACTTCTGTAGAGAATTATACGTGTGACGTTATTATCAAAGATATGGCACTTATGCATGTTGTATATAAAAAACGAAGCGTTAATAATTCTCAATCTCAGAAAATCGTCTGCGGAACGAATGCAGAATGAATGATCTAGAACGATGACCTGAAATCGATTAGAAAAGCAAGTTGGCGGTCAGTTCGCGGCCGACATGATGAATTAGTCACTTTATATGCAAATCTATTTTTCTTGCATACCGCGAACGAGCTATGTAAGCGTAATGATATGTGTAGTGGACCAAAAAAGATTGTTCGCATCCGGACAATCGGGTAGCGACTCGCATCTTGGTCGATTGCCTGGCTCGAGAACGGCCATTCACGTTTCCCGCATCGTGTTTTGCATAATATACGTTCTATGCACCTGATGACGCGTAAGATTTTCTTTCTTCAGCAATAAAGAGCATGCAAGATAGACAAATTGAGAGAGGAAATGGGGCTAATTAGTATTCAGCTATCTTGAGAGAACAACATTGCATTGCCGAGCAGTTTTATCTTTGACAGAAGCCACTTGGTTGCGCAAATAGAGTCTCGCTAATTGTTTCTGCTATTAATTGCTTGGAAATACAGAACACTAAGATGTCGATATTTAGTTCGCTACGCCATTACTGCGTATTGTATTGCATAATAGTATGTAATAATGTATTTAGTAAATCGTGAGAAAGATATGCATATTTATTTTATACATATATAATAAATATGCATTTTAAATTAAGTGATTTCGAAAGTCGAGATCCAGTAAAGATAATTGAATTGTTCCATTAAGAAAAGTGAGGCGTTGCGAATATCGCCGAGTCATTAGACTAATTATACCGGGCTAGAAAAGAGCGCGATTGCGCAAGACGAGATATGAAATAGAACAAATGAAATTGAGTTCCTACAATTTTGACATTTTTACATAGCAGATATTTCTTTTCTCTCACGCTGAAAAACATTGCAACGGTAAGAAAGAATTACATGTTATTAAAAACGAATCAGTCAACTAAATTTCGCTACAAAAGTAAAAAAGTCGTGATTTGATTTTAATATCAGAATTTTATTTGTATTTCGAATATTCGTGGAACAAGATAGCATTCAAATATATTTCTGTTAAGAAAACCCCGGGTCTACACAGTAAAAAATAAAATGTTAATTATAACATTTTTTACATGAAAGTCCACTCTTTTTAAGTTAAAATAACTCAGTCGTATGTTACTTGTTGACAAACTAAAAATGTTAAATAATTGACACAATACTCTACATTTATTTTTGTTATCGTGACTTTTAAGTGTAATGTAAAAATAACATACAAATTTATTAAAAATTACATGAAAAAATAGTTACAATAACTCGTAAGAATTGTTGTAGGCCATTAACATATAATAGTAATTATTTTAACTTAAATTATTTGTAATAGAAACATTTGATTTTAGTAAATTTGATTATTTTGTATGTCAAAATTCAAGATTATTTAAAGATTTATTTTAACTTTTCTTAGAATGTTAAACTGACTTTGAGACATGTTGATAGTTTAAAATGATTATATTAAAAATACTCAAAATAATATTCCATTTCTAAGAGAGATATACAAAGTGTTAAGTTATAAAGTTGACATAAATGCAACACATGAAAACGTTATAAAAATAATAACATATATGTTGTATGTTAATTTTACATTAAAGTACTAATCAAAACACAAGAAAATTTTAACATATGGACGCACAATTTTTTACTGTGTAAAATTAATCGTGAAATTTAACTACGTATGCATAAAGTCTACGCAGTACAATGTCCGTTACATCTGGGTCAATAGATAGACTCGCGGAAACGAGTCTGCCGCGTGTTGAAGACCTTTCGATCGAATCGCTGTCCCTCGTACACCTGGCTCGACCGTGCATTATACGAATAGGGTATAAATAAATGATGCCACCGACACGGTGGCTGGTAACGCTACTGTAATGTCGGCGAGATCCGTGCAAATTCAATTGCACGCTGTAATATGCGTAACGCCGAGATGCGGAAAGCATCTCAGATCGGATTCATTAAAAAATATCGAACTATCGGGAATCTGTCATTCGATTACCGATAGATTTATTCCGGTATCCGGCAAAGCGCGAGGATTCGAAGGATTTAATTCCGCTCGAGCGCCCGCGCTCGCGACTGTAACAATCGAGGAAGGGAGGGGAAAATAAGGGGGAGGAAATGGAGAAGGAAGGAATTTTCGCGGATAGCGCCTTGGGATTGCGCGCCATAGAGTAAGAAGAACGAATCGGGCGAGGATATCTACCTACCTACTTCCGCACGTCCGCTTTAAAGGATTGACCACGGAAGCGAAGTTATCGAGGAGCTTATCCTTGCTCGCGCCATTCAGGGTCGTCTTGGAAATATCGGGGCGGACCGTGGCCTCGATACGAAAAGATCATCGTGATGATCGTACTATCGGGAAAAGCTGAGAAAGCAGTGTTTAGGTATAATATGGAGAAGACTTCATTCCGAGGATGAAGCAAAATTGAATTGGAACCATCAAGTTATTTTTGTAATGCGACTTTTTTCGAAATAAATTCTGTAACCGATCACCGATTAATGTATCCTATTGGAAAGCTAATTTTGATTTTATTTTGTTTAAATTAAAATAAAATAAGTTAAGTAACATTTATTCAAAATTTATTTTAACTGAGAAAAAGGAGGAAAAAGAGAAATGTAATATAATGTATGCTCGGTTTATATGTTATCATTATTTTTACGCAGCATCGAGTTTTATTTATTTAAAATTATTTTATTATTTTATTTAATTATTATTATTATTTAATTGTATTTTTATTAAATTTAATTTAATTTAATATTATTATTATTAATTAATTTATAACATATTATTATTTAATTATTATTATCTAAAATTGTTTTATTATTTTATTCATTAATTTCACGAACTCTATATTCAATGCCTAAGTAATTAAAGAGGATAATAATAATATATTTATTAAGAGTAAAATGACTCACGAACGCTATCGATAGATGCATATGTCAAATTAACATGATTTGAAAATAATTGAACATGTTTTATACGACCGATGATTACTCATACGGTGCTCGAGCGTAACACATAGCAGACTATATTCAAATCGGCTTATCGATTCAACCTGCGGTCGACAACCGTTGCTTGAACGATCCATTCATGTAAGTGTAGCGTTATGCTTGTATCGTAATCAGGGTCGAGCATTCCACCACCCACGCGAAATTGTTTTCCTACAAGCTAGACTGAAGATAAACCTCAGTTTATTACGCTCGTTCCTCTTCCGTGCTCTGTGTGGTACGGGAATAAATTTCTTATTTTAATCAGACGAGAAAGCTGTATTATTAATATCTCACGCATCCGCAGAGCATAGAAATTACAGCATTGGCAGTCTAATATACGCGTATATAATTCATGACATAGCTCTTATGTATTTTTAATATTGTTTCGTATACTTTAAAAGTTAATTATAGGGAGGGAATATATATCTTGCTCTTCGATTACGAAAATACAGACGACCGTTTCAGCCGATATAAGGTAGATCCTGGAATATTGAAACACTGTATCTCTCTATAATCTAAATACCATCCGGGATCATCTCCCGTTTTAGTTCAAATTATATTATAATCCCTTCACAAAATGGATATTTCAATTGGAAGATAAATCGCATTATTAATGCTTTGTGATTTCGAAAGTGAAACCGTATTAATCCCTCTTGCTGTAGTCTTATATATAAGGCATGTCAAGTATTTTAATTGCCGCATACTTTTGCGAATCTTTCGTTGTAAACACTGTAATAAAATTATGCATTGCTTACTGTTTATTGATATCAATAATGCTATAATTCTGGTAATAAATACATCTAAGATTTTTCTTATATATTATTTTAAAACAACTCGAACATAAAATGTATAAATTATAAATGCTTTTTTAATCGCATATTAATACATATAAAGTATTTGATATAAATTATATGAAAATGTTAAACATTAAATTTATATAAAAATATTAAAAATGTTAAAAATTAAATTTGTATAAAAATGTGTTACATTGATGTGAAAAAAATCATTACTTTTTTTTTATAAAGAAATAAAATTTTATATTATACAACTGCGTTATATATTCGACTATTTAATAAAAATGTTTTTCGCAATCTATTAATAATTTATTATATAATAATCATTGAATAATTATATTTTAAATGTTTTATGTTTTCTGTTCTAGCAAAAATATCATTCGTAAACTATATGAAAAAGATACTACAAATGTTCACGCTGTTATTAATTATCCTAAAGCTTAAATTCTACAAAAATCGAATTTGCAAATAACAAGGGTACCTATCTAATATAACTTAAGGGTATATTACTTAAAGGTACGTTATTCTCATCTTTTTTCACTCGATAATGTAGCATATTAGTATTAATAATGCACTGATTACCCTTAATTATCAACGTTTAGAAAATACTCGTAGATCGAAAATTATAACTATGCAAATCGAACGGTTTTCAGATGCGTATAAATACATGTGGTTTAAAACTAAATGCTTGTTTTACTTTTACAAATACTTGCAGCTTTAAAAAAATTACGCTGAGCACCTATTTGATGTATACAATGGTATTAAACTTTAACTCGGGATTGTCCCTTGATAAATACTGATATTTCATCAATTCAGTCTCTTGGCGCTGAACTTTATATTGTAAACGAATTCACGTTTTAATCGCTCCTGCGTTTATTTTTCTCTCGAAAATATTATCTCTTGCTTGCAATTCCTGACATTTAATCAACATCGAGTTGACTAAATATGTCAAAAATTTGAATTGACGTAACGGTCTTCATTTTTTTTTTTTAATTTCTTTTAAACTGATCGAATTGTGACTTTTTCTTTTTATATATTATCTTGTACAGATGATATATATTTTTGATTATATTATTATAACTTTGATTAAACATTGTGAATGAGAATGGCATTGAAATGCAATTAAATTCTTATTAATATTAATTTCTTATACATCTCATATTCCGTATATAAAGAAAATAAAAAACCTGACAATATGCATTTTATTGATACAGAATATAATTATTCATCAATCCATAAGAAACGAAGAATATTTTTTTCATCGATCCGTTGCTCAATAATATTATTTCTCCCTTATCGTCCCTTATGGATTGACGAGCATTGAGAATGTGTGATGGAATTGATCCTGTTCCCGAGATGCATTAACACGATGTGCTGTATAAATAACGCACATGCCATGCACGGTGCATATTCCAAACAATATCGTAAATGTTCCATCGTCTGGACGTCTCTACCGCATCCATTTATTTTACATGCGTTGTTCTTTCGGCGCATGAGATTACCGCGTCTCGTTTACCAATAATAGTAACTACTCGCGCGATTGGATTTTCACACATCGCACACACACACGTCCGGACAAAGAGAAGAATCGTGTTTTGATTAGTGCACGGGGCCAATAACCGACGGGTGAAATTGCGTTCGAAAAAAGGATGGTGTTAATTTTCGAATTTAACGCCATCACGAATGGGATCTGAGCGCCCTGTTCAATTTTTCATAGTTTCGGAAATATTAGTCTCTTTCAATGATCATTCCTACCCTCATTATTATTTAAATTTTTTTACCAGCATAGTCTGTAAGATAAAGAAAGAAATATAATTTATACTTTTCATTCTCACAAGTCTCGAAATGAGCATAACTCGTGTAAAATTAAATCTCTATAGGAAAGAGAAATTTTCTTTTCTAAAAAGCATTTCGATGATATAAACCCAAGATCGGAACAGCTTATAACGTATCAAGTTCAATCCTAAATTAATCGCGGGAACGGTAATGTCGGATGATAGATTCGTAACTAATTTTCGACTAACGCCGGCGGAGATATATGTATATACATAATTCCAACGTCGTGTAAGAACAGTTTAATCGCAGCGTACCGGAAGTTCCATCGTGATTACCGCGAAACGTAATTGCGAGATCGGGAAACTCCCCCCGTAGTCCCGCGAAAATTTGTTTGCTCGGTAGGAACATTAATTTGCAATACGCTGCACAAGCCGGCTTTCTCGCGCGTCGTCTGGTTACGCACCATGTACGGTGCGATACAGCGTGTTCGGGGCACGTGTTGCGAGATAAGAACTTCCGGAATTACTCAAAGTTAATGCTAACATAAACGCGGGAACTTTTAGTGTTATTGCAAGGCTCGCGGATGCCCGCCGCCAAGATTTGCTGCTACCGCACGAAAAGATTTGTACGGTTCTTACATTTATTCATCTTACGGTACGCGCTCACCCCGGGACCTGGACAGGGGAGAGAAAAATGGCACGCCCTTTACGCGAAATTATTGGAATTTGGCGAAATAAAACTTACAGAGCTCTCTGTGAGAGATAGAATGAATCAATTTTCGATGCTACTTGATAATCCATTATTAATCGACAACGCTGGTTATTATGCATCAATTATTATGTGTGTATTTTCGATTCTTTATTTTTTGTATAAAATGAAATTTATAGTATACATGACGTAAATTATTCATCGATGTCTTCAGCAAATTCTTAACATATCAATTGTAATGAGCGATGCTTGGTGAGCGTGAAATATTAATCGTTGTTACATTATCGCGGAAATTATATCTTTTGCAATTATCAACGTATGGCATTATTAATATTTTTGAATGAAACTGCATGGCAAACAGTTAATTATGATTTTATTCATATCGAAAAATTGAAATGAGAAATAAATGGAGAGTATTTAATATAGAAATATTTCGGTTTTTGTAATAATCGGTATTATTCGTAATTACTAATTACTTTTGCGATTATGACAGTCGATTACCGTGCAAAGGCCGATGCTGAATATTTCGTTAAATATTGCAATTACTTAAACTAATGGATACATATTTTATCAATTTTAATAACGATTTACGCAATATATTTACATATTTATAATAATGTTTTAATGATATTGGGGATGTTTGCGATATTGTCATTATAAAGATTCATTATTGATTATTTGAAATGATTTATTATCCGCTATTAATATTAGCCGCTTTTCCATGAATTTCTATTAATATTTTTCATTAATCTAATTTAATGATTTTATTAATTTTCAAGAAATTTCTTCAAAAGCGAATTTATCAAAAACATTATTTTAACAAATTTCTCTCTTTTTTTACTTTTTCGCGTTATGATTTAAGATACATCCTCTTGTTATTGCAAGAGATTAGCAGCCATAGCCTGTATATTCCGCAGTTTAGTCTGTATAATTCTAATTAGAAATTGTGATTAGAATTGTTGAAATGCAATGCACACAGATGATTAAATGCCTGTTTCATTCTAATTATAATCCGATATATATTATAATGATATAAAATATCTCTATATGATAAAGTTCACTTATAATTATAAGAGAAAAGAAAATCTGTATGAAAAAAGTACTATCCGTAGAATGAAACTGCAATGATAAAATCTATTAAAATCGGAAACGCGGAAACTTTCTAATAAAATATTAATTCCTTGCTCAAATTTTAGTTTCGAAATGTATCACGATATATCCATAAATATATTGCACTAATAACATTAATAATTAAATTATAACATTAGTATGATATTTGATAAGAGTGGCTATCAAGTAATCATTACGTAACGGCTTACGCTTCATTGGTTGGAAATTAGATCGGACATTCTACTACTATTAGACGACTATCTTTTTTATTTCTATTCGATTTTTCTTATCCAACCCCCTCATCTTTCTTATATCCCGCTGTATCCTTAACACGCGTTTTCACGAAGAAGAGGGTCGAATGCAAATTCGCTCGTTTCTCTTCCAGAAGAAATTCCTCCACCCACTCGCGTAGCCATCTCGGTGCCGGTTAATTCGCATAAAAACCCTTCGGTTCTTCGACCGGCGATACCGTTTTTCGGATTTACGTATCGATAAAATTCGGACTTTGCAACAAGAGCGTTGGACCTTCGAATCGCGACTCATTGGATCCTTTACGATATAGGTCAACGTTGTTTTCATGAAATGCGATTACGATTGCGATAAACGCGACTCCGGAAACTTCTAGCTTTTGTATAAAATGGGCGAAAATAGCCTCGAATTAATTCAATGCTATCTCTGCATATCCTCGTAGTAATTAAAACAGTACTGTGGAACGTTTAAGCATATTAACTCTTGGATTACCATAATATGTCAGCAATTTTGTTTAGACTGCTAAAACTGGGATAAATTTAATCTCATCCTTTATTCTCTTTTTGTATTTTATAAATTCTTTTTTAAGAGAAATATAACTTAATCATTCTTTATAAATTTTTTACTTCTTCAAAGCCTCTAAAAATACGATAATGCAATGAAAAGCAAAAATACTTTAAATTTGTATTGATATATGAAGATAGTTTATTACAAGTCATTTTCAAATAAATAAGAAAAAATTAATTTTATATTAAAAAATTAATTTTATTTAAATTAATTTTATTTGTAATAAGAAAAAAAATATTTACCTCATGTAATTTAATCAGCAATTTCTTTTAAAAGCGACAAGCTCATTTTTAATTAAGCATTAGAAACACATGAAATATTCCAATTTTTTGTTTGCTATTTATTTAAAAACAACTTGAAAGTTATAAATTATTTATCAAAAAAGTATCTCTCAATATATTTTATTTAAGACGTAGATATTTCCCGTCTCTCACATGTAGTTTAATCAATTGTTTATTTTAAAAATAACAAATCTATCTGAGAGGGGGAAGGAGGGGATAGAGAGATTTCGTATTGCACAGAACTTCCATGCATATGCCGTTTTCCGCGAACATTTACGACAATCGTATCGATAATCGGATTGGTTCAATTATCGGCATTATCGATAGTTGAAATACGTGTACATTCAACTCGTTCCTAATTTATTCACCATCGTAACTATTTGGCACCGCGTATATAGGGCTTAATCTAATCAAGCGCCGTCCTCATCCGCGTCCGCATTCGTGCCGATCGAACCGACGCACACAGCCGTTTGCCGTCATACGTGAATGGATCGTCCGCGATTTCAATCTAGCTGCTCGTGCCGCCGTTCTTGGGATATCGAGAATGAGGGAAAAAGGGAAGAGGGAAGAGGGAAGCGGAGAATGAAAGACGAAGGAAAATGCGCACCACTTTCTGCATGAAAACGTCTGAATTTCTCGGATCGCGCGTGCTCGGAAAAACCTAAATGACGGAGTTGACAAACTGACGGAAATCTCATACAAAAATATACGTGCATATATGCATAAATTGTCCTATCTAATTTCTCGGCTTTTCCAAATGCATACGTTATGATAACTTTACTCAATCAATAAAATATAGAAATATTAGCTCTAAGGAAGTCTTTAAAAAAATTATGTTTACATTATTACGTATGTATTAGATTTCTTTATAAAAAATTTTAAAACTGTCAATAATAGTAATAATATCTTTTTCTCTATTTTCTCTAACTTTCTTGATGAATATTTTATGTCATTTTAAGAGTATTAAGCATGATTGCTCTTTATGTTCATCGACAAATGACAGCAAAAAGATTCTAAGGTTCATTAACTCGCCCCTCTTTAAACATTCCATTCATTGCGAAAGCAAGGCAGAGACGAGGAATGCCAACCCTTGGAATTTTATTTGCTCCATAAGTTATCATAAGGTACCAAGTAGAAATATTACATATACAAGTATATATTTATATCTTAGAGATACAATCTTTAACATTACAAATCATCGGTCATAAAATATTTCTCTTGGCCTAATTTACACTAATTGTTTGATATGCATATCAAGTAGTAAATAATTAATAAATTGATTTAATCACTTACTGATCAAATTTAACATGAGTAGTCTAACGATTAGTCTAAAGACTTTTATCGTTCGTATCCGTCGAAAGACGATATATTGACTCTTTTTTACCAAATTTTTACAAAATAATTGTTTCGAGTTGTTTATTTTTTCAGTCATGTTAAAACAAGGAAAGCAAGATTTCAAAATTAATATACTCTTTCGTTCAACCTCATTCATATTCTCATTCTCAGACGGACGAAGCAAGTTGCTAAAGATAACAAAATAACTCGTTTTCGCGAGGGTGGCATTCAAACGTTCTCATTTCCAAAAGTCTCTCCCTCTCGGCCCGAACTTTTCTACATCGCGAAACTCATTCTCCCTTTGTCTTTCCTTTTATTTGTCTATTTGGTACTGTTCTCCGTTTCCATTATCTCAATTCTTTCTACGCTTACCATTCTGTCTTATTTGTTTATCAGTTTTTCTTTCCCGAAATATTTTACTTGTTTTTCGTAGACACGTAATATACAGTTGTGTAACAGGATCATTTATCACTTTTATCGTTTCCACATTGTTATTTTGTTGCGCGAGTAGTTAGCAAACATAAAATTTTTATGCAGACTGAATAAGGAAAAAAATATGATAATTATCTTTAATCATATTTTACCAGATATAATTTATAATCAAGATTTTCTCTACGAATTAGAGTTTTTCAATATTAAAGATGGAATTTTTCAAGTATTGCGTAACGCTTTTTGCATAATATAATAAACTTCGTCTTATGATATGATACATATCGCAGCTGCCTGCAGTCATGGATCATAAGGGCAGACAAGCAAGGATAAATCAAGATCTCTATCTGGCTAATCATGAGTAGTGCTTAGCTCAATTCCGTGGAGCATTCTCAGCTAATTCTCCACTTTTGCTGAGAACCAATTCAATCAGTTTCAAAGAGAAAGATGTATATATATAATATATAAAAAAGATGATGAGAGGAAAGAGAGATAGCAACGGTATGAAAATAAATCAGTCTAAATAAAAATCGACAAGCGACTGCTGCAATTTCTTGCTTATACTGCATCTTCAATATGTCTTGTTAGGCAAACTAACGTTCTGATCAATTTGAGATTTTAAAATTATATAAACAAATACCAGAAGAGAATCCAAAAAAATTTACGGAAAAAAGTTCGGTTCAAGATAAGAATAGAAAAAGACACGTTTAATTGAGAAATTCCATTACGTTTTTAGGAATTATCGAGTAGACGTGAAATGTTGTCCGATCGTAACAATTCAAAGATAATTTCGTGAAATGAAATTATCCACTTTTCAGTTATTTTAGATTTAGTCCGATTGCTCGCGTTGGAATTGGACATAATGTGTTGCTCTTTTATAATTTACATATATATTTCTTTCTCATGTGTAATCTGTATATGTATGTCTTTTTCATATATAATATGTATAATATATGTGATTATAATATACATATAATCTTATATATAATCTCTTATATAATTTTTTAAATTATTCATATATATTTTAATAAGATATAAACGTTTTCAATCATTTATTATTCACTTATTTATCATATTATTAAGATTAAGAATAATTGAAACAGTCGTCAGATAAATGGAACGATTTTTTCATGATAAGATATAAATAGTTCATATTGTATTATAATTTTTTTTAATATGATATACGATATCCTTACTTAATAATAATAAGAGATTGTTAAAAAATTATTACCATTAAAATTATTTATTTTATTATTAAAATTTTATTAAACTTTTATTATCTTATTGATTTTATATATCGATTGATTAATAACATTTGTATTTTTCATGTTCACTACTCTCTTTCCTCAAAGCAGACTCCTTTCGTATGCTTTGCAAAGGATATTAATCGTGGTCTCTGAAATTCTGCAATTCAGAAGGGATTACACATACACATGCATAAGCGGAACAAATCCGTCGGTGAACGTATCTCTGAAATTAATATATGTATAGACAGTTCCCTCCGCCGCAAAAGAAATCCGAGGAGTCCGCGAGTCTGCACATGCAGGTGCAACAATACGCCCGTATGCATGTAAACACAATCGGTAATGCACCATCTCAATCTCGAATAAATACGCGTAAAGCTAGTACATTTTTGCGATAATCCAATCTGTTGGATATTTTACATAAGTTATGATAATCGTAATTAAATGATTCACATTTTGTGAAGCTTGCAAATAAATAAAAATGATAATAAACGAAAGAATCAAATTTTTGTCAAAGAAAAAAAAATTTATCCGTTATATTAAATGTGTATTTATATATTATTATTAATCTATTATTAATACATATCCTCTTTCATCCGGAAAATTAATTGATACTTGCGATATTTTTTCTATCAATTGTAATATTTTCCTTGAAAAATCCCGCGACCATAAATCGACTTTAAATCAATATTTCGTTTCGAGCAAATCATAATTCCACCTCATCCAAAGAGACAGAAAAAGCCGACAAAATCCACTTTTCCCAAAACTTTACCAAACTGGGTTCTAACGTGAACTAGTTTTACCGGAGCATGAAGGAAGAAACGAATTTACCATCGTCGTCTTTTGCATATACACCCTCGCCGAGGCTTTCTTGAGAAAGGCCAGCTCATCTTGCCAGATTTCCCTGATGTCTTTCCTCTTCGCCGCTTACCATTCCGACTTGGTTCAGCGGTGATGGAGTCGTTCAAAGGTTTCCACGGTAACTGAAGATTCTTGAGGACACTAGAAAATTGTGTATAATCATGAGAAGAACGTCGGAAAAAATTCTTCAGATCGTTTCACAATGTAACATGAGAATATGGAGACTTTAGATGCACCGAGTAGATAATTTTTCGTTTTGTCTTGCTCTTTATACGGAACATTTTCAAGCATCTAAAATTATATCCATATAAAAATACGCTCTATACGGAATTATCTAACATAACAAAGAAATTAATTTTTTATAAATTATTCGAATATAAATTTGTGTATTTTATATCTGAAAATTGCTCTTTAAAGTTTTGTTTTTTCTTCTTTCAAGAATAAGATAATCAATTTTAACAAGCATCGAAACACCGAGATAGAGTCAAACGCAACGAGATAATCTTCCATAAACGGCAACGCCGTGTATTTTGACAATAAAATCTCGATGGTTCGCCGTTTGTGCGCGAGCAATCTCATAACGTCGCGGTTTTTACGAGTGGTCGGACATTGTCTCGACGGATTTATACAAGATCGATAAAAATATAGAGCGTCTACGACCGAGACGAGTCGAGTAGGCACCGACTTTTGTGGCACGAAGATAGCGAAGCGCTGCCTCGCTATTATTCCGGTTTCTGGTGTGATGCACGTGCTCCCACGGTTATTCGCTCCGGCTATGCATATGTGCACATGTGCTCGCATACACGGTTGCTGTTTCTACCTACGAGCTACGAGTACACATCGGCGCAGTTATCAATGCGAGATTATGCATATAGACCGCGGCGTCATGATTATTGCGATAGAATATGCTCGCTGAATACGAATTTGTAGTCTCTCGACCTCCCCTCCTCTCTCTTCCTCTTTCCTTCTCTCTTTTTCTCTTTCTCGGTGTGTATAACTTCCCGATTAATATAGAATAGTTTGTGCTGATTAAAAGCGCACGACATTTGATCTCATTTAGCAAGAATATTACACAGAGAATTGCAATTCTCGAGATAGTTCAGACGGGATGATTAAAATTTCAATATGCCCCAGACCGGAATTTTCAATCATATATTCTATGTTTTTAATCATATTCTACATCTCGTGCTGCTCTATACAAAATTCTCTATATAAAGTACCAAAGATGTTATGCATTTTATTCACGACTCTCCTCGTTTTATTTATTGAAGGACCAACAGTTTAGAAGCAATAATAATCTATTATTATTATGAGTTTGCAAAAGTGTCTAAGGCTTGTACAGATCGACAGCTTCGCGATAATTATTTTCCAATTCGCGATACGAACATGATGGGAGTCGCGAAATGACCTCGTATCGTCGAACCATTTCAATCTTATTCACGCATATATATGACCATGTAAGCACATGGCGAATCTGCGGATATATGTATGTCAATGCTGCTGCTCCAGCGGTAGCTCGGAAAACTCGCGTCTCGCAGCATTTACCTGATTGGGCGAATTGGTTCGTATTATATCTTTCGTGAATCTGCTATCGCGATTGCTCGAAACTTCCTTCTTCTTCCGTTCTTCGGTCCCGCTTACACTGCGCTCTCCAACAAACCCATACAAATGCATCGACACATGGATGTACAGGCTGCCTTAAAATCGATGAATATTATTTTAGTTATAAATTTCAGAGCGATTTCTCTTTGGCCGACAATAATACGATATTTTATATAACATATGATATTTATTGATGTGTATTATGTTATTTTATATCATATAATAATATGTATTTACATATATTTATTTACTTTTATATCATTATATATTTTATAATATTATATATAATAAATTATAAATCAATTTTATCTTATATAACACTATATATTGTACATAATATTATAAAACAAGATTAAAATTAAGATGAAAAATTTTATCTATAATATACTTTAATTCATTTTCAATTTTCAATTTTTAATTGTTGTGTAATTATCGATCTTTTATCTTTTAAGGTACTTTCATTTTTGTCAATTTTTCCTCTGATTTTTGTAATTGAAAGGATACACTCGGCACTTTGAAACATCCTGTATACTCCCGTTCATCTATATCGATGGCGTGCGAGCAGATACGCGGAGGAAATTCGTGTATTTCTCCTCGATTTCTTAAAAATTATATTCGGCCCAATTTCCCGAAATTGCTGTCTTCCCCGACGGTAGATTTGCTCTACTTGCACGGACCAGATGGCGCGTCCTCGTGAACGAAACGATTCGCAAGCTTTCGGGATTCCGGGCACCTTTCGTTCTCTCGTCCTCGTCGTCGTCGTTGTCGCCGTCGTCATCGCCGTCGTCTTTGTCGATTCTATCCGAACCGCTCGGAGAGAACGCGCAGAACGCTAAAACGGCTGTCCTACGTGAACGATTTCCCAAATGCGCGTATGGGTTAATTTACGGCATCCCTCGACTCCTCCGGAGATTTTCGCCGAGATCTTCTGCATGAACGCAAAAGATTACGGAGATGCGATTGCTGTAAATCGTATCCGATACGATGTAATCTTGCATTCTGTCTCCTCGACTGATCCAACGTTGATAGAATCTGCCATTTTCTGGCTGTTGCTGAGATTTTTTCGCTTCAGCTTAATTCGCTTTAATACACGATATAATATTTATTCTCTTAGATTTACGCGCAAAATACGAAACAAATCTACCTTGAAATACATTAATATAAGAATATTAAAGTCATGTTATCGTTTTGTTTTTGCATAGATGGAACGTACATTTTTTCAGGTTTTTTATATTTTATATAACAAAAAAAATAATATAAATAATAATAAATAATATTAAAATCATATAAATACAAACAAAAATTCAAACTTAATTATTGCACAAATTAATCTCAAAATGTATAATATTTTATCGATACTTATATAATATGATTCTATCTATTTTCTAACTTTTGATATAATGTATATTTTTTATTACCTTTCTTATTGTTATTTTTAGTACACATACATTGCGCATGTTAATTTATTCTAAGATCTACGACAATATATCTTATTTATAGTTGTATTCGTTACATGGCTTTCTTATCGATATGCATCTGTGCATTTTCTCCTTGTTGAGATTTCATTTTTGATTAGGCTATTAAAATCGACTAAAGTTATTCACTTCGGTGAATCATTTGTAATGAAAGAGTAATCGGGACTGAATGAAAAGGCAAGGAGTCTCATTGTAAAATCTCAACCGCAACAAATCTCATTATACTTGGCATCGTTTCAATTGGTATCTCTAACAAGATACATGACAATGGGACAGGATTTATGAACTCTCGAATGCAATTACATTTATTGTCCTTCCTCTTATGTTAGACACACGTACGACGACTAAATCTATTTTATTCTATATTTTCTTTTTTTTACATCAAGAGTATGTAATCGTGATTGTAATAATGCATGAATAGCAAAATTGGACATTACTGCATAAAAATTTCAATCACCCTCAGATATCGGTTTATCAGATAAATGATAATTTTTAGTCAATCTCTTCTAATGATAAACCGTAAAAGGAAATAATGTTTAATTACGATATAAACGCGGCATCGAGTTGGTTACCACTAATTATCAATTCATACAGAGTAATGCAACGTAAAAACATAATACCGTGCAAAATTATCACGAAACGAGTTACAACGAAACGTCGATGCGCTATCACCCGCGTGACCCGATTTCCGCGCTTTAATATTTCGCGCGCGCGAATTTCTCGTTTTTACAAAACATGAATATGTAATATGCCTTCGAAAATATAGTGCATATACCATGCATTGCATTTAATTTTTATCTTAATTAACGCGACAATTATTACACGTTATTGAAAAAAGTATATTACTATTTTAATAGAATACTATTATATTAAACTAACCACTCGGCAAATTACGAGCGGATAACATGCAACGCGTGTTTTCTGGCGCGTGCAGTTACTTTTTTTTCGCAGACGCAATTTAGTTATTACTCTTTCACGAATATACGTACATACAGAATAAAATTCGTCCTAAAATTCAATATTTAAGTTTCACGAATTGAAAGGTAAATATCTCATGCTCGCATATCTTCCTTTTCAACATTCACTTTTAATCATCGTAATGAAAACTGTCAACGTGTTAAAAACCGTTCTTCCGGTTAACAAGCGAAATAATGGACGAATATATAGGGAGTTAAAGGATTGGCTATTACAGTACACGAGTAGAGATTTTATGAGCCATCCTTTTTTCTCCTCCTGAACGGTTCGTACAGATTACGTCGATATCGAGCTCTTGCTCGTGCTTCTTGCGGCTGATTAACGTGGAGATTAACTCTGTCATCAGTTTCTCGCCCGGGTTAATATCAAATTCCCCGAATCGCGAACACGTGAAATCGATCGAGACGCTTTTCGGGTATGACGCGAGCAGAGATTTAAGCTGTCTTGCATGAGCCAAGAAGGCGACGTTTATGCAAAATGGATTGTCTCGACTATCGCAGCATCGAGATGTCATTGTAAGGGGAAAAAATTGACTGTTCAAAGTGCATCGATCGGAAAAAAGTGCGTTATGTATTCCGCGCGCGATGTCGTTCGTCGCTGGAACAAACGCCAAAACAACGGCCGTTCCAAAGTTCGCGAATTATGCGTTGGCGTTGCCCTCTCTCTCGCGGCACGTAACATTTTTATTGCGGTCTCATTATTTTCGGCGAGGGAGATAAGATGGAATCGTGCACGTGTCCCTTATAAATCGCCGGATGCAATGAATATGGAATATTGATCGCATGACATTAATGGAAATAGTATTTCTGGATGGCTCTCTGAACGGATGATTAAAGTCTCAATTTTTTTGCGAAGCTGAATTTTTAATATTGATGGACATACGACATTTTCTGATTCGTGCTATTCTACATTGAGATAAAAGATGTCATGCAATAATATTGGCATTTCGAGGCGAATTGATGTGTATTTCTGATACAACATGCAGTTTTTCTCTTGGCTATATTATTTTTAATACGAACGAAATATAATTTAATCCATTTACAGATGTCTCATGTCCTTTGGAAAGTGCAATAAAAA
This sequence comes from Camponotus vicinus, assembly GCF_025532165.1. NCBI lineage: Eukaryota > Metazoa > Arthropoda > Insecta > Hymenoptera > Formicidae > Camponotus > Camponotus vicinus. The sequence goes on from NW_028141947.1 coordinate 712,141, forward strand.
GAACATGCATAACGTTCTGATATCATGTTATTCATTGCTAAAAATATTATTGCACATTTCAAACCGAAAAGATAGAAAATCGTTTATTTAGCCCGAACTGCAGTCCAGTTTTTTTTATCTATTATTCTTCAAAAATTATTTTATTCCTGTATATTTATGAGTCAAAAAAGTACAATATAACTAGGATGCATGTACTTAGGGATGAAAGATAAAACTGTCATATCAAATAAAACTGCAAATTAATTTGACAAGCACAAACCGATTTATTCTGCATACAACTGCGCGACTCAAATAACTCAAAATTGCTTCGTCTTCTTTTCTTCGTGTAGACTATACATTATTATGCTTTATATTCTCTGCGTGCGTACTCTGCATATTTTCAAGAGAAAAAGAGTCTCAATTATCCACTTGTGCGATCGTTACTGCTCGAGTCATCTAAATTAGATTATTTACATTTTTTTCCATTTAATAATATATCTAATCACGCCACAAAGAATCCCGTACATTTTATATGAAAAAAGTGGCTTTGCTCAAATTGGCCGAAATTGATATATGTTGTAGTTTAGATGGTGCTGATCAAAAGTTTCTTCGGACAAAAAGTTCGAAAATAAAAAGTATAAAAGATATGATTATTTGAAGTGAGTGATATTGAAGTTTAAAAAACATCTATTTTTAAATACATAAATTAAATTAATATATTAATTTAATCTATGTATTTAAAAACAGGCGTTTCTTAAACTTCAATACCACTTACTTCAAATCATCATATACCACCTTCAAATCATCTATCTTTTATACTTTCAGACTTTCATATTTTTGGACTTTTTATCCAAATAAACTTTTGACCAACACCATCTAAACTACAACATATTTCAATTTGAACCAATTTGACCAAAGTCACTTTTTTCATATAAAATATGCAGGTTCCTCTTTCGCAGTTTATTATTTTCTGATGTATATATTTTCTTTATAAAATAAACAGTGAAATAGTTAATAGAAAAATATTAAAAAATTAAAAATATGCTTTATGCTAAAATATGCTTAAATGTGCTAAAATATGCTTAAATGTTTATAAAATTATAAATTAATGATTATTGATACATTAAATAATTTTGATCAATAAAATTGTAGAGAGAGAGAGAAGAAACATATAATAATATCTTTATTAATTAAATAAACGCGCAACATTTTAGTAGAAATTATAAAAGTAGTCCAGTAAGTGAAATCATGTAAGATATCATAATTTCTCTGTCTATGATATATAATGTCGAAAGAAAAAGAAAGAGAAAAGAAGAAAAAAAAACAGTATATTTGTCAATATCAAAGTTTTGTGGCCAACTGTGTCAGCACGTTTTGGGACGGTGTATGCTGTAAATCAATAAATCGATTTCTGTGCGATGAAATACTGTATAGAGATGAAATGAACCTATCGAATCAATCGGATAACAAACCCAGAAACAAATAACAAATAATGATGTTACGAGAGTTTTTTATACAGAAATTTTTCTACGAGACATCTCAAATAAGTGCAAATTATTAATACCGGAAATATAATTTATTAGTTTTCTAGTCATATCTCGTAGAATATTATAACATTTTTTATCAAAAATCGATCGATTGAAGCTGCAATCGTGTCATGATATTATTTACTGTCAAGATATAAATTAAGATATTACACATTACAGATATTAACAAGCTAAAAGATAACATAATAATCATAATTTTATGATTGACTGAATGATGTTAAAAAACAATATGTCGTATGAAAATTTTCGGAGGATTTTAGGTTTATTCCAATATATTTGGGTTTAAAATAGACAGCTAGATGGAAATTGAGATTCAGTAATCTGTTCATATCAGTCGGATTAATCATAAATACGTAGTGTCATAGAGCCAACACTTCAGTATCGGTACACATAGTACCATAGGTTCATCTCGTTGAATACTAAGTAGATAATCATCCTATAAATTACAAAACAAATCATTAGAAATGATAAACTGCAAAATATGTTATAAAATAATTAACAAATCGATAATAATCAATCAATACAAATCGATATTATTTCCATGTTTTGTTCGAGTGCAACGTCTTTAGAAAGCATAATTGCATCCAAGTATTAATCCTTTGCATTGAAATCGAAGCAAATATAAGTAAAACTTTTAAATAGAAAATTTTAAAGTATATAATATAAAAAGCGTATAAAAAGCGTAACATTTTAATAGCAAATCTTGGAAGATTACATCATTATATATATATTTTAATAAATATTTTATTAAGAATTTCTCTCCATAAAGAGGGCATGTAATGTAATTTTAAAAATTCGAAAATTATACTCTCTCTCTCTTCTCCTTTTCGTTTTCTTTTTCTTTCTCTAAGTAGCAAAGTCCAATAAAATTTTCATAGAGTGAAAACTCGAAATTCAATAAGAAAGTACAATCTATTTATATATTCTTACAGCAAAAAGCAAATTTAATTAATTAACAGAGCTAGTAAGTATTTCAGAGAGAATAATGTTTTATCAAATAATATGCTGAGAGAGTAAACTTTTAGCTTTTAAGAAGCTTTATACATGCATCACCTACGAGGGCCCTGCGAAAGATAGATCTTAGAATCTTCGAGATCGTTAAGACTTTCGACGAGGCTGTATTGCGCCTTCTCGACTGCTCCGGGCTCTTACCGGAAACTTTATGCGAGGAAAAGTAAAAAAAAAAATACAGAATAGTTGTTGCAGCCGTGGAATACTTTGTAAAGAATTTTCTGGTCAAGTGGTCATTGTTGCACGCGTCTTTTTGAGACAAAATATCGAATAAATCAATCGATGGAAATATCTTTGAAAAAGCCAGATTTGAAAATAATATCTATGCGTATATTTTATTTTTATAAAATTGAATTATGAAACTTTTTTTATTAATCATTTCTACACAAATTTTAAGATATTGTTTATATGTATAAAATAGTAAGGAAATTAATATTTGGCAAATTTTATTTCTCTGTTCGAGCTTCTATATTAGAGCGCATAATTAAGACAAAATAATATATAAAATTAATAAATCAGAATATATATATGTTAAATTTATTATATACATACATAATCATGTGTACCAAAAATACCATCTTCTTTCGCCATATTGGGGGAAATTATATTTTTTGTGATAAATCTAATATCAGTCATACATTTTTCAATCTTCCGACGATCGATATGCAATTAAAACGTTCGTTAATTTAATTTCGTAAATATATCTATCATTAGTACTGACAGATCACATTATAATTACGTATGAATTATAATTATATCATAATGAAACTAGCGACTCGAATAAAGATAAAACGTTTAAATCTCTCTTGTTAAAATTACCTTTGCAATTAGAATAAACTATTAAAAGTTTAAGTCGCCATCATAGAGCAATTTTGTTTTTGTTTGGGTTTAATTTTCGATTAATTGAACACTTTTAATTTCAGAAAGTGAGAGATACATTATGTAAATTAGAGGAATGTCATAGCATCCTCTATAGTATCTCCTTACTCGATTACATTACCGTGTCGAAATGCTTAGAAATTAATAGGTACAGACTTGGGAAGCCATAATTCGTTCTAGCATGCGATACCGATGCAAACACGGGGAGATGCTTTCGCCGGCGATTTATTCGAGGAGAATTAACCGCAATGACGTTCACAGGTGGGCCATCTCGCATATGATGCATCCGCAAATAGTGCAGCCGTGTGTCTATACACCGCACGTGTACGCGCGTGTGTTCCCGAAGGAGGCGTTAACGCAATGCACACAGTCCCGATCCCTCGTAAATGCGCGATGCCGCCGAGGCGATATGCTCGAATGCAATTTCAGCTATTAGTATAACTTAACACCGCTGCGCGCGATAGAATCTACGGTAAGTAATACAGCAGGACAGTAACACGTGTATATGACGCGTATATTGCCAGCTGATGCATCAGGAAGATGTGGGTGCAGGGAGAAAGAAAATTTCAAGTGAAAGTTAAGACTCTCCAGAACACATACGATGCATTCCACATGTGTTTCCTCGAGCGATTTTCGCGGACAGAATTCTAGTTCAGGATCTAGGAAAAATCTAATGTCAAATTTTTTGTAGAGAAAAATCAAGGTCCAAATTAATCAAAGAGCTCCGTGAATTAAAGGAGATACGAAGCAGAGTCTATAAATGTATATCGTCAATGAATCGCCTCTTGGTCTCAATTTCTCGTTAACGTCTCTCGCGTAATCTCTCGCCCCGACCCAATTAGATTAAGATCGCTTCGTCAAGAATCGCGCGACTTTCTCGGCGCTGTGTGCTTGGAAATCGACCGGACGGTGAACCCGTTCGTGCGAATATCCAACTGTTCGCGAAAGTCCGTTACACGGGATAATCGGGTCGAAGGGAGTCAATTGCGTGTAATCGACCTGGCGCGAGGTACCAAATCATCGCCGCGGGGTTCGCCAACAGGCCGCGGGAAAAAAGAACCGAAAGAGAGATCGCACCGGGGGAGGAAAAAAAAGGAGGAACCAATCGCAGCAAGCTCTAATAACGCGAGACGAGGTCGAATAGACAAGGAGGAGAGGGAAGGGAAAGGGGGAGAGAAGCGTGAATCGTCGTCGCTATCGTATCCTCAAATCGGAAACCAATTTGAAAGCAATACCAGCGCTCATCGTCGCGGCTTATCTGATGAAGGGAGTTCGAACAAAACGCTCTCGGATCCGGCCCCGATGATTCCGGGCCGAGCCTACCTGAGACGATTTGACGCCTCTCTCTCTCTTCCTCGGTATTTAAATCGGTTTCTCCTATCCGGCGAGGCGATCCGTGACTCTCGTTCCCGCTCGCCGCGATTTCGTTCATGGATGAGGCTCGAAGACTAAAATACGATCGTGCGCCTCAGATTGCGCGACGTAAATATAATATCTCTGAGAATGATGGAACTCTTATTCGCCGGGTTTCTTTTCCGCTGCCAGAAACGATTTTACTACGGCTCGCGCGATAAATTATTTCCCGCGAGATCGCTTTCGAAATCATCGGAAATGTCGGCGGTAAATTTGATCTAAGCTTCCGGCCCGTACGATTTCGTTAGGTAACGCTTCGACGAGCAAGCTCGCGCGGGTGTCGAGGCTCATGGACTCGCTAGGATCGGGATGAAAAGTGACAAACGAGTGGGTTATAAATTCCGGGGTCCTCTTTCACCCACTGCGGGACGATTTCGAGAAGCACGTTCCACGCCCTCGGCTCTGCCTCCCAAGTAGTTGTAAACGAAGCACGTGATGTCGTGCCCACGGATGCGTACGAGCCGACTTCACATAAATCTGTGAAAACAAGGGGGGAAAGAGGGGGATTCAACCTGAAATCGTGGAAAAGATGAGAGAGGGAGGGAGAGACGAGCGAAGGACCTCAGAATTTGCCTAATTGGACAGTGAGATTTTCCTTTTTTCACATCGAGAAGCAACATCCTCTTGGAAAAAAAAGTTGGAGAAATTTACGAGTATCCACCGATTTTCTTTAGCCTTTGGATATTAAAAATTTACGGTTCTTAAATACGTCCTTTTGCTCTACGCGGCTGCGAGTCCGTACAGAACTCGCTCCATTATATCCTATTATTAGAGGATCGATCCCATCGAGAGAATTTTGTGGCGTGCACGTGTATCCCTGCCTCTCTCTATCGTTTACGGACTTTTACTTTTTCCTTCGAAACCGAAGATAATTCAATTTGCGGTGATCCGGCATGATTAAACGGAACGCCTTCCTTTCATATCCGCAGTCAATTGTGAACACGCGCGTATACTAAAGATGATTAAGGACCGAAGAAAATATTCTTTGTCAAATATGTAAGTCCTCTCTCTTTTGACATAACATTACAAATTATAATATATACAACAACCTATAAGAGCGCATCTTGGTTGCGTATAATAAGTTTTATAGTCTCAAACACTTTGACATTTTAAATTTTATAAACGTCAACCAGCATCTCGATAATTACATTGACAAATTTGCAATTTTTCACTTTTATTCGTGGTCACGAAATATATATTTGTGAGAATAAAAAAAAAGAAAAAGAAAAAATTCTCTCGATTGCTACGAACGTCGACGTGTTTGCGCGGAAATAAACCGACAGGTTGAAGGTGAAAAATGCGAGCGGAGAAGCAAATCGAGTAGCAAGGAACGACGAAGACGCCAGGGGCGTTAGTTAACCGATGAAATAATTTACCGTGGAAATTGCGCGCCTTTTCTTTTTATCTTCTACTAGCTGTAGAAGAAAAACGTTGTCGAGGAGCGAGTATGAAAGCAATTTGTGTTTGCATGAAGAGAGATAATCGGAAGGATGCTGAGAAAAATTTAAACTCAAGGATCATCGACATTCTCTCGCAGGATACTGTTAGAACTATCTCGAGTAAGATACGATAACACGAGAGAGAGAGATGAGATTTATCCTGCAAGGATGTTTGTCAGTCTCTTCTTGCGAAATGTTCTTTGATTCATTGAAATTTGCTCGTTTCTTTTATTTATTAGAGTTTTAATTTAAATTTGACGCCGATTCTAATTATCGTATATTAATTACAATATATTGTAAATTATTCTATCCTTAATCAAGTAAAAATTAATTATATTTATACCTTTTCTAATAATTTAATCTTTTTAGTGTATTATTAATTTTAATAATAAAAAATAATAATAATAATAAAATAATTAATAAATAATAATAAAAAATTAATAATAATTAAATAATAATAAAAAATTAATAATAATTAAATAATAATAAAAAAACTTGACACGTGCATTTCAGTGTAGTATAAAATATTATTCTATACAATTTCACTTGTGAATAACGAAAAATTTTCATCCGTTAAAATACGCGTATTATTGCAACAAAACGCATCTATATATGCGCGAATTTCATAAATCATTATTCCTGCTTCAATATCCGTTCGTTTTTTTCCAAGTATTTTTCCAAGGAAATCCGGTTTTGAATTGTACTTCGATATCCACTCTGCGTGCTATTATACTCGTTCGATTCTCGCTACATTTCTCGAAGGCAACATGCGACTTCTTTTGATACCTGGCAAACGAGACTCTGCCAAACACATTGCCGTCATATCGCGCGATACGAGCGTCGTGAACGTTAGTTTCAATATCGGAATTGTCAGTCGGCTCCTTCTCGTACTACGAGGAGATTGTCGTTACTAGTCGCACACATGTAAGAACGTTTCTCTAACATTCTTCTAGAAAACCGAGCCGACACAGCGACGGTTTCGTGCGATGCGTGCGAAGGTAGCGAGGTAAATTTTACATCAGCGTGATTCCGAGAACATTGATCCAACATTAAACATATCGAACACGACTTGCTTCCAGTAGATTCAGACGCTAGAATTGTGCGAAGTTTGACAGTGAACTGACAGCGAGCCTCTACGATGCATTATTCACGCCTATCCGGATTACCTGACTGCAAAATTTCCGAATATCTAGTCTGATTGCGATAGTTTGAAGGCAAATGTGATGTTAAATCGTGGCGCTAAAATAAGATTAAATATTCCAGCTGGATATATATGATTACTTAAAAATCGAATATTTTTTTTATTTTTCACACATTATTGAACACTTGAGATTGTATTGTAAATAGCACGAATTCTCATGCTTGTTTTAATGTTCTCTTAGAATATATTAATTTATTATTACATATTATTTATAAAAAGAAAACCGTGCAAAGTTGGAAAAAGCGTAAAGAGAATTTATTATCAAATCATAAATGTTATCAAAGTTGCTTGCAATAATAGCTTTTTAAAAGTGAATTTTAAAATTTAATTACACGAGCGGGGTGTGTGAAAACGGTGTCTTTGAGAGGCGGGAATGATATTCGCTAGAGAAATTCAATTTCATTTAATGAGAAGAACAGAGATGTTTAGACTTGTAGACAACCATGCGAGAAAGTTTCGCGTCGGTTTCGCAAACGAGAGAAAAACAGCTCTGCACTGGGAGGTCCATGGAGATTTTATCATCTAACTATTGGGCGGTTACACAGCGCGCACGAACATCGAAGTAATTTACTATATATATATACTAGATTATATGAGGCTCGATATATTTGAGATTTTGACTAAGCAAATGATCCGGAATAAAAAGTGACGCTTTATGGATCTCCGTAAAAATAGCAAAATTTCTCTCGAGTCTTCCTAAAGCCGCTCGTATCTATTCAAATGAAATTTGTCAAAATAAGATGTTATTATTTATATTATTATTATAAATTATGCTCACAGACAGCTTAGATTTTCAGACTTGCGATCTAATTTATTCTAGGACAAATATTTTGTTATCAATGTTTGCTGAGACTAAAAATCATTGACATGTGATATTAAAAAAATGAGATTATAAAAGTTTCAAATGTATCATTAATCAATATCAATGATATATTTCAGATGTAAAAAATAATACTTAATGTTAAAAAATTATAGTTCTTGTTGTAATAATTGATATTTTTTTCACTAATTTAAAGTAATTCAACTTTGGTAGTTTAATTTAGCTTTTTTTCGCATGTCAATAAAATTACAAAAAACTATATTAATGCAATTAGTATAAATATTGCATATAGATACAAAATAAAAATAAAAATAAGTTCACAAATAATTCAATAAGAGAGATTTGCTTTTTATGGATTGTAAAATAGATTGACATATAGTGAATAATATAAATTACGTAGGTAATGTTTTAAAAATATTTCATTTAATTCTAACAATCATGTATAAAATGAATATAGAATTGTAGTAGAAATTTTTCTGCGGGATATTCATGTATTAACTGCATTTCACTTTGTTCTGGCCATTTTTAATTTAAAGAGATTTTGCAAGGATATAAAGCACTCTTTAAATTTTTTTTTTTAATTTGACCTAGCAATATTTTATTAAACTATGTTACTGTTATTCTTTTGTATTGCATTTGATTCTTCATGGATGATTCTCGATTATACGATATCTAAACAGATTGTCGTGCCCACAGGCCATCGAGGGCTTGATTCATGATTTCGCCAGACTATCAGCGATTTATGAGGACGCCCGTAGTCATGTCGCTTAAAATCAAACTTCGTTCCATAGAGCACAGAATACTCGTAACATTTCGATTTTTCGATCGTGATTGTCGTTCTTTTTTCCTCTCAAACGCGCACGAATACGAGGGCAATTTTGAGTTAAATTTAAGTTATATTTGAGTTATAGAAATAAAATAGACTTTCACAACTTTTCAATATATTTATATATTTATATTTATTAATTATTTAATATATTTATATTTATTAATTAAATGGATTTTTAAAAACAACTAATAAAAAAATTTTAAAAATTAGCTATTGTTAAAAATTATTACTAATAAGTTGTGAGTAAAAAAAATGATAATAAATGGAACGTAAGCAAAGTTTTACATTTTAAAATTTAGCATACGATACAGGTAGAAGAGCTAGTTTTTTTGCTCAAACATCGTATTTGAACACCTGTATATACTTACGAGTACAACGTAAGAGAGTAATATACTTAACAGAGAAAATATATATGAATAAGTTTCAAGAGAACACATTTTATAATATATACATGAGGATAATAACTTACGTCGCATAATAATAATAACGTCAAAAGGAAATGTAATACGGAAGCTTGTAATACAAAGGAGAATGCTCATAATATCTTATCGTATCCGCTTTATCTGAAGCATCGGGAAACGCTACGCACATGAATGCATATATATATTATGCATGTAGGGAAAGCGACTACATCTTCCACAAGGATGGTTTGATCGACTCGTAACCGCCACTTTTGTCGAGACTCCTGAATAATATATCGTGTTAGGGTTCTGAAGTGCTCCTTATCCTCTGCAGCTAGTTCAATATCGACGAACCTGCTTTTAAACGACAATCTTGCGAAAAGTCCTTCCGAAAATCTTTACAAAGTGTCATAACGATTTCCACGGTTGTCGATCTACAGCGATAGACTTATATCGACTTGAGAACTTTGTTCGTCCAATAATAATATTACTTGGTCGCTTGACCGAGTAATATCGACAAAACATTGCAATCGCGAAACTATTTATCGATTCATATAATTTTATAATGTTACAAGAATAAAGGAGGAGAGAAAGAGAAAGCGCGAGAGAGAGGCCGATGAAATAAAACAAACATTACGACATTTCAAAATAAAGGTGAAATATAGATAGATATGTTTTTAACGGTGCTATTATAAATAATCTTTTTGAAAACATAACGAGTCAAAATTGCGAATTATATTTATTTTATTTTTATATTTATAAAGCAAGCAAAAATATAATTATAAATAGATAACGTGAAATCGGTGAGAAAATATCGCAATTTTGTAAATATGAAAATTATAATATAAAGATAAAACAATAGCATCGCGAGCCATTTATATCTTGTACGATTCTAAAAATAATGTGTTGAATAATGATGTATCTTTTATATGCATATATCCCGGAGCTGTGCATTAAATCAGTTTATTCCGAATAAGTACATCGGAGAAATGCATTGGTGGTACATGACGGTAGTGGGATCGTTTTTCATTATTTTCCAGTCTCCAACTTCATAACAGTGTAAAAGCATTGATTCCAACAAATAGACACAAGCGCACACAAGCAACTTTGATAATCATTTACATTAATGAACATTTCGCCGATGACTTTGACCTTTACATATGTTATAGGAGTGAGGATGCTGATTAATTTTTCTGTTTGTTTTATTTGGCGGCCTCTTATAGTTCTTAAAATATTTAACACAAAAAGTTTAGTGATTAAAATGTAATTTTTTGACTCCATATACATTAAATACACACACTACATGAGCTGTTAGTGTATTAAAAAAGGCTACGCCCTTTCCTCTGCATCCCTACCTTGAAAAAAAGTTTCCATTTTGTGTAATACATAAGCATAATGCAATTTGGATTATATAATATAACCCAAATCAAATTTTAGTCGTAACTCAGAAATAGGAAGCCCATAATTAAATGTAGAGCAAATTAAATAACAGAAACACTCGGAATATATTTGGAATATATTGTTATAAACAAATACCTGATACATGTAGTTTGTGTAATAAATGTATATGGTGTCAGAAAATTACGTTTTAATCACGTTAAACATTTTTGATTAAATATCTCATAAACTATAAGAGACCGCCAAATAAAAAATAAAGAGAAAAATTAATCAGCATCCTCACCTCTACAACATATGTAAAGGTCTTCAGCGAGGTGTCCGTAATGTAAATAATTCTTTTTTGAATATTTTATTATAAATATTTTAAACATATTAAAATAAAATCCAGAATATTTTATATATATGTTATACTAATGTAATTTATATTATACTAATATAATTTAAAAACTTAGATAATTTATAACGAAAGAGAAAGAGAGAGAGAGAAGCGTTATGGAGAAAATAAAAAAAGGACAAGCAATATATAATATATTCTGAATGTAAATGATAAATATAAATGATAAATAATTTATAAATTATTTACCGCATATCGTTGCTCCGTACGTTGCCCAGTGCTGTTTCAGACTTGCTGTTTAACTCCTTTGCTATTTCTTCGTTGCACTCATATTCACTTCACACCCGAAAACAAGATTAATTATATACGCAACGACTGTGAGACACTTTGCACGGCACTCCCGATCGCGTAATAATTACAATTAAAAGTTTAGCAAGTATTAATTATAATTATCATAACGAATTACGTTTCAATACTAGCCGCGATTGCGTTTTATTGTTAAAGAGAAAATTTAACAATATACGAAATATTTCGCTCCTTACTCCCCGAATGTTGCCGTGCGAATGATATCAAGGCCGAGACATAAACACAACACGTCATACACCGCCAAGGCCGAACGTGTTATTGTCCATACATTGCTGAAATATTTTACGTACTTTAACATATACACGAAATATTAAAGTGTATAGGAGTGTTTTAGATTATATAGATTAATTAAATAATATATTTAATAAAGGATTAATGTATCACGAAGCTCATTACGTTAATTACTTCGATTTATGATTCGATTGTTTTGCAGTGCGTTTTGAATTTAAATTATATTTAAATAAATTGAAAAATAGAACGAGATAAAGCGTCGCAGGACATGGGAGATTAAGAAGTTTTAATTTATTTCTGATATAGCTTGTGTGCTCGAGCTGTTTTTAAACTGTTTACGTGATTACGCATACGAGCGTATTTTTTATTATTATACAAGTCGCATTAAACTATAATAATATTATTAATTAACTTTTATAAATAACTAATACTTCTCGAATAATAAGTTCTCAAAGCGCATATTTCGCGTAATTTATTCATTTAATCAAATAAAAATTGTAGAAACAGAAATCTAAAATAATAAATTATAGTTTCGATGTGAAGTCGATTTTTACAAGCAGAAATTATTACTTTAATGATATTTATTAGAATTAAATATAATTTAATTGCGACGCTTTATCTCGTTCTATTTTTCAATTATTTAAATATAATTTAGATTCAAAACACACAGTGCAAAACAATCGAATCATAAATCGAAGTAATTAACGTAATGAAGAGCTTCGTGATTCATCAATCCTTTAATAAATATTATTTAATTAATCTATATAATCTAAAACACTCCTATACACTTTAATATTTCGTGTATATGTTAAAGTACGTAAAATATTTCGGTAATGAATGGACAATAACACGTTCGGCCTTGGCGGCGTGTGACGCGCTGTGTTTACATGTCACGGTCTTGATATCATTCGCACGGCAACATTCGGAGAGTAAGGAGCGAAATACTTCGTATATTGTCAAATTTTCTCTTTAACGATAAAACGCAATCGCGGCTAGTATTGAAACGTAATTCGTTATGATAATTATAATTAATACTTGCTAAACTTTTAATTGTAATTATTACGCGATCGGGAGTGCCGTGCAAAGTGTCTCACAGTCGTTGCATATATAATTAACCTTAATTAATCTTGTGTTCGGGAGTGAAGTGAATGTGAGTGCAACGAAGGAATAGCAAAGAAGAGGAAAAGCAAGTCTGAAACAGCACTGGGCAACGTACGGAGCAACGATATGCGGTAAGTAATTTTTAAATTATTTATCATTTATATTTATCATTTTACATTCAGAATATATTATATATATGCATGTTATTTATATATATCATTTATATTCAGATCATATTATACAATGCTTGTCTTTTTTTCATTTTCTCGATTCTCTCTCTCTCTCTCTCTCTCATTCTAAGTTATCTAAATTATTTAAATTTTTAAATTACTTTAGTATGACGCATAAATTACATTTGTATAACATATATATGAAATATTCTGGATGTTATTTTAATATATTTAAAATATCTATAATAAAATGTTCTCGTATTAATTAATACTTTTATATGGATAATAATATTTTATAAACTGCTTCACAATAATATATTATTTAGATATTTTATGCATGAAAAATTAGAAATTTTTTATTTTCATAAGTTTATATTCAAAAAAGAATTATTTACATTACCGGACACCTCGCTGAAGTCTTTTACGTATATTATAGAGGATGCTGGTTAATTTTTCTCTTTGTTTTATTTGGCGGTCTCTTATAGTTTTTAAGATATTTAACACAAAGTTTAGTGATTAAAATGTAATTTTTTGACTCCATATACATTTAATACACACACTACATGAGCTGTTAGTGTATTAAAAAAGGCTTCGCCCTTTCCTCTGCATCCTTGAAAAAAAGTTTCCATTTTGTGTAATACATAAGCATAATGCAATTTGGATTATATAATATAACCCAAATCAAATTTTAGTCGTAAATCAGAAATAGAAAGCCCATAATTAAATGTAGAGCAAATTAAATAACAGAAACACTCGGAATATATTGTAAACAAATATCTGATACACGTAGTTTATGTAATAAATGTATAATGGTGTCAGAAAATTATGTTTTAATCACACGATAAACATTTTTGATTAAATATCTCAAAAACTATAACAGACCGCCAAATAAAAAACAAAGAGAAAAATTAATCAGCATCCTCACCTCTACAACATATGTAAAGGTCTTCAGCGAGGTGTCCGTAATGTAAATAATTCTTTTTTGAATATTTTATTATAAATATTTTAAACATATTAAAATAAAATCCAGAATATTTTATATATATGTTATACTAATGTAATTTATATTATACTAATATAATTTAAAAATTTAGATAATTTATAACGAAAGAGAAAGAGAGAGAGAGAAGCGTTATCGAGAAAATGAAAAAAGGACAAGCAATATATAATATATTCTGAATGTAAATGATAAATATAAATGATAAATAATTTATAAATTACTTACCGCATATCGTTGCTCCGTACGTTGCCCAGTGTTTCAGACTTGCTGTTTCACTCCTTTGCTATTTCTTCGTTGCACTCACATTCACTTTACTCCCGAAAACAAGATTAATTATATACGCAACGACTGTGAGACACTTTGCACGGCACTCCCGATCGCGTAATAATTACAATTAAAAGTTTAGCAAGTATTAATTATAATTATCATAATGAATTACGTTTCAATACTAGTCGCGATTGCGTTTTATCGTTAGAAAGAAAATTTGACAATATACGAAGCATTTCGCTCCTTACTCCCCGAATGTTGCCGTGCGAATGATATCAAGGCCGAGACATAAACACAACACGTCATACGCCGCCAAGGCCGAACGTGTTATTGTCCATTCATTGCTGAAATATTTTACGTACTTTAACATATACACGAAATATTAAAGTGTATAGGAGTGTTTTAGATTATATAGATTAATTAAATAATATTTATTAAAGGATAAATGTATCACGAAGCTCATTACGTTAATTACTTCGATTTATGATTCGATTATTTTGCAGTGCGTTTTGAATTTAAATTATATTTAAATAAATTGAAGAATAGAACGAGATAAAGCGTCGCGGGACACGGGAGATTAAGAAGTTTTAATTTATTTCTGATATAGCTTGTGTGCTCGCGCTGTTTTAAAACTGTTTACATGATTACGCATACGAGCGTATTTTTTATTATTATACAAGTCGCATTATAACTATAATAATATTATTAATTAATATTATTAATGATCTTGTAATTGTGATATGTAGAGTTTACAAAATTAAAATTTACATTGTTATACTCTTTTATCTGAACCTGTATACTTGAAAAGGACCACAACCATATGGTCGAAACGTCGTAATTTTTAATAAATAAACAAGAACTTTGGCTAGTTTTGGTCGATTATATATATTTTTTAATGATCCTTTGATTATTAATTAACTTTTATAAATAACCCACAACTAATACTTCTCGAATAATAAGTTCTCAAAGCGCATATTTCGCGTAATTTATTCATTTAATCAAGTAAGAATCGTAGAAACAGAAATCTAAAATAATAAATTATAGTTTCGATATGAATCAATTTTTACAAGCGGAAATTATTACTTTAATGATATTTATTAGAATTAAATATAATTCGACTGCGTCGCTTTATCTCGTTCTATTTTTCAATTATTTAAATATAATTTAGATTCAAAACGCACAGTGTGCAAAACAATCGAATCATAAATCGAAGTAATTGACGTAATGAAGAGCTTCGTGATTCATCATTTCTTTAATAAATATTATTTAATTAATCTATATAATCTAAAACACTCCTATACACTTTAATATTTCGTGTATATGTTAAAGTACGTGAAATATTTCGGCAATAAATGGACTATAACACGTTCAGCCTTAGCGGCGTGTGACGCGCTGTGTGTGTTTACATGTCACGGTCTTGATATCATTCGCACGGCAACATTCGGAGAGTAAGGAGCGAAATACTTCGTATATTGTCAAATTTTCTCTTTAACGATAAAACGCAATCGCGGCTAGTATTGAAACGTAATTCGTTATGATAATTATAATTAATACTTGCTAAACTTTTAATTGTAATTATTACGCGATCGGGAGTGGCGTGCAAAGTGTCTCACAGTCGTTGCGTATATAATTAACCTTAATTAATCTTGTGTTCGGGAGTGAAGTGAATGTGAGTGCAACGAAGGAATAGCAAAGAAGAGGAAAAGCAAGTCTGAAACAGCACTGGGCAACGTACGGAGCAACGATATGCGGTAAGTAATTTTTAAATTATTTATCATTTATATTTATCATTTTACATTCAGAATATATTATATATATGCATGTTATTTATATATATCATTTATATTCAGATCATATTATACAATGCTTGTCTTTTTTTCATTTTCTCAATTCTCTCTCTCTCTCTCTCTCTCATTCTAAGTTATCTAAATTATTTAAATTTTTAAATTACTTTAGTATGACGCATAAATTACATTTGTATAACATATATATGAAATATTCTGGATGTTATTTTAATATATTTAAAATATCTATAATAAAATGTTCTCGTATTAATTAATACTTTTATATGGATAATAATATTTTATAAACTGCTTCACAATAATATATTATTTAGATATTTTATGCATGAAAAATTAGAAATTTTTTATTTTCATAAGTTTATATTCAAAAAAGAATTATTTACATTACCGGACACCTCGCTGAAGTCTTTTACGTATATTATAGAGGATGCTGGTTAATTTTTCTCTTTGTTTTATTTGGCGGTCTCTTATAGTTTTTGAAATATTTAATCAAAAAAATGTTTAACGTGTGATTAAAACGTAATTTTCTGACACCATATACATTTATTACACAAACTACATGTATCAGGTATTTGTTTATAACAATATATTCCGAGTGTTTCTGTTATTTAATTTGCTCTACATTTAATTATGGGCTTCCTATTTCTGATTAAAATTTGATTTGGATTATATTATATAATCCAAACTGCATTATGCTTTTGTATTACACAAAATGGAAACTTTTTCGAGGTGGGGATGCAGAGAAAAGGGCAAAGCCTTTTTTAATACACTAACAACTCATGTAGTGTGTGTATTAAATGTATATGGAGTCAAAAAATTACGTTTTAATCACTAAACCTTTTGTGTTAAATATCTCAAAAATTATAAGAGACCGCCAAATAAAACAAAGAGAAAAATTAATCAGCATTCTCACTCCTACATATATAAACATATATAAAGGTCAAAGTTATCGGCGAGGTGTCCGTTGATATAAATAATTACAACAACTTTTATCGCATTAGGTATTAAAATGCATTGTGAATAAGCTGTTTATAAGTGCAATATTGTACATTATCGTCGGACACGAGAGATTGAAAAGTTTTAATTTATTTCTGATACAGCTTGTGTGCTCGCGCTGTTTTAAAACTGTATACGTGATTACGCATACGAGCGTATTTTTTATTATTATGCAAGTCGCAGCAATAAACCAATAAATGGCTTGTAAACTATTGTTCGCTTTAAACGTATAAACTCGTATGTGTATATCGCGTTTAATTTTTTTTATTTTTTTTATATTTTCCAAAATTCTAAATATATATTATTTTTTTGATTGGATCTTGTGCACTTGTGTGATATTTGCACGATAATACTCATAATAACGTTTACGTAACATATAACTGGATAAGTGTTTGCTTAGAAAAATTAATTTAATTGCAGCTAATATGTATAATAGTTCCATACAATAAATACTATCAATATAATACTATATCTATATAAATAATTGAAACAAGCAATGCAGCACGATATTTATAACCGAAACTAAAATAATAGATAAATAAAGTTGACGAAGCAATATTTGTGCTATAGCAATATTTTTGTAAACAAAATAAATAAATAGTGAAAAATATATATTCGCGATTTTTTTATGGTAGACGTAGAGGAAAATTTTTTTAGCATTTAATTTTTTTAGCAATGAAAATAACAAAATTTACATGGAACAGTATTATTTATAATAAGTTATGACTTTATATATTGACAATATACTGACATACATATATGTAAGAACATACCATTTATGCATGCATAAAAATATCAGATTCACAAAACCTTTCTTGAAAATAAAATAATAAAATTAAGTAAAATTATATATACAACGAAAATTAAATAATTTAGAATAATCTAAATAATAAGAATATTACTTTAAAAATAAATTTTTTTGTGCGTTTTCAAATCTCAGTTTAAATTCAAAGAATTAAAAATATATTTGATTTTGTTTAAACATTTTCCTCTTCCCCGTCATTATCATTGTACACGTTCATGCTACACGTTACGTTTTTCTCCTTCATGAATAAATGCACTCATACTCATTGTCAGATTAGGCGGAGTAACGTAGGCGGAGGTTCTAATCTGAAAACACGACGCTCCTTTTAGTGCAACTTCTTGATCTATCGTCACGTGCCTTCGAGTCGCTTTTGTGCGGTTACGTACGGATGCGATTCCGGCTGAAAATTAATTTTATTGACGCTATGACGCAAAGTACAAACCCGTGTTCTTCTTCCTGTAAATAGAAGCACATTTCTCTTCTTTCCTCTTTGTGCAATGACGTCAAAAGAAATTCCTCGATAAGCGGTAGACGAGGCAATTGTACATTCATTTCTCTCGGTTGATCTCAAGAAACTGTAAGGAGTTTGTAAGGAGATAAATATACCGCGAATAGAACTGAAACGCGTACTTTTTCGTTTAAAGAGTCTAATCAGACTTCATAGATATTTCATTCATTAATCAGGATTAAAGATTTTCATGTCAAACGATCAATTTTAATTGACACGTTGAAACGTATCTTATAATGCTATGCAATTCAGCGCTAATTGCTATACCATAAATCGTGCGCGCATGTAAATTACAATGCATCGTTAAGCTGAACAATTCACATAACATCACGAATATCACGCACAATAAGAGATGCATAAGGGATGGTTACGCGGAGAACGCGTGTGAAATTATTTTTTAATATAAATGAGTTAGATTTGTATTTTTTTATTTAGAATTATTTTATAATAATATAAATAATTCTAAATTATTATTAATTAATTTATAATAATATAAATAATTCTAAATTATTATTAATTAATTTATAACAATATAAATAATTCTAAATTATTATTTAGAATTATTTATATTATTATTTATCATTTAGACTTATTTAGCCTTTTTCCTCTCTCTTTTTAAAAATATTAAAATTATCAGATAGCGCATATATAAAAATGTTATCTAAAGTTTATTTTTAAGCAGATATTTGACTAGTGTTTTGTGCATTGGCTGCAAATTTCTCTAATCGGATTTATAAATTTTTCGACGTGATTCATCGTCGTGTAAACGTATTACGCGTGACGTTAAACGTTATCACGCCTTGTTTTTCGATTAACTCGCTTCGTCAAGAGTGAATGGACGGAAATCAAGGAGAAATTTGTATCCTCGATGGTGCGCCGCTCTAGTCGCATTATCGAGGGCGACGCGTGCACGCTAGTTTATGGTAGTTTCGATCCTGAAGGGATAGTCCGCGTCGAACTTTGGTCGAGCACAAGCGAGGCCAAGTTAATTACTGGAATTAATGTGGTCCGACGGCGTTAATCCGCGGGCGGCACGCGAGCCAATCAAGAGGTCAGATAAGAATTAAACGGCATCGAGCCGACGCCTCGTTAGCCGTCCCGTGTCGGACATAAATTTCACACTAAGCCCCAGCTCACATTCGATCGAGTTCACGCCGATAGACGAGAATTTCTCGCGTTCGTTAGCTATGCATTTCTGCACTATTTTACGCTGATATATCTGTAATGAATATTGTAGGATCGTTCAAATCCGTCTTTATAGTTTTTGAGAATATCTAGGAAAATGACTGAATCGAAAGACACAATCAATGATGCTGCTTTTTTAATTTTCTATGATTCTTATCAATCTTGAAGATGTCGATTCAACGCCATGTTTAATTTTCAAAATTCTTTTCATCTATATTTCTTATTATAATTAATTTTGTAAAATATGCGAGTTTGGATAAATATTGATTTTTTTTATTATATAAAATATTGAATAAGAATTCTTTGGGAATTTTTGCGCGAGCTCGTATATCGAAATATATGGGCCGTTAAATGTAAATGGTACTGATGCTTAAGTATATCAATTATTATGACTTCGATCGCTGTGATTAATCCGTTCGACCGCCTTACGCCTGATCACTATAATTTTCTCGCTGTCGGGACTACAAGAGAACCATTGATTGCAGAGGAGCGATACAGGTGGTCGGTGGAATCGATAATTATGATTTTCCTAAGTGATAGTTAATAATATCTTAGTATTAAAATGTAGTTTTTGATGATATGGCAATTGCATTGGGAAAATTGATAATTACTGATGATAAACATTTTATCCGCAATAATCTTTAATGATACTGTTTTTATCTCATCATTCACAGTTATTAATTGCAATTGGATAATAATACGTTATTTTTGTATAGTCAGTATATCATCATTGATAATAAAAATTCTTTGTCTTTTATAGCATTACCTCGGTAATCGAAAAAAATTCATACTGAAAATGGTAGATTAATTACTATTGAATAATATATATAAATTTTTTTATTATCTTTGATATTTAGATTTTTCACATAAATTTTTCACAAATCCGAATGTTAGATTAATTACTATTGAATAATATATATGAATTTTTGTAATTTTTGATATTTAGATTTTTCACATAAATTTTTCACAGATCCAAAAGAGTTTTAAAAAAATAAAATAACTGACGAATGAGTAAAAGATTGATCGATTAATTTCGCATATTCTTTCTGCACATACGAGGATAATAAATATAATTGTTAAGAATTATAAAGAAATAAAATCACAGAAATATGACTTTGAGGTCGCGATTTGATGATATTAGTGCCGTGATATTGCATCTTCTTCACCATTTAATCAAACCGTCTAATAACAGCCTGAAAAGGATATGTTTGTAAGGGCCCATAACGGAATAACGTTTCGTGGTACTCTTCTTCGTACTAATCTTAATCTGTACGAGTTCATTTTCTAAGGGCCCGCGAGAGACGCCGACCGTTTACCTTTAATTATAGGGCGGCTCGAGCCTCCTAAATTTATCGCTAATAACGTTGCAGCGCAGACCTTAAACTCCATCGTCGACGGATCTTTACGGGTATACGTCGTGCATATGTCACGTGCTGACGTTAAACGAATGCGCGAATATATACTCTCGCAAGACGTGCGCGAACGACCAAATATACACATCGGCTGATTACTCTGTGGCGTATATTCCTTTCGTATGTTAGACTTTAATGAACGGCACGCGGAGAGAGAGAAAGAGAGGAGAGTTACGTACCATAAAATATATCAACGCGTTCTCCCATCGTCGCGATGGAATCCCTTTGTGTGAGTCACGACACGAAAGGAGCCGAATATTCCAAAGACGAGCAGTGTGAATCTTAACATTCAGCAACAATGTTCTTTAAACAACGAGAAGATCTAACCGGGAAATATATATTTGATGTATAAATATTTGCAGTAATTAAAAAAATTGTCCATCTTTGCAGATTCTCGATATAAACATTGAGAAGAAAAAGAAATTTAATCTCACGAATCAAAAGCTGAACAATTCTTAAAAAAGATAATATTGATTTACGTATAACAAGATTTATATAGGATAGAAAAAGAAATTGCAAAAGAAACTACTTTGCGATTGATAATTTTTATTAATATATTTGAAATCTCTTTTATATTTTAATTTATCTAATATTTTAATAATGATAAATTCTTGAACGTCGCCAGTAGATAAAATAAATGAAATTTCATTTAATATTTTAATCTTTTATATTTTAATACATCCAAGTGTTGTGTCACTCGCTTTACCAAAAAGACACATTCTTTTGCATGAATATACATTTAATAATGTCCCAGTTGTTGAGTCTCCTTGACCTGGACATTTTACTTAGCTCGGATCTGTCTTTTGACAGACATATACAATTATTTTCAAATTACACTTATAAAAAACTGAGCTTTATATTTCGCTCAAGTAAATATTTTAAAAATAAATTATACAAATTAAAATATATTATTATATTGCTCGCTTGTGTCAGATCGCAATTGAAATATGCTTTGATTGTTTGGATCTCTTATATCATTTAAATCATAATACGCTAATTAAACGCAAATACAACATCGCTTTCTTTATACAATTTTTATTTTAGTAAATTTATAAATGATTGGCTTAAATAATAATAATTAAAAATTAATTAAAAATTGACAGTAAGGAGTGGCAATTGGAGTGCAAGAAAAAAAACACTTTCCTCTTTTATTATATTTTGAATTATTATACATGCATTAAACACGAATTGTAATGAGCAATTCGAAATTTACTAATAACTAAAAGAAAGAGGAAGGTGTTTTTCCTTCTTTCTTGCTCTTCAGTTGCCGCGCCTTACTGGCTCTTGTCAATTTTTAATTAATTTTTAAGTGAATCGATGAGTATCTGAGATCATTTTGTCTACTTATTAAATAATCTCAAGATTTCAACTTTAGCTACAAGGAGGCCTAAATAATATATATTGTTTCCTTTCAATCTCTTAAATGGATTATTGTCTTTCCTGAATTATTAGAAAACATAAAATTTCATATTTCAAAAAAATTAGATCGTTGAAATAAAATATTATTTCACGTAGATTTTTATTGATTTTATCACTTTATATGATAAATTTAAACCATGAAATCGGATTATGCTTATTCAATAAAGATCTTTTTAATCGAATTGATTTTTTTGTTACGTTTAAATGAAACTTAATTAATCTGTTATAAGTATATATATTTAGTCTGTACAATTTTTTTGTATCCATGGTCTTATACATTCTTATCTTTCTCTTACTATTTTCTCCGTAGGAAAGGGATTCTCATCCTCGTTAAATAAATAAGTAAATAAACAAATAAATAAATAAAATTATTTACGACTTTCAATCATCGATATTTACTAGACTTTATTTTTGCTTTAAGTTTTATTTTCGCCGGTAAAATGTTGCCCGATATCGTCGTAATCCAACGAGATTGAATCGTTATATGTTCTTCCAGCACACGTGACTAATGCTTCCGCGGCAGACGGCCAATTGTTTCGACAAAAATGTATTATGCACCGGCGACGGTGGCGGAGACCGTCGTAAAATATGAATCTCCTCCTCGGTTGGGAGAAATTTGGTTCCGGGGAACGAGCGCTACGTGTGCGACTGGAAAAGGGATGGACGGGACGGACGTTGGTGGCTTGTTATAAAAGTTTCTCTCCTCGTAGCGTAATACCAGAAAGTGGATATCCGTTTTCGGACGGTACTCGGGCCACAATTAAATTGCTCCTTCTTGCGCACTCTTTTATCCTGGCGACGGCCGACCGGATTTACTTTGTTGTTGCTCGCCCTGGAAACGAATTGCGTCTTCTGACGAAGGTTGCCGGCACCGCAACTGCTGCAGCTTCCGCACGGATACACCCGGGCAATCCGAACGACATCCGGCCGTTAATATCCGTTTGATATCCCCCGTTACTTTGTCGTGTACCGTGCATTATATTATCTCTCTTTCTCGTTGTTGAAAATGTTGAAGATGTTCTTTACACTAACGATTTTCAGGATTCGCTTTATATTATATTCCGCTTCTCCCTTGAAGGCTAAGTAATGATACTCGATGAAATAACATGCATAATAGTTTGCAATAGTATTATCGGTTACACGCAAATTTCATCTTCCCGAGAGTCTCTCCAACACGTGTTATTAATCCGACTTGCTGACCTCGTGTACTATTCTAAACCGTGAAACCGTGGAACTTCTCATCCCTTCGGCAATCCTCGGTATAAATTTTCTATGAAGACAGGATCCATTGTTATCCGTTGTAGCAACTGAAAACTCTATATCTTAGCGAGAGTGGGACAAATTACTTTGCTGCACACAAGTATTACTCACTGAATCCGACCGAAACCGGCGATATAATGGACAATTTATTTCGAATCTTTAATAAAAAACTTTCATTAACACAAGCACCTTTTGATTTTTTACAGATATATTTGCTGGGCCTCGTCGTGAGCGACAACAGCACTATCGGCGATCATTCGATCGCAGAAGATGCCTCGGACATCAGCAACACCGGCAATAATCCCGCGGCCGATGCCATAGATCAGGTAAGACGATATCTTTTTTACCTTCGCTCTCTTTGTCGATCGCGATCGCTTTATTTCGTGACATATGCGGTCGGGTTTTCGTAACCAGTTTGGTGGGTAATCCTTCGTTTTCCATCGGATCGAAGACTTGAAGAATTGGCGGTCATGGTTCACAGAGGAGACGGTGAAAGGAGCAAAATGCTTGCCGCTCGTGCTCGATCTTGCGATTCGAATGACGTGTCTATCCAAGTGCCAGCCACACGTAGGAGACAGGCAACGAAAAGGCGGGAAATTTGTACAAGCACGAAGTAAAAAAGGAGAGAGGGGAAGCTGCGAGAGGGAAATGTTGCTGGAAAAGCGCCGGGAAAAATAAACATCTTTATTCACGTCGACCGCCGACGGAAATGGGTCGCAGAAATCGGACAACTGTGTTGTCGCGCGTCCGCAAAGCCGTGCTTTTACCTTACCACCTAGGTAACTTTGCTAGAGTTTTATGCGGTGCTTCCCAGTTCGCGAGGAATGTTTTAAGTTACCATTCCTTTGACGTCATCGGATCCTTCTGGCGTCCTCGCGACGTTGTTCTCGGGCCGCATTTAAATAGATATCAATGGAGATGGGAACGTACAAGAGGATGTGCGTCTTGTTGTTTCCGCGACGAGCTGTTTATTACGCATGACGTGATATCCAGGTCGTGTGCGAGCGCTACATGACGTGATATATGCGAAAAACTTTTTGGCAAAATTTATCATTACGAAAAGTCTCGTTTTTTAAAAATATAACGCTCTAGCATTGAGAGAGAATTCTTTTCGCCGAGAAATTCTCTTCGCAAGAATGACAGAATATTTATAACCAATTATCTTTAGTATCAGAGAGAGAGATCAGCAATTAATATCGAAAATTATTAGAGTATTATAAAAAAATTATTACATAATTTATTAATATAAAATTTCAAAATTTCATAAATATAATATTTTCTAAAAATTCAACTTTTATACTTTTTAAACTTGCACAGGCAATTTTCTATATCGCATAAAATTTCGAAATAATATAAAATTCTTTTTTACAATTTTTCAAGTCTCTAAGCATACGAGAGTGAACAAATTACATTCCTCTAATAGATTTATGTAGTTTAGAATTAACAAAGTTACATTACTTTAACAGAGAAACCATAAAATTGGTATAGCGTTCTCATTCAATGAACTTCGTGCATGTATTATGCTTTACTATTAAGAAAACTAATGAAACCGTAGAACGCTAAGCTTGCCTACATCATATTTTAATTCGTAGTAATTTTTATCGTCGTTTCGTGCGTCAAGACAGTTGCAGTATAAGAGGGTAATGTGAAAGCCGCTTAATATTAAAGTCGAAAAATTGCTCCGGCCCAATTTCATTACATCCCTTGACAGTAGAATGATTAACGTGGGACACGCTTTTCCGGTGCTGGACTCTTCAATTAGCTCCGACCACATGTGACTGCTATGATGCATGTGACCGCTCGCCGTAGGTTTCCGGGCACTGTGTAATAGTTAAACAGGGTTTCGCCTACCTACATCCACAGTCAGACTTTTCCAACGTATTCGCGCGCGGAGATTAGCTTGAAAAGCACATTGCAGTCGTTCAATTTCCGCACGGGAAATCATCGTCGCGTTATTATGCATGCGCTTTTACAAGCGCTTTTACCGCTTTGACAGTGATACTATCAGTCGACTGCATTGTCGAGAATAAATCTCTCACACACAAATGTTAGGAAATATTAAATCGCCGATTATTAGTAAAAGACTCGATTGCTTCAATATTATATATTTCGTGTAATAATTTTTTTCATATAATAGATATTTCTCTCATTCTTTTTAATCTATATAATATTTAGTTTAATATAAAATTAGAGTAAATTTATAATAATATAAATAATAATATAATATAATAATATAAAATTATAGCAAATTTATAATAATATAAATAATAATATAATATAATAATATAAAATTATAGTAAATTTATAATAATGATTAAAATAAAACAATTTCGACGACTGTATCCTGTCTAATTAAGAACGTATTCAATGTTCAACTGCAACGCTAACTTGGTTAAAACCCCTGATGCTACCACCGTATCGTGGTTTTGTTTGTTGACGATGAAATAAGAGTTAACATTTCTTTAAGTGGGACCCAGGAGACAAAGCGAGCGCGGAAAGGAAAGCATTACTGGTGCATTTCTCGGCAGTAACGCGCAGTAAGAATAGCGCGGCGCGATGGTAGGATCGAGCTGTAAGTAACGCTCCTTTGCCGTTAGTATATCACTAGGCGGATACGTTTAGGTGACGTTAAAGCCATACCTGCGGATGCACTCTTGCGCTGTTTCCCGATATTCTAAATCATTTCTACACACGATTACACGCGGTACACGAGTACGAGCGCGTTACTGCGTTAGTAGTAAGTATACGAGCGTAACCGGCGCGGGAATGTCTGGCCGGAAACTGCAAAGTACATGTAAATTGCCTGGCGTACTTCGTAAATTCCGCTGTCTTGCGGAGTAATCGCAATCTCTCGGAGAGCCGAAGGATAACGCGAAACAAGAAAGTATCTCGCTGAATCTCGTCACGGGCCTTGTTTCTCCTAGCGAAAGAGAAGAGAATAAAGGAGAATCTTTCGCGCATCGCGCGGCTACACGTCATCGTTTACAAAAATGTATGTACAAACTTTTATCTTGCAAAGCGAGAGGAGCGATTTCCAAGCGAGTCGTTATATCTGCTATATTTCGCTACGATTCTTTAACATTTGAAAGTTTTATTTTCCTTCTTATAAAGATTCGAACGAGATACACGTTCGAGTAATTTTATCGTGTTACGATGTTGTTATTGAGAAAAATTGCTCTTTACATGATCATCGACACGGTAAATTGCAATATCTTCGACGCGATATTAGAATTTTTGGGAGGCTCTTTGATACGCATCGGAATTGCACGAAATGTAAATATTCGGGACTCTCCCCCGGAGGTGATGGGATAATTTTAGGAAAGCTATCATATACGTATTACGCTCAAATATACAGTAAAAAATAAAATGTTAATTATAACATTTTTCACATTTTTCCCAGAAAGTCCGCTCTAAATTTTAAGTTAAAATAACTCATTTATCGTATGTTACTTATTGACAAATTAAAAATTTTGAAATAATTGGCACAATACATTTATTTTTGTTATTGTGACTTTAAGTATAATGTAAAAATAACATACAAATTAATTGATAATTACATGAAAAAATAGTTACAATAATTCGTAAGAATTGTTGTAAGACATTAACATATAATAGTAATTATTTTAACTTAAATTATTTGTAATAGAAGCATTTGACTTTAGTAAATGTGATTATTTTGTATGTCAAAGTTCAAGATTATTTAAAGATTTACTTAAACTTTTCTTAGAATGTTAAACTGACTTTGAGACATGTTGATTGTTTAAAATGATTATGTTAAAAATATTCAAAATAAATTTCATTTCTAAGAGACATGTACAAAGTGTTAAATTATGAAATTGACGTAAATGTAACACATGAAAACGTTATAAAAATAATAACATATAAGTTGTATATTAATTTTACATTAAAGTATTAATCAAAACGTGGTAACACAAGAAAATTAAAAAAAAAAATATGGACACACAATTTTTTACTGTGTAGTAATGAGAATAATAAGTAAATGAGAGTGTGAAGTATAAGTAAATATTGCATTTTTACCAGATTATACAATATATAAACAATCAATAAAATGAAGAAAGCGAGAAGATTTTCTTAAAATTCAATCATTACAATTAGATGCTTAATAGATACAAAATTGTTGATTGATTGTAACTTTGCATAATTCTTTCTGTCATTATAATGAAAAGACAAAATTCCCTAAAAACGTTTTCATTAATGAATCACGTTAGTCCAGTGATTTTTTATTCTGGTGACGTCTCAATTGTCCAGCAATTAAATTCCGCGTAGCCCATAATTCAAATCGAAAGAGTAGCCGCAGTCGTTGCGAGTTCGTAAAATACAGTCGATGGGTTTGAGACGTTCGAAAAATATGTGGCCATTTTTACGGTATCGCTGTTGATATGTTCCTGACTTTCTATGGTGAAACCGACACTTTTATTCCGGATGTCATTCCGTTCTCGACAATCGGATGCGCGCTCGTCGCGCGTAAAACTCGCAAAACTGCCGGGCGTTTTTTGTCGCCAGCTACGACTTGCCAAATCGTTTCGCGCAATCGTCGAAGGACGAGGCTGAAGGAAGACTGATTGTAAAAGTCACTGACCGCGCAAAGCCACGTATATATTTCGCAACATTTCGATTCTCTCATCTTTCTATCTCGCTTTCACATCTTTTTTCTCGCAACCACAATCTTGCGATCTGCATTTTTTTGCGAGAGATTGAAGAATGATTGCGTAAACTAACGGTTTGTTTATTACCAAGCTGCGTTATTTTGCGAAATTGAGCAGCCTATTTTTCAAGATGAGCGATCATCGGTTACTAAAATATCCTCTAGATGAAAATACTACAATGTATAAGTGATGGATATGGTAATAATAAACCGTTTAGTTATATCTTGTAACTATTCTGAACAAAACGCTCGCGTTGTCGACTTAAGGACGCTGTCGTTCAAGATTTTGTATTTTCTAAAAAGAGACTACCGAGGTAAATAATCACATACACTAAATATACATGCATGCTCACGTAACATTTGCAAGTCGAGTGGATTAATCCCGCATCCATGACTAAGAATATTTTCGATATTCGCGATAAGCGTAACTATCCATAACCGGATAAGAAAAATAAGCTGATATTCCGCATAGAAAATTGTATGCGAGATGTGTGTGTATATATCGCATATATTTCCTCGAGATATTTCACTGTTTCTCGGTGATTGCATTGCGACAGCGAATATAAAACTAACTTTGCGAATGCTTTCGGCTTTCGTAGACTCCGCATATAAGGCGGATTTGAAAAGCGAATTAGGATGTCGCGGCAGTATCGAAATATCGTTTGTCTTCGACGTACGTGTTTTCGTAGGAGTTCCTCCCTCGCTACCACCCCCTCCCCCCCGAATACCCGATGAGATGTGTAGTTCGCAAAGTTTCGTCGAGCGCGGAAAATTTGGCGAGGATGACTGTCAGGCGAAAACACCAAGCTCCGAGATTGCGAGCGTCGATATAAACCGAATTACCTTGTCAGAATTGTAATAGTATTGATTAAAGATACATTTGCGCGACTGATTGGCACGGCTGGGATTGGTCAATCCATTTGGCCGCCGTTATTTAAATTGTATATTTGCTCACGATTCCGATGTTGAAATTGGTTCCGTGTGTTAATTAAAAAAATGTATATATACGTATGTATGTATATAAAATTTATATGTGTATACGTAGAAATTTGAGCAATTTAATACATTTTTATCCATTAATTTACAAAATGTGACACTCGTTTTTCTCGGAGTCTGCGACTTTCTAAGAGGTATTTCTTTTCGTTTCTTAAGGTATACAAAGTTCATTGTACGGTCGGTAGACAACGCTGTGCAGTCCGTACCCGAAACTCGTGCCAACCCTTTATCTTCTAAGGAATATAGTCGAGCTTTTGTAAGAAAACGCAGCGCCGGATAACCCGTGGAACGTGCTCGCCTGCACATACGAGCGTCAAATCCGCAGACTTTATGAATTCCCCTTTGCATGTAGCTCGAAATACGGTAGTCCCAAGGACGTATGCGCGCAATTTCAATCGAGAGACACATTAAATTTTTCACGGAATATCTCCAAACACAAAAAAGAATTAATAAAAAAATATTCATTTTTACTCAGATTTATTTTCGTGGGTGATTAAAAATGGTAAATTGAAAATAGATTGCAATTGACGAGCGCATAGGCAGTTTGCAAGATAAACAATTTTGTAGGAATAATTGGTTGAAAAAATCCACTTTAATACAAACTAAAATTTTATATATCTATAATATCTGGTTTCCTTCAAAAATGAAAGACAATTGCTCCAAATACGAGCATTTTACATTTACTTGATTTTATACTGTGTAATTATTTTTTATCTTCCACGCTATTTTTATAAAATACCATGAAGATAAAATAAATGAGATGATTTTGATCTTGATTTTTGTATAATAAAATACACGATACCTCAAGAGAAACTCATTTGAGGGCAAATAATGGATCACGCGAACGATAATTACAGCGCCGCTCTCTGATTAAATTTTCTCGGCCATATTAACAATTGACGCGGTTTGTTCGATTATCGCAGAATAGCACAGAGCTACGTGTAATTGACTGCTAATAAATTATTTTTAGCGCCATATTGTGGATTACCCGCGGTACACCCCTTATATTCGTGAGCCACTTTCGGACGGATATAAATAGCTCGTTGCTGCCAAATTAATCAATTCGCCCTATGCAAAATTTAAACGCGGATTATTAGCGAATTTCCTGATTGGTGTGCCTACGTTTTACGCAAATTAACGAGTTTGTGTAAAATCCCTTTGTAACGTTGTTATAATATATTACATACATTGTAATTAATCGTCATTTATTAGTATTTTTCTTATCGCTGATATTATTAATTAAAATTTTCTTATTTTCCAAAATATTTTAAATTGTTTAATTAATAAATCCTTGTACATATATTCTACGTAAAAGTGAAAAGACTCCGCGTAAATGTATAAATTATTTATCCGTACAAAGTACATTCATAACTGACGGCAACACGAGACTCTGTAAACGTGACAATCGCTGATGCACGGTCGTGCGTGCCGTTACAATGAACATCCAAATCTCTTTTTTCATGCTATGACACAAAATGTCGCCCCTCCATGCCTTTCTAGTGGCACTCGTCAGATATGAAGAGGGTAGAAAATCGTCGACGGGGCACACTCGCGAGTACTATCGTATTCCGCCTACAACAACCTAATTGCATTTAACGAGTGCTCGAAGGTATTATATCGCGGTTGTACATTATTACCGTGCGCGACTTAACAGAATGTCTCTGAAACGATCGTACTTAAACGGCGCGTGTTTGAGAAGCAAACTTGAGAGGATAAACGGCTCGAAATTATCGTAACTGATACTAATGACGTTTCGGTGCAGGTTGTGTAAAGATGCGGGGTTTTCCAGGGTGCATCTGCAAAATGCATGCTTGCTCGATGAAACATGAAACATTCGTGTAGGAATATACGGGCTCGTAATATCGTGTACGAAATACCTCGCGGGCGGCTTTATACATAAACTGAGAAATATTGATCCGAAAATATAGACCCTTTCCGTTTTAACTCTCTCTTAATGTAGACTCGAGGAAAATCGACAAGACAATGTTTTTCTTATAATTACAGCACTTGATAAATAATTACTTGAGGAAATGTCTATTTTTCTACTTAATCTGTCATCAACTGTTTATACAAATAATGTCAAATCTATTATTCCTCATAACTTAAATTGAGGAAATTATCATTTATAAGATAATTTGAAAAATTAATTAAATAACTGTATTTAAAATAATTATATTTAATAACTATTTAAAATAATTATATTTATATTGATTATAAATAATTGTATTTCCTTCCTTTGATTCCTCGTATATTAGACGATATTTTTTAAAAACAGTAGAGAAAGAAATGGAAACATGTTTACGAGTTAAAGCATGCTCATTGAAACTTGCATCGAATAAATCGCATGAGCTTGGAGTAACATTGTTATTACTTCTCCAAGATGCGCGAGATTGCCTAACATACGGTATTTACGGAACGCCAAGAGACATTAAAGAAGATAAACAGGCGAGAACTTGGCCTCATTTATAATTCATGCCGCTAATTTCTCAAGGTGGTGTGCAGTCTGCGCTATCCGGAAAATCCTTGAATAATTTTCATCCGACGAACTCTCGTCGCGAACTTTCGTCCGGTTACCGCTTTATCTGTCATCGTCCCGCAAAGTCGTCGCCCTGATTGCAACTGCGCGAACATGTCAAGGCCTTTTCACGTTTCATCTATATCTCGCGGATGAGAAAAGTCAATAAAGGTGTTTCTTTTCTAAAACATTAATTAAATCCACTGAGTTTTAGTTCTATGAAGAAAAATAATTTATTTACGTCTCTAAGATTTTCATAGACTCATAAATCTATAACACTTAATAGCTAAAATTACTAGTCGATCAATACGAAATTTTTCATTAACCGCTTTCAGCCGATTAATGGCACTCGATGCCATAGCAGCACAAGTTGCACCTCTCCTCGTCTAATAATTTTACGAATCATACGGTGACTAGACGACAGAATAATTGAAATTCCGCTCCAAATACTCGTATCAATTGGGGATACGCTTTTGTTAATTTAACGCTACTCGACAACAGTGCGATATTCGAATCGCGATATCCATTTTCCTTGTGTTTACCGGACAACGAGAGAGATCTAAGGTCTGAATAAATATTTTTCACTTTGCATCCAACCGATATTCGAAAACCGATGCCATTATCTATTCTGAATTGATTGTGAGACTGGATAAACAGAAACGTTAAACGTTTTACGAAGGATTTTGTTCTCTGATGAGTATGTCTGCAATTATAATTGTTGTAATATTCATATACGTAGATGTCTTAATATGAATTACTTATTATTTATTACTAATATTTGATTAATATATAATAGAAAACGCGGTGCGCGACGTCATTTCATTTATGCATGCATAGTCTTTGGTCAAAATAAACGGGATTGACTCGATCAATATTCTAAAAAAGAAGGGAAAGAAAGAGAGAAAATTTTATATAATTTCTCTGCTTATAATTATAAACAATGGAATTTTTTAACAGAAAATGTACAGAAGCGCAAACTGTTTTTATTAAAAATACATTAAATGTACATTTTGTTACAAGTGCAACTCTCCAAGCTAACTCTTTTTCCGAGCTTCAAACAAAATTACAACTCTCTTCATTACGATAGAATGCATTATGTATCCAGTCAATTTCCCATTATCGTGAATAAAGTAACTGTAAAATCACGACGTACATTTCGTACCTTTTGAGAATCAGAAGGATAATTTTTTTTGCTAAAATTTTTTAATACGTCATACGTATTAAATATAAACTCGTGCTTTTGATTTCAAATATAGTTTAATCATATAATACTTGCTTGGCAGGCACAACGATTAATTTTTTCTATAGCCCCCTAAACAATTGTTTATCAAAACAACCTTACAATTAGATCTTTCCGTTGCTCCTGAGCGTTCCACAATTTCTTAACTGGCCGTAATCGCGAACGTTGTTCCGGATGGCTCGTACCTTGTGGGGGCGCGAGGAAGAGGGTAAAGGATGGTTAGAAATCGGAGTACTTTGTTTCGCAAAATTACAACTCTCTTCCATTACGATAGAATGCATTATGTATCCAGTCAATTTCCCATTATCGTGAATAAAGTAACTGTAAAATCACGACGTACATTTTGTACCTTTTGAGAATCAGAAGGCTAATTTTTTTTTGTTAAAATTCTTTAATATGTCATACGTATATAAACTTGTACTTTTGTAATTTCAAATACTTTAATCATATAATACTTGCTTGTCAGACACAACGATTAATTTTTTCTATAGTCCCCTAAACAATTGTTTATCAAAACAACCTTACAATTAGATCTTTCCATTGCTCCTTTCCGAGCGTTCCACAATTTCTTAACCGGCCGTAATCGCGAACGTTGTTCCGGATGGCTCGTACCTTGTGGGGGCGCGAGGAAGAGGGCAAAGGGGGGTTAGAAATCGGAGTACTTTGTTTCGCAGGGCGCAATATAGCCGCTTGCGAGTCGCCTCTCGTGCGCAATAACAAAGCCCCGGCCATAAGTCGCGCGAGACGTAATCGCGCGAGGATATCGTTGTGTCTTATAAAACTTTTGCAATTTTGAGGGAGGTGTGACTGACGTGTAATAACCTCCCCTGCTCTCCTTCCGCCGTCGGCGGTGGCTCCGGGCGCGATTTCCGGTCCCGACACGCGCCCCATCGTCCCTCGCCAGGATCGTCGGCGCGCGAAGGATTTCACAGGCTCCCGGCATCGATTCGCGCGAGGCTCCGCGCGTGTTCGCAAATTAACTCGGAGTGGAATCCAGCATTTTTCCTTTTCTTTTTTTTTTCCTCTCACATCCGAGATGCGAGAACGAGGGATCCGCGAGCGCGGACAAGTTAAATTAGCCGACCCGCCATTCTCCTTTTCCTCTCGTCCTCCGGCAAACGGCGAACGTCGTTTCGCGTTACGCGGAAATTACGGGGGCACACGAAAATAATATCCAGCCGCTCGTCTATTAGAGCGGACACGAGGTCGTAACTAAAGAGGGATCAAGTTTATCGCGCGGATAGCGCGAATATCGTATAGACTTCCTGTGTTGGAGAGAGATGGAGAGAGAGCCCTTAGTATCCCAAAAATAATAAATAAGTACAAATGCAATTTTGATTCATTAAATATTTATTTTATATTTATATTTATTCATAACATTGTATACGCAAATATCTGCTTTCTTTGTAAATTTGGAGCACGTATCGATTCGAATAAGTGTAATGTATGCGAGTACAATGTCCGAGTATTATACTTAATAGTTTTGATTTGTCCTAAATTTGCAATATTAATATATTTAGATTTTACTCGAAAATAGAACTCTGCTTGATAGCACTTCGCTAAGTGTTTTTTGTCGATATTACGAGCGCGTACCATGTACGTGCAGATAATCTAGGACACGTGAGAATAGTAAAGTTCATTACGTTTCATTTGCGCCGCGCTAATGAATTTCTGGAAAATAATATCTGTGCATTTTACGTAGATTTCGTTTCGATATTTATCACAGGTAATGATGCGGAAACGTGTTGAAACAATGATCGCGTTCTAAGAGAGGCTTTGCTATCACGTCCACTATCATATATTAGCTACCTGTAAAATCTATTAATTTGGTAATGTAATAGAAATGTTCCGTGTAGCATGAACATATTAAAGCAATTCGGGCAAAGTTGTATGTTTATACTAATTTGTATGTATTGTAATTTACTCTTATATTTCGTATCATGATAATATTCTCGAAATTTCAACATAGTTTATTAATATTGACTTGGCTGTACTCGATTTTATATGATTGTTAACATCGATTATTAATATTAAATTAAAAGTGAAATATTAACTTTGCTGCATTGCGTTTATAAATTTTCTCATATTTATTCCAATATTCTTTTTAGTCTTGAAAATTTATATAAAAAAATCTGCATAGTATTGCATATTTATAAAGAATCTAGGTAGGCCTTTATAAACTAGTTCAAACATATATTTAAATTTGTATATAAGCCAGGTCATAAACACATATTTAAGCGTACCATGCACTCAAATATGAATTATTGATCATGCAAAGGCTCCTGTCATGATTAAACAATTACATTGACTTTACTGACTTAATTAACGAGTCTTGTAAATATAATGCGATAACAATGGGCGAATCTTACATTTTTGATAATTATAATGGTCATAAAAATTTGAATAGTGAAACAATGAAATTGTGAAACAAACATATTACGAGTAGACGGATGTCTACTTAAATTCAATTTTAGGCAAAATTATCTTGTGCCTGCTAAAATTTCTCTGATTTTTTCTCCTGTCGTGTTGTTAAATCTTTAAACTCGGTAGATAATCGCGCGACAAGGTTAATAAGACTCGAGTCGAAATTACAGATAGAACAAAAACAGAGAGGCCGCGAATAATCATAAATATAAGGTAATCCCCCCTGCTATCGGAGGATATTACAAGCCCGACTTGGAAGCGTAACGATCCCATCCCCTCGGTTTTATCGCCCCGTAAAGCGATTCGCTGAGAGATATCATTCTGTATTTAACGTACAGTCATACGAGCCCTCCTGCGTTTTGCAGCATCCCGTTTGATAAATGAAAATTTGTATTTTACATACAATATATCGATAGGAAGTGATTCGCGACGAACAAAAGGCTAGATTCTCGATACGATTTCATTTTATTGTTTATCGAATGATCGAGCCAATGATTTCATGATTGCATCGAGAATTGTCACCGATAATGTAATCCATCGTATAATAACCCGTAATTGCGACGAACGAGTATCACGATTAATAGCAATTAATCGCTCGAGTTAATTATTTACATGACATCTGTACTTTTGCCATGATTTGAAATTTGGATATTCAGACATTTTTTCTCGTGAATTCTCTTAGAAATAGCCTTTCTAATGTAATGAATTGTCGATAAGATTTTTTTCTCTCATTGTCAACTTGTGTTTAATTTAATGTAATTATTATAAATTTTAAACAGATTAAAGTAATACGCTTGGGACTTGAATGAATACTTTTGCGAGTTGTAGTATATTTTCGTATTCTTTTTATTTATACAGATATTTGTACTTAAAATAATATTAATAATATAAAGGAAAGAGAGATAGAGAAAGAAAATTATTAAAAATATTAAATCATCGATTAATTGAAAGATACAATTATAGAATATTAAATCGGTTATAAATTATAAAATATTTACGATATTCTATAAATTATTACATCATGTTCGACATGGAAAGAAAAAATAAAAATAAAAAATAGAGGGAAAAACATTATAAAATCTATAAATATGTATCTTATAAATGGAAGGAGAAACGTATCTCTAGAAATCTAGCTCTGGATCTTTTAATAAAATTACACGTAATGCGATCGATATCCGATATAATCGAATAATAACAATGCGATATTAATACGAAAGACGAGTTAACCGATAAGTATATGTCAAGAATCAGATTAGCATTCCCAACTGCACCGTCGTTCTCTGGGCAAGATAGACAGGGCAGTTGGGATAATCGCATCCAGCACCGACGTGGCATTAAGCGAGTGCCATTCTCAATCGAAACCTTTCCGAAAACAACGAGGGAAGACGATTATTGAGAATGCTTTTGGTGACGCGCCGCGAAGGTACCACTAAGATGCGTATCTGAGACTCGGTCAAAGTGGTCCTGGAGCTTCTATTAACAATGAGAAAGGTAAATTGATGGGGCAGAGGGGTGCTAAATTCCAGAGGGGACAAAAGCAGATGGAGAAGGAGAGCGATCGAGGCGGCGGGCGATGGAGAGAAACTGTCCTCCGCTGTTGCTTTCAATAATTTGGGAGTCTAATGTTTCACCCCCTTGGCATCCGAGAGAAGCGTTTTGGTGGCCCGGGGGTGCAAGAGAGAAAGAGGGTGAGAAGGAAAGGCTGGAACGAAGCGAGAGGACGCATAAGGGAAGCGAGAGAGGAGACAAATTGACACCTGCACGCGAGAATGGAATCCCGGGACTGAATGTGACGGGAACGAAAGCACCGAGGCACGGAGGCGGAGAGAGGCGATTGAATAATGCAGACGTAAAGTGAGGAATCTGCTTAAAAGTCCGATCGTTCAGTCTGCATTCTCCAATTGTCCCTTGTTGCCCACGGAAAAAGAAAACACTCGACGAGTATTATCAGCGAATACTTTAGTTAGCCAAAAGGACATTGAGATAACGAAAAATATAACTATTAACACGCTATCCAATAATTTTCTCCACGTATCGATAAGAAAAATCGAACTCGAAATGCTCTGGTGACTTGATAAGTAGCCATATATCAAGCGGGGTTTATTTATTATTAAAATGATAAAAGCAATTCTTGATGTTAATGCAATATTAAAAAAAAGAGAACATATATTTTATATAAAGAAAAAAAGAGATTCAGTAAAAAAATTATTTATTAATTACGATTTGTGGTACGAAATAAACAATTTTAAAACTGAATCTTATATTATTATATTATCTTAGAAATTTCTATCATTTTTATAATTTTTTGAATGCACGTATATGAACGTACATTAAGAAGTTTTTGTTATTTTCATTTGATCAACATCGGAAAACTTTTTTTAATATCATTATTATGAAATTTTTTTTAGACGTTTTTATTATGGAATTATTTTTTTTATTTGTTATGTCGCTTGTCTCATTTTGAAACGTAGATAGATTCTCACATTATGAATAAAGTATTTACTATTCTGTTATTCTATTATTCTATTACTCTATTATTCTATTATTTTGTTATTAAATATTTCTATTCTCAATATTTCTATTCTTTGAAGAAACGAGTTATTATATACTTCGCATTATATTTTTATTGCGCAAGAAAGAGATTTATTAGTTCCGCCATAGTATATTACGCATATGTCGCGAAGGATCTTTCGTTTCACTGACACTCATACCTTGGTTCCGAAAAAAAATAAGACTCCACGAGATTTATTTCGACGGCTTACTTCTTATCCCACTTAAGACATCAGTCTTTCTAAGCCTATTACGCGCTCCTTTTTTTAATACCACTTCTCTTTCCCTTTAGTCTGTACGTCTTCATGGCAACTCATAACGTTAACATATAAACTATGGAATATGATTCAATGTATCATAATTTGCCGCTATAAATATCCGCCAAAAGTAGTTTTAGATTGACGTGCGAATCGATTTATCCTGAAAACATAATTCGTATTTTGAAAATGACGTTGGTTATCAAACTTTGTATTACAAAGTGATATAATGATAACTAAATCTACGATTTAAGCCATTGTTTTTGACATTAGTGACAGTCATTTTCTAAATCTTTTTTTCATACTTTATAGCATCTACATGTGGACAAAATAAATATAGATTAATTTTTCTCGAACAGATAAATTATTTTAATACATTATAGATACTATATTAAATTGTAAAAGACCAGAAACAATAGTGAAATGATAATTTTTTTACTCTTCTATCTCTCAGTTTTCTTGTAAAAATTATATAAATAGTATTAGAAATTTATATTTCCTATTTTTTAGACTATAACTGAGAAGAGATAATAATTGTTATATCTTAAAAAGTACTTAATATATTGTACATTTTATAATGAATTAATACATAAAGTATACATTTTTACATACAATATACTTTAATCTCTTTGGCACATTTTATAAAATTAAAAAAAAATATAATATTCTCTCTTACAAATTATTATTATATTTTCTTATACAAGGTAGTGCATAATTGAATTTTTGCTTTATAAGGAGAATTGCGTGAATATTATCTCGAGAAACCAAAAATTTCATGTAAAACATATGTTCCTAATTTATACAAGTCAAATTTAATTCGCTAAACTCTGCCCTTGTCTTGAGGATGCATCAGATGAGAGTACACACTTAAATGTTCTCGTTCTCTAGCGTAGCAACGTCACGAGCGACCGTCAATTGCGCAAGGTACAACGAGCTCGATGCACTCCAACACGTCGCATAAAATGATAGACGCGGAAGACAACGAGGCATTCATTATGCGATGCTCTCCGCGTATGAGCGAGTTTATATATGCGGTCTTGTTTGCGTTGCGCTCAAGGCGAGGGAAATTAAGAGACCGGGGCAAGTAAGCGCGAGGATTACGCGGAACAGAAACTCGTACAGCGCAGCCAGAGTTTACGACTGTTTACAGTTGTTTCCGGAGGTGTTTATGTAGCGTCCAAAATTGAGAAAATCAAGAGCCTCGGTTCCGACAGAGCTGTAGAAATTGCAGCGGGAAAACTGCAAGTGCACTAGCTGTGAGCGGCACGACATGAAAGGTGACCGATATCGAAGGGTTGTATCCTGAGAAAATCAAAAGCGCCAAACCGAGATCTCGGAATATCTTCTTGAATAAGGGGTAAAAGGAAAAGAGCGTCCCCTTTATCGGGGGATTCTACGAATATTGACGGCGGGTATTGACTTCGGCAGCAGCATAAATCAGATACCATTGGGAAATGACTAAAGAAGCAAGAAAAAAAGAAAATATAAAAAACTATCGAAAAGGTCTCTCCGCGAAGAGATAGCTTCAATTTCGAGAAAACAACAAATTAATAAAAGAACTTGTTAAAATAAAACCTTAACGAAAAATAACACCTTTTGATATTACTTTTATTTTACATTTTAAAATAAATTGGCACTCTCTCTCTTTTAAAAGCTTTTTCGATCGTAAAAATAAACTCGAGAAAAAATATTTTATTATTTCTTGCATGCATATATTTACATATCTTCTTCGATCGTATTAAATAATTTTGAACAATTCGTTGCGTATATTTTCTC
This sequence comes from Camponotus vicinus, assembly GCF_025532165.1. Taxonomy (NCBI): domain Eukaryota; kingdom Metazoa; phylum Arthropoda; class Insecta; order Hymenoptera; family Formicidae; genus Camponotus; species Camponotus vicinus. Next base: position 752,338 of record NW_028141947.1, read on the forward strand.
AGATTCATTTACGAATGAGTTTCGTGAGATCTTGGCGAAAATTTTAATAAGATATTTAAGACTTTTTTATTTCTACTTGAACCATTTTCTCTTGATATAAAAAAATGGATAATTTTTGTGTCACGTTTAATGTAAAATTACATTAGTTAAATTTTGCGAAAGAAGAGCGAGAAATATAATCGATCGAAGACAAATTAAAATTACGAATTAAAAAACGAATAAAACTTGAATAAATGATCGCTGCAGTTGCAAAATATCGAGATCGTGATAGTCGATGTGAGAAAATGGCGCTGCTGCGGTTGGAAAAAAAATCAGGGCGTGAAGATGCAACATCGTGGATCACCGGGACGAAAATGGATGAAATGCCGACAGAGAAGGTGAAACGTGGAAACGAAGGGTTGGCGTTGGGGAAAGACAGAAGGGTGTTCCTTGGAGGGTGCTCGCGAAGCTGCCTAGTTCGACCGTAGAGTTTGAATAATGCAGACTTGCACAACGCTGCTTAAAAGTGATCGGTCCATCCCCTCCACCGTCTCTTCTCACCCCTATATCCTCTTCGTCTCGCCGATCCCTTTAGAATCTCACTTCCAGTTCGTCTAAGAGTACGAACTAAGATTGATTTTAGATTGGGTGGGAATTGGGAATAGTGAGCCTGTTACTCTCTCTCCGGTGGGTTCTCCGTCCCTCCTATCGTCTCTCTTTCTCTCTCTTTCTTCGTCGTACCATTTGATTTTCTTTGCCTTCCCCTGTTTCCTTCCAATGTACATACGAACATGTGCATTTACATAGCCGAGTGTAATATGTTTATGTAACCGGAAAAGGCGTTGAGTAGATGCACTGTATTTACGATCTCAGTCGAGATTTATTCCCCTAGCGATTAGAATAAGAATAGGCCAAGAATACAAAAGGCTGGGATTTTAATTCTTAAAAAATGATCAATTATCTTTCAACAATATTGTATAAAATTTATATTTCAAAACACATGTTTAAGATGACATTTTAATGATCTTATTTTTAATTCACTATTCATTTATTATTATCTTTGTTATCGTACTTTTATATCTTCTGTATCACATTTAAGAATTGCATAATGGACATTAACATTTTCATTCGTCGCATTCATTTCGCTTTCACGCTCAATTTACATATTTTGCTGCGCCTGTAATCGCCGCGCCAGTTCGAATGGAATTATGGAAAGAACGTCCTTTGTGGACGTGACCGTATATAAAAGCCTGGTCTCTGAACGAGATTTATCCTACCGACGATCGACTCTCCCAGGGGAGTATAAAAGTGCCAAATTAGAATGGTACAGCGGCTGGGCCAGTGTCATGCCTATATATATAGGGCACGGCGAAAGCCCGCATTGCGGAATGAGAGATCGCCTATCGCTGGCTATCACTGGCTCCCCTCTCCCCTCTGCGAGACTAATTCATGCGAGATCATAATTCCAAATGATGCGAGGATATCGTATGAATCGGAACGATCATTTAAACTCCCATTTGAATTTAATGGCCTGCTGAAACTCCCATAAGATGCCTTTGACGATTTATAACAACTGATATATCTTATATATAACACTTTATACTTGTATCATTACGATACAAGTATTCTTGTTTTATTTCTGCTCTCTTGTTTCGAGGAGATTTTTTCACGAATAAAAATTTCAGTAGAAAGAAAATCAGTTTTAAAATGGCAGTCTATACAAATTTATACTTATTAGACTGTAATATACTCTGCGAACTTGTTACTTCATTATCTTAAATTAAATACATTCCGTCTTTCTGTTTATCTATTATTATTATTTAATGAGATTTTTATTGAGATTAAGCAGCATTATTGAAGTAGTTTTTAATAATCTCAGAGTAATGATTATCTTTTTTCTGCAATATACTTTTAAAAGTTAGAAAGTTAAATAAAGAAGTTAAATAAAGAAGAAAGAGGGAGAGAGAGAGAATATTTTATACGGAAATGAAAAGGAACGAATAAAGCTTGATTGAATTTTTTAAGATATCTTTAAAAATATTTACTAAAAGAGAAATAACAAAATCATGACGAATATATATTTTATGTGTAGAATATGAGTTAATGTATTATTGCAACTAAAAAAAAAACGATTACATCTACATTTACATTAGCATGTCGGCAGGAACATTGCAAACATTTTTTTAAGACAATGCTAAAAATATACGTTATCATTTCTTCACTTTTACATAGACATTATTATTTATATGTTAAAATTTATGGAACTGTATGTGAAAATATCTCAATCTATTCTTTCATTTCTCCCTTTCTTTCTCTAGTTATTTTATTATATATTTTTTATTTTAAAATATCTCCTATTTTTCTCGCAATTTTTTTTATTTTTCTCTTATTTATTATTATTTATCTTTATTATTTTTTTATAATTTTGTGCTTGCATTAAATATCCATTCGATCGAGAAATCGATTAATCTTTAAGACATATTTTGTAACTTGTCACATACGTTCGTGATCTTTTAAGGGGAAAAGACAATACAGAAGGAAATAATTTTGAGCACTATTACTGGTATGGCTTGATCGTATACACTCGATTGTTTAGTCACGGATGGAAATTGCCGGCAATTTTTGCGAACCAAAAGAGATAAACGGAATAATAGCGGACGAGATGCATTTTGAAAATGATTCGTGCGAGCAGCAGTACTGCAACAAACTGGCCGCAGCTTTTGCGAGATCGATGCGCCAATAATTTCCTATGACGATTATAGCTCGTTCGATTCGCCGACATTATTCATCGGACAAAATACAGAATAAAACAACCAACGGCGAAATCACGTTAAAAGCTTTCTGCCTCTTTCTGTCAAAACGATTTTATGCTTCCCTCGCTGCCATCTCTCTTTCTTTCATTTTTTAAATCTATATCCATCTATCTCTCTTTGAATTGTCATTTTGCGCTCTTTTGCCTTTCATATACTCTTTCCTTGCTATCCCTGCTTTTCCTATCTATCGTTTCGGTCTTCTATAATTCAACATTCTAGCGTTGAAAAGCGTGCGCGAGTAAATGTGAAGCGTGGGTGCAATGAAAAAGACAGTGGAAGAAAGGTGAAACACAGGATGAAACAGGAAGAAGCACCTTGGAAATAAATTTCACAGCCGGAGTTCATGAAAAGTGCCGGTAGCCGTTAACGTAACACATCGAAATGCTCTCTCGTTCCCTCTGTATGTGATGTATGTAACAAGAGCTTGGTACGTTGCGAGGGAGAATGGACGAATTCTCGGATAAAAAGGATTAATTGCTCTCTCTATCGTTATCCTTTTTTCAATGGAAAAACCAATACAACGAGTCATTATCCGAAACTCTGGATAAGGAATGAGCGCAGTCGGAAATCGATCGAAAGGGATATCTCTGTTCATATCGTTTGCCATTTCAAGAGAAGATACCTTAAAGACAGCTATAAAAATGCAATCTTAATTTGAAAATTTTTATCTGTTTTATCTGTTTATGACGAATCGATATCTCGCACATGAGGCGGCAATCAAATGAGGAGAAAATTGAAAAATGTGAATTATTTAAATATATTGACAGAAAGGAATTTTTATGAATATATTTTAAAAGGGTGAAATTATCTTTTTTTAATACATAAATCTTAAAAAAATTTTTGCATATCATATATATAAATTTCTACTACTAAATTTTTATGAATATATTTTAAAAATATATTCATAAAAATTCTAGTAAAAATGGCGAAGCAAAAGATATATTTATAACATCGCATATGAATAAAATCACGTCTTTTCGTTTATTATTTACGTTGCTTCGTGATTCCTTAGATAGGCCGAAATCGGCGCACGTTTACCATCGAGCGTTTACCATAAAATATCAGAACATGAATTCGCCACGACGGCTGCGCATGGCGAAAGTGAATTTTCGAAATCTGCTTTAGACACGGAGACGTGTCGAGAATTTCGACCAACGGATGCGGGGCTGGTCAAATTTCTATCACGCTTATTCGCAAACTTATTGGTCAGAATGAGGCGATCGATGCAGAGGCGTCATGGCGTCTGAAGCGCATTTTACGTTTCTCTAGAAGCCATTACCGATGCCGATTACTGCTGGTAGTCGGCTCGAATGACACATTTATGAGCGAAATAAAAGTCTCGACAACAGGGGACAGGAGTTTGTAATGAGGGTAATGGCGCGTTGGGAAACGAGTGGAGCCCGCGGAATAATGTCTCGCAGACAAAACGTCATTACAGAGCAAGATCGTTTTAGATGCGCATTGAACGTATGTCATCGCAAGGCAATCGAGATAGCGCAAAAATGAGTGCACTAATGACTAACATAAGACTCGATGTATAATTCGTTTTAAGTGATACTTAAGAAGTAAACGACGTATCTTTATACGAAATGTTCGTGATAACAATTATATAGACATATTTTAATTTAATATATTCTTTACCTATAAATATGTTAAATTAAATTATTAATTATTTAATTAAATATATAAATGATTTATAAATGTTAAATTATAATTTAACATTTTTGTTTTATTTTTCAGAGCGCTGGCTGGGGAGAATGGTCATCATGGTCGAAGTGGTCCCCATGTACGAGGTATGTTTTCCATAAACAGATTGCATCAATTTTATCAATTTTTATAGTGTCCTAAGAAATCTTATTTTTATATCATCGTAATTTACAGTCGTATAAAATGTCTTTCAATAATTTCTACAATTGAAATCGAACTCACGAGATTGCGCAAAATAATATTTGCTTTAATTTAATAAGATATTAATTGTAAGCATGAGAAAGAGATTCGCATTCAAGACATCTCATTCTATTATCTAATATATTTCTTAGGCATGTGTATCTTCATCTGTACGAAATGAAAATTTTTATTTTTCTTGATGAAGAGAGATCGTATTCGAAAACAAACTCTGCTATACAGAGAATGTTACATCCGGGTCGCGCCACATATTGTTTGGTAACAGCGCGACTAAAAGGGCTTTCATAACTGTGGTCGGCCTTTCGCATGCAAGACATGATCCAATCCCCGCGATTTCTCATCGCCAGTGTTTCGTACGGTTTCTAATATTGAGTCTCCTGCCGGTAACGCAGCCGGAATGTTAAGCGTTCCGGAACTCATTTTGGCGGCCACCACCGGCAATAAGTTTGTTCTCGACTCTCACCCCGCTCGTTTTTCAGTTATACAGAAGTGGCTGGAACTGCGAGACGTAGCAATTTATGGCACTTACAACTTGCGAACTGCACTTGGCCGGGAAAGCTTATTGTGTGATCTACAGCGTTCTATTTATTGATGTTTGTACACCACCTGCACATATCTTCGTCTCTATTACAATCTGCGATATTGCTAATTACAAGTATGCAGTGATAATATATACGATGCGATTATATATACGATGCCGTAATTAACGTGATTATCCAGTGATTTTATTGTATTTATTACTGAGAAAATGATAATATATCGCCCATAATAGCTTATTATCGCAATAAATACACAGCCTTTAGGTAATTTAATTAGTATTATAAAGTTAATAATGCTAAATAATAGGTGATATAAGCTATTGCATATTGTGCTTGATGCATTATTTATGAGCGGTTTAAAAATTTCAACTGTTTCGCGTAATTTATTTACGTAATTACAAAGCTTCGTAATTGAGATTAATCAGTATATGGTACATATGTACGTACGTACGTGCCATGTATCATTATTTCAATTAACTAATTGTTTACGCATTGGTTATTGTTCAAAGTAGATAATTACTCTTCGTATAGAATAATGCAATCGATACCAACTTTTCTAAAATTGGAGCCAAGTCATGATCGATTTACATATACGCACAATCGGCAAAGCGTTCAATAATGATGGCTACTGTATCGCGCTGTAAATGATCCACTGATTCGTTTTTACGCACAAACAAAGGACTCTGTGTACGTAAGCTGGAATATACGAACTTGCTTCCTAATCATTGATATTTTCACTATTTTCGTTCCGCTAAATTGAGAGTGCTCGGTTAATTTGCGCTCCATATTTAACGATTGTTTTCCATTAACTTTGCTGCTCTATTTCCCGTGTCAAGTCGCTTCTAAAAATTTCCCAGCGCGATTTTCATTACTTTGACATACGTCTTTCATGAATTGTAGCTCTATTTGTAGTGTTAGAACGACATCGTGCTAAATAATTTCAAAGAATATCTACGAATTGTCTTCTCGATTTTTTACTTATTAACTCGGAACGGACATTTAGAATAACTGCAATTGAAATCTTTCGCGAACTAGGCTCTAATCAAAGTATTTTTGAAGCTGTTTGAACAAAAGACTTCGAGACGTATTAATGTTATAGCAAGAACACTTCACAAATGACACTTTCATTTTAATAGCAAATATGTTTTGCGGCAATCTCGGAGCGGAACTAACTTATATTCGTGGAGGTAATGCAATTTCCAGCGAATAAAGATCGCTCGTGGAATTAACGTGAAGTAGTGAATTGAATTAATAAACTATGCGTCGCGCTGACACGTGGCGATGAAACGTAATTAAACTCTTGACGATTTCAGCGCGACTTGATTATGAAAAGTTTGAGTAACCGTGCCTGGGAAAGACACGCGGTCAAAGTGCATTCAAAAATAATTCACAGTTCGTTATATTTAATTCGCCGATATAAATAAGTCTCTCCGCTCGTCTTTCAGGACGTGCGGTGGTGGAATCTCACGCCAGCAGCGTCGATGCAGGCGTAAACCGTGCAAAAACAGAGCCTGGATGACCAAATATAAAATCTGCAATCCTGAGGTGAGTGTTTTTGAATACTAATTTAACTTGAACATTTATCACCTTGTAAATATGGAAAATATCTTCTAAAATTCTATCATCGTTTCTCTTCTCGTATTTTTAGTACAATAAATCTTATCACTCAACATGTGGTTTTGACAAATTTATTGACATAATAAGTGTCTAATTGAAATGTTTAAAATATAAAGTAGGTTGAAGTAGAGAAGTTGTAGTTGTAATAAATGTCAACGCGCAGAAATTCGGTAGAAACCGTCCTGTCAAAACGATTTTAGTTTTAACCTGATTAGAGCGCTTTATCATAATAAAAAAAGAACAAAATAATATCACAATCTATCCAACATCATATGCATTTACGCGATTACGGTCACGGATGTAGGAGGATGCTAAATGATGCTGTTGAAAAACGAAGTTAAGTGTGTTATTGAAATAACTATCGAAGGTGGCTAATAATGTCTCATAAAACAGAATCGTTTTTCAACTCTACAGAAAATATAAAAAAATTCGTGATATATATAAGAAGAGCAACGTTTCGTTTTAACCTCAATATATTCAAAGTGAAGCGACTTACAAAGTAGTTCTCGATGTGATAAATTACGATTGATTTTCCGTTATGTAAATATATAAAGACGCATTCTAAGCACTTTTTATCCACATATTCTTTTTATATACGTATCCAATGTAGAGTACAAAGCAACTAACTTTCTCTGCAATTTAAAATAATCGCGCCTCTGCGATAAAAGTAATGTAATCGCGCGTGTATACACATTAAAATATACATATATCTAAGCGCATTTAAATTTATCGCTTTAACCGTTCTCGTATATTAATCAAGCGTTTAATCGCGATGCGTTTAACAGTGACATTGCTATTTTACGCTCATTGCGCGAGCGGAGCGCGCATAAAATATCGTTGATGCAAATGGATCGCGTCGATTACGAATTAAATGACATTTATTGTCGCAAATTGTTCTTAAATATTTTAATGCGCTCGCGAGCCATTGCCCTTCCACCCCTTTCCACCCTCCGGCCTTCGCATCAATATTGTGCCAACCGGGACATGAATTGGATATACATGATGAATTCGATATTGGTGTATAACAGCCGACAGCGTTCCTCTCTCGTGAATAAGCACGTTCTGGGCCGCGGCTACGACCAATACGCACGCTCTGCATTTATCCGGGGTTACCCCCTACGGGACGTCGGGGATGCTGCAGCTGACCCGACCCATATTCGTATCTAGGGCAAATTTGAGGGTGTAAATGCAGCTATACGCATTGGATAGTTTATCCTTGACGTCTTCGATATCTTGTGTGCGCGTTGGATCGATATCGATCGATCCGATTTTCTCCCCCTTAACTAGAATGAATCATAACAGTGGCGTAATCATAGATTGGATATATGTAAGTCAGAAAATCGCGCATAGTTAACCCGAATCAAGAGAGATATTAATCACGATAAAGTAATTTTGTGCTCTGAATCGCGCAAATCGATTGTATTTGCGTGTCGGAACGTCTATTAAAAACATATTTAACACACGAGTGTGTGCGTCCGGTGTTTCTATACAAATATAATTATTTGATACTTGGCTGTCGGCATAGATTGTTTTATCTATCTTGATTTAAATTAACAAAATAAAAAGGAAAAAGAAATTGTATTATCTGATACATGTTAATCTAATGAATGTCACGTGACGAATATCTTTCATTATTCGAAATTTCGAATAAATCACACGTCGATCGACTGACGTCAAAATCGATAGATAGAGATGGTACGATCGGCTTCATTCCGTGTGTGATCGTGACGTGATGGCACGATGCTTCTTCCCGCGAGTGTATTTGACGAAACTACAATTCCATGCATGACATGTCACATATCAATCAATTGCTACAATGTACGGTCTGATAATATGTACATTAAAATCATTTTTTTTTAGTGTAGCAAGGGGTAAAAATATGAATCAACATACTCGCAAATATTTAATTTTTATAAATTAATTTTTATATTTAATTTCTTTTCGTTAAAAAGAAGTCATTGCAATCTATTATTAAATTTCGTGTCATAAGAGCTACTCTATTTTATTGTCATGAATCTAATAGGTAGATAAGACATAAAATTGTTCGTAAGAAAATACTTTTCAAATTTGCAAGTCGTGATGCATCAGATGTAAACGATACCAACGCTCGCCATTTTTCGTCTCGATTAACACGCTTGTCGCATTAACGCGACGACGCTCGACCCAAATTGACGTCGTTAACCGACTCGCTCGACACGGATCTCTCGTGGGATCGTATATCCCGGGTTCCCGTAAAATCGTAAAAGTGCGCAAAGCACCGTCGGCTCCCAGATGGAGAGAGATGCCTTTGTCGCGACGACAACGTGACATTCCACCCGCGGGAGGATGTCCGCCCTCGCTTTCTCTGCGCGAGAAAGTGCATTCGAACTATGTTCATCTTGTGTTTTTTATCTCCCCCCCCCCCTTCTCTTTTTCCATGCATGACACAAAAATATCGACGACCGTTTATAAAGTCGCGCCGTCAATTTCAGCGAGACGCTTTGCCCGATACCCTCTCATCCTCGCTTTTTCGCGTTATGTACTCTGCATATGTAATACGTAATATCTTTTCGTTTAGCCGGACCAAAATGTTTTATTATCCTCTCCCGACGGCGGTGGACTGAACTTTGCTAATTTACATTCCCGGGTAACGCGCATGCGAGGGTACTATTGTGTATGTATTACAACTGCGGTTAGAACCGCAGTAGGCTATATTGTCAGCCTATATAATGAAAATATGTAAATTGCGGCTCCTATTCTTCTTCTCTTTATTCTTTCTCCTTCTATTAATACGTACATTCGAAAAATATGGCTACAGAATAAAAAGCCTCGAAAATATGATTTTTTCCAGTGTAAATAAAAAATCCTTGCAGAATAAAATTCTGCTGCAAAATTTACTGCACATGTTATAATTATGAAACATTTGTGCATGATACATTATGATTTTGATTTATATATATAAATCATAAATGGATCTTGTGATGTACTGCGAGAGATTTGTTGACAAATTTGCATCTCCGAGTTGACGCTGACTTATGCGTGGTTGCGAAAAATAACAGACAGCGGAAAGAAAAACGCAAGTCTCTCCCAGATATGTCAAGAATTCCGTTCGCACGATAAACGCCAGTAGAAACAGGTCTGAATAGCTCGCAAAATATTCCAGACTTGTTACATTAATTTTCCAAGATTATCCCTACGAAATGTAATAGCCTCATAATTTTTTGATGCTCTATATTAGGCTCTTTTTAGGATTTTCTGTTATGCATGACCATAACAATTCCGTTTTATACGTGGCCAAAGCATTTTCAGACTCCATCTATTTTCTTTTTGTTTCTCTCGTTTAAATATCTTTTCTCTTCGATTATTAAAAACATTAAAAGTATAAAAATTTTTACTTGAAGATATGAAAATTTTGATTATTTTTAAACTTTTTAATTTCCTTTTTTACTTTTGACATTCATGCACAAAGCTCTTGCTTCTAATACCGTCATATTTTTTTCCGCGAGTAGATCCAATTTATATATGTTACAAGAGTGCGAAACTTTTCCCGAGTCTGTTCTCCCAAGATTTGTTGCATTTACTCACATGTCAAAATGACGTAGATTTTGCTCCAACCGTGGGACATCTCTCATTCAAGCTGATGGACAATTTTCTGCGAGCCATAAGTGCCGTTTCGCTTCTGTGCTTTTTATGATATCACATCCAATCGAGGAGCATGATTGGTCAATAGTGCACGATCGGCCTTCTGTACAAATGACCGTCCGTAATCCCGACAATTCTGATATCATTGGTACCTTGCAGCTATTGCTATCGAAAAAGATTTGATTTATTATTATCCAGCGCAGTAACAATTTTTCCCATTGCGAAAAACATAGAGAATGGAAAAACATTTATGGTGGAATGATTTGATATCACAAAGTATACAAAAAATGTCCCATCTTTGCAGCATCAAACTTACACGATAAATATTTTTTGAAGCTTAGAACTTATTTTTTGCGTAGATTTTACGCATTTGATAAAATTATTTTTAAATTAATTTTAATTTCCTCTTTTGCTCTTGACACTTATGTGCAGCTTCTTTTTATGTATAAAGTTATCAATAGAATTTTTATCAGAAGCATAAGCGAAATTCTATTAGAGCGATATAATCAAAATAAATACAATTACGTTATTAATCTTTCGCGTATTTCAGCTTTTTATCCTGATTTATGCCCGATTGCATCGCGAACAGTCGTATTTGCATTTACGATTCTAAATGTATCTAGTGATTTATCGTCGATAGAGATGGCAAGGGATAGAACTTTGAAATCGATCGTTTGCAGATCGTGATTGTGACCCAGTAGATGGTTGGAAAATTGATAGGTTTCGTCACGGAACAAGTCCTTTCCAAGGAATTTTCGCAAAGTAATCGAAGGTTACCGGCGGCCAAATATTAATTGTGCTCGATTCGAGAGGTCTTTGCTTAACGGGCGAGTCCTTTGGGAAAGACTGGGAACAATAATTCAGCCACGGAACGTTATAAATTTCAAGTTAAAGTCCAACCGGAAGGAATTTACGTCCGCGGAATATCTTTCCTTTGCCTCAAATCTTACTTTATTTTTTACTTACTCTATTTCTTTTTTTCATTTTCTCTTTGTGATGAAAAAAGCGCAAAATTGTATGTACATGCGAACGCACGTACGTAAATGTGGATTTAAAGATTCAGTAAAAAGAGTACAGTGCATTCATAATTATTTTGCGCGTGTTGTAAATTTTCCATCATGCGATATAATTACCATTGAATCGCAGTTTTTGGTATGGTTTAATTAATTTCGTAATGAAACGAAAACCACATTGCATACATATTACACGTGCTCTGTTTGTTATTGAACAAGAACTAAAACATTTCTTCTTGAGAGATGATATACATAATTTCTTGCGATATATGATAACAAGAACCTTTGTGCATGAAATCAGATTTAAATACTTATGAAATGTGATTTTATTAATATTAAAATTTTTACTTAATAATTTATTATAAAAAGATTTATTGTATAAAAAGTGATTGCAAAGAAAAAGTTTCAAAAAAAGTATTTTTCTGATATTATTTTACTTTTCGACAAGAGCAACAATCGAAATTATATTATAGAATAAAATAATCAGATCTTGAATTAAACTGAATTTTGCTATAAAATATTAGCGCTTTTTTCTTTTAATAATAAAAGTTGAATGAAAGAACTTAAATATGTAAATAACCGCGCTTCTGAATGAAACGTATTTCATGCGCACAAATGTGAGATAAATTTATGAATATTCTCTGCAAAATTCTATATATTAAAATTCTATATATTTAAATATATATTTTATTAATATATATTTTATTAATTTATTTTTATTAATATTTTATTTTATCAAATACGTGTTAAATATTAATCAAATCTCAATCGTGCTCATACAACTGTCGAGCACAAGTACCAGACAATTACTGGATGATGATTCTGATATATTTATTCGGTATTGACTTGGATATTTTTTTGGTAATCGCAAATTGCACATATAAATCAGAATTTAGTTTCACTGAATGATTACATGCTTTGACCAACCATGTGCGTCATTGCCATAAAATGTAGCATTTTTTGCGCGTGAATCGGGCCACACACGAGTAATGAATATTTTCATGACTGATTAATAAAATCTGAGAGCTTTTTTTCTGGATATTAAAGCTATAAGAAATGTTTTTACGCAAGCGAAGAAAAAAGTAATTGGATATAGTTAATTTTGATTTAATTAATCTTTTTAAAAAAGAGTTAAACAATTTCCATTGCATGTTTTTAACTTATATACGTCTTTATTTATTAGAAGCAAAAAATAAAATGAAATAATTTCATTTATATAAAACAACCAAAAATAATTAATTAGAAAATATATTTTGCTTTATAAATATTGATCAATAAATGATTAGAATAAGAAATTAAATATTATTATTAGTATTAAATTAATTAAATATTATTATTGCCAATAATTATTTTTTTAGGACGAAATATTGAATTATTTTAAAGTTTTTTCCCTTTTTCGAAATGTGAAAGTTCTATTTTTATCAGATTATGATAAACGTCGGAAATACTCGTGCAGGATAATCAGACTCGCTTTGTTCGTAGCATTTATGCAGATACATATGCACAGAAAACTGAAGCAACGTTATTCTCAGTGAAATATTCTGAAAAGGGGCATAGCTGTAAGTTCCATAACAGAAGCTTCTATTACATCGTCCAACATGCGCTGCATGGAAATTGTATCTCAATGAACATAGTAAAATTAAATAGCATACTAAAAGTCTCTATCTCTATATCACTCTTATGTGTATGCACCTCACATGCATTCTGTGTCCTCTATTATCGGTTATGAATTTTGAATATTTAATACAACACATGTATTTTTCAATATTCATGAGAAACGCTATCAAATCGGAACTGGTAATCCGTGGTAATGATGAGAAATCGTGGTTCGCGGTAAAGAGAAAAGTGAATAAACCGGAAACCGGAACGTAATTTGCCCGCGACGTAGATTCGCGACCATGTCCGAATTAGATCCGCAATGGTTAACGCGCGTCGTCGCTCTCATCCGCGTGTGCATATTGGAATAATATAGCCGATAAAACCACCGGCGTAACGCCGCGTCGGACGAAAACGATACCATTGTGCAACTTTTATTAGAACCGTTGTAATCGTAACTTTACAGGGATATTAATGTCGCGTTTGGCGCAGCCAGTCGCGCCGCACCGGGGCTCGTTATGGGTGGTGTGGGATTTTTCCGGAAACGAGATACCGGATTAACGCATAATGCGTTATAACATATGTATTTGTAATGTATCCCAGGAACGCCGTACCTTCCTTTTATCTCCTTTCTCATCTACAGATTTAAACCCGTAAATTTGTCTTTTTTTTTTTTTAATAATAAAAGTATATAAAAGTAGCATAGAAATGTCAAATTTTGCATAAATTATTAATATAATATTAGTCAGAATTAGAGATGCAAATAGAAAAAAAAAACAAAAATTTTTTTCTACGAAATATCATTTTTCTGTGAAAAAAAACAATAAGCTTTTTTCCGCAAATTTTTTTTATTTTTTTTTCAGATATTTAATATCTTTATGTTTTGATTATTGCAAATTGATGTTTTATTATTTTTTATTTTTTAGATGATGGATTTTGAGTCAACTCTATTTTAAATGTAGAGCGTATTTTTATAATTGGCTATATAGTTTTGTAATTATTATATTTAATTAGATAAATTCTCTAAAAACAAATAGAAATTATAAACTTGAAAATGAATTGTCTTTATTATAAATATAAAAATAGCAAAATGTTTCAAAAATGCACTTTAATACTTTCATATTTTAATATAATAAACAAATTAACTTTCTTATAGTTTTAATTAATTTTTTTAGAAATAATTTTGAAAATAATAGATTAATGAGATTCATGCGAGTGAAATTACATCAAACACGATATCATCGGCAAAATGCGAATAATTTTTAATTAGATGTATAATAAAAATTTTTGTTGTGCATATAACTGAAAATTATCCGAAATATATCGTGTTTGACATAATTTATCGCAAAGGTCTAATTAATTCTTTAAAATTATTATCGAAAAAAGATAAATTAACAATATAGAATGTTTTTATTATCAAAAAACATAAAGAAAAATAACATTTTAAAAAAATAATAAAAAAAATCAAATTTTTTGTCTTTTCCAACGAAAAAATACATGTTTTATTTTTCAATTAGATTTGTTTATTTTCTGTTAGAAAAAAAAACAGATTTTTTACTCTAGTTAAAATATTAGTTAAAATATCAATACGTTATAAACTTTCTATGAATAAAATTGTTATTCTCCAGTATAGCTGACTTTTGAAACTGGATTAATCAGAAAATTCGATACATTCATGATCGGATAAAGAGAGAGAAAGAGAAAAAAGTGTATTATTTTATATAAACTATTAAATGGCAAATATAAAAATATGTACAAAAGAAATTACTCGCGCACTATCTACTTGGAAAATTTATTTAAGCCAAGCAAGTGGATGAGCCATCATGTCGAAACATTTTGATTGTTTGCGAAGGTATTTGCGTATGCAGTCGGCGCCGTCGTAACTTTTATTAGACGCCGTGTAACTGCAGTTTTACAGGGCTATTAATATCGCGTTTAGCGCAAGCAGACCAATGATGAATCCTGTTACGGTGTCGCGTAGATAAATAATGGAACTTCCTTGCGAAGCTAAATGCTTCGAACTCGTGCATAATGCATTACTTGCAATTCCACGATGCACAAGTAATTGCGGACGACAGGAGTTAGGTGAATCATTATTCTCGAACTAGTGGCCGTCGTAGAAACTATCGACGACAGATAACAGCAAGTGTTCTCAGCGACAATTAACCAGTTTGTATTGAGATCACATAAGTTGTTACATCTGATAAATTGGAGATGCAATGTTAAAATAAACTGCAGCGAGAAGATATCGGAAAAATTATTTTTTTAGCCCAAGTAAAATATCTTTATATTCATTTTAAACTTTACACATCTCGCCTACTTTTTTCTAGTATATTTTTTAGTTGCTTTATGGTAATTATAATAAATATTATCGTAAACATACATGAAGATATCAGAGTATTATAAAAATAATCATGATACAAATTCTAGTGTTTGAGACTAAATATTGTCGAATTTGTGTAAATTATTTTAAATTTAGAAGGACTGATAAATAGCTAATACTTGCTTTTTCGATGTTATCGAACTTGTTAATTTGTTACACAAAGCCCCTCTCTAAATATCGAGGTCATCGTTAGTTACTCCCGTTTGCTGGGTTTTATTTATCGAAACTCGAAAGTTGAGCGAGACACAGTCGACGCTGGATTGAATTACATGTGACTGACATGTCCCAGTGGCCCGACAATTCTGACACTCGCAGTTTGTGATGCATGCATCGCTGCGACAAGCATATGGCATAGCCAAATGGTTCCCTTTTAGGGTCACAACATGTAATTCGCTATACGCGGTTGCGTGACCTGACAATTCGAGGAAAAATAACGATTACGCAGTGTGAGGGATAACATGTCCCGAGATAATTAACAAATTACAAATTGGCGCGTTCGTTCTACCGGACATTCAGTTTCGCAAAAATCTTAATCGAATCCATGCACCACGCATTTATCGATGCACTTTACGTTTATATTTCACATTAAACTACATGACACGTCGATACGAGATTTTTCAAACAAACGGCTTAGTTTTTTTTTTACATAAAAAAATAGTTTCAAAAATCTGCGTTAAATCAAACCGTCGAAAAAGATTATGGTGCGTATCATCGAAAGCAATCGTTGCGCGCGTTTTCGCTAATAATATTTGCAAACGCTTGAGGATCCTCCCTTTGAGGAATTAAATAAATTTCAAGTGATTGAAGTCAGCTTAGGGTATACATCATAATTATAAGCAAATAAGAGGAGAAGAAGAGGAAGAGAGAGAGGAAAAGAGAACGAGACAGAAAATGTGTGTGCATGCGAGATTGGAAGTGATGCAAATTTGACGAGTATCATACATGAATCGACTCGAAATCGCCTCAAAGGAATTATTTGGGGTGGCAGGATATAAGGGACACACGGCGCAGAAACGAAGCTCCTGAATAAGTTTCTTTTCATCAGTAATTTCGCTTTCTCGGCGCGTACATCCAGGACTGACCGCGAGCGGAAAAAAATGAAAAAGGAAATGCAAACGACGAGTCGCCGTGTTCTGAAGGAAGTTCGTCAGCTCTCGTGCCCGGCCGGTTACGCGAATTACAGCAGCTTGCACGACGGTGGTCGGGAGAAATCACGGCAAAACTGAAATGAGCGAAGAAAAGGGAACGCAACATCATTAGCATAACGAAACGGAGAGGCGTGTACCGAATACAGATTCCAAGTCTGCCGGCTGTCATCCTCCTTCCACCTTTCAATCCTCTTCCTCTCTCTTTTCCTCTCTCTCTCTCTCTCTCTCTCTCTCTCTCTCTCTGTCTCGCTCTTTGTCTCAGCTACCCCTGGGCGTGCTCTGTTAACACTCGTAATGGCACAGTGTGTATTTCACCGAGCTTGTATTCTACGTTTTACCAACGATGAAAACAGAGGAAATTCATTTGCGAGAGAGCGAGAGGAAAATTTCACCGCGACGCGATAACTTGGCAGAAGGCTCGCGCCAGATCGATAAAATGGCCGTATACTAGATGAATAAAAATTAATTTACGGTTTTGGAATTTCGAGAGACGAAAGGAAATTAATGAAGTCAAGCTAAGATGTACAGTAAGAATGAATAATTTTATAAATATAAATGCTTATAAATGAATGTATTAAATAAAATGATACAAAAGAGCAAAAGTATTTTTGCGAAGACGAAATTTTGACAGTATTTTTGGAGAAAACTATACTCTCTGTGATTGTATTATTCATTTTAATCAAATCTCGTCGAAATTAGAATATAATGAATATAGACAATCTCTTAAATTATGTATATTAAATAAATAGTTAAATAAAATTAAATTAACAAATTCAATCGCTTTATTTCATAACACGCGCGATATCGTTAACGATATTAATTACAGTTCAAAATATAGATCCAACTATTTAGAAGGATAGGATACAGAATCGAATAATTCTATTTAGATAGAATTATTTCACATTTTTTATTACACTTGTCTAATAATAGCTACTTTATTTTCGCAGAAATTGCCACTTAATATGGCAGTAAGTAATAATTTTTAAATCACAGAAGTATGTCAAATATATATATACATTTCTTTGTGGAAAATTAAATTGAAAACGTACCCTTATAAAAAATATCTGTCGCTTGAAAATAATAATTTGGCAGGTAAATGGTTAAAGTCAAATGATTAAAATTAAATCCACGTTTGAATTAAAATGCTAGCCGCCAGTTGAATTATGAAAGCCCTTACGATTCTGACCCGAATTTAAATCTGCTTTATTCCGATTCTCTCCCATTTAAGCCGAATATAATTATAATCTAAAATTTTGAAAAATTTAGAACTTTGGAGACAATTTGAAACATGCGGAAAATTTCTTTCGAGTCCTGCATATTAAAAAAGGAAAAGAATTTATTACATTGTATATGCTCTGATCAATGGATCTCCTCTTTAAATGCCAAGTTAAAAATGTATGTGCCATCGTTGTTGGCGTTCTTAAATCAATAAATGGTAATAGGAAGAGAAGATCTGAAAAACCCGATACACATATTAAATTGGAAGCTCAAAAGAGAGTCAATCAGTTGAATCAATTGAATTTAATCGATTTATACAAATGGTGAATACATGAATACATACATGAATATATAATGGTAGATACATGAATGTTAAATTTCTAATATTTCTTTTTGTGAATCATACTTTAAACTTCTCTTTCAATGTATTCTAGCGAATTTGCATGATAGATTTGGATTTACACGATACAAGTTTACATTTTTGATACTCTTTATAGCACAAATCATATTTACATATCTTTAGCGTTAATTTTACATTTACATCAATCTTATAATTGTATGTCATAATGAACTAAAATGAAGTCTATTTAATCTCGAGAATGATAGTCTCACTGTTTCGCAAGACTTTATAAATAGAAGTCTCTCAAAATCTCCGTTATAGAAATAGAAGATTACATTTAATTAATTACGTTTAATAATCTCCTGCACAGCTCAAAATAAATTGTGAAAATACCATAACGTATCGTATGACGTTACAAGTTGGACAAATTTTCATGACTCCAGAAAAATAATATATGCACTGTATATATAATACTTAAGTAATCTCTGTATATTTGCCCGTGATATATCAATGCTCGCGTAAAAGCAGTCACAAATTTCTTGCAAAAGCTAATAAACGTATAAACCATGCGATTTATTCGTAAAATAATTTTATTTTTTATATGCTTTACTGTAAAGCATGTATGTACCGAGTATATTTTTTTATCTGAACAACCACAGTTTTTCACTGAAATAATTATACGAGATATCCCTTCAAATATTTTACGAGTTTCTTGGCGCGCAAAATAACGTACAATTGCTCCTGTAATTCGTAATAATTCGTTTATTGCGTGCGATACACGTCGCGCTTTAATATCGGACATTAACACGTGAGTAATTTATTCGCCAATCGTTTCATAGTGATAATATTTGCTGGCTTTATTATGATGACGCGGTGCAAACTTGGAGTCCTGTCGTTGATGATAATAAACTGCGATAAACATATTGATCCGCGCGACCGGTCATAATAAATGATGTTATCGTGTCAACATTCCATTTACATCTCACCGATAATTTTATTAACCCAATTAGAATGCATTTTGTCGTTTCTATTGTTAATGAATGATCGATTAATGAATGTTCTTGATAATAACGAAATACGTTGTTACATTCCAATCTCTTAGTTCTCTCAATTAAAAATTGCGATCAGCGAGAGTATATAAGCAACGAAAGCGTATCTCTGAATCATTGCTATACGCGTAATTATCTGTAATTTGTTTTATGATAATTAGTAATTAGTTTTATGATAATTATTAAAAAAAAACGTCAATACATTTTTGTCATATTTAAAAAAGGAGAGAGGTGTTTTTCCCTCTCAACGAATTCGTGTAGCGCGAATTTATATGCATGTCTAAATTAGAGCAGTCGGGCAAATATTGTTCAAATCCGAAACTATCAAGAAGAATCCGGGTCGCGTATTCGTAATTGATAGATGAGAATGCGTTCGTTACATAAATGAAGCCAACGCAAACGAACCGCTCAAACAGAGCCGATCGATCATCGTGTTGTATCTAGCATTTTCTATTTCGCGAAAAATATCGCAACGATGTGCAAAATACCAGTAAGATGTACGATATCTATCGATGATGGCAACGATTTACACGAGCAATAAAGGGGTAGGAGCCGTGCACACAAGACGGGGATAATAAAAGTGGCTGGACAGACACGGATATTCGGGTCGCGACGTCGCCAAGATACGGTGGGAAGAAATCGTTGCCAAATCCCGTCGCGTTTTTACGTTCCATGGTGTAGGATGTTGATAGCAGGATGGAGCGAAAATACACGAAGCGCAGGGAGCTCCGAATATTGGACGTACGCGAAGAATTTATGGTCGGGATGTTCAGGAAACTGCCATTAAAATTTTATTTTGATCAGATAATATCCTCCCTCGTTTTCCTCCCTCCCCCTCTTTCCTCCCCTCTCTCTTTCTCAAGGTAAATTTGCAGGAGTTTCGAATACATGACAGCATAATATACAGCACGCGATAGTTTTTTACGCTTTATAAAGTATCTGTGATCCTGAATTAAATTTGAACTCACAGTAGAGTCGAGAGTTAATTAAGTCATCAGAGAGTGGTAGCGTATGGTTTCAGAGATCGGAGCAGCGCTAACTTTGTACGTAATTCGATGACCGCACAGCGGACGACACAGCCCTCCGCTTCGCTAACATTTTAAGAATGTTCTCAATGACATCGAGTAGTTTTAACAACGAGCGATAACAAAGTGCAATTTAAACTTCTATTAACTTTAAGATTGTAAAAAAATGACAGTTTTTAATTCTTAGTAGATTGAAAAAGCGAAATATTAAAAAGGAGAAACATTAAGATATTTCTGAATATCGAGATTTGCGTAAATTGATATAATAGTTGGAGATAATAATAAACAAAGACGAAATAATAAATCTTAAATGAATAAATTTATTAATAATACAAATTTTATTAAATTGTTTCGAGATCAATATATACGAAATGAAAGATATTTATTATCGGAATTTATAATTGGAAATATTATTAAATCATATTATAATAAAGCTTGAGACATGACATTTAACAAGAAATATCTTTCAAAAAATATAATATTTCAAATAATTCTTGCAATATAATACTTGACAGCCTTGATGAATGCACGATGAATGCATTACTAATGATGATTACGCAAGATTTCAATTCCAAAGTCGATAATAGCATGTTACGAGATTTATAATATACGAAATTTATTATCGATTTCTTTACAGATTTATATCGTATACGAGATACGAGATTTGTGCGACGATTGTCTCATATAATTAACCCTCTATCTTCTCTGCTATCATTAAATTTACCCTCAAGAGTTCAAGAGCGCTACGTTTACATTGCATTAAACACACAGACGGCATTAAATGTAATAATCACATGATACTGTAAGGCAAAATTACTTTAGACAAATTAATGTTGAGATTCTTTAATCTAAGATTTTACTAAAGTTTGAAATTAAAAAATTTTTCAAGAGAAAGAAACGCCAAATTTTTGATAATTAAAATAATTAAGAGCTTTAAAACAAGAATATGTGCATGTATAAACTTGGGAGCCTTTACATTCGTGCGCTAATTCTGTCACTGAAAACACGTATGATCAACAATTGCAGAAACACGTGTAGTACGTCACATTTCCGTTCGCCGAAGAATAGTGGATGCAATATATAATAGTGTGCGTAACGGATATGTGTGGAAGGTCATATGCTGTCAGCAGCTAATGACAACCTATGCATGAAACTGGGTCAAATTCGACGCGGAATCAGCTAGAGTAATTAGCGCAGTCATGTAATGCATTGTAAACTCGAATTGTGAATTATAGGGCGTGTATGAATTAAACTAAGTGCGCTCGTATTTGAATTACATATGGTAACATGCACGATACAATGGACATTAAAGAAATCATTCCGTACATGTCGAGTTTGTAACGAAAAAATATATTTACTAGATGTTAAATTGGAAATATTATTAAATAATACATTCAGCAAAATAAAGAAACTAATGTATGTTTGTTAACTATCTTGTGAATTAAAATTTAAATCTCCATTTACATAATACACATTTGACAATTGAAACTTTAACTATCATATATGTGTAAATTTGCTTTTGAGGATGCATTCTCGCAATAAAATCTATATATTTGATAATGAAATTTTTTATCAAGTAATAAAATTTCGGAGCCTAATATATTTCTGACAAGATATTTTATTAGAAATTTCTCTACTTTATATCCATAATTTTTTTGATTCAAAAAAGAGAAAATATTCTATATCGTATATTTATCTCTTTGAATTTGTTGCAACTATCCCCGATGAAACTTAGTTTCAAAGAACAGGCAATCTAGCGTTAGCGAGATGCGCGAGATAATATCTCCAGCTTCACACATGCGTGAGTGCGGAAGTGATATGAAAGCGGAAAGGTCACTAGCTGTGACGAAATTCGATGCACTTGTAGCTCGTATCAACAAAGGGAAGTTGCACTCCGTGCTGGTAATCGCATTTACGAGCCAATAGATGCGTACGTGTATCAGTGCGTACGGCACACATGTGCGTTACATAATAATTACGTCACGAAAGGTTATCCGATGCTTGTATCTAGCGAAGAACATCGCGGAATCAGGGCAAATTTGACGAAACCGTGGATGATTACTAGGCGGTTAGCACCGGGGTTTCACATCGCCGCGTTATAACAGCTGTACACCATGATAATCCCCTAAATACACATCGAGTGAGTGAAATCGCTAGAACGAAGCTGCAATTCAATTTTAGCGCACACGAGGATGCAGTAAAATTATTGCATGAAAAATAAGTTTTCGCTGTGGATTACGATACGTCAACCAAGTTAATAAAATTCTCTTCGCACACAATTTTTATGAATGGCTTATAAAAGGAGAATATAAATAAAGTAATATATTAGAAGAATTTAAAAAATTCGTAAAATTATTTGTACAATTTGCACATCTTAAAATTTAAAGAAATATATAATACTATGAACAAGGAATTGCAAGATGAGTTGTCTGAATTATATTGAGATAACAATAACTATTAGTGTTGAATGTAAATAAATTACATAGACAATGCGACGAAACTCGGTGAGTTTTTCGTAGACCGAGATTGCGGATTCGTTCAGCAGGCGAGAGATAAGGAAGAATCTTGAATAAAATCAGATTACATTCGGCGAAACTATTACGACACGATTCAGAATAGGATCGGATATGTTTGCGTTGCGGTAGTTGAATACTCGCAGGAATAGGTGGATCAAGTGAAATTTAGGTCTTGTGGATTAAAACGGTGTGGAAATTTCTAAACGTACTCGAAGAACTGCTAACTCGTATCTGGTAACATCGGCAATTTCAATTGTCTAAGAGATCTGTCGCTCGGATTATCGCAAAAGTTTCATTAAACGAATGAAATAATAAAACAAAGAAAGAGAAGGAGAGAGAAATTTATCTAATTTTCTTATAACTGTAGGTGTTTTTGTGTATTTGTTGTATGCAATTTGAAGATATTTACAAAGGCATTTGTACGCTAACAAAGTTTTACTCATATATAATAGTATGATAAAGTTTTACCTAAAATTTGCTCGAAGAGAAATAAAATCATTTCGCAAGTGGAAAATTATTTACTAGAGAATAATATTTTGGAAGACAAATCGTAAAATAGAGTAAATGAGATATGTACATAATATCAACTATTATGAAATAAATAATTAGATACGAGAATCGTTTTTCGATTCGGATTAAATTATTTGAGAACGTCCCATTTTCTAGTATATCGCATTCGAAGGTACTTCTTGGTACGTAATATCGGAAACATAAAAGGCGGCCCATTAGATTCTGATTGATAATAGAGTCTCATTCGATGAAATTACACGTTGCAATATACATATTTTTTCGTTATTTCATCAACTCTTAAATTTCAGTTTAATATTTTCAGGTCACAAAAACGATAGTGGCTTATATTACTTGATATCAAATCCATATATATATGATATGTTCAGTTAAAACGTGGACTAAAATCATTGTTCCATAAAAGTCTCTATATTTCAATTGAATGTATCTAATACATATATATGTTTAACAAATTTATATATTTGTATGCTATCGCATTTTAAATAGACAGAGAATCAATATGAGAATGTAAACAAATCAGAAATCTGAATTATAGTTGTTTGAAATTTATATTAAATTTATTCGTTTTTCATGTTTCGTTACATCGATAAATTTAAAATTGGTTTCCTTATATTTTTTATTATTTCTTTTATTATTTTCGCCTAAAATGTAATGCAAAAATTCTGTTAATAAATATTCAATAATAACAAATTGTTGCCGAATTTATTCTCGAGAAAATTTATTAAATTTAAAATGGATTTCCTTATATTTTTTATTATTTTCGCGTAAAAAATTATAATACAAAATGTAATACAAAAATTCTATTAATAAATATTCAATAAAAACAAATTGTTGCCAAATTTATTCTCGAGGAAATTAATTAGATTATATATTATTGTTACAGTATTCGAATATTATATATTTTTAAAAAAATTATATATGTATGTACGCATATATTCTGCATTTTCATACATGTGTATTCAATTATAAATTTAAATGTACAGAATTAAACCCATCTCGAGAAACGTGAAATTCGTGATGACAGGTGTAGAGAGATTCTCGCGAGTGCGATCGTGGAATCCGCAAGAGCGGCTCGCTTCCTGTTTGAAGAGTCGTCGTGCCTCGGGCTCCATTTGACTGCATTGACGATTCGCACGGTGTAGTTTATCGGGGTAAGTTTCCGCCTGCGCGCGAGCGCGACGTGAAACTTTCGTCGAGTAATCCGTTACGAAAGTTATCGGGCGTAACGTGCACGGAATTTCCGTAAATACGGATAATCGAGAAACGTGCCAGCCACCGCCGCTGTTTCTCTTTCTCTCAAAAGCGCGCAGAGAGGGTGCCTCCTCGAGTTGGGGAATCGAGCCACCCCCTCGCTCGATGCCACCACGACCGGTAACGATTGGCGTACGCAGAATGTACGCTCCGACCGATGCGGTACGACGCGAAATAAAATTTCACGGGACGTTTGTCTGCGAATCCGATCGGCGTTTCGTTGACTGGAAAGGACTTAAAGTGAAACGTGCCGCGGGAAACCAGGTTAACGGGAAAAATCGGGTAACGGTGCGAAGTGGCGAAATTGATTGGCCTGTTTTTCTACATCTGTCTGAAGTAGCAGGCGAGATGGAAATTCTTCCATGACATTTTCTTGTGCGTTGTTTAAGAAGAAAGTAATAGAAAAATTAATATGCAAATTCTTCCCAAAATACAGAATTTATTTCACTCTTCTTACGTTAACGTAATAATGATCATAAATAATAGGTCGCTTCTCCGGACAATAATTGTGAGAAAAATTGACGTTTAATGATTTGTCGAAGCAGACATCATTTGTAACTTCTCTTCCGCTGCCGTCTCCCCTTTTTAATTTAGCGAAAAGTATCTTTAATTAAATATTGTAACATTTGTGCACGTGAAATACTACTCCTCTTGGATTAGGCCCTGGAATAGACTCGCGTCCTAGACACGTTTCAGAATGTTATTTTCGCAAGCATTCCGCTCGCGGTCTCCTCGAGCCTCTGTACTTCCGGTACTTTCTCGTCCTTATCCGGAATTCTTACCGGAGGAAAAAGACCGGCGTGTTATCGTAACTGTCGACACGATGGAAAAAGGTACCGTTGTGTTTTCCTTTATTCCGTCCACAAGAGGATGTCACTTCGCGGAAAGATGAAGAAAATGGGCTCGCTCCTTCGAAGTGTATCTCGCTTCACGATGCGTACCATGGGTAAGCGGGGATTGCATCCCCGCGGCCTTTCTCCTTTATTTTTATGGCGAGAATGCGGGACTATTCAACAAGCTATTTTAGCGAAATGCGACGAACTTCTTTCAAAGTCCGACCCCTCGAAAATGGACCGCGGAATGGAATGCGGATTCGCTGATGATATATTAAACGCGTATTTAACGGTTTCTTACAAACTTATGCGTTTTTAAAAAATGAATATCCTGAATATTTAATATCCGGATTTATTTTAAAACTAGAGAATTGGAGCCATATTAAAGTCAAAGTCTTTAATGCCGCGGGAATCTTTTTGGTAAAATTAACAACTTCAGTTTCTCGATAATCAGATATCCAATAATACGCGTATTTAAGAATTAAAATGATTTAAAAAATATATTATTTAAGAATAAAACTGGCTTTGTTACCAATTCCATATAGAATCCATTGTTTGAATTATTAATGATGCTACTCATCTTTAATGCAATCAACATTTATTATCGCCAAATAAATGGGTATTGATAAATTATAAAATTGATGCGTACTTCCATATATGCGCTTTTGCAGAATAATTGGACACACTGATCCATTGAAAACTGTAACATGTATATAAAATATGCGATTGAACAAATGAATTTCAATTAGAATAAATGAGGTTCGGAATAATTCCAAATATAATACAATTTCAAATATAATATTGCATCGTTACATGTTTGATCGCAAACAAAAAAATATTAACGTTTTTTATAATTTTTATATTCCAACCCCGTATTTCCTTCACTTTCGTGGACTGTCCATTGTAAAAGAAAAATTAATGTTACACAGTACAAAATTGTGCGTCCATATGTTAAAATTTTCTTGTGTTACCACGTTTTGATTAGTACTTTAACGTAAAATTAACGTACAACTTGTATGTTATTATTTTTATAACGTTTTCATGTGTTATGTCAACTTTATAACTTGACACTTTGTATATGTTTCTTAGAAATGGAATATTATTTTGAGTATTTTTAATATAATCATTTTAAACAATCAACATGTCTCAAAGTCAGTTTAACATTCTAAGAAAAGTTTAAGTAAATCTTCAAATAATCTTAAACTTTAACGTACAAAATAATCACATTTACTAAAATCAAATGTTTCTATTACAAATAATTTAAGTTAAAATAATTACTATTATATGTTAATGTCCTACAATAATTCTTATGAGTTATTGTAATTATTTTTTCATATAATTTTTAATCAATTTGTATGTTATTTTTACATTACATTTAAAGTCACGATAACAAAAATAAATATAAAATATTGTGTCAATCATTTAACATTTTTAGTTTGTCAAAGTAACATATGATGAATGAGTTATTCTAACTTAAAATTTAGAGTCGACTTTCTGGGACATGTGAAAAATGTTAAAATTAACATTTTATTTTTTACTGTGTAACAACAAATTTTACAAGATGAATATGAAATTCATATATCTTTATATTTTATTGTCGTAAAATTGAACGCAAAACAGACGATATGTGAAACGGCCATTTACCTCGCGGATGCTAAATTTATTTTAAACAACGATTTACGATACAATCGTTAAAAATCGTATTCACAGGCAATTACCTGCCACTCTAATAGCATTTTGCACTGCATATTGAAGAGATATAAACTAAAGATATAAACGCGCGCGTGAATAAACTAATAAACGCGCGTATACAAAACTACTTCGACTATCGTGTACATTTAAACGTAATAAATTCCAATGAAAATAATCAACGGCTCGATTAAATATTTATGAATTGTTTTAATATTCCTTCATTGCGGCTCTTTCGCGGACTATAATACAAGGAAAATACACAGACGATTGCATGCGACAAGTAATAGTAGCACGTGCAGCTGTTTGTGATTCCACGCGAGTTTTATATGCTAGGTAGAGAAAAGCACAGAAAAAAATTCAAATAAAAATAATTTAATAAATATTCATACACAACATAAACACACCATATTTGAATTACTAAACACACTGACTTGACGTAGCGAATAGGCGGAATACCGCATTCGATTTATACACGTCGCGTCAATAAATTGATATTTTGTAAACACAAGAAATCGAATAATAAAATTTATATAATCGCACGCATAAATTGTACTTTTAAAATCGTACGTCAAAATAATTGCGAGTCATACAATCGCCTAAACACGAATATTGTACAGCATGAATAATAATAATTAATTCCCAAGACATTTCGCGATAGAATAAATTTTTTTTAAATTTTATTAACGAGTGAAGAAACTAGCTTGAAACTATTTGAAGTCTGGAATGTCAGTAACTGTTTAGTCGTGTTGAAACATCAATATATCTGGATGGAACAAATTTCCTCGAACTTAGAGTTGAGACATTAGTCGCGCGCAGTTCTCCTTCCGCCTAGTCTATCCCCGCATCGTCAGTTTAAGGACAAAGTAAGTTGCCGCTGCGGTGTCGCGCGAAAGGTATTATCCATTTGTTTCCGGAGTGCATGGGGGTTTGGTAATCGGCTAAAATGTCTGGCGAATGCCCCATGGGTATCCCTATCGGCGCAAGAGTGTTGGATGTAGAAACGCTTTTGCGTAATGAGTAGTTGAGATTCCTTGTTAAGGAACGCTCAAACTCTGCACTGCGGTTACCGCGGTTCCCAACAGATTTCGGCGCTTCGCCTAGTTTCTTCCTTCGGTTTTGCTTTGTTGCCGATCCTGCGAAGAATATATTCTGTACTGCATCCGACGTGCAATTCACAGAGTGCGTCTATTTCGTGTATGTTATTTTGACAAGCCAACCGCGTATAATTACCTAATGAATCCTTCCTTTTCGAGTTTAAAATCATAATACATCTTGCATCCGAACTTTCTCGCATTCGTAGTAATTAGCAGTACTTTAATAGAGGAACTCCACTAAATCCATAAAGAGAACGTATAAACGTAATACTATTACTACGAGCATAGTATTACTTTGACAAAAACAAATTCAAAATTGTTAAGTATAAATTTAATTGTTTAAACTATTGTATTCTTCTAAAAAAAGTTATAAAACATATATATAATTTACTACAAATAAGTGTTTTTAGAAATGTTTTAAAAAAGAACCGAGAATAATGAGAAATATAATTATATAATTAATTTATTATATATTTATATAATTAATCCATTTTATATTTTTATTTTTTCGAATAAAAATTTGCTAAATATTTTAATCTCGATTATTTTTTACACGTTTGACTCAAAAATATAATTTACAAAGCAAAAAACAGATTAATTAAAATATTCTTTTATAAAACTTGAAATATAACAAATACATAAATTTTACGTGAAATAACTAGTTATAATTAAAATTATTTATATTATTAACATATTCATATTAATTTATTTATTATTATTTTATAAATTTTAAGTAGTTTTGTTCTAAGAGATGAAGAGATATTGCTCCGGAAATATGTTTTGCGAACGAAAAAATTTATTTATATAACAACTTGCGTTTTATATATATAATACGCGAATAATCATTTCTTTTAGAATAATGTGTTATGAACATTTAATTATTATTAATTAAAATTAATTTATTAATAGAAACTTAAGTGTATTTATTTGCAATATGTGCATATGCAACATTTCAATCTCTCATAAATAAATATATAATGCATATGTAATATATCTATACTGTTTATCCTCTTCCGGTTATCTATTCTATACCGGGAAAGCTTTTATAAATGAATAATTCGATAGAAAATTAAGAATTCAGGACGCTCACGGGACCACGTTGCTTCCGCCTTATACGATATTACCTGTCCAACGTTCCCCCCCAAAAAAATAAAATTTAAAAGATATAATACTCTTGGTTTTTTTTGCTGTGGAAATTACTGACGCGAAATTCAACGCTACATACTTTTTAATTAAATTTACGAGTAAATTTTGACGTTACTACATGATAGCGGATTTTGCTAATTGATTTACTAATTGCCTATAAATTTCATGACGAACGAAATGTCAACATTCATAACGAGGCATATTTAGTAGTGTAGCAAATGAAATATTTATAGAATTTAGCATCAAATATCATTAACGTGAAATTTTGATTATAGAAATAATGTGAAACATATTAACAGTTTGGATAAATCTTTAAAGATTGTTAATCTTTGAATTAAGTAATATTCATTTAAAATGAAATTTCTGTGTATAAATAATTTTATTTATAACAGGAATAATTTATATAAGCACAACTTGTCATATCGTATCAAGAATAATAGTAGCTCTGCAACAACATGCCAAGAACAATATCTCCATAAATTATTGTATCATAATATTGGTGCGCAGCTGCAAACTATTTTATAGATCATCTCTATGACAAACTAATCCAGCAAGTTACGAAATTGTCACGTTCGTGCGAATTACTAGTATTCAACACTAAAGGAAACAATAGTAGAGAGAGTAATAGCAATAACGTGTAGTAGCCTGAAACTATCAGTCTCTGTATCGCATAATTTCCCTACATATCACAAGAATTTGGAGTGCTGCGTATGTCAAAGACATTTGCGATTAAGACCATGCAGGCGAGTTAAATTTATGCATAACCCTTTTACGGAACAGTTAATTAACACTGATCGAAATTTAAATCGAAAAAGGAGAGTGAAAAGAGAAAAAGAGAAAGAAAAAATTAAACGTAATAAATAAGAATTAAAAACATTAGTAAGTGCAACATAATTCCTGTGAAACGATGTAATGCGAAAACAATTCTCGACGTTAATTATAAGTAGATATCTTACAACGCTTACAATATGTTGCACGTAAACTCAGCAGGTTGCCAGAATATGCGTCAACCCAATTGAAACTGAACTCTACGGCCGGCCGATCCGCGCTAATTAATTACTGCGCTGCCGGCAAATTCATTACAACAAACACTGTTCCTAACAATGGTAGCGGCGTATGTTTAGCTACATTATCCTCGCCGTCCGCGTCGCTCGGTCGAAACTGCTGCAGTCGGTCATATATATTGAATGCTACGTGCAAATTTCCACACCACGCGATCGGCTGATTCGCGCTTATATTTTGCATCTAGATATTTTCCATCGAATTTGATAATTATCGCGGACAGAGCTGACGCATCGTATGCTGTGAATAATTACCACACACGACGTCACGAAATGCGATTTGACATTGTTCACATCAAAAGTCTGCTTCCTGCATATAACTGACCATAATTAATCTCATTCGAAGAGAATTCAAGCGTATGATTATTTTCTCCTATATAATTCACATTTTATATAAACTAATAAAAATATATATGTGATTAATTATATAATATGCACAATATTTTTTAATTTAAGTTATCACAATATACATGCCTGTGCATTTACATTATTTTTTAAAAATATTATAAATTATTATCAAAAATCTCTAATTTTCTTTTAATTATTAAAGGGTCTTTACTTTGAAGTTTCTTTGTATATAAAGCGCTAAACACCACACATAGTGTTAACAAAGTATTTAATATATATAGATAACCTATCATATAAATTAATAAAATTGAACAGTTTTTAATGTAAAATATTTACGTTATATCATGTATTTTATAATGTAACTTTTCGCTTATCGATAATAATGATAATGATAATGAATGCAATTATTTTACATATATAATAATAATAATTTCGTATAGAAATATAATAAAATAATTATATCATGTGTGTAAAATGTGATATTTCGCGTCGTCATTAAAATGTTGTAGAATTAAATTTCAAAAATTTTGCTCTTTTATAGTGGACGATAAAAAAAAAACACGACGAATACGATGGATAAGAGTGAAGGAGGGAGAGATAATAATAAACGTTTCTCTATGGAGGAACTTACATTGCACGTTAACTTTGTGAAAAGTGAAGTAAACTCGCGGAGGCGAAAATGTCGATAGAAATGCCCCGGAGATATCGCGGTCCAACTATAGAATCGTTAATTATAACGATAATTAGCGGGCACTTTCGCGATAGTAACTCTCGGGCGTCGATCCTTCACTTCGAATTCGCTATCTCTAGCCAAGTTCGAGAAGTATAAATGGAATATGATTTTACCTTGTAATTAGTTGCCGATGGAATTGGGGAACTTTGTTTTCCACGCAATATGATTTCGATATAATAATTTCCCATGCATATAACGAAATACTTTTTCATGTATTGATATCATCACTATTGCACGAAATATGAAAATGTATTCATTTTTTTTTTGTTCAAAAAAATTCTTGGGGAAGAGAAAAAAGATTGAAAAGCGCAATTTGCATAATTATTATTTCCCAGCTGATCTCTGGTAAAGAATCAAATATTATCTCACATTTGCGATTAAAAATTGTCGAAAGCTGGGAGAGAGAGGACCGTCGTCCTATTTGTGCTTAGGAGAAACCGATCGTAGAAATATCCAGTTATTTGCGGCCAAGAGTGAAATCTAAAATTGCGTGAATAGTTCCGATGAGTGCACAGGTAGGGACGGGGAAGGCAAGAGGGCGATGAGTACTTGCAGAAACATAACGACATAGAAGCGTTTAATGAGTCTCTCTGACAAGGGTTTCCTCGGTTTCCATGATTTCAGCCCTGCGAGAAGTCGAGCGATTTTCGCGCGGCACAATGCGCCGCCTTCAACAATGTGCCATACAGCGGACAACTGCTCAAATGGTACCCCCATTATGATCCGGCCAGACCGTGCGCTTTGATCTGCCGCGGCGAGCAAACCTTCGAGGACGGCATTAGAAGGCGGTCGCGACAGGAAGTGCCATCGAGCGAGGCGATGGCGTCGCAAGATGCCACGGATAGTCTTCAGTACGACAACGATGAGACGATAGTGGTGCAGCTGGCGGATAAAGTCGAGGACGGCACGAGATGTTACGCGGAGAGCACGGATGTGTGCATAGACGGCGAATGTATGGTAAGTTTCCTTATCTATCACTTTTTTATTGAGGTATATAAAGTCGCATTTTGAAATTTAGCAAATGCAATTCGTTAATTTGCATTTCTTTTAAAATTGAATTTGGAACAATAGTTCGTCATTTTGGATTTACGCGCTTTAATTGCTAAAGTTATGCGGAAATAATTGGTCTAGAAATTACAATTATATTACAATGATAGCAGATGTAGTATAGATGTAACAATGTGCATACAGTATCGTTAATAAGAAAGCGCTAAGGAAATATAAAGCAGACTGAATGAAGAATATGTTAATTTTGGCTATTGTTCGCGTCCTATTATTCGCTATTGTGTTTACATTCTACATTATGGAATTCTGTAACAAATATCGATCCGCGGTTAAATTAAGTTTGAAAGGAAAATTAATAAACGATCTAGCAACAATATAACAAATATAATTGTTCCTCTTTGGAGATACAATATTTTATTGTCATTTCAGAGAGACACTGAGTGTTTTTTAAAACAATTCGCTCGATGTTTTTAAAATAAATTTCATGGGAAAAAGAAATCGATAACGTTACACTTGTCATACGATATATTTAAATTGTAACATTTCCAACGGGTATTAGAACGTCAGTGGAATATATGACAAATCGCACACAGGGTTTAATAAAAATCTGTC
The DNA here is from genome assembly GCF_025532165.1 of Camponotus vicinus. NCBI lineage: Eukaryota > Metazoa > Arthropoda > Insecta > Hymenoptera > Formicidae > Camponotus > Camponotus vicinus. Next base: position 785,403 of record NW_028141947.1, read on the forward strand.
AATTAAAAATTGTGCTCGTACGCGACTTTATTTTAATGGAATTAAACAAAAAAAAAAAACAATTAAAAAAGTGGGCGGAAACCAGAATAAGCATAAATCTAAAGACCTTACGCTTCAGAATAGACAGGTAGAAATTGAGCCGGGACCGTGACATCATTATTCCACGCTTATTGTATTCCGTCATTGATCCGATGCTTGAATTGAAAACCAACCGTGCTCTTGACTCTTTATTCCACTTCTATGGATTATTTATCACGAAGCGATATGTTCATGGCAAGAAAAAATATATATCAGCTACACTTCATATCTGACCTTGATTTACACACGTGTACTTACTAAATGTATAAATAATAAATTATAATGAATTATATAATTATAATAATAATCAGGATTATAATAATAATCGGATCATTTCACTTCGCTGATTTTGTTATATTTCTTACTGAAGAAGACTAAGTAAAGTCGAAACGTTTTTGTTATTTTTCAATTAAACGAATTTATGATTATTTGTATTTATGTTATTTAGACCTTAGTAATTAGCTCGTATTATTGGCCCTAAAATTTTTAATTTTTATTTTTTGATTATTGCTTTGCAACACACGAGCAGATTTAGTATTATTATTGTTTAATTTTCGTTTTATAATAATAATTATAGTAATAATTATAGTAATAAATTATACATTGTGTTTTTCTAAAATATGATTAAATTACATCGGAAGCTTAGTCTCTTTCTCTGTTATTAATATATATTCTCACGTTTAAGTATGACCGAGATTACATTACAATTCAAACGAAAGTAGAACCTAACATTGTTCGCAAAAATTTTATTACTTAAAGCGATTATCTGATTTAATCTTGGTTTTGTGGTAAAGGGGATAATTATCGATTCTTAACCACGGTATTATCGGAAATCATGGATCTGTCACGCGCAGACGGCAGTATGTTAAGCACGAGGGACATTAAGCGATAGGTACAGTGCGTCGCTTGTCAGTCACTATAAATTGTCGGTCGATCAACACGTGAGAGCCTTTCGATAATTATGGAGATACAGCGAGACTTAGACTCTATTAATTCAACCAAAATTTAAATAATAATGACACGTTATGAAGGCAAACTTTTCCGATGCCATTACGTCATTCACGATTTTATATAGGACAATTTTTGCGTTATTGATTAGTAGAAATGCATATTCTATTAATGTCAGACAAATGTAATGTAAAAGTATAATTTTGTAGTAGTAAAAGTTTTAAAGGAAGATAAACTAAATGAAAGCTTAAGAGAACTTCTTGACTTTAGAGAATATTATATTATTTTCCGAATAATTTAATGCTTTAATTTGATGTATGATTGTAACATTCCTTTTGATTTCGTTTCTTCGCACGATTCCATGCTTTTCCATGCGCAAATATAAAACAATTTCGATAAATTATCTAGGCCATTTTAAGCATATGTGGAAATACATTCGGAATATAAATAACTCAAAGTAATAATGTTTGAATCAAAATTGCATTTTGATTTATTAATCCATTTAACTACTCGTTTGCATTGTTAAATCGATGAATCCTGGCTTGCCTAATACCTTGGGAATTTACATATTAAATTTACCATTAGCTTGGGCAACGCGTTTTGAACATCGATATAATCCGATCTGTAATTTTGATCGAATAATTACTCAATTAATTAATCAAGAATCATGTGTGAATCGAACAATATCGCCGAAACGTTACCTAAAACAATAAATGGGAGTAGCCTTTACATGTGCATGAAAGCCATGTTTGAAATTAATTGTATTAATGTGAATACAAAATTATATGAAATTACCGATAATATTTAGGGTGAAAAATTTATTCCAAGTTAATCAAAGATCAAAGAGTTTGTAATTGTATGAAAGCATAGAGCGCTAATATTACAACATGCGTTTTAACGTACATACATACACATGTCAAATATTCTTCTTTCATTCTTATAGTCTTTTTTTCCGGTACTCGAGAAGTGAAAATGTTCAAGAAAAATTATTAATCAAGTAGATAAGCAACGTTCTTAAATACTTGGACGAGGGTGGTCTTAACTGCTAGATTAAATTGAAGGCATTACTTAAGAATCTAACCGCAATTGCCACGTCTCTTGTCGAAACTTCCTGAAGCTGTAACTTTTGAAATTAGTGGCGAAAGTCGAGGAATGTCGGAGAAGATTTTCGCGCTAGACATCGTTGCACGAAGAGGCGCGTGTACATATCAAATAGTATCTTAAACTCGTTGGTTCTCGATGTCGCTACGATACGGGCGTGTTTCACATTTTGTTGTTAAAATGCAACGACGCGCTCCTAGCTCAGTCTTCAGCTAATATTTAACATGGGCGTGTCGAGAAGCCCGATCTTATCGTCCATTAACTTAATTTGATCTACGTCATATGCATGTATATGCATATAATGTGTGTATACGCGTACATGTACTTTCTCGAGAAGCGTAATGAAGATTGTCCAGTGTTATTATACAATAATGTTGCGCGGTTCGTTTTATCTAATAAGCTCAGAAGCGTGCTTTCTTGATAACTTTTAATGGGATATCTTAATGAGATACTTGTAAATTTCAGTTTAAAATGTCTCATTATTTTCTCAAACATACTCGTAATTACATACTGTTATGCATAATCAAATATTTAAAGTGCTCATCTGTTAAACAAAATTATCCATTTAATTAATTGTTTATTTATATTCGTCATAACTACTTCATCATATTTATATTTAGATTCCAATATCATCATTTGCTATTTTATTATGAGTAGCAAAATTAGATTATTATAGACTAGAACACAAACTAAACAAGAATTGAATTTTATTATGTATTAATATTTTATTAATACAACATAATTATTAATATATGTATTATAATTATTAAATATCTCATTAATTTATTATTTATTATTGCTAAGAGTATTAGAAATATTTTTAACGAAATAAAATAAAGAATAATTTCTTGAACTGTAAACTACTACATAAAAATGAGTCGCAAGTATATTTAATTTACTCTTCTCTACATTTTTTATCTGCATACAAATTGGACGTTTCCTTGCCGCGAAAATATAATGCGCGTCCAGGACGTAGCATTAAAATCTTAATTCTTTGATCCTAAATTAAATGAGACTCGTGATACCGCGAAACAACCAGAAAGAAATCGGATTAACAATAACGCCAGGGAAGCGCGTTCGCGGTATGCCATGGAATAATTAACGAATTCTCATAACGGCGAGGCCGGCAACGCAGTCGGGGGGACAATATCTAATCAGCAGAGAAGTCTACGTAATTAAGCATTAAGCAAACTCCAGTAAACGCAAACTGGCTTTGCGTTATTAAAAGTGCCGAGTCCCGCTTTCGTTGCGGGCACGCCCGATGGTCGCGCCAAAGCTTTTTCATTACGTTGTGCACTCGTTAAAATTTATCTTCGGGGCGAGAAATTATTACGCCATTCACACCGTTCCTAGTAGTGGGAACGGTGAATTTTGAGAAATTACATTACTTACGAATTACTGGCCATAGTATAATTTAATGTTTTATCAATGTCCTGAAAAATCGTAATGTATTTCACTGACTTTCTTCGATATCCCGCGAATTCTCTTTAAAAATTAGAATTTTTTGTATAATTTTAATTATTTTAGCGTATAAATAAATTTTAATTCTAGTCAAAAGATACGAAAGAAGATTTATGCTATTTCACGCCACCAAAGAAACGAATATTGCCCGCCGCAAGTTTCGTATTTTGTTATCAAAGTTGCGCTAAGCTTCTCTATCGGTGCTTCTTTTTTCAACAAAAAAAAAATCCTTCAGAAATGAATAGTAATTAGATGTTCATTCTTATTAAACTTTACGAGAATGAAAGAACACTTTGAACAAATATGAGAGAATACTTTAAACGAATACGAAAGTATCTTATCAAAGTTTGTACTCTAAATTTCGGTCAAACTGCTACTTTTTAACAAGATTTGACTAAGATTAATGCTGCACAACGGAAGGAAAGAACAAGGGAGAAGCCATACAAGAGGCAAAAATTTGCTTTTTCCTAGAAATAAGTTCTTGTTTGCTTCCTTTTGCCCCTTTCCCTAGTGTTTTTGTCCAATTATTTTTTTTCTCTTTTAAAGTTTAACGCTCCCATTTTCAGTTTCTTACGTCTAAAGTCGACAGAAACGCATTGTCTTATAATTAAACGAATATGGAACGATTATAAAAAGCATAGATTGAATCAGAGTCGTATACTCTCGGACAGGTACACAGTAAATTTTATCGTGCCAGTGAAAACTGAAGGCGAATAAAACGCTCGAGGTTAAGCACCCCTTTCTCCATTCTGTATAAATCTTATTCTCGAGAAAACTATGTTAAAAGATAGAAACGTGCGAGGGAAGGGAAAGTGGAACGTGATGGCCGGGAGATGCCCGGTATGAGACTGGTAGAAAAGACGGGATATATCTTAATGGGGTACAAGGGACAAGGGTACTAAGAAAGGAACATCGAATAGAATTTTAAGCGCGTGGCTGAATAATTGAATGCCAGTCAAATTTGCGCAACGAAATCGCTACGGTGTGGAAAATCGCGAGAGCATTAGCAATTATCGGCTTTTGCGTCTTTGCTAATCCCTCTGATTTCTATTTAAATAGAGGGTGTATATATATTGACACAGTAATTGATTTCGGTCCGAAAGTATTGGAAAATCTTATTTGTGTAAAGTTATTAATGGACTTTTCTTAAATAGATTTTACGATATAAAAATTTTTTAAGTATTTTGTTAGATGGATATGAAATGATTCAATGCTGTTATAAATTATAAATGATAAAAAACAGATTGCAATATATAATATAAAACATATTTATTTAAGTCCTACTATGATTATTTTTTATTTAATGCAGGTATTATTAAGTTTATATGTAATATATAAAATTAAATATATAATAATATATTTACAGTATTAATAAATTGTATATTTATTGATAATAGCATTTTTATAATTCTAATTTCTAATTTTTATTACCGCGTATTGCAACGATTATTTGTGTTTGAAACCAGGAATAGAAAAGGGTCACAAGATTGGCGGAGTACCGTTAAGTCCCGTGATATTTCATTTCTCACGCCCAGCGGAATTATCGTTCTCTTCCGACTTATTTACCTACAGAAATAACGGGTTGCTTCGATGACCTCATCTTTCAATTATCGAGTCCCATCATTGATTCCCACTTTCGCGGCAAAGTAAACCTAATCCGGCGCACCCCCGCATGCATGTCTTTTATACAAAGAAACGTACAAGCACGAAGACACATGACTGTTGAGATATTTCTGTTCTATCGTCATACAGTAGATAGAGAAAATATGAAACAAATTCGTTCTCGCAGGAAATTAAATTTCTTCATATCCCTTCAGATCTATCGAATGTAAATCGTGTGATTCAAGCATCCTGCAGTTTCTCATAATTGTTTTCGCGGTTTTAAAACAACAGATACTTTTCTCTCTTTCTCGCACGTCCATCCGCCATAAAGTAATAGAAAATAAATTGCAATTGTAAGCTAAATTATTTTTAATAACATATTGAATTCTTTGTCGAATTAATATTATTTTTCTAAATAAATAAAAAAATATACAAGTGAAAAATACATATCAGAGCTTTGGTTGATCAACTAATGAAGCTATTTAAAACTTTCTTAGAGGGGAAAGACATTTATGATAGTCGAAGATTAAACTTTACACGAATGCATCGGACACAGTTCTCTTTGCTATTCGATAAGAGTACATTTCACAATCCGCTTTGTCCGGTATCTCCATTCCCTCAGATATTTTTGCTCTCGCGTTAGTGTAACTTCTCGATGCGTGAAGCTATTAGAGAGTCAGAGTTTCGAGAGCACGGAAATAAAGTACCTGCCTAAACTGGGCTTCTGCATTGGTGCACGGGATAAAACTGTGCTCGTAACTGCCGCAATTCGCCGAATGACGATCGCCGATGTTTAATGGAAGTATTTCGGGGAGAGTTTGAAACTTGAACGATAATCGAGCCCTATTTCGATTTTGCAGCCAAATCGAACGGTCAATTGGGCCGAAATGGAGACCGCCGCGTCCGCCGCGTCGCACTGGATTTAGTGTGCAATTTTCGTCCGATAATGTCTAGCTTTCATTCAACGACGCCGTTATGTAAAATCGTGTATAAAAGAAGATATCAAAGTATAACGGGATGGATGAGTAATTCGGACGATTTGAGATGATAACGACTACAAGAAGTAGAATTGGCACGTCCTGCTATTTAGTGGAATCTACAATTACGTATAATATGATTACAACATAGTGTAAACGATGGTATAAAAATTAATGAATAATAAAATTAGCAGAAAGCATAATAATTATTTGCTAATATTTAAATATTTAAAAAAATAAATAATTGTCACGAAAGAAAGAGAGAGAGAAACTACTCGAATATATGTATTACGCATTTTTGATTTGTTGATTTTGAAAATTTGTGCGTAATAGAGACGATTTATTCGCGTCGCAAGTCACTTTACGAAATCTCGGATTATCTCACCACCGTAGTTTATCGTACGAGAGATCCCTCGTTAGGCTCATGTCCTTCTCCTTTTTACCCTCGCTCGCCGATGCTTCCTCCTGGCATCTCCGACGCGTCTCACTTCGCTCATTCGCTCGCACCTTCGCCTTCCAGTTTGCCTTCACTCTTCTCGCCCTGGATAAGGGATGAATAATGTACTCCCCGACCTCCGAGCAAACCTCCATGCAACCTGAATGACAAATCAGTTTGCCGTCCGAGCCAGGTCACGAATCGACGTCAGCCTCGACTCTACCATCTCTGCCACCTCTTCTCGTCTACCTTCTCAAAGGTCCTGAATTTTCGCGAGATGTTCCTCGTTCTCGCATGAATCCTGATGGCACACGTCAGCGTTCGTCAATCCTCTTAATATCCTCCGAAATACCGCCGTTGCTGCGAAACTCTTCCAGATCAACTATAGAATTCCGACTAGAAAATTCCCCGTCACGTAAATAATAAATCGTTATAAATCACGATGCGACTTTGGAATCAGAAATAAAACTTTTATATTTATCGAACACTTGCAAAAAATTTAACCACAAGAGAATTTATATATTTCCTGATCGAAATGTTAGTTAAATCATTAAGTAATTTTTTAAATTAAAAACAAATTGCAATTAATAACACTGTTAGCATTTTTACACAATTATTATTATTATTCTATTGATAAAAGATGAAGTAGAAGCAATGGAGCAAAATTAACGCGCATGTAACAAGTGTTTGAGAGAAAATTATCCCCTCCGACAATGTTAGGGACAACCGCGACTAAGATCTATTATGTGGAAGACGTGTTTCATTAATCGAGCGTGGATTTCTGTTGCAGAAGGTTGGCTGTGACCTTAGAGTTGGTAGTAACAAGAACACAGATGCGTGTGGCGTGTGCGGAGGGAATGGATCAAGCTGCCAATCGCGATACTCCTGGAGTTTAGAATCGATATCCGCCTGTTCCAAGTCCTGCGGTGGAGGTTGGTAATTACTGAATTAATATAACTATATTTTCCTATGGAAATAAACATAGCAACTAAACTATCGCGATGAATATTTCATACTTTTAATAACTCATTTACATAAAGTCATTAAAGGTTTCATCTTTGTCCTCTCAAATACTTATTTTTCTTTAAATTACATTATATAAAATCAATACTCATGACTGTCAAACGTCTCTGCTCGAAAAGAATTACTTTTAATATTTTAGAAATTTGTTACATTATTACATTTAGCGATCTAAATACATTTCGTGACGGTTTAAAAAGAATTGGGATGTCGTAAGAAGACACTAAATGAAATTCACAGCATCGCAGCATTATTCGCACGACAGCGTTCGCTATCAAATTGGAGGACTAATTTGCCGGTCGCGTTTTTTGCACTAATAGGTTTCGAGATGGCGATGACGGTGTGCAAATCGGTCGGCGTCGACGAGAGTGTCGTGGAGGACAGCTATTGCGATGCAAACAGCCGGCCAGAGAAGACCCTGATGCCGTGCAACACGCACCCCTGCACGACGAAGTGAGTACTTTCGGACAGATTAAACTACTTTTAGTAGAACTGCATGCACGTTCCACGTCGAGGAACGTCCAACTACATTCGCGTGCAGTAATCGAAAAGTAGATATTATATACATGCCTTCCATCATCCCCCCCGAGCCCCTCGTATAATATTACAATATCTTTGACCGTATTTTGCGCTTTGAACGCGAATAAATCTTAATTTTCGTACAAGCGATATCTCGAGATCTTGGAGGAAGTAAGCGAAGAGCGAGCGGGAAATTGGGAACTGGTGCTCGGTACAAACGATCTTTGTTCCTACAACAATATTTCTCTTCCGTCTCGTGGAAGGGTTGCGAGGCAGCGATTTAAAGCCGGCTCTCGCGATGGGAATCGTCCAACAAACGACGAGATACTCCGCCGTCGACGAGACTCGGACAAAAACTCCCGCAAACTGTTCTCTCTCCCTCTCTCTGGATACTCAGGCTCACTGAAAGCGAGAACCGCGGAGCAGCGCTGAAAGTTTACAGTCTAGTATATAGATTCTGTTCTTTGTGCTTGAATTTATGGTTCAATGTTCACGAAGCGGTCGATGATCTTTGCCAACGCTTATTATTACTGTTCCGCGAACGATTAAGAGCCACGACAACGAAGAGAATATTACTACTATTTCTGAAAAGGCATTGGAATGCAAGTTTGTGTTTTGTGGAAAATTAATATTAAAACTCGTGCTACGCAAGAAACACCAGTTGCATTAGAAAATTGCGTTCAAAGGAAACGTATTAGTTTTTCATCGATCGGACGTTCGTGTTGTAATATATCTCACTCCATCTGTCTCACGTCAATCGATCAATCGATTCAGTGAAACGCAAGAAAATTTCTATTTGGAGCACGCTTGTGACATCGGTATCGCTAATCGAATTGTATCGTCCAACGATTACGATAGGAGACAGGCAACGTGATCGACTTAACTCTTATGGTGTCGGCAATACGATATATCGCGATTACAAGTCACTGCGCTGATAAATTACTAGGGACACCGATCGATACCAATGAATTGGTCAACAGCTTAATTGGAGTGCCCTCGAGTTTAGTTCGAATTCAATTCGGTCAGACCGACTAAGAAGCGACCCATCTTTTCCCCAAAGGGAACTCTGAAAAGCCATAACCGCACTTTAGGTCTGAAAGTCATGATTCATACATTGCCATTTATTCCTAGATACGCATGATTGATGTTTAAATAATCGCCATGTTTGATTAAGAATCCTGAGAGTCTGCATTTGAAAAATATATCACAGAAATAACTATTAATAAGAGAACACACATTAGATTTTTATTTTAGCGTAATTAAAAACCGAATAAATATCGTGAATCTTGATTTTTTCACTATTTTATAGTAAATGACATTATGTAAACTATTAAATAAAATACTTATACTTTATTTTTACTAGAATATTTTTTTACTAGAATATTTTTTTAGTTTGATACGCGAGAAAATTCGAAAAATACACACATCGGGACACATCACGAATTCGTCATAAATAGTGCACGTGTTACGCTGTAAACGAGGTTCACGTCATAAAGCCGAGAGCCGTTAGCGTGATCGATTGATAGAATCGGGCAGCGTGTCTCGTGCGATTTTTTTCATAAAAGAAGTATACAATGCGAGAGAAATTGGAAAAATTACAGCAATTAATCTCAAATTTTGGGAACGTACATGCTTCATGTAAATCTGGCTTTTATCGAGTACAGACTTGTATAGATACGCAGGTTGGCCTTGTCGTTGCGGAAATTGAATCGCATCAAAGATAACTTTGGAAATCACGTGGAAAGAATGCTAGGGCGGCTCGTGAGATCGGCAAGATCGACGATAATCGATGATCGATATCCCATGTGTAACGCCAGTCACGAACGGAGTTACCGTTTCACTTTGTCATTTAGCGTAATCGCTCGTACACGAAACATTTTTATGGCGTCGTGCATGAAAACTGCCGAGAGTGACTTTGACAGTTTCATAAAAAAAAGCCTGTTAGCTGGATGGAAGGCACTTTCTATCCATGTTACTTGGTAAATGCTCAGCAAAAATCGGTATCTTTAGCCTTACGCCTCATACATTGAAACTTGTGGTCAAAGATGTTAGCCAAGAATGTCATAAAGAAATGCTTTAATTTTTCATTCTAAAATATCCATAATTAGCAAGGTTGTATTAAAAACAAAGCTACATTAATTTTGTTAATCCTTTGCTTTTCATTGATGATATGAAATTTTTTTGCAATATTTTCCAGTAAAAAAATGTCTTAAACAAGGAAAAAAAATACAAATTAAAAGATTTATCTATAGAAAAGATTAGGATTAAATTTTCAATTTAATTGCCTTCACATTTAAATAGAAATATATATCTTGAAGTAGATATTTCAATATTATATTTTTTATATATTTACTTTTGTGTTACATATTGCATTATTTAATGTGTATAATCAACTTTTGAAATCTTATTTTATTATGATAGAAAATGGACGAAATAAAAACTTTTGGCAAACTACGTGTACAAACTTCTATTTCATATTTTGGAACTCGACGGCCTCGTATGCCACAGTTCGTAAGTAACGCGAAAAGTCGAATCTGAAAAATGAACATCCATCAATGTAAAAAAAAAAAAAAAACGAGAAAAAAATCGCACCGATATGGAAACACTCGTTGCATTTTTAACACATTTCAAGCAGTATGTCACCTTCCTCAAACCATAAAACTTATATCATGAGTGTTGACGCGCACACGTTCATTTTTTATATCGATTTTAAATAAGGTAAGGGCTTATCACATCGACAGGAGCGGAATATTAGTCAATTTTTATTGACACATACGATATTTACGGCTTCGCTACGCATAAATACAAGTAGCTGAATAATTTCGCGGCTTCGAAACAAACTTATATTTCTGTGATACTGTTGCTTTGAGCGATTTTCCTTCTTTTTTCAGATGGCTGAGCGGAGAATGGAGCGCATGCAGCGCGAGCTGCGGTGGTGGGTCGAGGACGAGGTTCGTTTTCTGTACCGAGGAGAACGGAAACGAAACTACGAAGGTAAATTCGAAAGATGGGGCGATTTTTCAACAGTAACAAGAAATGAAACTTTTTCTTAAATATATTTTCGTGATAATGATTCTGATAGAGCGCTAGAAACTATATCTTTCTCATCTATTAATTACTTATCTATTAATGACCCAATCTATTAAAACTCAGATTTTAATATGAATATGCTTGTTAATATTTCATTAAATATCTCAGTAAAACTCAGATTTTAATATGAATATGCTTGTTAATATTTCATTAAATATCTCAGTAAAACTCAGATTTTAATATGAATATGCTTAATATTTCATGCTGTGAATAATCTTTAGATATCATCGATGTCATCGACATCCTGATGGATTTTGCATCGTTATTAGTAGTCTCGTTATTATTTTTTAATAGTGAATATCTTTGTTTAATTGATACCACATTCATCATCCATCATATATTTACAATCGTCGATCTATTATAAAAGAAGAGTACATAATTTCTCTTGTAAACTCTTGCATCCACGTAAAGAATTTCAACTGAAAAATCACACAGCACAGGTCGGTTATTTAAATTCGCCTAACACATGCAAAATTAATATAGTCGTACTCGAAAAAGTGGAGCGCGGTTTGAAAACTTGGAGGAATGTCATGTTTACTCTGAGAAAAATGTCAACGCGATGGAACTCGGCGCGCGTGGGTTGTAAAGACAAATAAATCTTTCCGGAATAAATCTGCCAGCGCGCGATGCGAATCAGCGTTACGCGTGCACACGATAAAACGCCACATTTTTCACATTTCGCCACTGACGTTAGACACGCCGTAATTCCGCCGCGTTTCCGCGCGGATGGAACGTTAACCATTCCTCTCATCTCAGGAATTTTATATCGTATACTTTCGTACTTGGTCTGAGAGTCGCATTTACGTAGCCTGTCGCGTTTCTCGTAACGATCTTGGAAGATTTCACGATCCCTAACCCAGTTCAGTTCGTTTAAACTCCAAGAGCTGTGCTATTCACCATAAAAATCTCCCCATGACTCCAGCTCGCACTAAACACACACATATATAATAAGCAGTCTATATTTATTTTGTATAAACTTATAATTTTCCTTAGATCTAGTAAGAGAGATGCAGTTCAATTTTCTTGTATAATTTTTTTTCTTTTTTTAATGAATGTTACTTTATAAACTTCCCCTTTAAAATTCGCGGTGAAATAGAAATAAGATATTTTAGATTTTCGGGAAATATTTTGTACGCATGTATGATATCTTTTAAGCTTAAACTAATATTAAAACTTTGTCGTTACAGCTACCCGACCATAAGTGCAGCAGCACGCACAAACCGCGCACTCAGGAGACCTGCAACACCGTGTCCTGCCCGATGTGGGAGACCGATAAATGGAGCGAGGTGAGAGCTGCATGAGATTTTACGCGAGTAAAACGCGTTGTACGCGCCGGTCGAGGTGTAGATGGAAATGTGCTATCTTTTAAGAGCGAAAATGTTAAGCTTTCGCTCGCCACAATCGCGGATTTGGATGCATGCATCGGGTCCAGTCGCAAATACATACACGTAGGAACAAAGCAGAGCTCGCTATCTCAATTGCGAGTTTTACTGGCAGAACGTACTGGCCAGAGGGAAACAGGGTTAATGGCTGTGCACGATTTGCACGCTCTCTTTACCCTCTATATAAATGTTACTGGATTGTTACGTATGTGAAATGACCGATTCGAGCAACTTATACTTCGTAAAATGTTGCTTTCACATTAGCATTCGTCCCCATCGATATTACATTAATTGTTATTTATTAAGATACAAGATGTTAAGTATATGAATCCGCTTTAACAATTGCTTTTTTGTTTATATGACACTATTTTATTAAATTATTTAGTTAATTGAATTTAATTTGCAAGATTGCATATTTTATATCTTTCAATTTTTAGACTGAATTGCTAAAATAAATCACAAATATCAATTTCTAATGAACATTAATTTCTAACGATTAAGTACAGCTTCAATTTCTAACATTTTACAATAAAAAAATCAAAACATTTCAATATCTAATAAATATACATAATTAATAATTGTTTCTATTAATATAGGTTAATTTCAATTATTTTTTTCAATCTCTAAAAAAACAAGTAGCAACAAAAAGATCTAATAAATTAATAATGAGAAAATCACTAATAGCAGTTTTATTTTAATTAGCTCGAGTCTTGGAGCATTATCACTTAGAATCTGAAGATCTTACAATTAGCAGACTTAATTGAAGGTTCCTCGAATAATCCCAACGCGCGCGCATCTCAAAGCTTGCGTTAATTTATCTGTAAATCCGAATCGTGGCGCGCTATTACACTATTACATGCTCGGACACAAACGCGCGTGTACAGCAAGGAGAACCCTTTAATTATAAAACTCTGTTTCCATCCGTTCCATCCTTTTCGACAAGTCACAGTGTACGTGGCGTTTAAAGGCAAAGCCAAATTAACGGGCTGTGCGCGATTTGCACAGCGCGCTTTTGGCGACGGATACGTCGGCGCAATTCAGAAACCGTATGAAAATGTAATCTTCCTTTCCTCTGCAATCGCGATACGTCCACGTTTCTCCGTGACAATGCGATTTTCTCCAAAAGCTCCGCGTGCACAATCACCGTAATTGTGCATGAACGGATCGCGACTAAAGATGAGTAAAATGACATCCTATAAATAGGGAGACATTCCCTAAGGATTGAACAGTGACGAAATTTTTACAATTAATCTATTAGCGGAATATTAGATTCGATATCTTATACGTTACTTTTGATTTTTACGGAAATGAATTCGCGTTAGATCGGTTAACGACGAGAGCGATCTGTTTTTGTATCTCAAGCAGAATAAATTTCACCTAGTAAGCTCCGTTTTTCTTCGGTTCATTAGCTATCGAGAAAAAGCTTGACTACCTGTACGTTTTTATTCTGTATAACGACTTCGGGGCGTTTCTAAAGAGAACGTAGAAAGTCGACGAACGGAAGATCGAAACATTCTCGCTACTAATTCTGTATATTTGCATTCTTTTAATGTATATTGTCTTTTTTAGTGAGTAGGTAGAATTTATAGCAATATAATTTTTTGATAATTAACTTTATCAATTATCAAAAATCAATAATCTGATAATAATTATCCTTGTCAATTATCACAAAAATCAATACTAACCTAATTACTATCAATAATCTGATTTTTAATCGGGCGAAAATTATAGAACATACGAATTAAATTAGATCTATATAAATGAAATCGTAGATTCGTGTACGTTATTCAAGTTTGAATTATGGATTAATTTGCAATTCGTCTAATTTGTCCTCTAAGTTTTGAGAAAATTTATTTACATAGCACAACAATTATTTCTTATTCTTAATTTAGGTAATTTATTTGTTCCTATCGCTTTTTATGCGTCGAAAATATCTTCGTTAAAATATATTTTAATTCCTTGTCGATGCGCGCTGAGTTTTCACTGACAATGCGAAAATTTTCGCATCATGTAAATAAATTGAAATAGAGTTGTATAGTTTTTACATATATACATTTATATTACATCTTTGTATTTTTACTGAGAGAGAAGCGATATTTCTAGGCAAGTAGATGTTAAATTATATTAAATATAACATTTTTAGTTTGCATTTGATCTTTCTAAAGCAGAAATTATTTCAGACTAATTAAAGATACGGTTCTACAACGTGATGTGAAATTCTTCTTCTTTAATGTCTTTATAAAGCACAGATAAAATATCTGTAATATAAATTAATATTTTTGCGCGAATACTTAAAAGAATTGACTCGCAAAAATGCTCACAAAAATGGTTCTGATATCTGTCCTTTCCAAGATGTTTCCAAAAAAAGTATCGTGATTCTCGCACTTTTCTACAGGAAACAGGGAGAAAAAAGTATCCTTATTTTTTTTAACGCAAACGATTGTATCGAATAGCAGACGAACGTGGATAAAACACTCTCATTCGCGACACCGTCGTCTGCCCGACGACTAAATCGGATTTCTTCGAAACCGAGAAATCGCGCCAGCAGAGCATCGTTCGCAGCGAACGACGACGGCGAATCCTCTTCCACGGCATGAAAGAGGACGCGTTCTTACACGTGAAGATCTGGCGTAAAAATGGCCGCAGACTGCAAACTGCCTCGCCTCTTCACCACCGACTCGTGTACGAATTACGTTTAAATCGCATGAGTAGGTGGGCGCGACGAGAACGAAGCTTGACGTCTCTTTGCACGCGAAATGTCTTCCAAGTTTACCAGTACTTTTTAGCCATACTCTTTCCTCGCGGAGCTCTTTGAGGACGCTTTGGGCAACATCAGCCACTAACATCAAACAGGACAATTTAGTCGCCAAATAACCGCCTTTCTGCGCTTTCCGCACATTCCTTTTCCGTTTCGCACTCCGTTCCATCAAATCCTGGTGAGAGACAACCACGCTGGCCTTCTTTCCATGGCAAAGCCGAAGGGAATAAGAGAGAAAAGGAGAAAGATGTATGATACTGGCGCGAAGAGCTCTTACCGATTCGAGGGAGAAATTGAGGCGCTGTGATAGACGGAGTAGTATAAGAGGGTATAGAAGATCACGTATATACGATCCTAGATACACGAGCAATTCGCGAATGAAGGTGCGTGAACAATCTGCTATTATTCTTGGAAACTGCAACATCAAATCGATAAATTATTCTCCCTGCGTTGTTGGCAAAGAAATGAAGTGTCACTTTCTTTTAAGAATGACGGCAAAAAGCGAATGTAAGAAAAATTCGTGATGCATTTATAATGGAACAATTTCTTGTTTCGTACTTCAACATTGCATCTTACAGAAAATCAAGAGAAAAAACCGATAAATCTTCTTTTCTACTTTGTTCTTCGTTTGCTTCGTTGCTCATTAAATTATTGCGGAAAAAATAAGATTACATTTCTCAGGGGGGGTAATAAGAAGTCGCATATATATTTACCCGTGTTTTTCGTGATGTCTCGAGGAAAAGAAACGGAAGAAAATGTGGGAAAGGAGATAAGTATGACATATATACGTAAATATTTTATCAAGAAAAAGACTCGAGTCGAGTTTCTCATGCACGCTCGCGATCGACATATATCGCGAAAGGTCATCGCCGTCGAGAACAATTCCGATCTCCGACCCCGAAAAAGCGTCACTGCTAACGTTGCAGATCGCCACGATCCCGTAACGAAGGCGATTCAGATATCGAGGCTGCTGCATTTTCGATGCAAGTCGACTCGGCGGCGCCCACGAGAGCGTCTCGACGCCCCTCCTGGCACGATCGTTCAGCACAATCGTTAGTTTCTTGCTCCCACGGCTCGCCGAAAATCGAGATAGTTCCTGGAGGCATTCCAGAACTTTGTGTGATTTTGTAGCGTACTCGAGATTTAACCACGCGCGTCTTGCATCGCGGTTAATGATGGAATAGCAATTCCTGCCTCGCCAAATAATTTTCCACCTTCCGTTCGTGGAATAAAAATTGACGTTGAAATAAAAATTGAACTGAATTAAAACACTGAAAGTTTGGAAAAGACAAAAATATTGTTTAATTTTCCCATCTAAAAAAATCGAATATTTTCTATTCTATTTCAAATGCGAGAAGCATACAAATAAGCGATTGAAAAGGAAGAAACAATCCATTTAATTGACTTAATTTAGCAATTAAAATAATTTATTTCATATTCTCGATTCGATCGATTACAGGCTCCTATATTTTCATTATTTTAACCTGAGAATTAATCAACGCTGTCGAAAAAATAGTGTTTTACATTCATTAATTGTACAAACTATCCAGCAGATATGTTATAAAACATATTAAAAAAAAACATATAAGAGGAAGATGTAGAGAGCAGATGCGCCAGAGTTATCATAAAACGTCTGCATAAAACATAGGGAGCTCGGATAAATTTATGTGGCGGTAACCGGAATGCGCATCTACCGATGTTTCGTCGCGTGCGAATACATGCAGTTCAAACAGGCACGGTACATATTGCATAATACTCGAACGAGTCGCTTATGTCAGTTTTCCGGCATCCTTTCTGGCACACAATGCTCGACGACCTGCTTTCCCTCTGTCTCTCTCTCTCTCTCTCCCCGGTCCAGCGAACGCTTGCACACGAAAATCGATACATTACCTGGAAGCCTTCCAGAATTTTCATTATGCGAGACTCATCGCGACCCTAGTGCCTCACGAATCGTCCTGATTGCCTCCAAGTTTGTTCGATGTGAAATAACGAACAACGATTCGCGGCATTCGCGAATTGAAAGAGAATCTCGAGATTAGAACGACAGTCTATTAATAGTTGCACACGCTATTCGGGACTCCTGATGTAACACATGCGAATTATACACGTTGTTTGAGTAACTTTATGATGGATGCGGGCGCTTTAAACGTTCGGCAAACTTCCGCTTCTGAGGTGAACGCGCACTTTGAGCCGCCATCGAACGTTTTTCACTTTCTTTAGGATGTTATTCAAATTTATTCCGCAATAAAAGTGTCGCGCGACTTTACATGACCGACAACGCGCGGTACTTATCTACTTGGAATTCCTCCAACTCTCTCTGGACGACTGAGCGCACATCTCGGTCCTTTGAATCACGGGGCTTTGTACGAAAGGACTCAGTTCGAGAATCGAAAGCTTTTCTTAAATATTTTTTATCGTTTTCCAGATTAAATTGCCAATTTGCAACTTGCAAGATTTATACGATCATAAAACGCGTATAAAAGATTCAAAGAGATAAGGTGTTAAATGTTAGAAAAGACGCGCGTTCGGGGAAAATATTCTTGGAGACAGATTTATCTGAGAGTCAATTGCGTTAAAAAAAATCTCTGTGAATCGCAAATTCTTTGTCCGGTTACACATTGAGAATTCCCGCTGTGGGTAAAATAGCTTCTCATGATCCTCGAGAATGCAACCTCGTTGCATAAATAAGGACATGACGATGAACGTCCGGGAAGATAACAGTAAAGAATGACGTTTGTACGAGTTTTCGTGAACGTCTCCCGTCTCTTGAGCGAGCTAAAGTTCCTCGGTAGATACGTGAAAGGAAAAATCTCCGCAACTTCCCTGCGGAATGTAGACGTCATGCTTTATTCATGAGGTCGCTAAATGCGATTCGTTGCACTGAATGTGTATTTATTGCGATAACCGCCACGTGTAAGATGCAATATTTTGCTGACCATGTATTACGATACTAGGTTGCTTTATACATGAGACCTCCAAGTTTATTTTCCTTTTTTCTCAATCTGTTTGCATAGAATGAATATCAAACAACTCGAGAGACAATAAAGGTAATAAAATTAGACAATAAGGTAATCAAATATAAAATTAAAATTTAAAAAATTAAAATTAAAATAATGAAATCTTATTATCTCAAATCAGTTGAATCAGTTCTCATTATAAATTACTTTATATAAAAAAATTAAATATATTAATAATAAAATCTCTATTTATGCTACTTAACACGAACATCTTTAATGTACATAAATCGTGATTCTATTTATTCTCAAAGGAATAAAATTTCATTGCAAGTCAAATCTCTTTTTAAAGGGGATATATATAGTGCAGCAAAGTATATATTGCAGACGACTGTGTGGCAAATAAAAACGTATCATCTCTATTTTTCAAAGAACGTTATTTATCTCGCGCCAACAAACAAATCGCTATCCCATTACGCTCATTCGCACACACACCAATGAATGTATTACGTGGAATACACAGGTAAAGCGGATAAATCTTCCCAGTCATGTGCAGGCGAAAGTGTGCGGTGCCCATGATTTACGGCACTTCATTTCTGATCGATACACAATGGTCCGTCCCCGTTCGCTTTCGAGAACCGGCAGCATCCCGAATGGCGCTCTTTCTGGTAGCGATACATAAAGGCCTCGGTGCCCGTCAGCGTAGCACGGTAATGATTTCATCCTCGTGGAGCTCAGGGAAGCGCCCCCTGAGAGAAGACAGGAATTGATAGATTTCTCTCTTTTGTGAACGCCTGGGAGCCATGCAAATATTGAACTGAAAGCACAGGGCTCCTTAAAGCACTCCCCCTCGCTATCGAGACTCTTTCCGAGTTATATAGCTCGACCATGAAAAGCAAAGACAGACGGAGAAAGATGAAGGATGGAGGAGAGTGAAGGACCGAGATAAAGAGCGGAATGAGAAGACGGTGGTGTTGGAGAAGGCTAAGTTGAGTAGGTTTCCGCTTTTCCTTTCGTGTGTCACTTTTCCACTTTCGACGTCCCGAAACGATAACTTCCACATCCGAGCACTTTCTTTATTGTCTTCCACATTTTCAAATTTCCTTCTCTCTTTGCTTCCTCCATTATCTCTTTTCCGTCGCCTTTCCTTTTGCCAGGTCCGTCTTCGCCCTGGCACTTTCCTCTCATCTCTCTCTCTCTCTTTTTTCTCTCTTTGCAGATTTCATTGCGAGCGAGAAACTTTAAAAGTGCAACGTGTCCCGAACGAGACTTTTCGGTTTCGACGAAATGAGAACGGAAAATAGCAATCCGGAATTTTAAATTAAACTGTGCTTCGATATTAGCCTGCCATGGAATGTGGTGTTGCCGTGCAAAGTTGCCCGGCCATTAATGCGCTACGAGGAGTTCCGATTGCATCTTTCCCTACTTTCGAAGAAGGGCGATATCTGGAATGTTGTATATCAAATTATCTCCCGTCAAACAAACATTTCCTATTTAATTATAGGAAATAAATTACAAGTTATATAAGACTATTTTTTATACCTCGTATTTTTTCACTAAATATATATTATAATAAAGGAAAAATATTGACAATATGTCAATATATGTCGCGCGTGTTTATGATGTTTATTGTCTATTATAAGAAAATGTTTAATTATTATGCAATGTATATTGCATATTATTAATTATTTTTATAGATTTAATTAAATAAACGTAATTGTTTCGCGTTCCTAAATTGTTAATACCTCCGAGATATGAATTTCGCTACAATTTTTTTAAATTGTCTATATTATTCCGCGCTTCTTATATTGGCCGTATTGCGTCTCATTACAATGCCACGCGAAGTGTGCATTTTAACTTTTTATTTATGCAGTGCTCCGTGACCTGTGGCACCGGAATACGGACGAGGGCGATCGAATGCAGAGATGGGGTTGGTGCCATCTCCAGGGACTGCGACCCCGCGGAACGTCCTCATACTGAACAGGAATGCAAGACGAGCGTCGCTTGTCCCACGTGTAATTGCGTTATGTCTGAGTTAAACTCATATTGGATCGCGAACGACAATTTAACGTACCATAAGCGACAATATCTGAAAATTCATATGCGATATTCCATAAGCTAATTACGCGAGAATTAGAGATGGATCTATCTATATGAAAACTAATGAAATTTCAATTTCTCAAGCCCCGACCTCTGTCAGCGGGATTTCATCTCCATAATAAATTTCTCAAGAAATTGCCAATATTTTTAGACAAATTACTTATCACGTGTGATTTGAAAAGGATATATATTTCTTTCGAAACGCACTTTTACATTTATGATAAAAATTTCTTTAAAATTATCACGTTCAGGGCCTGCAAATCGATTTGTTCCGAAATACGATATTAATTTTCAGATTCAAAAATTGCGATAAGCAAAAAGAAATATTTTTATTAGCGACAAGTATTTTTCGAATCATATTAAGTTTTACAATATTGTTGTCGGTCGAATACAGCATGTTGTTTATTGGTCGAGTAATAACAAAGTTTTGACAATTTATAAACTGCTACTGAGGATTTGACGGGCTTTATCGTGCGGAACAAACTTTAGAAATAAAGTCCCAGGCGAGCCAGAAAAATATCGGGAGACGTGGTTATCGTGTGCAAAGGGAATATGCATAGAAAATGAGATGGCATACGAAATGTTATTTAGATGGAGACGGTATGACGCAGCCCCTGGTGCAACCGTATCCGTTATCCCCGATGTCAGAGAAGTTGATGGACCAACCGATACCTTCCGAATCAACGTAAGTAGTCCTCTCGAACATATCCTACACACTACATATATACTATATATATTTATACATCAATGTTTCCAACTGTCGAGTACTTTGCAATATATATCGACATTATAAATCTTATTAAGTTTCATTCCATTTTAAACAATTACCGTGCATGGATAATTTAATTACAAGTCAATCTGACAAACGGAAATAACAAATTGTGAGCAAAACGAATCGAAAAAACTATATACGTATAATTATAGCCGAATTAACACATTAAATTTTTATCTTAAATTTATTAAATTTATACGATACGTAAAATATAAATAGATTTATTTAAAAAGTTGAAATTGAAGAGCATGTTTTGAATTTATCTCGATATGAATAATATAAAGATATGAATAATATATTTTTATTTTTTCCAATTTAGAGATAATCTCCGCGAAGTCCCCAAACAATTAATTCATCAGATTTTCGATTCTAACTTTCCGTTTCACTATAATCCTCGCGGAATATGTAACATCGATTGCAATTCGAGAACAATGGCAGCAACTTTAGAACAGCCATTATCACCGTAGCGAAATTCCATAAGATGTTGGACCTAGATTCTCTTCAGTCAGCGTTTATAACTTTCTCTCCGTGTGGTATTATCTGACAATTTCCTCGTAGCTCTAGCACCTATAACGCGTCATTTAACCCTTCCGTTATCAAAACGATTTCATCTGTCACAAATCTAATATTTTGTACGAGGATAAGTGAAGATAAAATTTTAGCGTAATCGCGCATATCTAATCCTTCCTAAATAAAATTATAATCATTTAAATTACTTAAAATTTACTGTCTTCTAAGAGTTTTTTGTTTCGCTTTATTTCAATAAATGAAATTAATTTTAAATAATTGTCAATAAATATAGCTAACGGAATTTGACGTATTAAAAAGGAGAAATGTATCTCCGAATCTCAGGAAACATTGATGTGAAATAATACTGTTAACGATATACATTGAAATCCTTTTTCTGAAATTAGTAAAATAAATGGAAGCATTTGTGGCTAACAAATTATTTACTGACATGAAAAATTATCCGCTCATAAATCAATAAGAATGCTTTGATTGAATTATATGAAATATATAATAGAAACATATACAATAAAAATAAATGCAGAAATATAATAAACGTGTGAAACAATATTCATTTAATTTTCGTTGGAAATATTTGTTGAATAAATAAAGATATTGAAAAAGTAACGTAATGGAAGTACAAAGTTTCATTAATTAAATCTCTCTCGCATACAATATATACAACATTGATTTAGATCATGTTATAATAATATCATTATAACATAATGTACTTAATGAAAAAAGAATGAATATATATTCAAATATATTTTATTTAATCTGAGTATTATTGGATATCCCTGCTAGGATTACAGTTATATATATATATATATATATATATATATATATATATATATATATATATATATAATAAATGTCCACTGCGTCTCTTTATATCATTACGAATATAAACATACTCGCGTATATTAAATCTAATGATATAATGTTTATACGGCTCCCAATATGATGTCAACTATCGCATTGAATTAAAAACAGTTAAATTGTTATGAAATATTTTAATTCGGAAGCACATGTGTGTGTGAGATGTTTGTAAGCTCTATGTCAAATATCTATTGTAGTCTCGATTAAATTTGAAGATTGTCTCTTCTCGTAAAAAAAGTTAGACATTTGTCTACAGTCGTATATCTCAAATAAAAAGTAATTTATATATACATTTTAAATCTCCCTTAAGCGCTCGTAGCGAAAGTGGGTTATCAAATCTTGCGCGCCCATCACATTTTTCATCCTTCCGTGACCTAAAATCCCAGTTACCGGAGTTTTCGGCCGAATGCGTCTTTTTATGTCATGTTATACGTTATGCCAATCTGGTAGAGATCAATCGTGAGATTTTTGGACTTTAGGTATATCGCCGAGGAATGGTCCCCTTGCAGCGTCACCTGCGGCGAGGGTATCAGGCATAGGGAGGTACTCTGCAAGATATTCCTCGAATTTAGTCAAACCATCGCCAAGTTGCCCGACAGCCAGTGCTCCGGCCAGAAGCCCGTTGAGACGGAGAAGTGCATGATGGAACCATGCAGCTTACTGGAAAACAGTCTGTCCTATAGGATCGACACGATCGGCGACAGCGGATACGCCGAGTCGAGTTTGACAGATACGTATAGTAGATCATCGTCGGGCAGTTCCGTCGGAAGTGGCTACGACAGCGGTATCAAAGTCGCCCCGGGTAGCGATGTACAGACCACATACTCGTGGAAGGAATCTGGTTACACCCCCTGCAGCGCCACTTGCTTAGGAGGTAATAAACACGCGACTATTGTTTACCAAGATTACCTGTGATAGACCATGATATATCGAACGGATAAAAGATCACTACCCGGGTGGTCCGGAACTGAAATTCGACCCGTCTCATATGGATTTTAAATGATAGGTAGCTTCCACTCTCTTGAAACTTGCGTTAAATACGTTGATCTTATATTATGAAACGAGAACAAAATTTAGAAAGAAAGAGGGACTATTGATACTATTCATTTTTTTTAAATTCAAAAGTTTTCATATATATATCTTCTGGTCGAATGAAATTCAATTCTATATAAATTTTTATAAAGATTCTTTCTAAAGTTTTGTAGTTTTTAAAATATTTTTATACTAGACTTTTCAATATCATTTCATACTTTTATTAAATAAGATACATCTTAATCTCTTTTAATTAATAAAATTTAATCACATTTTTGTTCTTTTGATATCCTGTTATTTTTTATACAGTATTTATAATCGAAACGCGAGAGCACTACACAGTTTGTGTAAAGCTGGCCATGAATCGTTCATCGAATAGGATTAGCGAAACGAATTTAATTCACCGACATAGCCTGGCAAAATCGATGTCATTGTGCAATTAACAGCGCTCAAGTATAATCGTATTAAGATTAGTCTATGTCGACTAACGCGATACAAAGGGGCGAACGTACGGCTCGGGCGGATTATCTGTAGTTTACGGCGGATTCTATGCGTTTGCAGATTACGTATACATGCATCTCTTTTATAGGTGTTCAGGATCTTATTATAAACTGCGTGCGTGACGATACAGGGAAAACCGTGATGCCGCTTCTGTGCACCGCAGAAACGAAACCGGAGGCAAGGATACGAGTTTGTAATGATCATCCGTGTCCACCCAGGTAAAGTAATTGGAACCAATATTGATTGGCAGATATCGATTTAATGCCTAAATGTTAGGATGTGCTTCACGTTACACGTAATGCTTGTTTTTCCAGATATCCTACTATGATATCATGATAACTTAGATTATCGTATCAACTTTCGTTCTTGCTTGTAACAAACAGTTTCTTTTTTCATTAAATATTTAATTTTCTTAACGAAAGAAACATAATACGGTTTTATGAATATCATTGTCTCGTGTATGTTAATATTATCAGGAAGAAAATTTAGAGAAAAAAATTCGCCTCTTTCGACGATGCTATTTGTTGACTCTTTTCTCATTCTATGATCTCTTCATTTTCTTATCGCATCTTTAGAACATATTTAAAATATTCGAATGATGTATATTTTAGACACACGACGTATATTACTATATAAACTTGGGACTTGTTATACATGTGTAGTTGACAAAAATTATGCCGTGACGTATATACAACCCACGTATCTCCACGTTATCTTTTCTGACAAATGTGTCATTATCTGCGTCCGCAGGTGGAACTATAGCGAATTCTCTACATGCATGAGCCCTTGCGGTATTGGTATACAGACACGTGACGTTACCTGCATCCACGAGGTGACACACGGCACCAGCAAAGCAGTACTCGTTCCAAATTACATGTGTCCGCAACCACCGCCTGCCGACAGACGATACTGCAATGTCTGGGATTGTCCCATCAAGTGGAGCACAGGGGAATGGGGCAAGGTACATATTTGTACATGTTGCGTAAAGATTTAACAATAAAGAGGGAAAAATTCTTTGTTACGACACGAAATAGCGGTGCAAATTATTCTCTTCATATGCCAAACAATAATTTTATTTTTAGAAGTATTTGAGGATCGAAAATACTTATTCATAATTTTGTAAAAAGAAAAATATCTGAGCTTTCAAAGTAATTATACATGAAAATTGAAGAATTTAAATAGTATGGATGTTTCAATTATTTTTACTCATTTCTTATTATTTTTCCTAATGAATTTTGTCATCATACATATTAAATTATTATAGCTACAATTTTAAGATTTAAAATCTAATATTTGTCTTATGTTTATTTATAACAATATGTATAAAGTGCATTTGAAAATTCTTTAAACTTCTCCGACTTGAATTAATGGGATAATTTTAGTGTTCAAAAACGTGCGGCGGTGGTGTGAAGAGGCGAAACGTAGCCTGCGAGCAAATAATGGCGCAAGGTCACAAGCAGAGTCGTGAGGAACGCGAGTGTCCAGCTCAGAAGCCACCCAACGAGAAACCTTGCAATACTAGAGCCTGTCACGATTCAGACTTAAGTGTGCTGCCAATAATCACTAGCTTGAACACGACGTATAATCAAACGGATATCAATGCGAAAGTGGATTTAAAAATCGGCGGAATCGCCAAGATTTTTCAAGGGACACCTTCTATCAAAATTCGCTGTCCTGTCAGAAAGTTCGACAAGTAAGTGTAACCTTTGCAATTTTATTGGAATAATATTTATGCGTTTGGAATAACTGCAACATAATAACGTTATCAGAGCGCAGATTGTATGGACGAAAGACAATAAAGAAATACGAAAATCAAGAAAGTACAAGATTAGCAGGAAGGGAGCTTTAAAGATAATCGATATAGCTTCTTCGGATTCGGGAACATACGCCTGTATTGGTAAGCAATCTATCTTGCCTGTCATATTCTACGTTTCATATTGATTTCGATATATGTATTATTATGAAAAATGCGATGGTAATTTTCTAGCTGGAGATTCGCACGCAGAAACGCAGTTGATGGTGAAATTTCGTTCCAAAGAACAGATAAGTAGTGAGGAATATTTACGACTTGGCAATTCCGTTCACCTACAACGGAATGCAAATCTGGATTCTGCACCAGCGAATTCGGGCGAAAATCCTTACACCGATCATGCAGGTGAGACAAATATAAACTTATAAAAAATTACTTTTTACTTAAAATCTATATACACATAGCCTCATTTATACAAATAATAGTAGCGATAAAAAATGTTCTCGATACTTTAAATACTTTTGCCTATCTCAAAATATTATTTTGAAGAAATCAAAAAGTTTGAAACCATATCTTTTTTTGAAAAAAAAAAGAAAAAAAAGTAAATAAAATTGCAACATTATAAATTCTAAAAATGATGAAAATAATTAATATAATAGATACTTGGTTTCACAATATTGATCTTTTTTTGTAGCGGTTTACAGAAACCGTTTTGATAGCGAGGACCTCAGTCATGAACGTGCGTTTCCTAGCAAACCAACGAGAAAACCGCAAAAAAAGCAGAAAACCAGTCCCGCTCCTTCAGATTCCACAATGATGCAAAAAGAACACACTGTTACCTCTTTCAATCAGGTATATCAAGAAAAAACGAATCCTATTAGCATAAATTGTCTCTTATTACGTTAATTCTTTGCGTGTATCTTGACATTGCTTAACAAATCGCGTACGCATGAAACTTGTTAAATTAACTTTCTGGTGATGGTTCTATATTCTTTGCTTTGCACTCGTGGACTAACTTTCCTTGATGTCGACTATTCGATATTTGACTATCAATCAGCCGGGATATCATGAGTCTGTGGAATCACCCGCTCTGTCAAGTGCTTCTGCTCTTGTACCACACTTGAGTTACTTGATATCGAGCTTGAAGGTAAGATGTTAAAAATTTCGAGCAAACTTTATAAACATGTGACACGCGTCTATTTATTTTATCTTGTATTTCTATCGCTACATAATAAATTTTCAACGTTTTACTCTTTCAACATTCGCTACTTTCTGTCAAATTTATTGTTCGATATTAACGCGCTTTATGACAGGCCTATTGGCCGTTTCGCAGCGAAATAGCCACGAGTAATAATCACAAGGCCACGTCATTTGGGGATGAGCATCAAAGATCAGCGGCGACAAAGCACAGTATGTCTAATAAGAAGACCGACTTCGCGTATCAAAATCTTGAAGATAACTTTGACAGTCTGTATCGTCACACAGCTATTCCCGACGAGACCTTTGGTCCAGATGAGGAGCGGATATTTATCGACGTCGATCCCTACGACCTGAACGAATCTATATTCGGGTTACAAAATGGCGATGGCGTCAAGTCAACGTCCCGTGTAATGGAGAAAGTGGATGCCGAGGTTAATACGAAATCCGATATTGATTATATCGAGGAGTCGCTAAAAAATGTGAAACGACAGTGGCAGGAATCGCGAAACGAGTACAGAGATCAATGGAGTACCACGCCCAAAAGTCACGTTCAGAGCAGAGTTATGACTGAGTCCGTCACGTCTCCGCGAAATAGTGGGATGGACGTGTATTACGTCGAAGAGTCCAACACGAGAAAGGAAATGTTCAGGGAGGGGAGCAGTTTCGCTGACGATAGTGAGAAGTCCATCAATCATGACGCCTATGGAAACTTGAGAACTAAAGATTCATCGATCATCACGTCGACAATGATATCTAAAAGTCTCGAGGACCAATTGAGAATACCGGAATCAGACCGCCATAGTTCAAATCATGCAAACAGGACAATTGAATATAGTGATGCATTTGAAGAGGAGTTAGATAAGCGAAAAATCGAACCGTACGTGGAGAATCATACGGATTATACAATCGTACGATATTCGCCTAGTAAAGACTTGGAAAATAGAGCAAAGGATGACCGATCGATAGACGATCGGAGGTCGAGTGTTGTTGGGGAGAATCCTGATGAAGACGCAAAGAACTTATCTCGCAATCGAGAGGATCATGTTGGTTCTATAGAGAAGATTTCCTTAGTTAATCTAAAAGAGACCTCTGTAGAAAAACAACGTCCGGCTGATGAAGATAAGCCCGCAAACATTTTGACCTCCGCTATAATGAAAGAAGATAATACAACACAGGACCCTGCTGTGGAAGCACTCGCTGCATTAGGTAAGACTCTTGATTTGATGAGTTATATTGCTTTGATGATGGTTAAGTGGTTCAATAATTAAACGAAGGACTTATAATGCAGCTACGGACAATGTTCTGGTGTACGAATGGGTCACGACTGACTGGTCAAAATGTTCTCAAACTTGCGGAGGAAGCGGATTCCAGGTAAGACTGTTTTTCCGTGATTAACTTCCATGATTAACAGGTAAGATCGTGATTAATTTTAATTGGAAAATTTATTATTCTTTAAGTTTATTTAAAAAAACTTGTTAAATAGTTAATATCGTTATTAAATAATTGTGTAAGAAATATTTGGAGATAAGTTATATTTGAAATATTAAAATACTCTTGATAATATATATTATAAATCTATACATATATTTGTTCATTTTATTTATTTTTTTTTCCTTTACATAATATTACTATAAATCTTATCAAAATCAATTCATATAAGCAATACATTAAAGATAATAATCTCACATTATAATAGCGAAAAATTACTTATTACGAGACGTTTATTTTCACAGATGCGAGGTGCACAGTGTACAGTACGATCAATGAGATTGGACGGCGACTCCAAGCATATTTCACCAGGAACTGTTATCGGTCAAAAATTATGCGAGGATGCCGGACATCCCGTACCCCAGAAGGTGAGACCTTGCGGAACGGGCAGGTGTCCTCAATGGTACGCCACAGATTGGACTCCGTGTGAAACGTCGAGGTGCTTTAATTGGAAAACGGCGATGCAGAAACGAGACGTTAGCTGTCGCTTATTAACGGACGATACGGAAGAGGACGGCCAGAAGAATGTCACGTTGTTGGATCCAAGCAAGTGCGACGAAGCCACGAGGCCGTTACAAAGGCAGGAATGTTACAATGAAGCTTGCAAAGGCGTCTGGAGAGTCGGCGAATGGACTGAGGTAAATGAGATCAAAAATTTGATGCGATAATAGCGATGCTAATAACATTATTTAACATTGCATAGTGTACTGCGTCTTGCGAAGAAGATGGTATTAAATATAGGATTCTACAATGTGTTTGGTTTGGCACAAAAAAGCCAGCGGGAAACGCTTGTAGAGATATACCACGACCTCCTGTAATGAAAACGTGCAGAGGTCCGCCTTGTCCTCAATCTCCCGGTAAGTTTTCTAAGAGATGTATCAATTCTTAAGATTTTTAACTCTATATTAATCTAATTATCGTAATTATTGATATGCTAATATTAATTTCTTCTCAATTCTTTAATAATGTAGAATTGATTAATGATATTATGATTAACGATAACATTATTTCGTTCATAATATTCGCAGAAGATTGCAAGGACCATTCGCAATTGTGCAGCAGAGTGAAAATAATGAACATGTGCAAGGTGCCGCTATATAAGAAACAGTGTTGCGCATCATGTCGCTAAGAACCCGAGAAAAATTGATAGTAAGTGACTCATTGTGACAAAATGAGCGATAACGAAACAGTGCGCGTGAGACAGAGAATGCAAATCGTGATTAGTCGAACAATTACCTGACATATGTAAACGCACCCGGGATGCCTGTTAGTAAATTATGTAACGCACATGAAGGGAGCGCGCGTATTACTGTGGAATAATATTGCACAGTTATTATGATGTCTGATTTATATAGATAAAGAATATCCAAGAAAGAAGTTGACCAAAACTACTTCGCTGTAATAGTTTCCTCGTCGTATCGTCGCGAGAACTCATTCACCTCCTTGCCTCGAATGTTCCTCGTGTAACAAAGAAAAAAAAAACCCGCCAATCTTAACACAGTTTCTAACTAATTAAATCATAATTTTCTAACGTATATCACATAGTTTTGAGCGATTCTTTATAATTGTGCACGCTCACTTTGTCCTTGATAAAAAAAAAGAGACAGAAAAGAAAATGAAAATCTAGTATTCGTCCAAGAGAGATGAGAACATTATATTGTTATAGTTTGATGAGAAAATGAGGGTAGTAGAAACTTATTTGCTATGTACTGGAAAGAACGTTGCGATATACTATTGGAAACAATACGTTATTAAATGTTATCAATGTTGGTGCTTTAAATCGAACGGAAGATGGCTTTAAGCAAAATTATATTTAAATTGTAATAAAACACTAAGAATTTGAAAAAAGCACGCATTTATTTGTGTCGCAAAACATTAGAAAGATTCCTTCTTGTTGTTTATCTTTTACATATCTTCTCCATGATAAATATAATCGATTTTATTTATCTCTAAAGCGGAGAAAAATCATCCTTTAAGACTGAAACGTTTGTCTCTTTGCGTATCATTATTTTGGACATTAATGTAAACAGAATCTCGTTGTCCCAAAGAAAATCATTTTACATTCCACTATAAATCAAGGAATATATTTCCGCTCTTTATAAACACATATATCAATGTATTATCTCTCTTTATGTTTGTAGATTCCGTTAAATTATTGCGGATGTAAGATGTAAAAATGTTATTTAAAAATATAAGTTATAATTGAATTATTATGCGCCTATAAACGTCCCATCGGGCGATCTCTTAAGCCAATAGATCCTAAGAGCAATAAAAAATATATAAGTATTGTAATATAATATTTTGTTAATAACCTCTGGCGAAAATTCGTGAACATGACATTTCGTTATTGGTTAAAGAACTCGACTTTATCGTTATATATTTCTAATCACTTCAATCTAGACGTTGTTGTAATTATGAGTATTCATTTATCACGCATTTATTTGTAGAATTTATTGATAAAATTTATATCTCGATATTTTCAATAAAAGCAAAGTATGAATTAGATATCTATATACTAATATGATTTTTGATAAGATTGTGAACAGATTTTCGCTATCAACGAATTTGCCTCGACACAGCTAAGCAGTTTGCCAAAACGAGCTGACGTAAATAAAATAAAATAAATTAGAGTAAAATATATAAATTAAAATCAAGAGAAAAAGAGATAAAAGATATATTATGAGCTACACATATAAATTACCGAAATGCACGCATATGTGAATACGACTTTATATGTTAGTATATAAATGAAACTAAAATATACAGTGAAGAAGTTTGAGTACATTGGATGCAACAGAAGCTGAAATATTTCTCTTAACCATGCATTCCTCATATAATTGAGAGATAATACACGACTTTTAATACATCCTATTATACGATTATGGCTGGCAATATGTGTAAACTGCCATCAACTTGCCATGTATACCACTGTCATGTTTTAGTAAACAATTAAATAACATTTATCTTATGGCAATACAATTCCATTATTATTATTGATCGATATGATATATCACTCAAAAAGATAACTTATTTTCCAGTTAATTAATGTAATGTCACAACTCTTAAAAGGACAATGAAGTTCCAACATAAATTTTTGTATATATCACACTGTAGGTATGTAAAATGGCTCCACACTTAGTATTGTACCTAAGCATTACTGTTCATGATATTTATGTAAATATGTAACTGCCTAAATGCGAATAAAACAAGAGAATATATCACTGCACATAATACTATAGTTTTTCTTATAACTTATTTAGAGATTTCAATTTCAAATTTATAAATACACATATGTATATATTATAATCTTCTTATGAAATCATTCACATGATTAGAATTTAATACTCGATTGCTAGAATTGTATAGAATATTTTAAAAAAGTGGAGAATTTAATAAGCTCTTTTATTATTAAAAATGTGCACATATCTCTTTTTAAAATTCTATTCTATTATTGTTTTCAAATATCTTATATATTATTACATATATGATTAAAAATGTAGAGATTTATTGCTTTCATAATTGATTATTATTTTCAACAATATTAGTATATTTTGAATATTCAAGCATAAGTTTAGAACATATGTTAATATCAGTATAAATAAAAATATTATAATCGTCAAATTGTAATTTTTTTCAGGAAAATTGTTTACAATACAATAATTTTCTTTTCAAAATTTCTTTGGGCAAATGTATAAGCATTACTTCTTGAAAATTATATGTTTTTAAAATATAAAAACTGAAACTGCTTGAATATAATGATCATATATGTACATTACACTACTATAAATTTTAAAATAGAAGTTAAATATATTCTTTAAAATACAGTAACAAATCTTACAATACAGTAACAAATCTTTATTGCAAAAAAGTATCTTTATATTAAACATCTTAATAATGCTTGGAACTGTAAAATTTACTCACCAGATATTGCACGCACGTTTTCGCCATTAATATAATTGATGTGCAGAATACGACACATTTCTTTTATTCTCGGTAGTTTTCTCGTACTCTCGATAATACATTTTACTTGCAGGCATTTATTCTAGGAAACTAAGTCTCAATAATTTTATTAATACATTAGCACGCACACGGACACAACTACGGTCGCGCGGAGTTCACTTGATGAATCTGTCGCACCATCGATACGATATACATCATTTATGCATAATAAACGGTAGTTTTATACTTTTTTCCGTATTGCTGATATTTTTTCGACACTCTCGAGGCCTGCACATTTATATTTACAGGCAATATATGATTTCTGGGATATATTAAATATAATAATTGGAATTTTAGAAAATCGCGCAAAATTTATTTGACACAACTATTGTACATTCACACTATCAACTCGATAACTGTCTTTATGCACATGAGATATTAAACGCTCGATACTTTTTCGGCACTCCCGATATTATGCAATTATTTGCATACAGTATTTATTCGCAGTAATTCGCGACTAGGACATGATAAAAAATTTATCTTTGTGTAACAATAATATTATACTATATTATAATTGTCTATAGCCATCAGTGTTATTTAACTGACTCTGTTTTTTTTTATAATCGCGATACTCCTTCGCAATTAAATTTCCATTACACGACACTACAAATGATCAACACGCGCACAATAATTATACTGACTTCTTCATTTCCGATTCTAGAACTAATCTGAACTAGTCTGATTTCGAAATTTCAAATTTATGCATTCAAATTGAATATGTCTGTGAATATAGATTTATATAGATGGACGCACTCTCATATAAAAAAAAATTGTCATTTAGATATTATTTAGTAAGAAAAATATAATAGAGACAAAATAAACATTTTCCCCTAGTCAAGAAAAACTAAGAGAGACTCGAATAAAGCTTTTAATTCTTTATTATCTTTTTTATTATTTTATTACTAATGCTATTTTTGTGCTCGCAATGGCAGCGCATCTATATACATGTATGTCTATGACTAATAGAAGCCGCGATCTTCAGCAATGTTCAAATGGTTCAGATATCTCCGCGCGCGCATTTATGGCGTGTTGTACCGCGATCGTTTATAACGTTAATTTCCGTGTAATGCAAATTTAATCGCGATCGAGCATCATAAGTATCGAAAAAAAAACGAAAGACTCAACTGATCGTTGTGATTAATACTGTAATGATTATAATTATATTACGCGCGCGTAAGATATCACGATATTAACAATCACTTGTCTCATTACGTCTATTATGATTTTAAGTTATTAAGAATAAATATCGCTTTTGCAAGCAAGCAAGTATCGGGAGTGTTGAGAAAAGTGTCGGTCGAACGTCGTAATATGTTTTAAATACGAAATATCGCGTTGGTAGTGTGAACACATGACAGTTTCATCAAGTAAACTCCGCGCGACCATACCTCCGAGCATCATTAAAGTAAGTACTTTAATAAAATCAAATTACAGAGAATAAATGTTTCCTGCAAATAAATATATAATATCCAGAATCTATATTAAAAAAGTATCGATATTATTGCATTTTGCATAAATACAGTATGTATATCGTCGGTGATGGGAATTTGCGACAATTCTATAAAATAGCCATCGTTCAAAAAAGCATTGTTAAAAGAATTGATAAAATAATATGTATACAAGTTTTCAAGAAATTTAAAAAATTTATTGCTCTTGTTTTTTTAGAACAGTCATTTTTCGGAATTCAATTTTTACATCTGCAAATATATAAAATATACATTTAAAAAAATGAGAGAGTAGATTTTATAAATTCATCATTCTTTTTTTTTACTATAGTTAAGCAATAAGATATTAAATAACAAAACAAATCACATTATATTTTTGAGAGGCATATTATTTATAAATAAATTATAAAACAGAATTGAAAAAAGAATTTCAATTTAAAATATTAATTAAGGTAGTTTTACGTTGATATCGTGTCAAAAGATTATTTAATAAAGATATATTAAATGTTATGTTAAATATTAATATTGTAATATTAATATTGTAATATTAATATTGCAATATTAATGTTGTAATATTAGTAATATAAATTTAATATTATTGATCCTATTAAAATCTACATACTAATAATTATAACTTTATCTCTCAAATCATTCCCAATCATTCGTTATAGAAATGTTGTCTAAATGTCTAGAATTAAATGAATTAAAACATTTATACAAAAATGCAGCGAATAAGCGTTGCAATTTCTATTATATTACTCAATTCATCAAAAAGATCAGTATCACTTCCATATCCACGTTTAAGGAATGACCAATCCCCAGGCTTGCATCACGTCATTTTGACTCATAGGCCACAATCTCTTCAACAACGTCCATCCAGTTTTCTGTGTGCTTAGCAAATATTGATTTTCGGGCTCGTGTAAATGTGAGTAAGCGCCCATTATCAAACTCTGAGATATCCTGGCGCAAACACTGATCTTGAGAATTTTCTTTTCTATGTCAGTTAATTTTTTGATCTTCTCATAGCCTTCTACAACGTGTCTGCCCATTTCTACGCTAGAAGTTTGCAAGATCATGTAACAGAGAGTTATAGCCAACTCGAAAATGCGACAATTTCTATGACAGTCTCCGAAATCGATCACGGCGGCAATGTCCTCGCCATCGGGACTCATGATAATGTTTTGCTCGTTCAGGTCACCATGTATGATCCCTTGTTCCAGTCTGTCCATGATCGGCAGAACTTCTTTCTGGAAGGTGACGATCACGTCATGCACCAGTTGCTTATCCAGTGAACTCTTGATTGCGTATGTGAATTGTTGGATTCGAGGCAGTGAATTCAACATCCACAATGTTCTGTGCTTATCATAGGCGGGATGATTGAAACCTACGAGGATCTCATCAATCTTGGCGGCCAAGTTTCCGACCTTATACAATAGTTTATCAGTCATCTTCACGTTGCATAGAAGTTCACCGGGACGATAGATCATTAATCTCACAGCGTATTTCTCCATGGTGTTGTGGCTCTTTAGATTCTCGAGAGAAAAGTAGGCACCGCTAACGTTCTTGATTGGCAACGGACAGCAGATGTTATGCTGATTGAGAAAAATCAGTAATTCGTTCAGCGCCTCGAGCACGTCGGTCTTTCGGGAATCCAAGGAGTTGATCACCTTGAGGACATAGCCGGTCTTTTCCATGCTGGTAATATGTGGATTCGCATGCGTCTCGTCGCACAGCATGTGATAATTACGGTCATCATAAGCATCCAGTTCGCGCACGTTCGTCGCCCTCAAGTCATAGAGTTGCTTCAACAGGTCGATCGCCATCTTCTCGGTCACGGGCGGACGTATCCGTTGACCCGGTATGAGTAGGGTATCATTGTACTCCATGTTTCTGCGATGCACGCGGAACAAAAATAGCCGCGAGTTATTAAGGGGGAGAAGCCGGGTCGATGAGAAAGGAAGAAATGTATATATATATCCTCTACGAAGAGAACGTTGAGTGCAAAGTCTCGGCTACGATATCTTCTTTATTCTTCGGGCGATAAATCGTCAAACTGCACAGAAAAATAATGGTTGTAATATTTAATATATTGATGTGTAAATTAAGAATAAATTATATTATTTAATTGAATTAGAAAAACATCTCAGATACAGAACAGCAAATAAATTGCAATCTATTAATAAAGTTAGGTAGAGACTGATATTATTGCAAAATGACAATGTCATTATTAGTTGTTTTAACTTAATAGTTAGATTTTGTACGTAAACAATATTTAGATTATATTATTATATTTTATTTATATTTTTATTATCTCAAAGATTTAATTTTCATTAATAAGAGCTGGATAAAATAATTTAGATAATTATAATTCAAAGAATTAAGATAATTTATTTAAAGAAAGTTAATTAATTTAAAATTATAGATAAACTTATGTCATTATACTTTTAAACATTCAAATTAAAAAAACATCTCTTTGTAATTTTTCATTTAGAAAGCATTATTACTTGAAAATCTTATTATATCTCACACACACATACAGAGAGATAACGTATATTTCTCTTAAATAATAAAATAAAAAACAAACAGAAATATCCGCAAAATACGTATATAAATATATCTCTTACCCTTCAGACGTGTGTTGATACGGTCAAAGGAAACGACACACTAAGTTCTCAGACAGACCGAGCAGTTTACCAAGTTAAACCAGTGGAGCGTCGTATGTGGAGCGAGTGTAATCCACGCTCCAATCATCATTGACATTCAACACAAAGGAAGGGTACAAACGCACAATGATATTTACATTAGCAGTAATTGGCCGAGTAACACGACATGGTTCTATATCACAATGACTAAGATACAGTCTTATCAAGACTCTGATAAAATCAACGGAGATATGTGCAACGCACGTAGATTTATCTGATCTACTAACTTGAGAGACGTATTTGCTGAATTGAATGAATTATTTGAGTTGAGAAACACTGACCAGACTCACTAGCGTTCTTTCGTAAAGAGATTAATAAGATATCGATATGATCAGTAAGGATATTGAGATAAGGATATTGCAAGTTAGATAAGATTTATAAAATAATATCAAATTCACTTTTATATTCCTTACAACAAATTTATATGTACAAATAATTCCTTTTCATATTATATCATTTTTTTTCTCTCTGTAATCCTATATATACAAAAGAAACATAAGTCTTTTAAAATATACATAGTCAGAGAAAAGAGCTTTATTGCATATGGCAAAAGGAAAGTTTAAAAATTATTTTGTCTAATCTTTTATATATTCTCGATAAAATATATTAAATTTATAAGTAAAGCAATTTGAAATTCTATATATATGTTTTTTGTAAATATAATCTGTTTAAAACAAGATTATTTATAATACACAAATACCTTTAAGTGTAACTTTTCTTCTTATATCCAAAAAATGCATCACAGCTCTTTTTTTATACATTTGGAATAAATTCATTTCTTCATTAATAACTCAAAACAAGAGTCAAATGTACACAAGGCCGATGGTATTTTCTCCATTAATCTTATGATATTTAAAGCCTCCAGTATACATTTTCGTTCCCTCAATTCGTGTATAAGTATTTTTGCATTTTTCTCAATATCAGTTAAAGATTCATTTATAAAGACATGTTCGATTATCTGATTATATACAATGTGATCTGGGCTAAATAATACAGTTAAATCATTTAAGAAAAGTTTCTCCAGTATTAATGGTGGTAAAACAACAGCCTAAAAGAAATAAAATGAATCATTAATGTCAATTCAGAGGCTTAACTATTTACATATATAATAGGCTGACCTGTTGTTGTTGTTTAATGAGGTCTACCGCTTCTTTGTGCATAGATGCATCTTCGGAACATAATCTTATATAAAGACTTTGTACAAAACTAATGTGATCTCGTTCGACCTCCAAGAACTGCTTGAGAATCTGTATCACAAACATTAAATAAATAACACATTGGATTATACCTGTAAAAGAAAAAATAATTGCATTGGAATATACCTCCTTAGATACTAATAATCCAATGAGTTCTTTATACTCTTGTAATATCCTTTTTTCAAAATTAATGGTATCTACTTTTGTAATCAATGTAATTATAATTTTCATCATTTTTAAAATCGGATGATCATCCAATGTAATATGTTCTGGCATACTAAATCGCGGCCATTGCAATACAATTTCTTTTAATTCCTGATATTGCTCTAAATTGTTAATTTGATTAAACAGTTTTTGAAATAATCTAAATCGATCTTCCTCTGTTACACATTTAGTAATGGCGTGATCAATTGGAGTAACAGTTTCTTCTTGCGATCTAATTTTATCCTGTTCATCAATAGTTGCTTCTGTGCTATCATCAGAAAAATCACCCCAATCATCTGTCCATTCTTCAATATCAATTTTATTATCTGAAATAGTAGGTTTTAAATTTTCACTTTCAGAATTAGGATTATTAACATCGATTTGTTTTACAGATTCTTGTTCTTCATTTTTGAGTTTTGCTGTTTTTTGCACAGTTTCTTCAGAATATATACAAGTGCTGTCTTGTTTCGTTTCTAATGTAGTTATATCTTTTACTTTTGTTTGCTCCATGTTAGTATTTTGTGCTCCACTGGTTAAACTTTGCCAATATCGTAATACTTTAACAATATCGCATTCTTCAGAATTTTGTGCCACAACTATCATATTTCTGATTAGATCTAGTGGTTTATATAAATATAATTTCTCATAATTAGTATACAATTTCTTATACAATTCTAATGAATAATAATAAAGGGCTGTTTGTATATACAATTCAGTTTGTGGTAAATTTATAAAGACTTCTTGAGCATCCAAAATGTGATCTCTATTTAAATTTAATAAATACATCATGCCAAGTAACCAATCATCTGCTATAGTATGTTTTGCACATTCTAAAAGCACTGAAATTAATAAAATAATCTCTTATATAACTCTTTTGCTATAGATAAACAATTAGTGTTTACAATTTAAAGTTTCTATTATATAATATATATTTTTATAACAATGTGATACTTACAATGATTAATGTCGCTTACTTCTAATCCATAACAAGAAGATTCACTCAACATGGTTATTCTCAAAAGCGCCCGACAACATTTCAATTTTGTATTTTGTATGTCTACCATAGAATATTTATTATATCTTGTTTCAATAATACTTGTCTTACACATTTCATGCAAAGACTCATAAAAACATGGGAAAGTTTGGAGATTGGCATTTTCCGTGTTTTGTTCACCCTCAATTTCATATTGCAGATTATTTTCTAAATTATTTCTAAAGTTAAAGTTCAGTCTAGATTTCCAAAAATTGGTATCACTTATATTTTTTAACAGGCCAAATGTAGAGTTTTTCACAATATTAGCAGAACTTTTTACAATTTCTGTTGAAGTTTCCAACACTTTTGGAACAAACTCTTTCACTTCTACTTGTGGCTAAAAATGATAATAAATAAATAATTGTAAATTATAATAATGTTATGTTATCTTGAATTATAAAAAAAATATTTGGCATTGTATTAAACAAAAATTTTTTACCGTTGTCATAGCATCTGTAAAATCATCTTCGCTGTCATCACTTTCTTCATCTTTAGAACCTTCAAATTCGGCAGATGGCATCCACAATTCCAAATTTTTATGTAGCATTTGTATTTCAATCAAATGCACGTGTTCTAAAGCATTACCCAATATATCGCCAGGACCATTATTTATCGCAAACCACAAACACTTTTGTTTAATCTTTAAATCTTGATAATTATTGCAACATCCCAAATTTAAACAAATTTTCCAAATAGGAAGATAATTCTGTTGCGTTAATTGTGTACATATTGTAGCACAAGTATTATAATCTTCAATCTATAGAGCAAAAAATGATGATATATTATCAATTTTTGTTTCCACCTTCAAAAATACTGATTGGAAATTTAATATATATATATATATATATATATATATATATATATACACGCACGTATATGTGTGTTTGTAGAAAAGATGAATATATCTTACCTCAAATGCTTTTTTGGCTATTAGTTCTAAAACCTTTCCTTCACGAAGTTTATTGTTATTCCCTTCAATTCGTAAATAGGTTGCTAATGTTAATAATCTCTGTCGACTTTTATAAGCATCCCTTTGATTATTTAAACAATGTTCAATCAAACTTAACTTATCTACTGTTAATCTAATTTGAAGAGGTAATATATCAACATTGAATTCATTTAAAATTTGAAGAGATTTAATTAGATTGTATTCTTCTTTAATTTTTATATTATCATCTTTAATAAGACGGAGGCAAGTTCTGTAACAATTATTTATACATATACACATAATATTTAAAAATAAATTATATAATTCTATACATGTGTATGTGAATACTTGCTCACATACACGTACATTACTAGTACATTAGTGAGATACTTACTTAGCCAATTCCATATTTGGATCAGTAAGTGTTCTTGAACTGTTAAAATATTCTTTGGTTGCTTCCAATATAAGATCAATTGCTTTCTCATAGGATACTTTTAGCATAGATTTCTCATCTTTCTTGGTTTCTATTAAGGTGGCACAATTTTGAATGGTAGATTTGATTCTTGAAATTAAGCGGGCAGAAACACATATTTCAAAACAAGTTTCGATAGCAATACAGGAAAAGATTGATCCATGTATGTCCAACATATCGCTTAATAATTGCGCCCATTCATTTTCATCTGAACGTGGCAAACTGAAATAATAAATATATTATCTAATTGCTATAATTATCATAAAGATATTTTTAAAAAATTATGTTTTCTAGGAGAATAGTTATGCACGAACCGGCAAGCGCAGATGTTTGCACATACATCATTCGAAATTTATATAATCTAGCTTAGATTTTTCTAAAAAAGAAAAAAAAAACTAATCTTTATTTTATGTGTTTTTATGCTTTACATACCTTTTACTAAAATTTTTTGCCATTTCATTTAACAATGATCTTGCGATGTCGGGATTATTTTTATTTTCTTGTATGAACTTTAACGTTGTTTTTACACCATATTTGCTTAGACATCTAATGCAATCAAGTTCTTCTTCGAGTTCTTCTAATAAATTATGCGTTGCTTTTGTCCTTTTAGCATTATGATCTTTTGATATCGAATCTAAGATATTTTTAGCTTTTTCATACATATCAAGATCGTCACAACTATATATACAATCTAAAGCTAAAGTAGTGACATCATCTATCATTTCCATTATCTCAGTATCCTGTGTCTGTTTTAAATATTCGAAAAACTTAACTGGTAATGTCAAA
Source organism: Camponotus vicinus (assembly GCF_025532165.1). NCBI lineage: Eukaryota > Metazoa > Arthropoda > Insecta > Hymenoptera > Formicidae > Camponotus > Camponotus vicinus. The sequence continues at coordinate 826,720 of NW_028141947.1, forward strand.
TCATCTTTGCTTAAGCAAATTAGATAGTCACTCAGTAAATGTTTTTCAAGATTTTTATCCTACAATTTAAAATATCGTTTATATATGTGTCTGTATACATATAGAATACACATACACACATATATAATTATTCATAAAATATGATTATACATACATATAAATATTGATGTCTTCGTTTAATGAAAGGCAACAAAAATTTCTTTATATTTTCCACAAAGTTAATTTCTGTTGATGTACTCATTAAGAGTTTTATTCTCTCAATGTTACTTAATTTCTCCAATTTGTCTAATGACATATCCTCTAAATAGACATTATATACAAGATCGTTTAAAGTTTCTAAATCTATTAATAAATCTTCCACACCATTAATCTTATGAGATTTTGCAATTTTAATTAATTGCAAAGCATTATCTATTAAAGCACTATTTTTCTCAATTTCATAAGCACGTGTCTTATACCATTTTTGTAATAAGTCTGGTGTAAGTTGTGTATTTCTAAAAACAAAGCAAAGACACAATTAAATAATATAATCATTATAGAAAATGCAGATATTATATAACAAAGTCTTTACCTATATATTAATAATGATGGATCTAATTCATACAATATTTCTGATCCATCATCTGAATTCTCATTTATTATTTCATTAAATTCATATTTTTCCGACCAATCTTTTTGTCGTAGTTCACGTTGATCTAACAAAAATAATTGACCTTCTGAGTCGCATTCTGGTAGAAGTTTTTGATAGTCTACTGTATTTAGAGTTTCTGGGAAAAAGCTAATAATTGCCAGCCAATGAGGCAACAAACTTTCTCCATAATAGGTAAACATAATTTCGACACTTCGGAAATCGCAGTCTTTGGCAAATCTATATTAAAAAAATATTTAAATAAAACTGTATATTTCATAAATCAATGAGAAAGTATGTGAATATATTTATACCTAATTGCATTTTCAACAGGTGATAACCTTCGAAATTCCTCATAAAATTCCTTCTTATATTTCAGTGGCGATTCCAATATAATTTCATATATGAGCAATTTATCTAAATGACTTAAAAGCTTCCTTCGATATCTAATTAAGTCTTTCTGGACCTCAGATAAATTTTTTATGTCTATTTTTTTAAGCATTTCATTGACCTTTTGCACCTATAAATTTTTCTCAAATATAAAAAAATTCCCATAAAAAATTTTATCAATTTATATAAATTTTCTTTTTGAAATTGCTTTGCATATTTTGTAAAATGTATTATTTTTTTCTCACCTCTTTTAAACTTACAGTGCTTTCATCTAGTGCTTGCCAATCGTCTTCTATATCAGAAGTTATGATTTTATCATTGTCACAAATATCAATAGCTATTAAAGTTTCTAAATTTGTAGTTTTCAATCCGAAATTTAATAGTTCTCTTGCAGCTTCCATAGTATCGGGAACACGTACCACGCATTCATTTAAAACCCAAGATCTTTTACTTATTTTACTTAAATGTTCTGTAATGGCATTCAAGGATAATTCCGATTTTCTCCATTGTGTTTGATATACAAGATCTGTGTCTAAATTGTATATATTTGCTAAAGTTAAAGCTTCTTCATATTCCTAAAATATATAGAATCTCTTAGTTATATTTAAATATAGACATCTGCATTAAATAATTGAATTTAATCAGATTATTTACACACCTCAATATCTATCTTTCTAGAATAAAGCTCTTCTGGGGTCGTGCTTTTTACGCCCAAAATTCGATAAGTTTGATGTAATACTTTCAACTTCTTCCTTTTCGGTTGAAATCTTTCAATATCAGTTATTGAATACAATGTGCTTTGTAGCAAATTCGTAGTATAATTTAATATAGTAACAGGCTCCAATTCATCATCATCTTTTTCACTTTCTGACGATGCGTCTACATTGTAAAATAAAACAAATCTATTTTTATTTTCTATATTCACATAATTTTTGCATTTTTCTTAATATAAGAATATTTAATGTAGATTAGCTAATAAATTATATCATTTATGAAAAAAAGCAGAGAATAATATTATTGCATAAAGAGAGAGAAGAATAAATATATAATGTAAACAAACCTAATAAATGGCCATCATTAAGTTCTCTATTTCGTTTTTTACTTGTAATAAAGGTTTCACAATCTAAACATAAAAATCCTTTTTCTGAACCAAGCTCGCATACTTGTGGTTGTCCTGCTAAGAACTCTGGACTAATACCTAATAATAAATTTTTTAAGTTCCAGGTGGAGCAAACTGAAGTAGATCCCGAATATCGAGCTATTATGATAGCCTTAGAAAAGAATATGTATTTTTTAAAAATATATATTTATATAGAATATACTGTTATTTTGATAAAACTTAATGTTATATTCTTTACAAAATATTTATAATATATATCATATATAGTTTATCATATAGAAATAAAATATATTACCTGATCAGACCACCAGCCAATATCTATTGGATGAAATTCTGTAAAACCTGGTGGAAATTTTTTAGATTTTGTAAGTCCCAAAGGATTAGGTATATTATATTCTGGCTGTTCAGACAATTTCCACTTTTTCTGCAATATTAAATTTGGCAAACCCCAGAGTGAAACTGAACCATCTGTATGCAAGCATACTAGAAATTCGCCTTTTGGTGAGATTTTTATTGTAAATATATATGATTCTGGTTGAAAGCTAAAGATGGGAATTATATTCCATATAGAAAAACGTGAACTGTTGCTCTTAGAATTTTCAAATGTAAATGATAATTTACAGTATGGATAATCATTCAAAAGTCGCCATGAAGTCAATCCAGATTCAGATGCAGTAGACTAAAAGAATGTATAAATACATTTTTTTCTTGCTTTCTCTCTCTGTAAAGTTGTATATAATCATGCATATATGTATAAGTAATATTTATAGATATATTTACCATTAATTTTTGTGTTATCATATTCCCAGCAACATAAAACAAGTTGTGCTTTTCATCATAGGCAACTGCATTAATACCATTTTTGTAAAAATTGCCAAACGAGAAGTCATAAATTGCACTGAAGCCATTTGTAGAAATGTGATAGGATCGGAGAAGCCCACTATATGAAATTAAAATAAATTCATAAGCCCATTTCTCATTCTTTATCCGTGGTTTAAGAAATAGCATAGATGCTATCGCATCACCAGCTTCAAGAATCTGAGGGTTTTGTGACATTGTTTTTGGACTTATATTAAAAATGATATTTCCCAATGCATTGTAAAAGGACGTATAACCATTACTTGATGCTAATACTAAAATCATTCCATCGGGACTCCATGCAATTTTACGCCATTGAGGAAAAGCATCCTTTGGAGCTAGAAAATATAAATCATTTTATACACACATAAGAGAAGCGACTAAAACAATAATATAGCTTCTAAGAGAAAAAAAAATCATATATTAGGTAGAGAACATGATAAATTTATCGATAATATTATTATTTACCAGATGCCTTGCCTACTACAGAAGAATATTCATCTTTTGCTTTTCGTATCTCAATAACATTCTCCTGTAAAATAGCAAGTACACGACCATGATCTCCAACAGCAAATTTCCATGGTAATGTGAGACTGACTTGCAGCGAGATGCTTTCAGGCAAGGAATACCTATTGTTAAGGTACCTGAGAGCATTTTTTATTGTGCCAGTAGCTGGAAGAATAGCTGCATCGCTCTTCCATTTCTAAAAAAATATAAAATATTTTAAATATATATTTTTATTATATATTTATATAATATATTTTTGGATGTGTATGGTATGGTATGGTATCTGCACATATTAAACTTCCACTCACTATTAATTCTGGCTCTTGTTTACGAACAAAATACTCTAATAATTCGTACAGTATAGGTTCGTTTGATGTTTCATTCGAATTGCTCATCTTGTTACTGCAAACATAATCTATATGTTTAAAAATACACAATAAATTCACACACTGAACGACTCAGTGGCTCTACATCTACATAAAGTCTGTTCGTTTTCCTTGCACTTTCTACACTCAGGTTCTTCATTTCTTTCCCCTCCAACGTCCGAATATATATACCCCTTATTTCAAGTGCAGAAATTTTCGAAGATTGCAAGCAAAATGACAAGTCTACATATGTGCAAATATATAATCATACGTAAAAAAGCACATGTGAAAAGGTGAAAATAAATAGTAAGTAGCATATCCACGATACAATTCACATAATTTGATAAATATATGAATCTATCGGTAGATACATAATCGGAAAGTGATGGAATCGAAAAAGTTTTACAAGTGTTTGTAATAAAAAAGTTTTATAATTGATTAAATACGATCCAAATCTTTCATAAAAAATATTAATAAAATTTATTGCATACAAAAAGATAGAGTGAATAAAAAAATATATAAAAATTCGTCTTTGCTTCGTAGAACAAATATGCATTAATTAAGACTTGTAATTTTTCTGCAATATTCAAGAAATACATCTTTTATTTATATGATTAATTACATGATTCTATATTCGTAAAAATCGAAATGATTCTATCGAAAAGGTTTTGTAGATTTTTTTAAATTTTGTGAGGTGTGCGCCTGCGGTTGCGCATGCGCGTAAGTCAGCTTTGTCCGTCAAAGGCGCAGAACAGAATTAAGCCGGGCCTACAATAGGTAATTTAAGCCTTAAGCCTTAAAAGATTGACCAATCACAGTCAAGTATGAAAAGAATACTCGACTGTGATTGGTCAATTTCTTAAGGCTTAGGGCTTAAATTACCTATTGTAGATCGGGACTTACGCGCTTCTGTGTCGCATCTATGTCGTATAAATTATGCTGTGATCTGTGGTGCAGTGTCAATGGCGTCTATGCATAAGCGAATTTCAAAATACAATTTGGACTGGTTATAACCGTCGCTATCAACAAGGTAGTGTGAAAATTGTGTGCCTGACATTTGTGACTGATAAAGGCCCGCGAAATGTCAGACGGTGAGGACGATTTCATGTGTGAGGAAGAGGAGGATTATGGCTTGGTAAGTTTTCCTTCGAGGATCATGCGAGTTTGATGATGATTTTTCCGGCTCGCGGTGAGGTTAGGATTCCTGGAGCAGTATCGTGTATGTAGTATTTAAAAATAGTTTAGGAGATGTGCCACGCAAAAAGTCTTCTATGATAAATTTCATTCGTTGTAGAAAATCTTCGATTGTGTCCTGTACAAATATATTCGATCGTTCGTTTATTTAGGTTATGTTTTGCGCGTTTTCTTTAGTATCTTACCAGTATATTATTGTTCGAATATTATAATTTTAACCGCTTCTCAATCATAACATTTTTATTTCAGGAATATTCCGAAGATTCTAATTCGGAACCAGATGTAGATTTAGAAAATCAATATTATAATAGTAAAGCTCTCAAAGAAGATGATCCAAAAGCCGCTCTACAAAGTTTTCAGAAAGTGTTGGATCTGGAAGGTGGGGAAAAGGGAGAATGGGGCTTTAAAGCTTTAAAACAGATGATCAAAATTAATTTTAAACTGGTACATGTCAAAAATACATTAATAATATTGAACATCATATTCGTTTAACTTTATTATATACTATGAATTAAGAGAATATTTTCTCTCTAGTCCAATTACAAGGAGATGATGGCAAGGTATAAACAATTATTAACTTATATTAAAAGTGCAGTTACTAGAAATCACTCGGAAAAATCAATAAATTCTATATTGGACTATATTAGTACATCAAAGAATGTAAGTATGTGCAGTAGATAAGCATGAGATACATATTTTGTATTTTTATATACTTTGCTCTATCATGTTTGAGAGATTTTATTAAATTGAATTTTTGCTTGAATTTTTCATTCTTTATATATTACTTTTTTATACAAATTTTTTTTTATTCTAATGATGGGTATTTTTTTAAGATGGAATTATTGCAAGATTTCTATGAGACTACATTAGATGCATTGAAAGATGCAAAGAATGATAGGTTATGGTTTAAAACAAATACAAAATTGGGAAAACTTTATTATGACCGTTCAGATTTCAATAAATTGGCAAAAATACTAAAACAACTTCATCAAAGTTGTCAGGTATGTATGTATGTTTATATATAAATAACAATATATTATTATACACACATATATTTATGTATGTATTTAACACAAACATATATTTTTTAGACTGATGATGGAGAAGATGACTTGAAGAAAGGAACTCAATTATTGGAAATTTATGCCTTAGAAATACAAATGTATACAGCTCAAAAAAATAATAAGAAATTGAAAACACTCTATGAACAAAGTCTTCATATTAAAAGTGCTATACCACATCCATTAATTATGGGTGTAATCAGAGGTAAAAATATGAAAATTTTGTTAGAAATAACAAGATTTATATCTCTTTACATTTGTTATTGCATTATTATAATATTTATACCTCTTCACTATTGTTATTGCATTTTTATAATGTATATATATATATATATATATATATATATATATATATATACTAGTCAGAAAAGAAAAATCACAAAATGCTTGTATCTTTTTTTCAGAATGTGGCGGTAAAATGCATTTAAGAGAAGGTGAATTTGAAAGAGCTCATACTGATTTCTTCGAAGCCTTTAAAAATTATGATGAATCTGGATCACCAAGACGTACAACATGTTTAAAGTACTTAGTTTTGGCCAATATGTGAGTATAATTATCCATTGTTTACTGTTATAATTATCTATATTATATTAATGTATTTAATATATATAATGCGTATTATAGGTTAATGAAGTCTGGTATTAATCCATTTGACTCACAAGAGGCAAAACCATATAAGAATGATCCTGAAATTTTAGCAATGACAAATTTAGTTGTCAGTTATCAGAATAACGATATCAATCAGTTTGAATTAATTCTAAAACAAAATAGGAATAACATTATGGATGATCCCTTTATTAGAGAACATATTGAGGATTTATTAAGAAACATACGTACACAGGTATATTTTCCATAATTTTAGTTTGCATTAAATGTAGTATCAACAATACAGTTTACAATATTTTATAATTAGATGTTAAAATGTTTAATCTATCTGTGTATATCATATTTATATTACATATTTTGATATTTTATTATTGCACATGGCTATTTTAGGTCTTAATTAAATTGATAAGACCATATACTAGAATTTATATTCCTTTCATAAGTAAAGAATTAAATATTGACGTTTCTGAAGTGGAAAGTCTTTTGGTATCTTGCATATTGGACAATACTATTCACGGTCGTATAGATCAGGTAATATTTTATTATAATCTTTTTAAAATTACATTTGCGCGCGTTGAATCATAATATTAGAATATGTGCAACATTTCTTGCAGGTAAACCAAGTTCTCGAATTGGACAAAAAATCAGTATGCGCTGCACGTTACAATGCCCTCGATAAATGGGCAGGTCAGTTGCAATCCTTGCATACAGCTATTGTGAACAAAATGTCATAAACGGCATAATAAGTGCGTGATCCTGCAATAAAAACGAACTAATTTCATTTTGTATAGTATATCATAAAGTTCTATACAAATATATGAAGAAATAAGATCTATTGTGATATATAATAAATTTAGCATTTTAACACGGGCCATTCTTATTCCCGTTGAATAAACTCTATCCTAAATCCAAAATAAATAAATATAACAGCAGCTTATATTAAAAGATAAAAAGATCAAGTTAATGTATAACTATTTTGTATTATTTGAGCTGTGTAAGGAAGTAGAAGAGTAAGCGAAATAAAGTAGAATAATTATTTTGTTAGAGATATAACATATATAAAAAGAAAAATACATAAAAAATATAAAAGATATAAAAATATATAAATTATATGAAAGAAAAATATATAAAAAGGTATAAAAAAATATTTGATATAATTTCATATAAAAAAATATATGAAAAAAATGAAAAAGAAAAATATATAAAAGAATATATAAAAAAATATGTTTGAATTTAAGTCGTTCATAAATTTTTACATAAATAATCAATGCTTTCAGCAAGTTGATATTATGTAATAACACAAAGAAAGAGTTTTATTTTCTTTAAATTCTAATTGTTTAATTATTATTTTAAACAAAGTATTTACAATATTTTCCAGAATCCAATAAGAATTTAATTATTTAATGCTAATTTTAATTATTTTAAATATTTTTTAAAATTTTGGATGTAATAAAAGCAAAGACCAATCAAGTTAAATCTCTTTCTTTGTATTTACTATTAATCAAATACTAAGCTTTTTTATACATTTAATCAGATATATAGTTAAAAAAATGTTATTCAGATAATTATCTTGTTAAAATTATATGATGTGTTAAAACTTGTGCCATGAAAAGAATTGAAAATTTCAAGAATAAAATTAATTTATATCACTAGATACTATTATATGTTACATCAATGTATTGAAAAGAAAAAAGTAGATTAAAATCAATTCTGTTCAAGGCTAAAATTTAAAAGTCTTATAGGACAATATATATAATAATAAATGTGTTAAAGAAATAACCAAGTGATAACGAGAATAGTGACAACGATATGTTTCTTAGTTTAAACTATATTGTAGCTATAATTATATGTAAAATTTAGTTAATATCGATATAATTATTAGAATCTTTGACATAAGAATCATCGTGAGCGATTACGAAAAGTCGATCCTGATTTTGGCGAACAAGATACAATTCAATTCATTTGGGACGATTGACGGCCGAGAATGAAAACGTTCCAGTATCTTGAGTGAAAAGGATATCGTGTACAGAGAAGAAGATAGAATACACATACGAGATCTGTTATTCTACGTCTCCCTCATGCTTCGTCTGCTACACTGCCGCTCGTTACCACTTCTCGCACGTACGTACGTTTAAGTAAATCTCGAGGGAAACTAACAAACCTTAGCCCAGACGCGTGATGTATATGTGTATCCTTTGCAGAATAATTCCATGTTTGTGATTATCAGACTCGATTGCGGAACATTCTGTGCAGTTGTAATGATAATAATATATAAATGAGAGAATTTTGAATTAAAGTAAAAGAGAGATCAAATTAAGAATCAAATTTTAAAAAAATCAAAAGGTCAAAAAAGTTTGGGACCTTTGTTTTTGATTTTTTTCCACGCGATATTTCTTAAATATATATTTATCTTCTGGTATATATTTTTAGTAATAAATCCTTTCTCTTTTCTTTTTTTATTATATTCCATGATATCTATATTAATAAGGATATAAAGAAGGATCAATTTTATTATTATTCTTTGAGAAGTATAATAGACTTTATTATACTCTAAGAGTTTGATATGCACAAACATACACTTAATAATATATGTTATTATTTTTTAATTTATTATTTTTTAAATCAGTGTAGTTAATTTGATTCTTGAAAATTGAACATTCCTGTTAAGATATCCGATAGATTTTACAAATTATATATTCAAATAATAGGAATTGCATTAGCAATTTATATTATTCGATTTATGCGAGTGTGTTGGAAATGGCAATTCTAATAATTTTTATTCAACCTAATAACGTAATAATTCATATATTGCCAATTCCATATCGGGCTTCATCTCGATTACGTTACGCATATCGCATTGCTTTATTTTGGAATTGATGCATTTATCATGTTCGAAACAATTACTTTGGCATAATGATCCATGTGTTATTTAAAAAAGCAGATTGGCAATTTAACAAGAAAAATCAAGGTAAAATAAGTAAGACAAAAAAATAAAGAGAAATAATTTTATGAAATTAATTTTAAAATTAAAACTAATTTTTATTCAATAGATTTTTTTTCATATGCTGCTTCCAACATTGCATCTGTTGAATACATCTCAAGAGATTAGTGAAAAACAACAATGATATTATTATAAGTATTTATGCAAATAAATTCTAAAATCACATAACAAGCATTTGTAGACACTTGTTGGTATCATCTTGAGATTTATTCGCTCAATATAAACGCACACATTTAACAACTTTTTCTCGCAAATTCACGCAATAATAAAAGAAGGAAAGAAATTATTTTAAAATTTCTACACGTTTACATATAAAGAATGACCATTTTATCCAATTGTAGCATAATTTATCGGCAACACGCTAAACATTAAAAACAACGAGAGAATAAAATGATATTTCTCGTCACATTTTTAATTACAAATTTCAAAATAAACCACGTACAATGCGTGTGTATGCAGAAGGAAATTAAAGCGGGAAAAAGTTGAGAAATGAAGGCAATCTGTGCGCTATTGTCCCGCGCGTCCGCTTTGATCGCCACACAAAACAGCACACGAATTAATTCCATTTTTGCAGAATTAGATCGCGACGTACACAATACATACATCTAAAGGCGATGTCGTACACAGAGGCTCGGTATGAATATCGCAGGAGAAAGCGGGCGGTTTTGCGCATCGTACGAAGGAACATTAGGACCACCAGTGTTTCTTGCACGCACCATGTGATGCTTAAACGACGGTACACCGTTTGCTCGCAGCAGTTCCACCATCCCTGTAAGTATTTTTCCAACACCCTTGTATATATACTCTGTACTTATTTTGGCGCGCGCGCGCCCGCGCAAATTGTTAATTACTGGCCATTAGGCTATTAGAGGCACGTTCGATTTAATTAGCTTGAGACTAATTTTATTGCTCTCTCTCGTTAGCATGCTGCGGTTGTATGTATGTACGAGGTCACCCCTTTTTCGCTGCGGTCCGACCACGTACGTGCATATTACGCACGTGACGCGTCGAAACGCCCCATACACTCGCTAATTTATATTACTGCGAAATATTAAATGCCGTTATATTATCCTTATATTATTATTATTATTAGAATCTTTTTATATTAAATTGTCTATGCTTGCAGAGAATTTCCGGAATCGCAATTTCCTCCATCGTATATCGTTGAGCTAATGTTGAGACATTATTTTCTTATTAACTTGATAAAAAATCAATTTCTTAGTTTCGAATATTCATTTTAGAAATTTACAATTACTTAATTTCCATTTAATTTTACAACGCATATAACAAACAGAGGGAGAGAGAGAAAGAAAAAAGAGGAAGGGAGAAAGAGAGAAAAATTTATAATTTATTTTAATATTTTTCCTGCAATTTTTCAACCCGAACATTTTCCGGATACTGAGAGAGACAAGCGCATTCGGCATATCTGCATTTTTAGTGATACATGTGAACGTGTAACCATTTTACTGTAATTAAGTGCCAATCTTGAAATGGGCTCGCAATCAAGTATATTCATATAGATTTCGCGGGCAATTGTCAATGCTCGTAAACTACCTGTTAAATTTGTTTACGCCAGTCACAAAGTATTTATTGCCAACGTTGGTTACTTTATCAAGCTCGACAAAGTTGCCGGTACGACATAGAGGATATATATTCTGACAAATAATGACACCGACACGAGCCAAAAACAGACTAAAATGCGTATATACAAATTATTAAATTTGCCCAAATTGACGCTTGTCGATTGAATAATAAATATCCGTTACTGTTACTGACACCGTCGATACAATAGCACAATTACTCAAAGGACGATATGCGGGAGTGTAATTTAATTATTGCGTACACTGGAATTAAAACAATTTTTTAACAAACATGTGATAATTAGAAAGAACAACATACAACACGCCAACATTTATTGGAATATATGAATATCAAAATATGATATATATTTAAATAAGTGATATATAGATATATGTATGTATCTATAACAATCTATAACATATTAAAAAATTTGTTAAAATTATAATAAGACGAATTTTTCATATAAATTTAAAATCTCCTTTTTTAATAGAAATGTCAAAATATTAGTAAAATTTAAGCTGTAGGAAATTAAAAATTAAAGGTGACTATTAGATAGTTAAATTTTCAACAAAATCTATCCAATAATATCTTTTACTTAATTTTAAATAGACTTGAAGTAAAATCGTTTTGGAAAAAATTGGTTAAAATTATAATAGAAAGAACTTTTCGTATAAATTTAAATTATATGTCTTTTTTAATAGAAATGTCAAAATATTGGAAAAAAATTTAAGCTGTAGGAAATTAAAAATTAAAGGCGACTATTAGATAGTTAAATTTTCAACAAAATCTACCCAATAATATCTTTTACTTAATTTTAAATAGACTTGAAGTAAAATCGTTTTGGAAAAAATTGGTTAAAATTATAATAGAAAGAACTTTTCGTATAAATTTAAAATCTATGTTTTTTTTAATAGAAATGTCAAAATATTGGGAAAAAATTTGCTGTAGGAAATTAAAAATTAAAGACGATTATTAGATGGCTAAATTTTCAATACAATTTCAATAATAAAGTCTAGCCAATAATATCTGTTACTTAATTTTAAGCAAAATCGGAAGGTTTTGGAAAAACATTTGTTTGAACTAAATAAATTAAAGATGTAATTATAATTCGTAAGTTCACGTATAAAAATTAATTATTAATTAATTATATTATTTATTAATTATTAATTAATTAATTATTATTTATATTAATTATTAATTATTTATTAATTATTTATATTAAATTAATTATATTATTCGCCTTTATAAAAAAAAATTTTAATATTATTTGATATAACGAAATAATGTAGATTGTTATGAGATACTTCACATATTTACTGTCAAAGAAATATCAGCGGAATTATCCACTTCTCGGGGATGCAGTGTAAATCCTGTGTCTAAACGCAGTTACGATCGCTCGGTAGAATGGCACGGCTGGTTTCGGCTCCGTTTCAAGCATTGTTATTCAGTCTACGTTTGTGCCTATGTAAATGTTGGTTAAGCCCACGCAGGTTGGCATACAGAGCCCCTCAGGCTCGTTCTATATCCAAGTTATATGTGGGAGGCTATAATCTCCGCTGCCTACGAACAGTATCCTCCTTACCCATGTTTAAGACGATATCTTCCCAAGATCTTAGTGTCCATCTTCTTCGAAAGCCCATCTGAATGGTTACATTCGTGCTTAATTTGAATAAGATATATATTTGCATAGGTGTCCATTAAAACTAATTTAGTAATTACGATTTAATTGCACTATCATTTCGTCAAGATTACGAGTTATTACGATTTACAAGTTATAATTGCAAAATGAATGTTTTATTAGAGGTGTCATAAGCGTCTCGAATAATTTTAAAATTGATTAATATTAGTGTTGAACATCATAAAGTAACATGTCAATTTTTTATCAAACTATTTGATGATGCGTCCTTCTATTTAACTGATTGAATTTTTAACCGATGACATTTTTAAGAATAAATAATATATTTCTTCGCTTAAAAGTCTTCTCTTTAAGATGGAAAAAAAACATTGGCGGCCTATATATGTGATTCCGTCTTAAAGTCGGAGAGATAATTATTTATAAAGACAAATAATGTGTAACTGGTGCAGTTGCATGTGTTTAATTAATTAACTAAAGTGCAGACGAACTACGTGCTGAATAAGGACATGAAAAGGATAGACGAGACGGTGTAAAACAAAGTCACTGTCCATAGCACAGTGGTAAAAGAACGATATAAACCATAACTGCGAAGTAGCCTCGAGAAATTTTGCACAACGGTAAGATCACGGAGAAAGATCCTTTCGTTAAAGAGTCGGACAAAGTCGAGCAAGGGAAAATCAAGGATGTGCTTAAACATCTACGGAGCTTCTCTCTCATTCTATCTCCCCTTCTTTTTCTCCCTTGTTTTTTGTCCTGCCGCATTGCAACTGCAGCTGCATACACCAACCACGTAAACGTGGAAGACACGCGCGCTCGGCGCAGTCGAGTTAATTTAAGAGTAAACTTTATTTTTCATGTCTTTGCTGTTGGAGCGTGAGTCTTCTAACTTGGTGGAAAGTGGTGCGGGCTAAAAAATGAAATCCCGCGCTTCGAAGTTTTAAACCCTCTTTCCCGGCCCGGTAACTGTATGCAGGAGAGAAAGACAAAGAGATCGCGGTAGACAGACAGACGAGCCGTTCTGACAAAGTTTCCGCGCTCTTATCGTGTCATCGCGAGGGAACATTCTCACTCTATGAAATCATGAAGGAGACGGAAATCATCTGTTTATACGTGAATTAAAAAGAAAATTGAGCGAAAAATGGCTATTTATATCCGAATGACGTGAATCGAAATCAACAACGAGAAAAAAAGTGAAATAAAAAATTTACAATATGAAAAATTCAATGTTGTTTTTCGAAAAACAAATCTCGCGATGACATGTCTACATTCACAGCATGTATATGTATTTAATGTCCACAATGGGATAAATATTTTTTCGTTCTTTTTTTCTCCTTGTTCAACTAGATAATCATTCATTCGATATCACTCGTCTCTATTATTGCATCGACATAATCTCGAAAGAAATCTGCGCCCGTCGAAGTGATTCGATCGAGTCGGACGATCGAGATTAATTCCGTTAATTAATCGTTGAAGAAACGTGGTGAAATGAAAAGCATCCATTATTCGCGACAAGATCGGTGGCCGGACGAGGGTGCCGCCGAGCACTCTTTGAGCACTTTCCAGTCCGTGGCCTCGCCAGAGCTTCATTCATCTCAGGAAATCCCCCTGAAGTGGCCTCCTTTAAATTGAAACTCAAATACACACCCTTAAAGAGCGAGCGAAAGAGCCCTTGAGGCGCCGTTGAGCCCATTCGAGACGGTTATTTTTCACGCCAGGTCGGGAGAGGGTCGTCGCCGTATACCTATACCTACTAGCAAGTGACGCTGTACGATAAGACAAGATAACCATTACAGGAAATCGATTCTGCTCGCCGTTAATCGCGATAAATACACGTTACATCAGTTACGCTCGGAGGATCATCATTTATAGAGTCGGAATTATTTGCCTGAATATAATTTCATATAATTATAATCATGTAATTAAATTTAATCAATTATATAATAAGAGGATATAATTTGTATAAGAATATAATTGAATTTTTATAATTTAATACAATTTAATTATACATATATATATATATATATATATATATATATATATATGTATTATATATATTTTTTAAATGTTATATATTTTTATTATATATATTAATTATATATTTTTATTATATATATTAATATTATATATATTTTTTAAAACGATATATCGAGATTGTGATTTATAAGAAAAGGAATCACGTGCGCGTTTATGAAATTACAATATCTCACATTTTTTTCCTTTATGAGAAATAATTTTTTTTTTCTTGCCACGTCAACGATGATCAAAGATGATATTTTTGCGAGCTTCTCTTCACATTGTCCTCTCACAAATATCACCCCACGCCGCAACCACCCTTCATTCGTGCTCGCGAGCCTCTTTTTCGTCTTATTACCTCTGATGCCTGTTTATACGAACATGACTAAGACTCCCGCGTCATCGCCGTAATTAGGATATATCTCCCGGAAGACTCCTCGCTTTACTCTCTCCGGTGCATCATGAAAAATACAACTTCGCCAACGCTATATCCGACCTCGTAAACCGCAAACAAAATTTTGTCATCCGGCCTTAAGTGAGTTACACCTCACGGGCTCCTCCCATTTTTCTCTCACCTTTCTTTACTTATCGCCCCGTGTATCTCGTTACGCCTTTATTTATCGTTACGTATTCGACCGTAAATGCCGGGGAAATGGATGCAGGCGCATCCCTTGAATTCCATGAGATTCCGCCGCCACGTGTATATATGTGTACGTGCATAATTTGAAATTCAAATTTGGATCGACCGCCCGATCTGAGAGATGTTATCCTTTTGATTTTTACGACGCTCTCGTTCGTTCGTTCGGCGCACTCGCGGTCGTTGCTTGCTCCAGATTCGATTACGCGTTTAAGTCGCGCTTCAAGATACATCTTCGCCTTTAACGCTCATTACGCCTTGATTGCACGGTAAACGCAATGAAACGTGTGATCAACCGCACGACGAGATTATTCGCGACGGATTATGCGAATGCGACAGCCTGGCAATGCTACGCATGCATTAATATGTGTTTTGCACAATAAACGTTCTACCTCGATAACGATGTAACACGCGAATAACATTCTATGACACTCGCGCGTAATCAACAATATCGTTCATGTGTATCATCGATGTATACCCCGTCAAAAATGTAATATGTTGTGCTAAATTAATAATTATTTTTTTCTGCTATCACTCATCAATTTCCAGTTCAACAGTCATGCGCCAAAGATACGAGACGATTATGATTAAGAGACAAATGGAGCATAATAGGGTATTTTTTTGCATCTTTATTGCATCGAAATTCACTGAAATTATGAGAACTCGGCGTATTATTTTTTGCTGCTAGTCGCGACAATGTAATTTCTACGACAAACGTGGATACAGGTCAAAGCGCTCGATTCTCTCTTACGTTACGGTGAATTATTTCGGACGTGTTCTCTCCTCGTCGCGATGCCACAATAGGAAACGGGCGAAATCTCTTTTGGGAGAATTATTATCGCCGCCCCCGCATGTGGAAGGAAAACGTGCAGTCGGTGGCGCGATGACAAAGAGCGCGTCCGTTTTTCCTCACGACGTGACGACGCGTCGCCTAAGCGTATAATCTCTCAAGTATTGTTCGCATCTTCCGTCGATTTATCCAACTGCTAAGGTGGAAAAGGTGCGCGCATTACCGTTGGCCGTCCATCCCGTAAAGAGGACGCATGGGGAACGAAAACACATCTGCCAGTTTTTAGCGGCGACGCCATATATCATAAACGCGAGTGAAACGTTAAGGGCGAGAGAGGGTCACCGCCTGGACCATCTATCTTGTACGACTTAACTCGAAACATCCGATATGTACAGGGTGTTTTATATCACGCGACACACTCGAACGCAAAACTTGATGACTTTCTGACTCTGAAGTCTTGTAATTATTTAATTGTCGCCTGATTCTCTGCCCTTTGCGCGCATCAGCTCTTGCAATGAAACCATGTTTGTATCGCTTGTGTAAATTGCAGTCAGCTCCTGACAATCGGTCCATGAAACACTCTGTACGAGCGCGCAAAACAATATATATAGGAATTTATGTTAGTGGACAACACACACATATATACACATCTTTTCGCGTTTGTGAAGGGTGTGTATGTGTACTGCAGATATACAGATACCGTATGTTCCAATATTAAAGCAACGCCGTAACGCAATAATGCCTCGACAACACTGATCCAAGATAGGAGCAGTTTTTCTTGGTTACGTCGACCGTGTTCCATCTATATCGCATACGGAGCTTCGTGCAAACTTTGTCCCCGGACGACGACAAATCATCTGGAGACGAACGACTCTACCCCATAGATTTTGGCAGATCGTCTAAAAATTCGCTCACTGCGAAAAAATTAAACGATTCATCATAAAGCGTCGACGATCCTGGGACTAGCAATGTCGAAATGAAAAGTCTCTAGATAGATGAAGAAATAGCAACTTTGTGTTTTTTAATTATCGAATATTAAACATAGATTTTTGCTCTTAAAAGCATATTAAGATTGCCAATCAGAAAATTAATCAATGATTTTTTTATTATTGAATCAAATATTTGTAATGTGTATTTGCTAATTTTTATCTCTCACATATAATATATAGATAATTAAATATATTAATTGAGAAATGCGAGATATGTATTGGTTGACATGTTTACAGAAAAATATCAGCTGACGTCAACGAGTTCTCTCTCTCTCTCCTGCTTTCTCTTTTTACACATATATATATAGACGAAAATTTTAATTTCAAAATAACACACATCGTGAGAGCGGAAAACGAATTGCGAATTAATCCAACCGTGAACTCGCAGCGCGCGGATGAAAGGGCTCTGACGTATTGGTAAATTTCCCGTCGGGATCGCGCGGAATCCTCGACATTTACATTTTATGATATTTGTCGAGCCCTACGACCCCGCTTTGGCCCTCCTGCGCGGGGGAGGGACGGAGGGAAAAGAGTAAGAAGGAGGAGAGGAGTGTTACGAGAGCCTTAAGCCAAACCATCCCTCCGTTCCCACACAAATATTCTTACGAGGAACGTTTCCCTCCCTCTCCATCCCCCCCTGACGTACCGCTGTGTATTATCCGTGTGATATATGTGCCGTGAAAAAAGCTACGAGATGCTCATTACCGAGATAAAAACTGGCGATGCGCGCTCTCGAAATCCGCCCGCAACGGTGTTTTATTTTATCCTTTGAGACCGTCGTACGGAATATTCGGTAGAAACGAACACATTTCTTTCACTTACGAATTCCGCCCGAGGATTTATCTTAAATTGTAATCTATTGTGGCGAGTGTGTATTCACTTGAAAAACGTTTTAAATTTATGTTTTTGTTTCTCGCATAGTGATTCAGTCGGAAATATAAAACGTATCCAATATTAACTCAGCAAATTGCAGGGAAAAATAATCGTCAGTTTTAATTGAAAGAGGAATTAACTATTTCATTATAAAATAATTGTTTCGTGTGTGTATGCTTTTTCTTTTAATACAACATTTTCCAAGAGAAAAGATATCGATCATCTTTCTAACGTTGTAGTCTGACATTTTGGATCTTTGTTTTGTATCGAATAATGATAAACATAGAAATTCTGAGACTGCAATATGTTGTAATAATTCTATATAATTTTCACATATAATATATTTCGACAATGTTGTTACATATAATGTATGTAAAACTACCTTCATACAATTTCAACACATTGCTCATAAATTTACACAATTTCCTTAGATGAATGTATAATTGTTATCGCGCCAAGCATTTATTAATAAAAACTCGATGAAAAATAACCGGTGTAAAATGAAAAAAAGTCGAGAGAAAATGATTTCTCCCGTCATCGAATGAGCTTCATGCGCAGCTGCGACTTTTCATATGCTTCTCATTCGAAAGTTAAATATTATTACAAGCCCGCAATGAAATACCGTTTCTGATATGGAAACTTGGTCTTGTCGAATTAACCTTTTTCCACATTCCGAGCTCGGCGACAGGCAATCTGCAATATGTATGACGCGACACTGGCAAATCAAATATGACCCAATTCTGTCAGTCGCGGGTAGTCGAAAGTATTCGCCCATGTCCGAGGGTTAATACCGAAAGCCCCGAATGCCAGAGGCCTGTCTAGATGATAACCGAACAGAGAGAGCCGGCGAAATTCTAATCGAGCGCAGCCGCATTCCGAATCGGACGACAATTAACCGCCTCGTCCTGGACATTCTCTCGCGGCGGTTTCCTTTTTTCCCTTCTATCGCGCAGAATATTTCGGGCCAATGAGTAGTCACCTATGTGTTACCTAGCCATTAATCCCAAAATAATTACGCGCGCGCGAGCGCGCGTACGATACCGCGGTACCGGTTATTGTTCCTCTGATATCTGGATCGCATAAATACCGCTATCCGTTGCATTCATTCGTGCCGTTATCGTTGCAACGGCGGGCATTTATTACGTCGCTGACCGTTCGCGTGGTTAATTCCATAATTGAACGGGCGCCGATACGCGCGTCCATCCCCTATAGCGTTCGCTAAAAGATTATGATAGCACCCTCCGAGAAGGGCGAGCATTGGATAACCCCGAGAACTCGTTATGACATTTTCAGTCTGCACAAGTATGAACAAAAGCGTTTGAGAACGTTTCCAATGAAGCGTTTTAAATATCTATATAAATCTCCCATCTGTGCCATCATTTTATATAAATTTTATTAATCCACACAAGCGTGTGCTATGAAACTCATTTTTCCTTCCGCGGTATCAGCCAGATAACGCGGCGGATAAAACTTTGCGCTTTGTATCGGTAACATAAATTTCCCGAAAAATTCTCACAATAACTAATGTGATTCTCGACGAGATCCAGTAACACGTATGGTTTAAACAGTTTTTGTGTAATGGAGATCAATTGTAACTTATAATATACATTTCGCGAATTTTACAGGAATTTTTATATTATAAAAATATATGTATGTAAAGACCAAGCGTTTTTTATTCAATATTTTAAACCGCATCAATCAGATATTAATCTGACGATAGAAAAATTCCACGCCGTAAATTGCACCTATAATTTATTTTTATCATTCAAAATATTATTATAATAATATTATTGATTTAAAATATTATTATAAATTTTATTTTCTGGAAAAAATGAAGAGCTCTCCCATTTTCACCTGGAAAGAGCATTGTTTTTATACGTCTTTGCGATGCGTCGCACTTGAAATTGCAAAACACACCGCAACTTTCCCTTCTTCAAATCACGCAAGAAATCTTCCGTACCGGAAGCGCCGTTAATTCCGTTGTTAAGTCAACAGGGTACGAGGTACGAAACGCAGGAGGAGCACACAAAGTGCGGGCGGTCCTCCCCGCTGTAACGAGAGGCACGTTTTAATCATCTCTGTTTTAATAACCATCGGAGACCGCAACGTCGAGAGACGCCCCATCCTCGCCTCCCTCCGTTTCCCTCGGTCTCGGTACACAGACGTTCTTGCCGCGATCGTGGGAATCTCGTTCCGTCCTGGTGAACAAACTGCGCCGGCCGAAACGAATTTCTCATTTGCACCGGCCGGATTGACACAGCCCTCGCCGGACAATAACCGATTCAGCGGACTCATTTAAGGTAAACTCGGGCGGCGGATCGACCCGTGATACGTGATTTCGGCCCGTTTCGCCCCCATCCGAGCGGTCGAATGTACACAGAGATGGATTATTATGAAATTATACGTGGATCAAGCGTGGGTGACGGGGCCGGTGGTGCGCGACGAATTCGAAGGGCGGCCCGATAGATGAATATAATTTCAACGTCAGCGGCTCGCGACAGACGTCGGCCGCGTGATGTTTCGCTCGTCCGATAATTGAAGCGAGTATGATCTCGAAACTCGCTTTCTCTGTTGATCCACGATCCATATCCGGCGAGCTGCAGCGAGAATTTAAACATTATGCGATGGAACCCTCCATCAAACGATCGTGTTAACGAATATTATTACTGGGGGCTAATGTCGCTTAAGGAATGTCCCGAAAATATAATATTTATAGGAGATATTTCTCACGTGATTAATGATTTTATGAAGATATTAATGTTATAATTTTCTTATACTTGTACTTATTTTCTCGTGCAATCACAAATATCATTTATTTTTTATTTTTCCATCGAGAAAAATATTTATCAAATTTATTAAAATTATATCAATTATATTAATTAATTTAATTTCATATTAATCAAATTTATCAAAATTATATCATTCATTATTATATTATATTAATCAAATTTATCAAAATTATATCATTCATTATCGTGATATAATTTTTTCACATAATATAATACAATTTAATAGGCGTCACGTCTTTTTTTCAAAGATGTAATACGCAGAGACTTTACGTATATTTATTTATAAAATTCTTATCAAGATTCCAATGTTTTATTCTAGATTATTTACTCTTCTATTTCAGAATGTTAGATTAGGTCATTTTGATCGTTTTCGAACGTATGGAAAGGGATTATAATGAGATTACACGCGGATCAATGTCGCGGCAACGGCGATATTGTCGTGTGACGATTGCGAAAAGCGTTTCATAATTTCATATTGATTATTCCAGATCCGCTTGTCGCGCGTGATGTTACGTTCATTCGCGATAATTAACTCGATTATTAACGAGTACTACTGCGGAAAATGATTCTTGCCATCGGCGCGCTTTAATCTGTGATTTTTAAAAACGTTCGCTCGTTTTTGCGCCGCACGAGCTATGGAATTATAACATAGAGAATGAATGTTGAATTAGCATTATTCACTCTTCTTAATCCTCCCATTCGAGTCTTTATTTATCGAAATAACGATCTCATCCAACTATTTTTATACGGTAATAATCACTTTAAAGCTTTTACAAAATTCTTGGATAAATGAGTGAAATCTTGTTTGTGGATATCGCAAATTATCAATTCTCCTATGATTTAAATTATAAATTATAATTTTATATAAAAGATAAATATATAAAATTATAAATATAAATATATAAAATTTAAATACATAAATTATAAAATTATAATTATAAATTGTAAAATTATAATATAAAGATAAATATATATATAAAATTATAAATATATAAAATTTAATTTAATTTATATTATAATTTTATATATTTAAATATAAATATATAAAATTATAATATAATTATAAATATATAAAATTTTAAAACTACGATGTATAAGGGATACGTGATATCGGAAATTACGCGGATAAAATTCATTACACGTTAAAGTATATTTAATAAAGTTAGCGAGATATCATATAATATAACAGATAGAGAAATAATTACAATTATGACAGGTGCTATATTAATGATGATAAATTATGACGACCTCTTTCTCCCTCTTATTGAGACACTGTTTTCGACATTTACACATCTCTCGAGATATTGCAAGTCTCATTACCGATATGGATGTTCGCGCCTCCAGGTGCAATACCATGATGTAGATAGTTTAGTTACGCAGCGGCTTAG
Organism: Camponotus vicinus; assembly: GCF_025532165.1. Lineage (NCBI taxonomy): Eukaryota > Metazoa > Arthropoda > Insecta > Hymenoptera > Formicidae > Camponotus > Camponotus vicinus. The sequence goes on from NW_028141947.1 coordinate 849,146, forward strand.
TGTTAATTACGCTATGGGGGTACAGATAAGTCTGTTCACGCCAGTTCGTCGTATCGCGGAGTGCGAAACGGACGTTAATCAATTACTTTGATTGGATTCGAGTGGATCGCGCGCGCAAAAAGTGAACGCCCCAACGTTGATCCCACGCTACGAATTTATTGTAACTGTTATCGCCGCTATTGACCAATGCGACTGCACTGCAGATCACATGATGGTGCGATAATTTTATTTGCGATCACGGGAATATCATAAAATCAATCCGACTGATTTATCATTATACGTTCTCTAGCAAAGAAAGAATTTCTTCCTTAAAGACCCATTAATTCGATGGTTATCGGATACTCGAGGAAACAGCTCTACGAGCGATTAGAACGCTCTATCAGATAGAAATCTTTTATATGACACAGTTAAAATTGGAAATAATAGAGTTTATTTAAATTGAAACTATTTTCATACATATCTCGGCAACGTGTGGCAGAATTCCATTAATCATTTTAGCGTTTTCCCGAGATTCTCTTACTTCTTAATAGCTATAACTCAAAAATATTCTTATTAATAACTACAATTCAAACGCTCTTATTAATAGCTATTATTCAAATCTCTCTCATTTTTATACAATTTTTATTTGAAACTACACAGAAAAAAAATAAGTGTCAAATCAAAATTTATATACTTAAACTAACGCGTTCATTGTTTCGTATATACGCAACAATTTATAATCTTCTTAAGAAGAATTTAATAATTTTAAATTTCAAGAATATTTTAGTCTTATTTTAATATTGTAATTGTCACCTCAAGAATATATAATTATTTAATTCTACTTTAAGAAAATTATAATCTTTGATTTAAAAATGTTATTTTCTATCCAACATTGTTTCTTTTCCATTCAAGAAAATTAAATCTTAAATCATAAGAATATATTTTTCTTGATTGAACATATAAAATGACTTCTTTCAAGTAAACAATTATTCAAGTTATATTTTTCTTTAATTAATGCAATACAATCTCATTTCAAGATTTCCATGTTAAAACTAAATATATTTTCAAAACAAGAATATCCTTTTTTTCTGTGTATTTTTGCGTAATTAACTATAATGCGTTAATGAAATTGAGACCGCTCGTCTCGTTGGAGCTTTGCATGATTCTGATTCGGCTGTATTTTCCAAAGTTTACTTGCGATGTGTCAATGTGGAAATGTTAATGAGCATTACGCGCGCATTGATCTAGACCCTAGGAAAATGTTAATTAGCTGCCATCTCTAACGTTTCGCTTATTACATTTTCGAGTGCCGTGTGTGATCCCGTTTTATGCTTTGATGTCGATATTTTACTACCCTGATAGTTTCTACTAAAGCTGTGTTTGCTATTTCTTATCAAGAATCTAAGGATATCAGTTATAAAGTAATTAGCGTTTTATAGCGACGTTAATTGATCGCATGTACCGTGAATAAGCGATTAATGATTCATTTAATTCGTTGTATAATTGGGTATAATGTAAAAGGCAAACATAATTAATGAATCATAGAATATTTGAGCACTTTTTATTAATGTTGCAAATATTTTTCAACGCAAATTTTAAAGATTTTAAGTTTCAAGTTTTATCTATTTAATATCGATCGCCTAAGAATTCACCTTTTTAAACTTTGCAAACTATTCGAGACAAAAGTACAAATTTCCCTGCGTTAAAATCTAATCGCGATAACTAGTGATATTGAAATTAATAACTGCAACCAACGTGAAATGATTCTAAAGTAGTATTTTAAATCTCTCACGCTGATGCCATTTCATTCGGATTATATCGTGTTTATTTGGCATTAAATGGATTTATCATCAATTCAGTATATTTTCGGTCGTGGAGGAAAATTTATTAATATCGTCCTCTAATAAAGGCGGAATAAAATCTGCAAACAATATACACGTGTCTACCGGTCCGCTGCCGCCGATAATTGATAATTTCTGCGTTTGCAGTGTGATGTAATAGTGCGAAATTTGCGGCTCGACTTTGGACATCGTCGTTGATTGCCATTGCATATTACAACGACCGCCGCGTAAGCTGACAAATTGCAACTAGCTCATTGTGCCCCGTAATAAGTGGTAATCTCCTAATTTCGCTTCGTTATAGACGGTTCGATTATGCCTGCGTTAATTTGACTGCGCAGGCAGCCTGTAGGAAACTGCATTCACATTAACTGCTTTGGAGTACAGTGATGCCGCGTGACATCATATCCTGCCTCTAAGCACAATCAAATTATCACTGCACACGTGACAAAACAGCCGATGCTCCCTCGTTGCGGCAAAACAACGACCGCCTCTGTTGGCCACCCTCTGCTCTACGCCTCGTGTAAACTAAATTAACTACTTAATTAAACTAGTAGGCAAGCACGCACAGTATACTCTCTCCCTCTCTTCCTTTCTCTCTCTCTCTCTCTTTCTCTTTTTTATATTTTTGCGCCTAACAATTGACGCAATCATGCAAGTGCGTTCGATATCTTTCTATTTCGACCAATAGAAAAAAATGACCAATATCGAGTGAAATAATAATTAGATACTTTTATCTTTTTTAATAAAGATTTTAATTATTAATCGTACCGCAAAATGCTTTTTTTATGCAGAGTATAGAGAATTATTAATTAATTAGGGAAAATTAAATTATCATATGTATAATTGAATCCTAATTTAAAGATTCCCTGCGTTGAATTTTTATTTTATCAATTTGATTTTTTTTTGTAATTAAAAGATGAACATTTCGCGCGTGCAAGTAATCTCGGTAATTACAGCTCGACTCGATACGAATATTTTAAAATATTAAAAAAAAGCTACGTGATTATACTTAGAAAATATTAAAAATTGTATGTGTTATTTTACAGTACATTTAAATTGCGACAAAGTTCCCTTTTTATCATAATCTAACGAGTTACAAACTACTACGATAATTAAATGCAAATACTAGTATACAGCAAGTATAATTGAATATACATTGTTAAGATATTCGAGAGAAGCAGTTTGCTGTACAATTCGTGCATGCGCCGAAATTTCAAAGCGAAAGCCAAACAGTACTTTAATCATTGATGTGTAGGCAAATTAAAATTCATATTTGTACTTAATTTCTTTCAAAACGATATCTACTTGCCAAAAATTTCACACGATTAATGCTGTGATATACGAAAAATTCGATAATAAATGTATCTGACGTACAAGCTTTTATCATATGACGGAAATGAACCTTGTGACATTTTTGTCACGTGTTAATGAAAAATGGTCGTGATGCTTTTCGATAAGGAATATTATCAGTATTTATGGAGACACATGTTACTGGTACATCCGATAATGAGTGCAGCAAACCGTATTCCCTCTGCCATCGCGGAAGAGGGAGATAATCGCAAACTACGTGCAAAATCGCGCATATCGCGAGAGGAATGAAAGAAGCGGGAAGTGCTGTGATGTAACGTATCGAGCAAGAGGTGGAGAGAATAAGAATGCGCCGCGGGTTTTCAAAGGAGGTTTCCACGGCTTCCCGTGGGGGATAACGACTACACTACGGCGATTCCGTGGAGGCTGCGGGATATTTCAAGGCGGAGACCGAGCGTCGTTGAATCGTGCATTTTACGACGGCTCCTTACGGGACCTACCCGCCGATATCCTTTGCCGGTGTTGGTGGTAAGCCTCGCTTGTGTCCTTTTAACATGCAGCCTGCACTATCGGAGGATGCGAACAATACACACCGATGGAGAGGCGGCGGGGGTGGAGTACATACGTCTGGAAATTTTATGCACTGCTCGAAAAAATTTTCGGCCGCGCGTTAAGGGATGAACTTCTCCCGCGATATCTCGCAGCATTAGAGCGAGAATTTTGACAGCAGGCAGAGTTCGAAGTTTTAAGTAGTTTTAATAATTAAGCGAGTTACAAGGGCGTTCAACCCTCGCAGTTGTCAAATATTTAGCTGTGGATATTTTTTGTTAAAAATGTACTCCACTTTTGTCAAGCTTTACTTTGCTTGGAATCTCAATTTTTGAGTTTGTTTGTCAAATAAAATAGATATAAATGTGAACGATAATGTTGAATTAGGTAAAGTGAAATAAATTGAGCTTGTAAGTACCATCTCGTGCAAAACCCTCGTAGCAGTTGGTATTTAGTGTCCAAATCACTGGATATGTAATTTGATCATTAATAAAATCTCAAATCTAAAACATCGGATGATTATTACACGGACATGTTAAAGATAATTTATTAAGCTCCATTAGAGGTGGCTTGGTTTAACGAGTAAAACAAATCCGCCACGCATTTCCAGCACAACAGAAAATGAATTGCGGATTTCAATTGAAGATCCTCGCCAAAGATTAACAGAAACTCGTCGGAGATATTCTGCAAAACGGCTGTTTCGATTTGTCAGTCAGCGAAATTCACTTTTGCCTCGTCAGAAGACAAATTGCTATAAAGTTTAGAGAAGCACTCGTCAAGTATAAAGAAAAACAAAACATCGGACAGATTTTTGAACAAGATTATAAACTACAACACATTACTTGAAGAAAAAAACATGTATAACTTTTTTAATATAATACTATATTAAATATATTAAAATATGCTCGTATAATAATGATATCAAATTAAGTTCCTATAACAATAATCTAGCAATCTTAATAACAATTTAATAATCATGAAAATAAGCTTCATGCTGCGGCTATTATCATTATGCTTAAATTAGGAATACGTTGTTTACATCTCTGGTGAACTTGGCGAACTCTGTGCATCTGAAAACAGGAGGCAGTAACGAAGATACGTGCATGAGAGATTGTAGTCTCTTGTACCGAGGCTCTCGATTGATGCTCGCACGAACACGCATCCCCGAAAATCGGCTACACACATGAACGTGGCTAGCGTGGGCGATGTCCGGCGCGGGTAACAACATCGCCGATATCGACGAAGACTATACTCTATGTGGAAACGATCGTTACCTCGGAAGTGTAGCCCGCAGACTATCCGGCGAGTATATGCGCGCCATATGACGACGACGACGGTGGCAGCCGTGTAACGGATATAAGTTCGTGCGGAGGATGCGCAGGTCATTGTACGTGGGTCATGGACGTGCTATTAGATACGGGAAGTAATGAGCTCTTGGGTGTAATGAATTATATTCGATACCGTAAATACGATGTTGCGCGTCAGAAAAAAAAGATATGTCTTTGACATTTTATTTATAAACAAATAGCTTCCCTTTTTATATCTCCTTTCATTCGCATGTGCTCGCGCAATTAAATAAATTATAATTTAATTAAAATAATTTGATTATGCATTTTATACGAATATTTATATATTTTCCATTTATTTATTTTATATATATATGTATAAAATAAATAAATAAAAAAAATATACATATATTAATTAATTAATTAATTTATTAAAATCACATATATCGATAAATTTTCAATGGTTATAGGGAAGCTTATTATGCAACACGCAAATTGATGTGTATCATGACCATAACCATTTATCTTACTCGTTAAACAGATTTTATAATTCAATCGCGCAGAGAATTGATATCCAAAAGTCTCTCCCTCTCGACGGTAACTGCTGCGCGTCTACCAATAGCTGTCGACCCTACATTCGTGAGTAGCATAAATGACACCCCAACACAGGCTCGAGCGCCGTCCACCGATTGACCGCTCGCGCCGATGTGTACGTGAGCTTCAGGATCACCAAATATCAATGTGTACGTGTGGCACGAGGGTTGGCGCGTCTCTCTGTAACAGAAGTCGTGCGGGTCGCACATGTCCAGCATACAGGTTACCTCCCTACGTACACGGCCTCTGCCCTCTGGATTCAACCCTTCGTCTCTTCCCTTCTTGGGTGCTCGCTACTCTCGACATCCGGCGACGAATCTACTTAATATTGCAACGAATTGCGTCTCACCTTCGTTGCACCTAGGGCTTACGAAGTATAGGATAGGTATACCGAATTTGTTCGTGGCAAAAGTTTATCTGTTTGTTTAAATTAGATACTGTTATTTGGAGGGCAACGGAGCAGAAGGGAACATCGATGTTTTGCAAACGCGAAAAATAAAAAGGGGATAATTCCAAAATATATTTTAGTATTCATGTAGTTACTTGTATTTTCATTAATTCATTATTGCAGGCATTTATTCTTAATTATGTTTTACACAACTACCTTAGTGACATTTCGCTCTTTATAATTAAAAATTTATAATTGAATAATTTGTTGGATTTTTATAATTAAATGTTATGTACCGCGCCCATTTTTAATGAATTTTTATATAACCATGCCTAATCATATTATTCAGCAAATAACATTCAAATATATTTATTACATTAAGTAACTATAATTGTTGGATAAAATATTAAGAAATATTAGAATTGATAAAAGATATCATTTCTTTTTTGTATACTTTAGCAATGGAAGTTTACATAGTCATGTCACACTTCAAAATTTTTATTTTCTTAAGAGGGAAAATAATATATTTTGTGTAAAATATTTTTTTTCTAATTAAATTGAAAAATTATTAAATTATTAATAATATTTATATATATTCTTAATGGATTTAATATCAAAACGAAATTAATTTCTCTTTTTTCTTTTCTTTTACTATTTTCTACAAATATTTCACAATCACTGTTACATGTACACGCAAGGCTTCATTGATTCATCGACGTTCATTTACGCGATCCGGCAGAATTCTCACGCCTCCGAAAATATTAATGATTAAATTCTCCAGGGTCGAAATGTTGCGAATGAACTGTTCCGCCGAGCAATATTTGCTCGACTAGAAATGATTACCAATGGAATCGCGCTGCGCTGGGGTAAACGTTGACGGTACAATATTGCGATATGCCGTTGAAATATCGCCGAGCGTGCAGTATCGGCCAACCCTGCTCTGACTGCGCGGCGCAGTGAGATAGATCGATTATCGGCGACCGAATTTCTTCGCGATTCAGCGAATTTGCTATTGTAATTCGATATCATCGTGGTATTCATTTAGTTGGCAAGGGGATCCGATCTTAAAGCGAAGCTCGTGTTCCGCGCTTTATCCAAAGTTCTAACAGAATATCTTGTTTTAATATCATTATGCGTCTAAAAATCTACCTTTATTCATTCCAAGCAATTGATAGACTACAAGGATCGAATATATCACTCACGGTAATCTTCAAACAAATTTATGATGAAAATTGTCCTTATAGGAGAACAAGTGGAACAAGATCATTATATACGCGACCTCCAAGTAGAAATGAAAGCATATAGGCAGACGTCTCTTGTATCTGAACATAAATGAATAGTTTGAATGAATAGTTTGAATACGATGACATTTTTTGGCTGAAAATTATATTTTATATTATATTGCACGATGCTATACATTATTGCAAAAGTGACAAGATTTTTCTTGAAAGACAGCCCGACTGCGCTTCGCAGTTTATCACTCTGTTTTCGCGGTTGCATGTGTACCGCGCTGCCGCGATTCCGTAACACCTGCCTACAAGCCACGTACGACACGTTTCACGTACGTCGCGGAATATTCAAAAAGCGATCCACCGAGCCGAATAAAAAGCAGGTCGCGTCTGCAGCATGGACGGCTTTTTGCGACGAAACGCCGGCACACATACGTAATCGGGCGGATACGTAAGTACCTATCCTTCGCACGAACACATACGGTGGAATGAATATCTCGAGCTCGGAATCTTGGATCTCGGTGGCATAGATATTGAATATTAAACGGGCGCTGTGTGTGAGAGTCGGTGTCTATTTCAGGGAGAAGTTGCCTGTGTATCCTGTGAGCAACGTCCGAAAGTAAGCAGGCACGAAGAGTCCCTTCAGTGACACAAATTTTACAAGATTTTTTTCGAAACTGCTTATCTGCGAAAAGATTTGCAGCGAACAAGAAAATATAAGTAAATAATCGGGAGTAGATAAATAACGTACAGATTCTGCAACCAGCTTTTTTTAAAGCAGCGTGCAATAGAATTTAAGAGAGAGGACATTTTAGGAACGTATAAAAGATGTAACAGAGTTTGCAGAAAAATATGTAAAACATAATTGGAATTAAATTCTTCTTCCATAACTCTTGCAATTAAAATTGCAATCAGTAACAATGAAATGATTTCATCAATCATCCGTATTAACTCGGTAGTATATTATTGAGAGCGAGAAATAATTCTTATAATGAAATATCTCACGTAAAAAAATATTGCACGTAATTATGATTACATATTAATTCTTATCATTTATGATTGACGTGATAATTAATTTTCATTACATTGTATTACATGCATCTTATAAAACAAGATTAGAGAATAAAGTTTTATCATTTTGTTTTTGAATTATCACATTGAAAAATGATTAAAGATCATTATCGGTTTATTCTGAAATTACAAGACAAATTTTGCGATAATTAATACGTAAAAAATTATTGTCAGGTGACAACAATTGCATCATACTGAATGTGGGCTTAAAATTCTTCTCTTTAATTAAAAGTTGATTTAGAAAGATTTAGTTTCTTCCAAGTTTTTTTTTAATCAGATTTATTAACTTTGGAAGTTACAAAATTTTTTTTAGTACTTTATTTAATTCACTATTGATTATATTCTTCTCTTTTTTTCCTCTTCCCTTCTTTCAATCTCTCTTTATTTTGTCTGTATCCAATATGTTATATTTTTACATACAAAAACATACATTTGATATATAAAAAATATCTATCTTTTCTCTTCTCTCGTTGTCTTTTCGTTTGTTATATTGTTTTTATCTCTTGAAAAATAATTTATTTCAAATAATCTTATTATAGTTATAAAAAATATTTTGATAAACTGTAAAAACTTTTATAAGATTGATACCTAAATATTAATAATTAAATTTAGTAGATTTTACGTATGATTACACAGACATTCCGTAGCAAATATTTATATCCTTTAAAAGGCTCGCAATTTGCTTGCCGCATTCTGCTTTGCAAAGTACCATAAAGTATTGGTAAAGAATAGTTACGCAACAATTTCCATCGTTCGGCCATCATGATTAAAGTCGATGAAACTGTTTAATACTCCTATTATAGTTGGTAAGTATTTAATGGCGCTATATTGGTGTGTTCCTCATTATTAGCTCTACTATAGTGGTATGATTGGCCGTAATACCCGACTAAAGAATAGCATAAAATAATAATATAAAAAATTTCCACGAACTTTTAACAGGATCTTTTCAAATACGTTGCTGTAAAACAAAAATGTATGCATAATATTAAAAACAATAATTCAAAATTTTAGTATGATTTAAGATTAATAATAGAATCATAACATGGATTAAAAATATACACATGTTATTAAAAACGGATACGTTATTAAAAAAGTGTGTAAATATAAATAACTTAAGAACAAAATTTATAAAAGGAAAAAAATTATGAAAATGTAAAAATTTATTTATTTAATATCTTTTTCTGCATTTAATCGAGTCGGAAAGTAAGAGTTTACTAATTTAAATTTTTAATCCTTTATAATTTTTTTCGCTTTTGACGCTTTTTCCTATTTCAATATTCAGTAAAAAAATTTACTCTGTTACTTATTTTTAACGCATGAATATTGATTAACAAACTTTTTTTTAATGGAAAGCTCCATGCTTTCATCTGTTACAATTGTAATTTATTCAATATAAATTCGTCTAATATAGATTGAACCTACAAAAACGCGTAAAAAAATTATTTCCTAGAGAGAGAGCAACGTGCAATTTTTAATAAAAATCTAGTTTTTTGTTCGAATCAAGCTGCACGCATAATCGGATGTTTAAGTTCACTTAAAAGCACGGACGACCGGGTTTTACAATTAATCCGCCTTTTTCCTGTCAGGTATAAATGGACGGACCGGGATTGTCCGCCGGAAGCAACGAGTGTTCGGCTAACGCGCATGCGGCATTATTGCGATTTAATGATACCGTCGGCCGTTTATTATGTCGCGCTACGTGTTGCTGTTCGCGCTCGCTTGCTATGCCGTCGCCTATCTCGCCGGTTGTGCCTGCAAAAGCAACGGGTTATGGAGTAATAACTTGGCGCCGTGTAGTTATATCGTCGCCGTTGCACCCCCGTAAGCCAAACAACACGTCAGCCGTCGCGACGCCTACGTCCGCACAAGCGTCGTCGCGGGCTGGGCCCTTGCGATCTCTCGTCGCCTCTTGCCGCGTAAACGCCAGTCTATCTGATGTCCCTCGCACGCCATTAAACATTTAATGGACGGCACGCTGTCCGAAAAGCACCGTTTATCATTCCGGAGCAGGCCCCGACGTGAAAGACAATGCACGTAGCTGCTCTGATCGACGATATAATACGTAGTTTTATCGCACGTGAAAAGAAATACATAGTCAGGAGGATGACTTTCAGGAATTTATACTGGAGGATTCGAAATTAACTTTTATGCGAAAATGAAATGATTAAAAAATTCATCAAGTATTGGGAAATTTCGCTGCAATCATGATAATTAATTTTCGATAAATGATATGAATTTATCACGACGATAGATTTTTATGGAAGCGCATATTTCGAGAGTTATTGATTATTTCAAATAGTAGTCGAAGAAACAAGGATAAAAATTATGTATCGGAAAATTCGAGATGTTTATTTTATTTTTATACATCGAATATATGAAAAATTTATGAAACTTGAAGAAGATAAAAAAAATTAATAATAAATTATTATTCTTTTCGCAATAATTGAATTTTATTACATTGATTTATTAAAATTAAAAATGATGGATTTTTGATATATTTAGTTCTTTCGAAATGTGAAAATATATTTGGCATAAAATGATATTAAATAAATTTATATAAATACTTTTTTGATCAAACTGAAATCAATTATATTCCTTAAATAAATATTAGATATGCGATGTGACGGTTCGAAATTAAATTAAAAAGCGCAGAAAAGAAACAGCTTGAATTTATAAAATGCTAAATATATAAATATATAAATATATATATTTTTTTTAATTCTGAGGCGATAACAAATTAATTGTTACATAATATTTTTATATCTTATATTATAGTATTATTTTTTTTTTATTGACACACGATCTTATTATCTTTCGCGCGACTATTTTTGCGACTCGAGCGAGGAAATAGTAATGTAATATGAAATATTTCGTATTATATGTATATTGCCAAGTTCTTTTCGAAAGAAAATCTGTATATTGTCACAATCGCAAAATCGAAAATATCGATAAATAATTTAACATGATATTTCATCACAACTAGCGATTAATCAACTTTTGATAAGCGACACGTATCGCGGTAATAGGCCTTTATTGAAGTGCGGTATATGGCGCTTTATTGTTCACATGCTGCGACCTTGTTGTCATTCGCACGGTAACACTCGAACAGTAAAGTAATAGTGCGAAACGCTCCATACATTGTCAAATTCTGTTTCGAAATGCGATCGAGGAATTTCGCTATAAACATAACAACGATTAATTAACTTTCGATAAACGACATTTAACTGTGTAATGATAGATTTTTATCAAAACTTTATATTCCGCACGAATATTTATTATTTCAAGTAAAAAGCACACATACATACGTTATAAGAAATAATAATTATAAATTATTGTTGAGTATCATCTACAAATAATAATTATTTCTCTAACGAGTGAAATGTGCTTAAAGTAAAATATATTCCATGCTTTAAATTTTCTATCAATCTAAATGTAATCTGTCATTTGAATTGAGATCGTAATAAGACACAAATTGCAGGATCGAGTAAAATAATTAAATTAAATGCATTGAAATAATGAAAAGCAGTAATATGTCAATCGTTTAATCAATGATTAATTAAAATTCAAGAGACAGCATATTTCACATAAAAGTACTAAATATTTTGCAGCAACGTAAATTAATTTGCTTTATACAGTGTTAGCGTTCATTTTTTATGTATTATTGTTCATTGCAGGATTTATTTGATTGAGTTGCCATATAAACAGTTGGAAAATTTAATTATATGTATTTTTGAATATAATAATCCGCGTATTTACTTTTAGAAATTAAATCGAAATTTATTTAATTTTTAATTATTTGAACTAAATCCCTAATTATTATATTTTTAATTTTAACTTGTGTATTTATTCACTTACGTTAGATTGCGATATAACTGTAATCTTTCGATTATATGAATTAAATTATAAATATATATTATAACACACACAAAATTATATAATATAATCCTCCCAACAAATATACTTTGACGTGAAAGAATCAGTACCTGAATGATGTCTTAAGATTTAGAATAAATCTTAAGGGAAGCCTGAAGGGCACGCGCATTTAATACGTTTAATGTTCATCGTGCTGCGGATCGTGTCGTTGCATTGGATTGATATCCCGATTTCATGACTGTCATCGAGGATCATACTTCTGATGTCGATTAAATGGGATGTCTCATTGAGACGTTGCCAGGCAACGGTCTCACGCCTCATATACCGCGATACGAAATGATACCGACCACATAGGACGGTATGTTCGTGTACGTATGTATGTGTTTGTGCAATTTTGAGCTTAGGCTCAAGTATCAGCTGATTGAGATCATGCTCTGTTCCAATAAACGGTTTGGTCCGAAATTTAGAATTCGGTTAATGGTTTTGGAATCATCATTAATAAGTCCCGTCTCTTATATCGTCTATCATAGTAATATGTATCGCATTGAGGGCAGTTAATTTTTTGGCATTAATTATTTATATTCAATTTTCGCTCGTTAAAGGAAGTTGACTCTCTATTTTTTTAATTACAAATTGTTGACATTTAAAAAATATGGATATTTTCACTGCTTTCGCATCTACCAGCTTTGTGATATCGCTTGTAGTAGCATCCTGGTATCTCTCAAAGTGTGATTCTTGTGTGAAATGGGATTTTTGATCATGTCGAAATTCGGAAATGCTGTCTAAAATATTGCATAAGTGCGGGAATATAAAATATTGTAAATATCAGTACATTAACGGATTTTGACTACTTTAATAACCTGAGAAGAGAAGGTCTATGAGGAGAAACATTGAATGCTGGCAATTCTGTGATAATTTATTTGTATATTTGTATATTTGTATATTAGTTATTAATTGCGTATGCGCGATTTAAACTCGGATGTTGATAGTACAACTCTGTAAATAATTTATTTGTTTATTAATTGAATAGGCGCTATTAAAATTAAGCAATTAATCACATAATTTGAATTTTTATTTATATGATTTGCACAAGAAATAATTAGAGAAAAAAAATTTTACAAAAGTTATAATCTTGCATAAAATATATGTATATATGTGTACATATATATAGTAGAGTTTTTATTAAAATTTATAAAATTGCTTTATCAATCTGTTTGTTATCGTATGCATCGAATATCAAATTAGACATGTAAAATAATAATTTTGTGAAATATTAATTATATTTCGAACATTACTATAATTTGTATTTTATATTTGTATGTTACAGGTAAAAAACGCTTCAATGTCTACGCTACGCATCAGTGTCGGTGAGTGATGAACTTTTATTTTATTTTGAGGTAACGGATTTATAAAGATTGTAGATATAGATGTAAATTGTAGATAAATCCGTTGCCTAAAAATGGATATACTAGAACAAATTAGACTGAATATTTTATCCTAAAAAGGACAGGAAGCATTTCATTTACACATAGAGGATTTTACTTAATTTATTTTCTAAAAACCTTTGTAATTATGAATTAAATGATAAAAATAATTTATTCTTATAATTCATTGTATTCATTCTAATTTTTTGTAGTCTACTCATTCATATTGATTGATAATTTGGCTTGATAGGCTAAACATGTATTGAAATGATGTGAGATCCAGATATTTCATGGATATTCTATCGCAGGAATAAAAATTTTTTATATAGGTTGTTTTAAAAAATTGATTGATTTGAAAAAAAAAATTATATATATTTGTAAAAAATAATGTTAGAAGATATATAAGATGTAATAATAACATATTAATATCGATATAAAATTTCATAAAGACGTATATGTGTGGAAACGTGAAAATTTTATAATTGATTTATACAATATTATTACATTAATTGTGCGAGGATGCTGCAAATTCATTATTTTTCCGGATCTTACATCATTTATTATAAAAGTCTTACCCTCTAATACGCTTCCGAGCGTGGTGAGATTATATGCAGCAAAAATTACGAGCAACGCGAATACGGTTTTACAATTCATGGTTTGCGTTAGTAAAATTCGTTCGTTTTTCGAACATTCATATTCATATTGTACAGTTTAACTTTAGATATTCCCGAAATCGTTTTCTGATTAAAACAATAAATTTTTTTTCTGTACGATATCTAATTTTTTCTAAATTTTTGCATATAATTTTAAATTAAAAAATTGACAAAAAATTTTACAATATTTTACATGATACTAACGTGTATCTTTCGTGTTAACGACGCGCGCATCTAATAAATTATTAAGTTAACGTAAGTGAGCGCAAATAAAATCTTTGCACTTATTTTCCGGCGACAATAAACCCAACAATAGAAGGATAATTTTCCTTCTCTGGTTAAAAGCTAAAACATGGCTAGGAATAACGAAAAATAAGTCTAATATTGGTTCTTTAAAAGAAGAGCGATCTTCGGGAAGCTTTTTCGTTATAAAAGCATCTCGCCATGCATGTACAATTAAAAATCAATTAAAACCCAGGTTTCTAAATAATTCCAGATGCGCATAAATTGTGCACATTTTACAGCGTTAATGAATTATTAAATATATTTGACGTATCTCGCGTGTCATTGCGTTTAACCGAGCTTTAGAAATCTCGACACGTCTCGAAGTAGATATAGATACTCTAGCAAATTACGTTTCGCCAGTGAGAGGACTTAATTAACCTTACAATCTTCAATGACGGTACAATTGACAAAGCGGAAAGCGTGAATGTGCACGGAACACAATATACCGTCCTCGGTGGTCCCTATCGATGAGGCAAAATGACGGCAGCTATAATACGCCATCGTGTCGCCTATAGTCCGACAGTCCTCCTTTCGCTCTCTCCGCACGAGCACCCTCGTTAAGCGCCTACGTGTCCGTGATTCTCAATCGGCTGATCCCGGCATATCGACATTATTTTTAGACGCTTGATCAGTCACGGTTTCATCGGACCTCACCTTTAATCTTTCCGATTTTAAACCAAATTTTAGAAAGCGCGCAAGAGAAATACTCAAGCTGTGACGATTCATTATTTATGTCGTGCAATAAAATACGAATAACTGGGATTATGGACTTAATGATATAATGCGACACGTAAGAGTTTACATCTCGACGAAGAATTATTATATAACAAGGAAGATGGATATCAAAAATCCACGACTCGTTTCGTGCCTCCCACATACATGTACCTTCGCACGCTCACATATGCACAGCCCCGCAGCACCGTCCTGTAGATGTACGTGCCCGCGACTGCCAAGAGTCACAAGAAGAGAGACCAGCGAAAAGCGAGCGGCCGAGCTAGGCAGCCATGTATGTACGTCACGTCTGGGTTCTGGATTACATTTATATCCCCATGCCCTCCCCCGTACGCCCGGTGAACCCAGGGGGCCGATGCGCCAATACGTGCCCATAATCTTGCCCCATACACCCTTTCACTCATTCGTGATCGCGATCCTCCTCCGTCATCCCTCTTTGCGGACACGGGGGATGTACCATATACCACCTTCTCTATCCCCGAATCGCACACGCGTGATGAATCTTTCGGTGCGTGTACGTGTGCATAAAAGAGCAACTGCAGATAGCGAATAACTCGGTTTCTCACGATGGTGACTGCGTTATAGATCTTGCAGAGTTAACGCTATTACTCCTGCGAGACGCTTTATTTCTGAACGATGTCTCGGTCATGACTCGAAAGCTCTTAACTCCAGCGATTTCGACAATGTTGGATATCGGAGCAAAAACGTCGATTCGCGAAGGCGCCGACAAGAGTTATCAATTTGACGGAGAAATAGGACGTTCATTTATAGTCGTATTGTTTCGGACAATTAAATGATGGAGATTCGCTTGAAAATGTATAACGCCATCAGTCAGAATTTATCTTGAAACTCCAAATTTTGGTAATAAAATTTCCCATCGAGTCTCTCTTCAAAATTATTTTTATCAGAATATAATATAATAATAATTGTTATAATTATTATATAAAACGCGAATGACTACTAACATACGTTGATTTTCTTCATCAGGCTCTTGAGCGCGGAAACATTTTTCGTTACAAAAAGATAATAGATTCTTTTGAAATACATTTTTGATGATACTCCTTGTACATAAAAGGTATTTTCATTTGAAGGCGAAGGTATCCGGTATCGATAAGCGCCGGAAAAGAGCGTCCTCCAACTTTTTCCTCGAAAATCCGACCCGTATTCCTCGGTTGTTCTCTCGCTCTTTCTTTCCTCCCTCTCCATCCCGTATAGAGGTGATTTACGAGGAAGGCTTAACACAAGCTGGTTTGTTTTTATCAATAGTTAATTCGCAATTTACATCCGTTTAAATATTCATACCGCCGTCGCCGTGAAAACCCGGAGCTTTCGGTCCTCCGCATACTTATTCGCGAATCCCCCTTCTCTCTCGCTCTTCTTCTCTCCCTCTCTCTCTCTCTCTCTGTGTTATATCTCTATTCTTCTTCACCCTTCTCTCTTTCCCACTTTTTCTCTCCTTTAACGTTCCCGTAGGAACGACAAAACCCAGCCGGATACGTTCGAATGCTTCCGCAAGCCGAAATCTCCCACGCATTAAATTCTAAAGCCGCTTTCTAGTTTCGCGACCTACCTACCCTCTTTCTCGCACATGATGACTCGGCGAACAAGCTTTTCGTGTCGCCAAACTTCCTCTCGAAAACACTGCGATTGCGGTTACATAGGCGTCGCGAACACGGTCAATATGTTTGTCAAAGAGAAAAGCAAGGACATACATTCGTTGGCGATTTCGTGCTGACAGGCACGAGTGATATTATAACGTGGACGTAATTAATTAAGCCCGATGTTAGCGCGGTAATTCAGGCCGAATTTACTTACCAACATACGTCGGGTAGACCTGGTTAATTATGCGAGTATATTTTATGGAGGAGAGAGCCATATCGCGGAAGGATTGGGTAAACATTAATTTACAATGAGCGATATGTGTAGAATTAATTAGGTAAAAGAGCCGTGCGATGTTTCCGTCTCAAGTCTCAAGTCTCGCGAAATGTTTCAATATTCTTCCCGAGGAAAGATGTCAAGTCACAAGCGTTAAAATTCACAAACAGATTATATAAACAATAAATACATAAATCTTTCGAAATGCACATTTAAGAAATATATTTGAAGTACGTCGGGGTATCTGGTTTTTACGCTTGATTTATAGTTGACAGCATCCTGACGAAATGTGTAATATGTTTCTGCCATACGCGCATACGCGTTTCGCGAGGCGTCTATGAGAGGCGAGGATATAATCCAACTTTGTAAACATGTATATCGCGCTGAATGAATAATAATTCCTGGAAATGAAATATCACGGTCGCGCATCCCCTGCCAACTGGAAACAATTCTCATTCAGCGCGTTTGATAATTCACTCGTATTTAATAAAATGTTGATGGAAAAGTCCTCGTGCGCGGGACTATGCTGCACACATGGCTAAAACTTTTCTCTCCAAACTCGATACTGCCGGCGCATTCGGAACAATGTGTAACCAAAGTTACCGAAACGCGTTACGAGAGCTTCCTCTCTCTCTTGCTCTCTGAGAATCGACAGATTCAATGTCAAATTTGCGAAAGTACCATCTCGACCGGAAACTTTATTTTTATTTTCTGCTCGAGACGCAGAATATATATATATATATATATATATATATATATATATATATATATATATGTATGTATCTAGCCTCTCTCTGAATTCACATTCACGGGACCATCCTTTTTCCGAAACTTGTCAGTACGTACGCATATTTGCGTGTTTTATTCATGAAATACGTGGCTGTCTCTATCGCATCGACGTGATAAGATCCGGAAATTGCATGTATGATGCTCCACCACGTAATCTTGTCGCCTTCGGAACGAGGCTCCCTGCAACGAAATGACGCAAACGCGATGTCTAGAATTTATCTCGCCTCGATATGACTGCCTCTCCATGCGGATGGAAGGTTAGCTATTTTCCGTCAGATATCGTGATTGAGAGAGAGAAAGACTATGTGACATCTCGGGTTCCTCGCGTTTTCCAATTTTAAAACATACGAAAGTGTCCATAACTCACGAGTTATAAATTCCATTAAACATTTCGAAATTTAATAATTTCAAGAGAGGGAGAGAGACTAATCATTAGGAGAATTTTATGAAAGAATTTTATTAAGCAAACAATTAATTTTTTTATTATTATAAAAATCGTATAAACATAAAAGTTTAATTCCACGAAATTTCCAAGAAATGTTTAAATGTAATTAATCGAATAACATTGATGGATTTTACATATATTGCTTTGATGAAATCTTTACAATCGCGATAGCACAACTTTTTTCATACAACTGACACGAATCGGTAATTCTTGGACGACCTATATACATGTTCGCGTCGGTCATACAAGCAATGTCACGCTCTCGTGTCCTCGTCGCTAATGACTCATTATCACGAGCAATCACCCCTTATACACGGCGTCGCCGCTCTTGTCTCCTATCACGTTAAAGCGCCCTTGTCGGGCTATCTTTCGACCTGCTCGCGCGTCCGCTGCATACATATTCAATCCGTCATACGATCAATTGTTAATCAATTAATTAACAGCGCGAGCGGTGCTTTAATGACAGCGCGCGATATCACCGCGCCTCACGAGACTCATTTGAGCACTCTGTTCATTATCTATACAACGTAAAACACCCGTAATTTCTAGCAACACGAAAAATATCAAGTCAACAAAAAATATTCAAATCGCTCCACTTCCAAACTGCACATAATAATATATCTACGATATTAAAAAAATCGGAATAATTAACAAAACGTAAAAACGAAAATGCTAATTCTAGAAAAGGTAACCTGTATAAAAATTATATTTGTAAAACGATTGACGTTGTCTATTATCGAACTGAAAAATGATACTTAATTTATAAAAATATAGCATGGCTTTTATTTGTGATTTTCTCTCCGAACAAGAGTTTAAAAAAAAACTTCAATTTATAATCGAATTGACTTTCTATTGTGCCATTTAGTGAAGAATTTCGATGGCCTTAATGACAGTATTAATTTACACGTAATCTACATTAATTTACTGAATATAAAATAATTTTCACATTTGCGAGCCAATCGCATGCATAATTAGGCAATTATATCATAATATGCTGCGTGCTCCCTATTTCTTTGACACTTGTTTAGAATCGAATCGGAAAACGAGCGCCGGTTGATTTTTTTCTCCGAGAATTAATGGAATAATAAAGAAACGCAAGAAACATCGCGAGATGAGCATCTCGTAAAACACTTTTTCCCTTCTCAGGAGTACGAAAAGCCGACACACGCTTATTCCGTACGTGCGCGTATCTTACGGAAGGTAAAGCCGGCGGGATAGAGACTTCAGAGGCGGTAGTTTTTCCATGGACCTTCGTGGAAAAAAACGCTCTTGAGGAAAATAAGGCTGTCCGCACCGTCTAGCCCGGTAAAACGGATTAAAATGGAGCGCCGTAAAATGCGTGCCTGTAAAATGCGTTCTTCCTTTCCCCCTTCTCGTCGGAGAGCAACCGCCTACGCGTGTTGATGTATCTCGAGTTTGTTCGTTTGCACCACAGACTACTAAAAATCCCCCTTATTTCTGGGCTGTCGCGAGCATGCGAGAAGGTAAAAGGGCTCTCCGCTCTCCGGATGCTGGGTCGTACGAAACGCGGGCAAAGAGAAAGGGGTCATCGCGCGCACAGCATCTGCGCCCTTCCCACGGCTTTAACCCGTAGCGCGCCAGCTAGACCGACAATAAGCTGATAATTGAGCTTTTGAATAATTCCAGCTATTTAATCCAGGGTTTAATAAAGCTTCGCGCTCTTTTCCCCTCCGCGAACGTCGTTTCGAAACATTCGTGAATTTCATTAGGGACTCATGAGCGAGGACTCGCGATCCATTAATCCGCGCAATTTCCTCGCAGCTTTTTTCTAATAACGGGGTCCCCGAAACAGAGGCCGTATAAATAAATAGTCTAAGGAAAGCTAAAAAGTCATTAAGTCCAAGCTAAGAAGTGTCATTAAGCACGCGTTTAGAG
Source organism: Camponotus vicinus (assembly GCF_025532165.1). Taxonomy (NCBI): domain Eukaryota; kingdom Metazoa; phylum Arthropoda; class Insecta; order Hymenoptera; family Formicidae; genus Camponotus; species Camponotus vicinus. The sequence goes on from NW_028141947.1 coordinate 869,363, forward strand.
AAAGCTTGCAATAGAACTTTTTAACGAGCATTAATTTACAAAATCATATAAAAATTTTAAAAATAAAAAGGGACTTTTCTGAGTAATATTCAATACATACACACACGACATAAATATAAAGTAAGAAAAAAACAGCGATAAAAATTATTTTCCCTACTTAACATTCCGTCTGATGTAAACGCTCGTTATTTGGGGCACTGTGTCGGCCCGATATCGCGGTTTATGCGAGAACGAGTGTTTAGTATCGCGGGTTCTTTCATCGGTAGATTAGTTAATTTCGATACCGCTCCGCTATGGTCCCCTGATCCCCGATGTAATTAGCTGTACAATAGGAAACAGCAGTTCCCCGTGCCTCTCTATCGCATCGACGATGTAACGTCTAAACCAATCTCCGGCAGCAGACAATTATTACACCCGCATTTCATACATAATCCTCTCACCCTCTACCTCCTCTTTCCCGGAGGTGGTATTGCGGACAAAAGTATTCCCTGGGGTTAATGCGAATTGCATTAGGTGAGCGTCGACCGCGTGTATTTCTGCAAACGATCGGTTGCAATGGTTAAATGCATTCACTTAACGAGCGTTTATCGTTTCCCTCTTTTTTTCCGCATCGACTCTTTCACTTTTAAAAATATATATTCCCAGGACAATTTTTTTCCTTGAGATGATAAACAAACTCAAATATGTAAATCAAGGTGAATATATGGAATATTACGTACAAGTCTTACATCCATGAAATCATTTTTAAATATTTACATGAATCAATTTTAAAAATTTATGACAACATTTGTGATTGTTAAAAAGAATATTAAAATTACTTTATTCTCTTTCTTTAAATAGATAAATATTATTTAGAAAAGTCCTTTCTTCCTTGTTAAATTTTTATTTTTGACACTATGCTTGAATTATTTTCGAGTCAACTGTTTAAATTTGATTGAAAAGTAATTTTGAATAGATATAAAAAAATATATATGTGCAAGATTAAAATGTTATGATATAGGGCGGTATATTTTGGAACAACTTGATTATTCGTATCGTTAATGATTTACCTAGCAATAAATATCATCTTATATTTCGTTGAATAGCTGTTGTTCATAACGGTAATGTAATTATCACAAGTAATTGTTAAAAGTAAGCTTAATTAATCGCAGTTAATATCAATACCATTCAAAATATAATAATAGGCGATCTAATAACAGAAGCGGTAATTTTAGCATAATCGATGATTTAATAATACCAAATCAGTAATTACTCAAATCAGAAATCCGGTCGAAATTATATGAACAGGTAAATAAGTTAAGCCATTTGTCAGTCTGTGTATATCTCAAAACTCTATTATTAATATTAAAGCAAAAATTACTAGGTTTGATCAACAAGACGGTTTCTTTACATATTTTGAGTTTTACTAAAAATAGGTTTCTCTTTCCGCAATTTTAATTAAAAATAAATTTAAGATTATGTATAATATTTAAGAACATTTATAAATTAGGGAAAAAATAATTGAAATAATTGAAAAACAGAGTAAAAAAATTATAAATAAACGTGTATGTTGTATGTAATTATTTCCTCAATAATGAATACTTTGTCAGGGGTGACTTCTAGCATCTACAACACTTTTGACTATATTTATTTTCGAATATCAATACATATGTATGACGATATCGATCTTTCAGATTCTGGTCTTAAGCGGTGATGAACTCAAACGTATGGCTATTAAACATTGTCGAGGATCGGTAATAGAAGCCACTTCCTGGAGTAGTCGCGGTCAGTTTATGTATTAGAGACTTCATGCTTCCGAGGGACGGGCAGAGCACACACGCATATATTTTGTCGTACATACTTGCCTTGGAGAGGCGTACACATACCAATCTAACGCGGCTATGTACTAGGGTAACACAATCGGTTAGTAACCCGCACCCAATACCCATATATAGGCATCAAAGGGAATTCCTGCCTTGTAACACGCAGTTTGATGCTCTCCGCGGACTCCTTGATTGTTGGCGTAGTTAAAATGTCATAGCGGACACGAGAGGCCTGCTTTTAGTCGATCCGTTTATAGTTTATCGGAATCGCAGATATATTTAAAACGACCTCGCGAATTATTCCTTTTACTTGCCGAATTGTCAGTTACATATTGCTACTCAAAATGACATAAATCTGACACGTATGTTTTTGAGCGTCTCTCATTTTGGATTGATTCAAATAAATTTAAAATTCATTTAAAATCAATTTAAAATTCGGATTAAATGAGGAATAATTGAGACTCTAAATTAAATGAAACATTGCAATGATCTTATAACGTTAAGACAAGAATGTATTCTTTAGTGAAAAAAATAAAGATAGAGGCATGTTAGAAATATACGTATCCGAGTCTTTAAAAGGAGAGCATGCGAAGGTTCCTATATTTTCTCTCTCTGTCCTTATAAATCTGTCTCCGCTGTCGTCTGTTTTCTTCTGGTGAGTTATAAGATTCATGAAAATTTCCACGCGAGAATGCAACTTTTATTAACTAAGAGACCGCAAGACCGCAAAAACTTGCACATTTATACTCACAAGTTTTCTTATATATCCGTTAATCATATATGCACGCACGAATAATTGATATTAATCAGAGGGTTAGAAATTGAAAACAGCACGCGTTTCAAACATAACTTTTAGTTTGAAATTTTATTTATGACACCATTCATATGTTTAATTTTTAACATTTGCATATTTTATTTTTATATTCTATAATGTGATATTTAATGTACAAAAGCGCAGTGTTTTATCCAAAATATAAAACAGCCAATATAAATTTACATGGAAATAAATTCTGTCTTGATTTTTGTCACAAATTACAGATTTAAAGCGAGTTTTACGAATCTGGGGCACTGTGTATCCATGAAAACGTTCGAATATGTTGAAATAAATAATCCTCTCCTCTTTATATAGAAAAAAATTGTTTCACAATAATAATTGATAGCAATTGATCGATCTCTTTATTCGGACAATAACAATTTGCCACATCAATTTTACACTTTTTTTTTTCTACGAATTGAAACGTTGCGTTTGGTGCTCGCACAAATGTTATTTATGATTTATTGCTTTTTAATGCCCATCTATCAAATTTACTTGATGCAGCCTATCATGTTATCGCTCCAAGCCCGCTCCAATTCCAAATTGATGATTTCAACGTCACAAAAATTAACTCTTTAAATTAACCGTTGAATTGAACACCGAACGAAAAGTTTAAATATGTGCAATATTTATCGCTTCGTCGATTTATAAATAATTTTTTTCACGTGATACTACGTCAAAGGATAAAATGGAGCATCTTTGTGCAACCATGCGATGCTGATGAGAGAGGCGGTCGTTGTTTATTCGATAGTCGTACTGTATCGTATTATCCTTTTAATATAGAATAGTTTATATACACGGTAAAGTGGAAAATTACTAGTTTCTTGCAATTCTCGGCTCGCAATCTCTTCTCTCGCTATCCATCTTCTCACTCCTTTTATCGCGGAAATGGTGTCTTCTCGCGGAATGCGAATAACATGATTCGGTGTAATTTTACGGCAACCGCGAAACATTAAGCCCGTTCCATATTATGCACGCGTGCACGCGTAGGTGGGTCTGCATTAGTTTATTAGCATATATTTTAATGTGTCGGAGCGTACGCACAAATTTCGCGCCTGCGCGTGTCAATGCCATGTATATTTTAACGTCTCTATCTCTCCCTCTCTCTCTCTCTCTCTTTCTCTCTATCGGTCGACCGATGTCGATACGTCCTTTATGACTATCGGACCATGATTATTTCAGCCGTTTAATTGATATAAACACCGAGCTGATAATTATTAATTTCATAAAATATTAATATTCCGCGTACATCCGCTTTAAATGACCAACCGTCCGCGAACTGATAATCGTCCAAAGCGCTGCAATTATGTTAGAATTGATTTCGAATTTCTGCGATGCTACTTGCTTTGCTAATAATTTGCGTTATTTTCGAGATAGGTTCTTGTTAATGTCTATAAAATAGCACATTTTCTACAGTTTTATTCCTTCTCTTGTTTTTATCGGCGTAATATTTTATACAACTGCAAGTACATTAATTATTTAATTTATATATCGCATGATGAGAAATAGGTTCATTAATTTTTTCCGTGCGCGCGAGTGTAAATCAAATTATCGAAATGCGAAGAAATATATTGCATATTGATTAGATAGAAAATTATGACGATTTAAATGTACAGAATTTTATTTATTCTTCAAAAATTATTTATTTATTATTCAAAAATTATTTATTTAATTATTTATTTATTTATTTATTCAAAAATTAAAAGATTTAATAAGATATCAGAAAGTTTGGCGTATATTTCTGATGTCACTATTGCTTATCGATTGAATTTCGATTCGATTAAACATTCAGACATTACGTAGGTATATATTCGCGCGATTCGTTTGCTATTCAGTGCCATCGGATCTAACGTATCGACGCTTAACGACATAATTCACGCGGTCCTCCGACGTCCCGAAATGTAGCTCGATTTATTCCGATCGCGTGGTTTATCATGCGATGTATTGCATTCGGTCCACCACGTCTGACGCTCATGTTACTGCTAACGCGCCATTTGAGATGAGAACGTTTCGCGAGAGAACGTGCCATTTGCAGCTACCGCTGTGTGTCACGATGCGGGCAAAATAGATATAAATAGCTCGTATGGGGTGCGGTGATGTGCTCGGAGAGTGGAGAGGGGCCGTCTTTCAAAATGTCTCAAAGGATGCGTGACGACGTGACGATGCGAAGACGTGACGAGGGAAAAAAAGGGCGACTAGAGGAGACGCGCCGTGCAACGTTTTGCATTTCTCCCTTATGAATATGTTATCAGGATGTCTCTTGATGGGCTTCGCGTCCCCGGTCACGCGCGGACAAATTCACTGTCAATATTTGTTCGTCCCTGCCGCGTGTGATCCGTCAAAATCTCATACATTTATGTGGATACAACGCGCATCGATTTTATTAATCAAAGCTACGAAGGAAAAAGTGCAACAGCGTCACGTCACGGTATCTCAAATATTTTATATCGCGGAAAAAGCAAGATGCACACGCATCGATATACCATAAGTGTCACAGACAAGTGTAACGCACGAGAATATTAATTATTAAACATTTCAACGCCGTATCCCGAGGTCGATATTTCCTGTCGCGCTTTCGTCCCTCCTCTGAAATGACGCCCGGGGCTACCTGAGAAGGCTGCGAGCTACCTCAAAACCCGTACAAAACCCGTAAGCCCCGCACAAAGAGAGGGAGCGAGAGAGAATCAAATATATTTATACATCTTGCACGCGAGTCGCGCGGTTAAAGCAACGTGTTTGGTAGAAATACCGGAGAACTGCACTTGACACCTGTGCCCCGAATTTCGGGATTTCCGCCCTTCCACTTCCTCGCTGCGGCCCCCTTGTCAACCCCAGCGCGGCCAGCCATAGCTCCAGAGCGTAGCAACCTTTTCCCCCTCCTCTCCCCGCTTTCAACCCCTTTCCCATCGTCCGCTCGCCACTTTGATTCCTGCAACTGGCCCTCTGCAAAATTACCTACCTACGGCGAACTCACGTTGAGGTTTTGCGGTGCGGCCGGCCGCGCGGTATATCAACGTTACTGCAACACACGGGGCTACGTGTGCACTGCTTTTGCAGTGTGTTGCGCGCGCGTGCGGCCGACTCGGCCCAATTTTACATGCAATTTCGCGGTGGTGAGCGATCCGCAGAGAGGGGGAGGGAGAACGCCGAGGTTTTTAATTATATCTACCCGGTCGAGCCGGTCGGCGGGATATTAACCGGAAATCATTTCGGCCGCTGCAAGCCGCTGCTATCGACATTGTGTGCCGCCCCGTGCCTGGCAGCCCCGGGAGAAAGGGACAGATGCGGGACAAAAATGGAACTTTCTGGTGAACAATCGCGAATTGTTGCGTTGCATCCGTTGCCACGGATAATCCGAACGATGGGGATATTTTTATGCTTTAGCGTTAATTGTCACCGGAGTTTGAAACCTCGTGTAAAGCGAACATTGTAAGAGAACGGCTCCAAAAGGGTGCAGATTAGAAAATAAAGGAGGGTAAAATTATTAGAATTATTATCTATATTTATTTAATTAATATCCTATCATTGTTTGAAAGTAAAGTGTTGCAAATGTCATTCAATTGTCATCATTTTAGGAATATATTTCTCTTTTTGCATATTTATTTTATTTCTATTTTATATATATATATATATTTTTATTCCTATTATCATTTAACAAATTGGACTCATTTGCACATTCACGTAAAATTCTCGACGAAGAATACAAATATTTTATAATACTCGAGGCTCGAATGTGGTATCAGATGCAGATGATCGCTTTACATTCCTCGGTGTGTTGATTTAGCATCGTATACCGCTTATTGTATCTATTCCTGCGAATGTCATTAAGCATTCGATGATATCGAGACCTCAGGATGGCTATCGAACGTGAACCATTTCCATTAAGTGGACTGAATGAATGCGGGCGACGCAAACGATGAGGATATTTTTTAACGCTAAATCGTATTTCTGCCATTAACATGACCGATCTTGAAGGAAGCTGGAAAACGCGGTTTTCAACAAGCAATTTTTGCGCGAGTCATTTAATTTTTTCAAACAGAAATAGGAAGGAAAAAATTTCTTCAAGATTTATATAAAATTACAAGCACAAAAAAGTATACATCTTAAGAAAATTTTTTTAATTTTCTATTCCTGTTTGAGAAAATTAAATGTCTTGAAGTTATACATTTTAAAAAAATTTTTGCTTAATAATTTCGCACCAACTTGAAGATATTATTAAATATGATTGATATTTACACAAGTGCGAGAAATACTTTTGCCTGGCGACTAATATTGGCGACAAGAAACGCATCTGCATGAATAAAGCGACAAGCGAGCACTCAAACTGCCATTCTATTCGATTTTAACAGTGTCACAGATCCTGACACGGGGTGGCATATATGTGTGGTTCGCTTTTCGAAACCGTTTTCGGAATGTTGCTGCTATCGACAGACGACCGAAGAAAAAATATCCCCGACGTTTCGTGCGCTTCTCCCTCTTTTCACGCGCGTGTCCGTCCGCTTGATTCGAACGGTCTTTATACACGTGCCACGCTTGCATCCAGCTGGCTAGCGAGGATGACATGGTATCAAACGCAGCCGAGAACGAGAGTACGCTCGCGAATGTGATTTATCGTTGCAAAGTACGATGGGAAGGAATAGATCGTTAAAGACGCTCTTGCCAAGTCGTCTCTTTTGCAAACGACACTCGCGAAATGTAAACCTGGCTTTTAATTCAAATATATGATCATTAAGATAATGAATATACCCGTCAGAATGAGCATGTTACATCTCTCAGCTCTTTTTTATCAAACATTGTATTAAGTAATCAGGTCTCTCTTATTAAGTGATATAAAAATCTAATAAATGGTATAATATCCCCCATAATAAATGATAAAAATATAATAAAATATAATAAAATATAATATAATAAAAAATATAATATAATATAAAAAATCTAATAAAATATAATAAATAATTATATGATGTAAAGAAAAGCAAACAATGTAATTCGTCCGTTCATTGCAGTTGCAGTCGCGCTGCAGAAGGATTGTATTAAGTGCATGCGGCATGCATAAAGTTCACCCAATAGTCGCAAAGTTTTGTTGCCTCCCAAATTCATAGCGTGCTGTATACGTATATATAGCACGTGCTCATTAAAAGTACGATTCATTTCCATTAAGTGCATCAAGGGATGATCATCCCCGGGGAATCGTCTGCTTAGTTTCGCGTACGTAGCGAATTAAATCGTTAATGCCAAACACCTCGGCCGCCAGTCGCCCGAAATTTTGGAAATTACAAAGTTTGGTTACACACCGCGGAGAATGGCAAGAGTTCTGATCCTCGGGAGTCTGTTTACATATTTCGCTGATAATTAGATTTGACATCGAAATTTGTGAATGCACCATCGAAATGCAGAGGCTCGTGCATTATCTCGGATTGTTCTGGTGAATAGCTGCCTGAAATTCCTTTCAAACTTTGTATAAGAAATAACGCAAGAGGTTAACTTTGTTTTCTAGATTAACAAAATAGATCGAATGTGATTTAAATATCTTGGAAATATTTTATCTCTTCTTTAGCTACAAACTTATGTATTAGATAATTTTATTTTATTCAAGAAAACAAGTATAAATTTTAAATTTTATCGAGTATTGCGATACAACGTGGGAAATGAAAATGTAATGCAAGTATTATAAGAAGTCGTTTAAGCACAAAATATATTATAAATTATTGCAGTATCAGAATATTTTTCAGGTTTTTCTTACACGAACGTATTTTAAATATTTTAAACGAAAAATTTCCACCTAAAAATTTTCAGTCGAGAAATGCATTACTATTATTTTAAACACCGTTTAAATTTATTTATGTCTCTAAATGTGTTATTTGTGCGTTCTTAAAAAGTAACGCACAAATGGTGTGTTAAGTAGATTTAAGGGCTCTAATGCAGTTTCCCTTTAATGCAATGTTAATTAACTAACTTTCAGAGGTAGCGTCCACAAATGCGCAACTCTGTAACGTTCACGGCCTTTCACTTAATGAATCCCACCAGTGCTCGAATTATCGTCTCAGTACGAGCTTTATTTTTTTTTCTCGCACACTCGTGCTAAATCTGTGCTTCGCGAGTAGGGACTCCCTTACGAAAAAATATAAAATTGAATTTTCGGCACTATATATTATATGGCACGATAATAGAGTAGCGTGGAGAAAAATTGCGAAGGAGAAAAATGTAAAAATAAACGCGTACTACATGAAATAACAACTCTTGTTCTCACCTGTATTACATATTTTTAATTGCCACGTTTTTCAGTTGTCTAACCATGGACCGTGTAAAACCGTAAAATTGTTTGTACGTAACAAAACGCGACGGGAAAACATATACCGATGTTAAAATATTTCAATAAGCGTTTATATCGCGGTGTCAAAGTATTAATGATTATCATTTTATAAAACTCAATTAATATTTTATAATACACACACATCTTGCTTCATACGATAAATATTTATTTATGGTTAATTATATTTTTTCGTTCACCTTTCGTCTCTCTAAAATCTCAAAAAAAAAGACAGTTTACTTTGACTTTATGTGGGGCAAAAATTTAATGACGACGTAACGACGGACATATAGCGAAATGATGGCCATCATACGACGCGGATGTATTTTTAAACATATTTTTCATACGACCACTTTTGGTCCCGTCGAAATTGGTAATTCCTTTGAGCCGCGCTTCTGGAAGCGGAAGCGGAAAGAACTACCCGGAACATTATCATTTATATGAAATCCTTTGCGCGTCCTTATGCATAGTCATTATCCCGTCGCTTTTCAGCGCTGTCGTCCCTCCAGAAGGAAACGGAGGAGCTGACGGGAGGGCGAATAACAAGAGTAGTAGTTCGATACACGTACATACGCGCGGGGAAACGTGACATTCTTAATTAAAGAGTGCTAGGCAACCTTCCTACTTTTATTATAGGCATTAATTCGAGCTACGTTCAATTACGTGCGCTTTTGAGGAACGATCCAACTTTCCGCAGTTTAACGTTTGCGAGCAAATTAATTTCAAAGATCGGCAGACGCGAGCCAATTGGCATCGCGCAAAGTCTAATCAAGCCTCGGCAAAATGATGATAAAACATTTCTGAAAAAACAATTGAATATTTATTTATATTGAATATTTTCTATTCTAGCTGAATTAATTTCCTTTGCAGACGTGAATGATCGCAATTGGAATTTCTATTGGAAATATTAGAGATAGGTATTGTATAGATATTTTATTGCAATAATATTTAATTTTCGAGAATTAAATATTTTATGAAAATGGTCGTATTTGATAACGTATAAACAAAGTTGGGGTATATTTGAAATCATAATATATCGTGCGTACCTTTGCTTGCGTTTCTGTAGAAATATGCACGAGTGATATTAATTTTTATAAAATATAAAAGTTCATTCAAATATATACATGTAAAAAAAGCATTGAGATTTTGAGCGAGATATAATATGAAAATTCCTACACCGTGTTCTTTAACAGAGATATTGCTATAAAAGAAATGTTAAAAATATCGTTACGCCTTCTTCAAGGATTAATACTTTATATTTCGATCTCTAATTAAATAAGTAATTTTTCTCAAGTGGAAAAGAAGTATATATATGAATATGTATGCACACGAATATTCTCGCGATGCATAATATTTTTAGAGAGCGCCAAGCACGACGCTTTACTTGGTATAACAGCGTAGGGACGTAAGGATAAAACTTTTCGCGAGCTTTTCTTTATTTAAGGCGACAGAGTGTACTTTCTCCGCGAGAGAAAGAGAGAGAGAGAGAGAGAGGGGCTTTAATGCAACATATAAGTATGACGACGATTTACTTCCCTCGCTGTTATATTTTTCTGCCTCGAAAGACAAAGCGCCGGTGTGAAATCTGAATATCTGAGGGCACGGAGCATAACGTTGTGCTTCTCGGCGAACGTGGGCGGGGGTTGTGCATATATGGGGAGTATGCGGTGCGCTTCATCATTCTCGATCTCGTATGTAAGGCGCATGTACATGAGCTCTGCTTACGTGGAATACCCGCGTGTAATACCGGAACTTTTGCGTAAAGCTGTCGCACGTCTACGACGGATAGGATAGATACACTCGCGTGTAACTTTGATCGCGCGATTCGAGATGCGCGCGATAATTTTGGGAATGAAATTCGAGGGGTGGAAATGTGATATCGTTACATCGAACGGAAACGAATTTATTGATGCGCATTGACAATCTAACAGCTTCCTGTTTTGCGTAATTTGAGAATTTAATCAAGCGACTTACATTTAAAAAAAAATACGGAATCAAAACAGACATGTGTTTAAAAATAGATTTCCATCAAATCTCTGCCGATATAAACTCCATTTAAAAGTGACATTGTATCGATAGATTTAATGTCTTCTGAAGGCTGGATTGAAACTCGCGAAAAACAAACGGCGAAAGAATCGCTTATGCGAATCGATCTCGTACATTTATCTCGTTTATTTTTGTGAATTTTACTGCAAATGGCATTTTGCGCGCTTCCGTTTTCCATATTAGATTTTCTGCGGTAATTTGCATTAAAATTAATCATTTCTCATATTTTATATTCGATGAAATTAAATGCATGAAAATGTAAATCGATTTACATATTGCTTGCTTGAATTAAAACTTTGTCAAACGCGAGAACAGTTAAGTTGTAAAATACTTGACACAGAATAATTGCAAACAAATATATAAATATTTAATCTAAATAAACAGAGGAAGAAAATGTTAATATATTACAACATTAATAAAGTGCACTTGCGTGAATATCGTACGCTATACTCACCATGAAATTCGTACGTATCGAAGGTCATTGTTTTTGATGACATTGCATTTCGTTTAATGAAATTCGCGATACGAATGAAAGCTATCGTCGATTTAACTACCGGTTGATTCGTCGCTATTACATACAATCGCTCGCTGACGGAAATATCGATCGTGTCCTCGGGCTTGCTACGCGAAACTCCGAGGATAATCAAAGCGTCGTAAAGCAATTTGGCAACGACATCGAACGCCAGAGTAGCAGAAAAGACAAAGCGACTAGCTGGCTGAATGCAAACGCGAAAAAGAAGCGGAAGTACAAGGGAAGATAAAGGAGGAGGAGGAGAAGAACACGATATTATTCAGATCCTCCTCGAGGAAGCGGCCGTTGGGAATAGCACCGTTTTAGACCGACCAGCCTCTTTAAGGAGCCTCCTCCGGCTCCTTTCGCAACCACTCCTCAAAAGCACCGGTCTTTCGTACGTAAAGGAAACAGAAAGGAGCAAATGCAACGGTAGGTGCGAAGCGGAGAGACTGCGGTGATGCAGATGTACACGAACGGGGGAGATCCGGCGTGATCGCGACGGGGTGAGTCTCGTGCGACGAGGGGGTGGCTCGCTTCGGAGAGACAGTGGCTCCCTGCGGTACACGGAAGGATCCTTGAATCCATTACGACGGAAGCGGAAGACGGTGTATCCGCGACGGATCCACCGGCGGTCGGTGGTGTTTCGCGTCAAATGGAATCGGACGGGGCTTGATCTGGTTACCCGTGTCGAGTGTCGTGCACGCGAAGAGAGGATTATATGCGATGAAGCCGATAATACGACGCAGGGTGCGATGCCCATGTCCAGTGACAGATTTAGAACGTTCGTTTAAGTAGTCTATAAATATAATATATATAAAGAGATTTTACGATATTTTTATCCGATTATATATCAAGATATATTACGATATCATATCCGATTATTTATCTTTTATAGTGAATTTTTCAAGTGTGTACAACACATGCACAAAGTATAGAAAATAAATTATAGTTGGATAAAAGTATTGTAATATATTTTTAAAATATGTAATATATCTTTAAATATATTTATTTTTAATTAAAATAACATGCCATTTTGCACGAATCAAGTAGCAATTGTAAATTTGAATATTATTCGTAACAAAGTAACAAAATTTCACATAACGTGGAATTTTAAATCGTGTCTATAATAGAAAAATTTCTCAATATTTATTTATTATATATTTTCGTTAATGATATTTACCATCTAGACAATAACAAAAAATATTATATAGATTGTTAATTAGATATCAAACTCGCATAAAATAAAATAAAATGATAAAATTCGTATCGAAATAAATATACGCATTGTATAATATATACTGTTGTATATTTTACATAAACTTTTCGCGTCGGAACTTCAAGATGCAACGATGAGCAAAGAAAAAGCAAGTAACGATCGCAGGCGAAGGCGCGAAATTGCTGCAGAATACAGTTATCGCTTGCAGTGTAAACCGGCGATTTATTAGTGAAGCATTAAATCGAGAGCGTGCACTAGTGCATTTTCACTGTTCTCACGCTTCTTTCGCCAATGTGTGTCCATCTTTTCTTTTTTTTTTTTTTTTTACGTTTCGGCATCACCCTCGCGATCCAGCGCTTCCCTCTCCGAGCTGGTTTTATTTATTCCCCCTTCAAAACTTATACATACTGCGCCTGCGAATGAAATATCATAGCTGTGCGCGGTACACTCTCGGAAAGTACTCTGTGACGGTTCAGCACGGGTAGTTTATCGGACTAATTAAACTATATTGCACTCACGGTAAACTGAATTAATTGGAAACGCCTGCGCGCTTCACACGATATTCGTGAGATGATTGGCCGAATTAAGTGATTGAAAATTTCGCCGCGACGAGAAAAATCTCGCCGAGGTAACAAGCAAAAAGAGAAGAGAAAGAAACGGACAAACAAACGGTGTCGAGACCTTTTTTAAATGGCAGTATTTTAATAGGAGAATAAACGCTGAAACACACCGACACATGTTGTCGAGCATTTTTTATTCATTTATAATCGGGCTCGTATATATTTATATAAGCCGGTGAATTTTATAAAATTTAGATACAAAAAAGCGTAGTTTCTCGTATTTATCGTGCGTTTAAATTATAAGGGTATGAGAGATAGATTAATACAAAGTGACATACTTCTCTCCCTTTATTCGTACATTTGAATCTAGGTGTAATTTATCACAATAAGGGAAATATATGAAGACCTATGAGGTGAAACGTACTTTCCTGAACTGAAAAATGTGGTAGGTAGGAGCGCTTGTTCGGTACTTGTAACTTTTATTCTCAATTGACAATATTCTTTCGAAATGATAAATGAAGGTTTCCCGTTTTTACAAGAGTTTAAACACAATCTATACTTACAGATTAAATGTAGCAACATTTATAGATTAACACTACGTAGCGAGTTATAATGCACATTAAAAGCGATTCGCAGCTTTCGCGGCTTTTGTTTCATGTGCCTTGCTCTGTTAATCCTATCGATAATAAAGGAGAGGCCCTCTCTGCCATTGTTGTAATCGCAATCGTACGCATTCGGTTTACAATGTTTTACATCTTTTCTTCGCGCTTGTCGAATATCGGCAAACTTCAACATTTTTTTCAAAAATCTTTGTTATCGAATCGCTTCGAAGCGATTTTAGATCTTTCTCCTTAACTTCGTAGCGACATAATTACAGGAAAAAATGCGCCATAATTTCCACCGATATGATTCACGATATCGAAACGCATATATTTTGCGGTAGCTCGTTTAGCCGTAAAATTTATGCAGCTGTTTGATTCGCAATTTGATCAAGATGCAATCTAAATGGGGAGGCATTAATCACAAACGACTACGTTTAATACAAAGTGCGCGGCGAGAATACGAGTTTGCGTGAATTCGCAATTCGCTTTTAAGTATGTCAGTGAAAGTTTTTGCAACGAAACTGCGACAGAGTTGCTGAATGCACTTTGTGGCGCGGTACACCGTGATATTGCTGCTAAAAATGCAAAGTTCTTAACTATGCCGAGCTGAATGCGAGAGCGGAAAGACAGAGACAGAGTATCGCGCGACTGTCAATGGACGAGATACGTACATCCTTTTATTAGCATTCGTGGCATCATATCGGGGGCGCTATAAATATCCAGAAGTTAAGAAGAAAGCGCCGATGCGCTTCGAACGAGTGACAGACGCATGCATAAAAGTATCGTAGAAACACTTTGGAAATCCGGAAAGCGTCTTACTTTAAGTGGAAATGCGTGGAAGAAGAAGAAGAAGAAGAGGAGAGGACAGACTGTCTTTCTTTCCTTTCCGTTAATAGCTAAGTGTTACGTCATATCGATCTAAGCGGGTTACACCTACGTTTATGTATACCTTTGTACAGGAACCAAAGTGAGGGTCGCCGGCTGGACCGCGAGAGAAACCGGTCCGTCGGAGGATCGCGGTCCTCCTAATAATATCTCTCCTTTCTTTTAGTCTCTCTATAATTGCGTTAAACAGTAACAATTAATAATAATATTATCCTCGCGACCGGCTTCTGCGGCGGGCGTGCAACGGGATTTCGCTACGAGATATACGAGACTTACGACAGCGTGATAATTATTGTTTGCCTTTCCCCCTCCCTCTACAAACTAGGTCCTTTGTGTGAGTTTGTCGCTCGAGCGTCGTCATTATCAGGGTTGTGGGAGTCACAAGTCAGGGCGCTGCGAAGAGGCGGCATCTCGGATGCGTTTTCCCTCTTGTGGAGAGAGAGTTTTCCCTCTTTGATATACAGGGTGTCTCATTTTAAATAATACGCTCAAATATCTCCGAAACGGTACGTTAAATAAAAAAATGTTTCAAACAAAAGTTGTATGGCTTGAAGGGGGCCATCAGATGGTGGCAATGATTTGACCTTGGAGAGTCATTTGAAAGTTACGTGAAGGTCACCTTCAATTTCTTAAATGGAACCCCCTATTTTTTATTACTTATTCTTATAGCTTATCTCGAGAGCTTTCCAAAACACTATAATAAAGTATTTCTTCATTGAGTACTTTTCGAGTTATGAGTTATGAGTTTATATAAACCGTAAAATATCTTGTAAAATATTCATTTTTCGATTATCTTACCTTAATACTTTTATGTACAAAATAATGAGAGAAATCAATTGGCGTAAAGAAAAAATAGTTGTTTCGAAGAAAAAATATGTAATTTGCAATTAACAATTACATATATTTTCTTAAAAATAACTATGTATTTTCTTTACACCAATTGATTCCTCTCATTATCTTGTACATAAAAGTATTAAGATAAGATAATCGAAAAATGAATATTTTACTAGATATTTTATGGTTTATGTAAAATTAAGAAATTATTATGAAATTATTAAGATAATTATTAAGAAATTATTATTATTATTTATGTAAAATTAAGAAATTATTTCAAGCCTCATAACTCGAAAAGTACTCAATGAAGAAATACTTTATTATAGTGTTTTGGAAAGCTCTCGAGGCAAGCTATAAGAATATGCAAAAGTATATAGGGTGTCCCGTTTAAAAAGTTGGAGGTGACTTTCACGTGACCTTCAAACGACTTTTCAAGGTAAAACCAATGACACCATCTTATGGCCCCCTTAAAACCATACAACTTTTGTTTAAAACATTCTCACCGAAACCGTCATGGTTTCGAGTTACTTCGATGTCTCAAGTTAAATGGGACACCCTGTATATATATGTTTAAAAAAAAACCGTGAAACCTCTTGAAGCATTGCTGGAATTAACGCGTTACTTTACAACTTTTTAGCAGCGAACCAAAGTTCTTCCTTTCGTATCAAAGAGAATGAGATTAATGAACGTGACGGGATAAGAGTGTATAACACTCGCACACATCTGAATTATGCAACTTGGACGCTGAATTCGCGAAACGATGCGAAATAAAATACGTCTCTAATTTTGTAATCGATCTTTTCGCAATTAAGATGAATAAGATGACAAAACTGCATTGACAACAGAATGAACAAGATTAATAAAATTGTATTCATGCGACAAATGATACGTCTATGAACGGTGTTTTATGCATGTAAAAGAGAACGTAAAATAAAATGTAATACGATATAAAATAAAAACAAAAGCGGACGCGAATATATTTCGAAAAATTTTGAAACGTTATATTACTCGTTTTTCATCACATTGGTCTCTCCCTCGGAAAATATGCGACAAGAAACATGTATCTTCTAACGCTCGTATATCAGTGAAACAGGTGGATTACAGCGCCCTCGAGCAAGCTTTTTGGCACGAAATCCCGAGTTTAATCCGCCCTGACTTTTTTAGAACTAGAAAATTCGACATTATCGACTAAATCCGGTAAGTAATTTAAGCGCCTCACGTTCAACCCGAAATGAAAAGCACATTGATTCGTCTCTAATCCGTTACACGTTAATAATTAATATTCGTTATCGTTAACTATATCAACGGCTTCGATGCCTATACATCCTACGATCGATCTGTCTGGACGAAAACACGAAGCGCGAAGACTTAAAGCTCGCCCGTCGAGCGACTTGTCGTCTCGTATCGCGAAATGTTTTGCATAATCGAATCAACGGGCATTTTTGCACGCGAGGACTTGACGAAGCCTCGGCGATGTCGAGCGAATCGCGTCCGCGTTCGAATAAAATCACGGTTTACATTTGATCGCGATAAAAACGTGAATGCAAATTCCGATTCAATTATCCGAATTGCATTTCCGTGTACATATGTATAACACACGTCTGTGTGTTTTGACTTGAATTCTAATTATAAGACTCGTCCGCGCACGCGCGCTATTTTTCCGGGATCGAAATTCGAAATATAATTCGTAATAAATGTTGAATGTTGATATCGTGATTCGCGAACCCTCCCATTTATACGAATCGCGTTTCGTGTTTGCGATGATCAATTATTTATGTCTTATCACGCGCACGGAATATAATCAACGGGCGCGTCATACGCGAAAGCGCATCCCCCTGCACGCATATTCGCACGCACGCACGCATATATTCGTGTCACACACACACACGCACACGCACGCGTATATATATATTCACGAATTTGGCACTTATTACGCGGTAAAGTATGTACATGTAAATTTATATACTAGTCGGGGGTGAAGCGCCCTCGAGAGGAGAAGTGACATCGATCGTCGATCGAATCGCACGCACACATGCTCAAAAATGTTTATACAAATAACCGAAACCAGGATTTATACATTGAGCTATGTACAATTGTCGTACAGCTTGCGCGCCGAATTTTTAATCGTCGTTTAATCGAGGACCAGCACGATGTAACGAGAAAGGGGTCGATCGGGTTCCCCTCGATCTTTTTTTCCCGATTGCGAACGCAATTCGGCGCGCAATCGCGAGATTAATATATTAAAATTTATAAACCTCTTCCTTTTCGCTTTTCCTCTTTGAGCACCGAAAATGTTTATCTCATGCAACCCTTACGTAAACACTTGATATAATAATACATTAAAGTATATAAGCAATAATACTTTCAACGTGTTTTACGTCGGCTGTACGGTTGTTGGGTTCGTACGCCGGATTATTTTTTTTCGTAGCGCATCGTCCAAGTCGCACTTTTTGCGGAGTTCCAATTGGCGTAAATCGATCGCGGATTAATTCCTGGCATCGCGCAAAACTGTTCAAATTCGTTGTTCCGTATTTTACAACATTACACAGCCGTCCTTATTTATTTAATACCTGTAGAAAGCCGATTAATAATTCTATCTCTCCTTCGCTGGCTTATTATTTCTTTAATTTCGCAACAAAAAGCACATTGTACTATTAATTATTAATTGAATCTACACAAACGTGAATTATCTAATAAAAATATCGCTAAAATATTGCGCAAAAATATTCTAAATTTTGAAATTGCATTTCGATATTAATGCACGGGACATTTGTCCCAACTTGCTTTAATTTAATTTTAATCATTAATTTAATTAAAATTTAATTAATCACAAGATCAAATTTCAAAATAGAAGCAATCAATTACGTAAAATACGATGCTCTCGCGAGATTTACATAAGAAAACATACACGATACGCTCGGCATGTGATGCACGTGAGAAATTACGTTTTACAAGCTCATACAATGTGCATATTTTTATTTCATATATTTATAAACAATTATATTGCACTCGATTATCAACATGCATACGTATAGTCCTTATTCTGAAAATTTCAGATCCTATACGACGCACGATTTGACTTGTCAAAGTCTGAATATAATATATTAATATCAGAGATTTAAATTTACTTTCAGTAGCACAGTTCGAGATCACCGGAGAAACGTATTGCTGCAACAATAAAAAGATTGTCTCTCTCGACTTTTTCACACGGGAAGAGGAAGGATCTCGCGATTAATTGACAGTTGTATCCGCGACAAGAGACGCGGCTTGATCCTGTCTCGATCCTGCAGCGGCGCAATAATACCTCGACGCGTATGTATCAATATGCGATTTAATATCCACGACAAAATACCGAATGCTGCGAGATTTATAGCGGTGTTTCCCGATAGTTGGGTGTCCGAACGGAATGACTGGGCTGGCCAATTTTGTCGCACCAATCTGGCGATTATGAGGCGCCGCGGGCCGCAAAAGTGTAGACCCTCGCAGGCCGCTCGGACGTCCCGCGCCTCGTAATTCAGGACAATAGGTGGTGCGCGTTCGCCCCGTAGACAAGAGGGTGTAAAAGAGAGTGGGGAACGACGCTAAATCGGCGGGGTCGGACAATGTTTGGCCGACGAGGTGGTGCGCGCGGCGCGATAACCGGCAATACTTTCGCGGCCGTCATCCTATTATGAATGGGCCGTGTTAAACGAGGCGGGAAAAGCTCGCAAGTACATCGCAAAGTGATGATACAGGCTGTGTATAACAGGATCCCCGTATATATATAACGACACTCCCCGTTTGCCCTTTCTATTTCGCCCTTTCTCTCTCTCTCTCTCTCTCTCTCTCTCTCTCTCTCTCTCTCTCTCTCTCTCTCTCTCTCTCTCTCTCTATCCCTTCAATAACCGGCCTCCCTCTTTCGTGTTTCCTGTTGTACTTGTTGTCTACTGAATTTACGTATGTTGCAACGCGTTGAAACGACACTTTTGTTTAGGTCGCACGAAATAAACACGCACGCAAAAATGGTTCATAAATAAAGATTTAGCTTAGGGGCGAAAATTACCCCTAGGATAGACAGTTCGCGGGTGCCAACGTTTTATTTACTTCGCCCTATCGTAAGTCTTCGATATCTTCCCGCAATTTGGAGCCAATCTCCTTTGGAGAAAAACGCTGGGTTTCTCGATAGTAAAATTCTCCTTTTATTTAATATTTATAACAAACTTTAAATCGATCAAGGAGAGAAAATCTTGATACCTTTCCAAATTAATAAACGCTTATTCATACGTGGAATCGAAATGTACTTTGAAAGATCGGAGAAATATGGATTGTAAAAGAAAGCAAAAAAGAGAACAAAATGCAACAGATGACGTTCGTTCGAGGATAATGCATCGGTGGCTTTATTTTATTATGAATAGTAGTTTGTGTTAAGTAAAGCAGGTAGAGAATACGTGGTAGAGTGTAGATGCACGTCGCGTGGATAACAGGATTTTCTATTTCATCTCCCTTTCCCCATCTCCTCCCCATGCTCCGTCCGTTATTTCGCTTATATTCTATGATTTTGCGTGCACTGTGCTCGTTGGAGCAACATTGCGAAAATACGCGCGTCATACGTCGCGAATAAAAAACCGACCTGGCAACCAATCTCACGTATCGTGGTATCGCATCGTATAACCGGCGCACGTCAGCGAATTTAAGAGGCTTCCGAATCGTAAGGAATTTTGTATCGTCGGAAAAATATACCGTATTTTGTAGATATCACGTGTGATATCACGATATAGTTCGCAGTCACGATATACCAATAAATGACCGATAAATTCGGGCGCTTAGACGCTTATGATATATATGAGAGAAATATCTTTTTTTTTCATTTAAATAAGCACATGAGAGAGAAAATATACAGGGTGTTTCTTATAAGTGCGAGAAATTTTAGGAAATGATTCTTTGTCGAAAATTAAGAGGGGTTTATATAAACATATACTCCTGCATCCCTCCCTGTGGAGTTACATTCCTCCAAAAATGGAGGTAAAAATTAGATTTTTATTATAATTTTCTTTTTTCAATTTTTCCAACATTTACTCTAATTTTATTTTTATTTTAAAATTTAATTTCTCGTAATTCGAAACCTACTATTTAGCATCGTGCTGCACGATAACGTATTTTATTTTTTTTTCTTGAAAATTACTGATTTTATGAAAAAATAAAAGAAATAAAAAAGCTTCTAAATAAATCAAACTTTTTAATGCATATTTTTAGATGATCATATTCCGGCCCATTAAAAAGTTCTAATAAAAATTGAATAGGAGTTGCTAGTTTCATCCTCTTATAACAATACGGAAGGCTGAAAAAAATATTAATAAATAACCTTTTTACTAGCAGAAAATATTCACCTAATTTCATTTCTTTAATTTGTTCCAAATTTAAGAAAAATATAAAAATGTAATTTTTACCTCCATTTTTAGAGGAGTGTAATTCTACAGGGAGGGATATAGGGGAGTATATGTTTATATAAAAATCTCCTAAAATTTTTTGCACTTATTAAGAAACATCTTGTATATGATTACCGCAGTTATTAGTAGATGACATGTTTATATATTTTAAATTTGTCATTTACCGAGATTGATGATTGTTTGATGAATGAAGAAGAATAAAATGAAAAAAATTATATATAAATCAACAGTTTTAAAATCTGATTTGTTTGCGCCGTTTATCGTTCATAAGCTCCTCGAATAGAAGTTTCGGACTGAAAGAGAGAGGGAGGTTTGGTTAAATTCTCCGATAATAGCTTCGATAATACG
Organism: Camponotus vicinus; assembly: GCF_025532165.1. Classification (NCBI taxonomy): domain Eukaryota; kingdom Metazoa; phylum Arthropoda; class Insecta; order Hymenoptera; family Formicidae; genus Camponotus; species Camponotus vicinus. The sequence goes on from NW_028141947.1 coordinate 890,720, forward strand.
GACAAACTTCCTTATCGTTGCGGTTAATCGTTCTTATATCTCGCGATCGCTTTTCACTCGGAAAATTACACTCCCGCGCCGATGAATGTAGCCGTAAAGAGAGGACAAAGGAAAATGAAAACAAAACACTGCAGATTGAATTCATTCGGAGACAATACTTAGACGGTCGTAACCCGTTACGGACGGCTCGTAGTAAACTGCGCGTGAAATGCTTTGAGAGAATGTGCGGAGAATTGGAATTTACACATTTTGTCGCTAGTCGATATGAAGAACGTCAGTTTGTCCATGTCGATGGAAAAATAAACATGAACGCCAAAATGTATTCGGTCGAATGACACTATTTATCGATAAATGTAATATAAATTATCGCGTGAATACGAATTTAATTTTGTGGAGATACGGTTTGCGTTATTTTTTTTTTTTGCATTATATTTATACTTATGCTTAATGCGTCAAATATTTACACGCACCTGTCAAATACATCGGTATTTACGATACCGAGATGTGGAATATTGCGGGAGGAGAGACGGTGCGAGGGGAGGGTTTTACCAGGCGGAACAAATATTACAAGACGCGCGAGTTACATAACAGAAATTACAACGCAAAGGTACTTTTACGTAATGCAGAATAAACGTTTTCGTTGGAACGAAGGTAAATCTTCACGAGCATATTCGCGAACAATATCGCGGGAGACGAGCTTTTCTCATGGAAATATAATACATTCCACGTTGTGTGTCGCACTGGATATGACGACAATCGTTTAAGCTGCATTAATAGCACCGTGTGCATTGTAGCGGATACAAGGAAGATTCTTAAAATAGCTCCAACGATAACGAGAGCTGACGGTATTACGAAAAAATTGTAACGCGTCATTAATAGCAATCATGCTGATGATATTAATAACGTTTAGATCGGAGATGGTTGATGAAAATTAATGAGGGAGGCATGTAACTCGCGATGCGCGCAATTAATGTGCGACAAAAGACTATTTTCGTTCGCGTTGTTAAGGCTTGAATTTTTGAATATTTCCTTTTTTAAATATTTTTACAGATAATACGCTACATGAATAATTTTTCCCTCAAGATTCGAGAATTAAAAATACTTCATACTAATGCTGCGGTATATTAAACTCATTTGCGAACATTACTTTTCTCTCCATTGCATAATTGCGTAATAAGGAGGAGAGGAAGTACATCGTAAAGTCTAACGTTCGCCATTAGTGCGTTTATTTTCTTTGTTTTATAAGAGAAAAAATGTACACGTAATAAGCTAGATTAAAGAAAATAGATTCTAATGTTTATAATTAAAAAGAAATTAGAACATCACGATGAAAAACGTGACTATAAAATGGAATTACAAATGAATTAGAAAATGGAATATAAATTCCAGCGTAGAACAGAATTATTACTCATGAAGCAGAAATCGATAGCTAGATTTAAATTTCTCATTTTATATGACTAGAACGTAATCGATAAAAATAAAAATAAAATCGGCAAAAATTATTTTACAACTCATGAAAGCAGAAATAGAGTTTCATCAGATTTGACACAATGTGAAAATCAACATTTAAATTATTTTTTGAAAATGCAGAAATGTTAAAGCCGATGTTTCTATTTGAAAGAAATATTTTATTGTGGAATTCAAGAAATATATAACAACTACAATTTTGAAAAACATTGATAAAATAACAGATATTTCTCGTTTTAGTTTGCATTGTCCAGTTGAGAAATAAAATTTGTAATCGTACTATCTTTCAAAAAAGAAAATATTATTATACTAAAATGCAGAAATATTAAAAATTTAATAATAATTAAGATTTTTATAAAGTAAATTTCATTGATTAAATAGAAATAGGTCACAAAATTTCATTTTTTTTTTTATATTGAAATAATTCTATTTTAATGGAAATAGAATAAAAATTAGATGTAATATTTGATACATAAAAATATGTAGACGTATATTTCTTCTGAAATGATTTAGTTTCTTTTTGTTTCTTTTTACGGTAAGACTTCAAATCTTTTTCGTTTTCATTGAATACGATAGGCTTTAGAGTGAAATTCGTTGACACAGCAGTTTTTAGAAAATAATCGTGCAGATCTCTCCGCGGAATTTTATTGCTGCTTTCTCTTGAACGAGCGCAGCTTTTTAAAGGAACATCTTTTTACTGTTGCAATAATGAATACGGACATAAATTCTCATAGAAGCGGGGGGCGTATCAAGCTTTCCAGTTTAATACTTAACGGCCTCGTAAAATATACCTCGTTTTATATTTGAACAGATTCCGTCTATAACGTGAATGAAAGATGGCGTTAAAAACATTTTTTACAAAACGAGGCATTGATTTAAATTATTTAATTATTTTTACAATATATATCTTAGAGATTTAATTAAGTGTATAATATATATTTAAGTATAAAAATATTTATTAAAAAGATGGAATAAAATGATTTTGTTCAAATATATGAATTGAATCTTTAAAAAATAATGATTAAATTAAATGTAATGATTTGCCTCAAAAGATAATTTATAATATATATGTGTATTAAAAATGTGTCAAATAACTAGATTTGAATTTAGATACGATATCACTTTCATAAACTTTTAGTTAGAGAAATATCTATTATATAACGAAGCCGAAATTAATTAAATTATAAGTTTGATGAGCTAATCTATATTCGTCGATTTGGCATATTTTATTTATTTTTTCAAAATATTTGATTTAAAAGAAATATAAGACTGAAATGAGACATTTTATAATTAGATTCGATGAGAGAAGGTTTAAGAGAAAGATTGGAGTTTATGAAATTATTTTATATATATAATATAAATATAATAACAGCGTTTTTTTAGCCTAAATAAAAGTCTAAATAAAAGTTCAAACGAAAATTAATAATTTCTATTTTAAAAAGATAATTGTTTATTGCATTATATTATTGATATCACATTTTCTATCAATATTATATTAATTCTTTCTTTATATTATATAATATAAAACTTTTTATTATATAAAACTAATAAAATCATGCATTCATTATGATGCAAATATTCTTCTAAAGAACATGAAGCATACAAATCAATCATTAAATCATATAAAAAAGATAACGACACATGTAATAATGAAAGATATGATTACACGCATTAAGAGTTATCACGTTTTAACGGCAATCGATTCTTAACGCGTGCACTAAAATAATGAAATTTTGCGACGATACGTACTCGCGCGAGATGGTCGAATAACGCAGATATATGCGTAACTCAATAACGCGAAATGCACCATCCCTATTGCGATATATTCACGGTGGAAAAAAAAAAAAACGTCGAAACGTTCGCGCGGTCTGTGAACCGGGTTTGTCGTCCGGCGAAAAACGCATTATTCCTATGCGGTGTATCATTGTTGTCAATCGCGGTGTATCGGTGAACCGCCGCATTTTCTGCTTATTAATCGTAATATCGCGGCGCCCACTCGCGATTAACTCGCCTATGCATCCAGGGACGAATGTCATTACACGTTTCTCGGGGGGAATCTCGAGTTAATATAATTTTGAAGCTCCAAATATATATTTTAAACAATATATTCCCCTCGCTGACGTTTTGCGATATTTCATACGGCAACCACCATCGATAAATTTTTTTTTCCATCAATGGAATCGCGATATTAGTAACCTTTGCGATATAAATCATTCAAAATGGAAAACTTTGCGAATGAAGCTCCGGAATCGCGAGTAAACAACGGGAAACAATTCATCCGTTTAATTCGATTTTATTTTATTTTAAACGTTTTATTTTTTATAGTTGCTAAAAGATATCCAATTTTTATAACAATAATAATAATAATAATAATAATAAAATTTAAAAGACACACAATCGCGATCCCCCTTGATAACGTTGACAAAAGCATTTGCGGCAAGAGTTCTTCTGCGAGATAAACGTGCGGGTTACTAAAATTCGTAGTTTCATCGGCATCTCTGAATGAATCCGCCCCTGGGTGCATCCTTTTGTAGCCGCGATCGCGGTGATGCATCGCACGCCCATATCGTCCCCGATATACAAATATACATTGGGCGTATGTACGATACGTATGTACGATACATAATCGCGAGTCGCATATATAAGCGCGTGTGCGCGAGTGTAACGACGTTACCGAGCAGTATCTCTGTTACGCCTGGATTGCCGTGGACTGTGGCCGCGCTCACGCATCGCTTAACATAATCCCCCATCCGACCGGGGACTACATAGATTACGGAATGATACCTCCGAAGCGCTCTGTACAATTATATCGGCGGGAGATTGTATATGTGTATTTCGAGGCGCACGATCGTCGCTTCGCGCGCGTTTCCGGAAGCGGATCGAGATAGAAGCGGAGCGGTCAAGGTGTATCCTTTTGATATATCCAGAGATCGGTAATCCCTATGAAACGCAAATTCCGACGCGTCGTGTTACGGAAACGAAGCTGTTGTCTGTGCGGGGGAGAAAAAGATCGGAATGCGCCAGTCACCGGGCGTTCTTTTCAACCGGATCGATGGTCCATTTGTGTAAGAAAGAGAGAAAGGGAGAGAGGGATACAGAGAAACCAGGTTCGTATTTAATAATAAAAAAAAAAGTCTTCTTTTATCCTATGGATTGTGTTGAGAAGAGAGAGAGTATCAAGACGAATTTTATTAAAGCCAAAATGCAGCTTCGAGATTCACATCGCGCTTTTCTTAATTCGTAAGATATACAGCTCAACTTTTCAATTCTGTGCAAGCACAAGTTTTGCCGCGAGACTTTTTAAGGCCGCAGTTTTTAATGTCATTTCAAAACTTATCGTATGAATGTAATTAACAGTACCTCTTCGCGCAGAAAATATCTTTATTTACAATTTCAAACATAATTTTGTCGAGCAAAAAAGTTTATTATATTAAACACAGGAGGTCCCACGGGTAATTGCTGAAATCAACTGTCCTTTTTCAAATGCGAATAGAAAATAGAGAAAGTAAAATAAAGGATTTAATAGAGGATATATTTGGTTTTTTATTTATACAGATTAGAGACAATTGGAGATATTTTTAACATTTAACTTTAAACGTTTAAAGGAGAATACAATCTTAATGACAGTATTTTTAAACCAAGCCTCTTTCAGGAAAGAATTTTCAATGATACTTTTAATATCTTGCAGAACATATTGAGCCAAATATCAAGTCTCTTTTGTTATTAATGACATGTGAAAAATATTACATAAAGTTCTTTAGAATTTTCGATAGAATCTCGGTTCGAAAATATACTATATTATTAAGATTGTCGCTCTATTTTTATAAACGTTTATTAAATTATAAAAATATGAACGATCATCTTCAGTCCATGTAAATAAAATTGTCAAAAAAACTCCTCTATTAGAAGATATTTTTTTCTCTGCCCTCTATACAAGCGTTTAAAAGTGACAGCTAATTAATTTCAGCAGCTTTCCGTAACACTATGCATATTAATTGGAAATAGAATTTATATATTATTGGAATATGTTAAATAAACCTTAAAGTTGGAATTTCGACTGTTTTTGTTTTAAAGTTAATAATGACCGATAACTAGAATAGCAATTAGCATAAAGTACTGGTAAAACGCTGAGGTTTTGATATGTATAATGGCGCATGTAGAGCCTTATGAATGAGAAGAGCGGGAGGCAATTAACCGCCGCGCAGAGACTTCCGGCGAGAGAGAGAGAAATGTTGCTGCTCGATATATGTGCGCGCGCGTTCCTTTATATATAAAGTAATTTAATTTCACGCTCGTGTATTAATTCAGTTCTGATCTATTGTGCTCGCGATAGAAATCGTGCGCTTGTAATTGTGTAAAACGATTCTCCTGCAGCAATAACCGAGCGAGACTATTTCGTTAACGGACGCACGCAATTATGGTGTCCAGATGAGAATCATAATTTTCAGGTAATCAAAAGGAGTCGTATATAAATTGTGAATTGTAATCTCAGCTCTTCTTTGAATCTACGAACCGGGGGGGGGGAGGGGTGGTTATTCTATGCTGTAATTTTAATCGAATCAGTTCTGCATGCTATTTAACGGCAGTGGAAGGCAGTGCAGTGTCGAGATATGCAATGTGGACGAATTTTATGGAACGTTTAATTAGCGACTAATAATGTCCCGACGTGTACGTGATAATTAAAAATCGCCATCAGCTCTGAAATATATATATATCTTTAGAGAAGAGGAGATTTAATGAATTATAATATTCATAAATTTTCGCAGGCAATAATATGTCGTCCACGATGAATCCGAATATTCAAAGTTGATATAAATTTTATTGCACAATAATGTACGTTCTGACCTGCGATAAATTTTATTTTGGTCCATAGAGAACTGACAACTCTTGCGCGCGATAAAATTTGTACAAAAGCAGCCATTTTATATCTTCTTGTCCTTTATATTATTATATTCTTGAAAAACTTGTTTCTATAAAATGTTTATATTTTTTACGCATATATTGCACTTAAATATGTATGCAACGCGATTCAATATTTCAATTCTGTAACAAAACATTTTATTTTGCAACTCACTCACAATTTTATTGGAGTTTCAATTGCATTTCTTTCAAAAGTTTACAACCTATTCTGCAACATATTCTTATTTTTTTCCGCAGAAAAAAGTCTCAATGACACCTATGTCATCATCTCGCTTGCTATTTCCAAGAGTCATGGCCACTTCCTCAGCATTTTTTACGTGCCATGGCATTAATCAAATTCCCCTTGCTCTCTGGAGAGATCTCTTAGACGTTTCCTCATTGCGTGTAACGTGTTGGTCTCAACATGTGTCGGTTTATACATCGAGAAAACGCATATTTCTTTTGTTTGACTTATGAAATGCTTTTCATGCTACGGAACAACGATTCTTGATTATAGACTTGAATCGGAGCAATATTTTCCTAATTCATTTTTCGTTAAAATAAGCAATTCTTCATAATTTCCATCATATATTTCGTGACACATGTACAGAATATTATGTACATTATTTGGAAAAATTATCTCGAAGAATCGTAAAAACTATCATGAAAAATAAGATATAATATAATAAAATTTATCCGAAAAATCACAAAAATTATTGTGAAAAATAGGATATAATATAATGGAATTTATCCGAATCTATAAATCCTTTTGATAAAATGTAAACCTTTTTTTTTTAAATCGTCTTGAATATTTTAAAATATCTGACGCTCGACGATATATATTAACATTTAGGATTTATTAATATCACGACTCATTGCCATGTCGATGTCAATCGCTCTTTCTAGCTACCCGTTTGAATTTTGAAGCTTTGAGAGACGCTGGCCAAAGCGAAGCGCGATAATCAATCGATCTTGCGCGCGAAAAATTTCATATAGATTTCACGGAGAATTATACGACGTCCATAACGAGAATGGAACCTGTCGAGAGCACAGCCAGGAATTTCACCGTGTTCATCCTCCGCGCGAGGACCATTTAATAAGAATAAAATTACATAATACCTTGCTGTCGTCGTGAAACGATCTCTCAATCCGATTCGCGATGATCGAGACCATTCGGCGAGCGGTACATAAAGCGAAATCGGAGTCTATATCCGGAATATATTGGTATCTGTCGATCGTAAACCAGTTATCCGTTCGCGAGCACGACTTCCTGTCCTCCACACATTTCACATACTCCGCAAAAAGCGCGTTCCGTGCGAAAGATACGCGGTGATATATTCTAATAGGAACCGGAATTTCTCGGGTTCCTCGTCGTGTCGTCCACGATCACCCCCTTGGGTTGAACGGCGTGGTGGTTCTTTTCCTGCAGATGTCTTAATTCGCCGTCTGGGGTACGTAGGGGGGCATATAGGGCCCCGTGAGGATATACTGCACCGCCACGACCATCAACTGCGGCGCACTCCATCTGATGATGTATGCGCTTCCTGAAACAGAAATGCATTTCGCGTGTTATTCTCGGCGCACGTTATGCACGAGGCTTCTACGTGCGCGAATTTATGTATACGGGGTGTCTCGCGATACCTTGCGAAACTGTATGTTAAATTAATGGAGACTGTTTCCCCAGGAGAATCATCGATAGCCTTTTAATCAAAAATTTATGGATATTTATATTCTGGCAAGCTTTGCAACTGCTTACTTTGAGGTTTCCATTAAGAAGAGCTACCAGGAAATCCACGCAAAATACGGAAATAAGGATATCTTGCGAGAATAATACACCCTGTATATATTAGATGATCCACCTGAGACTGCAACCATTCTTCTTCGTGGAGAGAAACGTGGGTGACTCGCTATGGAAATGTCGTTTCGACCGTTTAACATCCTCGCTTCTGCATTCATTCTCACCTATCTGCTTTAAGTCAAGAAAACTCGCGAGCTTCTTACGTCATTTTTCAAAACAGTATCTTCTTTATTGCAAATTTTCGTGCGACAGGAATGTTTCCGCTCTTTCCTCGCGTCGATTTGAATTTCTGATCAGAGACTTCCTCCCCGTCACCCCATCGAGAACCACCAATATTCCTTATTGATCGTTCCATTTTTGCCATCCACGTTTCAATACACATATATATATATATATAACGACACCTTGGGAAAAATCTATAATTCTATGACTAAAATATAACAGACGGAGAAATTTTCTAGCATATTTGTCACGTATTGACAGGTAAAAAAATCGGAGTCAATGTGGAATATGGAATATAAGGGTAATAATAAAATCGATATCTGTTCTTGGATTGAATTTTTCTTAATTGTAAGTCCATCTGACTTAAAATTTATTCTTGAAAACAATATTTATTGCATAAAATCAACCGAATGTAATAAATAAAAATGAAGATTCATAATGTGATTAGTCAAAGATTAATCATAAACATTTATAAATTATAATGAATTATACATATTTAATAAAAGCGTCACTAGCGTTCTCCGTCGTGGAGTTAATAAGTCGCATGTGCGTCATCTATTTTCATTTGAAAGCCGACCGAACCGAAATGTCATCTACGCGAACCGTGTACTTGGAAAATATGTTGGTCGTAGAATACGTCGGTGTCACTCGTCGGTACGATTTGCATATCTACCTCTCTACATTCATTTACATGCCGGTTGCACGAAAAGACTATTCCTGCTACCGTAATATCATAACATTAACGCCTCGTGTAGGACGTTAACGCTATTCAAGAAGCACACATATATAACGTCTTATCGCGAAGTCAGCTGGAAGTGCGCTGTAAAATGTATTTTCCAGACGATACTTGTGTGTGAATCTCCCGCGTTAATCTCCCTGCGACTGCAATTAGGCTGTAAAACAACGAGCGCAATCGCTCGAAGATGTATTATTAAGTTGCCAACTAATTTATACCGGGAACGCACTCGAGGAATCAATAGAGCGTCGCTAATAGCTCGCAGCACCAGAGGGAGTTTACGATAAATCAGATTAATCAGCTCGATACGTGTCGTTAATTAATCACGCGCCATATCCCGAATTAGATTCTGACATGTAGATTTATATCGACAAATATAACAGCTCGTGTGAGGACGTATTTTTAAGCGACTATTAAATATCTATTCGCCGAATCGAATTGACGGTCCCCGATCCGAGTTTGCATCTCGTGTCCCGCAAGTAGTAGTAAATCGGACATTGAAAAATCTCGTTAAAGCATTACGCGCATGTTATAAATATCCGTCTTGAATCGCCCATATCTCGCTTAAACTCATTATATTTCGTAAATTTGATTTATACCGCTTTTACAGAGAGTAAACCGCTCGCTTAATCTCTCCTCCCGCAGCCAGAAATCTGACCGTTTTTATACAAAGCTCGTTATCTCGGTAATTACGTGGCGGGAGAAGGGTAGAAACGGCGGCTGGAAATTGGTCGCGCGAAACTTTAAATCCCAGTTTCGAAATTTCACGGTCTATATTTTCGCGCGATAGCTTTCGACCGGGTTGCCGGCGTCGTTTGTGAGAGAAAACTATATGCATCCTCCGCCCCCTCCCCCCTCCTCCTCTTCCCCCTCGCTACGAACGGGAGAAATGACGAGGGAGCGCGAAGCGGAGCTGAAGGCTTCTGGATAAGCGGCAGAGACCGGGAGTTTCCAACGGAACTTTTCGCCCCAAAATCCCTCGGGTGTGTCTCGAGTGCCATCCCTGATCGTGGCCCCAGCCAAGCGGAACTGCAGCCGAGAGATCTCTTTGGTTTTTCGATAGACATGCGCCATCGGGATGCACCGATGCGTTCGTCGGGATATTGCGCAACGCCATCCGGGATTATCCGAAATGCCTTTCGAGTTCCAGACGTAACTCCCGCGCGATTAATCGTAAAGAATCGGTTAGAATGTCGTTTTCGACTGTGAATGCGATTATTGTGCGCGCCGATATCTCGTAAATAAATTCTACGGGGGAAAAATGAAAGGAAAAAATAGACAAATCGAAACATCGCACATTTGATTAAAAAAAAAAAAAAAATCAAATCTTTGATACTTTTAAACTCGCTATTCATAAATAAAATTACTAAATCTAGAGCGTATTACAAGAGATAACGTTATATCAAAGAAATATATTTATACATGATTCATAAAGTGCCAATTCACACATTACATGTTTACAGCATGCTTTCAGCCGCGGGGAGAATCGCTGCGAGCCGAATCAGATTTTACGGCAAGAAATCGTGAAATATACTCGAGAACACGTATAAATAAAATAGCAAATGATGCGCAAAATGTACCTTACAAATGCAATATCGCGGTGTCACAGTTGTCAGTGTGTACACAATATCTACAAAAGCTCCCCCGCAAATAACGTTTACACATTTATCCGCGGAGGAATATCGCTATCTGCTCTCATATGCGTCGTTTCCATTGTTACCGTAGCAAGTCAATAATGTAGTCGGGGCGGTTCTTGAAAGCAAGCCGCGCCACGTGGACAATCTCAAATTGATCCCGGAAAAAGGATGAAAGAGAGACGTTCTCCCGGACGTTTCCATAAGATTTTATTTACGTTGCCGCCTGATTTATCGTCGATCCAGCTCCCACGCATTCGCGCGGCCAACCACTATATTTTCCCTACGAATCGCATGGAAGTGCATACTGGAAAATATATATCGGTCGTTGCAACGCGCACCCGTAGATGCAACGGGAGGGTAGGTATGGGAGACCGCCTACAGGCTTCTATCGTGGACACGGCGCGGTATAACAGATTACTCCCTATCACGTCCAATATGTCAAGCCGCGCGGACGACGAGGAGTCAAGCATTATATTGCAAAATAAAATGGTTCGCGTGCAACGTCCTGGTGAACACACAACAGCCATGCCGGCGTAAAATATCATCGGCCGGGAACATGATGCACGTATTAGTGGCACTTTCGTTCAAGAATTATGCGTTTTTCATATTGTACGCCGCGTATTTGTCGTGGAGTGCAAAATAGGACTCGATGCCAGCAACGCCAATCGTTGCTGACTGGCAGAGGCGAATCTCGAAGACTCGGCTAAATCGAAAAGCACGCACTGGTGAATTTTAATGCGGCACATATTGACAGGTGTCGCATGGCAAGCAAGAGATGGAATATCTTGAGCGATACGGTTTCGCTTACGCGAGGATGATCGATGTGAGCAAAGCTCCATTGTTTCTCAAACACAATGTTTGGTAACATTTACGAGTAAATTTTCCCTTCCCATCGGCAAATATCAGATATTTTGCAATCTGGAATGTTTTAGGTGTTAATTGCAATATTTTGTTACATCGTTTGAACCCCGGTTATATTAAAATTTTAAATAATATGTGTATTATCCATAAAGTATCGTTCACTCGCCAAGTATGATTGTGTTACAATTTAATATTTGCGAATATTTATGCACACGTGATTAATTGTTGTACGATATATTTGTTGTTACTATTTATGCGGGCACGAAATCGCCTTCGTTGCGTTATCAATCTATTTTTCTCGGCGCCGCTGTTGGACTATCTGCTTTAAGAGATGTGTCAGGGTTGATATAATGTTCGACGAGTGCGGAAATGAGGTCGAAGGGAATAAGGAGGTTATTGAGTTAGCGGTGTATATCGCACTAGAAAGAACTCTCTTGGTGAATTTAAGACGGTTAAAGTTGTCGCGGCCCATCTTCGCAACGGCTTGTACATTCACACGTATGACACATTTCAGGGTTTGATATAAAAGAGCCATAAAACAAATTTGTTAAAAAATATTCACCTGAGAGCTAATGATACTGCAAATGGCTGCGCCGCTTATTAACATGTATGTTTATGATCAGGGCGAAACGAACGTTATATTTATTATTTGTTCACTTGCTTTAAAGGCCATGCTGTAATTTGTACACTCGCATTACGCGAAAATGCATCGTAAATGGAAGTAAACGAGTAAACAAGCCGCAAGCGACAGCACGGTGACGATAATAAAATTTCGGCTACCAGAGACCGGACGGCATTAATTTTCAATTTAATCGTATGCCATTAAATTACCGTAATCCGACGACAGCGAGACCGCCCGCACAAGGGGGTCGCTGCGGGTTTTGCTTTCGCAGAACGATCGCGAATTCGCTAAACACGAACCAAGTGAATTCATCTACGTCACAGATTAAGCCGAGATATCTGCGGGTGCTACGTGCAATCGGTGACGTTTTAACGGCTGCTCGAGAGATCAAGATATATATTCGGTTCGTTTCTTCGTCTTTTTCCTCTCGCATCCCCCAAGGTGTCTTTAGTCTTTCCTCCGACGTGGCGCGTATCAACCGCGCATTCATTTATCAACCCGGGAACTCTGTCGCCCCCGTTCTGTTCGTATCGAGTGTGTGTATGTGTATGCGGCAAAGATACTTAAAGACGGCATTTATATGTAGGTCGATCCCCCCACGCACGAGAAGGTTAGGACCATTTGCGTCTTGGGAAATCGGAGCGAAGATACTCGACAGTTCCCTTGACTGACCCCCTTACAACGAGAGCAAATTGCTAGAAAGCGAGACGGCATCCCTTATTTTTGACACGTTCGCACGTATGTATTTACATGTACGATAGTTATGAAAATGTCAGATGGCATACACTTATATTTCTCTCACTATATATTAAATATAATATTTAAAATATTAATATATTAAAGAAGAAAGTTTCTTAAATATAATATTTAAAATATATTAAAATATTAAAATTATATTAAAATGTGTGGCATATATTTATATTTCTCTGACAATATATTAAATATAATATTTAAATAAATTAAAATATTAATATATTAAGGAAGAAAGTTCCTTAAATATAATATTTAAAATATATTAAAATATTAAAATTATATTAAAATGTGTGGCATATATTTATATTTCTCTGACAATATATTAAATATAATATTTAAATAAATTAAAATATTAATATAGTAAGGAAGAAAGTTCCTTAAATATAATATTTAAAAAAATTAAAATATTAAAATTATATTAAAATGTATGGCATATATTTATATTTCTCTGACAATATATTAAATATAATATTTAAATAAATTAAAATATTAATATATTAAGGAAGAAATTTCCTCAAATATAATATTTAAAATATATTAATATTTAAAAAATATATATTAAATATAATATTTAAATATAAAATTTAAAATATTAGTCATACGATATTAAAAAAATCCAACAGTGAAATATCACGAAAATTATAGAATGTAAAGACAATCCATTCAATAATCATATTTTAAATGTATTAATATTCTCCTTTTTCTTATAAATGTTTGTCGAAAGCCTCGTATGTGCTGTGTACAATACTTTGATACATTAAATGTCCATGTCGCAGGCACGTTTCGAGCATACAGATAAAATCCAATAATATCGACACGCCAATATGGCGCAAACAATGCAATTAGTCGCGCCGTGACACGTTAACTTCACTGACAGACTGAAAAATATCGCTCGAAGAACGCATGTGTCGTACGATCGAACAGTTGCGAATTTATTATATACGAGATGTCTTACAATTAGTGACGGGGTAGTTTAATTTTCCAACATTTCGAATGCATATTAGCGCAAACGACGCTATATATATTTCATGCGACGATCGTCAGCTGTATCGCGCGTTGTACCTTAACAAGTTCCATTCGTGATAATTTGTAATGAGGAAGACTAATATCTCTTGGGCTCATGCGTCGGCCACACGTTCATTCATCACGTCCGTATGGGTGATTAAGTGCCGCATTTGTACAGCATAAGCGTCCACATTATGATTAGAAAGAACAAATGTTCCCACCTGTTTAATAGCTCTGCATGTTCTTGAATAAACTTGGACTGTTTTGCACAGTTCAAATAACTGCGCGCACTACGTCAAAGTCAAATTGTAATATCCCGCATATATTTTTTCTTGGAAATGTACATTTTCGACATATTTACAAATCTCTTTCGCAAACAAAAATGCGTCCGATATTTACGTAATTTATATCGCGAAAACAATAGATATAAAATATATATCTCTCGCACGAACGCAGGTTATAGATTTATACTCAAATTTAATAATTCTGAATCGTTTTGGAATTTCATAGATCAAAAATATATTCGCTTATTATTATATTTATTATATGAAGTGCATAGTTCCTCGCGAACCCAGGCCAGCACCAAGAAACACGCCGGACTGATAAAAATATTTTCGTTTCTTTCGACTTGCACCTCTCTCGTGTACTCAGTCGTGTGTCAAGAATCGGCAGACGACGTGCTCGCGAGGCGAATCGAGGCGAACCGGAAAATTTCACGGTGGTATTTTTTTCGCGTCCTTGATCGCCACTTTGATGCCGGAAGAAAAAGGAAGATGCCGCGGCGGAAAGGCATTTTTCCGCCTTGTTGAGGGCAAACTTGAGGAAGAGGCAGAACGTGGAAGCTCGAGGAAGGGAGGAAAATGTAGGCGGACCGGACAGAACGCAGCAAGGAAGAGGGTGAATCGTCGTCGCATGCATGTTTCTACGGCCGCTTCACGCTGCGATTATTCGCAAAGTGCACTTAACTCGGAACGAACGGAATAGAACGAGCAGGCCTGCACTTTTATACCACTCGACTGCCTTTTACGAGGGTTAAACAATCGACGTACTATTCTCGCGTATAAAATACGTTATAATTTCCCATGTGAGCAAAAAAAATGTTTCTTTTCTTCTTCCATATTCAGGTTACTATTTACATAAACGATTGCGAGAGGAGACTCCCTGCGAGTTCTGAAATTTTCAGGTCCTTGAAATATTCGCCGGACAAATTTCCATGTTAACCATCATTAAGCGAAGCGACGCTAATACAATAAAATGAGCGATCTGTCTAACCATATCGTATCGTCGTCTACCATCTATTCTAAAGAGCGTCGGGGATACATGAATTATGGAAAACTATATTTTTGTAGCGAGAGAAGAAAAATTGGGTGGCGTGTAAAAAGATGAGATTTAAAGTTCACGACATATTTTATTCATCGAATAATTTTCCCCGCTCGTTTTACAAAAAAGTGTCTCGTGGCAACGCGATTCTTCTGGCAGAGTGCTCTTGCGGCTTATACTGACGCAACCAAGACGCAAGGACGTTAACGCTTCGTCCTTACCCCCGATGCCTGCTCGCAAACTCGCGACGGCACGTAACAAAATTTGCCCCCTCGTTTCTTCGAGCAGACGCGACGCGAGACGACGCGACTCGGCTCGTTTGACGTTACGCTCTCGTTGCCGCACCGCGTAATTCTTGTTTGATGCGGAAACGCGATCCTTCAGCCGAGGCCGCTCGAAATCGCTCGGTTGCGCCGTGCATTGCATACGCGCTGCGCAAATATGCAAGCGCATTATGACCGTTGATACTAGCGACGGTATCAATCCTCCCTCTCTCTAATTCCGCGCTCCCTATCCCGATGCACATACATACCCTCGCACGTACTCCGAGAATGCCGCTTTAATTAGTTATGAAATTCCGCTTACGAGCGATAGAATAAGAGAGAAATAACGCGGTAATCACGAAGCGAATAATTTAAACGTGGCTGCTTTAAGATCTCGTTGGGCTTAAAATACGACGTTGCTTCGTCATCGAATAAGTGTAGGTGTATTGATTGCATCAATTCGTAACGAAATGCGCGTAGTTTTCATCGATTAACTTGCTGGCCTCTGTTTTGCTATTGTTCCTTGCAGTAGATGGTGACACGATGTGGCCCGACAGATCGGAAATTTGCTTATCGGCATCCAAGCAGATATTGCATTTATAATAAATATACAAATTTCATGTATTTCGCTGGTTTATGATCTCGAAGGCAATAAATAATTTGATTTATAATCAACGATTTACAAAAATGACACTAGTTTACAGCCAAAAATTATTTTATACCAGCCAAGGTGGTTTTTATAAATCTTTGGGCGCTGAAAATGATGCCGCAAATCAAATTTCATCAGCACGTCAAGCTTCCAAAATAATTGAGGTTTAATGTGTAAAAAGTTACTTTTTTGTGATATATGAGATTTTTTTGTAAAAATGATTGACGTTATCTGAAAATTCTAAATGTCATAAATGTATTATTCATCCCCTATAAAGTGCATTTTTTTATTTCGATATCTTAGTTTTTAGATATGCCATGAAAGATTAAAGAAGTAGCTGGGGAATATTTGCCATTTCTCTGTATTTAAATCTTTCATAACATGACTAAAAAATAAGATATCGAAATAAAAAAATGCATTTTATAGAGGATGAATAATACATTTATGACTTTTGATCAGAATTTCAAGAAAACATTGATCTCTTTTACAAAAAAAAAAAATTTAATATCGCAAAACAAGCAATTTTTTGTATCTTAAATCTCAATTATTTCGGAAACCTAACGTGCTGGTGAAAATTGGTTTGCGGCATCATTTTCAGCACCCAAAGATTTATAAAAACCACCCTCTTGTCTGGTTCAAAATAATTAAACAAATATTTTTTTGTAAATTACTGTAATTGAAGGAAATTATCACATCTATTATTCACGACAACACGATCGTCTCATGAATAAACGAAAGAGCTTTTCCACTTCCTAACGCTGTATAATCAATTGTAATTAATTAATTGCGATTGCAATTAGCTACTAATCGGCGGAATTATATTAACGGTAATGCGGAAAAGTAGTTAATGTAGAATGGCTCCCGTGCCGTTCTCCAGTCTCGTTCGATTAATCGCAACATTATACACGCTTCGATAGGTCGCTGATGGACGCGCGTGCCAGCTAAGGGCTTTACTACATCTAATAGATTTGTTATGGTATCAGGAGCATCTCGTAGCTCTTAGCCGCGTCCGTAATAGCCGTACTCACCGTATTCGGCTACTTCGGTACTCGCGAAATGAACATGGTTGATGCAGGCTGCACTATTGCTGCACCGATCGTTGCTCGCGCGTATTCGACAATGTTGTTAGCAGAAAGTCGAAGGTAATGTAGCGTGATCTTTCACTCGCGAGACTTATTGTAATCAACTTTGCACGGCTCGTACTTGGCATCTTTTACTGCGCGACATTAACGTACCCATCAGGTACCTCCCTGTTGAACATTTCGTCAAAAATAGCAGGCATAACGATTTAAGAAGCCGTACGGCAAATGTCACATGGGAAAGTGCTCGGAAATATTCAGAAGACGCACAAGACGGAGATTTTAAAAATTCATGCATAATATTGCATATTTTACAGGGTGTATACAACATTTAGATGTACGCGTCCCTGTTTTCGAGAAATTCTGCTAAATTTTTAAGCATCGTCAAATAAATATGATTCGGTACGTTTTTTCGATACATCTGCCTTTATCAAATGAGAAAAATATATGTTATTTGTATCATATATTAATAATTTTTCATATTTAATGTACGATATGACACAGTCTCTTTTTTCTCATCTCGCTTATATTTCTCCTACGATTTCGTCCTCCGCAAATTGAAGAAAATCTGACGTGTAAAGTCGTTACGCCGCGGGTACTTCCTTGTAACTTCTCCGACGATACGCCCATCAATTAACATTGCATCCGAGCGACTGGAAACTTGCCGGCGTATCGCGGAAAAGCCGTTACCGCAAGAGTCACATAACGGCCGAGGGGCTTCTCGGCTCTATCATAAACAGGACTGTCTCGGGAACTTTGCGCGCCCGGGGACCGTCTTCGTAAGTAAGTACATTAGCATAGTATTCGCTACGTTGCAATTTACTGCATTAAACGTACGTCGGAAAAGGGACGGGATGCGCGACAATCGAGATGCATTTACAGATGCACTCGCGACTAAAGATGTAGAGTCTCGTTTTTTCGAGATCAACGATCTTGCGCTAGTCCATCAGCGTACAAGTGACTGCAAAAATCGTGACCTTTCCGCTGAATACATTAAAACACTCTAAGATCTTCATTATCGTTCAAACAGAGAACGTATCTTAATTTTAATCTCCATAATATGCGATCAATAGCAATATAAATTAAATATAAAATATAAATTAAATATATAAATTATTAAATATATAAATATTAAATATATTGAATAATAATATTAAATATATAAATATAAATTAACTATAAAATGAAATTGAAAATGATGTATATAAATTTGAGAATTTTTAACAGAATTTTTATGTGACATATAAGAATGAAAATGGCAGCTAAATAAAATAATAAAATGAAATAACAGCTGAAAATAACAGTTAAATAAAATAATAACAAATAAATAAAATAAATTATCTAAATAAAATAATTTAATAAAAGGATTACTTTTCTATTTTCAAACACAGTTGAATATTTTAAAAATAAGAAATTCTACTTATTTTTAGCACGAATAAATCGTAATTGTATAAATTGTTTACTTTGATATTTACGTAATAACGGTAATCATATAATAATACAATCGAATATGGATTTATATTATTAAGTGCGGCAATATATAATATCGATATGATTGGTCAAAGCGTTATTTGTTATACGCAATTAAGATATTATTTATAATTATTAACCATTAGTGCCGTTGCAATAAGTTGAATAATACGAAACTTGAATTTACAATGATTTTAAATCGGTTGCGTTAACGTAAAATATAGTTTTAAGTATCAAGACAATTGTATTTAACTCTATCATTTTATCTCTATTGATTACTTTTTGATACAGGTTGCAATAAAAGAGAAAAGAGACGGTGCCAATAATTATATTAGACCGATGCCATAAATGATCGAACAATTGTTCATGAAACATGAATACAACTCGGTCAGTCGGTCGTCATTTATCGTTCAGACACTATAATTGTCTGTTTGAGTTACAAGATATATTATCGGGGAAAAACCATCACCATTTCCCGGTCAGGAATGATTTTACATTAACGGGATTGCAACGTTAATATTTGATGAAAGGCAGCCGCGACTCTGTAATTCTGCATAATTGAGAATCCAACATCGTACCGTAACTATGCTGCAGATCAGCTCGTGCGCGCGCGCGGTATACATATGTATTAATAATCAATCGGCGAAAAATCGGGATTCGCGCTTCGATCAATGGAAGCATCATGCCATCGCCAAATATATATTTCCGCATTTCATTTCCCTTACATTCCATAATGCATTCGCGAATGCGCTTGCTCCGAAACGTTGGAAATTTTCTCATTATTGTGTTTTCGTAGCTTAATTAGTATAATTAGTTGATTAATTAATATTTTTAAATTATCGACGACAAATCAAAATAATATTCGAATATAAAATTCTCGGCTTATATCATTTTGTGGAACAGAGAGAGAAACAGAAAAAGAGAGAGAGATAAAGGTAAAAAACAATATTTCACATTCTGGATAAAAGTATAATTTTCAAATGATATATGTATATTTTGCAATCTTTCTTTAAAAAATTATCTGTGTAATAATATGGTTTCTGCCATTTGGGATTATCTCTATGCTTAATATTGTATGCACAAATACTGCTCAAAAAAAGTAATTACAGTGCTTTTGTCATATCGTAAATCGACTCGGTGCAATGAATATTAAATTCCTTTTACGATCAAATATAAAAAGTGCATTCGGTGTGCACAATTTACAAAGGATTTTATCACGTGTCCTTTATAATCGCAAATATATCGCAAAAATAGTGTTCAGCCCTTCATATATGTACATTTTGTACATATTGATATATAACGTTTTAGAATTTTCCGATTATTCTGCAGTTTTGTAAAAATATACCAATCGATATGGGCGCAAAAAAAGATTGTATTATATCGATATTTTTGTAGCGGTCGAGCGAGTGATATTTCACAATTCGCAATATGAAGAAGCACGAATCCCCAAAGTTCAACAAATTTGACGAGATCAAATATTTTTATTTCGGATTCGACATGGAAAATGTGCGATGAGAAATATGTCTGAACACGAAAATAAGATATCTAGAACGTGCGGCACGTGAAGTGAAAGCATAAGGATCAGTGAAATATGAAGCGTACGACGAGAATGATACGTGGAATCTATTGAAATCCCTGATCTTAATTTCAGTAAGAACTTGTTTTCGACTCGAGATACAGTTATTGTTATTAAATATGCACTCCTTGTAAAATTTTGAAAATTTTCTCCCTGTAAAATTTAGAATTTCTTTTCCGCAATATCGGTCCACGTTATTTCTGGCTTTATGAGCTTTCCAATTTCAGCCAGCTTGCTGCAAACGTAATGCAAAAATCGAGGCCGATATTATTGGCGGTGGGCATTTCTTTGACGAGATCGAGAGCGGTCGAGCAGAAGGAAAGAAAATGATCGGTCGGAAAAGAAAGAGAGAAGGAGTGGTAGCCCCGTTTTCTACTACATTTACCTTTCCCTCGATCCCGTCCTCCTCCGAGCCCCCATTGATTTTATTCCAAGCTTCCGCGTGCTTTTCCCTCATATTGACGTATTCGTAGAACAACCGGAACGTTTCACGGGAAAATTGCACGCGAGGCACGACAGTCAAAATATCCAAAAGAGCTCGATTGTGACAGTATGAGAAGAGAGAAGGAAGGTCTCTCGGAGAGCGAGGAGGGAAGAAGGCCAAGAGAGAGAGAGAGAGGATGATGAAGTCGTCGTTTATGCTTTATATCCTATGCATGAAAATTTCGGATCCCGAGAGTCGCTGTTATTGCGATGGGCGAAGAAAGGAGATCCTCGACTCTCGTCTGGCGTGTGCGAGCTTACATTCTTTATGGATACAGATAGCGCCGGAACTCCCGGAAACCACGGTTATACCCGCGGTACGCGGCTTACATCGTGTTAAGCTCGAGTGGGGGAGGGAGAAGATTGAAGGGAGAGCCGAAGGTACGCTTCGCACACGCGCCGAGTATGCAAAAGATGCGAAGGGAATAAAAAAAAGGGACAGGTTTTTCCCTCTTCTTCCCCTCCTGCCCCTCCGAGCGCGGACGAAGATGTATGTCTCGTCGACGATTGCTCCTGGCGACACCGGGCGTATTGTGTGATTTGCGTAGGAATCCGAATTTGAGGTATCGTCGAACAGAATGCAAGGGATGCTTTTATCATGCGCTAGAAAAATGGAGCCCGATTACCTCGAGAATAATGTAAATTGACGTGATAAATCTTGCACTTTTCTCCGCGAGAATACGAAAGATGGATAGAGAGCGTTTTACGCGATCCAGTTACAAGCTCTAAATACGTAAGAAAACGATTGTATTGTAATGTATATTAACAGGATAGTCACTTACTGACAGAATATTATAGAGAGGGTATACAGAAAAAAATAAGTGTCAAATCAAAACTTATGTACTTAAAATAACGCGTTTATTGTTTCGTTGTATATACGCAACAATTTATAATCTTCTTAGAAGAATTTAGTAATTTTAAATTTCCACAATATTATAGTCTCATTTTAATATTGTAATTGTCACCTCAAGAATATATAATTATTTAATTCTACTTTAAGAAAATTATAATCTTTGATTTAAAAATGTTATTTTCTATCTAACATTGTTTCTTTTCCATTCGAGATAATTAAATCTTAAATAATAAGAATATAATTTTCTTGATTGAACTATATAAAATGGCTTCATTCAAGTAAGCAATTATATTTTTCTTTAATTAACGGAATATAATCTCAAGATTTTCATGTTAAAACTAAATATATTTTCAAAATACGAACGCCTTTTTTTCTGTATAATTTTTTCTCTACGGAAATTCCTTCCTGAATTTGACGCGTAATATTTTATTAACGCGGAAAACTTTCTGAACGGATGTATAAATTTAATAATTTACTATGATGGATGAAGATATAATCAATTTCTCGTATATTCTAAAAAAAAATGCACATGCTCTCTTTGCATATTTTAAAATTACACTTTCCGCGACGATTCATCAAGTTGCGGAAAACAAAAGCAAAATCAGTGCTCTTAATATATTTTGTTGCAAATGCATTTAATAAATAATATATGATAGAAATATGAGTGACGGCTGGAAATCCGTGCGTTTCTGATTCAAAAGAGCGAATATTAACACGTATGACGGTATAATTTATTGCCTAGCGAGCGCGACGCAAATATCCCTATTGTTTTCACTGTTTAACGATCAAAATCGCTAAAATTTAGCTGGAATTTTAATTAAAATCGGGACATACCACGTTTATTATAATGGACCGTAATACATTGATAATAAACAGCTGTTTCCGTCCAGTGAAATGTACAGATATAAATAGCTGCATACAAAAGAAAAAGAATCTAAACAACATCTTTCGGATCACTTATTTAGTTGCATTTTCGGTTCAGACATCACCCCCTCTCTCCGTCATCTTTCTCAAATTTAGAATTCGCGCGAATAGAAAAATTCCTTCTCCGAAAATTCTATAACTATTACATAACCATTATATAACTATTACATAACTATTATGTAACGTTCGATTCGAGGGTGAAATTCGATCCACATTTTTATATTCCATCCAACGCTCCGCGATCGTTTACAACGCGTGCATACATGATGCGTGCGCTTAATCACGCGGCAGATGGGCGTCCTATTTGAAGCATTCAAAAGATTTGGCGCCACGCCGGATATTACGTGCCGACTCGAGCGTGTTACATCGCGGATTACGCTTTTCGTATATTTTCAGTTATCAATCCGCGAAACGACGTGTAATCTCGCTCGATAAAGCGGACGGATTTTAATTTTAAAGCACGCGGCGGATCAGCGTGAAAAGGGAATAGCGCTGTGCGAAACATTAATTCCAAGAATGAATATCGCGTCCCAATAGCGGTAACAACAAACCGCGTAGGAGATTAATCTTTGCGCATGGGGGAAAAAAAATTGGATCTCTCGCCGAAAATTAAAATCTTCTTCCGGACAGACGTTCCTCATCGTTAAATGTACGCATGCAAGAGCAACGCGTCGCGTTACAAAGACTCATCCGCGACTCTCTACGACTTGATATCGTCGCGAAACGTCGCATGTGTCGCATCGTTTTTCGACGAATTACCTTAGTGCTACGCCTAATTACATCACGACACACGGTCCCTCGCATGCCGACACGAAAGGAACTCCTTCGTTGGACAAATGACAAAAATAAAAGCGTAGGAGCGGAACGGAAGAGCGGGAGGAGGAGAGAGAGGGGAGGATTTTCCTCCCTTTTCTACCCTCTTATGTGTAATTGCACGCGAAGCGGCGCAGTAACACATGTGGGACAAGAAGAAGAGTAATGGAGCGTTTGTGTCGCCGTTTTTACAGGCTTGACTCGTACACGTAGTCCGAAAACAAAAAGGATGGCGGAGCGAAAAAACCGGGCGAACTGGTGCGCGTAAAAGGTACGCCCGCATCGTGACGTCAACCTTAAGCTCCCTCGCCGAATGTTGGAGCAATGACACGGGACAAAACGTTTCCGGAGGACAAACGGACCGTGATATCGCGAATGCCGAGTTCCTGATTAAATCGTGTTACCGGGAAGACAGACATGTTTGGACGAAGGTGCGCGGAAATTATTCGGAAAACGAAAAAAGTCGATTATATTTTATGAAGCGACGAGCATAATTCGTTGCGACAATTCTGTAAAATTTTTAGAGGGTTTGTTGCACCACCTCGCGGATTAATTAATCGTATTCAAGAACAAAACGCGAATTAAACTGGAAAAAAATTATCCGCTGCTAAATGCAAAATATATCCCATTTCCTCTGTCGCGTTCGTGATATGAAGGCAAACTGTTTGTTTGCTAAATCATTGTGCGACTATCGTAAATTATGTAATATTCGACTTAGACTCGCGCTTGCATCGGTCGTTATAATCCGACTTTGCGTAATCATAAGTTTACGTTATGGACAGGATCATAATGTATAGAAATAAAGCACGATTCGCTTAATCGGATCTGGTTGTTAATTTTAACGTCTCGAGATCCGATTTAATCTTATAATCGATCACAATTGTACAACTTCTTATTCTATATATTTGCACATGTTACGTAAGCGTACGTTTAAAACACATGTCGTATCATTTTATTCTTTGTTTATTAACACTATATCAGAAATATAAATATATTCTAAACGATACATTCTATCGACATTCTATCGACATTTTTTTCTCAAGCTTCTTTATATGTCGCTTGAGCGGATTGTCGATAAGCCTATCGACGATACCATGCAACAGGTGTATTCTTCTTCGTTTACTGCGAAAAATGATATCGCAGAAAATATGGCAGCATATTTTTGATAGAGGACACGCATTTCGTAAATTTGTATTTGATCGAGTGTTATATCCAAACACGTGGAAGAGGATAATTAAATACATCTAGGAGTGTCATTCGCGATATTGTGCAAACACGTGAAATGCATTTAAAAGCAAAGCGCAGTCGAGTATTTTCTATGCGCTTACTTTTAGAGAAATATTGTTTCTTGCTGTATTTATGTAGGATCGCACATTTATATTGCTTATGCGATTATTATATAATTTCGAAAAATCAGGATTCAACAATTTTAAATAAAATTTTTGGAAACATAAAACGAATTATGTTTTTTGGATGCTCGATATATCGAGGCGAAGCATCAGATATCTATCTCTAGGTGATTCGATAACTCTATCGAGCAACAGGTATTGCATGCTTTTTCCTTCTCGCTAAAATCGTGTTTGGCGAATCGAGTAAACGTACGACGATCGATGATTCATATCGCCCAAGTTTACAATGTTTGCGAAAAAAGCATCACAGACTAGTTTTGCAAAAATTACAAACGAATGTTTATGGAGATTTGTCGGTGCAATTTGCAGCATAAAGGAAGCATTTTATCGAATTATTTTGCGTTCCTTGTAAAGTCATGGAAAATGATATCGGTAAAATTGTCGCGCGGTATGGGTTTTTTGCTTCATGTAATAATAGAGTTGAATGGGAAATTGCCGGAAATAATTCCAGCCAGGACTTGAGCGCATCAGAAAACGCTTTAAATCGCGGTTAAATATTCCATTATCCGTCCATCAGGCCGATCATTCTCATTCCGACGTCGAGATTCGATAACAAATGCATTCGCGCGTACCGTAAATACGGACGTCGAAGTTTTACGCTTTATAACTTGTGTTTGTATGACGTATATTTGTGCGTACGCGTTGTTGATCGATATATATGCGCATAATTTAGCTGTCGAACGGCGCAGCAGGTTTTATAGGCCGCATAAAAGTTCCATGATGGAAGGTTAAAAGCGCTATACCCGATTTTTTTTTTTTTTTTTTTTTTTTTTAGATTCGATCGAAGCAAATGACGTGTGCATCTGCAATAGCGAAAGATGTAACGCCGAATATTTACGAAGCTCTACCGGATATCCTAAATATATATCGCTAAAGGATAAACTATCCTTTTAGTTTTTCACGTAAAAATTCAAAAAGTTTTATATTATATAATTTTTATATAACTTTTTATATTATATAACAATTTATAATTTAAGAAATTGTGAGTCAAATTTATTTGTGTGCTCAAAACAAATGGAAATTATTACAACTATTAGTTAAATAATCTTCCTGCATGTTATCTTGTTGCTAAAAGTAAGATTCAAAGTTTGATTTAATAGGCTTTAAGTCGATGTTGAGTCTCGACGATTAGCTACACGGAGTTTAGAAGCAAAGTTGGGTCCTTTGGGATAGCAAAGGATTTCGCGGGACTTTGGCCGTTTCACGGTTCTTGATCGAAGACTGTTTAAACTCCCAACTTGGCACCTTGTTCTTACGATGTACGATCAGGCGTGAGAACTCGACGAAATGTTTACAAAACCACAGGGTAATCCCAATTCCAACGTCGAGCTCTTCGTGAGAAGAGTAATTTTTCTCAAACTTTGTTTTCAATTATTCAAACAAAATACGAGTCGATTTCAGTTGCATTTACCTTCAATATTATTATCTTATTTTGCATAGAATTGCCATAAATCTGTTTGTTAAATTGCGCAACAAGGGCAAAAAATAATCACAGATAGATATACGGTTGCAGAAGAATGAGCAATTAGTCTCATGGCAAGCTGCGCAATGAAATGGATTACCATTGTATAATATAACGGCTTGATTAACATCGGGCGTTATTAAGTATCCTGTTGGCACACATTTGCAAAATGGTAATGACGACGCGTTACGGATAATTAAACCTCGTAAAAACACAGCTGCGAGATACTCCTCCGTTCCTCGATTTTGCGCATTGAGTCGGGATATTGCGCCGCTTTAACCCGATGATCTCTAGGAAGCCTCCAAAATTACGCGAGCGCCAAAAGAAAATAGCAACCGAAATATTTTCTAACGCAAGAACGACGCGAAAAATTAAGTGTAAAAACGACGAGGCATTTTTCGCTGCATTTTTTTCAAATACTTTTCGTAAAACTGACAACTTATTTCCAGCAAATTCTCCATTTTACTGAAAATAATTATAAACATAATTAGAGAAACTTTATCGTCGAATGCTGCTCGGGATTAATTAAAAGGCAAAACGATAAATCCAACGATTTCCGATATAATTTTCCGTAAACGAGAAGTTGAAGTTGATCGAAATGTTATTTGATCAGGGGGCAAATGATATGCATAAATGCACGTGGATCTCGTTTTAAAAGGCCATCCTCGCAAACGGGAACGGGTATTCCGGAATTCCTCGGAATCGGCAGGGAAACAATGCGGGGCCGCTATTAACGGCGTAAACTGCACGTCAAACGGCGTTATTGAGAGTACTGCAAGCAGGAATTGGAATGAAACTGCATTTGCAAGGAACGCGGGAAAACATACGCCATCCATGCATTCGCAGCGTCCTTAACGGCGGGCTGTTTCTAAATACAGAGGCACCCAAGTTGCTACATACAAAGCGCGCACTTCCGTTACTATGGAACTTTAAAGAACGGACAAGAAGTAATTAAATTCCACTTGCCTCTGGGCACAAACACACGTCCTCGTGGCTCATCGGTGTGCAATTATAAACTGCGTGCGGTAAAAAATATGCGCCAGCGTTACGCGAGGCAAACTTGGAGATTCCATTTATCGTTCGCATAAATATATACTTGCGAAAAATGATATTTTTTAAATAATACGTGATATCGATGACGTACGCGCATGCTTTGTAAAACGTTTAAATAAGGGCCGTTCTAGTGAAATGGTTTTATTGCGAATCATCCACTCTGGAAGCTCTTTTTTATTTTTCCTTCCCTTCTAATCTAATATTCCTGCAATTTTGTTTCGTGCAGCAAAACTCATGACACGCATTGCACGTTTAGTCTCGTTTTATATAGCCAGTCTTGGCGTTGTTAAATCGTCCAATCTGCACAGAACGTAATTTAGAGACTTCCTGCACGAAACAGCTTAATTAAAATCTTCCTTAAAGGATGTTTTGCGTGTACGCGAAGATTCTGAATTAAAGCACTATCGATGCCACAAGATTAATCTCTTCAATACTTTTTGTTTGTATAATATAAAAACCCGTGTATAATTTCGTAATTTTACCAATTACGTTAAAGCGTTTTTTATGGTTAATTAATCGGGCAAACAATTAAGATTTCTTGTCGCAGATAGAGTTAAGAAAACAGAACGAAATTTATTAAATCGTTGTCATAAGCAACTGACTATTAATTAAGAGGAGAATCAGTAAAGGTGTTTTTGAACTTCACAGAATTTTCAGAAAACAATTTTTTGTATGATTATTAGGAATTTTAAAAATAACCATTAATTTCAGAAAGGTATATCACTATGATAGCCGAGTCCTTTTCATGATTAATAAGTAGATAGACCCCTAGGTAGATAAGAATTAATAAAATATTTTCGCTCATTATATTGTTCTGCTATCACATTAACGTTATTTTAGACTATCGATATTGTTCCCAAAGTTAAATATAGCTCATAATAAAACAAATATTATTTTACTATTTGTATTCTATATATTAATGACATGTTCTAGATCCTGGAATAAATATCACGGATACGAATCAATTTTTTTCGGTATCTTCATCTCTGAAGCGATCGGCATTGGATCCAATTTGAAAATAAAAAAATAGAAAAAACAAAATAAAAAAACTGAAACAAATAAAAATTTAGAAAAAAAAACAATAAAAAAATAAAAAAATTTTAAAAATTATAAAATTTCTACAATAATCACAACTTTGACGCGATATAGAGGCTAAGTTTGTAGTAACTAATAGTGTCCTATATATAATTACCTATTTATTATGGTCACCCATATATCAAGAATAATAAAAAATTAATTTTTTCATTATAAGCTCTATTTACCTTGAAAATAATACATGTTGTAATCTAAAATGATATTAATGTGACAGCAGAGCAGTGTAATGAGCGAAAATATTTTATTAGTTCACTTATTAGTCGTGAAAAGGGCTCATGTATTATAATGATATAGCCAGAATAATTAATTTTGGCCTTGTGAAATTATGGCTTATCGAGTTTTTTTCCTTATTTAGTGTTTTTTTAACATTCCTAATAATTATACAATACAAAAGAAAAATTGTTTCTTCAAAAAAATCCTTGAAAATCCTGTGAAGGCCAAAAAATATTCTTAATGATTCTCCTCCTTTGTTTCTTCTTTTTTAATTTTATAATATAAAAACAATTACTATAATAACATTTCAGTATTTTTGTGAATTTTCTTAATTTAAAAATTGAAATATTCAATATATGTAAATATATGTGACTGATTAATTCGAGAAACAGTATTTGTTTGAAATTATTTATTATAATAATATAACAGCTAATTGAGTTAATAAATGAAATTACTAAGAATAAATACTAGCCGCACCCAGTTCGCAATCGTAGAAAGTTCTGGGAACACATTATCGTTTTAATAACACGTTTACAACCTTTCATATCCTACACGTGTTGTTAACTTTCCTGAAATGCCAATGTTCTTAATTTAATTCTTGAATGGCTGCACTGGTCTTTACATTACTTGGAGAGTTGCATTAGAACCGACTTAAAAAAATATTAAATATTCTATTGAAATAACATCACATACAAAGGATTCAATCCTTGCAAGAAAATTGCTAAAAAATTGGATAAAGTTTATATTGTGCCAGTTGTATTGATAGAATTCATTTTTAATTAGAATATAAAATTTTGAAGAAAGTGTGTTGTTACGCGAAAATATTCATTTTATCAAATTGAATAAAATTTATTCCGCTAACCTTCCCGATAACCAAATATATATTTCGAGCTTTAAGTTTCGCTAGTTTCCACGTAGACTTGTTGCCGGCTGACGCATTCATGCGTATCTTTGTACGTCGGGGCGCGCTCAGCTAAAAGCACGACTACTGGCAGGTGGCTACGTATCTGGCAGTATCTAGTACCTGAGGATAATGCGGGGGAGGCATACTTAATATTAACAGGATGCTATGGAGGCCGCGCGTGTTGTTCCTACGTAATTTCCTCCTAAACGTACTAAGAGATGCCCATGCATATTTCAGGACAACAGATACGAGAGCATGAATGCGTATCCTTGTGTGAACGCATCGTACACAGGGTGCTCCAAATTCTCCATCGCACGTTCCCCTCTCCCGAAAAGGACTCTTTTTCCAATATTCCTTAAGTATACATGTTGCAGCATTTTCTTGCTTACAACTTTCTCTCCCTTTTTTTTTAGAGATCTAAAAAAGTTCTTTTTCAAGCACAATTTAAGGACGCAAATAAATAACACTTTTTTATTTAATATCGAATAGAAATTCTAGCAAATTTAAATTTAGGATTTAATTTCAATTATGGAGATATATTAAAATTGAGAGAAATTAAGTTTTCTTTAAGGAAATCTGCTAAACCTAGTTAAGACTCATCTAAGAAGTCATAGATGAAATGAAGTGCGAGTAATTTTGGAACACTCTATATACGATATCATGATGTCGTTATACGACGCCGATGTTTGCTAATCGTTATGAACCGTCTGATACTGACATTTATTCAGGCCGGAATTAGCACCCTATATCCAATATCTCATGTATTTGCCTCTTATCGCAAATTCAATTATTCCGTCTACGATGCGACTTTAGCGATTGGCGATGCGCTTGCAATTAATAATTAGAATGCATGAGCATATCAAATGGGAGATTATTTGCAGCTTTGGTTTAAACGAGACTCATCTTAAAAATATACAAATTTAAACAAAAATAAGAGTAAGGAAAAAATATGCGAGATTTTTATGTAAAAGAAAAAACATGCATCTTTTGGATTAAAGATATAAATCTAATTCATTATTATTGCATTTTTTCCTTTTGTCACCTTATGAATTTTGAAAAATAGATTTTCAAATAAAATAAATTTTTATATTATCTATATATTTTAAATAAAATAGATTTTTATATCATCTATACGAGTCTAACGGATGCCCCGCGAGGAAAATTCGATATTAATCGAATCATCAGTCTTGAAAAATAATAACTATTTGGATTATCTTGCTGATAAACAATCCGAAAGATGGATCTGCGGAGAGAGATCGGTCAGCGGAATACAAATTTCCGCGAAAAATTCCCCGATGTGGAGCAATATTCCTCCATCGTGTCCTACGTCGCGACGAAGCCTGCTGCAGTTGCAGCTGCAACCGGTCGTAAGAAAACTGGCGCACGTGCTGCGCGAGGCGGCGTTCCTGGCGCGGACTTATTTCACTATTTTATTAGATTAAATATTCACGACGGTAGAGCGCGATGGTAACAACAGAGAAAAGCCGTAGAAAAACGCAGTGAAATATAGCACGGGTCTCCGCTGCGCGAAAGCGCCGCCGTGTTGGGAATAGAGGTCATTGCTGCATCTTTAATGCGTTGTACAAAAGCGGTGCATGAATAAATTGAAGTCCGCTGCCTCGACATGCAACCACAGGATCGTGCTACTTTTATTGTTGCATTTTTCCGTCGAATGCAACGCCCATATCGACGATTCGCTCTATCAGTAAGGCATTTGTAAAATAAAGATTTTGATATGCGCCTCGCTTTACGGGCCACTTTCATTTCCTTGCATATTTCGCGATTTTCAGAAAGTTAGATGCTACAATTCTATAATGCCTTCTATTATATATGTAATCTCTTTTCATAATGAGTGTCGCATCGCTTCTATTATCATCGAAAGATTTGTGAAACGAGTATAAAAAATTAATATGTCATAACTAATGTAAAAATAAAATATATTCAAGGATTGGAGTACGTTGGATTTCTTTTTAATTTTTCTTTCAATTTACCATCTCGTATCGGAATTTATCGGTTCAAGATAAAACTCGATATACTTCGCCTATCAAAATATGTTAATCAGTCTATCGTAGTGGACATGCTTTGTGCTGCGAGCTATTTTGTAAAACTGGGCCGTGTTAACGTCTTGATGATTTATCTGCGATTTTTCGATTAATTTTATATAAAGGATAACATCATAATAAATCGTGTATAAATAATAATAAATTTTACACATTAAAATTGTAAGTTTGTAATAACATTTTCATAATAATACTATTAACTTACTACAAATGACTGAAATATACAAGATGGCACTAAACTTTCATTTTCCATGAAAAAATGAACTAATTTTCCTCCCTTTCTCATATTAAATTTCTCAATTGTTTCTATAAGATAAAATAGAGAAGTATATTTCTTAAAAAATGATTTTGATAATGTCAATGATCTTATAAAAATTATGACGCTTCCGAGACTTTTATGATTTAGCGTCCTGCCTTGTCTTGATGAAGTAATTTATTGCGTTGCTAACAGCCCCTAATGAATGAAAACAAATGGCAGACGCACATGCAATGCTTCATAGTTGACACGCATTTGCCGTGTAATAACACCCTAGAGATTTTGTTATGGATGGTGCACGCGTGGTCGTTTGTATTGCAATAACAAAGTAACAAATGTTACAATGAAAATTGACACTCGTTACTTGGCTTAATATATCTGCGCACGTGACGATACGCACTATACCGTGAGTACTGTACTGCATGAAGATCATTTTTTTTCGCGCTCGAAATTGATCTCGTGCAATTTATTTCAAGGCGGAATTAATCTCATCGAATTTAATTAATCCACCATCGATTTTTGTTTCGATTTGATTCTGTCTCGAAATTTCCAATTTTCCAGAAAACTTATAAAAAATAGAGGAAATACAAGAAAATCTTTCACGAAAATATTCTGCATTTTCAAAGCTATTTGTAGAATTTGAATGGCAATAATTCTGCATTTATCAGAATAAAAATCTAAATCTTCTTTTGAATTTTGATTAATCATTGAAATAAAATAGCTCTAAAGACAAAAAGATAATGCAAAATTAACCAAATAAAACAAAATTAGCCAAACAAGAATTATTACTAAATTATAGCGTATTATTTATTAGCAGGTAGCACAACCACAATGCCCTATATTGGTTATTAAGGAGTAAACATCTTATTAGAGATTCCGTTCTGGCATGCTACGTTTCCAGCCTGAATTTAATAGCAACGGAACGAAATGGCTTCTCAGGCCATTTCGCTAAAGCTCGTTATCTCGTTAACGATCGGAGTACCTATTCGTCTATTTCGAGCTTCGTCAAGGCAGGCACGATTGCCTCATCCTATCATAGCATCGAGGGAGGTATAACTACAAGATATAAAACGATAAGAACGTGCTCGTTATGTTTGTATTGAGATAAAAAAATTTGTGAATAATAATCGATGTCTCGAGCCCTAAAAAGCAGAAAGTTATTTTTATAACAAATCATAATTAAATTGAATCTAGTTATACGCAGCCATGTGCAAATTGTTATAGAAATAAAAAAGAAAACTATGCAAAATGTATGACAGAAATCTTTCGTAATTGTATATTTTTAATATTTGTTAATATTTCAGCACAAATATATTTTAAGATTATTATACTTTGATGTTTGACATTTTGGTGTTGCATGTATTTTGCAAATATTAAAGCGCAAATCATGTCTGTGAATTTTCTAAAATAATCTCCAGATTATTTTATTAGACAAATTTTTGCATGAAATTTGAAATTAAAAATTTTAAAAATTGAATTTAAAAAATCCTCATTAAAGTAATAACTCAAGAATAGTAAAAACTTAGAAATAGCTGAAAGAAACGTGCAAAATTATTAATAACATCGTAATAAACATGTCTATTTTAAGAAATGCTTAAAGATGAGAAAGACAATTGATATATTGTGCATACTTTTATGAATTTGGAGAAATTAATAATTAAAATAATCGAGATAATCAATAATTGAGGAAGCATTGTTAACTACTTTTGATGAGATTGTGTTTACAAATCTTTATGATTTATGAACATATTTTATACAAACATAAATTTTATAAAAGTTTTTTGTGCAATGTGTATTCATGTGATTTTTACATTTTTAATATAAAACTTTAATTTTTTAAAATCTTTTTATTTTTATATATCATTGTAAACTGTTAAAAAATTAAATTTAGAGAGAGAAAGATGAGAGGGAGGAAAGAGAGAGAGAGAGAGAGAGTGAATCCATTAATTTTCTCGAAATATTTTTCAATATATCTGGAGAACGCATTCCATATATTTCCAGTGCCCGTAAAGTGTATAGTCAATACTGTCGGATAGAGATACATCTCTTTTTCAGTTCCATGAACATAGCGAACGTGAGCATATATGAAATAACTGCATCTTAAAGAAAAGATATACATCTCCATTTTTCTAGCATTCTTCTTGGCTGTACTTTTAAGGACACAGATATATTTCCCCGTCATAGCTACAATTTTCTCTCAGTCCTTTCACTCTTATATGTAAATTATTAATATTACAATTACTCTCCCGCGTTTATTCCCGACAGTGATAAATTTCGCGCGCCGTTCTACCGATGGCTTATCTCGAGAGATGCACAATACGATTTACGATTTTCGCGATTTTCGGCCTGCGTACACGGGGTGCATGGTGCAGAATAGCGCATGATATTGCTCAAATCATATTTCAGAAACCGGGTTAGTGCCGCGAAAGCAGAGGAATGGTCGAGGTCGAATGAAGCAAGGACGCGAATGAAAGGGGCGCTTGAAATGGCAGCCGCGAGATAATTAGAGAAAAAAACGGGAAAGAGCAGGGAGGGCCTGGTGAGAGAATGCAAGCCTCACCTGTACTTTCGCCACCACGTAGTTTCTGCTCGGGCCTCTCAACCCTCTCCTCACTCGGTGGAGGTGGTCTCTCTGTCCTTTTCGGATAGTAGGGGTTGTGCGAGGAAGGCCACACGGTGGTCAGCTTTTTTGCTGGCGGTGGCGTGCTCGGTCGTCCTGAAAATAGATTAGGACCTTTCTCATCTAACCCAGGCACTCTCCGTTTGCTGTCTTTTTCTTTTTCTTTTTTTTTTTTACATCCGCCAATAATCCAGCGTGTCCCCTCTCGCTCCCTCTCTCCCTCCTTTCTCCCGTGCTCTCGCCCCTGCATTTGATTTTATCGTGTAATATTATGCGCGCTATTCTACACCATACAAGGCGCCGTAGCAGCGAAATTGCGCGCGATGATGGAAATTTAACCAACATTGCGATAAAGTGATGCAACTTGCAACGCATGGCTATCGTAGGCGGATCTTGAAATTTTATACCGGATTAAACTTGAACTTCTTCCTCTGTATCAATTAATATTATAATTCTTCTAATCATTACATCCCCCAAAAATATGCTTTATAAATAATTGAAATAAAAATATAAAAAATTATTGAAAATAAATATGTAGCTTAATATTTGAGATAATTTCAAACTTTTCCTTTTTCCGACGTACAATTATAATAAAATAAAAGAATGAAAGAGGCTCTCTGTGTTTTGTGTATTTTTGCGATGTCATAACTGCGTTCCTAGTCGCTACGTCATTCGAGAGCGAAACAATTTATAATAGATTGGATAGAAAACATACGCGCACCCGGGTATGTGTGACAGCCGCATTTGATGAATTCTACGAGCTTCTCTCTTTGAAAACGAGCCAAGTTCAACTTGTTGCGTTCGATGCCGACGGACGTTTCATTGAACAAAATGCCTCCTCGGGGCGAAAAAAAAGAGGAGAAAGTGCCTGTAATCTTCTACAAAGCGCCTACACACTTTGCGTTTCAACTGATTACCACTTAATGCATAATTTTACTTGACCTAAATACAATTTTCTCTCTCTTTCTCTCTTCCGAGTTCCTTAAAAAATTTATAATAAATTATATAATATGTGTTTATAATATGTGTTCAATCTTTTTTACTATCATTTAATGACTATGAATTATCTTTAAAATTATTTTTTAAGTGCTTTTCAAGAAAATAAACATTTTATTTATTTTACACTGAACTTATCGAAATAATTGACGAATGCAATATTTATATTTTTAAATCGCATAGTTAAATATTAATAAAAATCGTTAGAATTTATAAATACTAATCATAGATATCAAATAATTATGAAAATACTATTATGCTAAAAATATTGATTGTCGTTACGTGTGTTATATTTACTTTGCTATTGCTCCACTAAATAACTCTCTCGACAACATGGTATTTAACAAACACTTTAACAAACTTCCCATAAGATGCGCGTGCCACGACTAATCCGATTATATTGTCAACAATATGAGATTATACTCTACGCGCGCGGGCTAGCGTCTTATCTTTGTAAATATGAAAGCGCATCCCGGGAGAGTCGCATCCTTCGTCTCAGGTAGATTGAAACTTTACTTACACGATAATTCCGTACACAGTGCGTATCAGCCCAGGGTGTAATTCAGGTTGATATTCACCACGGGGCTTGTATACTACTTCTACCACTCGGAGACTCGCTCGCCGTGACTTGGTAGCAAGATGGTTTGACGTTTATTTCGTTACCCATAATCGTGCAGATTATTCAAACTGCCATCGTTCGCGGTCCCGCGCGTGTCGTTCGTCGATGCGATCTCGAAAACTATGTTTGCGAAATAATTCCGAGCATACAAGTCATACCGCGACTTTGACAAAAAACGCCGAGATGCTCCTGAGATTGAATTAATTTTTTATAATTTTTCGAGAAATAAAGAGAGTAAATAGAAATTTTATTTTAGCAATTTCTTTTTTTTTAAGAAATAATAATTAAGCATATTTTTCTTATTTTATTGTTATAGCTTCTTTGGGCCAGACGGAACATTTCGAGGCGTATTTGAAAATTCTCAATAGGTACACTAAGAGCGATTTAAATACTTGGCCTATACAAACGTCTCTTAATTAATTCTCTCGAGTTTGCCTCTTGGATCACTTTCACTCGCAAATTTCTGCATTCTACTGACTCGACGATCAGGCCGGCGATACAACGTGTTCTATCTCTCTACCTTTCCCGATCGTTCTCTTCCCTCGTCGCGCCCTACGGTCTTCCTGATTTACAAACAAGCGACCCTTTAACTCGCCCAGGCTGCTAAGTTGACGCTAGAATGGATACTAAAAAGTTTTCGAATAAAAGTTTAAATACGCCCCAGACAAACTTCGTTTCGCAGCTTTTCTCCGCGGTCTCCTAACAATATGGAAGCTTCCGGGTCACCTGGCCTTTATGCCGCGAGAACATGAGACGCATCTTTTTATATATATTGCCGCGATGCCTACGAATAAATACACTTGTTAACGTTCTATTTTCTGCTGCCAGGCAATCACAACGGCGCTCGTATTTCATTCGGTCTCGCCTCCTTTTGTTGCCCTTTCTCGAGGTGTGCGTCGGAGTTTGTTTAGGAAGTTTCGAAATAACTCGTTGAAAATTTAAGAGTCTCGCGGCACCTTTTCCAAAGTGCCGCGGTGAACAGCAAGAGGAATTTGTTTCGAGAAGACGAAGAGAAAAGGCGAGGAGAGAGAGAGAGAAAGAGAAAGAAAGGACGAGCGAAGAAGACGGGGAAATAAATTCGCAAACGCGGCTGAGAGAAGTAAAGTAGCGAGATGAATTTATTAATATTTTTGATCCTTTGATTTATCAAAGTCCTGCATTTTACTAGACATGTTTTGGGAAAAAATAAACAGCGACACTCACTTTTAAAATGGTTGTAGAAATAGTATCAAACCGAGTTTCTCAATTAAAACTGCATGCTCGCTTGATAAAGTATGATTTATCGAAATAAGTAAATTGATTCTGCCAATTGAATAAATATTCCACAACTTTTTAATCGGTATAAGACCGAAAGAAGAAATTTCAACCACAGATAATTAAAATTTTTTCAACTACTTAGAAATAATATACTGACAATATATAAGTAATATACAATTTTATTTAAAGTTTGATTTATATTTAGCAATTTGCAATATAATTATTTCATTCCTTATCGAATACGAAATTTAATATAATTTGTATAAGTATGTACATTAAATTTAAAGTCGTATTTATAAAAATGGAGCATATGATTTGACACATTTTTCTTTAAATCCTTAAATTAAGCCAACACTATTTCAAGATCATCTTTTTACCTACAATGATATCTCTCGTATCAGATATTAAATTCCAGAATGCGCAATGTGACGTATAGTTTAATGCCAGAAATAATTTTGGCTTCGTTATCGATTTTCAATTAATTATAACCAAGAGAATCGATAGCTATCTTGCAAGGAGATTAGTACAGATGTAGGAATTATTAAATTGCTCCTTTTCTCGTTAAATTAAAGCCGATCTATTTTAATAAGATTCACTTATACGATCCAATAATTTTGTATTTCGATTTGATATTCAAGCAAGGTTACTTTATTATGGTGCAGACGTACCATTACTAATTAATAGTAAAGTGTGTCAAGGAATCTGATAAAAATAAAGAAAGGAATTTCTGTACCCTTTCTTATGTATCGAAAAAAACGCAGACTACTAGCATACGCTACTCAATATATGAATATATATAAATTTGATAATAAAATTGTAAAAATAATATTTGCTTATATATTCAAAAACCATAATTATTTATTTTTCTAATATATAAATATTTTGCGTATCAATTTAAGAAGCTCGTATTTTATAATACAAATTTTGCAAATATTATTACATAATTTCTT
This sequence comes from Camponotus vicinus, assembly GCF_025532165.1. Taxonomy (NCBI): domain Eukaryota; kingdom Metazoa; phylum Arthropoda; class Insecta; order Hymenoptera; family Formicidae; genus Camponotus; species Camponotus vicinus. The sequence goes on from NW_028141947.1 coordinate 929,044, forward strand.
GCATGTGTTATTTTAGGAAAAGATGATATACTAAAAATGTCACTCAACTGGATTCGTTATTAAAGATAAAAAAGGGCGATAAAATTGGAAATAAAAAGTATTGGAGCATCTATAATAGACTATTCAAAAAAAGCTTCTTCGAAAATTAGATTCTTCACATAATTTTGCGACTTTTTCTTTGCAGAACAGTAATACTATTTATTAATGTAACACACATGCCAACGACAACATTCTGTATCTCTCCCAACTGACATCTCGCAATGACATTATTAATTTAACTTTAAATGCATTTAATTAGGTCACTAGTAAATAAATCACATTTATACCATGATATATATAAAATTAATATATAAAATATATAATAATATATAAAATTAAAGTATCTGTCTTTTCTTGATTTAGGAAAGCTAAAAGGATAATTCTTGATTATCACACGAACGTGATGGAAATCTCGGCACACAAATTAAAATCACATTAATCAGATATTATTATACGTCATATTTAGCCGAATAAATATAATAACGATTATATGCATACAAGTTGCATGGAAACTGCGACAAGCTTTTATCAAGCAGAGAACTCGTGGATTCGAATATTTTTGCCGCATCTACCGTTTTTCCTATACAGAATTATATTCTTCATTCAATCAAACTCTCCGCATTGCCTCCCTTAGAATGACTCTTGATTTGTCGTCGCATGCAACTTGCATTTAGAATCACAGATCGTTCCGTAAATGGCGTAATCTTATCTGGGCAGATAAGACGAACGGCAGTCCCATTGGAAACTGCTAGGCGCTTAATGTCGTGTTCGTGAGTTATTGCATACCTCGGCTAGGTCATTAATAACTCCGTAGTATTAAGATTGATTCGGAGACGCGCGTGCGAAAGGAGAGAGAGAGATAGATAGATAGATGAAGGGAGAGAGACGAACGCGACGCGTCCCTTGCCGATTTCGCCAAAGTTTCTCGCAATATTTAATCAGCAGTCGAGGCCATACATTATAGTGAAGACGCGCTGTCTCGTTCCGCCCGCCAAGTATGTGCATCCACGACGAGTCGTTAATGCAGCTAAATTGCATTAGCAAAACGGCAGAACGGATACGTCGGGTTTCCGCGCACGGAAAACGTCTTCATCGAAAAGGGAAGCTTCCCGATTACCATTATTCGCACGTACGACTCGCGTTTACTCTCCTTCACCCCTTTCCCGCCCCCCGAAACTTTTTCCCCCCTCGCATTCCTCGATGGAGGATTTCTCGAAGAAATCGTGCATCGAACTTGCGCGCCTCCGACGCTCGTAAATCTCGGTTACGATCCCCCCTGGCTTTTACGATCGTCGGGTCGCGGGAAAATTCACCCGTTGGCGACATCGATATCGGAGGAGACTCGCGCGGCCGCTCGCGAAAACTCACGCGAGAATAACGATTATTCATTAGAACGGTTAGCTCTCCCCCTGGACGTTTCGGAATAACGATAATCCACGTAGCGGCCGGCAGCCGGAGTAACGGTACGGTAAAATTGCGGAGCTTAATGGCGGTAGTACCGTCGTGGCCGAGCCTTGTATGGCGTTAATAATGCAGTATATTGAGATTGGTTTCGCGAGGAAGAGAGGAGGTCGGAGAACACGAAGGCAGGAGAACCGTAGGGACCTGACCTAGGCATCCGCCCAAGTTATTCGCTCTCGCTTTAATAATACACCGACGCGCCAATGTGAGGACTCTGCGAGCCTAATGCAAGGACCAACTCCGGAAAGCTTGTACTTGATTCGGACGTGATGCGAGAGCAATTTGCCCCGGGAAACATTCCTTAGCTCCTCAAATCGTTTGATTGATGTAACAGTTTCTCGCTACCTCTATTCAAGCTTCCATTGTGCGTTAAAATAAATGATTTTAGCAAGTTAAAAATTGTAATAAACGTTTAGATAAAATTATCATTCGCGTAATGACATTTAGATAATTTTATTGTCCCGATAAAAGTTATTTTTATTCTTCAAATGAGAGAACGCGCCATCGTTTCATCGCTCGATAAAGTACGCTAGAAAAAGCATGTTAAAATTCTACGATTCGGATATAAAATATGAATCATGTGTCTCTAAAGAAAACGTCAGTGATCGATTTCTCTCCGTACAAGGTCGGGATATATATATTCAATAAGGTTCTCACCTTCTTTGTTGGCGCTGCTCTTGATCTCGGTCGCCTTCGGTGCCACCGACGGTTTCGGGATAGCTGAAATAAAAATCATTCGTCTTTAATGATGTCGCATAACTTGCTAAATATCGGCCAATAAATTTGGCTCGCGAAAACTCCCCGCCTCATTCATATTTTAAGCGGGACGGTCATCTTATCTCGAAGCGACGGGGATTACGAGAACGACGATATATAACGGAGGGATGGCGGACATTTCCTCGGCGATTTAACCGCTAACACATCCAGTCGGCTTTAAATAAATCTTCGACTCGGGGCGAAATTAAACACAGGGCTCGCGATTTATGGAAGATCGTTTCGCTTTTAAATTATTCGCGTCGCGCTACACATTTAATATCCCGGTACAGAGCAAATGTATCGCGATAGGCGATAACAATCGGGGGGAAAAAATTGTTTGTCCGCGAACAAAAACGTTAAAAAATGCATGTCAGCTTACGGTACAATCTGATGGATCCCTCGGTCTCGCCCAGCGAGTTTTTGCTAATGCACCGGTAGCTACCAAAGTCATTCGCTGTCAGGTTCCTGATGGTGAGTCTCATGTGCGCCCGATAGCTGTTCTCCATGATATTAGTGGTGTATTTCTCATTGGAGAGAATCATCTCATCTCCTAGAAACCAGTAGCTCATGGCACGTGGATAAGCTTCCGTGTGACAGTCGATCGTTACATTAGTGCCGGTTGGCGCACCAACCAGCTGATTCGGCACGAAGATCATTGGCGAAACTAAAACACATTTAACGAAGATTTATTATATTTTAATATCGTCATAAATTTTTTTTCATGTCACTTGTTACATAAATTCAATATAAATAATTTTGCTATATTTATTGAATAAAAGAGAACATCGCGCTATCCAAACTTCCTGTTATATATCCGAATATGTTGAAACGTGCAAAGTTTAATTTTGCGAAATATAAACTGTTATTTGTAGGTAAAAAAAATTGTACGGCAGAAAAACACGTAGCTTTTTAACAAAACACACACATAAATGCTTCTGAAATATGCGATATAAAAAAATTTCTTACACAATGTATGCAAAAAAAATTGTCTTTGGCAACTATTCCAAAGTCTACGAAAAGGAAGGGAGATTGGACGGCCAGCTTATTATCCGCAATATACATTCGCAAAGCGATGAAATTAAAAAGTGCATGCAGCGGCGCAACTAGTAGTAATATCAAGTTTTTCCCCCCATAATGCAGATACGACGGATCAAGTTTGTACTCGCGACTTGGGACGATGTTCCGCAAAATGGCGGTCGGCGAAACGAGTTGGGGAACAAAGTCTATTATGGTTACAAGTCTAACGTCGCGGCGTTAAGGTTCAGGCAATGAAGAGTTAAGGTCGCGCGACGCGCGCTCCGTCTTTTCCCTCTCCGTCTGTTTCTCCTGCAACGGAGGAGCTATATCCCGGACGAACAATTTTCTAACTCGGCGACTAAACCAGAAACGACTGCTTCTTCGTTTCGAATTAATCCCGACGTTGGATGCGCCGTGACGTTTGCGACGAGTACGCGCTTTTAGTAACGGGTTAAATTAAAGTTGCAAACTCTGTCGGCGAGTTGCGCGATACAATAAGAGAATAATAATGCGCTTGTATAGATGGGCAGCGATGTAAAACGACACCGAGTACCGAGAGCTCGTTATACTCTCTAACGAGGAGAATCATACGGCATACGTATCCAATGATATCATGCACCTTTTTTTATTTCTTTATTTCATTTTAATTTTTTTTCCCTCTCTGCACTTTGGTCAGGTGTACGCAGCAATTTTTGAGAGAGAGAGAGAGGGAGATATTTCCATTAATCACGTAGATGTTGTGCGATAAAAGTCAAATATTTACAATACTTGATGTACAAATAGATAAAAAAATATTTTAATAAAATATGAGGTTTTCAATTAAACTCCTAGTTTACCATTCTCTCCGTCTACACAATGCAAAATAAAGAAATGGAGAGAGAAAGGGGGATAGAAATGTAACGCAGTTGAGTCTGAATTGCGGCGGATATAGACGTAATCGATGGTAGGAAATAGGGAGAAGTGTGCATTAATTAAAGTTAACGCTGGCAATTTGTGGATTTGTGGTAAGCCGGGATGCGCGCCACGAAACACGCTGATGTACAACCATGGTCAGGTGATCATGACTCTACGAATGTGTATCGTTCATCGCGCATGCCGTTTACTTGTCATTCCGATAGATACTTTTTTTCTATTATCGATTATGTAGAAAAAAAGAGACGTATGTTTCAGGCATGACTAGCAAGGTACACAAACATGCGAGTCTATATATTTTTATCGCTAAAAATTACTGCAAATCTAGTCGATATTATTTTTTCTGTTTATGAAAACTGATTTCTTATGATATTTATGCAAAAATTTAATTGCTTTATATAATGATAAAATTATTAAAAAATTCCCTGAAATCTTTTTAGAGGATTTGTATCTTATATCATAAGAAATATTAAGGCGATAATAAAAATCGAAACTTGTCGAATTTTGCCCAATTTATTCAAAAGATTCCGAATAGATTTAACGAGTTTCATTTATTCATATTTTTTTATTAAGATTATCAGAATATTTTTAAAAATGAAATTACATTATTACTTGAAAATTTCTTTTGTCCTTTAAACAAGAACAAGAGTGCACATCCTGCAGTTTCTCATTATCTTCCGCAGCTTGAATGCCTGTCTCTAGTACTCAACATAAATAGCGCGCCGTCGATTACGCTCTCATCGCAAAAATCTCGTCGTAATTCAGCCGCGTCATCCTCGTGCATCATTATGCGACCAATTTGAAAAAGAGTATCGTACTTTGCAGCGGAGGAGAGGGTGGACGTGGTGCGCGTTGTAAACGCTCACGGAGTAACAAGTGCGTGAATCGTCGTGTGTATTTGAGCGCAAACGTAGGCAGTGTAACGTAAAAAGTCAACCCGCTAAATTGTGCATGTCTCATCAACATGCCTGATGAACCTGGCCGTGCTAACCACTTGCCGAGACGGTACATGAAAACGCGCGCACGTCAACCGAATTATGTCCCCACGCGTTTTCTCCTCCCGCCGCTCGTTATGCTTTATGCAACGGCCCCATTTTGCCCGCATTGCAACGACAAACATACCGAAAACGCGATATACGAACCGGATATGCATAGCCGGCCTGATTATGAGTGAAAGTGCAGAGATTGTTATGTCAACGTCACGATTTCGTCGTTAGATTGAGTTACACAGGTTGCTCTCCGAGGCTGTCAAAATTGTAATTTTTGCTCAATTTTTCGGGCAAACTTCTCTCCCTCTCTAACTGAAATTGGTCTGAATTATTATCAGCGATTAACAAATAAAGCGATTGGCGAAATCGGAGACCGGAATTTTATTGTTTTACGCAAACTTCATTTCCGCATTGTGTAACTGGATTAATAAATCACTATGTAATAATGATTTGCATTATGTACATTATTAAAGCATACGAGGATACCAATATGCATAGACATGTAAATTCACTTTGTTACTTCTCATTACGTTGCTGTATTGTCGATTTATTCCATCGCAAAGACAATAACACAGCGAGTATGATACTACTGTTTGATTGGCTGGAATTTATGTAGTGTCTCTTTGGAGAGAGTTTACGGTGTGTTTCGCCAAAAACGATTTGTTAAATCTCCGATTCCGGAAGGAAACCTTGACGTCTCACGCTGATTGAATATTCTTTCAATTTTTCTTTTTATCGTATATGAGAAAAGAATCAAGGTCCATCATTCTTTTTAAATTCTCCTGAAAAAATTGCAAAATACAAAACGCTCTTTACGACATAATGAGCGAAATTACGTTCAAATATTTACTCGAGATTTATACCATTAAACGAAAACATAAGGTTCAATTTTTTTAGATCGAGAATTTATATAAATTGTCGAAGAAAAAAAAATTTCTAAATATATATTAATTTCAGGATCAAAATAACAGAATATTCCAATTGAATAATTCGTTAAAATTAAATTGTATAAAATAATGATGCACTACATTTACATATATATGCATTGAAAATTCTGTTCATCCATCATTAACTCTTCAGCAAAATTATAAAGAAATTTGAGCTTTAATTTTAAATTATGGATATATAGATAAGAGAAAAAACATTTGTTCCAGTGCTCTTAATGATATTTCATTAAAATTAAAATGGAAGAATAATAAGAGATACAAATTGAATATAGAAATAATAAAATGTAAAAAAGAAACTTTTACATGTGCGAAAGAATCTGTTTTAAATATAAATGATACGTGCATTTTCCCTTAATATAGTTTAATTAACTCGAGAAAGAAAGAGAGAGAGAGAAAGAGAAATTACGTCTCTGAATGCATAATTAGTTTTTTAATATTAATACTACAGATATGTCTTGACTTGACATATATGCTCTACTTTTCATTTATAATTACATAAAATACTTGCAAATTTGCTTATTAATTGCAATAATAATCATGAATTAGAAATAAAGCATGCGCGTACAAATTATAAAAGTACTTTGAAAAAGTGTACGTAAAATCAGTCATCGTCGGTATAATTAATAGACGCCAGAATAATACATCAAGCAACGTACATCATGCACGACAGTTAAAACATTAATACGATAAAAGATTATTACAAGTATATGCATATGTATAACGCTGACTAGGAGAGGAAGGGGGCAAAAAATTGCGTGTCGGATTATCGATCCTCCGAGACACACACAGGTGGGAAAGCGAAAGAATTCCACCGTCGATCAGCTTCGAGGAATTCCCTGCGGCTCCGAATCTAATTATATGCGTTTAAATTGTTACAGGTCGATAGTATATACCGCAAATCCCTACGTACGTACACACACACATGTATACATGGAAGAGGTATACATTCGAGGACGACTCCTCGAGCGTCCGCTTTGACCCGGAACGCGGGGCAACCGCGCGCGGAAAACCGATGTCTCGCCCCGCTCGTCTAAATAAAATATGTCCCCCGCCTCCCTAAATATTCAGAAGATACCGTCGGGGTGGATACCGTTCCTTCTTTCCTCAACAAGGCCGGGTCCCGCGCGCACGCACATCACACCGACGTGCAACGGCAGCCGGTTGCAAGCATACGAAGTGACACGAACGAATGAAACTCATAAAAGGGAAAAATGACCGAGACCGACGGGACGGCTTGCGCGCGGCTTCCGGTATTTCCCTCGGGTTTTCCTCCCTCCGATCCATCCTCCTGCCCTCGCCCCCCCTTGTTGTCTGATGCACGTATTCGGAGCGCAGCACGTGCGCCGCTGTGCATGCAGCGCAGGTGTGTTTACGTGTGTCCGTGTCGCGTGTTCAATTCGTGAAATGAAATTTAAACGATACACGAAATACACGGGCGAGAAGGATCCCGGAGGCAGGATCGGCGGGGGCGGCGTATGACAAAGCGCTTAAAATTCATTCGATAAATCGCCGTTGGACGCGTTCCAGACGAGGACGCCTAATTTTCCTCCGGGAAAGTTTGCGCCTGCCCACGTGTGCGTGCGCGATTCGCTATTCGCGATATTTTACGCGCGCGAGAACGAGTCGGGAAATTAAGATATTTCGCGAACATTTGGCGCTCGCAATCATAATAATGTCTGCCGCAACCAATTAACATAATTAATTACGGTAATTAGAAGTTGTAACGTCTGCGCAGCGTGTTACATTTCCATTTTACATCATTATCATACTACCCCTCTTTATATCGTTTCCTCTATTGTGTAATAATAATCTATAGATTTAACAGATGCAATCTAGATTATTGTATCAAAATATACAATATCTATTATATAATTTTGACGTTTAAATTGCAATGCCATTTATTCGTCAAACTTGATATTGACAGGATAATATTACGCTATTTTGTAGCGTTTCGTGAATGCGTGTTTTGGCTAAATTCATGACTCGAATATCCACATCGTTAAGCGTCTATTGCTGAATATTGGGCGTGTAACGTCGTAACATTATAATTATCGCGTCACGTTGCACCCGTCATATTGCTGGCAGCGTGCCATTCGCTCGATGGACGCGTACGTATCTCCCATATTCGTTACGTGCAAACGGGATAATAATGTGCGGGGTGTGTTTGTAACAAACTCACATTCGACATCCACGGTGATCCTCTTGCTGACTGTGGGCGGCACGCCGTTGGTCGCGATGCAGAGATAAGCGCCCATTTCGCTGCGCGTGATCCGCGTCAAGTTTAATTGCTCGCCATCATACATGATCACTGAAACCAGAAGCGAGAATTGATTCAGCCCGGTCGCAAATATAATTCGGCCAACTGTGGTCCTTTACACCTTTACACGGAATCGTGTTTCATCCTCGCCGTTTCGAAAGTCGAACGATTATGCAAATAGTAATTATACGTTTAAATTTGCAACTAAATCTATAACTTTTATACGAAAATCGCTTTTAAGTACGGGGCTAAAATTTATAACATGTGGAACGCACCCACGCATATCACGCACGCGGAAGTAAGATTTTTTACGACGAATAGAAGCTGTAACGCAGATGTAAAAAATTCAACTTGCGAAGCGATTGCTATAAAGATCGTGATTATAATAAATCACGTGATATGCCAGATGTATCGATCCAATAAGGGAACTTTACGCCATAGCAAAGTAGTAAAGTTACAAGAGCCCCGAATATACGTTTTTATTGCCGCCTGATTTATGCCCGTAGACATCTAGGTTGGTTTATATTGTGAAAGTTTGCAGCGAAACTTGTATTTTTAAAGTAAAATTATAGTAAAATTATAAGAGAGTCACGAGACGAGAAAGAAAGAGACGTAGCGGAAGTTAATACCCTCTTATTTTCGTCCAACTTATTCGATGCCATTAGGATTTTTTTACCATTAAAATCTTTCTCGTTAATCCAAGTTTCTACAAAATCGCCGTGCGACGGTCGCGAATGATTCACGACAACGTACAGGTATTAGAAGTGACTCGCGTGATCAGGATTTTCGGTGAGGATGGATGTATCGGCTTCGTGTCTACGTTGCATCAACCACGAATCTGCTATTCTTTTATTACGGAGAAACAACTGGTACGAGAGTTAATCGAAGAAGGAAGAGAGAGAAGAAGCAAAACAATCGTCACATCGTGACGAGAAATTGCCGGTATCAAACTATCATTATGAGAAACATCGATAAAAGCAATTTACCTCGATACAACCGCGTTGAATTAGTTGTGCACTACTAATGCAAATGATGCAAATTTTTAATGTTTTAAAAGATTTTATCGGCAAAACTGACGGGAATGAGATAAGAACTTTGTTAATGAATATTAATGAATATTTTACATGTAATAGTTGATGAATATTATAATATATATAATGATTATATTTTAATTTAGTGCACATTAATAAAATTGATGTGTATAATCGCAAAATCAATCCAAGATCAATATTTTTAATACTTGTATTCCATCGATGTATCCGCTAATGGATAAACCTTGAAGTAAACTAATGATATTTCGCGTATAATAAAGTTTTCTATCTCTCCCCGAATCTCCGACCACGTTACGTAGTGAAACATACGCAGTCTGTATAGATCGCGTATCTCGAAATAGATTACTTTCGGTAATAAATTACTGGCCGATAATGCGATGGATGGGAGAACGAAATTCGATGGACTGAGAAACAAGTTTCTCGCCGGGAATCCGACAGAAAGAAAAAGAATTTCTTCTCGTTATTTAGACGTGATATTCACCTCTTTCCGAGAATACTTTCTGCCGCTTATAAATCTTCGGTTCAATATGATTTAGCCGAGAAATAGCGAAGAAAAGCAAAGGGGACAAGCATTACGCATCTTCATCCAGCTCCTTAAATCGCGTTAAATTTTTCACGACGTTACATATAAATTTCTCGTCTCGTATATAATTGTAAACCAAGCATTAGCAGGTAAAGCCGCGCGTTTCTCACTCGTCGAGCGATCCTGAGTCTCGCTATCGCGGAAGAGCAATCTGTGTCAATCCTAAGGGGCTTAGCGCGTCCCCATAATGACAATTAACGATATCGAAACAAACGCGAGCTATAAAGGAGCTTCGAACCGTCCGCGATCGGCGACTGCGATACGCTCGTCCCGAAAGTGACGTTCATAAATCTTTGGCCCGGTTTACTCCGGCTTTGCTTGTCTCCTAGTCGCGATTAACCGACCTCCGGCCATTAAAGCGGGCGGCGATGTTTCTTTCACGAGACACATGCCCTGCCAGCTCTGTCGTGCCACGCGTTCTACTCATGGAAAGTCGACAGGGTGCGCGATGTCGTCGATTGGCAGGGCAAAGCGCAAGCCGATCGATCGATCGGCGCGAATAATTGAGAGAACGCGCGAAATCCGGACCCGGAAAGAGACAACGGATACCGAGTGACGTGATAACACCAAGCGATAAACCGGCTCGTCGGTCGCCGGATATCCGTGCGCGTAAAAGCGGAAAAAGTATCGACGCAAGTCTTGAAAAAAAAATCATGTATTACCTCGAGCGATCTATTCGGCGGCCGCTTCGTCTTCGTTTAATCGCTTCAATTAACACGACGTCTGGCCTGCCACGTTTGATGTTTAAAAGAGATGTTCGAAGAGATAAACTGTGCAGAATTCCGATAGAAATAATAAAGTCTGGGAAAAATGGATGATTTTAATTTTGTTTCCGAGTAACGTTTCATTACCGTGAATTTCTCGCAAAATAATTCTTCTTTCCCTTTTCGACTTTTAATCAGTATCAAAATTATCGCGGCATGAAAATAATTCTAATTTTCAAGCTGCATAATAACGAGTTCACTTTGAATAATTAATTTCGGATAATTGGATACATTTATTTCTGAAGATTATCATCGCATTAAAATCCGCAAACCTGGAAAGAACGATTGCGTATTACGCGATTATTATAGGAGGAAAACTGCTATGGAAAGAGACACGGCGTAAATTTATAAATCCCACAATTGTAATATTGTACGGAAAATGAGAAATAAATAAGGATAAATGCAAACAAGCGATATACGAAATTCCGAGGATGATATTTTTGCTTCAACATGTGCAGAGATTTAAAATAGAACATTGATCGACTATCGATTGATGTGCCTCAAGCAGGCCTTTTTTAGCTACCCCGGATGCAATATGTCGGATAAAATATTTGCAATGAGTTTTTGATCGTGGCGGCATCGGTCCTCTCGATACAAGTTCATTTCGCCATCAACTCATCCGATATTAATGTATTCCGTCGTTCTTCGACGAGAGCCCGGGAATATTTAGATAGCGGGTACCTCAAAGCTCGGATGCAAATCGATACATCGGATTGAGCAAACACTGATAGTTATTTTTAAGGACGATTCGCAGCGAAACTTTCACTCGGCCGTATAAAAGCTCGTCTACAGAGGCAAAAAGGTAAAAAACGGCGCAAATATACATGGACTTTTGCCACGATATTAATTATTGGAAGTATATGAAAAATATTTTTTGATGCGCAACGAAAACAGAAATCCATCCGGTTCTGTAAAATAATATACATCGTGTGTATGTGACAAAACCGTCAAAGAAAACATTAATAATAAAAATGAACGGTAAAAGAACGCTTTGAATGCACGCGGTTGTATCGTGTATAAAATGTAATGGACAATTCGCAATATGTATGATGTGAAGTTACAAATATCTATTGCGTTATCGATACTGTTATTTCTTGCTGTACTTCGTCACGAAAATAATAGACGTATGAATATGAGAAACGAAAGGTAAAATTTGCACCTCTCTCTGAGAAGACCTGCTACATCTTTTTCGTTCTACAAAACATTCCAAGATTCTGATTACAAAGATTTAAAAAATATATATATTAACAAATAAATAAATATATAATATAATAAATAAATAAATATATTCTAAAATATATATATATAAAATATAAAATTATATAATTATACAATATAATTGTATAATTACATAAATAACTCAGTTTTCATTTCGCGTCTATCTTACACATTACCTAGTTTGCACAATTATAATCATCGACCGACTCTAGTGGACCAGCTCTTGGCCGGAAGCGGATAGGTAATGCGACACGTTTATTAACAAAACGTCGAGACTAATCCATGAAATTTTACCGCGTCACGATCTCCGGGGCTAGAGAACGCGTGGGACGCGCCCAAAAGGGTATTAAATAATATTACGAACTATACCAGGTGGAGATACGTATGCATGTGCATACATATGTACCCACTCTATCCCACCCTGCCGAAAACTTGGGGGATAGTGTGGTGCGCGCGCGCGCGCGCTCACAGTCCTGGCGCTTCGTCATGAATTTGTATGAAGCTTTAGAGGAGCTCAGATGCCCCGGAGCGCGGCTTTGCAGATGTTTGAACAGAAATTCCGGCCTTTTACGATCCTGCGGTACGAGCAGGACGACACGAGGAAAAGGTGAGAAGGTGAAGGGAGGGATGGGGTGGGTGGTGTAGAGGGTGCAATATGCAGAAAGGGAGGGATATGAAAGGCTCAAGAGGCCAGGCCGGACGAAGATGATAAAGGTCGTGATGAAATTGTGTGTAACAAGAGTTGGATGGGAAAATTACGTCGGATTATATAAATAAAATGGATCGTGCCTCTCTCTGATGCATATTTGCATTGATGCGCAAAGATCGGACTTGTGATTTTACCTGCGGATAGAAATATAAGCCGTTAAAGTGCACACATGTAAGTTGTTATAAAATGTTGAAAAATGATAAAAGAAACGACAACGTACATTTATTGTATTAAAAGTAAGCGGATATTTCAACTATTGCTACGCAATCGCTCGTTATGATGTTTATTCGGGGATTTCGAAGATTTCGAATTTCAACCGCCAATTTAAAGTCTCGATATCGTACATGTAATCTCTATTTGTGTATCTCGCTCATTCGATCCTATCAATTTAATTGTACAATTTCGTTAATTGAAATTATGTATTTTTAGAAATATATCATCTCTGTTTCAGCGTAACCCCATTTATATAATCGTAATAATTTATGTAATGATTCTTATAGATTGATAAAATGATAAAAGTGGCCCAATCTCTTCAAAACATAGCATTAACGTGCGCAAAAGCGTTAACAAACGAGTATTACTTTTTCATAGCGTAAAAAATGTCGAGCAACTAATTGCAGACGAATTAACCGATTACAAACGGAACGCGAAAGTAATTGGCGCTAATTGAAAGTCTCTCTGTCGTGATTCGATATCGTAGCGTGTAAGCGGGATAAAATTGAGCGCAATTAGCGCTGCAAAATATCGTAAATCATTTATTCGTCTCTTTGGTAAGCCTTCGCGTGCTCAACGAGCGATAATTTTACATATAATGATGCGAAATAGTACTCGCGGACCCGATCGGCGATGCGTCACGCTAACAGAAAGCATGGAAAACGTTTGCTTATCACGGATATTTGCGATCCGTCACCGAAATGCAAACGGTAAAGGACGATGCGGTTTTACTCGGATGCCGCAAATTGACGTGTGCTAGAGCGCAATGCTCTACGACAGCATGCTTTTAGGATGATTTAAAATCTTCCTTATCATCACTCTTCGCTTTGAAAACGTCACCGGTAAGATATACGGAGACAAAACAAACGCGACGCTGATGGGCCATTTGTAATATGAAAATGTGCCGATAAAACCCATTTATTTCGCTTTTTGGATAAACGAAATCACGGCACGAAAATGGCAAATATACGTATATATATATTTTCGTTGCAAAACCGCAACCGAAAACCGCGCGCATTAAATACATAAAATGTGTATTTATCATAAAATTTCAGTATTTGTTCGATAAAACGCGGCTACCCTCGTCGCAAATGTAACGCGATATATTTTTCGATATTTCGAAAATGACAAACAGTCGTCCGCAGATATCGAGAAATCAATAGAAGCTCCCATCCTCGATTTTCAAGCGTTCGAAAAACAAGATGGGTAGTCGCAGAGCCTCTCGGCGAGAGTCTCTTAAGAGAAATTTAACGGCGAAAAGTTTGCACCCCAGATATTCTCCAGTCGTTGCAAATAGGTCAACGGGCGTTCCTGTTTGGTATTCGGTAGCAGTGAACCAACGTAACACATTTCGACGATTACAACGATCGATCCGGCTGCAAGACGACGTATCGGTTGGCGCAACAGCCGGCCATCCACGCCAGGTTGTGTCGAGGGATAGTCGGATGGTACGATTAGCTCGAGCATGGGTTATAAACCGGTCCAAGTGGCAACCATGCGATTAATTTTCCGGCTTGCCGGCAATTGACTCCCCTTGCACGACTCAAACGCAGCCTGGGACAACGAGCTACATGTGCCACACTAACTGTTTTATAACTAGATCGCGCAATTACTTGTAATGGAGTCGATTCTGCTACCGTAGTGCTGAAGTTGGTGTGATTCTCTATAACGTTAATTGCTCGAAGAAATTGTGCGTGGAACTTGCTCGTGTGTTGCCTTCGAATATTGGTCAATTATGTTTACCTTTTATAATTTCCAATTTATAAAAATACAAACGTACATTTTATTAACTAATGATTCCCTGTAATTAATTAATATAAATCATCCTCGTTAATAAATCAATGATATTTGAATTAATGTGATAATATTTGTAAACAGTAAATATATATTGCAGCAACTATCGTAGGTGCACATTTGTTTTATAAGCGCTTATTATCAATTATCGAGAGGAGGCAACACTTGAAATAATAAATGTGATAAATTATTTTATCTTTTGTATTTACAGAAATAATTATATGAAAAATCCATCAGCTTTTAAAGCGAAAATTTAATGAGAAAATGATAAATATAGCTACACGTATTGAATTATTATCGTTATCCTTTTGTTTTTCGACAAAATGTTTGCTTTGCGAATCAACTCGATGGATCAACGCAAAAACATTATAAAATCACCTTCCAGCTAATATCCTCATTCTAGCACGCGACTCTATTCAATAATCAAGCCAGGAAGAGACATTGAAGATTTTAGAGGACGCAGAGGAATCTGGCCATAAAATTCAATAGATTAAAACTGGACCGCGTAACACCGTCTTCGGGGAGGAGAACGTCGACGTCCGGATGTCAACGTGTCCCAGATGGCGACGACATTAACCCATGAGAAACGTGCACGAGGACCAACCGCTGTGCTATGGTCAGGAAGCTGCTGTGGTTTCGCTGCCTTTAGACCGAAACGTCTCTCCGGTATTGCATGGCGCATCTAACGGCCGATGACGTTTCACGGACGCAATGTCTAATTGATCTGGGTCTCGGAGATATTGCTTTGATGATAAAGACCTGATAATAGTAACTAGACAATAATTAAACTTGTTTTCAAGGCAGCTTTTATTCAGTTTTTGCGAGAAAGAGGCAAATTCGAATATCACGAGAACGAAATGTTTTTTAATATTATATCCGCACAGCTAATTCTACTCGATTCGCGAATTTTCAATATTGCACATTACCATAATCCATCGTTGATCGCACTCAATTTTCCTGATTGGGTTCATTTCGTATAATCGTTTGAAGCTTTATCTTGTGAATTCATTATACTAAAATTTACCTATAATTTCCCTTCTTTATCACTCGCTATTTATGTAATTGTTTAATTTTAATTAAATTAACGAGTTCGTTTCTGGTGTTTACTGAGTCTCATCACGATAATTTTATTGTTTATTTCATTTTCACAAAAAAATCTTTAAGCTGAAACCTCCGTGGAATAATCTCAGATTCGACAGGGAAAAAAAATATATCTATCTAAATATTTATTATTCTAAATAGCGCAGAAAAATATTTGACGTGCCATCAAGATGCCAAACATTGTTGGGGAAATTTCCGACATACCTCGATACTAAAACGCAGCCGTCCCGATGAGACGCACGATTATTGGAATTTCAACATCATCCAGCTTGAAGCAAGTAAACATCCTTGAACAGATTCGTCCATCTGGCACATTACGTCAGACGGTTCCGATCGTCGGAATTTGAAGCTCAGCACAAACCGTACAGCTCTTCTGCCTATCAGCTCAGCAGTTCCAACGGCACTTTCCCGTGAATAACACAGGAAGCTATGCTTCCGAGTGGAAGCCGTCTGGTAGGAAGCGTCGACCGCTATTTCGCGAAATTAATTGAATTACGCCGACGAAGCGTGCAAAACAAGGAAGCTCCGGCTCTTCTTCGTGCATCGGAGTGCCTTGTAAACAGGAAGCACGTCGAATTACATTCCCCGTGACAAAAACTATGATCTCACGTGGAGCAAACTCTATTTCTCCGATTTTCCCGGATGTCGCCCGCTCGCAAAAATTCGCTCCCGCCGATGAAAACACGCGCGAATCTCCAAGGAGCGAAAACAAGAGCTCGACGAGGGAAAAAGTGGGATTAGCGGAGCGAAGGAATGCGATTACGCTAAAAGTTCTCGGCCGTTTACATAGCACGCCATGTCCGAAATGGGTTAATCCACCAGCAATAAGCGAGCTGATTCTGTTTGCGTAAGTCGATGGTTTGCGTACTCGAGGTAACGACGGTTGAATGACCAGGGCACGTGGCCTCAAAAAGCGAATAAAGAAACGGGGCAATCCTGCGAGCAGAACACTTTAGTCGAGTCTACTTTTTATCCTCGCGATCTCCCGGTTTTCTCTTTGCCGCAAGGAGCATCTTTATCTGCTAATTAAAACGTTTCATTCATCGCGACTTGGGTAAAAGAAGATTTACAAGACCCAAAGATAGGAACATTTTAAATTTAGCCTGATATTTCTATATTAGATTAATTCGATATTAATTCTAAATTCCATAAAAAATGAGTGTCGTTCGTCCGTTGGGAAAAGAGTAAATAACATGACGATGAATTTTGCATAAATGTATTTCTTCTCTTAATAAACATCTTGTAAGATTCTCGAATCTTATCTACACAAGTTGCTTCTCTGGTAATTGCTCTTCAGTCGAGTTAACGTACGCAAATCTCGGCGAGGAATTAAGAGAAATCAAGAAACATGACATCAGCATTTCGGCATCGAACTGTCAATCACGCGAGGATTTCGCGTCGAAATTACGGATTCAATCTATCCTTAACAATCCCATTAGAGAGTCTCCACGTCTCTTCGTCAACCCGCGCTGAAACTTTGGTTTTGCCTCGAGCTGGACAAAGTGCCGATATAACCTGTCTTGTCTCTTACTGCGACTGGCACTTTGGCGTGACTCGACAATGTGAGGATACGTATAACAAGCACTCTCATACACCTAACGCAACTTTGCACACTCTATACGTGCAGAAAAGGAGGCAAGATATACGCGTGAGGAGACATCGCTAGATATATGTCGTGATACTGATGCGCAAACTTATAAGTTGTCTTTTATAGGCATAATAAATATTTTAGCAATAAATATATTCTTAAAATAATATATTTCAATAATATATATCAACAAAAAGTTTTGTTTAGGGACTCTATTTAAAGACTCTATTGTTTCCAATCAAGCAGAAAGTAGCTTTCTTTCCAGCTTGATAGTTCAGTGAATATATCCGCATCTTTTAAAACATTTTAAAAGCTACAAGATCTTTTCACAATTATTATCTCTTTATATAAAATTTCATTTTCTACGAGAAATTATTTTTAATTATTTTTTAATATCTTTTTAAGATTCTTCGTGTTAGATGTAGCGGTTCTTCTGTACTCTAATCGATCGCCTAACATGGGAGATATTTATGTGTCATGTTTCTAGAGCAAACGAGAAGATATGAGATGTGATAGAAAACTTGAAAGCATTTTCGTCACGTGTAACACTATTTTTCTTTTCGAGAAATATACGCGGTTTATGCGTCCCATGTAATATTCTCTATCTGCGGAGAAATGCAAAGCATTGTCGCGTGCCATCAAACTGATGTGAGACGCGAGTGGTAGGTAAGACACCCTCGTTTACCTCGCGCACGTATGTCGTCGACGTAAGACGTCCCTCCCGTGGCGCATCGCGTACTTGTCGTCGAGACGTGTGCGCTGCCGAACTTGAGCGCTCGTTAAAAGTTACCGATGCGTTCCCGAAAGTGGATACGAAGTCCGATAACTCGATCTCGGAGCGCAGCACGACGTCGCCGCGAACGGAGCTAGATTGTCGCTTCTGATCGTGACACCCCGAGGAAGCGGGGGAGGCGGGGAGGAGGCTGCCTAACCCGTTCCCTGTTATTTGTTGATGGATGCGCGGCGCATTGTAATAATGTCGCCGGAAGATTCCACGTTACGCAACGCGTTACGTGCGGCTACGATCCGTTAATCGTTCGTCGCATGTACTATAATCGAACGCCATTATTGCGCGAGACCCGACACGCGAGATATTTGTCTGTCATATTTCTAGAGCAGATGACGGGAATGCACGAGATGTGATGGAAATCTTTTTGTTTCCAGAGAAATATGCACGTTTCATATCTCATTGTTATGCATGTAATATTTTCCATCTGTGGATGCATAATTTTACAGGAATATTACATGTGTAAAAATTTTACAAATATTAATTTATTCTAAACGCGTGAAATAAATGTTATCTCCAGAAGCCAAGTGGCGAATAAAATATCTTTGACATGTCTGATGACAAATATTTTTTATTTATTAAAGCGAAATGCCATACTTAATATTTAAATATTTGTTATTAATAGGAAATAATTAATTTTGCATTTCCCTGGGTAAGGTATCTCGTGCTATTTCTCGAGAATCATTCGAATTATAACAAATTGCCGACAAGATAAAATGAATAGCTTCAAAGCTGTTGCGAGTAATTTATAATCATGGGAGCCGCCGTGGCTATTCTATGGTGCATTCTAGCGCGATATACACAGATGCAAAGAACGTGGAGTACGCTCTTAGCTCGCAATCCTTC
Source organism: Camponotus vicinus (assembly GCF_025532165.1). Lineage (NCBI taxonomy): Eukaryota > Metazoa > Arthropoda > Insecta > Hymenoptera > Formicidae > Camponotus > Camponotus vicinus. The sequence goes on from NW_028141947.1 coordinate 948,077, forward strand.
TCACTTGAATTATGCCTGTATTTAACCTATTATGCTGCCTGGTATTAAGGGGAATAGCGGTCTATCGTTGTTTTTCAGAAGCAAATTCACGCAGGGATGCGACGGGATTTCAAGCACAAAGCTGGGACGGAGCGCGTTTAATTAGCGTAAAGTGCGTTGCGTTGTTAAAAATGAATACTAGGAAGGATTATACGGATACGGGAATATATGAAAGCATACGCGCTATTAACGTGTATTACTCTCCTACAAGCCCCTACGGTGGATAAGAAATTATAAATAAAATATTACACACTTCATCGCGGATTAGATTATTTGCGAATCTCAGTCGCGTCGCGAATATTCCCGACTATCTTATTAAAGCATAAGAATAAATAATATCGATAAAATAATCGTCAATTATTAAGATTCCAATATAAATTGCGTAACCATTAATTTTTTTTCTCGTAAATACCTAATCTCGTCTCTCGGAGCTTGCTTAAATTTATCTTTTAGACATTATTACATAATCGACAGAACTCAAGTTTGCTTCGCAAACATTCCTAATAATATATACGCGCCAACACTGAAGGGGCAAAATTCCTCCAAGAAATTAACCGCGTAAAGCTCCGCCGCTACAGCCCCTAAGCTTCTCATGGAGACGCGTTCTTCCGCAGCAGCAGCGGCAGCAACGGCAACGACAGCAACATTAGTAGCAGCGGCAGCAGCAACAGCGGGAGACCCTTTTAATTCCGTGTCGGAATCACGCCGAAGGAGACCGTCGCGTATCTTTAGCAACCAGTGCATATTTCATAGACGTGCCGTGTGTGCGCATAATTTTCGTGCCACCGCCCTCGCACCCCCGCCCGCGAGCGCCCTCCTCTCCCCCTCGCGTCTCCCCCTCCTCCTTTCCCCACCGGACACCCTGACGGACGTTTCCTCCTCTCACGACTCGTGGTAGAAGCTCGAAGGGCGAGAAGGGCTTGGGAAAGAGAGTTGATTAATCTCTATAATATTTAAGAAGAGCGCCGAGGTCGAGAGCAAAAAGCCCTTCGCCCGTGCTTTACGCGAGGATAGCGCTCTTCCCCGCTCTCCCCCTGTATAAATCCCCCTGGCTAATCCGCTGTTTGCATCGATGTACCTCCCGTGTTTTCCTTGCGGTTGTCCTGCTTTCTTGCTGCCTTCGCGATGACTTTGCTCGCCTCCCTCGACGAGATACATCGCCTTAATGGATTCCTAGGTTCGGTAAAAATTCGGATTTTTTAACGACACGAAAAAAAAAGGGTCACCTTTACCCCGGGAAACATTAATATGACATTACACGCGATATACTGAGAGTTCATATACAGAAATAAAGGGAAAAGAGACCATGTCGGGATATTAACAACCGAGTATTAACAATTGATATAAATTTCATTTATACATTAATTATGAGAAATAAGCGAGAACAAAAGATCATCACGCGTTTCAAACCGTATCGCGGTTACCGAGAGCCGCGGTTAAATATTCCAGGATTAAGCTTCAAATGAAATGGAACGGGATAGTTTTATATCGCAAGATATATATATATATATATACATTCGCGAAGCGCGCAGAATTATGGTATCGCCATGAATTGTTTCATATGCCCCATATATTTATGAAATAGTGTCGCTTCTAATTCGAGGATCGATTAATGTTTAAACGTCGATGCGATCGATTTTAAACGCGCAATTTTAAAGCTCGCATTAAGCCAATTAGGATAATCTGCATTAAATTCGTGTACTGCTATTTCAATAAATTCTCCGAGCGCGTGGCGATGATGCCGCGTGACGATGATCGTTGTTCGTTTACGTCGAAATATTTATGCGGACGCAACTCGGCGGGATCGCGGCAGATTGATAGACAGAATTGCGCGCGGCGCAACAATTGCATTACATAGTTTATCGTATCTCGCGGCGTTAATTCGCGACCAACGGGTTCCCCATCGGGGATTTCGCGCGCGCATAACTCGTGGCGTTTTAACAATTACGAGGCTGAAAACGTGCGGATTTCCGATGGCGCCGGGGATACTCTCCCGGAATCCGTCTCGAGTATACGAGGAGGCGATGTACGGCTACGAAAGGAATCGCGAAAACGGATAATTGCATTTACCAGTCGACGCTGGAGCGAACCTACCGAAGTTTATCGCACTTGACTGTAATAATTCATAGATTGCGGCCACTGAAGATTTCCCGCTGGCACGTTTTCACAGGAGAGAACATGATACGTATTCGATCGGTAAATCCATAGCCAATGTGTTGTCGAATGTGAAAAATAATGTTGCTACCTCATATACAGCGCGTGCACAGTAAAAAATTGTGCGTCCATATTGATTAGTACTTTAATGTAAAATTAACATACAACCTGTATGTTATTATTTTTATAACGTTTTCATGTGTTAGATTTATGTCAACTTTATAACTTGACACTTTGTATATGTTTCTTAGAAATGGAATATTATTTTGAGTATTTTTAACATAATCATTTTAAACAATCAACATGTCTCAGAGTCAGTTTAATATTCTAAGAAAAGTTAAAGTGAATCTTTAAATAATCTTGAACTTTGACATACAAAAATAATTAAATTTACTAAAATCAAATGTTTCTATTACAAATAATTTAAGTTAAAATAATTACTATTATATGTTTATGTCCTCAACATTTCTTACGAGTTATTGCAACTATTTTTTCATGTAATTTTTAATCAATTTGTATGTTATTTTTACATTAGACTTAAAGTCACGATAACAAAAATAAATGTAAAGTATTGTGTCAATTATTTAACATTTTTAGTTTGTCGATAAGTAACATACGACGAACGAGTTATTTTAACTTAAAATTTAGAGTGGACTTTCTGAGACATGAGAAAAATGTTATAATTAACATTTTATTTTTTACTGTGTAACCAAGAAGGGTTCACTTTGAAAAATATTATTACTCAATCCCCCCGATGGTTATATGTTTGTTAATTTTTCCTAAAAATTCGCTCGAAATGACGCGTGATATGAAGGAAAAAAGATCGAGTTTTGTCTGATCAATTCAAAGTCGACGACTCGTGTTAAACGAAAAGTGTACGACATCAGCTGTGTAATTATTCAATGGATAAACTAGATCGCGTTTAGACGAATGAGGGAAAGATATAGTCGAGATGTACGTTCCAAAGGCGACTTACTGACTTGTCGGAGAGCGGGCGATAATTGCATTGCTAATAGCACTGATGGTGGGTGGAAACTTACACAGTTTATCGCACTTTATTGCTTTACCATGAACGTAACACCCTCTGGGTAATCTCCGATGGCGCGTGTACAGTTGCTCTCTCACCTTCTTTCTCTCTCTGTCTCTCTCTCTCTCTCCCAAGTTTAACGCTAAACGTGCAAAGACGATAACGACATAACACGCGTGGGAGCACAATGTAGATATTAGATAAATGCGCTGTGCTTTACGAGCCATCATTGCCGCGATTTATTGCCTTCGCAATTTCTCGAGGTCGAATTCGCGGTATCGTAATTTTGACCGCGGTAATTAATTGTTTCTCTCGTGAAAGCGATTCATTTCGGGAAGCGAAGCGTATTTCTCGTAATATTTCAGAGCAGGTGTACGTACGAAACATTAAGTATATAAGTATATATACACTTAGTTATAATTAATGGATTACTCTTAATACTAGTATTTAACATCTTAAATAATAAAGTATTTATGTAGATAAAGAACGCTCTAAACCAGAATTATTGCAATATTCAAGGTAGCCTGTGATTCATAAATTAGCATGATATGAATAAAAGAGTAGATACGCGAAAGCCGTTTTCGCATAATTAAAAACATTCATAAAAAACCGTGTATATAAACCTTGATGAAATTGATAGTATCTGTTTTTATAAGATCTCATTTTTGCGACATTAATCACGAAAGCAGAACGGAAAAATGCCGCGGATCGATGGCAAGAACACGCAAACGAGTAATTATTGAGAGTCTAATAAAATTCCGCTAAAAGTTGTAGCTTGTCACATAAAAAATATCACGCTGTAAAAGACATGCCTTGAATTTAAATCGACTTGAGTCGATAAACATGAAAAAATCCATTAATTGCATTATATTTAACGATGACAGCATAATTGCAGTTAAAGATTTTCTTAACATTTACATACTTATATGTCAGAATTTGACATTTATTATATAAATAATTCGCTTGATCAGTCTGAAATTTAAGTGATTGTATCTGATCGAATAAAACATGGTTGTATGTCGACGAATAACTAAATATTCGTCGGGATTTTTCTCCCGTCACTCAATCTATCTGCAATCATACATCTCTCGTTGCTGTTATCGAATTAATAACTTTTCATAAATCCGATTGTCGAATAAACATGAAATTGTTAAATCGCGAAGGACGTTTATGCGAATTTTTCCATTTTTATTCCGCACTTAATGTCCCGAATCGCTGATCCAGACATATATCTACGCTCGTAATTGATGAAAATTCACTTCGAATTTCTTCGAGCAAACGTTGGCCGATCCGTTACTACTCGCGTGAGATGTCGATGCCATGACTCGTGGGACTCGGTCTGACTTGCAGAGAAACGTAACAGAAGAACATCCTCGTACCAAAAATTACTTTCCGCATTAAACTTGGGCTGCATTACAAATACACGTTCGTTTCCCCTTGTAAAAGTGCTTCCAAGTTTCGATTCGCGCAGACAAGAGATCTCGAGACATAGTAAGGGAAAACTCGTTGGAATCGTTTTCTAACTTCCTACATAAACGAAGGAAATTCTCTGAACGTTCCAAACAGATATGTAATTCGGCGCAACATGTTACAACATTAAGTTTTCGAATGTTAGACATACCATACATGTTGTATCTGTCACGAAAGTACCAGATAAAAATATATACAAAATAATAAGATTATAAAATATTTAAAAATATTTATAAAATATTTAAAAATATTTATAAAATATTTAAAATTTTAATAGGTATCTATATCAATAAAATATAATTATGTAAAGAGAATTATTTAACACTATTCATTTCAGTGGAAAAAAAATTGTCCAAACGAATAAATGATACACGATAGATAAAGCTGATTAATATCACATGCGAAATCCTTGGTACGTAACTTCTTTTATCGCGAATAAAATCGCGCTTCTCGTTGCATTAAAGTAACTCAAACGGACGTAAAATATCAAGAGAGCCGCGCGTAAAAATGGATTTCCGATATGCCACATGTAAAGTAAATTGAGAATGATTCACATTACAACGCAACAGCGGCAAATAAGAAAAGACTTGACAACCTGACATACCTTTGTTGTGTTTGTTGAGGCTTATCACTTGACCGTCCTCTCGTTTCCACATTAATTTCGGCAGTGGATATCCATCGGCCTTGCACGTGAGAGTAATATTCTGATGTTCCCGAACTGCCACAGTGCTCTCCGTAGAAAGAGAATCCAATATATTTGGTGGCACTGGAACATGCGTGGAAGAGCCTCTTTATTCAAAATTCAGAGCAACGTGATGTAATTAATATACTCGTACGTTTGTTAATCGTTCCATTTAAATGCGTGTTTCCAAACGCGTGTCTGTTTCGAGTAAAAATACAGTCCAGAGTAATTAAATTACTTTTTATCGTAATAATTAGATTTGATATAAAATTCAAACGAAAAAAAAAGAATACAATTTAGTTATTAATATAATTTTTAAGTGCCTTAAATCTTTATACTATTATTATTGATATTTTTTATATTACATTTATTGATTTATAGATTTATTAATTATTAATGTAATAAAAAAAAATTTCTGGCAAAAATTGTTTAATTAAAAAATGATTAGTAAAATAATATTTACCAACGACCTGAAGATAGCCCACTTGGCTTATCATTGGATTGGTATTTACTTGGCACATGTAATAACCCCGGTCGTCTTGTTGCACGCTATTAATATGAAGCAACCATGTTTTCTGATTGTCATGCGACACAGAGAATCTGGGTACTTTCACGACTACATGTTTGTGAATAGTTAGCAGCATTTGACGACCAACATGAATCCACGCCACCTGAAATAAAAAAATAAATATTTAGATATATATTGCTTGATTAAAGTCTATTATTAATTATTACACGATTATATCAAGAATTATATTTTCTTCTCTCTATTTTTTTTCTCATTCACAAAATAGGTATACTTTTTATAAATAAAATAAAACTTTGGCTTATATAATATAAAAAAATTTATATTATATAAATTTTATCTTGTACTCTCTATTTAATATATCAAATTTCAAGTTGCATTATCAAGTTGTTGCAATTTTACAAACAGTAAACAGATAAACGCACGATGTAAAATGCAAAAATGATAAAAGATCCGCGTGGAATTTAATAACGAGAAAGCACTCATTCTCTTGCATTTTTCGCTTGAAGTTGTTACGGTTTTTGTACATACTGCAGAAATATATTTTTTTCTCATGTTTTAAGCATAAAATATTTTCATTTGATTCGCGATTTGAGACTTTATATTAAAATATAGTTTTTCAAAAGGAAAACTTGAAACTTTACAAGATATATATATATTATAATTAAATATATGCAAGTTCGTGTGTTTAATCCCGTAAAATCCAAGGCGTGACAGTAAAGAGTTCAACAACCTTCACGCGTTGAAAATTTCATCGCGCCCGCTTAATACAGCTCCAGCAGACACGAGTTCATAAAAGCAGGATGCAGCCGCCCGTTTATCGCTCCACGTTGCTGCATTGAATATTTCCACATTAGCACATTGCGCATCCGTTCCCGAAATTCGCGGCCGAGTCTCTCGTCGGCGAAAAATTCTCCTCGTCTCGTGAAACCCCGGCAAGAATTTTACGATCAATTTAACTTGTCGATCTCGTTTCCTCCTCGTCGATGTTCGCAAACGAACATTGTCGTCAAATATTGGCGGCTATAAATAGCCAATTCGAGAGAAAGGAAGATCGCGATTGCTATGGATAAATATCGTTATGCCGGTATTTTACGCCTACGCGACTCCCAATTAAGGCTAAGCTCATTTCGCGACAGAGCTTATACACTTTCGAGGACCTTCGAGTTAACCCTGCACTTTAAATCTACGTCGTCTGACCGCAGTTTCGAAACAACACCTCGGTGGCGACGCTATTTCTCATTTTTTTCTACTCCAAGTTCTTTTAAGTGTACTTTCCCTGATAAATGAGACAAAAAAAGCAATTTCACCCGGCTCGATTGCTCTTTTAACCCCAGCATTTCTCCTTCTTTCCGTCTAATTGCCAAATGCGACATTCAGCGCGATTTCGTTCGTGAAAAAATAATGCAAAGATTGAAATAGAATCTGCGAATTCCTTGTAATTTCCAAAAGACTTGCTTTACAATCTAAGATGTAGATTAACTTTGTAAGAAATTATTTATCGTTAGAATTATTAACGTTATTAACGTTAGAAAATATTTTGCAAAGTATTGCAAAGTTTTAACATAAATTAAAATTATAAAGATTCTATTATTATATTGTGTTGATATATTATTCATCTTAATTTTATAACAAGATCTAGCTTTTATTTTATCAATCCTATGATTCTAAATTCTATTAACTCGTAATTAATTATCGCTTAATAAAAAATTAATCATTCGATTTCTAAAAAAATTTCAAAATCAAAAAAATTTAGCGCGGTGTATTTTAAAATTATTAATGAAATTGTTTCAAATCCCAATTTTGATCCGTTCACTCTTGCTATATATCTTGCTTTCACTGTTTCCCTTAGATTCGTTACCACTGTTTTTTTTCCACAACATGTGGATCCGCGGAAATGGCGCTTCTTCCGTTTTTTTACTTGCCTCTTTTTCCGGCATATATGTACTTCCTCAAATTAAGCTAGGAACAGACCGTTCGGACAGAATAAATTGCACCATTTCAAGTCTTCTTATTTAATTCTCTCCTTCTTCTTATTTAACCCACGCAAAATATTTTAAATTTTACTCGAAATGTACCATTTTTCGTGCAAAATATATCGTAGTGATATTTCTATAATTCTTGAAAACTGTATTTTTGGAACATTAATGCAACTCGAAAAGAATAATATTTTATCAATTTGCAAGTCAAGTAGACTCCCAAACATACACAAGAAATTCAAGCACGATGTGTCTAATTAACGAAACAGTTAAATAATAGACATATTTCACGGTACAAGTTTCGCGATAGTTGTTTAGCGTAAAAACTTTATAACGAGGAAAACGTAAACAGCTTAGTATTAGATTTATTGCCATAGTTTGCGAGAAGTGATTTTATTTGAGATTATTCAGCAAACGAATTATGCTTAATCGCGAATCTAAATCCGACGAGACATTTACATTTGGAAGTTGGTGTTTCCCGTTTTACTCCGTCCTGAATTCTTTTCCCCTCAGGTATTTCACCTAGGAACTCGGCAACAACTCCGTCTAGAATTGTTCGTCTATGTACCGCTTCTCCTTTTCGTCGGCTCTCGGGTAAGCAAAAGTTTCAGGTACGGAAATCACAGTACATCCTGGGAAAGTTCTTTAAACAGTCAGACGCCACTGACGGCTCTCCTAACGAAGAGCTGAGAAGATGGATGGTGGCGGATCTCAGAAGCTCTTGTCTGCCAACAGGATTTGCCGGTTCCAGAGGATCTACGAACTCGTCAGCTCGCGAGTAATTCTGAAATCCGCCGCGCCAAGATGGACACGGTCGTCTCCATTTTCGACAAATTTTCTCACATTGTACCCGTAAAAAATGGGACAGAAAAAGAAACAACCATAGTAATTTCCCGAGACGCAGGACCTCATCATCGCGAAACTAGTTTCAATCGTTTGAAAATATTAATTAACGCTTAATAATTGGCAAATCATATTTCCTTCATTGCTCTTCCTCGAGAAATTATAAATTGATCATTATATAATGCCATGCAAACTCTCGGGATTAATAAGTTTTACATTATCTATATCTCTCGGGGCAATTTTCACGACAGTTTATAAGCAAGATCCACCGAGAGGTATGCACTGGGAAAGTTGCCTTCTCCCAAGATCTCTGAGAAAAGTCACCGTAGCGCGATACGAGAAACTTTCGCAGTCACGCACAGCGAATGGCTCCTAAGTTCTAACGAAGAGGAAAGAAGCTGCCGGGAACGTGCAGGAAAATGATACTCGCTTGTATAAATGTGCTCGCCGGAGTGTCTTGAAAATTAAATCGTTGACAAAAATATGAATGACTCGAATGCGACGATAAGAGGAAAAGAAACGCATTAATCGTCGATAATATCGGCATGATTGAAATAACGGTGCAAGGTTTATAGAAAAATAATAGCCCTAGTGCTTTGACGGTCGAATAAAAAACGCGTCTTAAAAAGGAGTAGTTCTTTGCGGTACGTGATTACGGCATTTTATCGATCTTAAACGGTCTCGACAAGAAACTTCTGATCGCAAGTTCGATTGAAAATCCTGGCAGCGATTCAAAGTTAGTCTCTCGCGACTGGATATCTCCTTTTCCGTTAAACGTAAAATGTTATCCACGTAATAGATATTCCATCGCGCTTCCAGCTAATTACATGCTTTTAAACACTTGAGTTAACAACATTTTTGTGTACACTTTATCTATACCGAAGAGAAAAATCAGGAATTATGCGATAAAATAAAAAAAATATCGATACAGAAATACGATATTTACTCACGAAATTGTAAAGAAATATATTTTCGCAGGTGCAAACATCACAAACACAGATATGTATAAAAAATATTGAGAAACGATCAACTCTAAATTATAACAAATCTGCAGTGACCGTGACAGGTTATGCGATACGGATATCTAGCTTTTACAATTATACCTACGATATACGTATGATTTATCTAACTAACGCGCAAAGATTCTGTTTGCACGTTATCTATTGACAGTACGATGGATGATTCAATACAATCTAGATTCACGCGTTCATCACTCGCTCCGATCACTTTTATGCTTAATTCTCGCATGCGTTTTATATAGAGATTTTTTTGGCGATCGATTGACAGCCCGAAAGCTGATAAGAGGATACGCGGATAATTAAAATATAGAAAACGTAACGCGTAACTTGTACGCCATGAAATGATTTCAATTCTTTGTTGAATGCAATCTGTTTTTGTGAGATTGCCTGTTTCTTTATTTACGCGAATAAAAATTTATATTTATATATTATTTCTAGCCAACACATCAAATTTTCAAGTCAAAACGGAAGAAAAAACAAATACATGGATAATAAAACCAAATGTAACAATATTTTAATCTTTGAATAAGAAAGAGATAACCAGAGAAGACAATTAAAAAATTATAATTTAAAAATGACATTTAAATATATTTTTAAAAATTAAAATAAGATCCACATTATATACATACTTGATATACATAATAAAAGTAAGAATTTTATTACAGTATATGTATGTATTAGGAGTTTATTAATATGCGATTGGATATATATTTTTTTTACTCTTCGGGTATAAAAATGCAATATTATTTATACAAAGTTCGTAAACATAATCAATGTAAATGTGTTACATTTGCTGTAAAAAATGATTCTGCAAAACTATTTCACGCGCCAATTCCTCGGCGAGGAATTACATATGATTAGATAAGACCAATTCCAAAGAATGTTATATAACTATTTTCAAGGAAACGAAGATATTTGCACAACGATAAAAACGTTGATAAAAGGAAGTTTAAGCTAGGAAATTAAGTTAGTTTTAGTCTTCTATTCTGTATAACAGTGTGTCCAATTGGAAAGTTTTGCGAGGAAGCGCTATATCTTGTACTACAATTACGATGATTTTGTTGAATTAAAAAAATCATCAAATCAATTCAGTAAGTTATGTTTCATATATCTCATAAGATATTGAAAGTTTTCTTGTATTTATATAAGTATATTTAGCAAGCACAAACTGTCATTTCATAACATTTTTAAATGATTGATAATATAAGAAAATATCCTGCACACTTTTGTAATAAAATCTATAGAGACAATGAAGATTAAATAATAATATTTGAGTAACAATAGCATAATTGTTGGACATGTAAGCAAAATGGTTGCAACTTTACTTTTATTTTTATTATATTAATATCAAGCGTCTCATAATTTCCTAATACACAGTAAAAAATAAAATGTTTATTATAACATTTTTCACACGTCCCATAAAGTCCACTCTAAATTTTAAGTTAAAATAACTCATTCGTCGTATGTTACTTATTGACAAACTAAAAATGTTAAATAATTGACGCAATACTTTACATTTATTTTTGTTATCGTGACTTTAAGTGTAATGTAAAAATAAATAAATAACATACAAATTGATTAAAAATTACATGAAAAAATAGTTGCAATAACTCGTAAGAAATGTTGAGGACATTAACATATAATAGTAATTATTGTAACTTAAATTATTTGTAATAGAAACATTTGATTTTAATAAATTTGATTATTTTTTTATGTTAAAGTTTAAGGTTATTTAAAGATTCACTTTAACTTCTCTAAAAATGTTAAACTGACTTTGAGACATGTTGATTGTTTAAAATGATTATGTTAAAAATACTCAAAATAATATTCCATTTCTAAGAGACATATACAAAGTGTCAAGTTATAAAGTTGACATAAATCTAACACATGAAAACGTTATAAAAATAATAACATATAGGTTGTCTGTTAATTTTACATTAAAGTACTAATCAAAACGTGGTAACGCAAAAAAATTTTAACATATGAACGCATCATTTTTTACTGTGTATGTGCTAGCATTACATGATGATTTATAATAAGATTTGCATTGAATTATTAAAAATTTTATATTTATTATAAAAATATTCTATATTGACTTTAATGCTTCTGCGAAATGTTTCATAAAAGCAACTTGTTATTTGCCATTATACAACATCAACGTTTCTGGTGAAATCGGATTAAACTGTTGGCAACAGACACGTAGGAAATGTCGTTACGGCAAGATGTTGGGCGCGAGCCGCAACTGGGTTGTTCGTCGTTTAATTTTGATAGTTCAGCTTGCTGTCGTCGAGGAATTAATCGTGAAATATATCGTGAGAGCCGCGCGAAGTCAACAGTACGGAAGTTTCGAGCAAGTATAATGCGCGTATATAATTCACGGGAGATTTGCCTTCAAAAAGAGTGAAATAATACGGTAAACCGGTTACGGATAATTCCAAAAGAGATTTTTTTTTTTGTCGATTTTTACGCACGGTCTCCGCCTTCTGTTCTCTCATATGTTTTGAGCTTACAACTGATATTATCTCATAGATGAATTATGGAAAAAGGCAGCGATTATTCTTCATTACTCTTCGTAAAATTATTCCTCTTGATATAAGATTAAAGAAGTTAATACCGTCGGGGAATTTATGCAAACGATGCGCAGTTTGCATATTATTTTTCACTTACTTGAAAAACACAAACAGCCAAGTTGACCAAGTTTACTGGTAACGCTTGCCAAGATTACCCGAGAATTTCATCCGACGAATCTATCAACTATCGAAGTTTTCACCGTCCGGAGCAAAGGATCCGGGATATTAACGACTTTTAATAAAGTATCGGCCGGCATACTCCTAATTAACCACTAATTAACGCCGACGCCTTGCTTCTAAATTTCTTCGCAAAGTAATTCCGCAGGAAAATTTACAGGGTCGTAAACGATACGCGGTTGGTCCTGTTCAAGTGCTATTACGGTAGTTGAGCGTGGCTGCATGCACGACGTTGGCCGTGGGGCAAAATTCAAAAGTACAGAGGGGTTGCGGCTCGCGGAGCAAGACTGAAAAGAGCAAGAAAGTGAAGTAGACCAGAATTTATTCAAGAGGAAAGGGAAAGAAGGAGAAGCGGGAAAGGGGAGAAAAGAAAAATCGAGGTAAAAGAAAGGAAGAACGAGGAATGTTATAGAAAAGATGGAGAAAGAGAGGAGAATGAAAGCAATTTCGAGCAGATTAGAGAGAAGGAGAGAGAGAGAAAGGTCAAATTGGGATATGGTTGAAAGAAAAAACGCGCAGAAAAAGGCAAAGCGAATTATGTTCGAGAACATAACAAGAAAGCAGCTTGCATAGAGGCAGAACAATGGAATTAGAACACGCGCGAGTTACATCGGACTCCGAGACGATGATCCGCCATTGAAAACCGGTGACTACATTACTCGTTTTAATCAACTTTGCAAAAATAGTTCTGCGGGTTATTAGGCCGAGTCTGATATCGCAGAAGAAAAGTTAGTCAGCCAGTCAGTCAATCTTGCACTCCTCCTACGCTTTAATATCTCTTTAATCAGCTGATTCAGTTGAAGAGGGAATGTCGTTATCTTTTCCGATGATTCATTAAAATTATATTTTTAGCAGCAGCGAAATGTGTTTTAATACTGACTAAAGCAAACAATAAAATTTGTAAATAATAGTTGGCTCTTTGTTTAAACATTGGAGATATTTTTATATTGGGAATTTAAACGTCCTTTCATTTGCAGATTAAAGCAATATTATGATAAATGAAAGCATGAAAATAAAATCTATTTTTCACTATATTTGTCACTAAAATATGTTTATCGATTTTTACCTTGTTAAATATCTACAACGTGTAAATAATTGCTTCAGTTTATACACACATTAACAACTTAACATACAGAGACCGTTATTATATATATAATTGCTGCTATATTTTACGATTGATACGAAAACAAGTGTATTTTACATATTTCAATTAATTAATTTTAATTAATTTTGTCGTTACTATTAATTCGCAACAGCATGGAAGCTATTTGTGCATAATACTTATACATTTCAGAATTTTTATAAATACACAGTTTCTCTGTCATATTTTTTATTTCATAATTTTAAGTATGATGATAAATTATTCGTATATTTTTTCGAAAATCAGTTTTTCGCGAAAAGCAAATTCTGAAAATTTTCTTGACAAATTCAATATAAATATACGTTTGCTTTTAACTCTTTGTGCGTCCTTAGTCAGTTATAATTGTCTTGTTAAATGGTTGAAGGAGGCGCGCAGAACAAAGTAATAACACTTGGCAAATGTAATTATTCATTAAGTGAAATGCTACTTTCGCAGACACGACAATCGTAATTTTACGAATAATCTGTGAGACCTCACGGTAATAGACACATCGAGAGCGAGACACGCCCGCGGGTCCCCAGACATTTTTATTACTACGTGTGAATTAGCGCGTTGCATTCATTCGAAACGATTTTTCGGCCGGCGCCGCGCAATTCATCTCGCAAAAGGGTCAAAGAGGCAATTCCCCCGGCACGGAAAGGTCTTCCTAGCATAATTAAATCCGGAGAAATTTGCGAAGTCATACGATTTCTTCGCGTACCGGCGAAGCGTTAGTGAGAGGACAGAGAAGGAGAAACTTTGGCACGCGGTAGATGAAATTTTCTGGCGTTTTGATCAAAGGGCTTGGCCGAGAATTGCAATGTGCGGCGGCTATGCCGCATCTCTGGAAATGTCGAGACTCTAACGAGACTCTTCGTAATCGGGCTACGTGTTTTGAATTCGAAGAAAAAACGATTGCACGTCCTGCCTAGCGTCGTGTAAACTTTCTAAGGCAATTTACAGCCTAGAAAATTGAATTATTTCTCCACGCCGCCTATACTTTATGCAAAAAAGAAATGCGTGTCGTGTTAATTGAATTATTTGGATAAATACTCCCCAAGCTTAAGGCTATAGTTGTTAAAAAAAAAAAAAATTCTCAACAATATTTAAAACATGTAGTGTAAAAGTTACATGTAATGTAATAATAAAAATAATACAGAGAAATATGTACAAAAGATAGAAATTTAATAAATAAATTTAATAAATTTAATAATTTTGATAAATATATATAAAGATTCTATTTAAAGAGAAAATGGATTACAAGTTGCAATTAAAAAAAATAAAAAAAATAAAATATAATAAAAATAATAATAAAAATAATTTATTATAAAAGAAGAAAGAAAGAGCTCTTCTAATGGTTTTGATGCCGGGTGATAGATTCGAAGGTTCGAAAACTATCGGCTGAAAAGCCGATGCGATCCTCAGATCTCGACTCGCCAAGCTAAATACCTTTATAGCCCCGATAGAAACAACAACGAATGATCAAGGTCTGTTCTCGGTCTGTCTCTCGTGAAATCGAACCGTTGCGGTACATTCCGGTCGAGCCGAAATGGAAACTATTTTGCCGCACAGCTCGAAGGAAGAAATACCCCGGTACCGCACAATGGTCTATTTTCACGATCGTTAAAGAGACGGAAAATTCTCAGGCTGCTTTTCACGGAGCTCGGAGGAGCGGTGAATTTATTCCCGCCGAACCGAGATGTCTCGGTGCGAGTGATGTCTCGATAAATTTTCGACAAAGCGATACACCGATGGCGACGGCGGTGCTGAAGCGCGCCTCGGAAATCTCGGTCCCGACGCGGGGAGAAGAAAAAAAATTACCGTTTTATTCAATATCGCGTAAGGAACTCGCTCGCGAGAAGCGGGAGGCGCTTATCGGTGAACGATGCTGGGCGAGGCGACGCGACGCGATCGGAAAACGTTTGCTTACACGCGAACATCGCCTTTCGTATCACTTTAATGGCATTCTTAATAGCCGTAGGAGAGTTCCGAAGTTGATGCAATCTCAATTTCCCGGTTCCTGCGCTTGATATATCAGTGATTTTCCACCTTTGCGTTATCGTCCGGAAAGTTCGCCGAGTCATGCGGCGGTTCCGGAGCGGTTGCTCTCGCCTAATAACCGTCTTCTGCCCAGCGCAAACTGGTCCGCGTGCACGCGATCCCATCCACGCATGAATATAAGACGAATAAGACTTTATATATGAGATGCCTTATTCAAGCGAAATGTGTCAAGGAAAATCATATGACATGATTTCCTAAATTTCAGAGTCCAAGATTCCAAGATATTTCTAATGAAAAGTTTTAATAAATTTATTTTTAAATTGTGTGAATAACAGATAAAGTTTTATCATTCTTTCCTTTATTTTTTTATTCATTTATATTTATTTCTTTTGATTAAAGATAATTTGTCTTAATTATCCTAATTTTTATTTCTCATAATTATTATTATCTTAATTCTTGTCATAATTTCTTCTAATTAAAAAATAATTTGTCTTAAAAATTTTTAATATTTCTAATAATTACATATCTTACACGTATAGCTCAGAAGCTATTATATATTTTTATATATTATTTAAAATTCCCGAGAGTCATCGAGTATAAGTAAAAACAACTCGGCAGATGAGAAACTTTAAAGATAACTTTATAGTATAATGATATAATGCTATTAAAGAGAGAGAGAATTTTCGCAATCGCTCAAGGTTACCCATGCGAGATTTCTAATCGCGTGATTGATGCAATTTTCTAACGGAACGACATGCCTATCCGGCTATGAATACAGCTTTCAAATAATTACGTGCTACGAGAGAAGCGGAGAGAGATGAAGTGCATTGCTTCTTGCTAAATTGAACAGTTATGTATGTTTAAGATACGTTTAACTTAATCGTAATCTTCTGTTATTCGAAAAGTCCTTATAAAGTTACACGAAATATTGTTGCACAATATCGATTATAATATTAATTTAAAAATAAAATAAAATAAAATAAAATAATTATATTTTATTTATTAATCGTGTAAAATCAATTACTTTATATATATTTTTTCTAAACTAAGCACAATATAAAATCATTGTCCGATAAAATTGTGCAAAATCAATTACTTTAAAGTATATATATATATATTCTTTCTTTACTAAGCACAATATAAAATCACTGTCCGATAAAATTGAATCCTATAAAAATGACAGCAATTTATATCAAGAGGCACTCGTAGCTCTTTGACACCTACCGGGCACGTGGCTTTGATTTGATCCGCGAACAAAATGGGAAATGACATTACGATCGACAACTTTTAATGAAGTTCAAGGATATCGGCGATTTTTCATGTACCCTTTCGGGGCGCATATAGCGTTTCACTTCGGGAAACTACATCGCTCGTTACGCCTGCCGATATGTTTGTTCGTGTGTAACGTTGATCGCCTGCAGGATGCGGCGGTCCCATCCAGCTCCCTGACGGGACAACTGATGCGTTTCCAATACGGTTGCCTAACAGCGGTCCTCGATGCCGGCGAGACGAGATCGTAGATCGCAAAGTATACCGGATAGCGATTACGTATTTTTTCTTACGGAAAGAACTATCTCTCCTCGACTTTAAATAAGTAAAATAGACCGACGATGTAAGAGAGATATTTCTCTCTTTTTACATGTTTCATCTAAATTTATAGTTAGTATCACGTGAATCTTTCTCCTTTTTTCCCTCTTGCAATAAAAATCTTGTAATAAAAATATATTTCTTTATATTTTTTTTTTCGCAAATATACATCGCGCTTACATCTGATTCAGTTTTTTAATCTTGCACATGATGATGCTTCGATTAGATGCAATTTAACATTGCCTTTATTGAATAATAAATATATAATTATTATTATTATGTAATAATATAAATTTATCCGATTTCGCGCGAATAAAATAATATTATTAATACAAAACAATGTGCAACGTTTTGTTGAAAAGAAAATTAACATTTTATCTTCGCAAACGCGCGGTTAAAAAAGGGGAATTTCGTAAGGAACGTCTTTGCGAAACCATACTACAACACGCCCTTTGTAATCCGGTTAACGAATAATTGAGGAAACTCTGTTTGTTAGTAAAGGACGGTGAATTCCGACCTCTGGGAAAACACGCTCCAAGAGCGAAGGAGAAAATTACAGGGATAAGGAAAACCGGTTGTCTGCGCGAAAGTAAGAAGGAAGACGGTTTAGTTTAAATCGCACGCTGCCGCGAGATCCCTTTGGCTAGACACATTTAAAAATTCAATGCGTTACCTTGTAACTTCCGAGATTTTCGATGACGCAGGGTAGACTGACGTCCCTTCCCAGCGCCACTGTGACATTTGGTATCGGCTCGGCAAAGATCGGCGGATCGGAGAGCGCTGTAACATAAAAAAGAAGGATGTCAATTATACATGTGAACAACAATTAATCTTTAATTATCTGGACAGCTGTTTGTAATTTTATCTACGGATTGCGAATCACAATTAAATCGCAATTAACTCCGATCGATATTTGCGAAAACGTTCTTGCGCTAATTAAATTCCTAATTATTTTTATTGCCGGAAACAATTGTTTATATTTGAACAATCTCCCCCCATTATTAGCCCGAGGCAAATCACACGCGATATCTCGCGAAATAATTAACGACTAGCTGCCTAAATAGTTTGAGTCAACTCACTCGTCGGCGTTTAACGGATATAAAAATATCACAGACGGCGTGAGTAAAACGATAATTATGTCTGATCGAATCCCCCCGAGGGCTGGGGAGGAAATCCGCCGCGTTCGCGGTCGACTCGTGAATTTTTCATCCTCGAACGGGCGGACTGTCCTGCCGAATTGCGCCGATAAACGAGATTCCAAGATAAATTAGCGAGAATCGATTTATTCGGGGCTCAACCATCGCGTCCGCGTGATATCGCGCCGATACGAGCGAAACTAGCCATTTTTTTTCCCAGCCTTGACAGACCCGGATTCTCGCGAACGAAATTAAATCACGACATTTTTTAAGCCATTGGCTACGGTCGTCACAATGCACCGGCTGCAATTTGCATTATTTGCATACAAGCCCGAGAGACAAATTATTTTAATTACGTCACTCGCAATTTTTACTGTCTTGTACCTTTTCTTTATTTCACCGCGGCTCGATTATTCGATTTCCGTAAAAAAAAATGTATCGTATCGGCATCAAATGAACGGATTAATTATATGCGGCCGGACGAATTGATTTTGCGGATTTTTACGCTGTAAGGAATGTAATTTCATTAACAGATCGCGTTTCGCAATTATGCACACAAATGATATCTGAATGGATACGTATCTGAATGGAATGCTATAAAGGGGAATGCAACGTATTTACGTATGAAAATGCGCATACTGTATATTTCGTTAAAAGTCGAGGGTAATTTAATCATCGTTGCATCCGTTGTCAAAAAAAAAATCGAAATTGCTATTTGACTTTCACGCGGGCGATAGAGACAAAAATGGTCAATTTAAATTATCTTAGCTACAAATAACGCATTCGTCAATTTTTACATTTTCTTACTTACAAACGACATTTATTTATTTTTACAAAAATGGTCAATTTAAATTATCTTGGCTAGAAATAACGCATTTATTAATTTTTATATTTTCTTAATTACAAACAACATAATTATTTATTTTTATAAAACTAGTCAATTTAAATTATCTTGGCTACAAATAACGCATTCGTCAATTTTTACATTTTCTTAATTACAAACGACATTTATTTATTTTTACAAAAATGGTTAATTTAAATTATCTTGGCTACAAATAACGCATTCGTCAATTTTTACATTTTCTTACTTACAAACGACATTTATTTATTTTTACAAAAATGGTCAATTTAAATTATCTTGGCTAGAAATAACGCATTTATTAATTTTTATATTTTCTTAATTACAAACAACATAATTATTTATTTTTATAAAACTAGTCAATTTAAATTATCTTAGCTACAAATAAAAGATTTATTTCATATATTACGTTACCGAATCTTACGCGATATTCATGGAATATTTCGGAATGCTTATTCCGCTCGTTTACGTTTCGAGTTTTTACAAATATATGCACACCTGAAACACGACCAATTATCATGCAGACAGGAGCATCACGGAATTTGAGTTTAAATTTATACAGCGGTGATACTCCCCTCCCACGTTCACCTCGTTTAAAGCCGAACCAAACGCATATATATGTATCATTGCAGTCGCAGAGACTGAAAGTGTGCTTGTGCAGAATATATTAAATGTAAAATATTTTTATCATTATTATTCCCGTTGTGCCGCGTGCGTTGGAATATTCAACCGACGCTACCGGATAATTCTTCATATTCTTTCACACTTTACATGCAATAGTAAAAACCGCAAGGTATTTGTATTTAAACAGCGTAGTCATCGGGACGCATCATGTATGAGCTAAAATTTAAATAGCGTCGCAAATCGCGGCGAATGGCGGAAAAAATTCACCGGCTGCTTGACACACACGTCACGCTTCTGATTTTTATTTTAATAAACGTCAGTGTCTCGACACTTCGACATTCGTCAAAGGATATTTCATTGAGCACATGAAAAAAATCAAGAGAGATTTATGGTGAAATCATATAAAACATGGAATATATATGCAAATGTTCACATGATGTTCACAATACGTAGTTTAATTTTGAAACTTTAATACATACACGAAACGCGGACGCATGTGCAATAATATATAGCTAAAATAAATTAATTTAAAAATTTTTTCAAACGTAATATTTAATAATCACTTTTTTCCTTTGCTTCTCGCTTTTTCAATGAATTATTTTGAACAAAAAAAGAACTGCTGTAATAATTTAGCATTACTTTTGCATAAATAAAGATAATATTCGAAAAACTATCGATACGATAAAACGACCGTTTACAATATGCGAGTGAAACATATGTCGCCTGAGGAAAATCAAAGGTGCTGAAAGAAGAGGAACAAGAGACGAGATACGCGGGTGGGTGTCCGTGTCGATGGACTCATCCGAAAAAAGTTTCGGAAGTAATGCACTCGAGAGTGAAGTAGGAGGGCAGTTGGCTGGCCGCTCGACCGGAAGAGAGCAGCCGTCAATTCCGGTCCGGGAGACTTTGCGCTGACCGGAAGTCAATGCACACTCGCATACACGAACGCGGCACGTACGACATTTCGGCGAAAGTCCCCGTCTCTCCTGACACTGGATCTCAATTCCGTTCTCGTATTTCCCGAGAAACGACTCGCACAATAGATATTTACCTTGAATCAATATCTCCCAGTCTAAAATATCCTTCCCGCATACAAAATATTATATTGTATGTTCCATTGGAATTTTAATCTAATTTTTTAATAGAATTAATAATCTAATAAAATAAATAATAATAAAATGATAATAAATTAATTAATAATCTAATAAAATTAATTCTTCTTTAAGAAAATAGTTTATAATAATAGTTTAGCATATTTTTAACTAGAATTATTTATATCTAAAAATTCTCAGCGTTTAATATATTAGAGGAGAGCAATTCATTAAATATAAACCATCCTTGCTTAATAAAAAACTGATGTGCAACAGATGACACCGAACTATGTTATTGTTATCGAGAAAAGCTGTGAGTACCGATCCGAGCTCGGTGAAACGCATACTCCCACCGTCTTTTTGCCAACCGTAGGTTGGCAGCAGTCGGGAGTAAAAATAATCAAACATGTTATATACGTATAGTGGCTAATGGTATCTTTTTTATTGAATTATTCTAGTATTATAAAATTATAGAATGAGATTTAAAAGTGTGTCCAATATATATTCTGATATTAATAAATATTTTTATTCTAATAAAAAAGAAGCCAAGTATAAAATCAAATAAAAGAAAGATTTTTTTTAGGAAAGCTATATTATATCTTTAATTAAAAATTTATGTGTTTTCGCTTCATTTCTCTTACATTTCATACATGTTTACAATTTTTTTTCTCGATCTAGAAAAACAAAGTAAAAGTTAAAAATCAATGAAAACACTTGTACAATCAACTTGCAGAAACGTTATGCATCGCTGCCACCGTATTTTTTCCTCGAGTAACATTCTAGAGCGAAAGAAATTAATAAAAGTACATAGAGAGTGTTATAGGAAAATGTAATACAAACTATATCTCAGTGCGAATAAAGTTCTCGGAAGCTTCACGCGTCTCCGGTAGCAAGATACGTCAACGACTAGCTTTATAGTGCGGTAGCCAGGAGAATTCCCAGGAGGACTTCCGGATGGAAGACTATGGTAAGGTCGAGTTCCGAATTCAAATTATTATATTTAGCTCGAGAAAGACAAATTATCCCGGCTTTTCTGGTGCCAAAAGGTTGGATAATACCTCAAATGCGCTATTATATTGCACGAGTAGTTTAAGCAACAAAATTAATTAAATTTAATAATTAGAGATTTGGCTCAAGTAATCAAAAAATTAAAAAGAAAATGGCATAAGAGCCAACGCGCGGTAGTTGGAGCGCAGAGAAGCAACAACACTTCTTTCTTTTTTCAATATTAGTTTATTAAAAAACACATTATAATAACAAAAAGCGAACGTTTCGGATCATCTTTTGATCCTTCTTCAGCGCGATGTTAACAAAATATATTATAGATAGTGATGCGTTACATTAAACGAATTTGTTTTCGACGCGTAGGTGACGCTAAATTACATCCCGCGGAGGTCTACGAGGTTCGACGAAATACGTCACAACCTTCGGTTATAACTAATCACAGACTGGAATTCGATTATGATTTTAATTGGGAAGAATCTGAGATTTTGGACAGGGAGTCCTCGTTGGGCAAAAGGCTTGTCTCTGAAATGCTGTTTATCAAGCGCTAAAAAAATAGCTTGAACTTGCAGAGTGATACAGAGGGCTTGCATCATACATTTGCGACGATAATCGATAATTTATTGAAAATATGAGGCGTTCGTTCATGCGTCGGTATGTTTATTATCGTTGAGTCAACTGCGCATGTCCTTGGTTGAGTCCATGTTTACGTCCTGACCGAGGACATATTTATACAGTTCGTCATCGAATCTCGAATCGACATGAGGCGCACAGCGGCATACTATATTATTAATTGTAAAAAGCGCGGAATCTGGTGAGCCATGCTTCTAATTATTAATTTAAGCAAAAAAGCTTATTCACGTGCAATATCTTTCGATATTTATTTTATTATTTTTACTCGATTTGTTAGATCTGCTGTGACGTCGCATATGGTAACATAACTATAGTATATTTAATTGATTGTTGGAGGCAGAGCGCTTACTAGACCTCCGCGGGATGTAATTTAGCGTCACCTACGCATCGAAAACAAATTCGTTTAATGTAACGCGTCACTATCTGTAATATATTTTGTTAACATCGCGCTGAAGAAGGATCAAAAGATGATCCGAAACGTTCGCTTTTTGTTATTATAATGTGTTTTTTAATAAACTAATATTGAAAAAAGAAAGAAGTGTTGTTGCTTCTCTGCGCTCCAACTACCGCGCGTTGGCTCTTATGTCATTTACTTTTTAATTTTTTAAAATTAATTAAAGTTACCAATTAAAAAGCTAACACTTTTGCGCGAATACATCAACTAAAATGTTGATGTTCTATTTATTTGTAATATTTTCAATAGTGAATAAGACGCTGTTGAGACTCCTCTAAGTGAGATAAATGGCAATAACAGACTCACAAATATGTATGAATATCTTTTAATCGATAAAAACTGATGAGTTATGAGTAATATAAATGTAACTATTATGTGATTAGTTTTATTTAAATGATAATTTGTTAATGATAATGTTGTTAAAAAATAATACATTAAATTCTCTTATCATTATAACAAATAAAAAATAATTATTAACTTTCACCATTAATTTTTAATTAATGCGTTTAATATTTGAATATTAAAAATATTATTTAATCAATACTTTCTATCAATCAATTATTTCATTTATTGATCACTATTGATTTCTGGTCTTTCAATTATTAAGTATTTCTTTCATAAATCCCAACATTCAAAGAAAAAATATTCTTTTTAATACTCCTTTACTGTTTTATCCAACACGTTATACGGAAACAGTTGTTCAGCTCAAGTTATAAAAGTCTTTAAGAGAGAGTTTATGATTGGAAGATATAAACATCAAACTTATTTTATACAAAGTTATTCCAAGAACGTTTTTCTTGAAGAAAATCTCGTAATCATTATAATTTTTAAAGCATGCAAATTTCAATTTCGATAATAACGCATCGGTAAAACATATAACACTGGACAACAAATTTTATGTATTTCCAATATTAAAGATTATTGTATACATCGTTATCGCTAAATTGAAGAAATTTGAGGAATATATATGCTTAAAAAAATAATTGTCATCAAATTTTCGAGAGGAGAGAAATTCAATCAATATTGTTTTCTAGATTGACACATTTACATACATTTACATGCATACTTAATAAAAGCTGATAATATTCACCAGCAAAAAAATTGAATAACAAATAAAATGGCATCACAACGTGCACTATATAATAATACACATGAAAAGTTATTATAATTTCATTATTTAATAAAAATTTAGTAATTAATTTATCCACATTACTTTTTAATTTGCATATCCATATTTATTTCTATCAAGCCAAAACAGATTATTTCTTCGCTACACGTGCTGCATATTATACTATTATTGTATGTAATTTGCACATTGCACATATAAATATAATTGTTAATTATTTATTGAAATACATCCGTCACTTTAATCAATTTTTTAATTCTAATGGATTAATACCTTGTTCTTAAAAAAAAATTTGTAATACATATAGTGCTAGTTCCTACACAATAATGATATGCTATACGTGACAAACACATCGTTATCGCATATATTATAGCGCGTAAAATATGGCATTTAAATGATAAAGAGAATAATCTAAAGAAAAGGATACATAATTCTAAGATAGAGGATATCTAATCTTGCATTCAGTTTTTCGACGAAACTTGTAAGATATTAATTATGTATATTTCTTAATAAAAAAAGAATTAATTAACCGCATTATTTTGATAATGTTTGATAAAATATTCAATATAAAATTCATCTCATCCGAACAATAATTCTTTAGTGCGCGATATATTATTGTATAAATCTTGGCACTTTTTTTGGTAGTATAATACAATTTACATTATTTATTACTTCAATTATGAATTATTTCACTCGTAATTAAAACGGTATTGTGTATTTTAAAAAAATAAATATGAAGAGCATGTATAAGAGAAGTAAATCTGATTCAGTTGCAGGTGTGATTCGTATCTTCTTGCATGATAATAAGAACGAGAATGATACACTAACGTGTATTATTTACGTCATAACATCGCATTAATACGTCTCGACATTACACGTCTCAAATGAATATGCATCAATTTACAGTTAGACGATGATAATCGACGCAGTCATAAAATATGCAATAGTATATCACTCTTTCTGCCTCTCTCTTCCTCTCTTTCTCTCGAATCGCGGCGATATACTTTAATTATAAACTCGTGCGTTTCTTCACGCGCAATTTTCATTTGGCGGAACGTTGGATTCCGCGAAGCGTTTTACTTTTCCGCCATTGATGATGGATTAGGTTAGGCTAGAAAACATGTTATGGAGAGCCCAACGCTCTGTTTAACCAGTCGCGTTGCAACTTTCAAGGCAGCAAGCCGTAGTGACGGTAGTCGCAGCCTTATATGTCTCGCGAAAACTCGAAATGTCATTCGGCACGCGAGTGATACAATCGATTGGGATCAGTGTTGTCGTCAGGGACGCTTTTTCTCGCGCATGTGCACCATAATGTCAATGAAATCCAGGGATGACTAATACTTTTAACGCTACTTAATATATAGAATCTGCAAAAAGAGTCTGCAATTTTCTGATATATACTTGAATGCATATTTTCTTTCATTAATATTGAAAAAGTCAATTTCTAGGAATAAATAGATCCTTTTTCTCGCGAGTTTGGTACTTGAATGAAACCACGTTCAACGCGCATGTGTGAAAAGACGCGTCTCTCCGATGTGAGGACAATATTCCTTCCTACGTTTCGCGAAGCTCGAAATGTCACTCGGCGCGCAAGTGATGCAATCGATCGAGACGCATGATTACGTGACAACGCGCAATCGGATGCAAAAGTGCATCTCATATTGTGGTAAAACTTTGCCGAGGATACGATGACGAAAAATGGTTCACGTGTCACGGCGTGATAGGATTGAACGAAATTAATCCCCGAGCGAGCACGCAAGGTACAAATTGCTTGGCCAGAAATTTACATGTGTATCGTACGCCAAAAATGAAATACGCGCGAATAGCAGGGGCGTTTGTCCATGCGAGAATTAAAATAGCAACGCAATTACGCAACTGACCTTCGTCTCGTTTGAACGCCCATCGTTAACGTCATTTCGTCAGTTGATATTACCAAGCGCTTTTAAACTCTTACGATAACATTAATTCGGAGCAAAATTGAAAATTCCCTACTATTGACTAATAATAATATTAATAGTAATATTAATTGTTAATTAATTAGCTTATCGCGTATGAAACGTTGAATGATTCGTGTTGACGCAATTTTTCACGCACTCGCAGACTATGAAAACCATGACCTCAAATTGCTGGCACGGACCTATATCCATGACGTAATGTCTATGAAAAAGTCTTGATGACGTTATAAAGTATCAAAGTTAACGTTCGATCGATTGAGATTAATATTTAACTGATCATAATTAACAGTGATAAATTTAAATACTATTTATACTATTTTAACAGAAGTAGAACAATTCATGTATGTACAAATTTTTACGCTTCATTTATTTTTAATGAATTAATTTTTTGAAGCATTTTTTTAAGCTTCATTTATTCTTGATGAATTAATTAATCCAGAAGATATAAATGTAATGTTATATAAAATGTATTCATTTATTTTTTATCAATTAATTAATCTAAAGAGTATAAATTTAATGTTACAGAAAGTATAAATTTAGTGTTTCTCGAGCTATTTTATTTTAGGAACATTACTTGTATGATTTATTATATTTCATATCGATTGCGATCGTTAATTTTTTTGATAATTGATAATATCGTGATAATATCGTGATAATATCGAAATATTAAGTATATAAAGTCAATGATACAAAAATGACAATGCTATGCAATCACATACACATATACACACATTATTGACACATATACATTTAATTTAAAAGAATTATTTGATACGAGATAATACTGTATATATAATGTAATATATATCTAAAATGATATGTATGCATATAATATAATATTGCAATACAATAAATTTATATACCAGGCTTTCTTTGTTAAATATATTGATAATTGCAAATCAAAAATAATTTTATTGTACATATGATAAATCTGATATTTCTTTTACAATTTCATTGTTTATCTTCAAGTCATTGGCATTATTTTTATTAACTGTCGTAAAACAATTAATATAGCTGATATAGCAGCATAATTAAGTGTGAGAAATAAAAATTTATTCAAAAATAATTATATATTGTTATATTTGTAATAATCATAATTTCTAATTTATTTGCAATCATAATAAATTAACATATTCTCTATGTTTAATCATAATTTTGCTAAATAATTACAGCGTAAAATTAACCGTTATAACTATTTAATTTTCTACATTCATCCTACTTAACCGCCTCCGGTTTGATGCAATCCTCATTATTGTCAATTAGGATTAAATGTTTCGGTTATACATTTGTTTACAATATTAACTAACCAATTGCATATTGAATACTACATGTAATCATGTTCGTACAAATAATAACAAAACTTTCATATACGATAAATATTCCTCTCTATCAAGCAGAGGCAAACTAATTAATCCCGATTAAGATTTCTAATATTTAACACAAAATATACCTATAGTTTATATATTTTTGAACGTTTCTTATTTTACAATTTAATATCACAAACTCGACGATATTTGTCCATCCTTCGCTCTTCATTGCTCACAACCCGCTTTTTATTATTCATAATTAAGAATTATTTAATTAGTCAATTTGAGGATTCTTTAGCTATCTTATATGTCCACTTAAACCGTTACTTATCGCACGCAACATAGCTTACAAGCTTGACAAGAGATTAAAGTACATTCCAAGTAGACAGATGCTAAAAGTGGACAAAAAGACTATTCATGCTGAATAAATATCATAAGAGAGCAATTTTTTAATCAAACGAAACCTCATATTTACGTTTTCCCCTTCCCTCTTCTCTTTTCTCTTACAGACATCCTACAGACAAAATAAGCGGCTAGAATATCTATTTCAAAAGAACATCAAACGTTTACGATCTTTTGAAAGAACTCGATTATTCAACCATGAAAATTTCTCCTGTTTCATCGAGCGCTTTCATCCCAAGTCGTTGCGAATTAATCGTCCATCTTCCAACACTGCTTGCATCTAATATTTCCTTGAAGTTTAAATGATCTCCAATATTTACGATTTTATTCTCTCGCTCTCTCTTTTTCTCTCTCTCATTTTTAATATTTATATATTAATATGATTGTTATATTCTCTAATCAAGAAAGCTTTCACACAATATTTTTTTTTATTTTATATTATTATTTTATTTATATTATTATATTTTTTTATTTTATTTTATATTATATTTTATATTGCTAATAAAATTGAACATAATAACAGATAATTTATTCAATTACCATCAAATTTACCGTATTATAAATCATTTTCTATTTTTTTTTTATATATAGATACTGTGCAAAGTTGAAGAAAAATTCTCTCGGACTTCAATGAATTATATCACATCAATTGGAGCTGAATATAAACTAATATCTTCTCATGTCAAAGAAGCAATCTATTAAAGAATCAAGAAAGAACCGAGAGATGATAAATATTCAATTTATTGAAGATTTCGCAATACATTTCAATGAAAGGAATTTATTCAATTAAATATAAAACAGTGCTTAGATGAAAATATACGCACGAAATACACGATTCGCATTTATCGATAAGTGCAAATACAGGGGAACAGAATTACATGTGATTATCAACTAATTACCTTGCCAGATGTCGTAACTTAAGGTCAAACATATATTCCTCAGAGTATTTTAAATAATTCATGTGGAATATTTGTAACGAAACATCGTGCAAAATTAAACATTGAAAGAGATGAAATCATCCTCGTGCAACGCGGTTTTGTTGACACGACGTGAGTAATACTTTCACACGTCTTTTCGAGACGCGGCACTAAATCTAAGTTGTTAAACGAAAAAGTTTTCCTTTCGCAACTTGTCTTCAGTTTTGCATAGAGAGCACAAACGTAATATTTACGATATTTCTTTAAACCGCATCTGTCTTGCTGCAAAGAAAGAATTTCTCTCGTGATCTTAGATTTTTCTTTGATTCTTTTACAATTTTCTTTATTGCAAACAATGCTCAAAAATTATTTGCGCAAAGCTTTCTTACATAATAGAAATAAACGTGAAATAAATAATGGAAAATTAATCTTGCTTATATTAAATGTCAATATTAAATAGGATTCACTAAATTTTGTTGCGAGATATTTACTACAAACGCAAAGTGTTACTTGAAGACTTATTCAGATGAATTTATGGTTATATAACACTCCTTAAATATATCGAGACAATAATATGCAAAGACAATACAGTACCGGATACGGCGACTTTGGCAATTAACTTGCTAACGAAATGCGGACAACATATTTTTGGCGAAGTGTCGCCAAAACAATGAACAAAAAATCATATTTCTTCGTCAACTTGATCATAGTATCAATGTTGGTATCAGTCTGCCTCTACTTCTTCGCCTTTTATGGCGATTTCGAAATTCAGGATATATTTCTCAAAACGTTTATAGTTCGCGAAGAGGACGAACCTACGAACAAATTCATCAAGGCGGAGGAATATAGGGAAAGAGGCATAAAAACTATTCTTCTGTGGAACACGATGTTTGGTAGAAAAGACTTTTATTTCGGAGAAGGCGATATTTTTCGCGACTGTCCCATCAATAAATGCCAAGTCTTTCACAAACAAGATTATTTGAATATCGGAGATTACGACGCCATTCTTTTTCACGGAAACGAACTAAACGAATATGAAATGCCATTGAAGAGAGAGATGAAACAATTTTACGTATACGTTAACTTGGAAAGCCCAGCTAATAGAGCGATACCTTACAAGTACAACGAGGATTACTTCAATCTCACGATGACATATCGTCTCGACAGTGACATACCGTGGACTTATGATTTAATAGAGGATGCAAAAAGTGGCAAGTTCATCGCACCCTCAAAAGACGTTGATTGGAGCGCTTCTCGAAATTATACAAGTAATATATACTTTGTGCAATATTTTTTTTTCATTTATTGCTATCTATAATTTTTTTTAAATTAGATATTATGTATGAATATATTGATCACAATATACGGAAATTATTTAGTCATTAATGTATTAATTTGTGCAAAATGATAGTCTTAAATTTTTGTACTAAAATGCTTTAAAACAAAATGAATGTGACTTTGGGAATATTATTCGCTTGTGATGTTAACACTCTTCTTATATGCATCTTTTATTAGATGTAAACTCTAATTTGCAAAATTTTCAAGCTAAATTTACGAACAACACAATGACGAGTAACCTGCGACTTCTCGTGTGTGTCTTCTCACTTAGCTACATACATTGAATACATGGGTATTAATCAAATTTTCGCAGGTGTAGAGAAAGCGGTAGACGAGACGCCGTCCGCGATATTGGACATCGTCAGGGGCAAAAGCAAGTTGGTAACTTGGTTTGTAAGCAATTGCTACGCCAAAAGTGGTCGGATGGAGTACGTGCAGGAGCTGTCGAAGCACATAGGCGTCGACGTCTACGGCAAATGCGGTACATCTAGTTGCGACAGAGGCAGGAACTGTTTTGGCGACGTAATCGAGCCCAACTACTTTTTCTACCTGTCCTTCGAGAATTCCTTCTGCGACGATTACGTGACGGAGAAGCTGATGAACCCGCTCAGGTAATGGCGCAGCCTCGAGACCGCGAGGGATCGTTATCCGCAACCAGAGCGCGAAAACAAAGCTAATTTAACTGATATCTACGAAGGGAGCATTTTCCCTGACGATCTACGAGTCATCGCAATGCAAATCAGAGAATATAAGAGATTGAGAGACATAAAAATATTTTATTTCTTATAATCTCCAGTGTCTTAATTATATCAATTATTTAAATCCTTCCAGTCTTTTTACATGTAAATAAAAACAATTAAAAGAAATTTTCATTCAGACAATTTACAATATTTAAAATTTTATTTTTTTTAACTATTATCATATTTGTTTAATTATTCTTTAGAATGCAAGCATTGCTAATATTCTCTTGGAAAAAAATTGTGATAGATGCATCAATACTTAAGTGAGAAGGTGTATTATGAAGATTTATTTTGCAAGTATTGCATTATTCATATTCAATAAAGTATACACCTATTCAAATCATGCGTATATCAGCCATCGCGTTAAATATTAATGTAAATGTAACGAGCATAAAGTTGACATCAAAATTCCGCGATTGTTTGGAATTGAAATATTGTCGGCGTGATTATAAAATCGATACGACGAAGCGTCAATAATTGAATTGAATTTGTCAGATTGCGCAAAGTAAAATAATAACGCTACATATCGCGATTCTTTTTTCATTTTTATTTATATACGAGTTGTGTGTTCGAGGGAACATTCGATACACAGTGCGGGACATTGGTTCGCTAATCGCTAAATATATCCATACGTTATTATTCGATATTACAAATAATAGAATTTTACGAGCACACGTAACCAATATCTGATAACAGATATCTGATAACAGATATCTTTCAATGATCGCATATGTCATTGTAATTTAAATCAAGAATGGATACTTATTGCATATGCAATCATGGTTGAACAATTACAAACGAATCACAAAATAATAATTTTTTTCATATTTAAAAGATACATCTGCAATTTTTCATTTTTCAATTTCATTATTTATTCATAAATTTAATAATTTATCTAATTTTCTTTAGCAGCGCTTAGTATTTAACTCTAAAATTTAAGTTACTTGAATTGACAGATATAAATTATTCAAAATATCAGACAACTTAAGAAAAATATAAATTTCAAATATTCCTTTCTTTTAAAATCACAGTTATATTATATGATTTTCTACAGATTATAATAATATAATTTCATCATATAAAATGCGAAAATTTTTATCAAATAAAATTTTAAAAAATATAAATAGATAGATACTGTCCAATGTATACATATTGAAATTTTTAATTTTTATTCTTATTATTCTGCATTCGTTACCAGTGAATATAAGCTGACTTTTCTGTATTGTCATTTCGATTTTACCTGATTCATCAATTTGCTCGTCGTATTTTTCTCTTTCGTGCGTAGCTTTGCAGGTGAAATGACCGAAATTGCAAGAAAATATTATCAAGCAATAATGGGATTCCCTTATCGATATTCTTGCAGGTATAATGTCGTCCCGGTAGTTTACGGAGGAGCCAACTACAGTCAGTTCGCACCACCGAATTCCTATGTGAATGCCTTGGACTTCGAGAGTCCGAAGGAGCTCGCCGCGTACTTGAAATATCTCTCTCAAGATCTGCGGCGATATCAAAGCTTCCTAGAATGGAAGAAATATTATCGAGTCAACGGTTCAACGAAAGCGGTTCAACGAGCCGTTTGTACTCTTTGCGAGGTGTTGCATAAGCAGAAAGAGCCGAAAATTTATTCGGCCTTATCGGATTGGTACGCGAAAGGTAAATGTCCCATTCAAACGCATTTAAATGAGGCTAATAAATACGCGACGAAAATTACATTAATGAATCATAAATACAATTAAGTCGTACAAGTGGTACACAGAAATTAATATTGCATTCGTATGAAACGTTATACAGCAGGACTGATTAAATCGTAAACTGATGATTCTACTATCAGTAAACATTTATATGATACATTTATCTATTTATGAAAAAGTGACTGCTCTTCTACTACTAAGAGTGACTACTTTTCAACTATTTTAACTTAAACTTTTACATTATTAAACAAAATCGAATCTTGACACATGTAAAGATATATTTTTCGAATTGAGTATGATTTTATAAAAACACATTAGCGTTATTTAATTCATCTCAATCTAAAAAAATTATGATATACGTCAAAAAAATTATGATTACGTATATACATACGTAAATAAGCTCATAAATGAAGGAATCAGATAGAAACATGCCATAAATTGTCCGATTATTTGTAAAGCTACGTAACAAGGTAAGTGATGATGTAACTTTGACGTTTGATTTATGCATCGATGATGGCTCATTAGACCGAGGATATGTATTAGATCGATATATTCACTATCCGCTTGATTAATCAAGATCAAAGCAGCCAAGCTCCATCGCCCTAACACTGCTTTACTACAAGAGTTTGAGGGAAGCAGGTGTGCGATTTACTGATCATTTGATGTCCATAAAGGGAACAACTATCAAAGATTGCGCATGTTAATGAGTTTTAACAATAGACCAAATGAACATAATGCGCATATTTGTACAAAAAAGACTGACATTATTCCTAATATACCACCAGAAAAATGCAAATAAAAGAAGCTTGTCGTATTTTTCTCAATAACATTCAATGTTCCTACGATAACAAATATAATATTAATATATTTTATAATGCAACATTTGTCTTTTTGATAATTAATAAACAGAATTAAATATTACAGAAAATAGGAAAAAAATATAAAATTTGCGTTATTTATTCCAATTGCTATTCTTATACATTTTATATTGAAAAGACATAAATATGCACATCAAAGTAGCGCAAATATGACATTAAGAGACCACTGTGTTCGCATATTTATGAATAAAAAATTAAATGTCACTAATATAATCAATGTGATAGTTTTTAATTTGGGGCATAAAATTTAAGTTTTTCCGTTGTCATCTATTTATTTACTGTTGTTTCTTTTATTTGATATATCATGTAAATATTTAAAGTAGTTTTACCTTATCTGAGCTTTATCCAAGTTTTCTCTTTATCTTAACTAAGATTTATATAGAATAATTTAATTATTATAGATTAATTTAATTATTTATATTTATTACAAACTTTATACGCTCGTGCAATCACACAAAATGTATTTTTCATATTTTTCTACTGCTTCTTTTACTTTCAAGTATATATTAGTTTTTTTTAAAACTGATGCAAACTCTAAGACTACAAATAAACTTTATTAATATTTTATTAATATTAATAAAATTTATTTGTAGTTTTATTTGTATATTAATAAAAATTATTTTAGAGTAAAAATTGAAAATAAGAATGTAAACAATTATACAGTTTACACAATTCTTGTATTTATATTTTCTTGTGCATCGCTTTTGAAAATTAATATATACGTATGGAAACCTCATGAATCAGAATTATAGTTTTTTAAGTTATTAATGCTATGTCTAGATTCCATTAGTTATGTAATAGTGTGTTTTATAATAAATTGTATATGAATTATGTTATAATATATATATACATATGTACACACATACACTATAAATATATATATATATATATATATATATATATATATATATATATATTTGTTTTTTTAGAGCTTGTCATTATTCAATTTTGCATTTTATGAAACTAAATAATTTTTTTGCTGCTTTATGAGAAAAAGAAAAGATTTTAAGTATTTTCCTTGACTTATTGATCATAAACGTCTTGATTGTTTACTTGGCGCAGTATGAAAGATGGTTCGCTTGCACTCTGAAGAAACTTTACTGAGAAATAACAAGATTAAATAATCTCACTTTTGCTGCTCTCGAGTTTCTTTTTCAAACCGTGATGAAGAAAGCTTCTATTCCTATTAGTTCCTGTCTATAGCGCTCTATTAAATTGCGATCTATTATGTCCCATTTCATTTTTCTGTCATAGTTACATTGACACAAAAGTATATTATACATTACTCTGAAGTTTTAACAGCCTTTATCGACAGATATTTTATACGGAATTAAATGGTAAAAATCCCTGCGTTATCACGGAATTTTCAATGTTAAAATGTATTTTATGCAGAGAAATGTATTTTAAATATATAAAAAAAACTTACAGATACGTGAAAAAACCTGTCATGTCTATTTTATTTTAAAACATCAGTTTTCACCGTTATTTAATGCAAGAAACATTTTAATTATTATATTCAAATTTATATGTATCAAATTTATTCATTTGTATATAAATAAAAAAAAGAAAATGAAAAAATGAAGATTTTATAAAGAACGTTCTTTCTTTATAAAAATCAAATAAATAGATGCCTCCCTGTGGATGACTTGTGCGCGACTCTTAACGAAGGAAACTTCACTTCCTTTGTACGCTTGCACTTTGCCCGCACGATAAGCAATCAAATCGCAATAAACCGGACCAAGATGTCGCAAGTTGGGGGAACAGATATTACCAATGATAGTTGTGTTAAACTTACGGGAATCACGAAAGTGTGCTACGTACAAATACGTCGCTAGGTTACATAGTACGGCCCGAGTTCGCATCGTAAAAGTACTACCTGAGTGCAACTTGGAGAGCATCGAATAACCATTCTGATAGGTTGTAACAACTTCAAAGTCTCCTCTCAAAGTTCATCGCGGCGGCAATTTCTTGTCACGAGTGTCGTCGTAAGCTCGTAGTCTCTCCCTCCTTCTCTCTCTCTTTCTCTTTCTTGCGCGCACACACCATATATTTATTGAAAGTACGATGATCTTCATCGGATCACGTTAATGGTACCACGGTCGAACTTTGCCCCAGTCAGAGATTGAAACCGATAGAATTTTCGTGTCAATTCAAAGTTCAACGCTTATACAGAATGACTTGCACGTTTGCTCGTGACAATGAGGATGTAACCCACACAGCAAAATATATCATAGAGAGATCTAAGAGATATCTAAATATCAGAATATCTGATTTAAATAATGCTACTCAGATATGACTGGGATATCTATAAGATATCTTCCAGACTGCAAAAATGTATGATTTTTTCATCTGAGATATGATATCTGATCTTGCAACAAATCAGATAGAAAAGATTATATTTTCGTAAAAATATTATTAGAATATTTTGATAATTAAGATATCAGATATTCTGAAGATATCAGATATTCTGAAGATATTCAAGATATATCAGATATCAAGATATCTCAAATACAACAAAAATTTATTGACGAAATGATATCTGATTTACGTCTGAGATATAGATTGCTGTGTGGGAAGATATATTTTTCGATGTTTACAACATCGAGACTGGGACATGACGAAATTGTGTACATGGCAATTTTAATATCTCGTTCACGTGTAATCGTTTAATATCGTTTAATATCGATTTATGTATTAGAAATAACAAGGAGATCATTATTTCACTCTCCTTCCCCCCTTGTGATACGCACAATCGCAGTGATTGATTGATTGTATGCAAACTTCGCCGCTTGCGATGCACATTATACAGCTTTATTACACGAGCGTAATATCCGAATGGGAAAATAGGAGCGCTGCATTAGTTATGTCGGTCCATAAAGTATACATCAATAATGTCCCATGATCAAACGTGGGATAATTATAGAAATATTGTTTGATGTCCGATATTTCGCTCATCAGAAGCTTCAGAGCAAGCTGCGCGAAATGCAGATTAAAGAGCAGGTGCGCTCAAATTCGATATTGACACGTGTAGTTTTGTACACAATATCAAATTCCGTGCTTTTCATTGTACATTTTTCCGATTTGCTCCTAAAATAATCGTCCTTATTGCGCAGACGTCTCTCCAATTCGTCGCGATACGCAAATGTACAGATTATTATACTTCCTGTCGCATCATACACATTTCTTTACATCCGTTAATTCGAGAATGATATGATAAGATAGCGTCTTTTAATACAGATAGACATTTTGATTATAGTTTCTCATGTTTTTATATAAAATTTTTCTTTCCTCCAATTATTTTCGTAAATAATCTGAGTGATATTATTATATTTTTGTTTATATTAATGAGGTTTTTTTGACATTTTGTATAAATATTGCGAATTTATAAACACAAGGTCGACAATGTATAATAAAAAAATTCAGCCAATGCAATAATAATGCGTAATATTAATCTTGCTTTGTAATTTCAAAAAGTACGTAAATGCAAAAAGTATTACAAATGTGCATGAGATAATTATTATACAAATGTCGGATGCGCCCATCAATTTTATTTACATCAATATGTTACGGGATAAAATGCTAGCAATTAAGTGAGTGCGATGATGCAGCCGCAATAATTATGGATTGCGCTCACTTTATGCAACTCACTCGTATATAACGTAATTACGATATAACGGCAAAAAGAGAGCAAAAAGCGACGCATCATCGATTAATGATGACTGTTCGATCGCGTTAATATTTTCAAATCATTGAGAAAAGACAATACATCATCACGTGTATTGCGATTTAATAATACGAGTACGCCTACGGGGTAACATTATTATTTCCCAATTGCATTATTGCATTTGATGGTGTTAATATCACTCATCATTAATATTCAATCCTAGGCCATTCGACAGGTGCGAATGTTATCATGAATCTTAATTCGATTTTACGACCTTAATTTATTTATCAAAATTAAAAATTACTGAATCCTCTTGCATTGATTCAAGAAAATAAAATGATGCAAGCTATAAATCTTAGGTCGATCGAAAAACTCGAATTCTCATATGCTTCCAATAAAGAGGAAACGAAACTTTACGCGATCAATTTCAAGGGAGGGTAAATATCCAAATATATATCTATACTTTCTACCTAACTGGATGTAACAACATTGCAATTGTTCGGGCACATTGAACGCCTAAAAATACTTACGGACGAATCATTTTCACGAGCAAAACTTGTGTTTCCGATCTCTTACGACGAGGAAATTCTGTCGCGCAATCCCCAGCAAAGTGTTAAGGCCGCGGGAGATAAATACGAAAGTTGAAAGCGGGAGAGCAGCGACTCGAATCGAGCCGGATGGATATAAAAAGAAATTACTGGCCTCTCTCAGACGTACTCGGATCTCCAAACGGTACCAGCTCTCGCGCTCTTCGTTTCTCTCTCATCCCTTCCTTACCCTACGCCTTTAGTTTCAAGTTTGCCTCCCTTCTTGCGCGATATTCTCTCGCCATTTCTCCGTTTCCATTTTCTCTTTTATTCCAAATTTTATCTTCGACCTCTTCCTTCTTTTCCCCAAGACTACTCGGACTACTCGGGCTATTTCCCGATTCTGCTCCACACTCGTAACCTGAATTATAGATATCCCTCACAGTGTCTGCCCTACCTCCGTTTCCGGTCCAGAGTAGGATAGCGTGCTTGAGAAATTATTTGCATATATGAGTGCGAATGGAAATACTGCCGGCAAATTAGACTTTTTGCTGCGACCTAAAGTATTCATAGAATTCGAATGTAATTATTGGAGCAGCGTCGTACCTATCTTTATATCTTGTAATCATTCGAATATTCCATCATATTATTATTCCAAAATTTCCCTCGATATTTCCGTGACAGGTCAGTTTTCATTCCATTCCCTATTCGCTGCATAATCGACTAAATAAAGACGCGAGACAAAATTCGAGTGACCAGTATCCCTTATGCGGTTCTCCCGCAATAATCCCGGATGTACGCCGGAGAATTGATTCAAATTAAACAGGAAGAGAAACGCATGTCCGTTGCAATTAATCAAATTATTAAGCCTGGTCGGATTGTAACCGGCACGCGTTGTTGTTTCGCGAATATTCGAGCCTAACGATAACGATATAAACGCGTAACAGTTCTCCTACGGTACAAACATGTGTGAGCGCGTGTCCGAATTTATTTCTCAGAATGTAAATTGATTCACTACCTCTGCACGCACTGCTAGCATTGCATAATTATCCCTTCGCTGAATTACGTGAGATAATTTATTGCTGTTGAATTCTGCACAATGACCGTAATATCGCGATAGATGTGCAGAATAAACGTTAAATTCACAATACATTGATAAGTACGAAAATCGGGATTCGCGCTCTAAAAAACGAACCAGGCAAACATGGGATACCATTAAAGCCAGTAAGAGAGTATTATTAACGTTAACGTTACGTCTCGCAAACTATGCGGATAAACTGCAGCGTCTTATTTGCTCATGCGTGAAGATTACGTCACGCATGAAGACACGCGGCAGTAAACTTTATAAATTCAGCGCACGACTCCCTCGCGCGCGACGCGTTGTCTGTTGCGCGCGTCCCGAAGTTGTATATCACGCTGAATATTTTGGGCAAATTGATATTTATAGTCCCCACGTGCGTTAGTTCCGAATTGAATTTGCGCATAAATGCTGAAAATATCTCGGTTCCCCGCGTGTTTCCAATCTCGCGTAAGCGACGCAGCTGTACGCGCATTCGCAAACGTCAAATTTTATTTCGCGGAGCCCAAGCATACCTCGCATACGCGCACGGATACGCGTATCGCATTGTCGTATAGTGCGATTTAATAAGAGAATAATTTTCATGAAACTGATAAAATAAAAATATCGAGCTGTCACGCATGATTATCCTTTTAGAATATATTAGTCGCAAGAGCTACGAAAATAATACATTTTTTTATAATAAATTTTAACACGCTGACATGTTAATTTAATAAAATTTTAAATTTTTTAATTTTATAATTTCAAAGCTCTGAATATGTAAAAAAAAGTTTATAATTAAATAATTTAAAATAAAATTCAACAGTATTACTGGTATATGTATAAATGCTATTATATATTTTATATGTTCAAGAATGCCATTTATATTATTTTTATATATTTTATATTTATTTTTATACTATTTAAATTTTTTATATTATTTATATTATTTAAAATATTCAAACATACTACTAGCAAATTAATTTCTGAATGGACGCGACATTAACCCACTTTATAACAACAATAATACGGCAAGATTTTAATTTCAGTCGCAAGATGGTTTTTTAATAGGTATTTTATAATAAAAAATATGAGTTGGGGGGAAATTGGAAGATGAAGAGTAAAGAGAATGGCAGTGAGCCGTTCGCGACGCGTCTTCGCACATTTGCGAAATTGCCAGTAGCAGCAGCTCCCGAGGATGCGACGTGTCTGCATCCCGACGACGTGCGCGTCCTACGAGTTGCATCTGCAACAGATAGGAGACACTTTAGCCGATACGTTACGCCAAGTCGCTGACATCTCGGGGATCGATCCGTTCCTTTGAAAGTGTTATTTGCGTTCATGACATGGAAGCGCGACGAAAGTAGAAATCTGGAAGTAGGAAGTAGATATCGATGCGACGAAACGAGATTTTTCGAAATACCATTAATTATATTACGCGAAATCTTCGCCTCGCCATTTGTGCGAATGAATGACTTTAACAGAGACCAGAGGATTATTCCTGTGAGGATTAATATTCTTGCAATCATCATTGTAATCAAAATGTGTAATATGTTACGCGCAATTAGATTTTGATAAATAAATGTATGGTTGGAGGTAGAGAGAGATAGGGAACTGCATTTCATCAATAGCAATTGTTCTACAATATTCCCAATAATTTCATTGCATTTCCAACTTGATAGATTTAGCATTGGTTATTAATATCATGCCTGTACTTTGGAGATTATATATCTTGGTACGCATCCATTGAATAAATATCTTCTATAATCGAAGCTCACCAAGGACTTATATTACGTAATGTTTATTTAAATTGAATTATTAACGATTAAATATTTCTGTAAAGTATCTCGTACTGATAATAATTTTTGTTCTATATAAAAGCTTAATATACGAGCAAAAAAATTTGAAATATATTTTTATATCAAATATTCGAATATTAGATGCATTTCGTGTAATTTATTTTAACCTATATCAGAACAAATAAATTGAATCTATTATTTATTATACATAAAAGGCGAAATTTTTTAGTACGAACAATTCTTTATTTTTTTATTACAAATTTCTTCTGTAAAACGTATTATATATTATAGATAATTTAATAAAAATTGATAAAATTTGATATAATATTTTTCTTGAAGAAAAGATAATTTTTAAAATAATTAAAAACAAGAGATAAATTAGCGCTCATTTTCTCTTCCTGTAACAAAATTATTACTCCGATCAACCGCAATCGAAATAATACTATCGTTAAATACATTATTATATAATATCATATAATAAGTATGGGGATACATGAAATCGTAATCAATCGGCAAGGGTAGTGGATAAATTACTCCACCAAATTCGAGCGGACGGTCAAGGAATCGAGTGGGCTTCGCATAAATATCGCGGGGAATGTTCATATACGAATTTCAAAACGTACGTTGGGTTTATCAGCGGTGGTAACTTTGGCCCTTCATATCTCGCCAATAATTTCCCCGCCGAGCGCAAAGCTGGTGTCGCTCTTTCCGTCATCCCTCCGGGGGTCGTTCGGACCGATTCTCCCCCTCTCATCCCTCTCGCAGGAGATTCTTTACCGCTCTTTCCCGCGGTGTCGTGAGACGTACCGAGGACCCGGGAGAATTTATCCGACAGATAAAAATGTCTCTTGGAGTTTATATAGGAAGAGAGAGAGCGCGGGGAGATTTCAATAAAACCCTCGATTGTAAAGTACAGATAGAGGGAGGCCGTCCGGATGTTACACGGGTCAGTGAAGTTCAGTCGGTACCGTTTCTCCCAGCTCGTTCACCTCCAATGACTGCATTCCTCAAGAGAAAACTCCCTTTGCAACGATATCGATAGCAAAACGGAGTCTTATCCGCTCATCTCGCACGTCTGTGTGAAACGATTTTTCTGATTACTTTTTATATCGCTATTAAAATGCTAAGATTTATTTATTGTCTCGGAAATTAAACTATTCTTTCTCTGTTTTTCTCCTTCAATAATTCAAGAATGATTCTCTAGATCAACAAATCATTACATACGTGCAAATATTGAAAATATTATTAACTTAAAGAGCATATTTCCTTTGCGAGTCTTATCAAAGAAAGAGAAGAAAATAAAGACAAAATATTACAGATGTACTAGTTGAAATTATCGCCTTTCAGGACGAGCAGTAATAATTGCAAAACTCGTGATATGTATTTTTACGAGATTAAAATTTGAATTAATCTCTACGATGCACTAGGAGTCTTTCAGCAATTTTCAATAATTAAAATTTCGATAATTTAATCAAACGACCTAATATGAATTACAACAATAGTATCAATACGTGTAAAATTATAAATACAATGAATATATAATTGTAGAGGCAAACGGTTGTGACTCGACGAATTAAAAATGGAACTACTTTTTATTTCATGTTTCCACTCTCTCGTCTAATTTAGAAAAGTCGATATTATCCGATGATATTATTAAAATGCAATTTGATTAATATACACGTACGTGTGCGCGTACAAGGCATGATCCTCGCACACGTGAGTGCACACCTGTGCGTCTACGCGCGTAGAAGGCGGTCGAGCGCGAAGCGGGTAATTAGTGCGATGCGTCCGTGCAGTCTCACGCAGGATTAATTACGTAAGCTCGGACTTGCGCGTGTGCAACTCCACATTCACCCTGCATACGCTTTCGACTCGAACGCATACACGGGAAATTCGGTAGACCACGTGAGATCACGCGCAGATGTAGAATCGCTCGTCGTCTAAGACGCGCCATTCAGCCCGTCCAAATTACGCATTGAAGATTGGATTTGATTAATCGGAACAATAGGAGCTGAAATTTCTCCTAAATTTTTTATTGTTAAATTTTCTCTTCGTCTTGATCAGATTTCAATCTTCAATTTCCAACGCGTAATCCAATGCGAGCCTCTAGGCGTAGTGCAATATTGCCTCGTTGGCAAAAAGATACCCGGTCGCCTTCTTTAATAATAAAAGATTTGCTTACTTTCCGGAAAAAACTATCTTCCGCCATTGAACGCTGTCAGACATCCAGCCGGATGATCGGATGAGACTCGGGGAAAATTCGCTCGCTTGAAAAATAGGGAAAACGACTCCCTTTTTCATAATAAAGTGAAAGATCTACGTG
The DNA here is from genome assembly GCF_025532165.1 of Camponotus vicinus. Lineage (NCBI taxonomy): Eukaryota > Metazoa > Arthropoda > Insecta > Hymenoptera > Formicidae > Camponotus > Camponotus vicinus. The sequence continues at coordinate 990,794 of NW_028141947.1, forward strand.
TTAATGAGAAAATAATGTTCTTGGTAGGATAAGCAGGTATTGGTAAGCTGGACCAGCACTTCGTGACACGATTTATGGAGCATTAAACCAACTGACGCTACTGAGAGCAGCCACTTTGGGTCGCCAGACTCTTTCGCGCGTGTACATGCGATGGTACACATACAGAGATACGTACATATATGCGTACCCACGGGAAACTCAATCCGGACAGCTATGTTTCTCTCTGGGAAAAGGCACCCCATCACGCGTCGCTCTTTTACTGATAAACATCAACTGTAATTTGACGTCGCTTGATGCTCGTCGATTCGGACGTTTCTCATGAACGAATCGATACCTGGGGCACAGCCGCAATTTAAAAAAAAAAATAAGCAAAGGAAAGAATGCGCGACAGAACAATCTGTAATTTTTCACTCACGAATGAATTGCACAAGATTTGTTTTGGATTTTCTGCAAACATTATAAAATAAGTTTATCATCCTCACGTAATTCTTCTCTTGACTGTATCATTCATTGTGAATAATTGATTGACATTGATAATTAATTATCCACGATTAATTATTTAAATAATCAAGAGAAAAGAAACTACGTTATTTGAGATACTTTTGCTTTTGGCAAGAATACTGTATGTCCTATTATCAAATTTGCACACATATCAGATCGCATTATCATCGGTCGATTTATCCTCGAATTTATAGTTTACTCTGGCGAAGCACAGATATATATCCTTCAATCCGCCGCAATCACGAAGGATTTCCAGTTATGATAGCTTCGAGCGTGCGCGGGAGTGTTATCAATAGAAAAGCTTTCTCTCTTTCTCTCTCTCTCTCTCGGTATCAATTTTAGTATCTACTAGAAATTCACGGACGTCGCGTGGGTGCAAGCGAGGACGCAGTCGATCGTCTGCGATCTCTCCGGAACTCTTCGAGGCTGAGCTCGCGCTGTATTTCTTCTGGGCGACTTGAGGATTTGGCGTTCTTATTCATCTAGCAATCTCAATCGGCTCGTATTTGGCCGGATACGTAAGGTTCAGTACGTTTTTACGATAGCCAGAAAGATTCGGGGTTTCCTCTACTTATTCGACGATCCTTATCGATCCTTATTCCTCTTTTTTTTACGACGCGTTCGTCCTTTTCGGCATATCAGCTCATCATTACTACGTCGACGACTCTGCGGTAGATTAGAATTTTATATTTTCGTTTTTATATTTCGTCGAAAGGAGAGGAAATCGATTATTACACATGAAGAAACGTCGCTCGTAAACCTTTTACGAGAATCGCACGCAAGGATTGTATTCGTGCATCATCTTCAAATATTATTACGTTTTTATTTTATACAATTTATAATCCAGTCATTGTCAGCGACCAGCTACTGCTTATCGCATCCCAAAAGTCGCTTGATCGCTTGAAAATCTAGGACGATTTTGTTTTCTATAATATTTGTACGAAGCACAAATTGTACCGGTATCTCGAGTAGGATTACAGTCTCGGGTATAATAGTTAAAACTTTTGGAATATAACGACTGTTATCGCACCGTTGGCAGAAATTTCGACGTTCCTTCAGTCGCTAAGGGACGTCAGCCGCGTTAATCAAATTTCCGGCCAACTGAGCTCCGTCTGAAGAACTTATCCCTCAAAGACGGGCAGAAATAGATCATAATAACCGACCTGCCATTTCCAATATATTAATTATCGGAGAAATGAGAACTACTTGTCGCAAAAATTCGTTATTGTGTAATAATGATAAAATTCAATCATTCGATATTTCTAGCTCAATAAGGTCCCGGAATATTTCTAAGTTCATATAATTTATCCCGTAATAAATTAATCCCGTAATATTTTTTTATTTTTTAGCATAGATTTATTTTAAGAAGATATGACATTAACGACAAATATTTGATACTCCATTAATTTGAATAAAAATTGTCTCGCGTATATTCTGCGCACAAAACTTTCAAAATAAATATGATATCTCCTTTATATTAAATATAAAAATAAATTCCCGAAATAATAGCGTTAATATAAGGTATAAAAGAATATAGAATATGAAATGGAAGATGTACCCCAATATTACGTTTCGCTTATCGATCTGTGAAGCGAATTTAGCTCGAGAGACACGTATCCTTATCGCCGGTCAGGTACGAGGATTGTGTTTCGATACGTGACGTATGTAACGAGAATTGACTTTTCTGTCCTTACTATGGATGCGATGCAAGCAATGATGAGTTGCCTAGAAGGACAATGTGATTGCATTGCTTTCGCGTCACATGTACAAAAAGATTGACGTTACTTTATTGAAATAAAACGAATTTAACGCGTTTAAATGTCCAAGTTTTCAAAGACCAAAAATCATATTGTATAGTGAATATATTATATATTAAAAATAAAAATAAAATATGATGCAATAAAGTAATTCTCATTACTTAGTTTTTGAAAAAAACTTTTTCTATTGTACCGAAATAAAATGCCTTCATTCGATAGAAATAAAATTCAACCGTAATAAGCAATAGAGTGTCCGATGGCAAAATCAATCGCAATAACAGTAACAATGTCAATCAGCAGATACATTGGATAATTGCATCGATAAATAATATCAGAAGCTTTGCGTACAGCAACGATACAATTATTTATGAAATATATTTTCTCTGATGCAATAAATGTATAGAAAAATCTAATGATTGGAATAAAATGGACTGTACAAATGTATCCGAAAATAACGAAATGTCAAATTTATCTGCTTCTAAATAAATTACTCGGTTTTTAAATTTTCAACGGAACACAAAATGTTTCGTCAGAGTTACTAAAATCGATTGTAAATATTTAACGCGTTGCAACTTTTAGACTTCTCTTAGGCTGCTATGTAATTTTTAGGATTTATAAAAAGCATCCGTGTGTTCGCCAACCCCTAACTTTGGCAGTGTATTTATGTCGACAGCTGCAAACATAAGACAGCGATAGGCGACTCGGACCATCGAGGCACGCTCGTCCAAGATGGAGAGAAACGTAAGGGAAAGAGAGACGACGGAGGGAAGAGGGTGTGAGAGGAATGTTTCAGACTCCATTACTTGAATTGGAGTGGGAATACTCTGGGTGGTCCCTAAACACCCCCTCATATTTCGGACAAACGTTCGCGCCCATCGACCAACCTAGCGAGCAGTCCTTGCGAGGAGAGTATGGCTGTTGCTTTCACTTCTCGTGTATGAAGTCACTTTAAATATAAATTCAAAAAATTTAATTCCATCAAATAATAAAAATCAAATAATACATTTCGCAAATATTAGATATAATGCTATATTTTACAGTAGCAATAGTTTTTAAATAAAATTCATCGTTTTAATTATTAATCAACCGTATTTTATAAAACGAAATAGTTATATAATAGTTATATAATAGATATCTTCAATTATTATATGATCGAATATGACAGAATTATAATAGAATATGAGAAAATAGATTATGTAAAATTGACGTGTGACCTCCATTCATTAAAATATTATCAAATCTGTAGAAATATTCAGACTATTAAATTCAGCAACGATAATTTTATGAAGAAGAAAAATAGTATTTATAGATCAATTTTTACAGGAATTTGATTTTATACGTTGCGTCTATTGTAAGGTATATTAGGATCTAAAATACAACGAGGATTTTTATCTCTCCTAACACATCTCCGATACTAATAAAACTTTAGGTCGATCGTATACACGTGCACACAACGACTTCATTATAGAAGTCAAACAACGGGAAAATGGAGGCGTATTACTCACTCGACGTGACAGAAATGTGCCGTTCGTATATAGCGCTTTAATTCCTCGAGTCCATCAATCACAGAGTGCACGTTATTTTTTTTTCCCGCATTGGAGAACGTGTATCTGATATCGCCTGATGGTGGCTCGCCCAAAACTTTCATGCGTCGCCTTCTGCGACGATGCTTAGCTTTACACTGAACCGGTTTCGAAAACGAGTTTTGAGGACAAACACCAAAGTTAAGATGAGATAGACGGGAGATAGTCGGAGTTTACTGCATTAGTTGGTACGTTCGTGAACTGCGCCGCGTAGATACGATGCAATGTGCCTTGTGTATTCTCAGCGGAATTGATGCTTTTACACTGTTTGGAACCGCGTTACGATATAATTGCAATTAGTCAGCGATGTAAATGATGGGCATTTACATGCAAAAGAGGAATGAATAAATATGACACATTAATTATACCGAAGGATCGTTCCGGTGCGGCCGGTGGATTTCAGTTACCGGCGAGAGAAAGATAGATCTAATGAATATGATTATGTGTGTGCATGCATGTCTCACTTTATACATACACATATAAACGCGCAAAGCTCATGCATACACTGTACTTTCCAATATCGAATATATTTTTATCACAAACGGGCCGAGCAATTTGAATTCCATCCCGTCGTTTCGATTTTTAAATTGGAGTCTCTGAACGTATTACTCTCTCTCTCTCTCAGAATTGATGCGGTTCTATAATAGTTCATAACTCTCTCATATGTGATGATTTCGTAAAATCATATCGCTTCCATGCGTATCACAGGTATAGCAATTCTGCCCTATTAATATTAATTGTAGTCTATCAACAGATCTAGGCTAAAATAGATACACTTAAATATCTATAAGAGAAAAAGATGCGTTAAATACCCCAGCAAAACATACTAAATATTGAAAATTCATATGACTGTTAATTGCTTCTAAAAATATTGCACTTAATATTAAATCAGTACAATTAATTTCAGCTGTTAATTAAAATTGATCATACATATAAGTGCCTTTCAATAATTCATGTCGCTAAAATTATATCCAAAAATTTCCACTTTATTACTTTAATAAGTTTATGTATACATTAATAACGTTCTTTGCGTAACAAAAACGATTTGTCATAAAACAGTAGAATAAATCTATCCCTCTAAAAAAATCTTACAAAGGTAAAAAAGTACGCCAAGTACATAAAAAATATTCTACCTTGTATGCATGTTTAATAAAAAAATTCCTCAAAAATAATTTACAGTAATTTTCCCTCAAAAAATCATTTTTCTAAAAAGCAAAACCTCAACAAATAATTTTCATAAACAAATATTAAAAAATAAAATATCAAAACTAAATATGAAATCAATAATTACTATTAGCCAAGTACTTAAGAGCAATTTCTTCAAATTTGATATAATATTTGCCATGAAATCAATTTTATACTGTAAAAATATTATACATAAATTCTCCCTAAGAAATTGAAACGCATTTTATATTTATTCAGAGAAAATTGATTTTTAAAATATTTAATGAGAATTAGGATTCTTTTAATTCTTAAAACATTTTTTATATAAATGTATATAATTAAAAAAAAAAGTTTTATCATAAAACAGCAGAATAAATCTATTAACCAACATCTCGTAGATGATTAATAATTGTTAATAAAATCGTTTATGTTTTATTAACTTTAGTTCACCTCGGCCTCTGTTATTTAATTCCGAGGCTTTCGTTATATTTGCCATTGTGTTACGATAATCGATTTTGAAATTCCGGCTCTAATCGTTTGAACGAGGATACCGTTTCCATAAATTACGGCGAAATTTGCCGAAAACGTGGCATTACGATTATAATTTCATTCTACCGTTTCGCGTGGTCGGTTGAATTACTCGGGGCCCGTTATCTCGGAATTGGCATGTACATTGCGACTGCACGTTGCTATCTTCCTTGCGAGGATATTGCGCAAGGACGTAGAGGGCAAATGAAATGGCGCGGGCGAATCTCGCTAAGAAAGGTATACGCGAGCAGTTCCAATTCCTGAACCCGCTCTCTCTCCGTTTTCTCGAATTTCCGACAGGTGTATCGAAACTGCCCCGGTACAAGATCTCCAGAAAGTCAACGGTTCGAAAAAGGAAAGGAAATAAATGCGCCCCGAATGAGACGATGTGTCTATCAAGAAAACGTACATCTCTCAAACAGATATATTTTTTTTTACCTTTTACGAATCAACGTAAACAATATTAAAATGTCAACTCGACAATGCTACATCTAGTTTAGAGACAAAGGCACGACAATCGGATTTGATTCGCGATAACATCGGAAAGCAACGATGCAGACGCGTGATGTAGAGGTGGAATATCGATGTTACTTTAATACAGAGCAACTTTAAAGCGTCCAAGAAGCGTCGCAGATACAAAGAAAATTAGATTCCAGCCTCGAAACGGTTCTCTCTCCCTCGGGACTCTCGAATTTAAGGAAAGTATATTGCAATCGTCGACGGATCTTGCCGAAAGAGGGACGAGGGTGGAAAGAAAAATCGAGTTGGCGAGTACGGTAGGGCCTGGTAGGCAGGTATACGTCAATAGCGGAACCATCTGCTATCGATGGAGCCAACGTTGCTGTCTATTCAGTAGGATACATGCCGCGCATATGTATATGTATAATATACCTAAACGTATATATATATACCATCTCTCATAGTCTTTTTCTCGGTAACATACGGCAGCTGGGTCCAATTGAAAAGCATTTCTACTATCGATAGGCTTGACGACGTCGTCGATGAGAAATGCTCGCGTGGAGTAATAGTCGCGAAATTCGTCGAAACTCTGATAAAAGGAACTTATAAATCTGTCATGTTCGAATCGAGGTTCCCAGCGTGCAATCATCTCAGGGAGATTTCCTTTCAAATATGATATCGTATTGCGTCGAGGACGCAAATCTATCGTAATCGTCCTATCTTTCTGCGAAAACCTTAATAATATGAAAATAAATAAAATATCAAGAATATATTGAAAATACCTTTTTTAATAAATTCAGTAAATTTCGTTATTTTGCAGCAACATTTTGCAAGTAAAATGCAATATTTAATTGTATATCTCTTATTTGTAATTATGCCTTTTTTTAAAAAATATAATATTACTATTTAATTTTGTGTTATTTTTATAATTTTTATGAATTCTAATTTTGATAAAAATTTTATACAATTTTTCTCTTTCTCTCTTTCTTGAGGACAAAATTGCCCTATACTAGCAATAAATAATAATTATTTGAATAACACACACACAAACATATAAATGCACGTATATTATATTTTTAAAATTAAACCGATTATATTTTATATTTTGTATTTTTATGTTAGTTTATATTGAAGGTGGTATTATGTTTCTAATCTGTATCCAAAGTTCAGTAACAGTTATGCATATAACGATGGTACGCCAACAATAGCGGATAAAAAAAGCAGAGCAGAAATCGGAAATCGAGAAACATGCAGATGGTGCTATATGGAAAGTTCTGTCATGGATAGATTGCCATCGTCCGCGAAATGTCGGGTAGATATATATACCAGCTTATAAATGATAAACTACCAAACATTGTATGAATAATCTAAAAGAGAAACGATAAGAACTATGATGAATATAATATAAGAAAAAGAGAATATAATTAACAAATATTGCATAGAATGCACGCACATGTAATATTTAGTATATTGTTTTTTATTTAATATATTAATATCATTTATAAATAAATAAATGAATATATATAATTTAAAAAATAATTTAATTATATTAAAAATTTTAAAGTATTGGAAAATTATTAGAAGAAATAAAATTCAATTAAAATTATGTCAATATATTGTTTCATTTATAATTGCAATAAATTTATTGCAAATTGTTTCGATTTTTGTTACAAATAATTTCTTTAATATTTTTAATTACACAACATGTCAATCAATAGATTCGCCTCACAGGAAAGTTATTTTAAATCTCAGGATTCTTTAATAATTAATACATTTGAGCGATATAAATTCTCTTTGTATGAAAAAAGTAATCTTAGGTTAAAAATTTAGCTGCATAACAATATACGTTTTTATCAATGCAAATCCGACAGATGAGCTGATCAAAAGGTAATATGACCGAAATAACCTCTTTCAACTTTAGAAACTTTTCAAGTAATACAGCAAAGATATTGAAAGATATTAAAAATAAAATCTCAGGAAAAAGTCAAAAAAAGCAGTAGAAATATCAAATATCTAGAAAGAAAGGATTATATACATTAATTTAAATCTATTGAATCCCAGATTCCGTCGCTCATTATTTCACCGTTTCGTTATTTTATTTGATTTTGTCACTTGAGTAACTACGTCATTATTTAATTATTTAACGACTAATGTGAATTTTATATAAACCATTATACGCTGCCATGCATAATAAGATTAAAGTACATTTAATCTGTCGAATAAATTTTAGTTTTAAATAAAAAGTTTTACTAAAAAGTGTAGCAGAAAAAGCTGACATATTTTTACGAAATGTATTTGTAGTTTTAGAAAAAAAAACTGGAATTTTTTCAACGCAGCGAGAGAAAAAGAGAGGACAAATTAAAGAAATAAGCAAATATTATGCAATTAAATAATTTCACCGAATTTAAAAAATCGCCGTTAAAAAATTGACGTTATATGTTTATATTCATACGTGATGCTGTTTCATTACAAATCGAAGAGAGCGATATGTCAATTCCCTCTCGCCAATATTGAAAATATCGATGCGGCGGAGATCAACGTAGATTAACCATCGTTTAAAAATTTTGAACGATAATGAAATGTAATGAAATTGAAAAAAAAATATATATATATATTAAAAATATTGTACGTTGAAAAAAATATATCGGATATGCTCGTAAATTTAAAACTGTCGTGAGGCAAAAAGCACGTCCATCAGCGAATCGGCCCACGCAAGGCAAGGTAACACGAATGAATCCGGCCTACTTACCAAACAAATTTGATTAAAACTTGCTTCCGATTCGCATACATTTGGTGTAATTATCGCACGAAATGAGAAGTAAGGCAGTGGAGGGAATAAGGAGCAAAGTCACTCTGTCGAGTAGAGCACATTAAATTCAGAGGAATCTCATTGCCAGCGGCACTGGTTTCTCTATTCGCGAAACTTTTCAACGCGGCTTGCATAATAGGCACTCTCATCCTATCACACTTTAATAACAGGCGAACGATCCAATGGCCGCGCATCGTTAAAACAAACGTGTTTTAACATTGAATATGCGTACGTAAAAAAAACTTTTGACAATAGAATAATAAAAATGTATAAAATTTTGGTTATTATGCGGACAAATTATTAATGATTTATTGAGAGGAATAAAAAAATCTTGCCTATTTTCGTTTTGTTAGAATGCTCGAAAGTCACACGTCAATATAAAATATTATGCACTATAATTCCAGCTGACAGCTGATGGAATATATGTGAGAAGAACGAAATCAAAAATAAAAAAATTCGCGAATTACAACGTTAGTTATTATGCTAAACGGAATATGCATAATATAAAAAAAATCTTTTGACAAAAATGCATAAAATCTATAAACGGATAAGTTGTTAATATATTTTATTGACACAGATAAAAAACTTTATCTATTTTTATTCTGTTAAAAAATGCTTGAAAATATCACTTATCAGTATAAAATATTACATATTCGAATTCCACTGTGTAGGAATACATGTGGAAAGAATGAGATAAAAAATAAAGAACTTTGTGAATTGTACTCCAATAGACATTTACTATGCTAGATTCAATATGCGCACGTAAAGAAATCTTTCAACAATAGAGTAATAAAAAATGTAATAAAATCTTGGTTATATACGGACAAGTTAATATGCTTTATTGACTGAGATAAAAAAAATCATCTATTTTTATTCTGTTATGATCGAAAATTGCACATTACTAAAAAATATTATGCATTCGAATTTCAGCTGACAGCTACCGAAAAGAATAAAAGAACCAAAAATGAAAAATTTTACGAAATTTTACTGTGTTAAACTAGCAATACTAGAATTTCTATCCAATAATAGAATCTACTTCAGCAGTTTGCTGCAACACGGACAACACGTTATTTTAGTATCGTATATTATTATAATCGATTGTCTCCATTTGTATAAATGTGCTTCGAAATGACGCGAGAATTTTCGATCGCGCTGGGGTCAACTTTGCGGACTAATGTGCTTTCAAAAGTAGAAAAGCGCGCTTTTAAAATAGCAATTATCGAAATACGTGCTCGCGCATCGCTCTTCGTTCGAGCAAAAATCAAGTTAGTATAAAAATGAGCTGAACGGCGGGAAGATGGGTAAAAGTAATTTCAGAAGCGAAGAAGAATGAGGGGGAAACCTCGCCGTCCATTCTACATGAATATAGAAAATGTAGAGAACTTGGAACCACCAAGAGCTACCCGACCACAAAGGGAAGAATCCGAAATAGAAATCCCTTAAAGAGAGACGTTTATCGGATTGAAGCGGAAGAGAATTCTTGCATTTTCGCGGAAAAGTTTTCTTTTCTTTGCCGTCGAAAGAAAGACTTGTTCTCTCTCGGAAATCATACTTGAAAAAAGTAGAAGTAGTAGCTATTGTTCCGTCCGGGAGAAATAAATCTTCTTTTCAAAAGGCAATTAGCTCATCACGTAACGCGCTAACAAGCGTGTAAATTAATTTAGAATCATCATTGCAAGTTAATCGATCGTAATATCCCTTAAAACAATTCTTGAAGAATATCTACTATTCGTAAGAAAAAATATTCGTTTCTTGTTTTCAGCCGCTCAATTTATGATTAATAATCATCATTGTTAAATTGTCAAATCGATAAAGGAGTGACGAAAGTGAAAGTGAAATAACGGATAAGTGTATTTCCAGGGGTGATCGAACGATTCCCATCATAATGTGCGACTGACAACGAAATTGACCGAAGGCATCACGGCCTGTGGCGAAGGAATAATAGCCCGTAATGGGATATTTCAAGTGGCGGGGCGGTTTCTTTTATCGGGTCTGGCATTTGAATGCAAAGTATTATTCAAATGGCACTACCGTCGTTCATTCGTTCAGAGTATCTCTATTCGTCCTACCCCTTTCTCTCTTTCTCGTCCCGTTATTCCTGTCTCTCATCTATGTGGCATCGTCTAGCGTAGCGGAGGGGACACCCCTGGGACAAGAGGCTTCATTTCCTGATATTCAAATGCGCTCAAACATCATACCCGGCTAACCCGGTGCCGCCAATGCGCTACTGCCACGGTTTCCACGTGGATAAACGACATTGCTGCACCAGCACCATGAGGCAACTTGCGATTGCTCCCTTTCTCTCTCTCCACGATAAGTAGAAAAATGCAGATTCCCGAGACGGTTACATCATAATGACATTTTGAAAAAGTTTCTCTAAGAAAACGACATTATTTTTGCTAGTATTTCTGAGCTGAAGTAGCGCCAAATAAATATTTAATTACATTATCGAAGTGAACATTCCAATACTATCAATAATAAACAATTTATTTTAATATTGAGCTAAAGAAGCACACATAAGTTGTAGCAATATTGTGTAATATAATTATTTTGACTTGGGAATATTTTACAAATCTCTTTTTGTATTCTTTCTACCGATAATCGCGCCGAAGCTACACTTGACAAGAGAACAATGCCCGGTACGCGAGTATCTTGAATTTAAAATTTGCGTTTCTTTGACATTGCTTGCTGCTTGGCTTCATCATTCCTCTTTTCATTTTATCCCATTTTCGAAACGGGAGAAAAGGACCGCATGAATTAGAAATGGGACGAGACTTCAAGAGCGCAAATTCTCGAGCCCAGCAGCCGTATTGCCGGTTTCCGGTCCGCCGTGCATGCCGTAGCAAACGGACGGAAGAAGCGGAAGATCCTCGGCACAACATAGAAGGAACAAATAAAATGACATCCTGGAAAGAGAAGAGGACGGACGATTCCCGGAAAGAAGTTTCGTCTGGGGACATTGAATCTTGGATGAGCAGAAAGACGACAAATTGCAAGATCAAAGCACTTGCTATAACGTCTAGTCATAGTTTTATCTTTATATTTAAATAGTTTTATTCAACTACTTTTTATATTTATTTTTATTTATTATAATCTCTTATTTATATTTTATTTACATATGTTTTATACTTATATTTTTGTATCTTACATTTATATTTTTAAATGTACATACGACCATAATTATTTATTGCGCAAGAGATTCCAAGAGATTTGTGCAAGATAAATGAAAGAAAAATATGTATAACTGAAGATGTTCAATTTCCATAAATTACATTTCCCATGTGCATAATTTTATTAAAATGCTCGTGCAGTAAATATATCCTGCAACATATCATATATTCAATTTAGTTACAACTCTTCCCGATCAAGCTTCGATATTCCCACCATTATTACTCTCAAAATTCCTTGCTCGGAAATTGTTGACAATTTTTTATCAAAGAATGCAGTTTTCGCATTTTTAAAATATATCAGCGAAAGAGTGATAAAAAATTAAATATAATCTTATCAAGAAAATTAATTATCAAAATAATGACATTATATATATATGTATATAATGTGTATAAAAGTGTATAATGAAAATAATACAAGTATATGTATGCATCGAAAACTCGAATAAAGTTTTTATTATATGGCTTTGTATGAGATCGTAAAAGAGCTCTCGTATCCACGCGGAATGGGTCAGTAGGGTTTTGAACCTCGTTCGCGCGTTATAGTCTACTTTTCATACAAAACACCGTCCACGAACATTCGCCAGAGCTGATGAAAAAAAAAACCGTTGCATTACAGTCGAAAGAGATGTGTGAGAGAAAACGACGGGGAAAAGAGGGACGCGCGAACACGAAATTCCGTTGATTTGACCTTATTAAACCCCTTTAGGGTGCCCTGACGGGTTTCATCAAACGTAACTTTTTTTATGCGTATTGCGGCGTAAGATTTTCTTCAGTTCGCTCTACGCGCCGCGAAAAAAAGCAGCGATGAGGAGGGAAAACTTGGAAACTTTTAAAGAAAATCTTGGACGGCCACGCTCTAATAGAGATTTCTCCTATACCTGTCGAGTTCTCAAGCAAATTATGGCTGGCCTTTTCTTGTCCGGGTTATGCCATACAATCGATAACGTAACTTCTTATTCTTTCATATTTTATATAGAAGTTGCAGAAATTTTTGTACCTCTATTAGCGTATTCCTCAAATGCATAATTTGAAAGATCGTGATTCGTGATGCACATTTTATAAAATTATAAATACGTCTATTTAATAATTAATCACGATCGATCTTATTGTAAAAGTTTTATTATTTAATCGTTATTTAAACATTAATAATTATTGGACGCGTTTTTAAAGCAGAAATTAAGAAGTTTCGAAGAATATCTTTGCTCCAGAAAAATATAAATAATTTAATTTTAATTAAATTTTATATTTTAATTTAATTTAAAATAATGAAAAATTGAAATTAAAAATTTAAGTTTATTATAATCTCGATTTCATTTAGTACTTTTTCTCTTATAAGATTGTAAGTCGTGATGTACATTTTATTAAATTATAAACACGTCTATTTAATAATTAATTACGATCGATTTTATTGTAAAAGTTTTATTATTTAATCGTTATTTAAACATTAATAATTATTGGACGCGTTTTTAAAGCAGAAATTAAGAAGTTTTGAAGAATATCTTTGCTCCAGAAAAATATAAATAATTTAATTTTAATTAAATTTTATATTTTAATTTAATTTAAAATAATGAAAAATTGAAATTAAAAATTTAAGTTTATTATAATCTCGATTTCATTTAGTACTTTTTCTCTTATAAGATCGTAAAAAGATACTCAATATTAATATAAAGTCTCTTTCATATTTCACAAAGACATCATTGAGTGCTCAACATGCCTGACGATATAAGATCATTATTCTCAAAAGCACCATAAATCATACAGAAATAATAATCGGCTTAGAGCATTTCACTTTTCTCGGGCATTAAGGCCGCGGTGAGTTAAAGCAAAATGCCTCGTAAGAAATAACCAGCTCCGCGCGCATCCCAGGTAAGACAAACGTTTTTCTCTCTCGGAAAACGTAATTAATAATCCCGAATGCGCATACATTACCGTAGGTTAATGCGCAGCGGCTGCATCTCGTTTCTAGAGCCGGGAATTTCACCGTAATGGACGGGCCTCAGAAAACACGAAGCGCAAGTGTCGCCTCGCTTCCATACATCCTGGATTTCCGCGTATACTTTTATCCAAATTGCTATTCGCTTTGAAACAACAATCATAACGGTGAATAAATTACGCGTTTTCCGAGTGTGCCGGAAAATTAAAGTAATTATACTTCTCACAGTGATAAGTAGAAGAAACGTGCCGCGAACGATATAAATTTTCTATAGCAAAGTAAATAGCTATATCGCGTTTGGTTTTACCGGAAGAAAATAATTTATCAAAAGAGAAAATAATTTAGAAAAAAATTTAGAAGAAAATAATTTATCAAAAGAGAAGTCCAGTGTATTCTTCCTCTTGTGTAATACATCAATAATTGCCATATTTGTGTCTTGCAATCGCGATTAGATTTTTAATGTGCTTTCCCCTTTTGGAGATGTAATATCGGAGTGAAGAGTCTATTAGTGACGAGAATAATACGAAGGCGAAAAGGGGTGAAATGAAAAGTGCAGGACTACAAGTGCGACGGAAACGACACGGGGTCGAAAGTGGCGCGATAATAAGAAGGGAGCAGCAACTGTTGAGTGAACAGAGAATGGCGATCGTTGCCGAAAGGAGCGCGGGAGAAGGCAAAGGGTTCGGGAACGTCGAGAAATAAGTTGGGGTGATAAATCGGCGAGGTCCGCGAGAAGTAAAAATCGGAGACTCGCTACGCACGTGATGGCGGAAGCGAAGGCTGGCGAGAAGCGAAAGAAAATAGGGTTGTTTCGGGATTAAAAACGGAGCAGCCCGCGCGACTCCGGCTGCTTGAGCATGCAAATGAAAATAATTTATTCCGGAGATCTACGAGAAAGACAATTTATCTCGCACGCACTTTCCGCATCGTCGATTTCCGCCTGTACGTATTATCTTCTAGGAGAATAGCGATCCTATATATTGTTGCAAAATGTAATGAATCTATATCTGTGTACGTATATGTGTGCCACAGTGCACATTATAATATTAATATTGCAAGCATTTATAATGTGAGGTGTAATTGAATATTTCTTACGTGATTATTCAAATCTAGTTTAATCCATATTTATGTATAGTCATATATTAAACTAGGTTTGAAATATCGTAGAAGAAATGTGTTTAGTCATATTTACAAGTCATATATTAATTTATATATTAATTTAATCGATATCATTTTTTTAAACTTTAATTACAAAAGTCAATTGAAATAAATATTACATATATGTATAATATTTATTTCAATTGACTTTTCAATTAATGTTTAAATGTTATTGATTAAATCAATAAAGCAGCAAAGCTTACATTTATTTATTTATTAAATATTGAATAATTAAAAACTGCAATCAATGAAGAAATTAATAAGAAGTAAAATAAAATAGATTAAACATTACATATCTCATATATATAAAGTATCATATGACTAATAATGAAAAATAAAACAAATGTATATCCTCTCTTTTTTGTCGATTCAAAATAAACTACACCCAAAAATGCGAGAAATATTATCACACGTGTACTCACACTATGAGAATGAATATAATTGTCCACTCTTGACAGTAAAAGAAATATAAATTCTTTTTTTTCCAAAGATTAAACTAGTTTTTAAAAATTCGATTATATAATTTATGAAATATTATATATAGCAAACGATAGCAGCATTTAACTGCTCATCTTCATTAATCTCATTCAACTAATCAAGCATACATATTTGAGGATACATTACAGTAATAGACGTAATAGTTTGCTACCGTCAATTTTTGAAGATAAGACAGTATAAAAATATTTGTGATTCAATTTTATCGCTATTTTGCTCGCAATTTAATAAACAATATCAATAGCTAAAATGGAGTATAATAAATTATATAAAACGCGATATATCGCGATATATTAGGAAAGAAATATACTTAAACAACTTACCCCCGGCATACATATTACATATTTTTGATATTACATATTCATATGTAATATCAAAAAGTGCAGTTAACGGATCGCAAATATATCTTCGGATAGCGCACTCACCTGCAACATACATAAACATATAATTAGTTTTATATATAATTCTGATTATATCTAATCTTAGAAAATCAATCGTGCCCTCGTAAATTTCTTTTTACGGATTTACGCGTTAAATTTTGCAATTTTCCGCGTGCGAAAAATGCCAACGCGTTAAAGCGAAATGTATACGAAAACTATCCACGTATAATTAAGCATAAAAATAACGCCGAACGTAGCGAGCTGGATATTTAGTGTGTTCTAACCTCGTGATAAATTAGTTTAATTAGTGTCTTCATACGCAACATAATTCGCGTTCATTAACGAGGTAAACCGGAATTTCGCAGCTGTATATCTATGTGTAACACACGTACGTACTACATACGAACACGCACGTACGTTTCTCGGCTCTCCCAGAGACAGAAGAACCAGAAATATGAGATGCATTTCATACGGAATAATTTCCACAAAGACCGCCCGTATCTTTCCCTTTTTACTCCTCCATTTTCTGCGGTTTTTATCCGCACACGCGTTCTCATCATTGTGAAACCTCATCCCGCGCCATTCGTCGTGTATCTTCAAGTTTCAATCCGTATTAGATGAACAGAACACATATTCATATTTCAAAAGTATTCGGCTCTCAATTTACATATACCTCCATACTACTAGATATAATGCTGCAAGAGTGTTATATTGATGACAGAGTGCTATATTGATGACATAAGAATCGGAAAGGTACAGTGGAACCAGAATCGATAACAAAGATTTGGATAAAAATTGGAGTACCAGGTTACATTAGAATATCTATGATACGTTTATAATAATATTCATTAAATATTTTAATTATATATCTGATTTAAAAATTTTTTATTTTATATGAAAGATATAATTATGTATATATGTGATAGTATAAAATATTTTTAAAATTGCAAGTTATTGACTTTAATAATTAAGTCAAGTCGAATTTAATAATTTAGGGAACTGTTATATTTATAAATTCTCTATAGATACACTGTAATATAAACGCGAAATTTTCTACAGATTAATTTATTTCTTCTATACAAAGACTATTGATGGATGAAAAATTCAATAGTTCCTTCTCCAGCGAGTTTAAAAATTCTCTTTTCTCACTTTGTATCATCCGAAAAAGAGGATCTTAAGAAAGATAAAAAAATAAATAGAGCAACGTACATACACAGAGCAAACAACGATGTAAATAAATTAGGAGGGAGAAAAAGATGCGTAAAGATAAAAGTAGCACGCTTCGCTGGCAAATCGAAAATACTTGTATTCTAGTCGATCCTTCACATATCCACGTAAAATATGCAAAGGAAAACAATGAAAGCAAAAATACATAAGTCCTAGTAACAAGAGATCACAAGCTTTCTTACTGAAAATTAAATGTTTTCCGTCCGTTTCAAAAATATTTTACAAAATCTGAATTGCACGGTTGCTGCAACAAATAAAAAAAAGCTGGAAAACAAAAAAAGAATAAAAATTAAAAACGAAAGAATAATCTGATTTTCTCGAAAATGGCGAAACCGAATTACATAAAAAATATATAGTAAAGTATATACTTTATTATTTTTACTTTATTGTTTTTACTTGTTGTACGATTTATTTCAAATTTTATATAAATTAATGAGTGTATTATCAGAAAAAGTTTCCTATTATTATTACATAATAAATAATTTTCTTGCTTTTCTTTCTTCCTTAGTAACTTGACTGCCAGGGAATATCGATATTAAATATGCAAGAGAAAGTGGAAGAAAGAAAAAAAAATATCATAGATATTTCTCCTCTCCAGCAACGTTATAGAACCGATGTATAAAATCAATGCTTTATTTCTCCCCGTCCAATTCGGTATATCAACTTTTTGTCGACTATTCTTCGCAACATACTGATTCTACCTGGTCTCTCGCAAAATTTATACGCAGTCGGAGTGGAAAACCGCTATCTTTTAATTTATGCGCCGCTCCGGGAATTTAATATTCTCGCAGCGTCTAAGACGCGTGCCGGAGAGTTGCGGCGGAAACCTTCTCCCGTGGCGTGTAAAATTGAGAAGGATAACAGAACAGGAAAATAGAAGAAGTAAAGGGAGGAACGGCACTCCCGGAGTAAAAGACGGCAGCTGCTAATGGTGGATGGTACTCGAGGGCCCTTTCTCGCTGGGTCCGGTCTTTGCATTCCAAAAAGGGTTAACGACACGAAGCGGTGATCTTCGGATTGGGCATACCGTGCTTTCATGCCGTCTCTATATCTTTTTGAAAGAAAGTTTCGCGTCTCTATGATTTAAGCAAAGTACGCGTTCTTTCCAGGTTCTTTTTCTAGCAACTATGAAGTACAGAATCTTTGAAATTTTATTATAACCGTCGTAAAGGAAATCGACAGAAAGTTGGAGAGAAACTTCCATCGTTTGTAGGAATATTCAATTTGAAAAAAAAAAAGAGTTTGAAAAGTGTGTCAAAACACAGATAGTTTTATCAAATGCTGAAATGTATTTTTTACAAATGACTAGTGTACATATTTACATTATATGTATATTTATTTAATCATATTTTCATTGAAAAAAACTATTGGAGTTAAATTATTTATTTGTAAAAATTAAATTTTGATTAATTCGTCTTTTTGAAAACGTTCAATTTTTAATCCTTTTTTTTACTACAATTAAATCAGTATCGTAAAATACGATTTATTCGTGAAGGATTATTAAAAGCATTACCGGAGGGAGATGCACCTAATTGCTAAGAAGAACTTAAACGGGGCCTCTCAAGTGTTAAGTATCTCATTACGCCTTCTATTTTCTTACTGTACTAGCGAAATTGTACCATTGATTATACCATTCATGAAACTGCTGGCATCTCTTTGAAGTTTTATTTAATACGTTCATGTCCCCGTTAATTAAATTTTGCACATTCTTTAGGTTGCAATTACTCTCTCCTTGCATCTGTTGAATACAATGAGGTAATTACGCGGAGCAATAAAAACAAATAAATACACTGTATCCGGCGGCATATTGTGCACATCATTGCGCCTCTCTGCATGATAAATTGCATCGTCAAAAATAAAAAAAGAGCAAAATTCAGCGCTATTTAAAGTACGCTAAAATTTAATAAATGTGTTTACAATGCATTCTACTTAAAAATAATTTGACATTGTTGTGAAAAAATCTCTAATATATTATTCTTTAACCTTAAGACAGTAATTTTGTCATTTGTTGTCATTAAAAAATATCGAGTAAATAATTTTTATTCATCGATAATCGACATTAGATCTTCTGCCAGTAATTCTATAGATTGCTTTCTCAATAAAATGATCTTTCAAGTAAATATGATTTTTTTCTTTCAAAGATATCAGAAAAAAACTAAAATAATATTATTTATCTATATAAATTTTATAGAAATAAACAAGAGAAAAAGAGGGATTAAATTTCTCCAATCTCAAAAGATCGAATCAAATAGATTTAAGCAAGTAACCTCCTAAATGTAAGGAAAAGTAACAAGAAAATAAAAACGATAAAAATAGCTGCATGGCGATGGAAAGACCAATTTGCCAATCAATGATGCATCCGACGCATATCAACGCGATATCTCCGACATAGATCTGAGAAAAGACGAAAGTAGGTCAACAGTTCGCTGTATGGTAGGAAATGCAAGGCAAGTAACGAGGATAATGCAGTCGTGCGTAGTGCAGTCGACTGCGACTCACGAGTCACAGTAATAGTCCCTCGAACAGAGAAACAGGAGTGGATAACTTGGAAGTTTTCGTATGTTCGCAGCACACACGTATGTTAATTACATATAATTGATCTCTCAACTAAAGATCTTTACGAGGAAAAGCTTTTACGGCGAAAAAAGCCAAGATTCAAGCTTCAAATCGAGAGAGAATACGATTTTTGCTTGATTTACACTGCACGTACGCCACGTTATAAAAGGTATAATCTAGTAATTGATATTCTTTTCAGCGATCGTGTCATGTAAGTGAATTTGAGTCACGCGAGATTATTTTCTAATAAAGTGAAGCAACGAGAACTGTATTGCTTTAATATAGAGGCACAAATATTTTTAATAAATGGTTCTGTTGCCTTTTTTAATTTCAGTATCGTAATATCACTGGAATCTTTTCTCTATCTTATATTAATATTTTTAATAAACATTTAAAAATAAGCGAAAATATGAAATTTTTATGCCTTGAATTGGTTCTGTACACAGTAAAATATTGTGCGTCCATATGTTGAAATTTTCTTGTGTTTTGATTAGTACTTTAATGTAAAATTAACATACAAGTTATATGTTATTATTTTTATAACGTTTTCATGTGTTACATTTATGTCAACTTTATAACTTGACACTTTGTATATGTCTCTTAGAAATGGAATATTATTTTGAGTATTTTTAACATAATCATTTTAAACAATCAACATGTCTCAAAGTCAGTTTAATATTCTAAGAAAAGTTTAAGTGAATCTTTAAATAATCTTAAACTTTGACATAAAAAAGTAATCAAATTTACTAAAATCAAATGTTTCTATTACAAATAATTTAAGTTAAAATAATTACTATTACATGTTAATGTCGTCAACATTTCTTACGAGTTATTGTAACTATTTTTTCATGTAATTTTTAATTAATTTGTATGTTACTTTTACATTACACTTAAAGTCACGATAACAAAAATAAATGTAAAATATTGTGTCAATTATTTAACATTTTTAGTTTGTCGATAAGTAACATACGACGAATGAGTTATTTGAACTTAAAATTTAGAGTGGACTTTATGGGACGTGTGAAAAATGTTATAATAAACATTTTATTTTTTACTGTGTATTTCTCAAGTTTCATACGCCTACGCTGTTTTTCCCCGCTACTGTTCATTAAATTACGTATGTCTCTTGAACGAGAAGGAACAGCCAGGAAGAAAGACCGCGAGTCGCTCGACCGAGTGACAGATGAAATAAACACGGCCACGCGGGTTTCCTCACTTTTCACCACGACGTCAGTTACAACGTTGTTCCGCCAGACGAAGCAATTATCTGTCACTAAAGTGCCCTCGCTTCCTACGAGTGCAGTTCCTACGTAAAGCTCAGCATAACTGAGCGAGCGAATTTCGGTTAACTCGATTTTTGTTATCGGTGACCGCGCATCTCTCTCTCTCTCTCTCTCTCTCCTTTCTGCAAATTGAAAAATGTATCGAGCGTGCGCTCCGAATATGAGAAAAGTAGAGAACGAAGATTAAAGGGCGCGCATGTGAAAGAAATTCGTTTAAACGATATCGAAGAGTTGATTAGCCGTCCTCTCTATTTCTAGCTATGATTGTATTATCCATTATCGATATACGAAATGCTGAGGATAATATGGATTTATGTTTAAAAGAAGAATGAGTATTTTTAGAGAAAAACGAAAGAAAAAATAAAGCGAAAAAAATTGCAAGCTAACGGAAATAGTGCCACTCTCTGTGCGATATTTTAAGATAACCCAATTTTGTTCTACAAGTATAATTTAGTTCTATATCATTTCGGCCTCGCGTATTATCATAAAGGGCTTTTTTGGAACCTCTCTCTGATCTCGCCTTTGAATGAATTTAATAAATTTAGTAAATTTCCAAAATTTAATGTTTTGATATCCTTTAACAGAGAGAGCTAGATTTCTTTAAATTTCAAAGATAAGAGAAAGAGACAGAGATGACAGGCGTAAATTTATTTATAAATCAGATAAACTGATTCTTTACAATATTTTTCCAATTATTAAACAATTATATAAAATGTATATATAATTTTTATATATAATTTATACATCTTATATACTTAATACAAGTTTAATATGGACTAAGCCGTGTGCGTCTGAAAAATCATCAGAGAAGATATGACATTTTTCTGGAGCTTTTACGGGGTAGAAATGTGCCTTCTCGATTTGCGACGAAAGTCACGTACTTGAAGTTATACAGTTACAACGACACATGACATGCATGTACATTTGCGACGTGTCAAACGTGCTTAGTAACCCAAGAAAACTGTTATGTAAAAACTGCATGAAAAGACGAGGGTAACGAATTCTTCCCTCGCTTCTTAATCAGAGCGCAATTTTGATTGAAACCGCGGTCGCGGCACATCCAAAAATTTCAATGAGATTTTAACATCGACTCTCCCCCTCTCTCCCTCTCTTTCTCGTCTTCTTAGGTTCCTTTCACCCTTCTTATGCTTACAAAAACACGAAACTTTCGAGTTACTTTCATCACCATGCAATCTCCGCCTTTACGAAGTTTACGCTCGGGCAAGTTTCTCAGAGTTTCGCCGGCGTTCTTTTTATTTCGTCGGTTTTAATCGATCCGTCATAATTACCGCGGACGCGTGAGCTGCATTAAAACTTGTCGGGCGGAACGTTACCTCGGCGAGAAAAGTGTATCCAGACGCCGGGAAGCGGCGACCGCGGAATTCAGGCCGAACGTTTCAGTTCCTCGCGCTTAAACAAGCCTCGAAACAGCTGGCTGACAGTGATACCTTTTGCGGTTTCCACGGCAGAAATATTTCCACTTACTGCGAAAGCCTCGTGCCTGGCATTCCTACTACCTGGCTCCAATGCCGGTGCATAATGCACACGTGTAAGGCCGCACGTAATGTAGATGTAGCCTCTGCGGAAAGGTAGGAAGCCTCCTACGGCTCCTTGGGAATATCCGGATCCACGAGAAGCGAAGAGAAGGGAGAGCCGGAAGCTACCCCGAGCAAAACTCGATCGGTAGGGGCATCACGCTCAGGGCATAACCGACTGACTTCTCGTGCAACCGCCCATTCCGAGACGATCCAGGACGATCAACCCTCTCCCACCATCCCTAACCAGTCGCGCCAAGTATCGGGAGGGTCCGGCATCCCTTATCTGTAATTTATACTTTCAATTTACTCTCGCCGGAAGATTCCAGAAAGTTCGATCGTCTGGAGCGCGAGAGGCCGATCTCCTCGTCAAGAGAAATCCAGAAGAGGAGAGGCATCCCTCTTTCTCTATCCCTCTTTCTTTCGTTTCACTCGGCGTAGAACTTTAGCGATTTAATGGTTTCGTTCCGAACGTCGCTTTTTTCAATTTCGCACCCTCGCCATCGGGTCATTAACGTCGCGTCCGTGATACGTCTTTCGTGCAGTCGTCCGTAACACGTGAATTAAATAAGGATATTTAATGGTGAAATAAGGTAGTTAACGATACTTTGCTCGAATGTTCAAAATCTCATTGTCGCTTTTAAGAGAAAACAAAATGTATGAAAGTAGCAAAAAAATAATTATAGAAGATGATTGCAAATAATTCATGATTAATAAAAATAAAAATAAAATGTTAATTATAACATTTTTCACATGTCCCAGAAAGTCCACTCTAAATTGAAAATTAAAATAACTCGTCATATGTTACTTATTGACAAACTAAAAATGTTAAATAATTGACGCAATACTTTACATTTATTTTTGTTATCGTGACTTTAAGTGTAATATAAAAATAACATATAAATTAATTAAACATTACATGAAAAAATAGTTGCAATAACTCGTAAGAAATGTTGAGGACATTAACATGTAATAGTGATTATTTTAACTTAAATTATTTGTAATAGAAACATTTGATTTTAGTAAATTTGATTATTTTGTATGTCAAAGTTTAAGATTATTTCAAGATTTACTTAAATTTTTCTTAGAATGTTGAACTGACTTTGAGACATGTTGATTATTTAAAATGATTATGTTAAAAATACTCAAAATAATATTCCATTTCTAAGAGACATATACAAAGTGTCAAGTTATAAAGTCGACATAAATGTAACACGTGAAAACGTTATAAAAATAATAACATATAAATTGTATGTTAATTTTACATTAAAGTATTAATTATGGACGCACAATTTTTTACTGTGTACATTGATAAGAGAAGCAGAATTGATTTTCTTATGAGAATGCGAGATGAATCTTTCGTTTTGTCGAGAATATCAAAGTCTTGAGATTTTATGCCAAACGATTTAAAATTTTGCTGAATTTATTAGAGATTGTCTACAGTTTCTCGTAATCAGTAGTGACTGCGATGCATATTTCATCACAATTGTACGTTTGAAACGTAACAATCGGTCGCTTTGAGAATTATCGAGTAGCACGGGGCATCGCATAAACTCAGACTTCTTTATAGGAATCGACAGTAGATACTAGCGAAGGTAAGAGAAGTTTCGCACGCTGCTAAAATATTCACAGCACACCATCAGCTTCAACGTGGAAAATTAGATTTGTCCGGAGTTGGAAAACCTCCATTACTATTAGGAGATAAAGTAATCTGGAGATAAGATGTATACAGGTTTGAGAATATATATATACATTTTCACGGCCTGTTCTTCGTGCGGCGTCATAATATTACGTATTTATCCGTTCTATAAATATTTCGTAGGTATTGTTTCAAAAACTTATCGCATATTCAGCGTTAAAGTACGAGTTTATACGATAAACTAAAATCTTTATAAACTCTTACATTTCCCGTGCAAAGACGATCCTGTTTGTAATTTATTCTCGCTTTTAAGAGGAAGGATACGACGATATCATCCGCTCGAAAAAGAAACAATTTTCATATATCTCATTTATTCAGTTAAACTCTCGTTCATTTCCAAGTCCCTTAAAATGCCACCGCGTTTGGTTCTCGATCAGAAAGACCAATATTTTACACGAAACAAACAAGCTTCGTGATCGATTGATTATTTAGCGTTAAACGTCAAGATCAATATATTTGTTTTCGCGACTACAGTTGCATTGGAGAATAGATGCATTCGAGAATTACTCCATCTCGAATTTACCTAACCGTACCGGTTACAAGCAATTCATCTTAAGGGCAAATCGATCGTCGTTGCACATCGGCTCGACGTTTTCGAAGAGTGGTTACACCGAGAGGTACGACGACGAAGGGTGAGAGAAAATATTGCCCAAGTTTATAGTAGGTGTAAGGGGCATGAATTTATGGCGAGGGGTTCGAAAGCAGCCACGAAATGCGAAAAAAGTGGAATTCGAAGCAGTTTCTCTCGTAGATACAAATAACCCACGCAAAGATATATGATACACGAGTTGGTGCCTTTCACTTGATCTTTTGATAATGCCACTTGACTTGCACCGCATAACTCACTCTTTCTTCCCCTTTCCTGAGAATATAATATTACATAAAGTTAATGAGCGCGAAAAGTTTCTACTATAATTTGCAGCCATTCATTTCGTTTAAAAATTATATCCTTTTTTTAAAAACAATACAAGTTACATATTATATTTTTCCAGTTTCGAAATTTTTGGTTTGATTTCATGTTTAGACTATTTATTTTCTTTTTTCAAAATATAAAGCATTTTGGAGAATAAATTCTAAATTTTACGCTAAACCTTTTTTGACTTTTTTAACTTTTCTGCCATCATAAGCAATAGTAGACGTAGCATTTCTGTGTAAAATTTCTAAAAGACAATTTGTACATCCGCAACAGAGCATCCTATGCTCGACATCCTATGCTCGATGACAGCAAAGGGATTTTGAGTGCAAAAGACACGCGGATCAGACTCAATAAGCCAGGATAGAAGCTGCTTCTCGATCGAATTCATCAGTTATAGATGGTAGGATAAAGACTCGGGATGCAAGGGAAGGAAAGATCAAAGCGTCTCCCGGGGAGGGCCTATTTCATTACGGATACTCTGAATTGAGAACAGAAATGCGGTCTATCGAGCTCGCGATAATTGACCACTCTGTAGCCCGATCCGTTATGATTTACTACTTGTACAAGTAAATAACAAACAAATTGAAACGCGCATTTTCCTCCTCGTACCACAATATCCGCTTCATCATGCTCATTTATTCGAGGCTATTCCCTGCGAGTACGCAACGTCATTCCGTCATATCTGTTTCTCGAAAAAATACGAACTAAAAGAGCGATGAAACCGCCGTTATATCTGTCGCGCGTAAAAAATTTACATTTCAACGTATTCGCGTGTTACGTTAACCTTCTTTACGTTTTTAATTAAAAACCTTTAATCAATTCACGGCGAAATTATGGCGGAACTTGCCGCTCGAGACTCGGGCAGGATGCGCGTTGCACGAATCATCGCCATTTTGTCGCTTTTAATCAGTCGCGTTCTCTCGACGATGACAAATTACAACCTCGTCGAGCCGAATATATTCGATGTCGCTGTTACCGATATAAAGGATACCGATTCCCCCGTTTAATTAGGGGAAAAAGGGACCGGATATAATCACCGCAAACTAACGCATCTTTTTCTCTCTCTCTCTCTCTTTCCGCTCCCTCATCCCCCTTTTCCATTTTTATTTCATCCACCGTACATATGTTTTCCTGACGAATTCCGAGCACGCGTTATTTCCGTTATCGGATAGCGCGGGTGTAGAGTTTCCGAGGATTGTTTTTGAATTTACCTGCGTAACTTTTACCTCGCGGATTTTATTCGGAACGCTACCGCATTCCGTGACCAAAGCGCTCGGCGATATTTCTGTCTCCGGTCACCATTCATTTTTCGCAACCACAGACATTTCGCGGCCGCCGTAATTTAAATACACTCATACCACGGGCGCGTTAAAGTACGTTTGCGAGATGATATCCGAGAGCTTCGTCGGACATTATAATTCACCATCGCATCTATAAAGCGATATCAGTATTCTTCTATTTCAATATCACTCCCACGCGCGCTTCCACGGTAGATCGATGCCGTCGATTAAAGTCGGATAATGATATTAGGATGATAAGAGCGCGGAAATTTTACGACATCGAGGCGAAGTTCGATAACATCCGGATCACCCATCGCTCGTTCCCCTCAAGTTTTATACCGAGCGCCTCCTCGTTCCTTTAACATCCTCGCTCCAGTTATCGTAAGTCCACCATCTGCAATCAATGACGTCGGATAATTGAATTATCCCTACATCTCGGTAATTTCCAGCCATGCCTCGTCGAATCTCGGAGTTCCTTAATCCCTGGAACGTCGTTCGGATCGAAACTTTCCACCGTGGATTCCGCAACATCTTTTCCCCCGCTCTCGCTATTAATTTCCCGCCGCGTCTTAATTCATTCTCCCGCACGCACCTCCGCCCCCCGCCATTTTCCACCCCCGAAATGTGACTCTGAGTGCTCCCGTAAACTATGCGGAAATTTGGCGACATATTTTCCTAATTCATCGCGAGTAATTTATGATCTTAAGCGTGACAAAGTACAGCGAGGAGGATCTTGGAGACGCCCACGTCATCTTTCAGGACCCTACGCGTCGCGCTACATCCTGGCCCGTCCTTACATAGCACGCATTCCCTGCAAACCTAACTCGAGCGAGAGAGGCGGACCGACTGCATTTATCTAATAAACACTATGGAAAGTTCACGGGATGATACATGGCCACGATGAAATTACTTTAAACCGGTAAGAGCGCCCTAACCGCCCTCGCTCTTATATAAAATACCGCGTGCCGAGGCGTAGGAAAGAAGGAGGATCAGCGTCGTGGAACGTCTGGTATCTCGTGGCTAACAGCAATTTCGAACACCTAAACATTTCCGCTAATTAAATTTATCGCTTTCATTCCACGAGGAAACTTGCCTGAGAAGTGTTGAGATATTCTCGATCGAAGGTTAAAGTCTTTAGTCCCCCCTCCCTCCCCCCCGTCGTTAGAGAAACGATCAAGCTCCTCGCGATAGAGGGAGCGGAGGATTTTCCATAAATTTTCCAACACTAAGATTTTTTCGACTCCAAGATTTTCGAAAGCAATTTGAATTTGAATTTACCATGAAACTCTATCGAAGGCAAAAACTGACGATTTCGTCGATTTGAATTTGGATCGGGATCGCCTGAGACAGTCGCGATTAAAACTTGACACAAGCGTGGCGAAGTGTGAAAATAATGCGAGGGGATCCGGTAGGAGCCAGACAAAAGTTGGATAGCGCGTTGGCCCTCAAAGGAACGACGGAGGGGGGAGAAGTCCTGGCGAGGGGAAAAGGAATTATCGCCGCTCCGCGAGGCATTAATGAATCGAATAAGTTTCGAGGGCTATTAAAGTTGAAATTTGATTTACGCCCAACCGGCGATTACCGAAAGCGTCGCACGAAACTGCCGCTGTCTCGTCGACTAGAGCGAGCAGATAAGTGAATGGCTCCGAATTCGCGGGCCCGGCCGGGGATTCCCTCGAGTCTTATCGCGCGAAAAGTCGTCGTGGAGACGACACCACCACTCGCGACGAATAAAATACGCTTGTAAATTTCCATCCGACGTTTTCGGCCATCAAGACGGATGCTGGGCGTCCGCTTGGCTGCTGGAAGAACGCAGCCAAGATAAACTAAAGTGCTTGAAACTCGAATCTAATCAAGCCCGTCGCATTTGGCTACTAAGGAAGAACGCCGAGCCGCGCTATTTACTCGAAATTGGTTAAACTTGCTCGGAAATAAGCTTTACGTCCACGAAGATTACGGCAATCAATGGAGTAATTATGTAGTAATTACGGTGTTTCTTGCGAAACATTCGAATAAGGAAGATGTAAAAAAACCCGCACAGCGAATTACACTGGTGGATTAAAAGCGCGAGTCGCATCTTTGATTTTATAAATGATTTCTGAGAAACAATTGAAATTTTAATTATTTTATTTATTTATTAGTAAATAATTTAGTAAATAATTTTATTTATTTAGTAAATAATAAAGGTCCTTAATACTTTTGTCATGAAAAAATCTACTTGTAATTAATAAAAAAACTTGAATATCTAAAGTATTATTAAATAATTTAGAAATATTATGTATAAAGGGATTCTATAAGATATAAAGCGTACATTAAATTGTATCAGAAAATTATATATATTATGCAAAAAATATAATGCATAATTAATCAATTGCAGATTTAATGCGTTCCGCACATACACACACATACCTACAGAATTATACCTCATCAAATATTATTTAGAGTCAATAACACGGTAAATCGTTCACAGTAATTAAGCATTAGCGGTATTACGAGTGACGTAAACATAATGATTATAATATAATTAGATCTCACAGATACAAGAAATAATTTCGCGTATCTGTTGCATAACCACACGTAACAGAGACGATAAAATAAGAATGCCTTAATAGAACGATCAAAATTTAAACGGTAATAAAAAATTCATTATTTATGGAGCATACGCTTCGCTCTTTTTCGATTTTACGAAAAAGCAAATTCGAGCCACACCGATACAAAATTCCGTTCAGCAATCGATGTTACATTCGTTCGTTTGCTTTTTTTTCGAGAAGAAATACCGGAGACGATTGTGAAATATACTTCGATCC
The DNA here is from genome assembly GCF_025532165.1 of Camponotus vicinus. Taxonomy (NCBI): domain Eukaryota; kingdom Metazoa; phylum Arthropoda; class Insecta; order Hymenoptera; family Formicidae; genus Camponotus; species Camponotus vicinus. The sequence goes on from NW_028141947.1 coordinate 1,020,034, forward strand.
GTCCTGCAAACGAATAAAAAAATATAGATCTCATCCTAAAGCGATGTTCCAGCTAACGAGATGCGCTCGTTCCGAGAGTTGTTTGTTCAACAATTGTGCGCCCTCGATTTTTACAGCTGCAAACGAGCACGGGTAAGAGAAAGGGTGCTGCAAAAAGTGGATAGAGAGAGAGAGAGAGAGAGGGGGGGGGAGAAAAAAAAGAAAGAGCCGGATGGAAATCCGACTCGGCCGACGAGGACAATAAGAGCAGCCATCCGGGCATTTTCCACCCGCCCGTGTCTAATCGCCCTCCCCCCTCCCCCTCCTGAGACAAGAGGCTTAAAGAGATACAGAATTCGCGAAAATCGCGTTCGCACGGAAAAGCGTTCGTCGCGAGCGGCCTCATTTGTTTGATCTTTTGTGTGGAAGAAACGAGCGCCATAATCGCCCCGTGCGTTTTACTATTGCTCTGCAAGAGTCACCCCTTCCTTTGAGCCTCGAGGGGCTAAACGCTTCCCGATATCATCATCGCCGATGCCGTCATTGTTGACCTCCTGTTTCTCATTCGCAGAGAGGGTTCCGAAGATTGCGTCGTCACATTGATGTATGTAGAGGGCGAGATGCGCTTTTATGGAAGCTCTTTGGGAGGATCGAGCGTAATTATGGCCGCGCATTATTTGTATCGCACGATGTCGCGATTAAACGTATATATTGAACGACGTGTCTGTCTGGACATAATCGTTAAATTGGACTGCTTTATATTGTGTGAGATTGCGTCAGGTGACGACTGGCTAGATTTGCTGATAAATTGCTGAATTATTTCTGACATTGCATACACTCTATAATGTCAAAATAATACAATTGCATGTCTACTGTTATTTTCTTTCTACTGAACACATATTTCATGAAAAATAAGTAAGTATTGGCAATTTTTAAATGTCAAAAATTAGGGGCCATCATTTATATATTTTTTTTAATTATTTAACATTAAAATTGTTAATTTTGTATTGAAATTTATTTAAATTAATCTAGAGAAAATGTTCATCCACATCACCTTCTGTATGTGTATGAGAAATATTAATTGAAAATACTATATTTGCCTCTTGCATTAAGTATGTTTCCAATTTAATTAAACAAAATCCTTCGTTTCATTAGAATTATATTGTAATTACTGGAATCTCAATCTTCTCAAAATACTAAAGAGAGCATAATTTCTCCACCAGTTGTTCCACTTTATTCCTTAACATTTTGACTAAATATATAACAATATTTGAAGCGATCCATTAATGAAATTATTATAAGTTATCATTTTATACAGAAACACACAAGAATATTTCATTTCCGAAAATGGAAAAGATCACGCAAGAGTCATAAGAGTCGATAAAAAAAAAACGTCTCTCTCGTGGTGCAATATCAAGAGAGGAGATACGAGCTTATCTCTCGGGGTGGACTGATTTAAAGATCGAACATATGGAGTCACGTATCGAGGAAGCGGAGTCTACTTACGTAGGTAGCCCCAGCTTCGACTTAGTACCTCAGTAAAACGAGCCAGGCCGTCAATGTTTCACGCTAAAACTTCCATCCCCATGACGTGTCTCGTAAATCCACGTGTCGCGTCGTCGTCCTGACGGTCCTGAAACCGTGTCTCGCGGAGAGAAGCGATATTTGCCGGGAAACAAATTTACAGGGTCATCGGGCGAGTCGTTACAGGTCGGTCGTTTCCTGTCTCGCGACGACAGCCCCGACGACGATGACGATACGGGATTCATTTTGCGCGAACGAGCCGCATCTCGCCGCAGTTCCTCGATGGTATCACCCAGGCCAGTGATATAACCCAGCAACAATTTGCCAACCGGTAGCCAAGCGACACTCGTCACGTTTTTTAACGCGTTTCACGGATTTCCATTAATTTGGCGAAGTTAAAAACTGCACGTCGAACGTCAAATTTTTCCGGTAAAATAAATACGGCTCGCTCGTACAGGTATACATGTATTTCGTTATTTCGTTTGACTAAATACGATTGTCTAAAATTTGTTTATACTATCCGTGTACCAGCGATCAGCAGACAAGGTGTGGGTGTAAGCGTTAGTCGATGTGATAAGCTTCGTGTTGCCTGATGGAGAAACGGAAGAAGCGTCGTTTCCTTTGATTGCTCGCCCCCGCGAAGAAGAACGGGATTAAGCAGCGACAACCTCCAGCCAAGACGCGACGTCATGCATTAATGGATTTCGCGACAGTTGCTTCTTTCGCGACACTTGAGACAGAATGTAATATTATAAAGCTTATAGAACGAGAAAGAAGACACGGGTAAATAAGAGATCGCAGTAGCTCGCGCGCGGATATCTTGCTCTCTGCTGCATAAAACTAATTTCGAGAGGCGTGCTTTGTAACTTTTTTCTCTACGGTGTATCTTTGCCGGTAGATCTGGTGTCAGACGTGAAACTACGCAATGTTTAACGAGATTGCCGGTCTCTTGGAGAATTAAAAAGAAAAAGAAAAGATCGACAGAGTCGGCAAGTAATAAAATTTAAGGAACTTTTGATTAATAAAAACAATAACATTATGATATAATTATTACTCGGAATCGAATGATAAGATTTAGAATAGAACAGAATAGAATTTAAAATCAAACACGCTACCGTGATGGCATATATTTGAATAATTTTCTCGAATAAATTATTTGAGCTTGTATTTGTTAAAAAAATCTATAATTAATGTTTCATTAATCCAGTTGAAATTAATTAGAAAGCAAAATTTCGCATTAATTTGAACTGGATTAGCGAAACATTCAAGCTTATCGAGCCATCATATTAATTACATATTTTTTAATTACAAAAGGAGAAATGATATCTGAATATGTGCTACATAATTTCTATTAAATCGCGAGATTCGTTCGATTTTGCTAATCATTTATTTGATTACGGATGGATATTACGTCATGTAATGCTAGTCCATAATCAGAAAAATTCATTCTTCATGTTCCATTGTTCAAAATATAGATCCATCATGTTAGTTAGGATATACAAAACAAATTTCACTTATGTATTACCGTAGCTCGCAAAAGCTTGAACGACATATGGCTCGTGCTACATCAAGATTAAAAATTTTCTGCTCTCTTTCTTTTCATTCTGCGCACTGCTTTCACCCTCTCTATTCATCGAAATTACTATTTCAGAATGAAAGATTGTAAATGCGATATAAATCTTTCCTCTGATTACACATTATCGTGCCGTATTAATATTAACATATTCAATGTACTTTGCCAAAGTAAATTTTACATATAATGTCCCTCGTGTTTCAGTAGAGCGCATATCTTTGCTTTTTATCAGCTGATATCCACGTCAGAAAATTAATATCGCGTTTATTGAATTCGACATTAAAGAAATATAATTCAAATTAATTGATTACATATAAAGGTCCATTGGATAACAATCAAATAAATAAATAAAAAGACACTCAAAAATGCAATAATTAGAGCGAATATTCGTAAGTAATATAAAATTATCATAAAACCATGTCTATCAAAGTATGTTTCGATCTATTTCAGACCCTCTTCAGTGAAATAATATATTAACATACAATAACAGTGCCTTGCCATATCTGACAAAAATAAATATGAAACTCCAAAGCGAACGTCTGTACATATTGTTGTTAAAAATAAAAATAAGATAAGAAAATTAATAGAGATAGGTTTTGCAATGACAGAAAAATTTAGAAAATTTTCTAAATAGAAATTAATAAATATACAATATACTAATCGATCTGAAAAAATATTCTCTTCATCTTGTTTATAAAAAAGAATGCGGATAATAATTATTACATCTTTCGGTACGTTTTCTTGTCACGTGTCACGACCTGCGATAGCGATAGCTCGATTTTCGACAAGCTTGAAGCGCGTGATGAGCGGAATCGCCACCACGATAACGATGTTCCGGTGTTTCCGGTGAGAACGAGGCTTTGTTCGCTAGAACGGAAACGGATATCGCTCATCAAGGATCATCGGGCCGACCCACAATGCACGTTTTTCGCTTCCAGGCGGTAAGACGGGAAAGAACAGAAACGAACGGGGTGTACACGGAACAAAAAGGAAGGAGTTACTTGCTCCGGCAGCATTGCAAGAGGCGATCATCGATAACAATTCCGGGATCAGTGGCGCGATTAATGGCGGCGAGATCATTCGCCATTTCTCTTTTCGTTCCTTCCGCCAACGTGAGATATACAGGGTAGGCCATTTTAATTTACGCACTGAAATATCTCAAAATTCATAAGTTTAAGACAAAAATGTTTCAGACAAAAGTTGTGTGGTTTCGAGGGGGACATAAGATGGTGCCATTAGTTTGACCTTGAAGAGTCATCTGAAGGTTACGTGAAGGTTACCTCCAACTTTTTAAATGGGACACCCTATATGCTTTTGCATATTCTTGTAGTTTATCTCGAGAGCTTTCCAAAACACTATAATTAAGTTAGTTTTCATTAAGTAATTTCCGAGTTATGAGGCTTGAAATCATTTCTTAATTTTACATAAACCGTAAAATATCTTGTAAAATATTCATTTTTCGATTATCTTACCTTAATACTTTTATGTACAAAATAATGAGAGGAATCAATTGGTGTAAAGAAAACACATAATTGTTTCGAAAAAAAAATGTAATTGTTAATTGCAAATTACATTTTTTTTTTCGAAACAATTATGTGTTTTCTTTACACCAATTGATTCCTCTCATTATTTTGTACATAAAAGTATTAAGGTAAGATAATCGAAAAATGAATATTTTACAAGATATTTTACGGTTTATGTAAAATTAAGAAATGATTTCAAGCCTCATAACTCGGAAAGTACTTAATAAAAACTAACTTAATTATAGTGTTTTGGAAAGCTCTCGAGATGAGCTACAAGAATATGCAAAAGCATATAGGGTGTCCCATTTAAAAAGTTGGAGGTGACCTTCACGTAACCTTCAGGTGACTCTTCAAGATCAAACCAATGGTACCCTCTTATGGCCCCCTCGAAACCATACAACTTTTGTCTGAAACATTTTTGTCTTAAACTTATGGATTTTGAGATATTTCAGTGCGTAGATTAAAATGGCCTACCCTGTATATCGTCGGTTTTCAAAATAATTTCCAACGTATGCGCGCGCGATGATACGCCGGGCGGAATGCAAATTGAGTTGAAAAAAAAATTTCCATTTTCAGCCCGGTGTGTTTCGGCCGCGCGAATATTTTTTTTTTATTGCCCGGGCATTATGTTCCCGGCAAACGATGAACCGCGCAAAAGATCTCGATGCGCCGCGCGATTTTTCTCCCTCGCTCATTCACCAGATTCCAGTCTGGGTTACGACGGGTTAATAGAAAGCTATAATTCTTCATCTCCCGGAAAGATATTTCCCCCTCGCTTTCCCGGGTGCGCTTTCGAGCTTTAGTAGATATTCTCACGCGCGCTAAACGCGTCATTTAAATTTTGATAAATGAGAATCTCGGAATATGGACGTTACATTTCTTATAAAACACAGCGACTCTGCGCTTTACGCCTGTAAAATATCGTAACTCCTTTCGCAACAGTAGGAAACCTATGAGATTAATCACAATTAATTCAAACATTTGTTTGTAAGTTCACTCGGATAGAAAGAGTGCGCGATAATCCAGCGGTCGTCCTAAGATCCCCTCGAAACGATGACATCCAAATCCGATGAAAAATCCGCGATACGTCGAGACGGGAGTGAGAGACAGAGTGGACGGTCGGGCAAATTTAATTAAAATTTAATTCGGGGGTTTCGCTAAATCCGCAAATTCCACAGACGGACCCGGACGCGTGCGTATGTCTGGCGACATTCGAAGCGTGTGGACCTGCCGAGTTGGTGTGATAGTCACCTAGACCGGTCTCCGAGTTCGTCGCCGAGGGTTCAACAGTGATTCGGGTTCGCGTGAGAGGGTTGAACCGGCGAGAAAGTGCGAGGAGAAAAAGAGGGAGAGAGACATATATATGAACGCTGCAGGATTACTGCTAAAAGCGTACAAATCCCGAGTACATGGAGCGACGAGACTGCCCTTTTGGATACATTGTGGAGCGAGAAAAGCGAAACGAGTCGCGGCGATAAAGTTGCCAGTTTAGGCCGCCATCGCAAGCCGTGGAAACTTTGAGTCGGCTCTCCCGCGACAAGATGAGAAACTCTTGCGGGCTTCGATCGGGTCGATTTACACCGAGCACGCTTAGTTTTCCGCTCGTTTTCTCCGCGAGTAACACGAGTGATGCGAGCTGCATCAATCACACCTTGATGAGATATAAGCGCGATTAATTGCGAATAAACGGGATTTTTCTTGCATTCTTGTAGCATTCCATTGTTGAGAAATATCAGAATAAAAATATATTCGTAAAGAACGTAAAATTAGATATTTTCTGTAATTTTCAAAATATCTTTTCTGAAAGGTTACAGTGTAATTTATCAAGTATATTTTTGATATACTGATGTAAGTTGTTTTCGCAATATCTTGAATAATATTTTTAAAATATTGAAAGAGAAACCGATGGCTTTTTTTGTGCATTTTTATGTATTGAGAATTACTCATTTTTAAAAAGTCATTTCCTGACAGTAATAGAGAAATGCATGTATAATGACTTAAAAATTGCATATATTAACAATTTTATTTAAAATAAAAAGTTTGTATAATAAAACTTTAATTTTATCGGTCTTTTCTTTCGATGTTATAGTTTCAATTGTAATCTTACGAAGAATTTTCGTTTTCCGATGGCGAATCTATTATAAACAGATCGAAGCAGTTAGTCTATTTGTGAATAATTAAACAAATTACATTTATCGCTATTAAGGTCACTTAAAATTGTGCAAAATTTAAATTTCTCTTTATATGGACATCTCTCTTATCATTTTGAGAAAATTGAAGAAGTGTAATTGCCGTTCGTGTAACTTTAAAATATTAAAATAATTAAATATACATATGAAATATAAATATAAGTATCATTAGAACAAAAGTAAAATATTATTCACAATAGTATAAAATATATTAAAATGTTAAAACAATTTTATATTATTCACCTGACATTTTAATTCTGACGAAATCACTTGATCGAATATTCAAGATGTATCAAGGATTAAATGATAGACTAGATATACGTGACTTCTCAGCGCGCAATTAATATTGCGTATTTATTAAGACGGATCGCGGAACTGAGTAAAAATCAATAGTAAAACGAAGAAATATCGGTAAACTTTTTGACGTTAATACCGGTTTTAATATCGCCCGTTCGTCTTGAAATATGGTTGACGCGGCAGCACCGCCGGTCGGGGTCGATGCAGGGCTGCTTCAATAAGATCTCAGCCAATAATAGCAATAGAGAAGCATCATTGGTCAATATCTCGTACACGTGCCGCCATAATATATCGAGCGGTGGTCGGCATCGAAAACTTTCAATATCAGACAGCTGGGGAGCATCTTCCTCCTGCTGCTAAATTGAATTATCATTGTCCCGGTTTCGCTCGTAACAATATCCCTCGAATCTCGATACACGTCCGTCACAATCGTCAATATATAATACGCTGAAAAGAATCAAAGTCCGATTTCTCACCCCTTTCTTTCTCGACGCATCAACTCCGTCTATCCCTGTACAAGTTTAGCAGCGATTCTCTAGAACGTCTTGCGCCAGCGAAAGTGCTTGATCCAAAGCAACGTAAACCAGCCACTCGTGGAGCGCCATGTCTTTGCCTTTGGGCGGAGAACATTCAGTTTACGCCGAAATAAAAGTCGCGGAGCGACTATATAAAACCCGTTTCTCTCGTCCAAACTTCCGAATTACGCCGGCGCCGCTTTCATCCCGGAACGACCTCGCGAAGCCGGCCCGAGATCTCGGGACACGGAAGAAGCACTGACCGGCATCTCCCGTGGAAAGTTGTACATCTCGAGCAGCGAGTCGTAGTGAGTACCCCCCCGTAGTGAGCCATTCCTGTGAACGCGATTCGAGATAGCAGGGCAAGAGCTTTTAAATGTAAAACAGGTCGGCTGGTTGGTGACACCTAACTCACGCTCGGGGAACGGACGACGGGAGAAAAAGAGGAACCTTATACGTACAGGTGAATAGGAGAACGACGAGAGAGTGGCTCGACGTAGTCATCTCCTCGCGTTCTCCATTTTCCACGACACTCGCCTCCTCTGCGCCGCCCTTCGAGACGAGAAAATGGAAAATACGGCCGTGTTGTCTGCCGGGATGCTTTATGAAATTTAATAAATACGAAATGAATCTGCTCCGTCGTCGTGGCCGGGAGTGTGTGTGGGAGATGGAACGATAGGGCAAACGAGAAAACCGCGAGAGCGAGCCGAGTAGGGCGAAAAGAACAGCACCGAGCTACATTGCCGAGATAGGCTGTTGGCCCAGTTCACCGTCTCGTTTCGCTCCTCCATCTTCCGCCTCTTTTTTCTTTCGTGATCGTGCAATGTTGTCGAAGCTAGGCCATTCCAGGATAAACGTGAAAAATAAATGCACAATCTTAAATACACACATTCGCGTCTTAAATTTACTTGTGCTCTGAACAAAATATTCCGCGAGTATTTTTTTAAATTTAAATACAAGTTTTTATATTCCTCTTTTTATAAATTTCGGTATTTTTTTCTATAAAAATATTGTTAACATTGAAAAAAATTGAAAAAGATAACGACATGAATAAAACATTATTTTTATCATATGAGAATGTACAATTATAAAAAATTGAGAGAATTAAGATAAATTATCATTAAATCATGTTAATAAATATGATAATGACTAATTATCAATAAATCATGTTATTAAATTTTGGAAATTCCTTTCCATTCAATTTTGAGAATTTCACTCACTTAATTTCCTAATATCAATTATTAAAAATAGTAATATCAATCAGTCTCATCGAAAAATTAATTTTCGATGAAATTAATGCACTAACATTCGTGTCTGGCTCTTATTTGAAATTCAATTTTGAGAAATATCCAATATTTAACATATATTTTATATTAATTCCAATGTCAATCCAAATTCTTAACAGACTTTTAAGCAAAATAATTGATTCTATCATTTGTAATTACTTTGATTTCCATGATAATTTTATAAATTCTCATCTTTCAAATAATATAATTTAAAGAAAGAGAGAAATATTAACATATATATTCCAAAACATAATAAAATTACTTAATTTATTTTTAATATATTTCTTGCCTGTTTCCTAGTTTATTAAATTTTTCTCGAGAGCGCAATGACAGCCACGAAAATTCAAACTGTTCCTTATAAATATTTAATAGAATATCTCATATTAATCGTATTTCTTAAGAACTACCGTTGTATTTGAAATATACATAAAACATTTTATTCCTGTTTGAAAATTTCGAATAAATATTTGATAAGGAACATCCCGAGTTTTTCTGACCGCCATTACACGCTCTGAAAACTTACTGAAAAGTTTCTAAGACGGTCCGCGAAAAATAATGTGCGTTCGACGGTATAAATAAGAACTTATTCGCGAGTTCTGCACAGGTGCCGGAACACGGCTCCTACTGCAGCACGGCAAAGAGTTTTCCATGAATTTATCGTCCATTTATGCTAAATTTTTTTAATAATTCTACATGAACTTTTCAGCACATTTCTGTCATGAGGAAATTTTTTCCGATAACTATAGAGTAGATAATTGAAATGTTTTGCAATAATTCTCCCTTTATATTTCTACCCCTCTTATTGTACTATTTTTTTACATATTAAGAGCATTAATCAACGGAGCAGAAAATTTTTATCCGAACAAGTATTTCAGAAAAAAAAATATATTAATCGCATTCCGCGTACGAGAAATTAATGAAGTAACTTGTTTGTTCGATGCAATACGATGTCGATTTAAAAGTACAGTATGAATTTATTTATACATGTTTCGATTGAATCCAATTTATTTTATTCATGTAGACACAAATAATTACGTGACTCTAATATTAATTATTTAAATATCTTAATACTCGATGTAATTTCTCGGAATTATGGACCATAATTTTACATCACTTCTCTTATTTGAGATACATAAAATAGGTAAAGAATGCGAACAAATAGCAGGTGAAGCTTCGTGCAACAAGGGAATCCTTTTGCCAAGCTTTAAACGGTATTTTATTTGTCAGTCTACGAATGTTTTTTTTTTTTTTCGACAAACAGAGAGAAGGAGAGATGTATAAGAGGTAGCGCATTACCATTAGCAATGAACGAGAGACGTGAGTTTCAAGACGATGTAGCAGGCAGCGCCGGAAGTGACAGAGAGGAGATTGTACCAATATTAGCATTCGCCTTGATAACGCTACAGGCGAATTCAAGAGAAACGCCGAGATCCCATGTGTTCGGTCATATCGTGCAGTCGGGAATAATCGTTAAACTTGCTTTTGAGTCAACCAGACTGCGCAGACGTCTGATTCGGGAGGCACTGAATATGCAAGCCTCTTCCGGCACGACGGGTTTCAGATTGTTTTGACGAGCAATTGGCGGCGTTTTGAAGCGATGCGCGTAAATTCGTAACTCCACTTAACTCGCACAATTGCGGCTTTCTCTTTACAATACTCCCAATCTACATTTCATATTCGGGGAAACCATTACGTTTGTTTCCAACGGAAAATGTAACGCATAAATGAGCGATTAAGACAACGATATATTTTTCTCCTTTTCAGAAGCTCGAGGCTTTGCCAAAAGCGTTCGTCCACCTGCTCGCAAATATTTGTTTTCCCATAATATTGCGATGAAATGATAAAATTTTAGATACAGGGTAGGCCATTTTAATCTACGCACTGAAATATCTCAAAATCCATAAGTTTAAGACAAAAATGTTTCAGACAAAAGTTGTATGGTTTTGAGGGGGCCATAAGAGGGTATCATTGGTTTGACCTTGAAGAGTCACCTGAAGGTCACGTGAAGGTCACCTCCAACTTTTTAAATGGAATACCCTATATGCTTTTGCATATTCTTGTAGCTTATCTCAAGAGCTTTCCAAAACACTATAATTAAGTTAGTTTTCATTAAGTAATTTCCGAATTATGAGGCTTGAAATCATTTCTTAATTTTACATAAACCGTAAAATATCTTGTAAAATATTCATTTTTCGATTATCTTATCTTAATACTTTTATGTACAAAATAATGAGAGGAATCAATTGGTGTAAAGAAAACACATAATTGTTTCGAAAAAAAAATGTAATTGTTAATTGCAAATTACATTTTTTCTTTCGACAATTATGTGTTTTCTTTACACCAATTGATTCCTCTTATTATTTTGTACATAAAAGTATTAAGGTAAGATAATCGAAAAATGAATATTTTACAAGATATTTTACGGTTTATGTAAAATTAAGAAATGATTTCAAGCCTCATAACTCGGAAAGTACTTAATGAAAACTAACTTAATTATAATGTTTTGGAAAGCTCTCGAGATGAGCTACAAGAATATGCAAAAGCATATAGGGTGTCCCATTTAAAAAGTTGGAGGTGATCTTCACGTGACCTTCAGGTGACTCTTCAAGGTCAAACCAATGGTACCCTCTTATGGCCCCCTCGAAACCACACAACTTTTGTCTGAAACATTTTTGTCTTAAACTTATGGATTTTGAGATATTTCAATGCGTAGATTAAAATGGCCTAACCTGTATATCCTGAAACTAGTTAAGTCATTGGGTCCTGTCAAACTGTGTAAATCCAACTATCGCACTACCGTTCAATTGAATCGTCAACTGTTACGTTTAACTACCGCCCGCGATTTAACTTTTAGTTGCATCATACATCACCTGTCCATAGTATATTACTCTCTTAGTCGCGGCGCGTCGCATCATTAATCATGCCGACCGTTAGCTCGAACAACGCCTCAATGATTACAGGAGCAACGTATAACCGTTTCTCCATAATTGTACCAAGGCTACACGGATTATAAAAGACACGCCGGCATCGTATCTCGACGTTTTGTTATTTTCTTTGAACGCAGCGCTCGAACTTCCTGCTCGCATCGAGAAACACGAAGCAGGCAAGCAAGACAAAGAGAGGGAGAGGATGAGGAAAAGAGAAAACAAGGCACACCGGAAGAGAGAGAGAACGTGGTCGCCGTCTTTAACGCTCTGTTGACTTCGCTAGACGGGAAACTTCCTACTTCGCGGTTTACCGCCGATGAACTTAGAATTTCTAATGGGCGAGGACGCGTCCGCCGCTGCAAACTGCATACGTCGCCTCGCTGCTGCTCGTCTTCGCCGCGTTGCATTCGAATTTTATCACGAATAGTGGGAGTTAACCGCGATTCCCCGGGTCTACGACGAAATATTTTCGTGCAACGTTAGTCGCTTACATTAGTACGATGCGGCTGGTACCTGTTCCCGGTTGGCACGACACTCTTCTTCTTGTCTTTTACCTCGGGACCGCAGCGTAATAGCCTCATTACGGTATTTTACCGCGTGTTGTATTGTCTTCTATCGATGAATCGTCTAAATGAATCGCGTTTCGACGAAATAGGAACGAGGCGTGAATAATAATGACTCGAAGTGCGAGGTTTTAGGAGCCATACACCAGTCCTCGCGTATAATTGGCACATTCTCTTTGTACAACAGCTGGAATAGCTACAAGAGTTCTCTCATTCCAAGCAATAAGAATTGAGAGAGTGACGCGTATTAAAACCAGCCGCTTTCAATCTGCGTTTCCCTTCCCTTAAATCGATTACACTCTTGAAACGTCGAGAGATATAGGCCAATCGTTGATGATAGGAAAAAAATATCTCGCCGAGAAGGATATAAACTCAATCGCGACATACTGACAGATTGCCTGACAGATTTCGATAAAGGCGGCCCGATTTTTCGTAAAAATTCAATCTTTTTTTGTCAACTGCACATCGTTCAACGGTGAGTGAGACTAGACAAAAACAGGGGAGACAAACATTCACGCTCGTTTTAGGATTCCGTTAATCCCCCCATTTTCCCGATCCGCGAAAAAAAGCCGAATTCGACAAAACCGTAATCCGTGGACGCGTTAGGACAAAGGGAAAGAAAAACGTTCCGAGTCGAATCGATCGTTCATGCAAGAATCGATCGTGGAAAATCAATCTCCCCGTCAGCCTTCCCTCCTCCACATTTCACCGTCCAAGTGTTGCCTCTCGTCTTTCCTTCTCTTTCCCTCGTTCCGCCTCTTTGGTGCGGAGTCTATTATCTCTGGTAAAATGAAAAGTTGAGGAGCTTTGACCGTTCAGCCAGTTTATTGCTACACCAGAGAACGACACGGAGCGTCGCCTGGCACAAAACCACTTCGACGGAAAACAGTTGGGCCAGGCACGATAACTCTCGCTATTCCTCTATACCTCGACCTCCTTCTTCCGGTTTATTACGGATATACGAAAGCTATGGCCGCCAGTCTGCCCCCTTTCCCAAGTTCATAACTGCTCAATGAAGTGCATCCATTATATGTGCTTTTTCTGTGATACTCTGGGCGTATGGAATTTTTCGCATTTTTCTTCGCGAGAGAGAGAGTGCGTTGAATAAACGAAAATTATCTGTTAGATATTTATCAGTGAAGACTTTATTGCCAGTGATTTATTATTAATTATAATTAATTATTAATGTGCAAATTATTTATGTTTCATTCTCTTAAAAGATTCTTAGCTCCGATAATTGCATCTTTAATGTGTGCGACAGTGATTATTCTACATGGTATGGATATATAATTCTACAGGGGATTAAGGAGAGAAATTGAGAGGCGATTTTTTGATAGGGATGATACTGTGGTAAGGAAACAAAGTTTCCTGTTTCTCGATGTAAATATCGTTATTAAGAATTCGCTCGGTACATTTTAATCATCTTTGAAGATTTAATTATGGCTTATTACTTTGTCGCCTGCTCATAATGGCGTCAGACGGCACGTAACAATGAATTCTTAAAACAATTACGCGAAACTTGCAAGACTGGGGAATCTTACAATTAGCACAATAGCCCTTTCGTACATTAGTTTCGCTTCAAGTTGTTTACAAGCCCATCTTTTCATCGTCGCAATAACAAAGGAGCATCGCAGCGAGACTATGGAATCCCTTCTTGCTACGCGAAGCGGAAGAATCGATGCTAGTCAAGGACAAAAGTGCAGAAATGAAAAGAAAAATGAGAACAGAAGGGAAAAGGGATAAATTCTCACGAGCCGCCGTGTCATCCAGGAATTTAAAATCACATCGTATCATAGCAGTTTCAATTGCACAGATTTCATGATAATAACTGGCATCCAATCACGAAAGTTCACATCTCCACTGGACGCGATATTTCATCTCGAGATGAATGATGCCAATCAATTGGGGAATTATCCTTGGATGAGCGACCGGAGGAATGTAAACCTGAACAGATTCGATCTTAATGTTCCGCAAATCCGTGAAATTGCATCGACAATGTGTATCGCGTCTTTAGAGAAACTGGTCCAGATTATGAAAGTTGACATTTCTTCCTCCCCTCCTGCTCAATTTTATTATAATTTAAAAAGCTATCTTATTCGTTCGGACATCATCAGCGAATAGTTTGTCACGTCATGACTACTTCACAGTAAAAAATAAAATGTTAATTATAACATTTTTCACATGTCCCAGAAAGTCCTCTAAATTTTAAGTTAAAACAACTCATTCGTATGTTACTTATTGACAAACTGAAAATGTTAAATAATTGACACAATACTTTACATTTTTTTTTTATCGTGACTTTAAGTGTAATGTAAAAGTAACATACAAATTAATTAAAAATTACACGAAAAAATAGTTACAATAACTCGTAAGAAATATTGAGGACATTAACATGTAATAGTAATTATTTTAACTTAAATTATTTGTAATAGAAGCATTTGATTTTAGTAAATTTGATTATTTTTGTATGTCAAAGTTCAAAATTATTTCAAGATTTACTTAAACTTTTCTTAGAATGTTAAACTGACTTTGAGACATGTTGATTGTTTAAAATGATTATGTTAAAAATGCTCAAAATAATATTCCATCTCTAAGAGACATGTACAAAGTGTCAAGTTATAAAGTTGACATAAATGTAACACATGAAAACGTTATAAAAATAATAACATATATATTAATTTTGAAATATTAATCAAAATGTGGTAACGCAAGAAAATGTTAACATATGGCCGCGCAACTTTTTACCGTGTTTCGACATGTGATCTTTATTATGCAACAATAACAGGCAAATAATAAATAAACGAGCGAATAATTGCGCTTTTGTCCGACGTTCCGCTTCATTTTTAACTGAGATGATATCGGGTAGACGGAAATTAGAAACAGCAGAGAGGTAAGCGCCTTCTCTCCCGATGATTACAGGAAGAGTTACGGTCGTTTACCCGATTCGACCCATGAAGTCGTCGTAGCGAGAATGCATCGGTAGCGCGCACCGCGTATCCCGCCGGTGGAGCTGCAGAGACCGTGCATCCTGCAATTTCTCGAGTACACACTTGCGAACACTTGAGTAATTTAGCGGTACTTTGGCGTGACGGGTTTTCGCTTCGCGGAGCGGATGATCAATCGACGCGAGTAAACGCGTGTAAATTGTAGCGCTCTCTTATGCATTTCATCTTGCGATTAATTTATTTTTGCAAGGACTGACGTTAACAGATGGCAACGTATATCGCGAGAAAGAGATTCGTACATTCGTAATAACGTAAAAATATTTCGAATAAACAGGTCTAGGTCTTTGATCGCGCGTTGCCACCTTTTTTTATTTTCACATCACGGTCGATCTTTTAATTATTATGCTTCTGTGTAAGTAACTTTACGAATAACGTTGCGAATATTTCTCCCGCTCGTTCCCGAGTTTTCCATGTACATATTTACGCGCAGTGAAATGTTTAATACTGCGAAATATTGGAAATTACATAGTTCTCTTCCCTCTCGTGTGTTTTAATCTCATCTCTGTTTGTTAACAAGAAATTTGCGTAAAGTTTTAAAGTGAAAGTTTGGAGCGTCTTGACGTGGCGCATTTAAAACGTA
Organism: Camponotus vicinus; assembly: GCF_025532165.1. NCBI lineage: Eukaryota > Metazoa > Arthropoda > Insecta > Hymenoptera > Formicidae > Camponotus > Camponotus vicinus. The sequence goes on from NW_028141947.1 coordinate 1,035,995, forward strand.
CCATAGATATAAGCCTTTTGCCGGTATTTGCGGAATTATAAGATGGACCCGTAAAGCAATACTATCGTCAATTTACCAAGTCCAGACATTCGCTCAAGTAATTTAACGATGCACATTCAGCGGAACTTACAACTACCAGCTACGAAACGCAAAGTAAATCTACATGTAACAACTTTAACGTACATTATAACATGTCAGGATGGCCATTTCCAAAAGTGAAGACGCATTAATTAGTAACAAGCTTGTATACATCCGAAATTAACGTAAGAAATTTCTCAATTCAATTTAATTTAATGTTCCAGATTTTCTGGAAAATAAATAAATAAGATTTTTTTACATATTAAATAATTAAAAAAAATAATTAAAATAATTGCATATTAAATAATTAAAAAAAATAATTAAAATAATTGCATATTAAATAATTAAAAAATTTTTTTACATATTAAATAATTAAAAAAAAATACTAAGAAATATTCTGAAAAATTTATAATAATATTACTGATTTACACGATTAAATCTGCAGCATCAACATCTTTATTTACGTTAGACACATTTAAACAGTGTCTTTGGTCCTACCTTTGTCCTATCGTAATTCAGTATTTTCAAAACATTAAATGCGATTTAAATTTTCCTGAATTTCCCAACATCGGTGTCTCCTTTGCCTTCTTCTTCTCTCTCACTCTCTCGATAACTTAAAGTTTTAATCGAGTTATTATGCTTCTAGGAGCGACAAAGATACTCATTCCCGTTTCGTATCGCGCAAACGGCGTTAATTCGAAGCCAGGTGTCTCGACAGAGACGAAGCACAGCGTTGTGTCAAAAGTAAGGAAGGAATAACGTTTGGACGTTGGACAGGCTTGAACGTTGAAATGGGGGAAAAAGGAGGGAACGTTACGTTTACACGACGAGACGAAACTATAAAGAATTTACGATGAAGGAACAACAGAGCTACTGCACAGATCGTGCGGCACTTTGAGCTGCGCTCACGAGCCACCCCCGCGTCGTGGTTATTGCGAGTCGTGAGGCGAAAAAGACGGCATAAAATGGCGGACGCGAACGTATCATAAAATTGTAGCGGTCCATTCTACATGTAAAATGTCCGTCCGTTCGTTCGTCATTCATTGAATCCGGCAGAGAACGGCCCAATTGAGTCTGACCGTTTCGCGAGATGAGAAAAGCTTTCGCGGTTCACTTCGACGCAGATTGGCATTTCCATGTGTGCTGCATAGCTTATATTTTCGATGTTCGTTCCCGTTTCGTGATTTCGAAACATTTTCATCCGCATTTTCGTTCACGCGCAGTGGATCGTTTCGCCAAATCAAATCAACGTATGCGAACGAATATAACTAGAGTGTCTACTCAAATCTTGTAAAAATTTCCTTGAAAATTCCCTCATCTTCCAGAGTATTTTTGTTCAAAATCCAGGTAAGAAGAGTACCTTGAGGATCTTTTAATGTAACTTTCTAAAATAAGCTTCTTTATTGTATGCTTTTTACTCGAACAAAAGAAAAGCACAAAGCCACTTAAGTTTCAAGTGCTAGATTTGCAAATGTATTTAAAAAATGAATAGCTTTCGGAAGATAAACATTTTCACTTGCATGACATTTTTATTTTGTCATTAAAAACTGCAGTAAAAAAATATGTATTGCACATTCAATATTTAAGACATTTAATTTTAGATAATTTTAGATAATTTTAGAAACAAAAATAGATATATAATATATTTTAAACTTTTATAATTATATTTTAAACTATTTATAATATATTTTAAACTCACACGTAATTTATAATTCGCTTTATTGACCGATGGCTACTTTATTAATATAAAAGCATTATTAAATAGAATTTTTAAAAAATTCCCTGATTTCTCCAAGTACAAAAAAATGAAAAAAATATTACATTAATTTAATGCTTCTCAAGACTCTCTGATTCATTGATTCTAATTCTACTTTATCGAGCTATTTCATTTGATACGATACAATCTTGATAGATAATTGCAAAAAATTATTTCATATCGATTAGATTTATCTCCCGATGAAGATGTTGATTGTAAAACGGCGATTTCGTCGAACGGGGAAACAAGGAAAGTTATCCGCGAATTTTTTTTCCATCGACAACTTGTCGAACAAGTTGCAGGAAAGATTAATGCCGCAAACTCGGCGCGAGATAATAGAGTGGAGCGAAACTTTGTTGACGTGCGCAAGCAAGTCGGGAGTCGCGAAAAGACTGGAAAAATCGCACGCGATACAATAATCTTGTCCTTACAGGACGAGCACGTCGGCGACGAGCAGTCAGCTCACCCGAAGGATACAAATCGCGCTCGGCGGAGGAAATGACGACAATGCGGACGTGATTAATCTCGAGTAATATCGCGGCGTTTTTCTTCCGAGCGACCATGAAGCTACGCAAGGAGTAGCTACGAAAGGGGAAGCTTAGGAAGACACGGCAGAGACAGAGAATGTCGTTGTGAGATCGAGGATATGAGCGACATCGCTAGTTGTCATTCGCTCGACGAGGGTAAATGCGAAGTCGTCACGATCCCTTCTGAGGGAAGCAACCCTTCCTTGCCTAGGGCTTTGTGCGTGTGCAACGACGTGTCACTTCCACATCGGTCCTCCCATAGAATCGCGCGTGCCAATGTAAATAATGCGAATCATCACTCGAGGCGTGGGACGACAAAAATCACGCAACTACTAATCCCAAACATTTATCCAACACCGGATTGCTAACAATCCGCGCGAAAGTGAAGAGGGAACGTTGGAATGTTAATGACATTCGTATGCAAAATTACTGCCATCCAAAGAGTTTAGATTAGTCGTATTCCTGTTTGTCTATTGAATTATCATAAAACATATTTTTCTCCTCTTGCCATACATTTAGACTTGTTTATTCATGCTATTTTACACTTTTTATACGCGCCAACAATAGTCGTTTTAAAATTATCAATATGTCATTACAAAAATTCTCTACAATATGTAAAGTTATATAATTTACGATTACTAAAAATAGAGAAACGTTCCAATTTTATTATACATAATAATTTATAATTAATTAAATCTTTTATATTTAAAAAAGAAATAAATTATAAAACAGATAACTTTGCATAAAAAAATCTAATAAATTAAGATATATCTTCTGGGTAATATAAAATTTATATTCATTGTCAGTTTCAATCAAAGAGCGAAATTTTTGCGCTTTTGGAAATATTTCGCCTCAAACATACGATTGCTTCTCTGATGACTAGAACCAATCCTAGTTTTGCGTGACGCCGATGTATCAACTAAACAACGCGGAATGTTTGCAGTGTGCGCCGCGAAACAATCGGGTTGTTGTTTCGCCGTGAACGCTATTTATTTTCCGAATGCGATCCAAATCGCAGAGAGGCAGAAACTATCACGGGGACAAATAAAAATTTGTTTTTTAAAATTGCAGAGGATAATATCCGCTAATTTGCAATTCGCGATTCGCGACTCGCCACACGTGAATGCCATCGCGTGTAAAACGATGAGCGTAGCTCGGTTTACGTTTCAGAACGCTCACATTTTATACACTGAATCCAGCTTCATTTTATTGCCGTTTCGTTAGCCTAACTCTCCCATCTCGCACGCTCGCTCTTTCCTTCATTCTTCGGTTCTCTCTCTCTTTTTCCAACGCGGCGGAGTCATATTCCTACGTATATATTCGGAACACGCTCGTAAAATTTCAAAAAAACCGACAAATGATAGAATATGACTGGTGGTCTCGTGACTCTCATACGCAATACACTCTGGTCAAAAGCATCCATCATATTTAACAAGAATTAAATCAAACCAATAAGCGTTTGTAAATTAAAAAAAAATACAGTAAATTCCTAAATAGATTATTAAAAGACAGAAGAACCTATTATTTTAATCCCTAAAATGCCTACAATTAATTTCTTTTAAGTTTCTATGTCAGATCCAATATATTTTAAATTTTATTATACAGATTATTACACGTAAACTTTTAATATATTTTTTTTAGTGACAAAAAATTGATATTTTAAGTATGAAATTTTAAATCAGAAATGATACATGTATGTGTATGTGAATGTGCACGTTTGTCATAATCGAGCGGATGCGGAGAGTACCATCAGTATCTGAAATTTGATGTCTGAATGGAACTGCGGGCATCGAGAAGTGCTTTTACTTATTTAACAGATCGATACGCGATCGATTAGAGAACGGATATACATTCGGAGATTTAGGAATTTTTAATGCAAGCCCTGATTGTGGAGAGATAAACTTCCGGCATGTGACTCACATATACGGATTATGAAGGATTATTCATTCAATAATGTACAAATATTTTTTCATGCGCGCGTAGAAAATTTAAAATGTCATCTAGAAAAATAATGTTTATAATTAAATAATTATCAGCGAAAAATAATTTTTTTGAAAATATTATTCCAGATAAGATAGTCTTTCACTTATATACTTGGGGCGAGAAGTATTCGCTACCACGTCTTTTGATTATGTTGTTCCATTTACATAATGCTAATCTTATTTAAGTTGCATGTACTCTCCTGAAAGATTAGCATTACGTGAGTATCAGAGATAAGTTCACTTGGGAAATGCGAGTATTTTCAGGGAACTAAATCGTGAAGAAAAGTAAATATATACACATGCACATTCTTATTTTTAATGTACCAAATTCGATAATAGACACATTTATTTTTAGCACAATATTTAGATTATTTTGAATTTGATTTTTCCAAGGTACGTATGTTTTCCAAGTGAAACTGTGTTAAACAAATCTATGTGTTAATCTGATTTTGTATTTCTGTACTAATATTTTCTCCTTCGCTCTTTCTAATCAACCGACACCAACAATTTTTATATTTCGAGAAATTGTAAGAAATGGATGATATTAGTTATTTTATCATACTCGACGTTTCTATAAATATGCGAATCATAAAGTTTTTCGTTACAGAGGATGTCACAGAGAAAGCATACAAACAATATTTAAACGTAGCTTTAAACAAATCGCTGATACTGATATTGCAGAAAAATAATTGCCATAAATGACATCGTCAATAGAAATAAAATAAATTCAAATATCCATTCAGTGTTTTCGTGAGCCGTCTATTAAATGGACAGCGAGAATAAACGATGCAGTCCATCCGATATTCATTTCAGTAAAACTCGATTGCGCGGATGGAAAAGCTCGCACGTTCGCGATTTACGGAAATGTTACTCGAAGTGTACCATAAAATTCGACCTTTCGCAACGTCGCCTCCGAAAAAATGGCCAGCTTTGTGATAAAATCAAGTGGAGAGGGATGGGAGGAGAAATCCGACCAAATGTGATAAATGCTTTTCCGCTCGAATCAACAGTGGTCGATTTTACGAACCGTACGTTCACCGCGCTAATGGATAGATCTCCGTTTCCCGCGAGCGCATTCTTTTCCCGGCTGCGCCGCAAAGATGGCCGGCCGTAAAAGGATGACGAAAGTGCATTTCACCTTGGTTTAACGTGGACGGATAAGATGTAACCTTTAGTTGGCGAGAAAAAAGCGCACGTATAGTATGCTGATGGTATCTTTACACGACTCGGTGAGCAAGGATGCTTTTTCATACGCTCTCCGTAAATCGATAGTAAATTATCCATTTGATGGCTCGGAAAATACCATTATCCAAATAAAAATCGCAAAATATTTTCATGTGCAAGAATCCGGCTCCCTCGTGATACTTTGGTAGAAAATACTGTATTTCGCAAGAAACCCACGTGCTTTCGCGAAGCGATTCTCGAATACATTAATCATTAAGCTTCATACTTTCAACGATATGATTGAAGAAAGACGTTCCTTTGAATGGCTCTCGTTTGGGGATGGCGTCCATTTTCATGAGATCCGAACCGTGCATCGTGTTCACGTTCTCTCGATACGATTCCAGCTGTACATATGTACATAGGGGGAAAAAACGAAAGGGGGAGAGAAAGAAGCGCGCGCGACACATTTCGAAGTCACTTCGATCGAGTATCTCGATTCGACGACGTTGAATTGGAATTACCGCAGATAGAGAGGAACGAAAGGATTGAAAGGACGCCGAATGGGATTGGGTGGATACGGATACTCCGGCAATCTCGAAAAACTGCTGCAGACTATGCGCTTTCATCGCGACGCGCTATGCTTTTCTGTTTGATATTTGAATATCCAAAAAAGCTCGGCGAAAGGGAATCCTATTGTCCGATCCAGTAAAAATTTCGGGAACGTTCAAACGCTGTTAAAACGCGACGACGGTCGACTCTAGTCGCTGAGAGTTTCGCGAAAAGTTTAAATATTTAAGACGGATCAAGATTATCGCGAGTTCGCAAAGGGTTTAGGATAGACAGCGATAATCTAGTCTCATATACGTTTCATGACTCGTGCAACGTCTCAGACATTTTCGCCTTGACACTTTGCATGATAAAATAAAGTCGAACTTGGCGGGCGGACTTCGTTTCGTGGAAAATTTAAAGCGGACTTTGTTAATCAATGTACATTAATTGCAGAATATGAGGCGAGTTATTCAGTGATTCTTAAAATTTAGTTATATATGCGCCATTACATTACTTTATGAAGTTATTCCGCTAAAACGACCACGATTACCGAGATAATTGAGTCGCATAATAAAATGATTATCTTGATAACTCGAAAAAAAATTTAATCAGAGAGAATTTAATCATTACGCAAGAGAAGATACCAAGAGATACTCATTGTGAAATATTGCGGGTTTATAACAAATAAAGTTCTTTAACAAGATTTCTTAAATTCGTCCAAAAATTTCCCACTAATACCAAGGCAGCGCGAAAACTACGTTTCAGAGACACTAAAATAGAATTGCTAGACATTGCTAAATAGAAATAGCAGCATCCAATGTTTCCATTTTCTCGGAATATCTTCCAATTTCCCAAAGCCGTGCAAACAAGAGAGCCACCGCAAGAACGAAAATGAACATGCCCGACAATCACCGACAGTTCGTTAAAGATAATCTCACCATCGATCTCTACCACGTGCGATCGCTGGACGATGGACCAAGGAAATTTCCGCAGCGAATCGTAATCCTAACGTGCCATCGAGGAAACGACATTTACAGTCGTACAGCTGGCGTTTCCTTCCAACCGAGTTTTCGAGACGTAAATAGGTAAGGTACGCGTTAGCGGATGAAACTTACCTGCCACGCCACCCTTTAGGGCATCTAGCATTTCAATTTATGGGTTGATATTCGGTCGAATTTATAGCGAGCCCATTCTCGAGAGGCGAGATATTTCAGTCCCCTTAAACTAGGGTTGTACCTACTGACCTCACGTTTGTGAACTGACCCTGCGATCGAACAAGTCGAGGAGGTCGAAAAATAAGGTGTTTGCGCAGGATGCTTTCCACGCGTCGCGAAATTTTCTAACGAATTCGCAAATTATTTATTTTATTAATTATTTATTTTTTAACGAATTCGCAAATTTTTTATTCTTTTTTTTTATTATTTTCTCCACAAGTTTTCAACAGACAATTTTAAATATCCCTTCAACTAACTAACTTCGAAATCCTTTGACTAAAAAGAACACTAAAGTGTCTTGAAGAAGAAACAGAGACCCTACGTTTTACGTAAGTCTATTCTAGCTAACTGAACATTATTTCTTGCTCTATAGCGTGGAGATTTTCGAGCTTCCAAGCGTAAGAAAACGCGCAGAGGGAGGTGAAAAGAGACGAGATCTACTCCATATATATACGAACCGACCAATTGTTCGTACGTGCGCGCACACATTTCGCGCGAGCGGAGTTTCAATTAATTCCGGCGTACAGTTTCGTCTGTTTACACGACGACAGCGGTGGCATTCGCTGCGAAACAATCGGCCGATGGTCCCGTTGAATTCGCCGTCGTCGATATTTCGCTAAATTTACAGCAAAACCATTCTCGAGGTGAGATATCTCAGTCATATTAAATTCAAGCGCGATATGCTCTCTTCGGTGTCGTATCGAACGTATGACGTGCGACACGTGATTTACTGTTGTAATCATTCCACTTTGAATAAATTATACGATACGGGATTATGCTGCCGTTATTGTGTTGCAAATTTTTGATTACTTCAAGTGGTTTATTTAATTATTTAATCTTTCAACAATTGGAGTTTGTTTTTACTTAAATTACGATATTTAATACTGAAGTTTAATTTAAATTTTAATCTTGATTTTAATTGTAATTTTAAGAAATCTTAAATAAGATTAATATATTGTTATTTCATTCTTAGAAATTTATTACATAAAAATGACAAAAAAATCAGAAATTTTTGATTACTTCAAGTGGTTTATTTAATTATTTAATCTTTCAACAATTGGAGTTTGTTTTTACTTAAATTACGATATTTAATACTGAAGTTTAATTTAAATTTTAATCTTGATTTTAATTGTAATTTTAAGAAATCTTAAATAAGATTAATATTGTTATTTCATTCTTAAAAATTTATTACATAAAAATGACAAAAAAATCAGAAATGTAAGCCTGAAAGTCATCTAAAGAATTAAAAAATAAATACTAACATTCACAAAAGGGAGCACATTAATTTCGTGCAACTAGAAAATTAACTAGATTGATCGATAACAAAATGGCGGGAGCCCGAGTTGAGCGTTTCTACGCGAGGGATGAAAATCCCAGAGTGGCCGAACGAATGCTCGTACGTGCGCGCACACATCTCGACGGAGTTTCAATTAATTCGGGTCCGCAGTTTCGTTTGTTTACACGATGACCGCGGCTTTCGCGCCACGACCACGTTGCAAAATAGCCAGGCCGATGATCCTGTCACGATCCAGCATCCGCCACCGACGCGGCGCGAGTGCAAGTTGCGAGTACGCGACGTGTCAGCTGTCGCATTCTCGCATGATTTTCACGGGAACAATTACTATGTAAATACTGCAACTTCCACCCCTTTCGCGCGCGGAAGAAAATAATTGCCGCGATTCATCCCTGCTGCGTAGTATAGCCGCGATGCAGGGTAGATATCGCCAAACAGCTGCAGCCTTCCTCGATAAAAATAACGCTAATGTCCTTTTATTCTCGCGAATATAATCAAAATTGCACAAATTGCATGAGCTTCGTTCAAAAATACTATCTAGTATAAACGGCAAGAAAATTTGTCTAGAAAAATAATTTTGCGCGTTTAAAAGAGCAAGAAATACAATTACATGATTTATACATTATTTATATTATATTATCGTATATTGATTAATGTGTAAAAGTTTTCATGTTTTGACTCAAATATTGAGTATAACGTGCAAAAAATAAGGGTGTGAAATTAATTTAATATGATAAGCTTGCGAACATTGCTGAAATAATAATAATCAATGTTGCATTATTAACACTTGCTTTTTAGAAAGAAAATTTTAAAATATCAATTACATACACATTTCATGCTTTTTAATCAATTTCGCATAAAACGATAGAATTATTAAATAGATCAAGAAGCAAAATAAAATTTAAAACTTCCCACAAGATAACGAAACATAACTCAAATAAATTAGATATTAATTAATCAAGAGAATGATTCAAATAAATTAGATATTAATTAATAAAGAAAATATAGATTTTTTTGCATGAAACACATATGCAAATATATTGTTTATTTATATCTTAATAACATTATAATAATACATATTCAGAGGATCAATTTAATACCGAGATTGTGGGTCATTCTTATTATCGCATTTCTGTATGCACGTTATACTCCGATATTTCTCGGAAACAGGAGACTCAGCCATAATTACTACAGTTACCGGGGACTAATGACACCGCCGGATGTATTATTAGTATACACTCCCAGCGCACAAACCCCCGGCCTTATCTGGGCCGGAGGGGTAATGGCGACAGCTCATAAATTGATTCGAGATAATGTCGTCTTCGCGATACCAGCACCAGAAATCTGTCGTTCTCAGCTTTTAGTGGCCGTTTACTTCGCTTCTATAACTTTACCTCTCTGCAGTCTCCTCGCCCTCCCCTTGTCCGATCAAGAAGACGTTTCAACTATGACTTTTACGTCCAATCTATTGTCGCGATCGGCTTTCGAAGATGATATTCTCTGTGCATAGCGATGGTGTTTGACGAGAAATATTTTTCATTTTATATCAGTCTCTCTCGATTTTATAAGACGCTTCATATTTTAAAGGTATATAATAAACATTTATTTTTTTTCTTTCTAAAGATTGCCTCATCATTCTTCTCAACATTTTGTATAGAAATGAAAATACTTAAAGAAATATTGATTTGTCTTCTAAACTTCTGTTTTCACCCTTCAATCATAAAGAAAACTCAAATAAGAGCGAGTTACTTTAAAAGAGTTTAGATATGTTACTTGTTCTAACTTTCTTCCGTAAAGTAAGAGTAGGCGATAAATTTTAAACTGACACCCTTTTTCTAAACTTTAGCCTAGGCCAGAGAAAAACCAGATATTGAAAACATATTTTTCTTTGCTAAAAAGCTTTTTTTTCCTTCTCTCTTTTTGACGCTGTTCCATTAAATAAATAGTTAAGAGACCAACTGGTTTTTTTAAAAGGACTTTTAAAGTCGATTTATTCGGCAAACCGAAAAAGCGATTATAATTTCTGCTAGTATTTCAAATCAATTCGTTGACATGCACATTTTAAGCGGATTCTCGATACATTCCACGTGTCGCGTTCTATTATTACCACGGTTATTCGTACGGTATCGTATTGACACATTACCGTAAAAATCTCATATGAACAATCAGAAACTACCGAATGATCCAATTTTCAAATAAATTTCGTAAATCATACATTTCAAGTTATTAAAATACGTTTTCTCTCTAATAAACAAGTCAATTGCAATTAAATAACTCAACTTTTAAAACCGTTTTATAAATTTACGCAGTTAAATTTAGCGCTAAATTTAGAGATAAAAAATTTAGATACAACTATATAAACTAGTAAAATTATTATTAAATTTAAAAGAAAATGCATCGATCGTTGTTCAATATAATTGTCGACATAAATATCACCTCATCAATTCTTATATAAAAAAGGAGAAGGGTAGATATTTTTTTTCGCAATGTCATACCACATCTATCGTTTTTCGACACGTACATGTGCGATTACACGAAAGTGGCAAACACTATCGCGCGGAAAGCTGAAATATGAGGAATCGCTACATCGCTTTGCGAAACGTCACGTCCGTAAACATCCATCGGTCTTTTTGAATGTAATCGACGGTGAAAATATTTCAAGAGCGCCGGCGGGACTTTATCTTCGCCCCCCCGTTTTCAAAGACCCCAGAGATCCAACCCCCTAAAGAGCAAACGGGAGTCACCGGATGAGAGAAGGAAGAAGGCGGATGATGTTTGCGTGTATTCGCGAAAAAGGATCAGGCTCATATCGCAGGTTCCTCGAGTGTTACATATGGCACCGCTCGTATCTCATATTATTAGAATTTAAGCCGTGTCACGTGGGGTTATTCACATAACGCGCTATCTATCGCCGTTCGATCGATCGCATCGTGTTCAAGGCCACGTCAAGAATCTCTGGAATACTCGAGCAACTTGCACAGCTATCATTTTATGCACCAGAATCTGATTCCACGAGAAGTTGGATTATTTTAGGATATATTCTATAAATTATTAATGATAATTGAGCTCTTCTATTTACTGCCATTCGCGATAGATGATATTATCTTCGAGATTACAAGATTTCTGATTTATAAACGACTTGAATAATTTTCGGGAGCATCGTGCAATTTTCTAATTGATACGATATTAGATAAAATTATTTTGAAATACATTCTAGAATACATATGCACAGTAAAAAATAAAATGTTAATTATAACATTTTTCACAAGTCCCAGAAAGTCCATTCTAAATTTTAAGTTAAAATAACTCATTCGTCGTATATTACTTATTGACAAACTGAAAATGTTAAATAATTGACACAATACTTTACATTTATTTTTGTTATCGTGACTTTAAGTGTAATGTAAAAATAACATACAAATTAATTAAAAATTACATGAAAAAATAGTTGCAATAACTCGTAAGAAATGTTGAGGACATTAACATATAATAGTAATTATTTTAACTTAAATTATTTGTAATAGAAACATTTGATTTAGTAAATTTGATTATTTTTTTATGTCAAAGTTTAAGATTATTTAAAGATTCACTTAAACTTTTCTTAGAATGTTAAACTGACTTTGAGACATGTTGATTATTTAAAATGATTATATTAAAAATGCTCAAAATAATATTCCATTTCTAAGAAACACATACAAAGTGTTAAGTTATAAACTTGACATAAATGTAACACATGAAAATGTTATAAAAATAATAACACATAGGTTGTATGTTAATTTTACATTAAAGTACTAATCAAAACGTGGCAATACAAGAAAATTTCAGAATATGGACGCACAATTTTTTACTGTGTATACGTTTATTGATAATAATTTATATTCACATTATATATTTTACCGACGCGACATTTTTGGATCGTATAATTTCGTGCAGCGATAACGCTCATCCGCCGTTTTGTTCAATATCTGGTGATAGTGAATTAAATCTGACGGATTATATGAAACGAGTCGAGTGTATGCATAAGAAGGGTTTACATTCGATTCGCCCAGAATATCTACCTCCGCTGTTTGTATCGCTAACCACCTCCTGCGCAAGAGTAAACGATTTCATAATGGAAACTCGCGGTTGATATTTCAAATGAATCGTGACATCTGTCTCTGAGGTGGATTACATTTCAAGAACCAATCACACTCCGCATCGCGCGGGATATATTTGCCGAGGGCTTATTAAAAAAATCTACGATTAGCTCGCCCGAAATACGTGATGTAACGATTATACCCAAGCAAACTATAAACGGCACGAACGACCCGATTTGTTAACAGTGCAAATATTTAAATGCCATAATTAACGTAACGATATATTCCACGTACATTAAACGACCCATGTGTTATCGAACAAAGTCTGTTTGCTTGAAATAATTTTCATATTACTTGTTTGTTCTTCTTACCTCGTAGATTCTACGATCGATCGCGAATTTTTAATAGACGCAACATCACCGAGACCAGATCATACACATAGGTTTATACAGTACAACTTTTCTGTATTTCCTTCAAAAAGTGTCGCAAACCGCCTTCAGTTTCGAGTTGCTATTTTATTGTCTACGTAGAAGCCGGTTAAAGCCGAAAGTTTGAGAAGACTCGCTTACTATGTATTCAAAATGAAAATTCCGTAGCGAATATCTTCCGCGTAAGTAACCAGTGACGCGCATAAGCCAGCAAATTCTACCTCGTCTGCAGCCGCGCAAAAGTCGGGTGCGCCTTTCCCAATGGTAAAAGTAGTCGAGCCATTGAAAGTTTAACGCGCCGTAAGCATGTGAGCCTTCTCCTACGTAGCAGTTGTATCGTGCACATTCAGCTTTTCCCTCGCGTCTCCGAGACGCCAGGATTGTGCCAGGAGATATGTGCGTTATGGGTTAGCAATAAATAAGCAACATCAGCCTTTACAAGCCGGCGCAATTTACGGTGCTCAACTTGGATCATCTCTGATCACCTCGATCGCTGTCTCTTTTTTATGAGACAGTGATTGGGTATTATATGTTGAGAAATTTAGAAACTTAACGAATCGAAAAAGAAGACATAAATGAAGAATTATTGCCGTAAATTCGACGATTATAGATCTCTATGATTTATATAAAATTATAAAATAAAAAATTATAATAAAAATTATAATAAAATATAAAATTATAAAATTATATAATATAAAATATTGTTATTATATAATTATATTATATAAAATAATGTTAATAACGATATTACATAAAATAATCTTTTTTTTTAAAGAGAAATTAAATTTGTTATTATATATTTTAATTATGCAATGAAACAATCATTTGTTAAAATTAAATGATATGGTTCAATCAATCAATATTCTCGTTGAAAATATAGAAAAATTGAATTCGATCGTATACTGTACTGCCATAATGCGACACGGAGAATGCGACATGGGTTCTTATACGTTCTTATATGGCCGGCAATATTCGTAATATATTCCTGAGAAATACTCTATTCCCTTCGGCGTTATCCGGAAAGAATAAGTCGTTACGGGGAAGCTGTAATTTCGAACACCTGCAGAAATTTTCTAGTGTTCATTTTTTGTTCAATCTCGAGGGAACAATTGCATAGAAATTGCTGCGGCAATTGTCTCAGGCATCGTGTACTTTTCCCTACTGATTCTTCGCTGAAGTTGCAACGGATGGTTTCTTAATAAAAATTCAAGGGGACGTGCCAACTTTTCGTTAATTTCTCAATTTTTTTGTACTAAATATTTAAATAACACTCGGTTAAAAATATTTTCGTCCTTTCGTCCCTTGAAATTTTAAAACGAAAAGGATAAAGTTAGAAGCATGTATAATTCTTAATGTTCACTCTTTCAAAATCTTCTATTTTACGCTTTATTTATGATTAAAAAGTTTCAAATATATCAATGTTTTCATACTGAAACAAAACATTTGCAATTTTCGTCATCTAAACTGTGCCGAATCGGGAATCAAACGTTCTCCACTAATATCGCATGACATAATGCTAATCAGCACCGCAGGCAAGTGCTTTGGAATCAGCAATTAATTTCACGCGTCCAATCTAAACGAGACCTTTCCCACATCTGCGTTCAACTGCTTCATCAATTAAACTGCTATAACGGAATATCATCTTCTCGATAAGTAAATAATAGAAACTTAAACGTGTGCATATTATTGCAAACCATCCAATTTATCCAAACTCACTATTAAATCTATCATCCTTTAATATTTTTACTATATTTTCCCACTGTTTTTTATAAAAAAGTGAATAATATTTGTACATAATTAGCATTTTAAATATAAAGTATTACATTTTATATCTCACGTATAAATATTAAATATTTTTTTAACTCAAAGTGTTTAATCAATGTTAAATTAAATGTAATGGCAAAATATTTTTAAGAAAAAGGCAACTGCTTCACTTTCTAAGTTTGGAATGTGTAAAAATATGATTGATAACTAATCTCCTTGATATATTTGAGAATTATTATTTCCCCAAAATACCTCGCTATAACGGTTTATCGATCGAAATTTGTACTATATTTAGAAGAGAAACGGACTAATCAACAAAATGAAAGAAAAGAAGAGAATAGAACGGACGGAGAAAAGACGATACATCTTTTTCAATCTCACCCATCTCGCGATATAGGTAGACTGACAAGAGATATATAGGTGGAATCTGCACCGAAATATTTCCAGATCGCGACCTGATCCCGAAAATTGGATACAATGACCAACTTCCGTCCACGTTGGAGAGATCCGATCGACATCAACTCGTGTCGAAAATCGGTGATGCATATCTTTGGACGTTCCTGAAATGCTGAACATGACATTGATTGTACGCGCGAATCAACGAATCAACATCCGGGGACCTTTTTTCTACGGCTCGACTTCGCTTGAGCATTCGAAGACCCGGTACCGGTAATTGCACACGACGTGCTATCGACGTGTGTGGCGTTGATTGAGACTCGGATCAATATTCAATTTGAATATATAAATGTACGCGCGGTGATTCTGAATACGATTGGAAGGCGATATCCTTTAGATCGAGAAGAGTCGATCTGGAATTCATATTCCCTGTGTGCGCATCTATCGCGAACAAAGTCTTTATTGAAATGAATTTCCATGTCTATTTTTCACCGATATTACATAGCTTGATGTAAAATTATTTAAAATTAATAAAAATATACGTACATTAAAAAATATACATGATTAAATAAAATTAATAAAGCATGGATATATTTTAGGCCCATCTTTGATTTTCGTATAATAATAGCTTTTGTAATTAATTAACGAACGACGAATTTTTCCTGCATGTCATAGATGCGGTGACAGTTCAATAATTACTAAAATAAAATCTGAACGAGAAATGAAAACTGGCAATGACAATAACAATATAATAGACTCACAAATGGACGGCGTTCAAATTTAATCTGCATTCGATGGATGGATGTAATTGTCCGGCTAGACAATAACTTTAAAAAAATCTTAATTTCATACACTTTATCCCCATTTTCTATGACATAACTAAAGCTCGAGAGATACAATCAAATTGCAAGAGCAATTATTATATAATCTATAATAATTTAATTAATTAATTAAATTTAATTAAAAATATACGAGTTGTACACGTAAAATAAACATCGTTATGTTGGCTCTATAAAAAAGTTTGAGAAGTCTGTTTCATAGATGGATCAACATTTGACTTTCGCGTTCTACGGTAACAAGTTTCCAAATGACAATCGGTTTATCAACGATGTATGTCGGATGATTTTCGACCGCCATTTCAAAACTTCTGTTCCGTTCGGCTTTACGATCGCATCTGTCCAATAAATTTCAGTAAACATCGACTATGATCAAAAGAAACCGTGATCAAGAGCATCTGTCTATTTGAATTGTCTCTACGATATCTCACAGAGGATTACATTGTCAACTATATATTGGTGTATCTAACTTTTTGCAATAATACATTTTTCTTCTCAATATTCATTTTTCTGTCATCCTCATTTTGCTGTAAATTTATCGAACGCACATACATCGATGTGTACATTCAATTTTCTACAAAATATTGAAATAACTATATAATCTTTTTTTCTGATGAGACGCGTGCTTTGTAAATATTTTCTCTTCCGATATCGCGTACGAGGCGTACTTTCAAATGCGTGATTTAATATCTACATCGAAATGAGATTCTGCAAATAACGTAAGTAGGCGATCCCTCGAAGAATGTGTATTTCTGAAAATATCGATGAAATATACCGTAATTTTATTACATTTCATACGCGTGACATTATTTCAGGCTTATTAAACACACGCGGGTAAAACAGCCATCATTTATCGCATTAAAGTAGACAAGGAATATGACATTTGTATTGAATTAGACAAGAACTGTGCTTCATTCTAAAGTGCAATGCATTAGCAGCCGCACCGGGTGCGGCACTTGTGAGCGCATTATGCATTTGACAGTCGCACCGTCGCACCTAGAGACATATAACGTCACGGCCGGAGAGTAATGTCCCTTCTCTTCTGCTCAACTTGCCAGTGTTTAAGCTCGGAGGGAACTTTCGTGCGCGGAGTTTCATGAAAGACATCGACCGATTTGCAGACGCCGACGCGATCCGTTAATCATAATCCATTCTAAACAAGTTTGGCTGCAACAGCGTTAATTGCAAATCGCAATTATCCGAGCCGGGAGTAGCACATGTGCGACAAGTGTCATCTTCATCCTTGCACATGTATTAGAAATAATTAATTCTTGCCTCTGCAAATAGCACTCGTGTGTTGTAGGGTTGGCGAGTGATAATATTAACTGCAAAGGCTTTTCAACAAATAATACATTTACGAATTTCGATTATCTGTATAAAAATTTAGAATTTATTTAGAATTTTATTTAGAATTTATTTATAAAAAAAATATTTAGAATTTTATTTATAAAAGAAATTTAGAATTTATTTAGAATTTTATTTATAAAAAAAATATACTATAAAGATATATCAAATAAATAAGTGTCATTATTTCCAATATTTTTTCTAACAATAAACATGATGGCGGATTAACGATATGTATTATTACTAACTGGCTGTGGAAAATGTTCTTAATAAATAAGGCACGTTCTCAATTATCTGTATAAAAATATTTAGAAAAAATATATTAAAAATATATATTAAAAAATGTATTAAAAATATATAAAAAATATATTAATAGGTATATATTATTGATGTCACTTATGTGACCATTATTTCAATTTATATCCAATTTTATCTTTGACATAATAATCGCGGCCGCAAATTAGTGAGTGAATGGGCAAAATTGAATCAAGGCGGGATCACGCAGAATTTTCAAGTCTTCCGGGGCGATATTCGAGAACGACGTGTCATTGTCACGAAGCGACAACCGACCGTGCGATTGTCGCTCGCCGTGTGTAATATCATTGCAAAGTGGAATTATTACGGCGGTGAATAATATTTCGGTGTGGATTTCGGTGTGAAACACACGTTCGTGCGGTCGGATCGCGTGACAGGCTACGTCAAAAGGACGAATTACGTGACCAAACGACGTGTATTTTCGAGACAAACGAGGCGTGTCGTTTCGTCCCCTCGCGAAACCGTCGGCCATCCGGTCACTGTGGCAACAACGGCGCGAATAATAGTAATTCTCGGCATAATGGAATCGGCCGGTTAGGTAACGGGGTTATCGAGACCGAAGTTATTCGCGCGGTCCCCGGATCGCTCTCTCTCTCTCTTTTCCTCCCTGTTACCGGTATTGCAATTACGCGTTGCTACACCAGCTGCATTTAAAATATAATGCCACGTAAAACGAGCGCGACGCTAAATGACTAGTTAATATTTACGAGATGGCACTTGGCCAATTATTTTATGGCAGATTTTTACGTAATGCTCGCGAAAACTGCGCGTATACGCGCGGTGATTATTACATATGTATATCGTTTGAAAAGGTATTCTAACGATAAAAAAAAAAATGCCCCGACAATAATTTCGGACAGCGCGGTAACGAAACATAATGCAAAACAATACGGTGTCGTACGAGGGAGAATAAATGTACGTTAACTATGTTCTAATTGCATATGACATTGACAATTACAATCCGATGAAATTTGCGGCATAAATGCAACGTATTTGCATTCGTCGCGTATTCGACAAATAATCACGTCGCGCGTTGCCTGAATCCTATTTAGCGCGAATGTCTGGACGAATTGTCGCAATACTTGTACAAATCGCTAACGCAAAATTTTACACAACGTATAATTGTCATAATCAAAAGTAAAAATGAGCCAAAGTGTATTAGATTTTGCGATTTAATCATTTTATTCCAAGTGCCATCGCTAATCTACGAAAAGAACGGCTTAAATTAATCTCTATCCTCTCAAGGCATGCCCAATGAAAAATTGCGAATCGTTAATACTTTCAGATAAAATACGGTAAAAGCTACAAAAATGGTTACAACATGACAATGGAAATGTTAATGACAATTTATTTATGCGCTGTAACAGAATTGTACAAGTATCGATTATTGTATCCCTCGAGTTTACACAGTTATTGATTTTTATTAGCTGTTAAATACCCGCAAGCTATGTGTCGAATCCTCTGAAAAACCGTTTTCATCGAATTCACTAATAATTACTGTATAATCAGTCATTATACGATACTGATGAATTTGTCATAAAATTTTGTCGCTCATTTTACCATTAACATTTTGATATGAAAACTAGACTTGTTCGTATTTTTTATTATTTCTTTATCAATCGATTTAATATTTAAATGCTTGTCTATCTCTCTCTCTCTCTCATCAAACCTTTAATTATTTATAATGATTATGCATCTATCTTTAATTCCTTTTCTATCAAGTTGTTTTGAGAGATTCCATCTACGATTTTTCTTCACAAATATTTTTACAAACGATAACACCGTACTCTCTTTCACTATTCATAGCTGTGCTATTTCATCCAATTACTATGGCAAGAAAAAAACTGATACACATGCATCACGAAAACTGGAGACTAGACGAAAAGAGACAGCGGACAAAGAGAACGAAAGAGAAAGAAAAAGGGGGAAAAAGGATGGCGAAAGTGCAGTCGGTGAAGCACAAATAGAGAGGCAACAGAAAGGAGAGTGTATAATGTAAATGAAACCATCTCTCCTCCCGCGCCACCTTCCAGATGCACCTGCGAATATTTTTCTATCTGCATCGCGAAATACAGATATTCAAGAGGCATCTGCCCCACCGCTCCCTCCCCTTTCTTTCTCTCTCCTCACCCTCTCCCCCATCTTCACCCCCGCAACCTAAGACGCGACTCTCCTTATAAAACCGAACTTCGACAGTTCTACTCTTCCCTGCCATTCTCCCTTTTCCCGGTTGCAGACTTCGGGAAAGTGGTACGTGGGTGAAATTTCGACGTGACGAGCATACAATGTCCTGTACCTCCTGCCGCTTCAACTACCTCGTCCTTCGAGCCCGCATCGTCCCTTTCCTTTGTACATCCCGCCGTATAACGATTCGAAAAAAAGGCAAAAACCCGCGTGCGATCGCGATATATAAAATCAAGAGACATATCGAGAGACGTATATATCATATTATCGATCGAAGACGCGAGTATACTGGCTGTAATATATAACTGTGTGCAATAATATCTGGACGAAACGATACAAAAAAACACCAGGTCTACGTTCAAATGGTAGAAAATGACAATATTTATTGAAAGAGATTAAAAAATGCATGTACTTGATTGAAATGATAACAAAAATAATAATTGAAAATAAGTTGCAAAATGACAAAAATAAAAATGAAAATAAGGAATGATAAATTTCACGTTGTAGATTAATAATTATTTCATAATGATTTTTATGGGATATATATTTAATAAATATATAATAGATATTTACATTCTGAAAATATTATGAAAGCGTCGCATTTTGTATTAGGAAGATATATTATAGCAACAACAGGAGAAACTTGCATTCATATATTACTATAATGTTAACAAAATTTTAATATAATTGATAGAATCCTAATTTTAAAAAAAATAAAATTTACTAAAATTTTTTATACTTTTAAAAAGGAATTTTGACGATTAAATATAAAAAATAATAAGTTCAATTTTAATATAAGCTAACTTTGCGTTTTTATTTATTCCGAAATTATAATAATAATCTTTCTGTTTTAATCAAGGTGGATCCGAGTTTTTCCGATCGAATTCGTGAGACGTTATTCAAAAAACATTGCGAATTTCCATTTGAGAGAACTAAAAGGTCAACAAAATTCTATTTTTTTTTTATCAGAAATTTGAACTCTTTTGGAAGAATAACTCTGTCTGTCCTATCAAAAATATTTTACAAATGAAATGTGTTAGTTTTTCACAAGAAAGTGTTGTATTTGTAAAATCGAAACTGAAATTAAGTGAAAGTCACCACTCACGTTGATTGAAAAGTATTGATCGGATGTATGCATCGAATATACGCGTCAGCAATTATTTAAAAAGATTTAAACTTTCTCGATTTCTCTCGTTGTATTTTGTTAATAACATTGTAATCAATTTGCACACATTAATATCTGAATAGAGATTCTTTTAAGCGGTGCAAATCTTCAATTTATTGAGATGCAAGGTGTGTATTATACATACATATATGTTTGGAGCAAAATATATTATTCAGCATATAAAATCATAATGTAATGTATTTGCATTTGTAATAAAAAAATTTATTTTACTTAAAAGAAACTTATTTTAATTTTTGTAACAAATAGGATATTTTAAAATAACTATGCGCGTAGATGAATATTTCGTGCTTCAATCACGAAACTGTATTAAATATATCATGTTTGCAAAATATACGCATTGTTCTTGCGTTAATAAAAGAAAATTAAAATTATGAATGACACGAAATGTAATAATATATTTAACGCAACGAAATCAGGAAAATATGTGTAACAAAATTAGTAAATTACTACTGCAACTTTTTAATGCATCAGATTAAATTAAGAAAATTATAATTAAAATTTTTATATTCTATATTAGAGAGCTTACTATGCTCAATTAACATATTAACAATTATATAATTATCTTTTTAAATTTTATAACTTCAGAGAGAGAAAGAGATGAATAATTATTTAAACTTGGATTAATTTTAATTAGTGTTTATTCGAGCGATTGTTTGCGAAAAATTCAAGTTTAAATCTCGCTTAAAAATAGAAAAATAGAAATAAAACGAGTAGGCAAAATAGAGATAACGAACAAACACAGTAGAACAAAATGTCCGGTGAATTTCTGTGAAGGCGTGATCGACGCCCAAGGTTTTGCGATGGTCATCGTTTTACCCAACCGTCGTTTTAAACAACCGAATCCCCGAATAGAAACCTGAATTGCCGAAGTGGCCGTGTTCGAGACGGGGAACGGGAGACTCTGAATCGAAGATTAATTGCGCGATTCATTGGGTGCTGGCCATGGCTTAAGCAGCAGGCACGAGACACTTTCGCAGCCGTTGCAGATAGACTGTTGAAGAGGGCGACAACAGGTGCGGCCTCGAAATTGTGCAATAGAGATAAATGTCGTACAATTTCACGCAAATTCACCCGTCCATACAGGCCACAACAGCAACTCTACGTCTTTAACAGTACACGTGGCTATTCGGATCCTTCTGTCCCCTCGCTGGTACCTCGACTCTCGATATATTTACTCCGAAAATGAAAATTATATTCTAAAATTAAATTAATAAAAAAAAGTACCTTTCCCGCACGTTGCATACGCTTTTATCGCGTCTTTAAAATTTCATCTACCCGCGAAGCATTTTCCCTCCGAGTTTTCCTCGGCGGTTGAATCGTGTTAATCGAGCAGCTTGAATTATCCGTCTTGGACGCGCGAATATTTCTGCAATTAATCATTCTCCGTGCTCTTGACGGCATATGACCGTGTCACGATAACTCTCGTAACGAAAGCGAGCAGACGTAAATTATGTCGACGTCCGCGCGCTGCTCTCGATAAATTTCCACGCTAAGTATCAAAGTTCGCTCCGGTGCGCAAAAGAAAACGCAACACCTGTTAGCTACGTGCCGCTGCTTATGGCATTAAGAACGTGCTTTAAAATGCTATGCATAGAGAAGCCAATTCTGCGGCCCATTTGCCAGCGTATTTTGCGCACCTTCCCGCATCCGCTTCGCCACTTTTTCCTTTGGTCCATCTTCCTTTGATTCGATGACGAAAAAAAAAGAGATAACCACGATATACAGAATCGAAATTTCATGATATCCGATGGTGGTATTAATATTAAATGTCATCGACCCGAATCCGGGAGGAATTTTCACTGGTCGAAACTAGCTGAGAAATTTCAAAACAATTTTAAATTTAAATTTAGAGAATCCAAACTAAATCAAGTGCTATTTTCTCATTTATATCTCTCATATATCTGTCAAATTATATAATTTACAACTGCTTTTAGCTTTTGAACGAAATTAAATGAGTATCATAAATAACATCCTAAATTTGAATAAAAAAAAGATTTTAAATGTCAAATTTTTTAAAAAAATATAACATCTTTTTGACTTATATTCCTCAATTTTATTGTAAACATATAATTATCATATAACATATTATAATTATAATCTGCGTAAAGTTGTCCTAGATATATTTCTACAATTTTCCGCTCGATTATTTGATGCATGTACTTCGTGGAAGGAATAAAAGGTTCGATTTTTATAAGTTTCGATCTTGATTACAGATTGCGACAGGAGAGATCGACGAGCGAGGGACGCGAAGAAGGGAGCCCCATGAACGGCTTCCATGTTTGCGGCGACTGTAAACATTGAGATCAATTTGAACTCAGATGTCCGCAATCAAGGGGTCGACGGGGATGTACTCTGAGATGGCTACACGAGGGTCCGAAGAGGGAATAGAAAAGTTCGTTCTGTGCAGACGTACAACGCCAAGTTGGGAACAAGTAAGCGTTCCTTATTGATTTTTCTTCCTTTTTACTACTTCGCACTTTGTGCTCCGTTTTCTGCGGCGTTTATCTGATATACTTGCTTTCGCGTCAATATAACCAGATAATATAAGGAATAAATGTTTTATTATGCCTGTCGCTGCTCAAAACTTTTCCCAACGCGCGCGAATATTATCAATAATTATCTGGAAAAAAGAGCCGAACGCAATTATATAAGTATAAAAATTAATTAAACACACATCTGTCAGTTTATCTGTCAGTTATACTATTTAATTAAATAAAAAATTTTTTAAATTCTTTATATACTTCTATAATATGTTATTTGTGTACCATATTTCGTATAAATATTTAATTAATGATAAATTCTTGAACGTCGCCAGTAGATAAAATAAATGAAAGTAATTTAAATCGACCACACTGAAAGACTTTCTCTTTGTGTTGGATCGAGAGGTTGACATGACTGAATTTTGACACAGTGATTTCTTTATTTCTCACCATGTATTAGTTACCTAAGATACTTTCACTTGATAAGGACCAAAACCCATGGTCGAAACGTTGTGATACATTTTCAACCAATAAATTGCCAGTGTGGTCGATTTAAATTACTTTCATATATTTAATTAATATCGTAATATAATTATGAAAATAAATATAATATAATCTATAAATAAATAATAAAGAAAAAGTGTATAAATAAATAATATAATTTATGTTTGATTTTAATGCATTATTTTAAACAGATATTTCATTAAAACGCCAAAATTTAATATCAAAACGCGGAAGAATATGAAAAAACGGATACACGTGCGTCGTTTTCTACTATTGTTGTCGACATTTGCCATCGCGATTTTCCGGTATTCTTTCTCACGGCGCTAGCTTTAGCGGCAACAACTGTTCAACAGTTGTTGCCTGCGCACTGATGCAGGTTCGATACCCTTTTTGAACTAGCCGCAAAAAAGCGTCGACACAAAAGCCGAGCCCAAAAGAGGAGGCGCGTGATTGAATCGTCCATGTGCCAGTACATTTCCGATATCGATCGCGGCACGAAGGCAAAAATTTTATGTGATATATACATGTGTATCGAGTATTATGGATATCCTTTTGTAATGTTATGGATATCATAGCCTCTTGTAGCTCTCACCGATATTCCAGATGATTTCCTGCTCATTTCCTTGCTAACAAGCCGATTCTTTGTAAAGGAACATTACAAAATGCCGTCAACTTGCAGACTTTATCTCTCGCGATTTAATCTTTGGCTAATATTTTCTAATAATTTTATGATTTATCCCATGATTATCTAGACATATCAATGATTCGATAGAAAACATGTACTTTTCTTATAAATTTTGAGCTTAAACTTATTTTTTTTGGCGTCGTACAATCGAAAAAATTTCTACTAGTAAAACAATTATTTATTAATATTTTTTTCAGCCTCCCGAAACTAGCAACCTCTATTCAATTTATTAAAATTTATTTATTATTAAATTTATTTATTAAAACTTTAATGTTTACATGAAAAACTCCCCTTAATTTTCGACAAAGAATCATCTCTTAAAATTTTTCGCACTTATTAAGAAACACCTTGTATATTAAATATCAAATCTAAAATAATAATCGATGTATAAATTTACCGGATAACAAAATTAACATTACATTACGATTTTATTTTACATAATTGGTTTCGTGTAAAAATATGGAAAATCCTGGCATATATTTAAAAAATGTATTCGCTCGACATTTTTATAAATATCGAGGAAATCTGCGGAGGACAATCGCAATTTGCTGTCGATGCGTTTAGCGATAATATGAAATAAGTATCGCACGCGGATATTTCATGGCAAACTCTTACGACTAACAAAGTGTGCGCGGCAGCATTATAAATATGTCAACGATAAATCTCGCCATTTGTGCCGGTCGAGGGAGAAAGAGAGAGAAGGCGAATCGATACATCGGAGTATCCACTCTCGGTGCGCAGGATCGACGTCCGATATCTCGTCCTATGCGAGCGCATTCCGCGACACATAAATAACTATTATACACACAGTCTGCCATTATATTTTCCGTACACGTAGACGCATTCGCCCTCGTTGGACGTCTACCACGTCGCCGTGAAACGATACCGTAATCCGAAGGAGCGCGATCGTCGTCGGACGACGACGTTTAGCGCGCGGGGCGGAATTTCTTATTGTCCGAGCGATGTCGTAGAACGATTTATGTGGCTATATTTCGTCTCTCGATGAAGAAACTACCCGTTCCACCGCATCACGTTCTTTCGTGATAGATCGCAAAGGCGAATCATGGACGACGCGAGTTGATTTATCCGCGTCACGTGTGGTTATTTCATCATTTTGCTTCATATTTTTTGTTTATAATAATTTATAATAAATTTCTATTGCGTGCATTAATTCTTCTCCTGTTGAAAATTATTACATGTGAGAGAGAGACTTTTTTTTTTAATATAATATTTTTAATAATATTAATATTTTCATAAATAATGTTAATATATAATATCTTCTTTCTTGAGATCAATATATCATTATATATAATATTTTATAAATCTGAAGAATTATTTGTACAACAGAATTCTTACAGTAACTTGTCGAGAGGGAGAAGCATCAAGTCGCTATTAATTTTATCACGATCTTTTATACACTCAATTGCTCGCAGCAACGGTATTTCCTTCTAGACAGAGGTCGATCCTTCCTACGATTCATTTCGAAAGAAAGCACAACCTCAAAGCCGGATGAACGAACCGCAAGATCGGTTACTGGGTAGACTCGATCGTGCTATAATCTCCTGAATAGATAACAACTGGAGCACGCGATAGAGAAAAGGAACGAGACCGAAATAAAAAGACGAGGAAGAAAGACCCTCGGTAAAGAATACAAAGTTGGCGGAAGAGGATCGAGAGATACAACCCCCGCCTTCGCCCCACGTTCTCTCTCACCTTGCTACCAGTCCCTCTCTCCCCCCTCTCACCCCCCCCCCCAATTCCCTTCCGGCTCCGACGCAACCTGCAATCGTTAGCGCGCCTCTGATAGAGAAGGAGGAATAAAAAGTTGTCTGGAAGTCGGGTGAGAAAGCCGGCTTTTCTACGAGTATCTAGGGGGTACATTTTTTACAGCGTTATATCCAGTCCGCGCTCGCAGACCGTGGGAGTGGAGTGAGGCTCTCCTCTTATAACTGGGCTCGTGAGCAGCTTGCGAACACTCGAAAGAACCACCGCGATGCGGTGATTAACCCTTAACTACCACCGCACGGTTCAATCTGACCTCCGATATATTTTAAAAAGTATCCACTTTCCAACTTTGCCGTTTTCCCCGATATTGTTTTCGGTCTGTTTTCTTTTCCATTTATTCTAAAAAATATGAAAAATACCTACTCTTTTATTAATATTTATCTACATTTTTTTTTAATGTGATTTAATTTTTTCAATTCTTCTACAACAACTTATCATATCTTTTCATTTAAATCTATACTTCTTCTTTATTTTTATGTATTTTCTGTTATGATACACAATCTCTGCCAAATTCGCATTCAATGGATTCTCAACCTAGACCTAAAATTGGAGAATAATAATAATTTTACGGTAATGAAGAATAGTGGCATGCGGTCCAAGTCGAGTGCGTCGAAGGAAAAAATTTCGATTTAAAAAATTCACAACAGAATTCTCTAGCGTAACCCTATAATCTATTCTACAGTCGCGCGCAGCTTTTGGTGGATGAAGCTTCCCGTATGTTCACAGCATGTTCCGTTCGCGACAGAACATTCATTTCCCATGTGAACCATGGCTCACCTGGTGCATTCCCTGCACCAACTATGTGTGACCTGCTGCAGCACGTCATACATGTAGATATTCCCGCGCGTATGTAATACATATCCACGCTTTTCTCTCTTCCCCTCCTCTTCTCTCTCCCTCTCTCTCTCTCTCTCTGTCTCCCTCTTTCTTTGTCTCTCTTTTTATCTTTCGCTCCAGCTTCACCGTTACGATAAATCATAACTCGCCGAGTTTCCTTTTTGCATCGACCAAAAAGAGTCTCGGCGGACTGGGGGGATCTTTTGAAGAAGTTGATGGGACAAAGGGGGTCGTATTTTCCCGAAGAAAATCATTTCGTCTGTTTCCTCGGCGCGCTACCAATGAAAGAATTCACGATGAAACACTGCCGTGCTATGAATACAAAATTTCCAATATACATAGATCCGACTGTTGACGTGCGTCATCGATACCGATGACCGAAGACAGTTAGTTAAAAATATCGAAACAATTTTTTAATTCTTCCGTTATAAAAAGTAATTTGATTTAATTATTTGCCTTGAATAATTTGCCCATTATTTCAATTTTCATTTTATCGTAAGAGAGATAATGATAAAAATTATTTTCCTTGATAAACCGGTAGGTCAGATTATACTCGGTATTTTGAATAGCGAATTGATGAGAGTCTCCCTGAAATTCGCCTAAGTGAGAATTAACATGAAAGGGACTAAGCAATAAGGCTTCGGGACCGGCGGAGACACGGATAATATTCAATTTTCAATTTGCATTTCCCCGACGGCTGCATTTTGCAATACACGATTATAATGACGAACGCGTATGTAGACTTGTCCGCGCGACTATACGTTCCCATGCTTACGCATAACACGCATGCATGCTCGTATGGAAAACCTCCTGTGGGAACAGACATGCGCTTGCCGTACATATTGCTACGTACATATATATCGGCAATTGAATTAAGTACAGCGTATGCAGAGGAATGATTCGCACGCAACGATTGTTCGCTTCCTAATTCAATCGATGGGAAAGAACAACGGCGGCATCAAAATCAAATTGTGAAAAGTATTAAATCGAATTTAGTTACCGGGCAGCTCTTGCAATATTTTTATCATCGTTATTATATATATATATATATATATATATATATATATATATATATATATACTACGCGAAAGTTGTCGATAAAATAAAGCTACCCGATACTTTGTGCCCTCGAATTGTGCCTCTAGGGTTGATTTACCAAAGAGTGTAATAATTTCGCGATATTGCAGAGGAGAGAATATCAGCGATACAGAAAGAATTCTATGTACAACGAAAAGCGTTTAATGAAAAATTTCTATTAACAATTCATATTACCTTTTTCACTAAAGGTAATGGCAGCGTATTTTCCTATTATGTTCATTAACGAACGCGTTATAGGTAGATGGATTTAAAAGGTAATTAAGATGTAAAGTTTGTGTTTACGGAAAGTATATTAATCGAGTATGAAAATAAACATCGGTTGGCGGTCAGAAGAATTAATAAGATAAATTGAAATAAAAAAGAAAAAGAGAATCAGTGAGATTTTTTCTCTTTAAAATCTCTTTTCGAGTCATCATCTACATCTCTTTTTATGCGCATCATTATTATATTATTATATCGCGCACTTAATGATAAACTCAATCAAATATTTCAGACGAAATTTCGAATTTTTCGTTATCAATGATGCATTTCTAAACTTCAATATGAAGGAAACTACGTGAAAAAAACACAAATAAGGACGAAGCGAGCTTTTCATTCCGCAGCCATTCATCGCACTCGTAGGAATCCAATAATTGATTGAACCAGAAATACATTAACATTTAGCTGTTAGATACACTCTCAATCGTATATAACTCTGCTTCGTCTACGTTTCTCGTGAAAAAGAGAAAGAAAAAAAGAATACGAAATCGCCAAAGATTTATGAAAGCTACAGCTTTCGCGTTCTCTTTCCTCCGACCGATATAATTGAACTCGACGGTAGCGAGCTGATATTTGTCTTGCAGACAATTGACGAAAAATGATAGTCAATCCCACTATATTTTTGTTTTATATTAAGAAGAAAACAACAATAAATCTTTATACAAAATTCTCAATATATATAAATTACAAAATACAAAAAACATTACATTATATTTCTATCTTAATTCATTTAGGAAAAAAATCTGTAAATTATATTAATATAATATTTAATATAATTAATATTAATATAATATTTATATAATATTTAATATTATACTTATTGCATTTTATTAAATTTTCTTACGAAAAAAAATCTTTTTTTTTATATTTTCTATCATTATATTGATAATAAGAGAATAACTAATTTGAAAATTCGCCCAAAATATTCGGGATTATAATTCCAAGAACCTAATTATTGAAAATCATCCCTTTCTCGATCAAAGTCTTTTCATTTTATATATATAATGTGTGGGAATAATCAATAAAACAATAAATATACGACAAATGAATGGTATATCTTGGTAACAAGAATACATGAAGCATGCACATCAATTTTATACGCGCGAAAAGGTTTAAGTCATGCATGGCGAGAGCTTCCGTAAATCTCAAAGTGTGAAGCGATAGTTTCTCTCTAACGAGGAGGCAACACACGCAGTCATCCAATATATGCGACCATAGTATGGTTACGAAGCACGCTGTAAACGTCAAGCGTCGCAGATAAAGAAGACATTTCGCGGCGATCACAGTGGGCGACGAATAGCGTCGTTAAAAGAATAGCGAATGCGAATCTCAGCGAAAATATCACTCGTGAACAGAAAATTCAGATCGCAAATGTTTCTCGCAGATCGAGAAAAATAGAAAAAATTTAACTTTTTACAAATAAAATATACATATTCTATTATATCTATATTTCTTTATGTATTTTTTTATGAATATCATTCAAAATAATCTGCTGCAGAGCATAAGACTCTTTACAAGAATCAATTAACATTTCTACAATATTTTTGAGAATTATAAATTATGTGTATCCTATTATTTAATAATTAATAAAAATTGAATACTCTATCTTATTAAGATTGAATACTTTAATCAAACTTATTAATAAATTATTATCCTTGCATTAATATTTTTAAGTTACACTGTAATGATAAAATTTTAATAATGAAAAATTTGTTTTGTTTTATATTTTAATTCAATTTAATAATTCTACATTTTAATTTTAATGTAATAATTCTATATTTAATGTTGCTTTTAAATCATCAGCAACATTACGTAATATATTGTAAATAATTGCATTTAGGATAAAATAATATTGATCGCGTGTGAGAGAGGATTACTTCTTTAATCTATTACAAGAAAGACAATATGGCTAAAGGCTTCTCATTTCAAAAGTTGCGCGAGGTCTCTTCTCGGCCAATTCCACTGATAAGCGTCTTTTTGCCGAACGTCTGCAATGAATCTTGGCTCGGTCTGTGTACGTGTACGTGTGTATGTGTGTGTTACAGCGTAGTTCTAAGATTAACATTGATTTAAATTACAAATTTAACTACCCCCCGGGTTCACCCTGATGCGAAACACGCGCAAGCATTCTGGGTCAACTAGAAGGGGCTGGTAGGTGAGACGGCTAAAATGGACGAACTACTTAAAACAGTCTCTCTCTTTCTCCATCTCTCGGTTTTCTGCTGTCTTTCTCCATCGAGAGGAAAGTAATAAGTCCGTCGTGATAAGATTGTTCGAATAGCTTCCCACAGAGATACGCTGAAACATTAATTCCGATAATAGCATTAACCGCGTGCCTCTGCGGATCTTCGACTCTCTCCTGTGAGCTCCCTCTCTTTCTATTCCCGCAAAATTCCTAAGAAAAGAAGATGGGTACGAGCGATGGTTCAATTTATCCCAACCAATTTGACTTTTAAAGGAGTTGGACGAAATTTTTCTGCTCTTTGCTCGTAGTTTCTCGCTTTGGAAGTCGTCTTACAGTCAACTGCTTTCAAAGGTATTAATACATATATTGATTTAATTGCATTATTCAATCCTACCATTGTAAAATACTACTTTACATTTAATCTTGCGTTTTTGTAGGATACAATTCCATTTATGTATATACGCTATAAACGTTACTCACGTAAATATTAAATGATATATTATTCTTGCCAAATATGTCATTCACGAAAAAGACTTAATATGGTACGTTGCAGAATTTAATATTATCTTACTCACAAAAATAGAGATAATTATCAAATATTACACTTCATTGTGTTTTATAAAAAGGCTGATTCAGATTTTAGTTTATTCCTCAGCTAAATACGTATACGCAGAATGACATGAATTAATTACATTAAGCAATGAATTAACGAAAAAAGTCGATATTTACGAAAAATCGCTTTGGGGAATTAAGAATTATATTATTCCGTTTCAAAAATAATATCTTTAATAATTAAAACTGCCGAGAGATAATAAAATAAATTAAAATAATTTCTTTTAGATCGCATGAAGAAAATTAATTGCTCGTTTTTAGAAATCTGGTTATTCTCGCATATAATCATGCGGATTATTCGATTATAACCGCTGATATGATTATATCCATAATGCAGAGAGAGAGAGAGAGAAAGATAGGAAAAAGAGGCTATTGAATATGGCAGATGCGCTGTTTCGATTATTATCTTGGAATTCGCTGACACATGAATGCGATCACGTACGCATATGCATATACATATACATACGCACGTTTGTCATCATCAAAATGTATTGTATATCTAGTCAATGATTACGTTACGCGGTTTCGCCGACATTATCGATCGTTTTCCCCATCAGATTCACAATAGCCAGTAATTTGGCGATCTTTTGGGGTCGCTGCTAAATCGGGAAAGTACAAAAGTCATCAGGATACTTGACATATCTAAATCTATAAGATATTGCGCTGTAATTAAAGTAATTTACATCATATAAAACAAACTTTTTGCAATTAATTAATATTTATAAAAGAATCATTATTTTCAATTTTAATATTCTTGTAGAGATAATCATTCTTTATCGATGATTTTCTGATATTCCTCCCTATAAAATCAAGGTAACCGTACAACTGGTCAAACAGTAGCGTATCCATTTTATCCGACGTCGAGTCGAGTCGTGGTCCAGACGCGGTGGTTAATTAAGAAAAAGGGACGAGAGCCACCGCCAACGAAATGTGCCGCGCGCCGGAGATTTAATTAAATCAACGCGCGATAAATTCGAAAAACGAATTCTTAGCGGCGACGAGAATGCACAATATATATCTCCTCCCTTCCGTTTCGCGACGCTCCTCTTCGGGAAACCCGTCGGCGTTCGAGAGATTAGAAGCGAGATTAGGGAGATCGCCGCTCAGAGTGGCACGAAACCGACGATAAATCCCACTTCTCGATCTTATCGATGCTTTCTTTCCACAGAATCGAAAATGGTCGACGTGAGCGATATTAAAGGGCAACTACCGACCGGCCAAGACGGATGTTCCATGAATAATTATGGCCCGAATCGCGTTTGTCAAACAGATGTGTTAATTACTTTTAATTTTAAAATTCAGCATAAATTAAACGTGCATTAATTATATATACAGGGTGTTTCTTAATAAGTGCGAAAAATTTTAGGAGATGATTCTTTGTCGAAAATTAAGGGGGGTTTTTCATATAAACATATACGCCTCCAAAAATGGGGATAAAAATTAGGTTTTTATTTTTTCCTCAAATTTGGAACAAGTTAAAGAAATGAAACTAGGTGGATATTTTCTACTAGTAAAAAGGTTATTTATTAATATTTCTTTCAGTCTTCCGTATTGTTATAAAAGGATGAAACTAGCAATCCCTATTCAATTTTTTATTAAAACTTTTTAATGTTTATATGAAAAACCCCCCTTAATTTTCGACAAAGAATCATTTCCTAAAAATTTCGCATTTATTAAGAAACACCGTGTATATGTGTGTGTATGTAATTTTACATATTGATAAAATGC
This sequence comes from Camponotus vicinus, assembly GCF_025532165.1. NCBI lineage: Eukaryota > Metazoa > Arthropoda > Insecta > Hymenoptera > Formicidae > Camponotus > Camponotus vicinus. Next base: position 1,069,260 of record NW_028141947.1, read on the forward strand.
GTCGTGTTTTATATATCTTTCACCGAATAATTCCATTTAATTTATTAATTATTAGGATCACAATTAAAGATGCAAATTTTCGGTAAATATTGACACGCTTAAAAAATAGATAACAAATAGTCCTATTTTTAAATAAATATCGCATTATCACAATAAATTGCTATTAATATATAAAAGATATTTAATATAAAAGATTATTTAATATTAATATATAAAAGATATTTAACATATAATTCTACTCCTATTTAATGCATAATTCTATTAAATCTCTGTATGTTATAGGTAACAGAAACATATATAAAGTCTTTTGTAAAATATATCGAGTATGTGTGATTAATAGAGATTTTATTAATAATTACAAGATAATGTAAATATTAATGTTATATGATTATCTATGTTTAATTTCCATAGAATTCCAAATTGAAAAATGTTTATTTAATTTTTTCTCACTTGCATGGAACCTCTTGTTTTAATTAGGATATCTCGATGAAAAGGTTTTATAAAAATGCCGTATGTGAAATCATCAAATCTGTTTTACAGAGAAACATTTACAGAACCGGAAACGAATCGAGTCAGCGTGATTTCCCGAGAGAGGGAAATAGAAAAATAGCGTACAGAAAAAAAGCGTGTATCTCGACACAACAAGTTGATGTATGTTATTACGAGGGAAACAGAGGGAGATCGATCTTACAAATACTTAAAGACCCTAAAGTTTTCACGGCAGACTGAATTAATTTACGTCCCGTCGTGGAAATTATTAACTTGAGCAAGTTTCTCGCGCGTCGCAAACTTTCTTAACATAATTTTAATAGACAGCCAAATACAACTGCGACCAAGATTTTAGATACTTTGAATGACATATTTAGTGCCCTCTCGTACCCGATGATATCTACCGGAGAGAGAACTCTGGAGCAGACGACGAACATCCCCGTTTTATAAAGCGCCATTCTTCATGTTACACCGAATGAAGCCGTTATTTATCTCTCGTTTCTTCGCTCTATTCTTATCATCGGCTTTAATATTATCTGGCTCTCGGTACGAAACCGCAGAAATGAAATTTCAGCTGCATTCCAAAACACATTTCGACTAAAAAACAAGTCGAGAGATATCAACGTCATAGAGAATACGTACTCGTAAAATGAAACGCCGTTACGTCGAAAAAAAAGAAGCCCTCGTTTACATTCAGAGCACATTCTCCGAGATCGAAACAACTCGCCGGAGAGAGGCTTTATGCGTGCCGCAACCGACCGCCTAAAAATAAACATAATCCGCTTTGTACGGATACGTGCGGGTGATATCGAACGTCGGGATCGTCGATTCGCCGCGATTTCCCACGAGAAGCTGCCGCCGGGACGGTGGGGAAAAGAAAAAAAAGGTATAGCGAAGAAAAGATCGATCGCTCCGCAGATTTAGCGAATCCATCGTCAGGGATATGCAAAGCAGCCGCGAGACACAGTCGACCCTCGTTTCATCGGTCTCCCTCTCCGTGTGTCAAAAGTTTTCTCTCTCTCTCTTTCCATCCATCTAATTCTCCCTCTCTCTCAACATTTTGATACGGCGGGGGCGGGCTCGGTAGGTGCACTCCTGGCGGCTATTTTTGCGCGGCGGAAACCGCTATTTCAGCCCCGGCTAAGCTGAATTGCCGCTCCCGCGGGGGAGGACGAATGGCGGCGCGGGGACCCGACAAACGGCCGGCGACGGAGGGTCGCGAGGGTGGGAAACGACGACGACAAGAAACGTTGGGAAACGTATTGCCCCACGGTGGAGATTTCGCCGGGGCGAGAGATCGCGGTGCCGGTGCTCGAATGTAGCCTTGAACCTTGCCCGGCGCCGCCGTCGATCTTACGCGTATCCCGTAAAACCGGTTTGATTGATAATGGCCCTATCGATCAACGGCTCCAACGAGATGACGCGCGAGGTTCGCCACCATGTATCATCCGCGTAAACACATTACGTGTTACGTATTAGACGCGATCGTTAGCGAGAAGGTAAGAAAGGACGGGGGGAGGAAGGGGGGAGGGGGGGAGGAAAACGTACGGACGTGTCGTGCGGAATTTACACGGGACGCTGTCAACTCGAGTTGACGTAACGTAAATCACGCGAGCTCCAAAAGCGATTCCGTAATAATTATTGACAGACGACGCCGACAATTTCTCTCGATTAAAGGCATTATAAATGGCGGATACACACTTCAATCCGTTATTTAATAATACTACCTAAAGTCTTTATTTATTTCTCGTACCAACTCGAATACGGTCGAATAAAACGCAGGCGAGTTGATTCGTTGATTCGCAGAACTGTTTAATTTTCATGCATATACGAAGCGCGAAATGAGAAAATATAATTCTTTATTTGAAAAGAGGATCAAACTTCGATGTATATATATATCGTTCCAAACTCTTTCGCCGAGCTCAAAGGGTGCGATGGTGTGATTAACTTAAATATTGAATCAATCAAACCGGCGATATGAAACGCGCGATTTCGTTTCGTAGCTTGATTAATGAAAATAGCCAAAGGAACCGGATTAATTTAAGGATAAAGAATCGGAGTATTTTTTTAGGGGAAGATATTGGCTACGCAGTTTCCAATTTTACGATAAACATAACGTCGTGATTATTAGACATCATATTTCATAGACTATTTGTCATTTCCCGGTTGCATTTGCAATTTCAACATTTATGCAAATGTGAAATTAATAAAGAGAATCAATCTTGATAAGCAATCTTCAGAAACGATAGTAAATAATTTTGCGAAAATTAATATTGATTGAGAAAATTGCCAATCTTTAATGATTTCTAAATTGATTAAATTAATTTCTCGAGATATTATAAAGGAAATATTTCGAGATATTATAAAGGAAATATTTCTGATCGAAAGACGGAGTAAAAACTCTACATCGGGCAAGATAACTTGCTGTGCACTATATTCGAAAAAAACAGCCGGATCAGAATCTCTCGGGAGAAGCTCACAATCAGTCGCGCGAGAGAGCATGTCGGTTGCGATAAAGAATTAACTACGCCGATTCGAGTTTTACGGCCAAACGCCCGACGATATATCCATGTGGAAAGCGGAGCATTAAGAGCGCTGTGCAGTTACGATTCTATGCATCGATATCCGATATATATACGTTCGAAACGTCAGATCACAGATCAGTTAGCGAAGAACACCGATCAATCCGAGTAGTTTCCCGCACGATAGAATTTTCAAACACGCTGCACGAGTTGCTCGCATCAACTTACATCAATAAATTAAAAAAAAATTTTTTTAATAATGATAATGAAAGTGTGACGTGATGAAACAAGTTCGATGTTGATTTCGTTGACTCTACACAGTAAAAAATAAAATATTAATATAACATTTTTCACATGTCCACTCTAAATTTTAAGTTAAAATAACTCATTCGTCGTGTGTTACTTATTGACAAACTAAAAATGTTAAATAATTGACACAATACTTTACATTTATTTTTGTTATCGTGACTTTAAGTGTAATGTAAAAATAACATACAAATTAATTAAAAATTACATGAAAAAATAGTTGCAATAACTCGTAAGAAATGTTGAGGACATTAACATGTAATTGTAATTATTTTAACTTAAATTATTTGTAACAGAAACATTTGATTTTAGTAAATTTGATTATTTTTGTATGTCAAAGTTTAAGATTATTTGAAGATTCACTTAAACTTTTCTTCGAATATTAAACTGACTTTGAGACATGTTGATTGTTTAAAATGATTACGTTAAAAATACTCAAAATAATATTCCATTTCTAAGAGACATGTACAAAGTGTCAAGTTATAAAGTTGACATAAATGTAACACATGAAAACGTTATAAAAATAATAACATATATGTTAATTTTGAAATATTAATCAAAACATGGTAACACAAGAAAATTTTAACATATGGATTCACAATTTTTTACTGTGTATATAATGTCAACTTCATAATTTGACGTTTGAACAAAGGGCCACTGCGTGATAATACTTCATCATTCTCTTCGGTACGTCTATACAGATTCGTTTCTATTTCAGCATCCGATGTGACGAGGGAGAAGCGAAAAGTATAAAAGCGATTACGAGGCGAGGAAGCAAGGTGGCGATGGGGAACGGAAGCGTCCCATCGGAGGAGAAGGTAGATGAGATAGAGAATAGTAGTCTCAGTTATACGTGACTACGGTAAGCGCGGCTTGTCTATGGAAGGTCGGTGCACCGCACCTAGGCGCCGCTACTCGGAAAGTACAGTGGCAGTAATGGTCTAGTAAATCACATTATATTGTTTCTTGAGGGGTAGGGAAGAGGAGTGGCGAGAGGTCCGTTGTAAGAGAGCACGAAGGGACCCGAGATTTCTCCCTCTTTCCCTCTCTCTCTCTCTCTCTCTCTCTCTCTCTTTCTCTCGCGTTGTCTGAGAGCTGCTGGAAAGCAGCACCTTTCTCTCCACTAACCGGTAGCAACGGAGATTGCGGAATAAACACATACTTGCATATATACACACACATACGCACACATTCTCTCTCGTTACGATATATAAGGTTTGCTGCATAGAATGACATGACCGCGGGAATATATACGCATTGTGCTGTATACTGCTTTCCTCTTGTGTGCGTATTATTATTACTGCCCGAACGCCGGATGCACGAAACTTATGAAATTCCCTCTCGTAAATAAAAGAGCTATTTGCATTAGATACTGACGGAGACCTCTTTTGTAATTGAATATATTTGTGGAGTATCTCTTTGTGAATCTCATATCGAGACAAATCCGTCTTTGGCGAGAATCTGTCCATGTGCGAAATGTAATTTGCTAATGGTGAAATATTAAAGATATAATATACAACTAAATAAACATGTATATAAAATAAATTGAATTAATTTATCGCGGCAAAGAAAAATCCTTTACAATAATAATAAATTTATGAGAGATTATTAAGATCCCTTGTTGATGTGCAAATTTTATGATTATAATCTAAATATTATGGTAACGTCACAATTTCATAATTTCCTCAATGACTAGTATTTAACACGGAGTGTTGTATTTCTTATTTTTTTGAAAGGAACGTGACAAAATGTCCCCAAGGAATCCTTCTTCTGTCACTCTAAGTGACTCAATACAAGTGCCGTGTAGCCTCGTATAAAAGACTACTGGCCAACCGTAAACGTTTACCAAGGTAAAAGTACATTGTGCACCATCTTTTAAAGCAGGCTGCTACTTACTCCTTCTCCTTCTTTTGACGTCGAGCAAGATTGCACCGGAAAGGGACACCGCGCGTGAGAAAAGAACTGTCAATAAAAGTGCGAGTAAAAAAATATAAAAGCCGAAAGACGAGACGTGGCAAAAAAAAGACAAGGAAGAAACCTACAAATTACGATATTTTCGAAAAGAAAATAAATATTTATTTTCCCTTTCATTAAAATAAAATAAAATTTACATTTTCTCCTCGACGAGAATATTGAAAATTCCGATACACGGGGTGTTTCTTAATAAGTGCGAAAAATTTAGGAGATGATTCTTTGTCGAAAATTAAGAGGGGTTTTTTACATAAACTTCTCCAAAAAAAGATCCTCCTAAAAATTAGGTTTTTATTTTTTTCTTAAATTTGGAACAAGTTAAAGAAATGAAATTAGGTGGATATTTTCTACTAGTAAAACCTCTATTCAATTTTTTATTATAACTTTTTAATGTTTATATGAAAATATGAAATTTATATGTTAATGTTTATATGAAAAACCCCCCTTAATTTTCGACAAAGAATCATCTCCCAAAATTTTTCGTACTTATTAAGAAACAGCCTGTATAAGACATCTGAGGTATATCCGACAAGAATATATTTGTCGACACAAGTAAATATATTAAGAAAACAATAGAAATAAACTATCAAAACTACAAGGTGAATAAATGTCTGCGTACATAATGTACAAATAAAAGTATTGAACCGCGCGTAAAATCATCTCTTCAAGTTTTGCGCCGATTATCGCAATTTCCAAGAAAGCAGATGTAGCGAAAACTCTCCTCTGGTGGTAAGGGAAACTGCGAGCGTTTACCAAGGGGAAGGCGCGTTCGCTGTATACCCATTCTTAAGTGGGATAGCCGGTACACATTACCTTCCTACTTTGAAAAGTGGTGAGCAGATTGCAAGAGAAAAGAATACCATGCCCGAGAGCTGCGCCGGAGTCGACGGAGATAGCGGCAAAAAGAAAACGAGGAGCGAACGGAGCTAAAAGGGGTGTAGATAAGGAGGTGAAAAGAAGGAAATGTCCACCAACAAGTGGAAACTGCGAAAGGAACGAAAAACGAACGCCGAGATCGCGATAGAGGGGAATGGAGAAGCGGAGGATAGGAAATGAAAGCGAAGAGGAGAACAAGATCTTGAGCAAGGATATATCTCGAGAAAAAAGGGAGGAAAAAAGACTAAGGTTCAGGGAGAGACGTTTATCGAACGAAATGAGAGGTAGGGTCGCTTGGAGATAAGACAGATTTTTCTCCTCCCCATGATCTTTTCTCGCACAATTCTCATTTCATAAGAGCGAAAATATTCTGCGAAGGCGTTACCTTTCCGTCTGGCGACAATCGCGATGCGAAACGCCTTTGAAACAGCACCGATCGTCCCCCTCGCGTCGCCGGAACACTTGGCACGAAGTGAAAGAGGGCAGCAATTCCTCGATGCGCGATGGGGCAACCGTAAACGTTTACTAAGGTAAAGGCTCTCATTGTAAAATCTTCTCCCGACGATAGCGGCAACAGAACGCGACCCACTGTCTCGTCGTTGAATTGAGCCAAGCGCGTCTCAGGCGGAAGGTAAGAAAGGCAAAAATAACACAGGATATGAGTCTAATGAAAGAAACGAGGATAAGAGGGAGGAGGCGAACAAACATCTACTCGAAGCGACGAGGACGAAAAAAGACGAGCTCAAACGTAAATAATGTAGAAGAAAACAGGAATTTAGAAAAAGATCGAGAAAATGGCGAAGAATGGCATAAAATAGAAAAGCGAAAGATAATATGGAATATGAATCTATTGAAGAAAGACGAAGAGATGAGAGAGAAAGTTGAACACAAGGGTAAGCTAGTATTCACTGAAGAAGAAATACAAAGAGACAAAGAAAAATCTAAAAATCTAAATAATACGACGTAGGAAGAGGAATAAGAGAAAGAAAATGAAAAAGAATGACGTTTGTAGATATGAAGAGCGATAAAACGCAATGCGAAAGCCGGGGGTGGAATAAGGAACAGCGTACTCTTCTCCGTTCTTCGGAAAACTAGTGACAATCCCCTCTGAAAATTGAGCCACCTCCTACACGAACCCGCTCTTTACCTTACCTTCTCGTTTCTTGGATATCATCTTATTACGCAACGCGCGTAATGTCTGCCCGAGGAGCGATATATACGAGTAACACATTGTTGGCGGGACGCACCCTTCACGCTGAGATCGTAAATGTCTCGTGACTTTGCAAGGGCGGTCCCGCTGTAAAGATTGTAACCACGGCTTAGAGCAAACGCCATGAATCTGCTACGCTTTATAGGAAAAATGGAAGAGAAAAAATTTCAAAAAAAAGAAAATGGAAATTCGCTAGTGATTAAAAAACAATTTTTGGAGATGAAAGTATGACTCGAATTCTCTTGTTTTAATTTAGTTCTTAAAATTCTCTAGTTCTTAAATATGTGAGAGAGATTCGACAGAAATAAAACATCTGATTAAATTAAAAATGATTCACCTAATTGAATTAAAAATAGTAAAAATCCGTTATTAACGAAAATGTTGAAGAAAAGAGAACAAGAGGTGATTATATACATTATCTGCGGTTATTCCTGTATGAGCTGATTATTGCGGTAAAAGTCCCGATAATATCATTGATCCAAATATCATATCATGAAATGAAGTATTATCAAATTAATCGCAAAATGAAAAAATAAAATACTTTAAGAATATCTTCATAAAATAGTTTATGTAAAAGTTTTTTACATAAAATAATTTACATAAAATAATTTATGTAAAAGTTTTTATAAATCTTTATAACAAACGTAAAATTTAATAAAATATAATTGACATTAATAAATGTTTGTATTTAATATATATAAAGTTTATGTAGTAAAATTAAAGAAATGTAATGCGCTATATTATTGTAGAAATGTTTGTACTTTCCAAAGTATTATTTTGAAAGATAACTGCAAGCAAACTTTATAAGTAACTCAATTATTTAATTCGAGGTGACAGGAGTATAAATGCATAAAATTACTTTTCAAAAGAAAGTAAATTCGAAACTTTTTTTAGTATGTTCATTAATTTAGCATATTTTTAGAAGTTGTTTTTTCGTGTCTAGATTTTTCCATTGTAACAGACAGGCGCTATGTATACAGTTTTCACCTTCTCAAACCTAAAAATATCCGCCTTCGCGTCGGCGGAACAAATATTTTTTATTTCAAGTTTTATACGTGTATTCAGGGATCGCAGTTATTTTTCCGTAAAATATTTTTAACTGCTGGATATATTGACAATATGTAAGTACCGTATACAAACCGTTTACTTTGAAAGTGGAGCACGTGCAGTATTTTAAAACATAATCAATTCCGATATGAATTTTAAAAACAAGGATATGAACCAAATATTGATTTTAGCAAGATAGTATACAATAATAACCTGATCAATTCAGTTGTTTATCTCTCTTAATATTTTTGTCATACAAAATAATTTCAATACGTTAATCATATCTCTCCGATTATTGCTCCTCCCCTTTTCTTTTCCATTTTATCCACATACACATTTATTTATGCGATATCTTAGCTTTTTCTCGTTATTAAAAAAAAAGATAAATTTATAGGTTTGACTTACACGAGAAATTCCCCTTTAAAATGCGAGAGACTACTGTACAAAGCGATTGGCGATAAAATGTCAAGAGACAAATATTTAATAACCTTAGTTCGTTCGCACGGGGTATCTGATATTTAAGATTATTACTCACGCCTAGCTCATAAATTTTAAACGAGCGCTGCTTCTGTGCCGCAACTGCCGCAGTTACCCTGCAGTGCCTTTCTCGGCGCGCTTAGACCCGAAGGAACTCCGTGACTCTCCGAGTTTCCGGCAGGCCGTGTGATCGGCGACTTGTGGACACCGAGAGTACTTCTCCAAGTTTGCGGCATGGTCTTAACGAGGCAAGATCCCAATCCCCTCCTCTCCCTCGTCCCGAGACGACTCATCCAGTTTTCGGGTTAAGACGCTCTTTACGAACTGGATTTCACACATGTAAACGCGCCAATTGGGTGAGTCGCTACCAGCTGTCCTAAAGTAAACCCACTTACGAAAGGCAATTTGTTTAACTCTTCGAGTCTCCGGGGCTCACCTCTTTTGTTTTTACTCAAAATTCAGACGACTTAAACTCTTGTAATTATTACCCCGTCATTAATTTTAAGACAGAGAAAGAGAGGAAGAGAAAACGGAAATGTCAAAATTCTGATCTGACAATAATAAGAAAGATATATTCTTGGTCAATAAGAAAATTAATTTATTGAGATTGAAAATTAAATTCCAAGATGCATATTAATAATTAAATATTATCGTTATTATTTTGAAATTTTAAATATGCTGACAATCGAGCAATAAATTAGGTTTTCACAAACACATAATTGTTCAAAAAATATTATTGTTAAAAGTATCAAAGTTAATTGCCATTTATAAAGAATAAAGAAATTTGCACCTACCAAAATGAAGCCTCGATGCCCACTTTTACCGTCAAGTCTATATTTTTATCATTTTATACAAAAATTTATAGTCTATTTTTTATAACCTCTGTATCTCTTATTGCTGCTTTTATCGGCCATTCGCGGCGAAACTTTCTTTCTCCGATACCACCGTATTTCTTTCATCGATATCGCTTCATTTAAGCTTGCAAGGCTATTATGAGATGCTTAATAAAAAAGACTATGGGATACACATGTAGATACACACACATGACGCTATTAAAATTGCGCACTTGCACGATGAGATTATAAAGTTTTGTAAAAATGCCATTTCGCATACATCACGGTAGAATTAATTATAAAACCGGACGAGGGAAATATGCGTGTCCTCTTATCTTGAAATTCGCAATTTACACATAGCGCGAGAGGAATTAATCCAGTTTTACTTTTAATCTCGCACGTAAACTTGTACTCGCCTAATCTAAAATTATTTCGAATCCTGTCCGCGAGTTTCGACTTTATGGTATGTCAACAAAATGCTCGCATTTTATTTACGGGAACCGTTGAAGCTTTCCTCCCCTTTCGCAGCCTTTTGCTCAAATATTTTCTATCGCGCTTGCAATATATATATCGTTAACGTAGCGAGATAATGGAAAACGCGTATTAATTGTCACGTGCGCGAGCCACGCCTCGGAAACGCATAATGCCCCGCGTTAAAATTTCACATCAACATCGGTCTATTGTATTTTTATTCGCGAACGATGGATCGTTTAAAATCGAGGCGGGCATTCCATCCCGACCATCGCGCTCGCTTCCTCCTCCAGCGGAGAAACTCGATGATAGAACTGATTTCGCGATCGTTTGCAAGCAATTCACGAATCCGCAACTCGCGCGTACAAAGGAAGATTTGAAGTCTCGCGACTTTGCGCGGGACGGTATTTAGTTTAGTGGAATCGCCGAGAGCCCCCGATATATATTCCCGTTCGCAAATCCGACCTGAAATTTTCTCCCGAGAGCTCCAAGCACGCAGCAACGCAGAGTGGAGGCATTCCCGAGATTCCTGTTTACCTCGCTCGATCGTTCGACAGGTATTTGACGTGCCCGTATCTCGTATGTTGGAATAGCTCCAGCCATCTCTCTTCGTGATCATCATTCACATTTCGACGTTGCCGTTGATTCGCGCAATTGAAACCGAGACTTCGTTTCGAGCGCAATGGAAATTCAAACGGCGTAATTAAGCAGCTCCAGCGAATCGCACGGATTATGCTGAAAACCGCAAGAGTATCAAATGCATCTGCCGCGATCGTCGAAATGTACGATGTGCGTCAAAAATATTCGTTATATTATATTTGCAACTTTTTTGTTTAAATATATTTCGAGAACTTTGGGCATGAATATAATTTATAATGTATTATATAAAATATAAGATTAAGTTTTACTTGAAACAAACTGGATAAACTTTATGATTTTAGATTTCAATGCAACAAAATATTCTAAACGATTTTTTTAATCTCTTATATATTTAATATTTCTAATTTTAAATATATTCGATATTAATTAAATATTCCCTGTAGCCTGATGTGTTTCAAGTTTTCCAATTTATTCCTTCTCTCCTTTTCTTCCGCATCTATTTAATACTCAAGTGATGAACATTGCAATGGCTTAACAGCAATATCGGTCATTGTTAACTGTATTATCGTAATTAGAACCGCGATATTGGTATTCTGAGGGATTCCTGAAGCTTGACATACTATAACCGCGCGACATAATTTACGGAAATAGCTTTGCGATCAGCGGTTGACATAGCTTTGATAATGTCATTAAACGTGTATGCTGCAGTCCGAGCACGCATGGATTTATTTTACGCGACAATGCACTGTTTCTAACAAAAGCTTTTATAAAAATTTCAGCAATAGAATGAGAAAGAAATGCGAAAAAAAGATTTAATTACATTATTTATGAATGATGTGTAAAAGCGACGATAAATTACGCAAAAATCATCCTCTACTGAATTTTACACGAGATCTTTTTTTCAGGCGTAAAATGGCACGTTTTTTCTCAAAAAGATTTAATCAAAAGTGAAATATGCAGAAAGAAATGTGCGCGAGATAATGTAATCGAATAAGCGACATTCGAATAATGAGACTGAATTTGATATTAAAAATTAATTCTGGTAAAATTAATAATCGCAAGTTAATCATTTTCTGGCTTATGTAACAATTTTAATAATAATTATCAGAAAAAAATAATTACATTACTACAATTATTTAATTGTCTGAATTAATATCATTAGTTTAACTTTTTTTTTTATTGATTTCTCAGCTCATGAAATGTCAAGTCTTGAAGAATATCTTCATTAAGATTGATCAAAAACGATAATACGAATATAACGCTGCGGATTATATTGATGCGATATAGTTTCGATCGCTCTTGTACGTTGTCGAAGGAAAAAAAAAAGTGTCCTTACTTTTCGGAAAGTCCCGTTACCCCTCTCTCGCGCAAAGTATCCCGTGCACAAACACTTTTAGTCGTGAGACGCCGGTGAACGTGAGAAGTAAAGCAATGAACGTCGCCATAGAAAACGAAGTGAATGGAGCGTCTCGGCCGAACGATAAGTATGATAAGCCGTCGCAAATCTCGCGAATTTCGACTGTCGCATATAATTTAACGAGCCAAGCCACCGTTCGGCGTTATCGTCGCCGATTTGCAGAAGGAATCGCCGACGACGATGAGAGAAAACGGCTGTGACAACGACATCTGTATGTTTGCGTTCTGCAGCTGGCGCATGGCTCGATGGCGATTCGAGAAAATGAAATCTTCGCGGAAAAATCATCTCCCGCTCCTTTTCCATCCTGTAAAACGCGCGTCGCCATTCGCTCTGCTTCAAGCAACTTTGTTCTCCGGACTCGTATTATCCGATAAAATCATTGTTTTCATACATGTACAGGGTGTTTCTTAAGTGCGAAAAATTTTAGGATGAATCTTTGTCGAAAATTAAGGGGTTTTTCATATAAACATTAAAAAGTTCTAGTAAAAAATTGAATAGGGGTTGCTAGTTTCATCCCCTTATAACAATACGGGAGGCTGAAAGAAATATTAATAAATAACCTTTTTACTAGTAGAAAATATCCACCTAATTTCATTTCTTTAACTTGTTTCAAATTTGAGAAAAAAAATAAAAACCTAATTTTTACCCTCATTTTTGGAGGAGTGTAATTCCACAGGAAGAGATGTAGGAGTATATGTTTATGTGAAAAACCCCCCTTAATTTTCGACAAAGAATCATGTCCTAAAATTTTTTATAAACGCATTAAAAAATATATATAGCCTCCCTCTTATTGTTTAACGGAATTAAATTGAAAATAAATTACCGGCTTTTATTATAAAAGTAAATTAAAATGATATATGTAAAAAAAATCATATAAAAGCAGCAAAAGTATTTTTTGAACGAAATAATAATGAAAGAATTATAAAATTAATTTTAAAGTCTCTCTCTCATTCATCAAAAATATTGAAAGAAGATTTAAACATCGACCAAGATTTTTAAGTCTAATTAAGTCAAAATGATAGCTCAACCAATACGAACGAATTGGAGCGCACAGGAAAGGCAATACCTCCATTGGTTCGGTTTACGGAGCACGTAGTGTCGCAGTCAAGGCTGACCTACATAAGGTACGTAGGCTGCACCACTGTCTGATCCCACGTAGAGCCGTTCTACTAGCGTCGGCTTAACGCCGGCTATTATCAAAACTTGCGCATTACACGAGCGACATTTTAGGCCGTTCCCCCGAGAATCTTTCCGACGAACATTTGTGCGAATTGTACTTTCACCGAACATTTAAGTCGAATTTTTAAAAACATGATTTTTTTATATCGTTGGAAAGGATTCTGTCCATTTCTTTTCATTGATTACTTTAGGAAAAATCGCAAGTATATCATCTTTATTTGTTGAAGGACATAAGAAGATAAGAAATTATATCATTATCTAATATTTCTAACGTTAACAAAATAATTGTAATAAAATATCAAATCCTGAATACACTAATAATTTCAATGTATATAAAATTAAATAAAATAATGTATCATCTGAATACACAATTATTTTATAAGATAATTATATATAATAAATTATTATATATTTATAATAATTGATAATTATACATAATATACGAATAAATAAATAAATAAATATCGGCACGCGTTTGTTCATCAATATGCAATTAACATTGTAGAGTCAAATTTCCATCGAAAAAGTTAAAATATTCAATTACTCACTCTGATTCTATTTGAAATATCATTATATATTGTTATTTTTTAATGTAAATATTTAAAAAAATATGCATTTAAAAATATGGAAGAAAATGGAAAGAATAAAATTGTTGTGACTCGTTGTCACGTTTTTACAACTCCAGTGGGAATCTCGACGATTGGCCAATCTCCGAAGACAGTCGACAGCGCGTGACTGTCGCTTATCGGATGAAAATCGTGCGAACAAAGAAATCGACATTATATGACGTTCGAGCTCAGCGAACGTTCGATCGGAAGTCTCCAAGGAATTTAATGCGAATGATCCCCGATCCCTCGGTATCGCCGCCAGTTGGAAGGCGCCGTGTCGAGAAATAAGGCGCCTTTCTGATCGATATTTTTTTTCCGCTATCATAAATCGGACGTGAACTGCTCCCCGGGGAGCAACTCGATGATCGAGAAAGTTTTGCAGATTGCTCTGACGTATTTGTCCCCGTTGCTCTGCGAACTTGCTCGTGTCTTTTCCGCGCACATTCTCATGTGAAACAAAAGGTTTTAGGACCGACTTTACACGTGAAAGAGCGCGTACTTTCATTTGCCATAACGTAAACTTTATCTGAATTACACTGATGAATTTAAACGATCCAAATTAATTTGACAAGATTACACGCGAATGAAAAGAAACTAGATATATTATTAAAAATGTTCAGAGGGAGAAGGAAAAGAGAAGAGTAAAAGATAATAAGTAAAACTTTCACGGGGTATTTTACCAAGAGTAAAACATAAAAGAGAGATAAGTCTAAAAATTTCTCTTCTTCCACTCTGTTATGCGTGATGAAAATGTACATAACAGCGAAACACATCTTCCATATGCAAACTTTCGCCCGCACATCGATTATGGTGGCCGCTGTATCACGGTATGTACCTTCCAGCTCTCGCGACAATAACGTAAATCGTCCAAACTGTCGTAATCCTCGCGCACGAGCGAACTTTAACAATTATATTTAATACGATATAGGTCCAGTGTAGAGAAAGAGAGAGAGAGAGAGTCAACATGGAGAAAGGTGCTTCCCGGACGAGAGAGAGAATAAATATTCCCTCTCTCTCCCTTTCTCTAGTAATGCGGTATCATAACCCATAGATACTCGGCGGTACCGATGCAGTTCGAAACTCATACCGGCCGCGGTAGCATTTCTCGCGGTGCGACCACTAACCCCAGGTGAAATCTACCTCTCCCCGGTAACCCCGTTCTATTCCCATCGTTCCCGGCCAACCTCACCTACCCTTTCCTACCGTATCCTCGTTTCTGCACCGCTATGCGGCGGAGTCTAATCAAATTTAATAACTTTTGTACTGCCCGCGCTTCGCTCGTCCTATGAAGCCGACGACTATACCCTTCTCCTCTCCAGCACCCATTCTTGTCTTCTTAGTCTATTTCTCATTGTCTGCCTGTCTATTTCCCTTTCTCCGCTCTATCTACTTCCTACGTGTGGTCTTTGTCACGTTATAAACTTGCACTTCTCGCAGCGGAACCACTGAGCATCACAGATTTATGACGGCGACATGCCAGACCTGCTAAAGCAACCCCTCGATCTGCCAGCGACTCCATTTTCGACGGCGTAGTCGTCATCTATTCGCGATTTTCCCTCTTTCTTGAGTTCGGCTGTCTAGTGTTTCGTGAATTTCGCCGACAAAATTTTACTTGCGGCAAGCAAGACATTCTAAAAATTACTAAACGATCCGTTACACAATATCCGTTTTAATCCGAGTAACCTGTTGTTTGAATAATATTATGGGATGTAATATTATATATTGCATTTTTCGACTGTAACATTCGGTAGCAACCTTAATGCATTTTTATTTTTAACGCAGCAGCATTCTTTGCTCTAGTATTATTATTAAAATCTATAGTTCTCTATATTTGATAAAATCAAATTTAACAAATAGAAAAAATCGGTCATATATAATGATGAATAATATTTTGTTAATATTATAAATATTATTAATATTTTAAAATCACATCTTAATAGATTTGTTACTAGTATTATATTTAATAATATTTTAAAATTATATTGTATTGAAAACGCTTGAATGGATTTTTCGATATTTCATGAGCAAGCGAAAAGTCGATTTCAGTCACGACATGTGCCTGCGGAAATTTTATTTGTTGTAGTTTAATAATATTTTAAAATATAATTTTAAATATTATTAAATATAATAGTAGTAACAAATCTATTATTTTAAAATATTATTTTCTTAATAGATTTGTTGCTAGTATTATATTTAATAATATTTTAAAATTATATTTTAAAATTATATTTTAAAATTATATTTTAAAATATTATTAAATATAATACTAGTAACAAATCTATTAAGAAAATAATATTTTAAAATTACATCTCAATAGATTTGTTACTAGTATTATATTTAATATATTTACTAGTTTAATTATTTCCGAAAAAATTCCATCTGATAAATTATAATTTCTTAAAATTATAGTTTAAATTATATAACTCATAGTTAAACTACAACAAATAAAATTTCCGCAGGCACATGTCGTGACTGAAATCGACTTTTCGCTTGCTCATGAAATATCGAAAAATCCATTCAAGCGTTTTCAATACAATATCAACATAATAGTATAATGACGAAAAACGAGATCATTCCAAATAGTCCCATAATAGCCCCCTTGTTATCGCACAAAAGGAAGACAACCAGGTCGCGAAATAAGACGAAGCTCCTTGTTATTCAAAAATACAATAGATCGCACATCGATCCAATCTCGTAAAAAAATGGAAGCCAGAAAAAGATGGACAGTTTTTCTTAACATAACCGTATCGAAATTATTAAGTTTCGCCCGTATAACAGCAATCCAGACTCATATCCGCTCACACTCGATATTCGTGTGTGAAGCCCGGAATCGAAAGCCGGGCGGAGAATGGTGACATTAAACCCGAGAGCAGAATAGCCGTATCCGGATTTCAAACGCGACCACACGCCTATTTTGTAACAGTTATATCAACCATCCCTCCTTTCCTCCATCCCTCTCCTTCTCTGTCCCTCTCTCTCTCTCTCTCGTCCTTCTGGTCTGCTGGCACTATTCTCAATCCAATCCATGTGTGTTCTGCTCTGTTTTCACCCAGCCCACGAACCACTGCGCGATTCTCACGGATTTACCAATAATGTTGCACGCTATGCCGATATAGATACACCAACACATAGACAACGATATGGATGAGCGGTCGGGTAGCTAAATCGACCTATCGCCCAGTAACTACAGATTAGTGTTATCAGACCGTAACAACGCGAAAGCGCGGTTTACCTTGACACTGGCGAGGCGCGAGATCAATAGCAGCCAAGAATCTCTCGCAAAAGTCGTTGCACCGCGATCGGATCTAATGCGAGCAAAACATATTCTTAAATAACGTCAACGTGTTAATTTTTTCTCGGCACAAAATAACGAAATTGCTAGCGGAAAGATTAACGATACGTTTGCTGTTCATCGATCAAGCGATGTGTCGATATAAAGACGGGCGAGATGCACGATTATCATGTATGTATATATTGTAATATCTATGCAGAATATTTTCTGCGAGATCTACATCCTCCGCGTCATCAATCACCTGACGTTGTTGTACTCGACATTATTCATGCTTCTAAATCACGCTAACGCGTTACTTCTATCGCTAGATAAAACCGGGGAAATAGCAACGACGCGACGGCTGTTGCTCAGACAACGATATTGGTTTTCTAACGCGACATGTAAATGCGAGAACTCCATTTGGCGTACCGCGAAATAATATTTCTCTGCAGAAGTACAAAGATATATAGGAGCGCGTATGAAAAGATCTCTCATTAAGGAGTCGCAAGTCTCCACATTCTCATGAACATAACGAGGAACGGAATATGAGAAGCTAGTGTTATAAAAGCTCATTACGCAAAGAGAAAGAAAACAGAGCGTAATTTCGAAAAAATTACTCCCTTAGTATAATTCCAAGGACTAACTTTGTAAATAAAAACCTGATTGTGAATTTCTTAATTATTGTATTTCAAGAAAAATCCGATGCTTCTAACAAAATTCCTCGCACTAAATATATAATATAATCTCGATTTCCTAGAGTGTTTATCTCACATGGTATCCCATAGATTCTCCCAAGCTCTATCAAACTCTTTCTCAAAATCCTTCCTTCACATCTGATGAAAAAAAATCTGCTTATATATTATTTTATATTTTATTATTTATATTTATTATTTTAAATTATATTATATTATATTTTATATATTATTTTTGTAATTTTAACGCACATGTACATGACAAAATAATAATGCAATTAATAGCTTATTAATCGCGTTATTAATCGATTGCTTTATTGCAGAAATATTGATACAGTTATATTTCGGTTCGATACGAATACTGCAACAATACTCGGGTTTTTCGCAAATCGAGTAAAACGATAATGGGTATAAGGATTGTTAAACTCTGACCAAAGTATAATAAGTTTGGGCGAATTGAGTATCCATTGTGAACGCGGTGCAGTGACTATTGTGTGTAGATTTTACGCCCCTCCAGGTAAACGTAGCTTGTTGCGGGATACCGCAGTTTAATTATACTATACCACAAACTACAAACGTACGTTTAGATACACGAAATATTTTCTTGTTCGAAAGCGGGTATTACTATACACGTGGCCCGATAATTTTAGGATATTCGCTGCATTTTGGCAACAACTGCATAGTTGAAATAATACGTAATATCTACATCCCGCTTGCATTTCGCCAAGATAATCGCTTTATCATATAATCTTAATCGACAATTTATTAAACGATAAATTATTAAAATAATTAAAATAATAAATATTAAAATTATTAAAATTTTAATTTATCTGTAATTATTGTATAAAAAATTTAAGAATAATTGCTATATAATATCGCTATACCGTTTAACATTACTATTGTTTACAACATTCTGAGAAAATATTATATGTGTTATTGAACGAACTTTAACCCTACGTTTAACGAAATTGAAATACAGGATTTATAATTAGATATTATGTAAACACAATTAATTGACCCCCATAAATGGCTATCTATCATCGATGAAATTAGATAGAATAGAGATAGGAAATAAAGCTATCGAAATACACTATTCATTATTATCAAAATCGAGCGTCCATTAAATTTATTGACGTCCCCGTCAATACTCGAAGATTAACATCCCCGATATATTAAATATTGTAACTGCCCATCGCGTAGTAATCTATCGAACAGTATATCTGTAATAGATTGAAACCTAGATCGACAGTCGCGAATGCGGATTGGGTACTTCCAAGGACTTCGAGCTCGTACAAGCAAATTGACAGTAAATCTGTCCCCGATGGGCGTTGATGGCGTTCTAACTGAACGGCGCAAATTCATTAGTCGATCCGATTTGACACAGAGAAATGATACGAATGGATACTGAGAGTTATCTTGAGAGTGAACAGACTGGAAACTTCTATCGTGTAGAGTAACAGTTTCCACATCTGCGAATGGACATTCATCAAACGCATTACACGTTTCCTGCACTGATAATTAAAATTAAAATAATCTAGAATATATATTATAGTTTATGCAATCTAATATATATAACGAAAGAAATGTTAATCGAAAAATTTTTTTATACATTTGCTGAAGATTAGATAATTGGAAAATTTAAAGTAAAGAAAAATTAAAAGCCAACACGAGAAAATTAAAAAGTTAAAAGTTGAAACATTCTTGCGTGAAATAATAACTTTTATACATATTTACTACATTCTTTGGCGCACTAAAAAAACGGTTAATTCGGTATTGACTTTTTTCCTTTCTTTTCTCTTGCATATTTTCTTGGAGTTTTTGAATAATAATAATAATAATAATAATAATAATCCAAGAATTATTATTATTATTTATTATATTTATTATTAATATTATTTATTTCATATATAAGTATTTTGATTAATTTGATCAATAACTATTAATTTAAAAACAAGAACCATCATCGTTCATAATTTAAGGAAATCGTATGAAGAATTTCGAAAAAAACTGAAAATAATGCTAATTATTTTAACACGTCCTTAAAAAATAACTAAAAATGTAGCAGGAGAAATGCAGACTAGAGAGAATAATTTATTTTTGTACGTAGAAATTTAAAATAATGTTTTATAAAAATTTAGAATAATATTTTTTGTTTATAGAAATTTGTAACAAAATAAACCAGATGCATTAGTGCATATTGATGCACATTAAAAGTTGTCTTATACAAATTTGAAAGCATCTAACCAACTGACTAAAATAATAAAATTAATACTAAAGGTTATTACATATTTATATTACGTTATTTGTATTGAATAATATTATATAATAATAATTCGTAATATTAAATATCTTACTGTTTTAATTACTTATCATAACTTGTATAAAACAACAATCTTTAATATGCATTAATGCACATTAAAGCGCATTCAATCGAATACACAAAATATCAAAAATCGCAAAAAGTTAAACCAATTATAACTGTATTTGATATCGATGTTTTAGCCACAGATAGGTTTTCCATCCAGTCATTTTTAGTTCAAACTAACGATCGTTCGTGTATCAAATTGTTCAAATTACTCGAATGGTATTTTCTCGATATATACAAGTGACTTAGTTATTTATACTTTGAAAAAAGTAAATATTGATTTATATCTGAATTAATTTTATACTTAAAGGTTTATCAATAAAAGTCATACAGATATCAATACACGTTACTGTTTTGCCACTTTATGACATTAAAGGTTTCATTGAACTAAACTGAAAAAAAAACAATATAATGTTTTTGCACAGTTAATTAAATCCAGTCGTTAAAAACCCATCTTGTGTATGTATCAGAGATATCCTGAAAATTTCTGCAGCGTCCCCTTTGAATACTTTAAATTATCATGCTAAAATAGACGCGTTGTAAGTTTTTACATGGCGTAATGCCACGGGAAAAATACGTCGCAAAAAACGCGACTGTGAGCGACACGTCCGATAGAGCAGGGGCGGGGTGTCTTTTTGCCGTGTTGTTCTAAACGAACGCCAGGAAAAGCCAGCATGGACCAGACGACTTAACGTAGAAAAAGGGCGGCCTCTTGCTTGGCATGCTTTTCACGCCGCTGCAACGCGAGATGGCGAATGGCTGTTCTTCGCAGCACCGTTTAAACGGTCGCGTCGCACATACACGCGAATAATGTTTTGTATACGAAAGCATAGAGAGTAAAAAAAAAGGAGAAAGAAAGCGCAAAGCGTAGACGCGGTCTATATTGACGTCTATATTTCTATATCCATGCGTGCAACTTGCAGCGTCGCCTGGTATCCCATGGGAAAAACGGCGCGAGAGTACCTACTTATTCTGGTTCCCTGTATCTACTTTGTATGCGTATGTGTGTGTTTGTGTACGTTGCATTCTCTCTCTCCCTCCCCGATAAACATTTCTTTTAGCCTAGGAATTTTTCCCGATGTTGCTGCGAATGTGTTTTCTATCGTTGGAGAGTGAATTCTTTCTACAGAGGTAAACCTTTTCAATGATTTCCCACTCGCCAAAGATCTCGCGATATCTATGTTAAAAAGCGCCATCCTCGAGCTGCAAGAGTTTCCTGTTAATTTAGCGGGATTATCACCTTTTTTCTCGACAAAAAATATTTTATAAATGTTTTTCGTTCGGCATTAAAATGGTAAACTAAACTCTAATAAAAGGAGAACGGATAATTAGCGAAGCTACATACATATAAATTTTTTAAGAAACTTTTTAATTAAATTAAAATGTTGTATGATATTTGCTTGGAAACTGCCAGTAACTTTTAAAAATCGAAAAGTAATTTGTCGCAGCCATCTGTCCTCAAATAAAAGCTAAATGAGATTGTTGAAAGTTAGATTAGACGACAGACCAAATGTAACTTGAGTCCTCATTTAATGAAAGGTACTCTTAAATTATCAAACATTAAGAAATCTCGTTATAATCGTATTTTTGCCGATAATTAATTAATTATTTAATGCTTTACGCGACCGCACAATTTCGGCTGGACAGAAACCAGAAACTTCCAAGCTTCGTTGGCTTAATGCCAAATATATTAGCTTATTAAACTATATGTTTCAGACACGTGGCAGAACCTACCTGATCAGAAAATACTAAAATCAAACTATTTTAATCATAAGACAATGTTATTATAAGAAGATTAAAGACAAATTTTGTACTAGAACAAATATTTATAAAGTTAATTTACGAGCAATAATATATATAAAGAGAGTATGAATCTCTATTTAATGTAAAATTGCAAATTAAACTAATGTTCTGCCGCATTTCTGACATATGCTATGATATAAAATGTTGAATAAAATTTTAAGTATTAAAATAAATATACTAAAGTAAGTAAATAAATATACTTAAATATTAAAATAAATATAACTAATCTCTCTTTGCACTTTTCGAAATAAAAAATCATTTTAAAATGATTTTTTAGAAATGATTTAAAACCTTAAATATAATTTAAAAAATATTTCTTGAACATAATTATATTGAAATCACGTTTTAATGACGTTTAAGACTGAAGAGATATTTTCAACTAATAAAATTCGTTGCAATAAAAATCAAACATCAATGCCTCCTATGACAACAAGAATGTGTACCAAATGCAACAGTCACCGAAAAAAAAATTATAGTATCGTTCATACGAGAATGGATATCCCATGCATTGATGTTTGAATTCATCAATTTGTGACAGATACAGCTGTTACATACAGACAGCTGCCTCATTATTACTAAATTCTACCACATCGCGTGTTCTATTACGAACCGTTAACAAACAGTGACATCAACGGGCGAGAACGCGAATCGAACTCGGTGGTCCAATATGTCAGATAGATTTTCGATTTCCGCGCGATTGTTCGACATACCGTGTCGCTGTGATCCACCATCGCGCTCGCCAATGTTTCGATAGAAAAATCCCCGAATAAAAGTCGTAGATTTGTGGTTCGGTTCGGTAAATATACTGTATCGCGAATCTACCTCGGTGTCAACCGGCTGACTTCAACGCGAAAATACATCGCACTCAACTGCGTGTGAATTTGTCGGAGCAGGGAGGAAAACCCGACTAAACTTCACATTGCGGAAGGAACATAACGGGAAATGAGAGAAGGAATACCACGAGAATAAACGGAACCGCGTACAAACGCGCCGAGGAATGTGAATGGGATAGCAAAAGGCGCTCCCTCTGTTTACGCGAGAGTTAATCCTACACGAAGAGTGCGTAATTGTAATCCTCGCCCTATAATATAACTTTAGGCAAATCGAGATTTATATTAAATTACGTTATTTTAAATATATATGTTTTTTAAATATTTCTTAAAAATGTGTGTATGTGTGTGTGTGTGTGTGTGCTCTGTTAATACAGTAAAAAATTGTGCGTCCATATGTTAAAATTTTCTTGTGTTATCACGTTTTGATTAATACTTTAATGTAAAATTAACATACAACCTATATGTTATTATTTTTATAACGTTTTCATATGTTACATTTATGTCAACTTTAAAACTTAACACTTTGTACATGTCTCTTAGAAATGGAATATTATTTTGAGTATTTTTAACATAATCATTTTAAACAATCAACATGTCTCAAAGTCAGTTTAACATTCTGAGAAAAGTGAATTTTCAAATAATCTTGAACTTTGACATACAAAAATAATCAAATTTACTAAAATCAAATGTTTCTATTACAAATAATTTAAGTTAAAATAATTACTATTACATGTTAATGTCCTCAATATTTCTTACGAGTTATTGTAACTATTTTTTCATGTAATTTTTAATTAATTTGTACGTTATTTTTACATTACACTTAAAGTCACGATAACAAAAATAAATGTAAAGTATTGTGTCAATTATTTAACATTTTTAGTTTGTCAATAAGTAACATACGAATGAGTTATTTTAATTTAAAATTTAGAGTGGGGACTTTCTGGGACATGTGAGAAATGTTAAAATTAATATTTTATTTTTTACTGTGTAATATATTCTAAGCTTTGCTACACACACAATGAGAAATGAAAGACCACCATTTATCTCGCTTTCACAATTTCTATTTGTGCATTTCTTTACCACAAGAAGGAAGTGTTTGATGCAAAATAATGTATGCACAGACTGCTCATGCCCGACAGACGTTGAGTACTTTGAAGCTTGCGGCCCGACTATAACCGCATAATGCGTTAAGTGGAAGTAGTGTAACTTTCCACTTCCTCGACAGCTTGAATACCATCAAAGTTACATGGTGAGTCGCGCGCGTGCTAATCGAATATAACAAGTTCGTCAAATTCATTGCACCGAGTAGTTATCGCAGAATGGCTAGAGACGGAGCAAGATTCGTTTATCTCACTTCCAAACAAGATTTTCGGCAAATTCTAGCACCATCGATTATCTCAGAGTTTTTCTCGCCAGTTTTGATTTTATATAATTTCCTGCTTGTAACTTAATAAATTCGCTGATGTGCTTAATTGGTAGAGCTAACATGTTTTATAACTGAATAACTTTGAAATAACTCATATATAAAATAATTGTTATATATATAATAAACAAAATAAAATAAAATATTTAAAAATAAATAAAATTAACACTCACCGATACGATGCGTAGCGTCGAAGATGTAGTACACGTTGACCTGTAAAATACAAAATATATCCAAATTATATAAGCAGTGTCCAAAATAATTAATAATTCAAAAAATTACTATTGAATTATTTTTGTCTCCTTTAAAAATTAATATTTATTTAAAAAATTATATAAATTCCAATAAAATTATTTTAAAATTTATACATTTTTATAAAAAATAATATAAAAAACAAACTTAATTACATATAAATCATGTAATTAATTATATAAATCTTGAACAATATAAAAATACATGTACATAAATTATTCTAAATATTTTATTAAAATATATTAATTGTTTTTCAAAATAAAATTTAGAATATTTTTCATATGTTTTGTGTTACACAATGCAAACTGGACTACTGCGGAGATAAATGAGCAATTAATTTTTAAAACATAACAAATATAATAAATAAAATAATCATCTTACAATTGCTCCGTCGTTGCCCGATGCCTTCCCGGATCTCCTCCTCCACTTTTGTCCGTTTTTTACAGCTTCACATGGTACTTATAGTCGCGAAAACATGGTTAATTACGATCGCGCACGCACTAATTTAGAATCATTAATCGCACAGCACTTGAGCACGGC
The DNA here is from genome assembly GCF_025532165.1 of Camponotus vicinus. Lineage (NCBI taxonomy): Eukaryota > Metazoa > Arthropoda > Insecta > Hymenoptera > Formicidae > Camponotus > Camponotus vicinus. Next base: position 1,094,445 of record NW_028141947.1, read on the forward strand.
ACTCCCGACTTTCATTGCACATGACGCACGCTTTAATATATTATGATGGGAGAACAGCGCGAAAACTACGATCGTGCATAAAGTTATGATTCGCTTAGCGTCTGAAAATTACGCGACGAAATTTACACGTCACTCGTCTCGGCGACGCTACATTTATTGTTAATTAATATGCTCTTGTTCCTAAATGATTATTATTTTTAATAATACAAGTATGAATAAATACGAATTAAAATTAGAGCTCCTCAAAATATAACATCGTCGCTTTGTTGACTACTTTTCGCTCGAAATTGAATAAATTTTAACAAATTCTCAATGTATAAATTTCAATTTTTATTACGCGATTAACAAATATCAAATATATGATCAGACGCAATTGTAATTAAACGGATCGTAAAATATTACTCGCGATTCGAAATCGATTCATTCTGTATCCGTTTTGCATTTAATGTCTCATTAATGATTAAAAATGATATTTGTAACTTTATATATTCGGATATAGCGTGTTGTTAAGAGCTAGTTAAGACACGATCTCTTCCGAAAATATATAATCAAGAGTCGGTACAAGTCGCGAAATGCTTTGATGTTTATCATTAATCGCGACAATTAATTAATCGCGTGGATTAACAATCCTTATTCGTAAAGAAAGATTGAAATTTGACGTCTGCGAATATTTAGCACGATCGTAGTATAATTCGAAATATAATGTGACGATCTATAGAGCGGCACATGCCACACTACCTTTCCCTTCGAGTGTCGCGACGTGAATAACAGGGTCACGGTCACGCAAACAGTAGCGTCCTATACATCGTACGCCGTCAAGGCCGCATACCAGTGTGTCAGTCAACTCAATAACCCCGTTACGAAATATTTCACGTACTACGAAATAAATATTCGCGAAAAATACTTTGTTCCTTCACAACTTCAAATCAAGAAATGTTAATGTATCACGCAATATTTTAATTGATAATTGAAGAGAAAAAATAAGAAATAAATAAAATAGAAATTCGAAACTCTTATTTCATTGCAATTTTCACAAACAATTGTTTCCATAATGACGCTTGAAATCAAATGTATGTCTTTTGTATCGCGCTTTAAATTTCTCGTTAATACAAGTAACAAGTAGTAAGTACTTAAATTTTTCCGACACATCTGTGATGCATTATTAAACATTGATTTGAAATTGAAGGATTAAATTATTTTGCAAAGCACTTATTTCGTAGAGTATTAAATATTTCAAAGTAAAGAGTGGAGGGAAGGCGTGAATTAATACACTGGTACGCGGATTTGACAGCGTATTGTGTATATTTAAGCCGTGTTTGCGGGCCTGACCTTGTCAGTTCGTTGCGAGACTCGAACGGGAAAGTATCGTAGTAACATGAAACGCTTTCTATACATCATATTATCTCTCGAATATACGATTGTAGGAAATCAAACGCAATTTTTTTCTCTATATGAATATTTTTAGATATTATTAATTCACGCGATTAAATATTTCCTATTATTTACTCGTGATATAAACGTAATGTATATCTTGCGCGATTCAATCTTGTCTTTCTTTTTATTATTTATAATGAATCTTGATTCTGTGTATTTTATATATCGCAAAAATATCTTGAAACTTTCTTTAACTCGATTTATTCACGATTAATCGGAATAAAATTATAAATATTATTTTCAATCGTTAATAAATCACCGTAAATATAAAATGAATTGATTTTAAATCGAATGGCGCGACCCGTTTATTTATAATCGCTTTTAATCACGTATTTTCATATTTATTAATCACGTAATAAAAATTCGATATTTATACATCGTTGATTTGCTGAACGCGAATTTCACGTAATATATTTGATCAAAATCTATCGCGCGAGAGTAGTCAACAAAGCGACGATATTTTTACTTCGGATATTGTATTATTCGAGGATATTTATTCTTAATTCATATATGTATCTATATTCATACTTATAATACAAGTTGATAATAATCTTCAAACAAGAGCATATATTATTTGTTAACAATAAATGTAGCGTAGCTATTACGACTTACGCGTGAATTTTGTCTCGCAATTTTCGAGTAAATCGTCGTTAATGCAATCATAGTTTTCGTTAATTATTCTCTGTGATTAATATCGGGAGTGCCGTATAAAGTGCCGTGCGATCGTTATATCATATTGATAGTGCGCGATCATAATTAACTATGATTCTGCGAGTGAGTGCCATCCAAAGGAGTAGCAAAAAACACGAACAAGAGAGGAGAAGCAAGTCTGACAAGAGGAGATATCAGGCGGTGGCGGAGCAATCGTGAGGTAAGCACTTAATAATTTATTATTCTTTATTTGTTAAATTAATTGCTCATTCATCTCCGCAGTAATAATCCATTTTATAACATTGTATAATGTTATGCATATGAAAAATATTCTAGATTAAAGTTTGCAAAACTATTTAATGAAATATTTATAATAATTCATATAAAATATTTCAAAATAAAATTTATAATTATTTATATAAATTATTTCTATAAAAATTAAGTTTCTATCATATTTTATAAAAAAATTGTATAAAGTCTAAAAGAATATTATTCGTAAAACCTGGACTTTTGTTAAATATACGTTTAAAGGAAAAATAAAAAATTCAATTTTTTTTATAAATATTAATTATCTTGGACACCACTTTATACAATTCGAATATATTTGCATACAAGTCAACTTGTCTATGACTGTTGCGCATTGTATCTGATGAATATCGAATTATTCTTTATCTTGAGATAAAGAAAATTCTTTACCTTGAGATTTATGAAACTTATATATGTGTATACATATTTATTTACACGCACACATTAAGCACATATTAATAAAAAATCAGTCAATTCAATTCAGGGAATAAGAAAATAGCTGAATGTTAACATTTTTATTAAAACAATGAATTAAATTAATTTTCGAAAAAAGATGAGAAATATATATAACTTATATAAAAATATCCAAATTCTCGCTCATATCTGCGTGTATATCGTTAAAATTTGTTGGCAAAAAAAGCACTCTTTAAGATTCCTCACGATATAAACAAAATAATACTCCAACAGTCCGAAGCAAAAAAGTTTATCCTGAAATTGTTGCTCGGACGTACACATGATTAAAAATTCCTGGCAATCGTCCCTGCATTTTATACCAAACAATGCAAGTAACTTTTTAAATACTCACGATAAAGAAACTTGCTAAGAGTCAGGGCTCGAAAAAGCTTTGTTTAAGTTCACACAAAGTCGCATTAAATATATTCTTAAAACTATCTTTACGTTCTCACCTTGTATATTACATTTTCATGTAAAAATTTATTAAAGAATTTTGTAAATTTATTAAGAAAAGAGAGTCTGTGCTTGGTACAATTTTTAAATTTTTTCATTCCAAGAACGTTGCAAACTAACAAAATTATAACCGATAATATTTTTAAATCACAAAAGCTATCGTAAAAATCGCACAAATACACATTTAGTTTGTTCAAAATCGATATATTTCTTATTTCAATATATTTCTTCAACACTTATCATTAAAGTTAAAAAAATCAACCATCGGGAAAATGTAAAACAACACGTCGTTTTAAAGAAAAATAAAACATGGGAAAGCCAAAATCGATATTACATAGAAGCGGAAGTGCCTAAATTAGTATCCCGAGATGAGAAACAAGTTTGACATCTCGATGTGAAGAAAAAGAAAACTTTGCGAATGAAAAACTGAAATGTTTTTAAAGGCGGTATCGATATCTTAGCGAAATACAGATCGATGCTGATATGTACACTTCGTTTGGTGTTGTCGAAAAATCTAAAAATACTCTCTTACGAGTTACTTTCTATGGCAGGAAAGATTCCTGGCTCTTTAATTCGTTTACCGACCATTACGAGTAAGACGAGGCGCAGTGTGAAACTTTTCCATTTCATTACTTCGTCTTCCTTTTTCCCTGCCATTCGCCATTTCTCTCCTTTTCTCTATCGCTACTATCAACTTTATTACTTTGTCCTCTTTTGGTGGTATACTTATAGAAGAAAATTCTGCCTTTCCAGTCTGTGTTCTAGAGTACTTCTTAACTTTGGGGTTAAATCTTTTTCTTATCAGATCGACGTCTGAATCAGATGGATCTTTATTTCCTTGTTATATGACATTTCTGTGAATCGTATTTATTATTCTTGTTACAGGCTAAAGTTGAAATACAGCTTTTTCAAGCTTTGAGCGAGTAAATTAAAACATTTTAGCAATTATTTTAGCAATTATTATGATAAATTAAAATCAAATTTAAATTAAATTGAAATTTAATGAATATAGCTGCCTACAATAGAATAACAATTACATAATTTAAATTCAATCAATAAATAGCATTATATTTTGTATAAATTATTGTATAAATGAGAAATATATTTAACTTTATATATTATTACGTATAATAATATACAGAATTAATATATAAATTTATATAATATATAAATATATAAATTTCTTTTATAATAGATAAAAAAAATAATATTTTAAAGATAATTTTTTATATATATTTTATGATAAATCAAAAATAGAGCTGCATATTTTTAATATGAATAGAAATATATAATATTACGATTTCTATAGCAATGTTAATAATTTTATATACAATGTGTTGATTACGGGGTAGTTGGAGAATAAATCAAGAGAATAATTCCATACAACCAAGCATACAAGGTACAGTATGTTCTGGAGAAAAGCTGTTAGCGCACAACGAACATATCTAAGCTGTAATCTAAGCCAGTCTCTCTCATACGAGATCAAAATGAAGGATTAACACTTATGCTGGTTGTTACACAGGTAGGCGTTAGTAATGTGCACGCACTCCTTGCTTAGTCGGTATATGTGAATGACGTTCCCCATAAAATATTCAAAGCGCAGCGCGATAATGGCGGTGCGTCCAAGCATATTAAACATTCAGTCACGTAACCGGCGTGATGTTGGCCCTATACAGGTGGTGATACAACACTCGGCGACGAAGTTTCACAACTATAGCGATATATATTGCGGTGTGAACTTTAGAAAATTACACACTGATTTCCCCATATACATTTGCAATCTGATTGTGAGATCCAACGGTTGGTCGGTAACGAAAGCAATGCTCACGTTACCTTATCACAATATCTTTGCTTGTGAAAAATAATTAGTAATTCCTTTACAGTAAATTACATTTTCTCCAGAATGACTCTAAAATTATATTCTAGAAAATATAAAAATATACTTGTGGAGAATAAAATACTTTAGTTTATACTTGAAATCACACATTTTTTTTAAATTTTATAAATTCCGTGATATATTTAAATTCAATTTTTCAAAGTTCTATTTGCTCATTTTTTGGTCGGAATTTTTAACATCAAGTAGCTTAAAAATTAAGATTCAAAGATGATTTAAAATAAGAAATAATTGTTTACTATCAATTTATTTTATTTCGCTATCAAATCCAGCTTTAAATTTAGAGGATCTCTAACAAGACATTTATTATTATTCGCTATTTGGTCTTATAGACGGATACCTATAATCGAAAAAATAATTTCATATGCATTAGCCGAGAAAAGTTGCGACGAAAATTTGAATAATAAAGAAGTTAGATATTCGAGTAGAGCGAGCAGCACCGGGCCCGGTAATGAAACTCCTGTAACAAAATTTCATACACGCGATGCTCGGTTAGACCGGGCAATCGCTTGTAAAATTACCGGCGCTTGTTAGCCGCGCAACAATCTTGTTAAACAAAGAATAAATTTTTCAACGGATCCAATTAACCGCGAATGTATTATGCAAATAATTCTCTACGCGTCAACAAAGCGGAAAAAAAAATTGCCCCTCCCTGAATTTAAATAATTTAGTCAAAAAGAGATTAAATATTCCATTACGTTGTTACGTCTTCTCCATCGTTACAGGGGTAGTCTCCGTAACCGTGGAGCAAGTTCACGCGATAATTCAACTCTCGCAACAAACTTTCATCGTGCACGCTATTTCTCGCACGGTACGGCCTCTCCAAAATTGCGCTCTATTCGACTGCGCGGTTACGCGCTTATAATTTAAGTACTGCATCTCTCGAAAATAAAAAAAAAAGGAAACAAAAAGGAAACAAAAGCGAAACGAGATGGCAACTGAATAGAAATATCGTGTAAGTAGTATTCTTAACGAGCCAGATATACCGTAGTAATTAGACATGGACTCTTTCTCTCTCTCTCTCTCTTCTCTTTTTTTTTGCTCTTTCTCTTTTTCTCTCGCCGAGTACTTTTTTTTTATCACCGCGGGCGATAACCATGAACATAACCATTAGAATCTGTTACGTTCAACGTGGATACCATTAGGTCGCGCAGAACTGAACCGAGATGTTCCTGTGCCTCGGGAAGAATAATAGTTTCGCACACGCGTTAAAGATAATAAAAGTATGAACTGCAGGAGCGAGTCGTATTCGTTTATTCTTTGCAATGTGAAAAAAGCACATCGGCAGCGACGATATTTAAATATCACGATCTAGCGTATCGATAAAGTGTAATTCAATTTTTTTTTTTTTTCAAAAATCGCGCTGTTTAATAAATATGATATCTTTTAGTTTCTGCTATTTTGTGCTTGCAGCTAAATATTCGACTTGTTTGTGCCATTATTTGATCTTGGATTTAATTTCCTGCGGAAGAAATGTGCAATTTTCGGGATAACGTATTGGAGCATGTATTATAACAGGTGAAAAAATAACCGGTGGCGGTGCAAATATTTCGCAGCTGACCTACAGATAGCGAGGTCAAATCGTTATCCTTTGTAACAGTTGTGTAACAGCGCACGTTCCGTTAGTTCGCGATCGCGAGTTACGTCGGATGAGCTTTTTAACACCTTCTCGATACGGCGGATCGTTAATCCATCGTGTAAGCGAAACGAATGTCTGACAGAGGAACGGATTTATGGACCGATTAATTCTCTCTCTCTCGTCCGGTTTCTAATTCAGAACTCGTGAATGACGTATAACCGATATACGTCTTGATGCCTCAATTTACGAGACGGGAGACTGGTTATAAAGATACTAGCGTGGATTAACTAACAAAGGGCAGGTTGCATGAAATATAGGTTGTATAAAATAAACACGCAAAGTCTGTTAATATCCTTTATACAACAAGCAATGGTTATAAAATATTAAATAAAATACTAATAAAGATGTAACATTGCGAAAATGCAAATTCACTTATAAATATCATGTGAAAATGTCTCTGTTAAAAATACATTAACTATTTAATTGGCACTTTATGAGTCAATAACTTTCACAATTACAGAAAATAGAGATTATTCTTGTCTCTATATAATTTTACTTTTTTCTATTTTAATATAAGGTTATATATATCTCTCGATATAAAAGTTTTATTATTGATACTAGAAATTATATTGATGCCGAAAAAGCTTTTTTTGTTAAAAAATGAATAAATGATGAATAAAATACAATTTTGAATAAAAGCGCGAAGCAAGAAACGTAATTTAGTTTGAACATACTCAATCCCTGTCAAAATAAACATGAATATATGCAGCATGAATAATATGTATATCTAGGTAGCAAACGCGCAGAATGAAACAAAGCAGTATCTAATATCAAAATCGAATATTCATAACACAAAAATACAAAGTCAAAACATGTCGGGAAATAATACACAGCAGTGGATAATTGTGATGCTTTAATACGTGTTATTAATTGTTTTCATCACACTGAAATGAGGTTACATCCAATTCATCGATTTAAAAGTACTAATGTTCAATGAGCAAATAACTCGATACGACCCTCTAAATTTCCATACTGCATCAAACAGTTATGCCCTAGCAGTTGCTTGTCTTTCGATTTCCATTATCCATTCTACATTTAGTTTCTATTGACCCCTCTGGCAAACGCCAGTTCATGTGCGCTATCTGTGTTTAGAAAATACTAGAGAACTCGATAAATATTCGAAATATTCATTCGCAAGTTTATAAATCGCATAGTTTATAAATCGTTTCAACACTTTTCTGCATTAGCTTCATTTCTACAAAGATACAATTATAAATCAACCATATAATTATAGAGATACACTTTTTTTATTCAATTTTAAACGCGTTTTTGTTGGATATCATCAAGAGTTCATCATTAATTTTTGGTCTAAAATATTCTTGATATCGAAAGCAAATGATTTGTGTATTTATTACCTCCAATATCTTTTACACACATGACATTCCTAGCCACATATAAATTCTCGAAAGCTGTATCCTAAGTCGTCCGTTTTCGAACAAATAGATATATTTCACGTATCACATAAAAACCTGACAGGGCGTTCGAGAAATCTGTAGCCGCAAAAGTACATAGTACGTCGGAGATCATCCCGTTCCGCCGGGACCGATACTATTTTTCAGAATGATTTCACAACCTATTAAACTTGTCGGCGATCGGCAGGGGGGTACTCGGGCGCAATTTGTCGCGTGGCTCGGCTGTCGATAATTCGAAAATATATGTTCATGTGCGAGAGCGGATCCGGGGTGAATCGACCGCCATGGAGTAAAAAAAAGAAACGGGGCTAAAACGAGGTGGCACCTCGAATAACTCCCGATATACTTGAACGAGATTCTTATTCGGCTGATCTCATGTTGAATTATAATTTATTATAGAGCGTGACCTAAATGGATGCTACGACATATCGGTTTGAAAAAAAATGGCGTGTTTGTGTATGTGTGGGGTATATTACCAGCGACGTGTATTTATACACTGTAAATTTATACGCACCGTCTCCTCTAAATTTGAAATAGAAAATTTGCATATCAGAGAAAGAAGATAATTTCCGAGTTGTCACGCATATAAAAGGAGCAGTGCTGTACGCGCAAATTCATGACTACGTTGAAGTTTGCTGGTTTTACTCAGTTGGGAAAACTTTTCGCGTAATTCCAGTCCTAAATTCATTATTTTAATTGTTGGAGTAATTTACGAAAATGGCAGATAGATGTTCCCAAGCATCTTACAATCGCAAACAAGCCGATTAATTTCAATGAACATAAATTATAGAGCACATAATTTTCCACATTGTTGAGTACTTTATATGTTTTAGAGGTATAAATATTTTATTATTTATTTATTATTTATTTTAGTACCAATATAAATATAATAATTTATATAGTAAAATATTTTTTAAAATATTTTTTATAAATATAATAATATATATGATAAAATATTTTGATATATTAATAAATTACCTGAAATAATGCAAGTTTATAAAATTTGGCTGTTTTTTATTTTTTAATAGAGACAAGATATTCAATATAAAAAAATGCATATCGAAAATTTAGCACGTATCGCCGGCTGGATGTCAATTTATATTCGTTTCGTAGTCGACTAGTTTTGATAGTGCTCGCGCGATTATTATTATTAGTCGCGAATGTTAGTCTAATAAAGAGAGTAATGCCATTCACCTTCTTTCTTTCTCTTCCTCCTTTTCTCTTCGTTTCTCTTAAGAGAGTTTCCGATGTCGCCTTGGGTTCGAAAGGAAAACTTGGGCTTGGAAACAGCAACAACAGCAACACCCCAGATTAATCTAAGACTCTTGGCGCTCCCGCTAAGGTTTCGCCGCTTCATGCACTAAAACTCCTACTATCAGCAGACGTAGCTTTTCACACATACACACACACACACACACGCATGTGCGAGCGGCTCAAATTAGTATTTGTTGCACTGTTATTCAAATTACCGCGTGAAACTTCCAAGGCACCAATGTTGACTTCTTTCGCGCGTCTTTTTCTCAAATTCGCCGACATCCTTGAGACTTTACCCATTTAATGCAATTTCTGGAGACTTTGCGAGCATGTTTACTGTAATAGATACAAACTTTAAAAATATGCACCGGTGAAATATTATAATTTTATTAATTATGAATATTGATCGAAAAATAGTACACGTGCTTTAATTATGCAAAGACTATTTTATTCCTTCTGTTTCTCTCTTTTTTTATTAAACTAATTTATATTATTATTTTTAATTACAGTCATTTGGTTGTATCTTTAATTGTTTCTTATTGTACGCACTTATATAAAAATTATTAAATTTCCTATATTTCTTTCAACATGATTAACTGATATTTATTTCGCTAATCAAATACGAATACGTAAATACGAATATATACACATTGTTTTATAAATAACAATGCGTTATATTACAAAGCGGAAAATAATTTCTGTTTAAATAAAATCATAATCAATACTGTTTAAATATAAAATCCGGCGCGAGGATTCCCTTTATCATAAAATACGTTCGAGTAATGACGTACGCGGTACATTTCGACAATATGCGCTGGCGCAAAAAGCTCTTTTGCAGCAATGGTCGGCCAGCCAGCCGGTATGCCAATATAGCGGGCACGGTCAAAGAATCATACGCGGTATTATTGGCACAAAGGCCGCCTTTACAAGCTACAAATTACCCAAGCATCGCGCCAGCGCCAACGACCGAAGTAATAGTGCCTCGGCATTCGACAGTAAGCCGGCTTAGTGGACCCTCTGCCACGATACAGGCGCCTACCTTCGACGTTATGCTAACTGACACTATGAGCTACTTTGCATTAATCGTTCCAGAGAAGTTACCGCGAATACGGGGCATTAAGCTCGGCTTTTCCGAGCCGAGAAGCCGTGCCATTCAGTCAAACGCAAATGCCTTTACGGGAGAAAAAGGCGGTAACGTTGCTTCTTATCCGATCCGATGGGACGAATTGAGAACTTGCGAAATATGTAAATCTGTACACAGATCCTAAGAGAACGGCGGCCCCTATCGATCGAGATTTGAATAAATGTTCTCCGGATAAGCCTGATTTTACAATCGAGATGAAAATTTCGTCAAAGAAATTATGTAATTATTTAATATAATTGTATGCAACATATTTAAAGAATCCGAAGAGATTTTCCCTTGATATTCGTTTCCCGAAATAATGCTAAAATATCTAATAATATATTGAAATTTCTCACATATTCCGCAATAACGCGCTAAATCTGACAGAGATAAAATCTTTAATTGGAAATACATAATTAACAGAGTGGATATTTCGATTTCGCAAAAATTCATCTCGCTGACAAGCATTTTCGCGGATAATTTCCCCGTGTTATTGCGACGGTAAATCTTTGAATATTGCCGGCGCAGCTGGACAGATTCCATGAGGGAATCAATAGCGAGATCTATGGAAATTCCTCTTCTTGGCACGACTCCACGGGGAATGGAAGAACAATGCGCCAGTCTGGAAATATCTTTTATACAATTATAGTTTTTACGCGACACGATCCGGCCGGATCCGGAAATATGGAAGGAAGGCGGAGACAGGCTCGTGGCAGAGGTGACGCGAGAAAGCGAAGAAGAAACGAGACGAGGAGAAGAGAGCGAGCAAAAGAAGGTAGATAATAGTCAGGATAGAATTGTTCCATGAGCAAAAAAACCGATCCATCCCAGAGTGTTATCGGATGGCTCGCGAGCATCCTTCTCCTGAAAATGCCTCCAGGAGAAAATTGCTTTATTTGCGCGACGTACACATGGCAGTACCAACTGGCGCACCTTCGACACTCGTGATAAGTGCGCTATTAACGTTGAAAATTATTTTTTACAAATAAAAATGGAAGCTTATTTTCTTCGAGTCTTCAAAGGGTTGAGCTCGACAAAAATAGTGAATTTGTATGTGATTTGAAAACAATTACTTTTATAATTCACTGAAATAATTCTCTAAACAATAGAAACTGAATATCGTCATTTTCTGTTAATATCTCGTTGCCACTTTTGCTAAAAAGAGCAGTCATAATTCGTTCAATCAAATGCTTCTGGAAATATGAACGAAATACAAGAGACAGATGGGAGACCTGTAACCATGTCTAATTTCAGCACGATAATAATTGCAGCGCTGACGCTGTAATGCTTTCGAAGCAGAAATAAATGCTTTTTCGTCCCCTTCTCGGGAGATGAGTGTCCTCCGCGAAAGATGGCAAGTGAATAAGTGCGAGCGGAAAGGAGGATAGGGGAACAGGATGGATAGAATGCTGCAATTAAACATTGCATTTCACCCCGTTATAATTACGGATACCTGACCTAAATCCGACATGTAACGGCTTCCACTTTCCCTTTCGAATCTTTCGCAATTATTCGCCCGCAATTTATCATAAAAAACGTCGACAAATGTTAACGATGACCGAGAACGTTCTTCGTAAAATTATCCCAGATATCTCGATTATATTTCAAGTTATTGTTAAACACTGAATTTTAAAATTAAATCTCAAAATTTTTATTTCAGGCAATAATAATAACACGAGATAAACTTTACTTTGTAGTTGCTAAATTTTTAATATGTTTGCAAATAACTTATTCGCACAGTGTTTAATATTGCTTAAAGATGAATACTCGTAGAATTTATTTCGAACGTCGGAAATTAAAAAGATATAAATAATAAAAAAAATGAAGCAAATTTTTACGAGTATGTGCGAATAAGATCGCTTGATGGTCCGCAAACGAGACCGCAACTGATGAAGCGAGCAGTTTAGTTTGGGAAATAGTTGAGAAATGTTGGAAATACTTTGGGCGCAGAATCCTTCCGTGGCGATATTGCATTTCAACGCGGGAAGCAGAAAGGCGAAATTAGACGCCTTAATGCTCCCGTGCATTAAGAGGTTTCTCACCCAACCTCGCCGACATTTCCAGCATCCGCAATCGACGATAACCGTCGTGATTTTTTAATTCTGGGGAACTTGGAAAAATTTTTTTCGCATTTCCTCTTGATATCAAATAATAATAACATTTTCATAACATATATTGCCATGATTTAATGTGTATAATTATGCAAATAAACAATTCTATAAAAGTAAAATATAAAATAAAATAAAATAAAACATAAAATAAATTGATAGAGAGAATAAAGAGCAAATTGAGACTGATTATTCGCCTCTTAAAGCAACCTTTTTCGTACATTACATTCGTTATTTAGGATCTTAAAATTCTTGCAATTAAAATCTGTGTTTGATGATTACAGATGGGTGCGTTATATTTCTTTTTAATCGATTTTTTAATATTCTTTAATTCTTGTACAAAGGAGCCTAAATAATTATTATTTCATGTTATTATTCTTACGTTTCAATGAGACAATAATTGTTTATTTTGAATGGTAATATCCAGCAGGAGAAAAAAATGAGTAACATAATTAATCTTCTTGATAATAAGTGAGAATTAAACGTGCCAGGATCTTTTAGTGCACCGGCTGATTCTTAAGCCCTTACAAAGCTCACGCTGTTGACGAAACGCAGCATAAATATTTTTAAATTATTTCTCTTAAAATGTATTAATACTTTGAAAAATTGCGAATTTTATGCCGGGCAGGACCCTGGCCATCTGTATGTTAAATCGTTGTCCGAGTGGAACGAAAAGCGCCGTTTCGTCGGATAAAAGGCGTGAAATTTGCACGCGAATAAGTAGAGAAGCGAAGAGAATGCCGTGGAACACAGAAACACAGCTGGGAGGAAGATGAATGACCGCATGGCGAGCATGTAACGTAACGTGGCGTCTGCAACCTGCAATGCCGCCGGACGTTTTTATAGCGTTAGCCCGGTTACGTATCGTTGGAGAAGACGCGAGTAGAACCGTATAACGCAAAACTGCAGTCTACTACAACCGGAGCTTTCTCTCTCTCTCTCCCTTTATTAAATAGATACGTATACACGTCAATGCAAACTCTCGTAAAAGCGAAACACCGACATAACTCTCGCCATTTCGGTGGCTTTGCGATTGCGTGAATAATAAAGTAAAAATTGCAACGAGAGGATTTCGGCCCTTCCATTATTAAAAACGTGTCCTGCTCGTTTCGAAGCAAAGATTTTGCCTAGACAAAGAAAAATGATATTTTCTCTCGTTAATACTCTTATTATATCATAGATTCTCGTGGCTTTATTATGCAATAATTAATAAATTATTAATAATAATAAATGATATAATGCATTATTAATAATAATAAATAATATAATGCATTATTATTAATAATAAATAATATAATGCAATAATTTGGCAAGATTCTTACAAAAGAACGTGTCATGATTATCGGAGTAAGCGACATAAATGGAGCAATATGCGTTCACGAAAATTATATGACGTTAAAAATGATACTTTTTTATCTGTCGTTATTACTCTTGTTATATCATAGATTCTCGTAACTTTATTATGCAATAATTAATAAATTATTAATAATAATAAATAATATAATGCATTATTATTAATAATAAATAATGTAATGCATTATTATTAATGATAAATAATATAATACAATAATTTGGCAAGATTCTTACAAAAGAACGTGTCATGATTATCGGAGTAAGCGACATAAATGGAGCAATATGCATTCACGAAAATTATATGACGTTAAAAATGATACTTTTTTATCTGTCGTTATTACTCTTGTTATATCATAGATTCTCGTAACTTTATTATGCAATAATTAATAAATTATTAATAATAATAAATAATATAATGCATTATTATTAATAATAAATAATGTAATGCATTATTATTAATGATAAATAATATAATGCAATAATTTGGCAAGATTCTTACAAAAGAACGTGTCATGATTATCGGAGTAAGCGACATAAATGGAGCAATATACGTTGACGAAAATTATACGACGTTAAACGAGTAAACGCGCGTGAGTAACCTGGCAATATAATTTACGCCCTTGTAGGAATCGGAAGCTTATCGACGGAGTTTATGTTCCGTCTCTCGTTGGCGAATGGCACTTTTATCGCACTTGCAGAAGTAGGCCAAAAAGCGGCGGCGTCTTTTGTCGATGCTCTCGGAATACGATAGCGTCACGCGGATTCGCGTCTTGAAATTTAATATTTCCCTTTTTCGGAGCACGGAAATGCCATTAAACGGTCCGCGAGAAGCCACCAAGTCGTGTTCATCGAATCGAGAGTTTACACAGGCCTGCACATATGTATGTACGGCCCAACACACGCGCACGTCTCTCGAATGCGGGATGAAAGTCAGTTTCCATCTCGCGAGATCGGAGTAAAAAGATATATATCGCGCAATATCCGTATATCTGAAATTTGTGTATAGCGACTTACATCAAATACGTCAGGGGGGAGGATTGATACTGATATATTTATATGTGAATGCACTCAGAAACGAATCGCAATACAAAATATAATGTGGAAATTTAAAAGTCTACTTGTTGCACCGCAAAAAAAAAATAAAATCGCGGTAACAGACGTAGCAAATTTTTTTAAAAAATAACTAAAAACGTAGTATCGTTTGATGATGTAAATGTGCGCGATCATAGAAATTATAATAATATTGTGGCGGCTTTTTTTTGTGAAGCTGAAATTTTCACTCGCATATTTCTCCTTCTAAATAATGAATTAATTAATCGTCACTTTAGGAAATTAAGATCAACTTCTACGTTACAATATCGTTGCAGTAAAAACAGATACTAGAGCGAGTCGCAACAATTGCACGAGACAAAACACGGCTGACATGCACGCTTGTTTTCTACTAGCCTCTTACTGGATGAGTATTATACGCGACAAAGTAATTAAAGTTTGCGGAAACGAAACATATATGTGCAATAATTTTTGTAAATAAATTTTCTAATTAAAATAATAAAATAAATTTTTTAATCAAATTTAATAAAATTTTTTAATTTTGATAACATGACATAGGTAATTTTGATAACGATTCTTGTCGAATAAACATATATAATTAAACGTGCATCGATGTGTTTCCTTACAATCGATTCGTTACCGATGATCAAGCTCAATTTGGAAACATGTGCGGAGCAAATTTTCCTCATCGACGGATGTACGAGAATAGTTTATTTTGTGCTATATGTACAGCATAGCACATTCCTATGCTATTCTCGATCCGCGGTCTCGTTCCGTTGCGCTAAAAAGTCGTTCGCTCGTTAACAGCAGTCACAGTCTGCAATCGTGAAAAGAACGATTGTACTACGTGGCTGACGCAAAAGAAATTTTAGCGTACCAGGAGCTTCCTCATCTACCGCCATTCTCTAATCCTTGCCACGTCTGTGATTTCACTCGAATGTGTACAATCGAAAAGCGAAGTAGAAGCTAAATTAAATAAGTGATAATTCAGAACGAGTCATTGAACAACAAAGAGACATTTTAAAATCCAGAATATATTTGTATGTCTGCACAGAATAGTTGTTTATTAAACTTAATACTCTTAATTTTTTAATACTTTTATATTATTTAATGACAAACTTAATGTATTTCGAACAGCTTATTAAAAAGCATTAAATTAATGAGCAGAAAACTTGAAAAATATATATTTTTTCATTTAAAATATTTAATCTCAAAGTATACATTTGATATTTTTTCACTCTTTAATTATTTCCATCGTATAAAAAAATTATGCTCGCTTAATGACATATCGCGTAAAACAATCATGCAAGAGGACAAATAATGATCCAGTATGTAAAAGAGCTTTCCGCAAAGTTTTACAATAGCATTTTGCCGTCATAACGTATGTACGACGTAAATGAAGTGATATACGCGTAGAGAGGAATGATATGATAAAAGTATACGCATAATGTATCAACAGTTCTATTTTTTTTTTTCACCACATGACACAACACTCGACGATACACGACAGCGTTCATCCGCTTTCATAGTTTTCAAAGCGACTTTTATATTCCTCTCACGCTTATAGCAACAAGCATTTTGCGTTCTCTGTGTATAAATCAAATGTGTGGGTGGCTGAAGTTGTATCGAATAAACAGCAGCTGCATATTAAAAACCGCGTAAACGGAAATCCCTTTTGATTACCTCGCTGATTACAAAACTATGAGACTAATTAAAACGCTGCAATATAAATCTTACAAGAATCTAACTAAATGATGTATAAAATGTTTGATTCATAATTTAGTATATTTGTAAAATATTGAATAATAATATTTTTAGTTTTCTTCTAGTTTCAAAAACAAGCCACTTTATTAGCTTCCTTCAAGTTATATCTTTTTATAGCGCGAATATATATTTATTACTGCTGACAAAAGTTACGGAAATAAATTGTCTTTAATAAAAAACAGATAATGAGAACTTTTGAACATGACAGCGCTAACTTTTCAAATGTTCAATGCATCCAAATCAATAATTTACAATGTCTATTTATCATATCATCAATTATGCCCCATCTTCCTACATTATTGAAACTTGTCGTTTCCATTTTATTTATATACATTTTGTACGCATTCAAAAATAAAAAAGAGATGCGACTTTCTAGATACACTTATTTCGGGCAGAAAATTTCTCACTATTATGTGACCCAAAGGGAGATCATGGAACGAAAGAATCGAGCAAAAATGCATACATATTTATATTTATAAAATGGCATGGAGGTTAAATGGTAGATACGCGAAAGCCTATGACGTACATTTTAATGTACATTTAATGTCTTAACTTGAATGCAGCTTGCGGTCCGCTGCAAGATAACATTTTAAATATGTTTTTGCATTTATGCGGCCGAGAGACTGCGCGTGCGATCCTTGTGTCGACACATGACGAGGAGAGAGGAGAGAGCGAGCGAACACGACCGAGGAAAAAGGGAAGTTTTTAACGCAACGATTGCAAACTCGACTATGTTCCTCTACCTTTCCCAAGGCGCAGTAGCTAAGGTACTTTTTCCAAGATATTTCCCCTTCGCTTTTCCTCTATTTCTCTTTCTTTAGTAGAAAGGCTGCATCAAGAATCTACGATCTTATACTGCCGACCGGGGAATACCAGAAGTTTTTCCATTCGCCACAACGACAAAAGAAACGAAGTTGCGCGAGAAACACCCTTATTTGAGTCCGACAAGACGAGCAAATTTTGACGGATCCCGTGAAAACTTGTCACGGATCGACAATCACGAATTTTCAAATATTTATTGAGGATGTTGACTTTTCACGTTGATTTCACTTAATTAAACTGTGAAATCTTTAATGACAAAAGAATAGATAAGAATGCATCGTGAAAAAATTACTTGTTATTCTTTATATATAAATTAATGAATATATATGAATATACGATAATCAAAAGTCACGAACATATAAAATAAATAAAATATAATAATACGACTGTATATATGTGTTATTATAAAATCAAAATATTTGACTATGTTAATTAATATCTCTTGACTTATTGTACTTATTTTCTTGTATCTATAAATACTTTTATCTCTAAAAGAGATAAAAGTATTTATTACCAAGAGCAATATCTATTTTTCCGGAATAATGCAATATGCTATCTAAATTAATTTGTTTCTCATAAAATATGAAAATATTGGCCATTATAAATAAAAGTCATGACTAATTTTAAAAAATATTCCTAGGAAATGTCACGCGCCAAAAATACTCGCGGATATATTTAACATCTCAAATCGAGGCCAGTTCCACATCTCAGCAGTTACACTTTCAATTTATCACTTACAATCGTTATAAATTGTAAAGTACATTTTTTTATTGCTAAGTTTTTCAAATTCTTATATTTTGCAGTTCGCATTATTCAAGCAAGAATTGTGCTCAAATCGATAAATGTCAAATCTTAGCATAAAGAACAAGCCATCTAAATTTTTTCGCACCCAAAAATATCTCCAATTATAAATACCTGACAGATTTTGAACTTGATATGTATTTCAAATGTAAATTATTTCTCACAATTAAAAGAGAAATAAAGATTACATTTTATCATCGCTTATCAAACTTGTATTATTTGCACATATATACCATAAATTTCGAACATGTAAAAAGTAAAAAGATTAGATTTTTCAAATTCTCATATCGAGCCAATCCTTTAACTTAACGTACAGCATGCATATTTTTAAATATATATGCTGATTCTCCGTAGCTTTTCACCTTATAATGTAAATAAATCTAAATTCTCTTTGAAGGAGAACAAATCAAAATTATTCTGCAAAATTACTCTCAGCCAAGCACGAAGCTTTTAAGCTCACGCTACATATAATAAAATAAGATTACGCGTGTTGGGATTAAGGATTAAAATTCGCGATAGTAATATCTTCTCTAAATAAGTAATATTTCGCGATGAATTCCGCGCTGTAACGCGCACCATCATGCCATTCCGCACAGTCCCATTGCTCCATTCAGGTCCGCCCGCTAAACTGACATTATTGCGCGTATAACGCGAGTGCTCGGTGTATTCGAATTTATTCGGTGTGCGAGCCGTCGACAGGCTCGTTCGTATGCATAGCCCGGCATGTTGATTGGCTGGCACGCAAAGTCGTGCTCTCACGCCGCCAAAGTCCGCCGTCCGTGACTACTCTGTGTCGCATCAGACGGATATTGCATACACACGCGCGTTGTATTAATATGTATTTAAATTAGTGCCTCAAAGCGATACGAAATTACGATGCTCGCTACCACCATAGACGGCTGCTGACAAATTGCACGCGCATTGCTTAGGCCACGCGTCTAATCTCCATCAGCTGATCCCCATCGTATCGTTTTTGCAAAGTTTACTCGCGAGAATTTTATCCCGAATTCCTATTTTTTTTTTTTCAATCGACGCGAGAGCAAAAATGAGAACGAAAGGAGTTAAACGTGTACGTCGAATGAATAAATAATAAGATATCTCCTGAATAATTTGATCGGAAAAACGATTTATAATCAGAAAATGATAACAATGCGTAAAACGCTTCGAGTATGCAAGTGATACATAATTATAACCGATACAAGCGTATACATATTTATTTATGTACCCGCGAGCATTCGAGGGATCAATGTAAAATGGAATCGGAAAATTACTCTGATATCAATTTTCTGCAATCGATACAGAAACAAAATATAATGACCTCAATTTTTGCAATTGCAAAAATCACTGGCTATGATGTAAAAATAAGAGGAAAAATATAAAACGTAGTTTCTCAAGACAAATCGGATATTAAAACTTTTAAGAAGAATGAAAACTCTAAAAAAGAATAAAAGCAAGCGCGGTCCACAACGACTGAAGGATTCTATATTAATTTTGTTTAAAAACGTTTAAAAGTGTTTTATAAAAAGTGCCGTATTATATAAAATAATTCCGTGCTCCACTTGTGGTTTATCGTTCAAAAATTATTAGCTTAGACGGGAAAAAAATTACTATTAGTCATAATAAAAACATCAACATTTTAACCAGATATCGACAGAAATTAGAGACAGAAATTAGAAAATAGCGTTGCAGAACATCCGAGACAACGAGATCGCTGCTCTTGACACATTGAACACAAACGACCGCCCGAGGCGAAAACCTCAGAGTGATGTAACGAGTTACGCAACTTTATACAAAGGTAGCTGGGACGTAGTCGACAATAAAACCGTGTTTTGATATAAGTAAAAATATTATTTTATTATATTTTATAGAAAGCATGAAAAGAGTCTCAATAACGTTGTACACAGTCGGTCGTATCGAGAAGGGAAATGATAGAAATGTTGTCGTATGCAGAAGTCACGTGGCATTCGTGAGATTGATGTAACACCGAGCAATACGTCATACACTTGCAGAACAGCAGAAACCTCTTAATCGCTGAAAAATTGGAAATCAATTGTTACGAAACGTCAAATATACACACGCACCGAAAGAATGCTGCACGTCATTCAAGTGTAGTATTTTTTATTAATTACTAGGGATGCGGTTACCCTATTGTACATATAAATCAAAATTTTAAGAATTAATTTTTAAATTTATTTTCATCGTCGTCCGTGTTTTCTGACTTGTTCTTTGTTTACATGTATGTATATACGATATACATGAAAATTCGTAGAAAAAAAATACCTGAAAATAACGGAAGCAGTCTGTGACACTTCGCGAAGAACTTGCGCCGACCGGCAACGTTCCTGAAATTTATTACACAAGGGCGTATTCTTAATTACAATATTACCAAGTTATATCAGTAGACGCGTAAATCCAATTTAACACGAATATTCCTCGCTAGTTCTCGAAGAATCCAAGGCATTTCGCTATTCCGTGTTTCAGTCTGTCTCTTTTTTTCATCTCTCATAGTCTTTTATTTCATATCTTCAGTAGTTCTATTTCATTCCCTTATTTTTAGTCAGTCTCTCTTTCATCTCGCCTGACCAGGCGCGTTTTCTTCGGAATAAAGTAGATACTGTTGCATCAAATCGTTTAAAACTTGGAAAATAGCCGCTAAAGCAAAGCAAAGTTTATCCCATGGTGCTCTTTAATATATCTTATTAGAGAAAGTGAACAAAAGAGAAAGGGCAAGGGAGAGAGAGGGTGGAGCTTATTATTTAGCGATAATTACGAGCTTTTAAAATAAGATTCAAAGATATCCTTAAACGAGCGAGAGACGACAACTCGGCGAGATATTATACGCTGAATGGAAGATTAATTAACGTTAATATAATGATTAAAAATGTGCAATGTGCATTAACCGCGAGAGCGTGCGATTTTTTTTAAACGGTTATTCTATTCATTTTCTAATTCAAGACATTATCACATTGAATTAAAATTGATAACCTTGCCCTGAGAATGCAGATAAAGTAAAATATTAAACAGTATTTTATTTTTTATATTACAGTAAAATATTAAAAAATGAAAATTTGTACTTCTTAATTTTACATAAACCGTAAAATATCTTGTAAAATATTCATTTTTCGATTATCTTACCTTAATACTTTTATGTACAAAATAATGAGAATTAATTGATGTAAAGAAAACACATAGTTGTTTCGAAAAAAGAATATGTAATTTGCAATTAACAATTACATATTTTTTCTTAAAAATAACTATATGTTTTCTTTACACCAATTGATTCCTCTCATTATTTTGTACATAAAAGTATTAAGGTGAGGTAATCGAAAAATGAATATTTTACAAGATATTTTACGGTTTATGTAAAAGGTTACGGTTTAAGAAACGATTTCAAGCCTCATAACTCGGAAAATACTTAATGAAAACTAACTTAATTATAGTGTTTTGGAAAGCTCTCCAGATAAGCTACAAGAATATGTAATAAAAAATAGAAGGTTCCATTTAAAAAATTGAGGGTGACCTTCACGTGACCTTCAAGTAACTATTTAAGATCAAATTAATGACCCTATCTTATGTCTCCTTTAAAACCATATAACTTTTGTCTGAAACATTTTTTCGTATCGCATATTTTTCAAAATATTTGCCTGTTAAGATTAAAATGAATCACCCTGTATATCTTGTGAAGCATTGTATCCTCTCTGAAAATTCGCACTTCTCTAATGAGACTTTGTTAATTAGATTGAGAAACGAAAAGCGCCACACTGCGATATGTAAAGCATAACTCGATTAAAACTCTCAGACGAAAACATGAAATTTTCACGATTAATCGCGATAAACAGCCATTTAACAATCTGCAATAGAACCGTACGATTTCAGCAACAGATGCTGCCACGATTGTCTTCTGCTGTTCGTATGTAACAAACCTGTATAATTAATCTATGCACGCTATTTTGCGTTGTTACCCGAGTGCTACGAATGATCGTTATGATCCTAATGACGGCGCAATCACGCCTTATCGAACCGCAATAACGTTCGGGTATTATTCGTCGTTGGATTATACTACTGTAATCAAGTTCACCCTTGGCAGCAATTCAACGTATAATTGCTCCAAGTCAAAGCTCGTTATAAATCACAATAGAACCGCCGAAAATAATACCAATTCTCCGCTGCACATACAAATTCGAATATTGTAATCGCGATATTCACGATCGAAACATAAATACGCAAATGGAACTCGTAATATTTGTCACTGTGTAAATAACGCGTAAACCGGGAAATTAAATTCATCGGAAGCGTAGAGATATATTCGATGCATTTATGCCTTACGGCGGATTTAATCACATTATACCGTAATGTTGTTATATTACACTCTTGGGAGAGTTATACCTTGTGAAAAATGTCTCTCTTTAAATCCCAATATTTTTATACTTTTAAAATACACCCCACATACCTTGACACATTATTGTGATAATATGCAGTATACTGATGGTCAAGTATCGACTCCTTCTCTGTCGGTCTGCCATTTTTCCCTCGATGTCTCCTCTTCAAGTTCCAAAGATGATCTGTAAGAAAGAAAAAGAGGTCGGTCAGTCCCGCGACAGGAGAAATAATGATCAGTTTGTCAAACATTTTTTACGACATCCCTTGATTAGTTTTTTTCAGTCAAAACGAAATGAAGCAAGATGGATGGTTAAAAGTATAGGGTACGATTGTAAGTGATAAAACGTGTTTATCTTTAATGACATAGTCCGCTACGATCGTTACACGCCCGCTGTTGTCGACGAGCAAACAGATTGCGCGGGGTTATTAGTGGTCCTCGGTAAATAATCCTATTCTATCATTAAAGGCACGATATAAATCCGGCACAATGCACGAAGCGCGGAGAACGTATGCGCCCGCCAATCTGACGTAATGTATACGTGACCAAATGCATATTGCAATATGCCGATTGGTCGGAAACGCACACAGCAGCGAAGCATTAACGCATGGCTAAGTCGATGTGATACGAGGAATACGGTAATTAATGAGTGTCCAATGTTAATCAGACTTATATTTGAAATATGTGTCGAGGAGGAGACGCGATTCAAGTCCGCATTCAGCGTCGATACGCTTCGATAATTGTTATCAATGACGAGTCTCGAGTACGAGGCTCAAATCGGCTAAGGATGATTCGATGAATGAAACAAGCTAATTGCAATATTTATAATGCAAGCTGAGCAATACGTGGATACGTAGAATGCCATTGAAAATATGGATAAATGGGAACGCTGGGAGTAATAAAAATTCTATTTATTTAATTCGCATACGCCGATATCTACTCTTCATTTGATATATGCACTGACATATCCGAACGAGAGTGTATTCAACTTTAATATAAAATATTTATCTTTGTAATCTTGAATCAATGTAATGCAACACACGCATATTTCATATCTATCACTTCTTACATAACTGTGAATTTCTGCGTAATTTGGAAATTCAATTGGATTAATTTTTTATTAACTAGTGAACATTGTTAAGAATTCCCGCATTGCGCTTCTTTCTAAATTTTATTAATATTATTATTTTTTATACATTTTCTAAATCTTATTAATATTATTATTTTTTATACACTTTTTAATAGTGTTTAATTATAAATTATAAAGTGTAATATTTAAGAAAGAGAGAAGGTAAATATCTTTTGGATTTTTATATTTTTAGACTTGTGATAAATATTTTTACGTATTTCTCTATTATTTATATACTCCTTCATACATATGTATGTAGATATCTGTCGAGACAAGCTAGATATTTTCTAGATAAAGCTTGCAGTGGAACGAAAGTTTTTGCAGGCCATTATACGGATATTTAAAGTGCAAAGAGCCTTCTAATATTACGCGCGTAATGCGCAATTCATAATGTTATCACGAGTTTTACTGGATATATAACAAGGATTTCCATAACGATGCTATGTTGATACTAGAGTAAAACGGCCTGCGTCACCACAGCCCTGAGAATTTACTTCTACTATCGCGCTCGCTCCATAATTAGCAAACTCAGTTACGTAACACTGTTATATAACGTTCGCGTTCCTTTATCTATTTTTCTCGAAAACTTGCTCGTGACAGGCTCATGGAAAAATGCCGGGCACACATAGCTACGGGCAATTTTCGGTGTTGGTCGTTTATATTTATAGTAATATAAAACACAAAATAATCATTAATAATTAGACAATAATAAATACAATGTAAGAAGATTGTATAAACGTACACAGTAAAAAATTGTGCGTCCATATGTTAAAATTTTCTTGTGTTATCTCGTTTTGATTAGTACTTTAATATAAAATTAACATACAACATATATGTTATTATTTTTATAATGTTTTCATGTGTTACATTTATGTCAACTTTATAACTTGACACTTTATATATGTCTCTTAGAAATGGAATATTATTTGAGTATTTTTAACATAATCATTTTAAACAATCAACATGTCTCAAAATCAGTTTAACATTCTAAGAAAAGTTTAAGTAAATGTTGAAATAATCTTAAACTTTGACATACAAAATAATCAAATTTACTAAAATCAAATGTTTCTATTACAAATAATTTAAGTTAAAATAATTACTATTATATGTTAATGTCCTCAACATTTCTTACGAGTTATTGCAACCATTTTTTCATGTAATTTTTAATTAATTTGTATTATTTTTACATTACACTTAAAGTCACGATAACAAAAATAAATGTAAAATATTGTGTCAATTATTTAACATTTTAAGTTTGCCAATAAGTAACATACGACGAATGAGTTATTTTAACTTAAAATTTAGAGTGAACTTTCTGGGACACGTGAAAAATGTTATTTTATTTTTTATGATAACTATTAGATGTATGATAACTATTAGATGTAATATGGATTTGTTTCAAAATATACGAAAACGTATATAATTAAAATATTTGTTTTTAAAATTTTATTTGAGATCCACAATTTCGTATCTCTAATAAATATAAAATAATCGTAAAAGTTGATCTTAATTACTAGTTTGATATCCATCACAAAAAAATATGTAATGAAAAATTGCACTTGTTAATTGTTGACATCTTGATTATATGCAAATATGTAAGCGTGTCACGTAAGGAGTCACATAGTTCAGGTATCGTCGTGTTATGTCACGTCTATTCGGTGAAGACCGCAGTTAGTGCATGCTAAACTTTGAGGGCATACATAGCTATGTTTACGCTCGAGAAACGAGCATCCGAGAGACTGAACGACGAATAGTCATGAGATGCATACCAAAGTAGAAACAAAATTTTGACATTAATCCTTTAAGCGGTAATTTCTTTTTCAGCGAAAGCTCTTTCTCAAATAAAATCGAATCAAAATTCTAGTCAGTATAATATTTTCCATCGCATTTTGTAGACTTTTTATATTACTAATTATATAAAACAATATAAAACTTGAATTGATATTTGCTCTTAGTTTAGGAAATTCGTAACGTGACGTGTAAACATAGAATTAAATAAGCAAGTCAAATACGCCGCATACTCAATATTGCAAAACTCAATGGAGGAATATTAAAATCCTACATTTAAATAAATTATTATGCAGATGAAAAAGAACAATTGCATATTAAATTAAACCTTTTCAAATTCCATTATCGTCATTTCGAAATGTTGATACAACAACAAATACATTTGATTACATAAGCAAGCCTGGCTCTTAGTAAATTACTAATTAATACGACGTGATTCCTCCAACATTCTCTCGCACTCCACTTGACATTTCGCTTCCAGAAATCAATCCAATTACCAAGTGGTGTCATACGATTCGCAATTTTGCAACGGCGCCGTAACAATTATTATATCGCTACCGTTTACAATTACTGCAGTGCCAGTCGATCTCTTTTAAAACGGCGCGCCGATAGTTTAATCCAATCGGCCCGTTAGTAGCGTAAGCCGGGATTCGACGCGTCGCGTCGCGTCGCGGCCGCGACGCTCGAGATTTACGAGGCGATTTACAAATTGGCGGTTATTGTGCTCCGCTTCGGAACGAAACTGTCCCCTAAATCAAAACGTCTGCCGGCATTCATTAAACGTCAGGCAAATCCGGGAAATTGGCCGCTCGCGACGCTTCCGCCGTCACCGCGTCGTGCCACGACGTCGGTCGTTAAGCACTGCTCTCTCCTCCTTTGCCTGGACCCTCTGTCGTGACGCTTCCACCTCCGTTTCCGTTATACGCGCTCGTGCAATCCCGGCGTGCAACGACGCCGCTCCAAATTTGTCGGATTTGTCGTCGATAAGCGTAAATTGGATAAACCGGCTTGTTTTCCCGAAACAACGCGCAACCATGAGAAGTAAACACGCAATGTCGAAAACAGTTAAAGCTCGCGAGACGATAACGTCCACGCATGCCGATAAAATCAGCAGGCTATTTACTTAAATCACATCCCGTTTTAATCGCCGACCCTTTAGTTTTTCGCCCGAATTTCCGTTCCGACTAACAATCAAACTATTATGTCCCTGTAATACTTTGTACGATGGAAGTTAAGAGACATAAACTGATTTTACGATTCAGAAATTAAATCAAAATTAATGCATCGAATGCAGATAATAATGCTCTTACTTAATTATTGCGATTATTATAAATTTTCCTCCTTATATAAAGATATCTTAACCAATCAAGATAAATTTTATTATTTTGAATAATAATAAAAATAAAAATATTTGTTTTTAAAAGAATGAGAATAAAATTTGTATGTTGAAAAATTAAAAACAATTATTAAAATAATGAAAAAATGTTTCTAAAATATTTAATTTTGAATCCAATCCAATAAAATAATTAAATCCAAATTTTACCAAATCTTTATAATCATCCTCTTGCGATGTAAAAAATATTCTATCCGAAAATTTTATTATTATTGCAATTATTATAAATTTCCCCCGTTGTATAAAGATATCTTAACCAATCAAGATAAATTTTATTATTTTGAATAATAATAATAAATCACAAAGGCATAAAATTTTGTTTCTAAAAAAATGAGAATGAAATTTGTATGTTGAAAAATTAAAAACAATTATTAAAATAATGAAAAAATGTTTCTAAAATATTTAATTTTGAATCCAATCCAATAAAATAATTAAATCAAAATTTTACCAAATCTTTATAATCATCCTCTTGCGATGTAAAAATATTCTATCCAAAAAATTTAAAAATTTCGTTCAAACTAATCTTATATAAATACAAATTATTATAATTGAGATAATTAGAAAATTGTTGATATTTGTTTATTTATATTTTTGAACATTGATTTAATATTTAATATTAAAATATTATATCGATTTTTTTAAACTAATTTTCTCGAAAACATACATTGATACAATTAATTGAAAGTAAAATCGAGGTGCTATATGCTAATGATATTCACATAAATAACTTTTAATTGAAGTAATTAAGTTTCGATTATAATATATACGAGTAATACCGTTAATAATAATAACAACGAGCATCCGATGGTATCATAAATCATACTCTGGAGCTATACATTTATACTGTAAACACACGATAAAGAAAATACACACACAAATCAAAAATAAATTGTAATAACATATTATATAAAAGATATATTTTTGTAAAATTTATATAATAAGAAAAATGTCAAATATAAAAAATCAGAATATTTTATTACAATTTCTTTACCTTTCTCGACGCGAATATTAGGCCTTTAACACTTTAACATGGTTAAAGATTAATAACCTAACGAACATATATCACACACAGTAAACGTAAAAGCTGCCGAAAATATCGACACAATTGTCGTCATAAGTGGAGAAACAGCTCCGGTCGTAGTGAACCCGCAACGTTCAATACAGAACATCTTTATTTTCTTTACGACGGGCATTACTTTTATTATCCGCCGTCATAAAAGCACGGGTGAGAAAAACAGCTGGGGCAAAAAAAAACGTTACAACGACTTCTTGCTATACGATAGCCAATGTCCAACTTGATCCATACTCGTCTACCCAAGCGTCTTTTTTGTCCACTTGGCGATTAGCGACAACGACGTAATCCAAGAAAAACAAAATGGACGGGATATCAAACTTTAATTTGCTATTTTGTCCTAATAATAAAATAACAGCTTTTCTTATAAATACAGAAAGATGATGTACACTTTTCCAACTCATTAGAAATTTTCAACATCATTTTCAAGTCTTTTAAACATTAGAATTGTACGTTATCTAACAATTACCAAACGTTAATGTTTTAGAAAAAGATTGTGTCCAGTTGTCAATTTATATTAAGTAGAATCGATTCTAAATTCGTCCCAGAATATAAATTTATCCTATATATAGATAGATAAATAATTATTACTCGATAAAGTTTGGTTTCCGGTGATTTTTCAGACAAACAAAAAGCTGTCAAAACTCTTATACGTCCATATTGTATCATCGATATTTTTGTTTACCCAATAACAAATAAAGAGTGCGGTATCGAATCGATTGAAAGTTTGCGAGGTGAGAAAAGTCTGGTCGTACGATGAACGTTTGTCGAGGACCGGCCAGCAATAAACGCTGTTGCAGAAAATAAACCCTCAAATAAAGTTAGAAAAATGCCATCACTCATACGATAAATTTCGTTATTTTCGCACGATTTAAGTATGATATAATATATGAGATGTGGTAGATAATATCAATCGATAAATAAAATTTTGCACAATTTTGATAAGAACAATTTTGAATTAAAATATGTCGCATTAATTTGTCACATAAAGCCATTATTTCTAAAAGAATACAATCTATAGTGATCTATACACATATTTCTTTTCTCAATTTAAAATTAAAAATATTTAATAAAATAAGATTTTATTTATTTTACTTACATTAAACATTTTTACGCGAGTATATTTAAAACGGTACATTGAAATATTAATTAAATTTTCTTAGAGCTTGACAGACCCTATAAGGTATATACAGTATCGGGCATAAAACTCGACGTTATACGTCATAAGCTCTTGCCGAGGAATTTAGAATTAATTATAGTAGCTCGAATTTTAACGGTATCGAATATTGATGCATCCAGAAAAGCCTGAAGAAGTGTGTCACTGATATAATTTATTATAATAATTAAATTCTCCGTTACAGGCAGAAAATATATAATTGCGTTTGTCCTTGATATTAATATCTCGCTACGATTCCATTCCGCAGTCTCCCTCGTAGAAAATTTCAAAATAAATCGCAAACATATCGCGCAAAATGCGACAAAATACTGCGTAATTACATTCCAGAAGTGAACGGGTTGAAAAGCAACTGGACGTGTTTCATGTCGCGGATAATGGCTGACATGCGATTCAAATCACGCTCTAACGCGTGTAACCACGCATAATTATCATTATGTCGCGTGAAAAAAATACATTTAAGATTAAGATTATTTTCTGTGTTATTTTATCATTTTTATATTTTTCTTTAAAAGAGTTTATTGTTGGTTATTATCAATATTTAAGATTAAAAAATCAGAAGATAAGAGAGATGAGAGAGAGAGAGATATCACAATTAAAAAGATTTTTTTTAAATCATTTATTTACAATTTCTTTTTATAAACGTAAGTCTTTGTAAGCGCAAGTCTTTATTTACACAATGTTACATTTATCGGGATGCAACATTGTTAATTTCCATTAAGAAACATCTGGCTTCACCGCGGGATTGTATCTAACATCTTCTTCTCTACTTTCCTACAAAAATGATTGGTAACTCAGTCCTGCCTCGAACAATGTTCGCGGGGACAATCGCAGCTCTCAGCTCATTTATCTATTATTAAAAGTTTTTAACTACCGGCGTCGAGCGGCGGCAACAGACCGCGTTAAGACGGCGAGGGCGAGAAAGGCAGAAAAACGATAAGAAAAGCAGGGGGGAGGTGAAAAAAATTAAAGAAGAAGATGAAATTCTTTTGCGGGAGTTTCTTCGGTACACAGCGAACGACCGTAAGAATGAGCTCATTCAGATCAGCATTTCTTAACGAGGAAAGTTGCGATTGCTAACGGGGTTTGTGTACCACCGCGACAAACAGAATCTTGAGATTACAAAAACTCGACGATCGCAGGTGCGTTTTTTATACAAGTCAGATGAATAGCACTGCATTATTCGTGACAATTTCAAGGTCGAAGAACGCGAAACTGCGACGATACACAGTAAAAAATTGTGCGTCCATATGTTAAAATTTTCTTGCGTTACCACGTTTTGATTAGTACTTTAATGTAAAATTAACATACAACCTATATGTTATTATTTTTATAATGTTTTCATGTGTTACATTTATGTCAACTTTATAACTTGACACTTTGTATATGTCTCTTAGAAATGGAATATTATTTTGAGTATTTTTAACATAATCATTTTAAACAATCAACATGTCTCAAAGTTAGTTTAACATTCTAAGAAAAGTTTAAGTGAATCTTGAAATAATCTTGAACTTTGACATACAAAAATAATCAAATTTACTAAAATCAAATGTTTCTATTACAAATAATTTAAGTTGAAATAATTACAATTATATGTTAATGTCCTCAACATTTCTTACGAGTTATTGCAACTATTTTTTCATGTAATTTTTAATTAATTTGTATGTTACTTTTACATTACACTTAAAATCACGATAACAAAAATAAATATAAAGTATTGTGTCAATTATTTAACATTTTTAGTTTGTCAATAAGTAACGTACGACGAATGAGTTGTTTTAATTTAAAATTTAGAGGACTTTCTGGGACATGTGAAAAATGTTATAATTAACATTTTATTTTTTACTGTGTACGTATCAATGACAGCGCGCGCTTATGTTGGAGCAACATTTCTTCGGCTTGCGATTATTTGTCCGTACAGCGAGGAAATGTGTAAATATCATTTATGCACGGTAAAAATTATGATAACAAGCGTACTCTGATAAAAAACTAAAAAAAGTGTGTATTTATTTTGGAACGGTCTTCCCTTATGCTTACGATCAATCTCTGCTACAAAATATGCGCATCATTTACACGGTCCCCGATGCGAGCAATAAAGAATACGCATTTTTTTATAAAACGAAAGAAATATATGAATATATTATTCGATCGACAATACATATATCTTTGTAACTGTAAGAGCTCTTCGACTTAAGTATACTCGGGGGAATCGTTTGAAGTCATCGACGAGGAATTAGAGAACTATCAAGAGGAAAAGAGAAAAACAAAAAATGGAGTGAAAAGATTGGCAATGATAGGTAAACATTCACAAAGCTGAAGGATGTTGGACGAAAATCTGTCGGAATCGATATATTTGATTTCAATATTCGAGCCTCGATATAATCTGTTTCTAATAATATCTCATAGAAACGATGTATTTTGTAATGAAATCATAATAATAATTTTCTAAATAAATAATAAAACTTAGTAAATACATAAATAGCACTATAAATGTATAATAAATTATACTACAAATATATAACAGGTACATATAAATTTTATTAATATATTATCGAGGCGAGAGTAAAAATATCGTGCATTATTTATACGTGACATTTCTAAACCAAACACGCAAATGTCAGCGATAAACAAAACCGGAAGGTAATAATCGAGCGAGTGGAACGGAATTCAAGCAACGACAATAATGTGCCATAACGCTCGGCTAGATTTAATAAATAGGCACTTTCGAATTACACGATCGGATTGGTCTATAACTCTTTTCCCGGTCGCGGCTCCGAATCGCCGAGATACGTTATACACCCCCGCACAACCCCCACGAACGAGAGATAATACGTACTTTTTCACGAGAGTCCGTGGATTTCCCGGGACATATCGTCGATGATCTTCGCACCACCTCCGACCGAGCCGCAACTATCGATGAGTCGACGGTGCTACCAGCGCGATGCGTCCGGATGTCCATGAAACATTTGTCTCACTGCACTTTCGCGACGGTCCTCGGTCGTCGAATTACAAAATCGCGCAGAAAATCACCGTTGTTTCCACCGTGTCGGAATGGATTGCCGCTGAAGCACTCGTGCGTTTATTTTGCCCTCTGGTATTTTTCAATTATACTTGACGACGGGTTTTTCGGACAGAATGAGTTATTAGCACCAATTGCATTGACCGCGTATTTTTTTTTTTTTTTTGTAGATACTCGATGAAAACGGCTTAATACACGTTCATTCACTTCATCCGAGAGATCTGTACTTGCATTTTTTAAGAGAATTTAAAAGCGGTTTTTAAAATTTACATTTCCTCAAATCTCTCCCGTCAGATCTGACTTATAAATAGACGAACAAGGATTAAATTCTCTTCTATTTGTAAGTCAAGTTGTTCTCGAGAGAAAAGGAAAGGATATTAAATCAGGTGCTTTTAATCTAATCGGAAATACATCATGAAAAAATTCGCGCGGCATATGATGGAGCTCTGTCTGCAATCATTTTAAAATTTTGATACATCACTCTTACGAAAAATAATTTGATCACTCTTATGAAAAAAAATTGTCTAGCATACTTCATATTTTTTGAATATTTCCATCGTAGAAAATATTAAAATTTTCTCCAGGTAAGTAGAAGATATCGCGATTTCTACTCTTTATATCAAAGATTTATCGGCGTAATCGTGCGTACGGTATACGTCGCTGACAATACGATTATTCGCGGCTTCTGATCGACGATGTACGATCGATTCGGAAATATTATATTTCCGGGACAGGCGGTCGCCGAGCAAACGATCGTCAATGTACGTCATAAATCTATCGAACGATATGCACGCCATCAGACAGAGATTTCGTACGAATTCATGCTCGAGCCGAACGATGTCGAGACGTTAATCAATTGCGAAAGAGAGAAGGCGTATTTCTCAGAAAAATTACGCGTTTTTATAGAGCCTTGTTATCGCGAAAACACAACAGCTTAAAATTTGTCTGTCATTTTTCCATCTTGCATAAAAAAATCAAACGATCGTGAAATCGACCGAATCAAACGTTTATCGAATTGTTGAAATCGTTCATTAATCGTTGAAATTACCAGAGATTGAATAGATTATTTTGAAAATATAAATCTGGAAATTATTCAAGTAGAAACAAAGATTGTTTTTTATTTTTCCTCTAGAATATAAGTATTATTTTTTAAAAATATATTCACGTAACAACATCGTATCGTTAGATAAACTCATTTGACAGATGATAGATTTTAATAACGCGTATTGTATAACAAGTATATTAAATTCTTCAAATAACAGACTTATGTTATTTTCAAAACAAACGGTTCAATTTTCCTGCTGCTTCGTGCATGAAAAAACATTGGAAAAGATTAACAAACATGCAATTTTCCGGATAAATATCAATCATCGCAAAAGAACAACAACACGAAAAATCTCAATAGCAGCAGAGAATAGTAGCTACAATATCACTAATATGACATTAGCATGTCGTGAATCGCAAACGCGACGATCAAGGATATATAAATCCATAGCGTCGAACATCTGTGGGGAAAACTTGGGAATCACGTGACCCGTCAACCCCTTCGTCAGGGCTTCAAAGTCCTCCAATCTTGCTCGTACATAGCGCCCATAGGCGCGTAACACGAGAACGTACCCGGATCAGTGAACCGAACTTCTCTCGAGACGACGACGATCGGAGAACAAGAAGCGAAAGAAAAACTCGGTTTCCGTGCAACTTGTCCCGAGCGATCACGCGCGAACTTGGATGGAAGCCCTTTGTGTCGGATCCTCCTCGATCTCGCGCGAGGGAAATCGAAAACCGCGCACCTGCGAAACTATGTGGATACGAGGAACAGAACTTGATCTCGATGCACCCACTCGACTGCCGAAAGTTCGCCGAGCCGAGTTCGCTTGGCGGTTTGGTCGGTACAAAGGACGCGTCCAAGGACAACGTGGACCAACCCCCGACACGACACAGCCGCGACACACCGGACTTTAGCACGACGGCATCCCGAAAGCCCCTTCGACCACGTCGCTGCTGAATGCTGGCTGATGGTGCTGGCTGGTGGTGCCGGTGCTACTGCTCGGCACCGCGTATATACTGCACGATGAACACGGACACGCGCGCTCGACCCCTGCGCGAGCGCAATGCCGCCGACGATTCCGGCAGTAGGGGGTTGTTTGATGCCTGCCTCCTTCGGAAGATACTTTTACCGGTGACTCGACGTCTCGTCTATGCGCGCCAAGGCGCGTGACAATTGCTGCCGGCTTATCTTGTAACCGTTGTCAGACTTGATGCAATTGTGCCAAAGAAAGAGACAGAGAGACAGAGAGAGAGAGAGAGAGAGAGAGAGAGAGAGAGATTTGTATATATTTATATTTATATTTGACTATAAAGAATACACTGGGGATATTATATTCGAAAAAAATCGCAGCTTGATAAAATTGCAATATTTAGAAATTATATTATTACGCTTAAAATGTCTTTTATTTTATTTATTTATTTGTATCTCCTAAACAATAGTAGTCCTAAGTATTCTAAAGAAGATAGAAGAAAAGAAGGAAAAATATGTCATAGTTAATTAAGTAACTTACAAGGGAACCTCGCGAGTCCGGAAATTCTGATTTTAATAAAATTTTACACATATGTAGAAAGAATAAATTTGGAGATTTATAGGTGAATTTAGAAATTTTCAGTTGTTGTCCAAAAACGATTTTAAGAAATGAAACCATCTCTCGATATATTTCAAAAAATTGAAGTTTGAAATATCGACAGATTTCAAAAATTTGAAATATCGATATATCTCAAAAAATTTGAAATATCGAAAAATGTTTTATACCAAAGTTTCATGATTTCTATTTAACCATATTAATAAAATTTTGGACAAATAATTTTTTTCACAAATTTTTTCAAAAATTATTTTTGATTGTTTTAACCATGAAATTTTTGTATAAAACATTTTTCGATATCTTAAATAATTTTCGAGATATCGAGAAAAACAAAAAATCACTACATATGAGGGATACTTTTGTTCTTTAAAATCGCTTTTGGGCAGCAACTGAAAATGTCTAAATTCATTCATTTACCCTCCCCCTACATGTGTAAAAAGTTTTATCAACATCAGAATTTGCGAGCTCACAAGATTCCTTTGTTAGCTTTAATATTTAAAAAAAGCAAGAATTTTATAATCATTTGTCCACCATTATTAATCTCCTATACATATATCTATTTGTATATCCTAAGTAATATAATATAAGTGTTCCAAACAGGAAATTTGTCAAGTAACAATTGAAAATCAATGTGAAAAATATAAATAAAATAACATAATCATAATCAATTGATAGCTAAAAAAAGGAAAATATAAATCTCTCAAATCTTGAATATCTAAGCGATAAAGAATGCGTTTTATGATTATTTTCTTAAATATTAAAATTGTTTTAATACATCACTTGTACTATAATACAAAATTATTTTTGCAAAACCAAAGAGAAATCAAGCAAAAATTGACGATTAATAGAAATTCAGTGAAAAACAAATAGTTTAGTTATCGATATAATCGTATTATGTCGATATATATTATAGTCAATTAGAGTTTTAATAAAAAATCAATGATCTCTAACTAAATGTCTCGAATTTCTGCTACATATAATATATCAAAAAATTCTCAACGATATTTAATAACATGCATACGCAAAAGAGAAATAAAAAATCAATCTTTCATTAAACATTTTAATTTTAAATTATGCATGAAGGAGAGAGAGAGAGAGGTAAAAATATTTCATGGTTAATTAAATGATTTAATGATCATTTAAAAAGCGAAGATTTCACAATCATATACGTTATTAATTTCTTACGTGTCTACTTTTTTAACAGTGGCAACCTTTTTAATCTCGGTTACGAAAAAGATTCGATGAAGAATGTGACAAGAATAAGTCCTTCAGAATATTAATCTTAATTCAAAAATTCTTATTTTATCTCATATATGTACATATCAGTGAATAATCAGTCAAGTCGTTGATTATTATCACAGTTGTGAGATAAATGCGATAAATTTATCTAATAAAAAGATAATGAAACCTTTCATTTCAAAATTCTATCAAAAGTGAAAACAGAATTGTATAAAAATATCTGTGTTATCAAACACATTATTCGTATAAATTAAAAAGGACACATATGTTCCTGCTGTCAGACTCCAAAAATATCATCCTCCGACTTCAGAAAACTTATCATCCCCTAGTAACTCATCATTTTCCCGTGGGCGTTAAATAAATGAGGATACGAAAAGCGAAGGTGAAGCCGCTCAAGGCAAAAGCACCATGACGATGAGTATCGGCAAAGAACAGCGGGGAAGAATTTCGAGAAACGGAAACATCTGAGACGAGAGAGAGAGAGAGAGCTAGTAACGGCAAGTTGTTCGCCGCGTTGAAAACCAACGAGATCAAACGCATTCACGCAGCCCGGATTCGTTTGACGTCCACCGTCTGGAAAACGGGGGTGGCTGCCGCGGAATCCGCGTCTTGACGTCCCCTCGGTTCGATGCCGGGTTGCTGCAATATCTTTCCCGAGCACGTAACCGAACATACGGGATAACGGAGGCTGTGTAACATTGTTGAACGCACGCTCAGTTTACGCGCATCCATGTCGATACCCATCCTCCCCCATCCCGGATCGAGCGTTAGTCAGTCGTGAGGAATTCTTTGATACTTACCTACCTACCTACCTCCCGGGGAAACATTTCACCAGCCATCGTTCGCGAGATTCCTCGAGTTACCTACCTCCGGGACTTTATATGTGTGTGTTATACTAGGTATAACTAGCGCGCTAAAACGTGCGTTCATCGCATCCGAGGGTCTTTACCCTCGGTAAGTAGATCCATGATAAACACACGTATTTATCACAATCCGACTATAACAATGGGACTGGAATTACTGTTATTTGTGAAATGAAAGAAAAGTAAAGTAACATAAATAATTACTTGTATTACTTCTCAATCGGAGCAATTTTATCGCCATGAAACCATAAAATGAGACTCGATATTTACAAGAAACCAAATTAATAAAAAAATTCGAGATTATTTATCTCCCTAAAAGTCGAGTCAAATAATAAAAATTGAATGATGATAAATTTTTATTTGCAAACTCGTATGAATATTAATTATGTTTTCAATAATTATTATGTTTTCAATCGTCTGGCAACATGTTGAACGCGTAGATTAGCTCGAAACGTTTCCTGAATGCGCAATTCCGGTCGGAAGAGATATATTGTACGTAAGAAGGAACGGAATTACGTGTAAATTCCAAGGAGCAACGATTATCGTCCAGGGTTGAAAGCGAGTCGCGATCGAAGACGATTGTCGCCGGCAGCTCTGACTTCTCGTATACGAAATGTGCGGGTCTTTCACGACGGTCAGTGGCACTCTATTTACTCGGGATTCCCCTCAACGGCGCTATCCTAGGGAAAAGGAATTTGTGTCGTACCCGCAGAATGACTCGACACGTAGCGACCGTTCCGTATACGATGGTGGATTTATTCGCCGCACACAAGGGATCTTCTTCTTCGCGCGAAAAGTTTAGGTGAACGCACGCAATAAAGCGGATCTACCCACAAATTGAACCTAAATTCGGCAAAATGTTTCTTTCCCCTCCTTCTCTCTCTCACGGTTATGAATATAAGAATTTAAGTTTATAGATGTTTTGTTTTTTCACATTTGTAAAATTTATTTTTGGTCCCCGCTCATTTTTAATTTTTTTATGTCATTTATTGTATTTTATTTTGTATTTTTATTTTGTTATTTTTATTTTTGTTATTTTTAATTAATTATATTTGTTCTAATTAATTATATTTTATTATTATTATTATTTAACTTGTTTTAATTAATTATATTTTTAATTAATTATTTTGTATATTATTTTGTTATTTTTATTTTTATTTTCGTTATTGTTAATTAATTATATTTGTTCTAATTAATTATATCTTATTATTATTATTTAATTTGTTTTAATTAATTATATGTTTAATTAATTATTTTGTATATTATTTTGTTATTTTTATTTTTATTTTCGTTATTTTTAATTAATTATATTTGTTCAAGTGTGAATATCGCGTAACATCATTCTTTTGACGGATAGTGTCGCGTAGAATTTTAAATACTATTTTTATACCTCTTATTCGACCGAAATAAGAAGTTGGAACAGAGAAGGTACGCGTCTAATTGTAAAAATATTTGGACATCGGAGCGAATTACGAAGAAGTGACGATCTCCCTTTGATCGACGGTTTCGCGAGCGAAACGGATTCTATCTCGTCAAATAATACCGTCCGATGTTGTTAAATCTGCTCGACTTTATCGGGCGGTAAATTCCCCAGCGTGACGGATTTCTTAAAATATTTTCAATATCGTCGGAGCGCGCATAATGCCGCCTCTCAAGCGCCTCCAGGACACCCCGTCACGTAAAGTTGAATTTTCCGAGGATCGACACCCCGGCGATCGAGTCGGCTCGCTCGCTCCCACGGACTCTCGATAATGTATCTATCTCGCGTCAAAACGGTTCCCGCGAGACCTTCGAGCGACGATGCCTTTGTATACAGATACCGCGTGACAAATTGAAAGTGTAGTCGCACTTAGCCCGATATATTCCAGCGACGAAAGTTCCGAGCGTTGAGAATATTCGCGAGAAAATTCGCAACTTTAATTGAAAGATGGGGGTTCTACTCGCGCCCCGGTGGATGCGCGAAAAGGAAAACGCGAGGGCTTCTTTTTTCCAAACTGCGTTTCAACTCTTTAAAAGGAGTTAACTATTCATCCGGAATAATACGATAACTTCGCTTAAGGAGAAGCTAACGCGAACTTCGCTTCCCTCAGGCGGAGAAAAAGCGCGATCCCTAAGACTCCAAGTGCGAAGGGATTGTATTTAGAGACGACGACCGAAATGACAAATGAATTTCTGCCCTTTGCAGCGGCTCGCTCTCTCGCAAGACCTTAAAACGGTGGTGAATTCGGTTGCTGGCCTAACTGATTGCAATTATTTCCTTACAAAGCAAATTGCCTGTCACGAAATTGTGTTAGTGGAACTTACTACGTTGAATCGCATCAGGTATGCTGGGAACACTTCGAGACGCCTCTCTCGAAATGCCACGTGCACACCTGTCTCTCTGTCTATGCTCGCAATGCTAGGTAATACCAATTTGTGACACGTAATCCTTGGCTGCTGTGCGTATCGCCTGCATATATACACGCGTACAGGCATAAACACTTGTGTAAACACGCACACATGCACGCGGACGGAAGATAGAAAAGCGGAAAGCGTGCCTTTGTGTAGATATGTTACGTGGACGACTGTGCACGTTCATGTGTGAAACGAAGCTTTCAATTTGAGCCGGCAAAGCACACAGACCCTCGTAACGAACACGAGACGAGACTTCGTCACGGGTCGCAATTAAATCCCGAAAGTACGCTCTATCCCTAGAATGCACGTACGCGTATGCGAACCGAGGACAATTGCAGATAAGATGGCAAGAAACGAATATGCATACGCGAAAACTGCGAAAGCAGCGACTCGATTCTTTCCTAAACAAATTGTCAAGTTTCTGTTACTTGAAACTTTCAACCGAGGATTAAGCGATTTTAAATTATCGATTTTAAATTATTATGCAAATATAACTTTAAAAAATCAACAAGAAGGTTGTTTTCTTTGCGGTGAGAATCTCTTAAAAAAACACGAATAATTTTCACGGTGTGATAAATGATTCAGACAAATAGCTTCAATTATCGTCGAAATATTAATTGTGCAAAATTAAAATTAACAGTCAGGTTTGATATAAATTTTTTCAAGCTTTTAATTCTACAAATTAAATCGAGTTTATTTTATAAAAATTTATTCTACATGTATGACCTTTCTCTCTCTCTTTCTTCCGCCTCTTCGTGAGATAAATCTATCTGTTTATCATTTTGATTTAGGAACAAACCACAAATGCAGCGTATTCCGTTATTTTATGCGCAATCGCATACGCAAATATATGATCTTTCCTTTCTGATGTCGGTAAACGTAAATTTAATTCGAAATTTAACACTTTTAATGAACATGAATCGTATATTATGACTCGTTTTTCGCTAATACTCGATACCCACATTCACCGTGGTTATAAAATCTCTTCATAAAATGAATTATCATTACCCAGAGATCCATTTTCTCCGGTTATAGGCTTCCATTTTCTTTGCTCCGCAGGCGCATATTCAATTCTCTATTCCTCATCACATTTACACGTACTTCTGCATTCATCCAATCATGATGGGATTTTAGGAAGACTATCTGTCGAGTAGCATATTTAAATACTTATGAGAATTTAAAGGGTACCAGAATTGATAAGAATGTTAGTTTTAGTTGTTTGAAATGATATATATTTTATATATCATATGATTTTTTATGGTTTTTTATGGTTTTTTATGATTTTTTATGGTTTTTTTATCTTTACACGTATAAAATTATTTTATTATTAATTCAGCTATTAATGTAAATTAATTAAGGGGGGAAGACCCTCCAGACAACAGGTTTTTCAATAATTTTTTACAAAAAACTGAGAGTATTTATTACATTGAATGAAATTACATATTGACATTGATGTTCAAATGTATACACACAAATTTTTTTATAAGAAAAAAAAACAAAATGGCGGCGCTACAGCTGCTCAAACTTGGCTCCTTCAATTTGCGCTGTGGAATGCCCAGCCCCTTGTAGTCAACTGAAATCAACCAATCAAAAGTTTTTCATTAAAATAAGTTATTTCGCTTTGTATGTACCTATTTTTAACAAAAAAAAAAAATGAAAATTTGAACACAAAAAGAAAAAAATTAAATTGTTAAAAACAATATTTTTAGTAATAATTATTACTAAAAATATTGTTTTTAACAATTTGTTTATAAAAAAAAAGTGTAATTTTTTTCTTTTTGTGTTCAAATTTTCATTTTTTTTTTCGTTAAAAATAGGTACATACAAAGCGAAATAACTTATTTTAATGAAAAACTTTTGATTGGTTGATTTCAGTTGACTACAAGGGGCTGGGCATTCCACAGCGCAAATTGAAGAAGCCAAGTTTGAGCAGCTGTAGCGCCGCCATTTTGTTTTTTTTTCTTATAAAAAAATTTGTGTGTATACATTTGAACATCAATGTCAATATGTAATTTCATTCAATGTAATAAATACTCTCAGTTTTTTGTAAAAAATTATTGAAAAACCTGTTGTCTGGAGGGTCTTCCCCCCTTAAGAAACATAAGAAGCAAAATACTAGTTAAAATTAAATTATTTTATTAATAAAAAATTGTTTTCTTTGCAGTAAGAATTTCTTGCAAAATTATGGCAAATTATTGTTTTTTTTGTAAAATTATTTGTGACAAATTATTAAGAAAAATAATTTCATTTATTACTTAAAATATAAAATTGAAATGTTTATCTACAAAATAAGATAGCTACAAGATATGGAAGCCATTAAATCTTTCTGGTTTAATATAAATTTTTGAAACGTTTAACTTTCTACCGAGAAAATTAATAAAATAAACATATATATATTTAAAGTGAAAATTACATTGTAGACAAATATTAATTTAATTCAATCAAACTATTATAATTATTAACTTTGAAAAATTTATAAATGCACTGCTTACCGAGCGAATATTAAAAGCTTCGCACTTAAATAATCGATATCCGACATCATTAATGTAATAAATTTTATCTCGTGGAAACTCCTACTTTAATAAACAGAAGGTGCGTTTTGCTTGAAAGGTTCCTGAATAATTCAAACTTGACAGCAACGACATTTTTCTCAAAAGCGTTGTACGCCATTAGACCTAAGGATGTTAACAACTATCGTCGCGATTACCATGTATTCCAAGAAAGTATTTACGTCGTCTACATGAATGTACTCGCGACTGCCCTATAAGGAATATTAGCGCCATTTCACGATGGCATTAATAATTGAGAACCATTTTAACGTCGAGTTAACACAGGGCACAATTATGATTTTCGTCTTGACTTCATCCCCTCCCCTCGCCAGAAGTTCATCTCAAACTTCCTCCCTGCACTTTCCCGGTATAACTGCTACATACTCTCCCCGTGAAGCTTATCCTCTACAATGCATCTTTCATAAGCAGAGCCATTGATGTGCTAGTGCTGAATGCGTAGCTTGCGTACATCAGCATTGATAAAAGCGCATAATAATTGCACAGCATTATCCTTTCTATTGCACACAAGTCTACAAGACTTCTCTAACTTTGAGAACAGTGTGTTAAATGTATATGAAGAAAGAAAATCCACTCATATTATTAATAATTTACAAGAAAATTAAATAGTTTATACAATATATTTTTTATTTCGATTTATGCATATATGAAATTATGAAATTTGTTAATTGCATCATTTGCGTATTATCCTTCAATGATTATAAACAGATAAATTGGAACATGTGTGATGAGAAAGTTAAAAAGGCAGAAAACATTTCAATTTTCCATTCGATGTACGATGCTTTTACGCTATTAATTACATCTTTATTTCATACAAGAGTAAAGAAATAAAAATTCTGTGAAAATACTACTTTAACGTCAGCATCGATAAAGGAGCAGTAATATAATTATTGCTGAATCAACAATAATAATGAGCGTAAAAGAAAAACAAAGCAAAGACAGGATTCGTTAAAATGCAAATTACATAACATGTAAAGCGAGTTCAAAAACAATCTATGCGTATTATATTCTCGTCGTCGCTAGCAATTAACACTTTGACTCCCTCGCGACATTATTATATAAAATCAGTAACGTTGCAAATGAATACTTGGCTATAAAGCATAACGCGCTGCTGCAAAAAGAACCGCGCGAAACGATTTCGCAACCTGTTCGCAGGCTGCATCCACCGGAAGACGCGAGTCGAGAATATTTGGACCGTCGAGGCGGCATCGATGGACCGACCTAAGCCACATCCGACTGGACAATAATTCCCCGATGAAATAATTAGCTGATATGATCTGGAGAGATAGGCTGTCCCGCCAAGACAAAAGAATGTTAAGCGTTCCATTACGCGCGGGCTCTCCTCTGTTTAAACCATTATTTTTTATATCACCTCGTAAATCGTATCTTCAGCGTAGAAATTTCTTAAGAAGCATATCCCGTCCCGTGGATGAACGCGGTAAGATCGGACCGGGGACATTAAGTGATACCTATGCTCGGCGCTTTCTTATCTATCAATTATCATTTATAGTTCTGTATAAGTTTAAAACGTTTTACGCGCGTTTTACATTAAAAATATTAAAGAAATTTGATGGAGATACAAGCAACGTTAAATCAAGAATCGTCCAGGTCTCGAGATACGTGCATATATAATATTATATAATTTCTCTCAATTATATATACAAAGTAAAAAATAAAATGTTAATTATAACATTTTTCACATGTCCCAGAAAGTCCTCTAAATTTTAAGTTAAAATAACTCATTCGTCGTGTTACTTATTGACAAACTAAAAATGTTAAATAATTGACACAATACTTTACATTTATTTTTGTTATCGTGACTTTAAGTGTAATATAAAAATAACATACAAATTAATTAAAAATTACATGAAAAAATAGTTGCAATAACTCGTAAGAAATGTTGAAGACATTAACATATAATAGTAATTATTTTAACTTAAACTATTTGTAATAGAAACATTTGATTTTAGTAAATTTGATTATTTTTGTATGTCAAAGTTCAAGATTATTTCAAGATTCACTTAAACTTTTCTTAGAATGTTAAACTGACTTTGAGACATGTTGATTGTTTAAAATAATTATGTTAAAAATACTCAAAATAATATTCATTTCTAAGAGACATATACAAAGTGTTAAGTTATGAAGGTGACACAAATGTAACACATGAAAACGTTATAGAAATAATAACACATAGGTTGTATGTTAATTTTTGAATTATTAATCAAAACGTGGTGACGCAAGAAAATTTAAATATATGAACGCACAATTTTTTACTGTATATCCTTCTGTTTGTACAAAATAAATTTAAAACATATTTATTGCGGTTGTAATGTCGCATAATTTTTGAATATTTTACACTTTTTTCGTAAAAAAAAAAAAGAAATACTTATTTTTCATTTTCTACCTGAAATTTTTGTCTCTTACAACTGCAGAATTTCTTTACAAGACAGATCTATTGCAGCGGTCGTGATTCCGATATAGACAGTTTAAGCTAATAACGCGAATTAAGATTCAACGTACATGCCTCCGAAGTGAAGCACGATCATATACTCTAACACGAG
This sequence comes from Camponotus vicinus, assembly GCF_025532165.1. Taxonomy (NCBI): domain Eukaryota; kingdom Metazoa; phylum Arthropoda; class Insecta; order Hymenoptera; family Formicidae; genus Camponotus; species Camponotus vicinus. The sequence continues at coordinate 1,139,172 of NW_028141947.1, forward strand.
CCACCCAACCACGTTGAAACCTGACGCCCCTACTAAAATCCGTGGCTAATTTCAAACGATCCCCTTACCTTATACCCGCGCGTCTGTTCGCTACTATGGTGGTCATCTAAAATTTCAGAAGTCCCACAACGCGGAAACGTGGATTAGGAACGCTCCCCACAAAGCTGCATATAAATGCGAAAATCCAAAAAGACAGAGATTGTCAGTCATTTTACAAAAACAAAGCAAATTTTATAAAAACAAACCGATAGCATATCTCTGAAAATACATATAATAAAAATATATGTATATTATTCTAGAAAAAATATCGAAAATACGTAAAATAAAAATAGAGTGTGCACAAGAAAGATAGTTTTGTTTTTTCACAAAAATTTATATATCACTTTTAATGATTTTTTAAATTATTTTTTATTAGATTATTAGATTCATAAAAATATTTCATATGTTTACTTCCGCAAATTCCAATTAATTTTGAATTTGGCCGACACTCGAGGCGGTGCTAAATTTATCGAAATTGTGTGATTCAATTCGCGCAGTCAGTAGCTAGAAAGTTATCTTGGGATCCATTCATGTGTCATAAAGTTGAAACGCATTAAAGAGACAATGTCACAAGAAATTGGGAAAATATCAGAAACGCGAGATAGAAATCGACGGAACAAAATGTTTAAGAGAACTCTAAAGCTGTGTTTCGATGCTGTTCGAAAACGTAACGAGTTTTACGCATCGCTATGATCGTGAGCAATATCGCCTAATAGGGAGAGCCAATAACAGGCTAGAATGTTAACGACGGTATAGAAGCAACGTTCGTTAATTATTTACAAGTTTACCGATGCATCGAGTGCAGTGCAGCGTGAGGTAAAATTGACACGGCACCAGGTATATAATTAGCAAATATCTAGCACAGGCCAATTTCTTCGTTACGAAACAATGTTTTATCGATCCAGGAAGCGGATGTCATAAAAAGCCGCATGCGCTAAAAAAAGCAAATTCTAAAGACTAGCTGACCGAGTTCGAATAATAATTTTCATCATACGCTTTATGAAAATCGCATTTCAATTTCATTCTTTAATTATTAACTTTTATAAATTACATAATTTTGCATAATTATGACATTAATATTTCAATAAATATTTAAGTAAACGATGTACAAAAATATTGACCTTTATATTATTTTTTATAAAATACAGTAATATAAAATAATATAAAAAAGATCAATAACTTCCGTTCTTTAGCATAAATTATGCGCGAAAGTGAAATTGATAGAGCTATAGATGTTACCGCGAAACAAAAAGAAAGGAGTCAAAAAATGCCCTGCGTTGCAGTTTGTGACATAATGCTGAGGCAGTCTTCAAAACTAAAAGGCTGCGGTGGCTGCTGACGATGTTCTAAGTAACAGATAGGTCTGGGTAATTGCTTCACTTAACGAGAAACACGTTCGATCTTTGCGCTCGTTCCCTCCGACACAATTCAATATTAACCGTCGTACTGTTTGATATAGTTCGGTATATTCCGCGCCGCGTGCATTTTGCAAGCTCTTTCGACCCCCTCGTTTGTCTGTCGTGTGCCCTCCGTCGGCATTCAAGGGCCTCCCCTAACGACGTTCAAGAAATGCCACGGCGGACGAGCACTTTGCGGCTGTAGCGTCGCACGATTTTTGAATATTTTACGTAACTTCCCGTGAAAAAAAAAACGTGCTCATTCTCTCGCGATGTGTCGAAAGAAAAGTATGCATCTACAAATATTACGTGTTCCTCTTTGGCTTTGATAAAAAAATCGTTATAATCGAGATTTAATAATATTCCTCGAAAAGCGAGCAAAAATCAAATGTCACAAACTAAGTTAATACAGATATTTTCAGCAATTACTTTTTTGCTACAATAATTAGTAATAAGGGTGCAAGGAGGAAAGATTTGAAATACATAATTTGAAAATTTATTATCTCGTTATTATCTCGTTATTATCAGAAATGACTTGAATTATGATTACTCAACATAAACTGCAATTTTTATAATTAAAATTCCTATTTATTATTTTATTAAAAATAAAATAATAAATAGGAATAAAATAATTATTTTAAATAAAATAAAATAATAAATTGATTATGCAATGAATTAATAAAATAATGATAAAAATAAAATTCAAGAAAGTGATGAATTTTGATTTGACGTATAAAAATATATAAAACGTGGTGATATTTGATTCAAGACTCCTTACAAGGGTAAGAACAAAGTAATACATGGAGAGAGATGAAGAAAGTCCGGCTTCTGACAGAACGAAAACGATTTTCGAAAGCGCCCAACACTTTTTCCTCGAACATAGTAAATACTGAAAGTGGAGACTACCCGAGGGACTTCGATCGGTGCTCCAGAGAGCTCTCCGCCATCTTTTTTTTCCCTCCATCGTCGCTCTTCTCGACCGCGAAGGAGTCAAGAAAAGATTTTACACTTGGACAGAAGGTAGAAGGCGGTACGCCGGTTGGTTTTGTTGAACCAACAGAATCCTTCTGTTAGCACGGCTTCTTTCGCCTTCCGATATGTGTTACGAGCAAAAACATTCGTGGAACAAGGGTTTCGCTTGCGTGCCATTACAGCACAGCCTTGTACCGATGTTAGAAAGCTCGATGTTAGAAGAGGAAAGATGCACAACATATGCAATAATATAAATACATATGCAATAAAATACATAATTTGAAAATTTATTATCTCGTTGTTATCTCGTTATTATCAGAAATGACTTGAATTATGATTACTCAACATAAACTGCAATTTTTATAATTAAAATTCCTATTTATTATTTTATTTTATTCCTATTTATTATTTTATTTTAAATAAAACAAAATAATAAATAGGAATAAAATAATTATTTTAAATTAAATAAATTAAATTAAATAAAATAATAAATAGGAATAAAATAATTATTTTAAATTAAATAAAATAATAAATAAGAATAAAATAATTATTTTAAATAAAATAAAATAATAAATAGGAAACTTATCTAATATAACACATAATATTACTACTTTATTTGGGAACAAGAATAATTTAATATATCGTACAAAATAAAAATAAGAGCCAAAGAGCCATTAAAAGAACGGAATTAATCGCGTTTTTGTAGTGTACATCTACACATATGTGTGGCCAACGGCAAGATACATTCGAATGGCACGATTCGCGTTCATTAAAATTTCAACAGCGACGGCAATAGAGAGATCACTATGCAAAATCGAAATTTATGTACCTGCTACACATGAGCAAACGCGTGGAAATGCGTGCTCGGCCACAAGACTCCGAGACGCGTAACCCGGCCGCTAGCTTGTGTATATCCCCGAAGAAGATGAACGGGAGAGCACAGAATTACGAAGCGGAGATCAGAATAGAGGACCGGGAGAAAACAGTGGCCTCGATACGAAGCGGGAGTTCAAAGCTTCGAGCCCCGCAACAACGCGTCTAATTACTTGCTTCCTCCTGGTGCACGGCACGGCGAATTTACATCTTGTTTGTTCAAGCAGCAGTAGCGGTGTAAACGCCCCCGCCGCTATCTCTGTCCGATGTAGATTGGATACTGCCTGTAAACAGGCGATTGCCTTTGACTCGGAAAGTCCGGTCCCGACAGCAATATCTTGCGCGAAGATATCCGATCGGTCTTTGCCGATGACAGAGTAAGTAAAAGTACGCGAAATAAAGTCAAAACATTGAGCTTTCAAGTCTATCCGGAAGAACGAGAAAATTTATTTGTACTTGAATAAAATTAAATTAAATTAAATTAAATTAATCAGAGAAACACATCGAAGATACATAGAAGTTTATAACGGTTTACTAATAATTTATAACTTGGACTTTAATAATCTTAAGCGATTGTTCATAAATTCTTCATTGTCCTTGATGAAAAATGCGTCTTCGATGCTCCTCGAAATTGGCTTCGTGGCCACTCTGTCTTTGGGTAGCTAAGACGAGTCTGACAATCTTCTTCGTGCTCGTATTAAAGATAGTTTACCTCGGGCCATGTGCGCTTTCGGTATTGACCAACGTGAGACGAATAGATCTGACTTGCGAGGTGAGGAGACAATCGAACGGAGAAAAATCTTTTGTCATTTTTAAGCTTTTCCGACGAAAAAGAGGACTCGTTACGACAGTTTAATCGATTATCAACATGATAAAGAGCTTTAAAGTTGCCACTTTGCGCGTTACTTTTCACATACAACTCGTTAAGAGCATTAATAAATATTTGTTACATGTAACATACCATAGGGAAGTATTATCGACAGACAATATGTGGATATTGTAAGCTATAATACACAATTTGTGTATTAATGAAAGTCCATTAAGTGTTTGCATGCAATAGGTGTTTATATAATTCGAATCTTGAAAACCCTTTCCGAATGAATGGCTTTCATGTCGTCGAGCTATAATTGCCTCGTGATATCGTGCATTATTTGCTTTTTCAGTGAAATGGAAAATATCTCAAATACGTGAGTGATTGCAATGAATTATTCACTAGTAATTTTGCGTTAAATACATAAATACATGGCAAAGCATTTATTTTTATGGACGTCAAAAATATAAAATTTCTATCTTCTAACATTATTCTCCCGCATCAATTATTCCTGATAATCTAAAAATTAACTGACGTCTATGCACCGGAAATTGATAGATTGATGGTAATTTACTGTACTTAATTGAATTATACTCATGTTCTTTCTTAAATTTACATTATATAATTCCATTTTTAATTATCTCAGAAATAATGACGTGGTAATAAGTCAGTAATTTTGTGTTTTTCCAAATAAAAAGAAAATAAAACTGCACGAATATACACAATTATTGTTATTAATACTATTTTATTGAAGGTGTCAAGACATATTGTTAGCACAGTAAAGACTATTGCATATGATGAATCAATGCTACATGTATTCCAGGTATCACTCGGAAATAATTAATGCACTCACCCCAACGGGATGATCTTACGCGTAGTGTTATCTGACAGAATCTCGACGCTCCCGGCGTCTGGCAGATATATGTCGCAGATATACGGATATCATCTCCCTTATACATCAGCCGACACTTTTCATCCTCGGCTACGTTTTACTTCGGACCTTTCCAACCTTTAAGGACATCGGACGCTCTTAGCAAATGTAACATCGCAGTGAGATTGCGCGCTCGAGCAGCGAGTACCTCCATTTTTGCCTCTTTTTTTTTTGCCCCTTTGACGATGCGAGGCACGTTTCAAAGAAATCTTTTCTCGGCTACGCTGCAACCCGATGCATCATACGCATTCTCGTTGTCGACGTCTCGCGACCGTATTAGATGTCAGAACGTAATGTCTGATAGATCTCGGAGATATCGCATAAAGACACAAAAACTCTCGCACACGTTCCTTCTCGATACACGTCGCTACGAAACGCTGTTCTCCATTCAATTTGCGAGGAATATCTTATGGGTTTTTTTTCATAATGCAAAGCAAAGGTGTCTTTAGACTGATATCTCAGAAGACTCCTAAGACTAAGTCAGTAAAATGAAATAATAAAAAAAAAGTCTAAATAATGTTATAATTAATGAAAAATGTTTCGTCGTTTTATTCTTTATAAATTTAATTCAGCCTATCCTTTATTGTTCACGATCACAAAAATCCAAGCACATGATGAAAAGATATAAAATAAAAAATTGAAATATTTATTAAATATAATTTTAAGCTATATAGGTCATTTTTTTAAATTCATTTGATACAATCTTTTACTCGATTTTTTATTTTGCATCATGCGATGAGTTAATGATTTTTTAGCACTGATTCAGCTGCTTTTTTACGAATTAAATTATTAAATTGAGAAATTTCAGGTCCCAGATATTCTACAAGTCTAATTTATCACGACAAAGTTTAATGGATTAATCAAAATGTATAAATGTCATTTGGCACATTTGGAATAACACATTGAACGAATTCACATGTGATACGTAAATTAAAATTAATCAGTTTAATATCACATCTTTCCCGCAGATCCTGAGCGCGGTCGCGATCACTCCACAATATTTCACGTGCGCAACGCGAAATCAATTTAAATATAATAACACATGACAATATCCTCATTATTGTCTAATTTAGCAATATTCGGGGATAACAATGTGTGATGTGTGCGCGCGGTAGAACGAATTTCGCCAAGTAGTTTGAACCCGACAAGAGTCTGCAATCGAGAGTCGATCGATATAAAGTACGCGCGATTTATAGGATCCGCGTTGAATCGAAACGAGCACGATGCAGCTCCAATAATGTTATGAACGTTTATCGACACTGCGACAAGTCCGTATAGCTCGATCACCGATGGCTTTAACGATAACTTTTCTGATTTCCCAGTAGCAAACAGGTCGACGGTCTTAAATCACGCCAGAAATTGGCAAACAGTTAATACTCGATTCACCCTTTTGCCTCCGGCAGAAGCAGTTAAACAACAGACGGCTAAAGATAGAGAAAACAATAGCCGCAATATCGTGATTTTTTTTGATCGACAAATGCAATCATGGTTCTTTCAATCATCGGGCTTCATAGAAGCTCTGTTTACCGAAAATGTTGGACAGAAATGGATAAGAAAAAATCATTTTAGATGGAAAAATATACAAGATTATGTAAAAAATTGTTATTGACATATATTCGTGCAAATCTGATTGCAACGTTGGTTGTGCCAATATGATTTATAGCTATTGATCGTTCGAATGTCAATTTATTTGTTTCTTTCGAATTGACAGTGGGAATCCCAATCTTTTCAGATTTACGCTCGACTGTGCTCTCTCTTTCTTGATAGAAAATACACGCAAAAGCAGAAGGGATTTATAAAAGTGTATTTCTATTGTTGGAAGATAATTATATTTTCGCATTTTATTTTACTTTCAATTTCATGTTTTATTATGACAAAAATTATAAATTAATTTTTTTCTAAATTTTGTGGAAGTTTTATTTCTCTTTATGAGGTATTTAAGAGAGAGAAGCAAGTTTTTAAATATTATATAATATTCTCTTATAAATATATTATATATATTTCTTCCTCTATGTAAACAATTTTAAGAATAAATAATGCAATTTTATTGTTTTATCATTGGAAATTTAAATTTTTAAATATTGATATTCGTGATAGAATATCATTATAAGATGAGAGATAATATATTAAGATGAAATATAATTTAACACTCACCGCACTTACTCGATACGATGTGGACAAATATAGAGCACAACGTTGATCTGTAAAATATAAATGTAATTAAGTATTAAAATTATACACATATAGTAGTATCTAATATAATTAATATATATATTGGAAAGTGGATAATTATTGTAACTAAATTTTTATTTGCTTTTTAAAAATTTAATAAAAGAAATTACAGAATTTTCGAAAATAATTCTTTTTTAATATAAAATATTTTTAGATATAAGATGTATCTATGAAATATGTTAATGGAGAAATTTAAATTTTGTATAAATAATCTACAAAAATTATATATTACAAATTTAAATAAGATTTGAAATACATATGCTATATGTATACGATATTCAGCAGATGAATGTTGATATAATTTAATAATATAATATAATATAATTTAATATAATTTGTGAAAGAGAATTTTAATGATAACTTTTTATTTTCACATAAACTGTTAAAATTGATAGTTGATTTGACAGTCGCAAATAACACGAGTGAAGCAAGTCGCAGCGCACAAATCAATCAGCTGCACGGAATAGGCAATAATACACTTCGAGACATCCCATACAGCACAGACCATTGTTGTTACATTGCAGCAATATTGCGACAATATTGCGATGTTGCTGCAATATTGCTGCAGTGTAACAACAATGGTTTGTGCTGTGTGGGTTTCGATTATCGACATAACATGCCTTTTTTATATAGAAAGAATTAATAATGACTAGACTTAAATAATGATTAAACAATTTAATAAATAATATATAGGACTAAATTGTGTGTTCAACTAATTATATCGGCAATGCAAATTTAACAATACATGTAATAAAGTATAATAATATGTCCAAAGTTCCGGCACATGTAGCGTGCAAGTGATATGCTTTGCATAAGTAATATTGTCCATTGCGTTAATGTTAATTCACCAATTTTGCCGATTTTCTCCTCTGAATAATAGTAACAATATATTATACGTCCGATTTGTTAAACACATCAATTCTAATTAGTGTTTGTTAATTAAATTCCGTAAATTATAATTTATTCACTTGCTTAATTATCAATGTAGAAATGCCGTCGATCGATGGGCAAAACGGTATTGAATAAAAAAAGTCACTTTGTGCATAAAAAGTGCACAATTCGCATAAATTAAGCGCTAAGATGTTAAGAAATTATGCGAGAATAAAGTGACCTCCACGAAGTTAGTATTCTATTTTCAAAAGATATAATTGTGGTTTTTTTTCCAAAATAGTTTCAGCGATTTTTAAAATTCTAGTCTTTTAATTAAAGCGCATTTCCTTTAAAGCTTTCACAATCGGTAAACGTTTCGAATGGAATTTTTCGACGAGTAAATTAAATATAAAATATAGAAATCTGAAAACACACACTATTAAATTATAAAAAACATACACTATTAAAACATACATATTAAATGCTAATTTCGTTATAAGGGAAAAAAATACTTTTTTTTATTTCAACTCACAGAATCGCTATTTGAGATATATTTTCGATATTCTTAAAGCTTCTCAGAATTCTCAAGAAAAATGAAATAAGAAATGAATTTTATTTTTTTTTCTTTTGCTATAAAATTAGAGCTTTCTGCATAAATATATGATTGAATGATGCGGAAAAATAAGTACTTGATAAAATTGTCAAGTGTTTTGAACAGCTTCGACGGTTTTCTTAATATTTGATAAAACGGTCTCTTGATTGGTTTTTGCCCCCAAGACTCTAATTTAAATAGCATAGTCGAGGGGCTTGATCGGTAAGCTTCGTTATCGCAAAGAAACAACGTTTTCTTTTCCATCTCTCATAGTACTTCGCGTAATCCTCCAGTTTTCGTTCGGTAGATTTCAATGCGGAAAACGACATGCGAATGCGTCTGCAAGTTTCTTCCGCAAACTTCGTTCAGAATTGGAATTAAGACGTTATAGAAATGGATTATAGAGTTTAATTAAGTTGACTCAACGCCGGCGTCACAAAATTTCACGGTTCCATCCCTTTCCCTCCCCACCGGATTTGCGGATTGCCCTTTACCGTTGATTCGTCGCGGAATAGCGCATTTCTAATTTCAGAGTTTGCGTTGCATAAATTTTACGAGCCCTCTAAAGCTTTCACACAATCGGCGAGGACAAGTAATTATCGGTGTACGCTCCATAAAAATAATCGCTAGATTAACTGCTTAATTGTTTTTGTATCGAAAGTATTTATAATCCTTCACAGAAAAAAATTTTTTAAAATAATCTGATGATTAAATGTACCATACATTAATTAATTTTTTAATGAAAATTTACAAAACTGAAGTTTCCAACTCGATTTTTTTTGCTACTAAAACAATTTCTCGTATCCAACCGTAGCAGACTGCATTCGCTTCTCTGCAGGTCCGCTCGATCTTTCGCGATTGTATCAGAATTTCAACGTTACGAGCGGAGGGGTTCGTAAATTTCCTGCCTTGTTTCTCGCACGGTGAACAAAATCTGGCGTTTGGCCGAACCTAATCTAAAAACGATGGCGGTACTCAATGTAACGATCCCGGATTTTCTTCAGTTCCTCACCGGTTTACGGTCCGCCATCCCCTCTCCCTCCCACCCCTCGAACGATTTCATCTTATATCCGGTAGGATTAAAGAATCTCTGTCCCTGACCGTTTCATTACTCATCCTATACGCGCTCCGAGATTCTACGTGTTCGTTTCGTTTGTCTCTCTTTCTCCATCTTGCTCCCCTCTCCCCACCCCGTATTTGTTCAGTGCTCTTTTTGTATTCTTCAGCCCACTTTGTCCCCTTTCGGGCCCTCCTTCCATCGCTGGACGACTTCGCAATATTGTAATGTGAGGCACAATGCATTGCTCTCGAAAAGATGCGCCGAGCGTAAGAAAAGATTAAAAAAGGGAGCAATACGTTTCGCGAGAGAAGAAGAGAAACATGCTGCGCGCATTAACGAGTATACGCGCGTTTCATAAATAAAATTAAATTAATTTTCGGAATCGAATATAAAAATTACTCGCGTCATTGATATAAATTTTGCGCTTTTTCGCTTGCTTCATCAAATTAGAATTTTCTTCACACATAGGAGTGATATTGAAACGTTATTTCTTTCCTAAAAAATTTTCACAAATTAGATAATATAATTACATGGAATAACTGAAAATATGCAGCGTTCCTGCATTTTCGTATAAATGAACAAAGTAATTTAATCAAGGAAAACGTGATGATCATAAATGAATATTTTTCAAAATTTTAAAATCTAAACACATTCTTGTGATAAAGGAACGAATAAACCGAACAAAATAACGCCTGCTTTTTCCAATTCGATAGCTTTATATATAAGCTTTATATATAAGACTGTTCGTAGTAATAAAAATATTATTCCATCCGTGACAATAACTGTTTGAAACGACATATGCAAGAGCGTCCTGAATTACAGAGTTCGGTTCTGTCGGCGTCTCTGAGGTGCAGTTATCGTTTGCCCGGAGAGTCCTATCTCTGCTCGCGAAATCGTCTCGACCGTGTAGAATCCAGTTAGGTGTCCACATAGGCGTATACACAGCTGTACAGTCTCACATGCTCCATTGGTTTCTTATTGTCACCTGCGTCGAAAGCTCATCCCGTAAATGGATCAAGCGCACGAAACATTTCTCCGATAGAACCTCGATAGATACTCGCGTCCGACAGAAGCAACTCTGATCGCGCAAAATACATTTTCGCGATAGATTTATCTCTTGACTGATGGAATACGTTATATCGCATCCCTTTAAGCGATTTTAAATCAAAAGAAGATTTTTTAAACTGATTAATAATTTTCACAAATATAATATCTAATTCTCATCTTATAGAACAAAATTGGCAATCTGATCAAGTAAGTGCTAAATATATAAATTTTTTACATTTATTATATATATAATTAATTATTTCTATAAATTGCAGATTTTCCGAGAATGTTAAAATTGCAAAATTTAAATAAAAATATATCACATACTAAATACAATATTTACCAGGGAGTTTTGCTAAATATAAATAAAAAAAAATATAAATAAAAAAAAACTAAATATAAATATAATATTAATTATATATAAATATATAAATTTAAAAAAATTAAATATAAATATGATTATATACTATCCCTTTTTATTGATTTGCTGACTTTTCTGACTTTCAACATGAGCCAAATCTTTTCGGATGACTCCGGAATAAGTAAAAAAAAGAACGAGATCTCGAGAATGAAAAATATCCCTCTTTCCAGGATAGAATAGCTGAAATGAGAGTGAAGTAACGAGAGTAAAATATAGAGTCAAGATATTAAAACGGTCAAAGTAACTTTTCTTTGGAGTATACCGCAGAAAATTTCGCAAACGCCAAGTACTTTACGGCGTATTACATGTCGGGCCAGATAAAAATTCCATAACGCGTAATGGAGGGCTCGTAAATATTTATCCTTTTCTAACTCGGCGATATGCTAAGTTTGCGTGAGAAACGCACGCGCGGAATGTCGGATAACTCTTGACACAACTCGGAAATGCAACGAGCTCTCGGGTCTTGATTATAATACTCGGTGACCAGAAGTAATCTCATTAGCCGTGTCGTAAACTTATTTAGAAATTCACCAAAGAATCCTCGCCTAAAATATGTACTTATGCGTCCGCAATCGAGTGCAAGCTGCGCTATAAATCCGTAATTAATTAATTATAGAAAAGTTCAGAGTTTATATGTTCCTATTCTATTTCGAATAAATTGTAAATGCACCCTTTGTATGCATATTATATTTCGAAAGGATCAGATCAATGTTTAATTAGAGATTTCTTCACCAAGTTTCTTCTCTAAAAAATATTTAAATATTTAAAAAATATTATTTATAAATATTTAAATATTTAAATATTAAATATTAATATTTAAATATTAAATAGATTTAAATAAGTAAATTTAAATATTAATATTTATAAATATTTAAATATTTAAAAAATATTAATAATTAAAAATATTAATAATTAAAAGTATTAATAATTAAAAATATTAATAATTAATATTTAAAAAATATTTAAATATTAATAATCAAATTTGAAAGCAATATGATAAAATAATCATCATATCAGCTGTTTTAGAAATGTATTAATCGCGCGCAGAAAAAATGTCTGCCAAGAACTTAAAGAGATACATTAAACTCAGGACATTTATTTCGTGCTATACAGATGTGCAGTAATGACAAAATCAGCCGTAGGATTGCAATCCGGAACAAAACATTAACGAACGGCGGGGATTCGCGAACCGCGCCATATGGCGAGGGTCTCTTCGTGCAGGAAACTCGCTAGGATCCGCGAAATTAGCCGCAGATACCCGAGATTCCGCTTGCATAAGCGCCGTCACAAAAACTCAGAATTCGCGAGAAGGATAGCTCATGCAGGCGGCGAGGGAATTATAGCGACAGATTTGCAAGTGTACAATTGTACAGGGATGTATAGTGAGTTTTCCAGACTCGAGAAGCTAATAACTCTTGGGAATCTACGATAGAAAGATAATTAAGCAGGCGTTTACTAAGAAGAATAAATTTCTCGATTTTCTGCATAATAAATTTAAAAAAAATTTTTTAAGTTAGATTTGCGAACTTCAATTTGACAAGTGATAATTTTCCGAAGTTTAAAATTAATTTACCGATTTCTTCAAGGACGAAGGATTGAATAAAAGAAAGAAATTTTACACAATATATAATTTAAAAAATTGGCAAATATTTTGCTTAAAATACTCAAAATCTTGAGACCTATAATAGTCGTGGCTTTGAAATTTCATCTTCGAAGCTCCATCAATTTCCGTAGATGCGTCCCTGTCGCTGTAACTGCGAAACAGGATACGAAAGAGAAAGAGATACAGCAGAGAGAGAGAGAGAGAGAGGGAGAGAAAGCGAAGGAGAAAGAGAAGAAGAGGAGGAGGAAAGGGTGGTGAGAAAAGAGGAGAAACGGGTAGTAAGGCTCTTGCAAAACATACGCTGCTGAATCTGACACGTCCTCTGGCAGTCTGTTGGGTTTTCCAGGATGGTGAGGGGGCGTACAAATCTAGACGGTTACTTACTGACACACACAGCATTTTGCTGTCGTACCGAATTCCCTCTCTCTCTCTCTTACACTCGCAACCGCGAACGTAAGTTGTTCTCTCCGACTCTATCTCCCTCTTTCTCTCTCTCTCTCTCTCTCTCTCTCTCTCTCTCTCTCTTCGGCTCACTGCCTCTCATCTCCACCCTCTCGACAGTATTGTATTGTATTAAAGCCGCGGCTCGTGTTGCGGCTTGACAAAAGCAGGCGCACGACCTACCCCGGCGCGTACTCAGTCTCCTCTTTCATCCCTCTGCCATCCCCCCCCTTCGTCTCGTAATCCCCCCTGCCTCGACGCTCGCGCACCCTGTGGCGCTACAGAGTCCAGAACATATTGTATTATTCACGGAGTAATTTAAACCGCAAATGACAGATATCCTAAATGTCCTCCTGGTCTGTCCGATCGACCATTCGGATCCAGCCAGGCTTGGCTCCTGTCGTCTTGTCATGCGTGACAGTCGCAACAGGCGAATTAACGTTCGCATGCGAGGCTCGTAGAAAGTAGTATGTACATAGTATGATGTAAACACAAGCGCAAATTGCGATAATCGAATTTGATTATTGATAACTTTATTCGACATACGTTGATATCGTATTTTGGGTATCATTACTTCAAGAAACCTGGAGACGCATATTTCATTATAAAAATCATATATTCCATAAATATCGTTTTAATATTTTTACTTTATCTATTTATATAAAATTATATTTTTAAATGAGATAAATTGTTCAACAGATAATATTTGACATTGTTATAATAATGAATAACATGATAATATATCATTCCAATTAAAATCTTACGTAAATGTAATTCTGTTGTACAGATGTCAAATTTTTTAAAGTTTATTTCAATTATAATTACTATTGCTCAAAATATTATTTATTTTTTTAAGGATACCCTCTTTATCGCAGAAATGATATCACTAGAAAAATGTTTATGTAAAAAAAGTTTGAAAATATATAAGATAAGAAATTATGTTAAGCTTAATAGCTAACTTATAATCACTCCGATATTGCACGTTAAAAGTATTCATTTTTCAGTCGGTTAGTTTGCCAAACTTATGTCAGTTTCTAGTCATTCTCCCTCATTCCTATCCTATCGTCGAGTTTCAAGATGAACCTCAACCGCGACTCCATTAAAAGTGCTTTTAACCCTTATCAGACGCATCTGACTCTGACACGTGATTCAAATTTGCCTACGATGTTAGCGAAACTCTAAAATTATAGCACAACTCTATTAAATTCACGAAATCGTCTCGAAAAACATGCAAAGTCTCTAATGATAATTTCAAGCATACAAAAAAATATTAAAATATAATCAAAATATATACAATTCTAACAACAGATGTTTTTGACAAACAACATGTTACATTTATAGTCTCGTGCTAACACTGTAAGGAGAATAATTACAAGAATAGTTTCATTTTTTCAAAAAAATTACACTTCAGAAAGATCGATACAATTTTGCTTAAGTGCGCACGAACGGTTAATGCGGAATATGAGTGAAAACCATAATTATCCACAACGTGTAATACGAAAGCATGGTCGTGTATAGTTTCAAAAAGCCCCTGCTTATAATTATTCTTAGTAAATCTCGTGCGCAGAAAGCGTGGCCTGGTCTGAAAGGCAACTTTTCGCGACTTTTCCGGTAGACAACGTCCATGATGCACTGCTCTCGGCTTTTACATCAAGGCGACGCTCACGCGGGCTCGAATTAACGAGAGGCTTTTCGTATCTCAGCGTTATTACAGCTCTAAGTAATGCGCTGTGCTTAAACTCGTATTTACGACAGCCATGCAAAAATCTTTTGTCTTCGGGCCGGGACATTTTCCCTTTGCCGATCGTGTGATAGCGCGCAGCTGTCAGAAATTTTTAATTTATGTCCCACCACAAGCACCAAACAACCGCGTACGATTTTATTTGTCCTATAAAATCGCAATGTGACGAAAAAAGACACGAGAATTTTCGATTGTATTTTTCTGTGTATTTAAAAATTTTATTTTTTTTTAATTCTTTTTAGTTTTTTCCATGAATAAGTAAATTAGATACAGTAGGTTACGATAAAAAGTTATATCGTAGATTGTATGACAAAAAAGGTATTGATTAAGTTGGCGTAATTGTGTAAGAGACTAAATAAATTTGATCTAGCGAAAATCCTGTTTCGAGAAATGAGTCACCGATATTTCTTCGTTTCCATCAACAGCGGTACCTTTACGCTCAACTTAGGACGTCTTCTCCTTGTAACGAGAAGAGAAAAGGCGAGTCATATGTCGAAGGTAATGGCGCATCAGTGAGTGATTTGTCTCCACCCAACCATTTTTCTGAACATTTATATTTTTTTCGCCTACTATCTATTCCTGTCTTGTACGTGATATTTGAATATTTTATATATAAAATAAAAAAAGCATAAATATATAAAATATTACATAATGTAAATCTGCGAATCGCTGTTGTGCGTGTCCACGTTAATCTTGCGGAAATACCAACATAAAAATAAATAAATAAAATTTTATTAAAAATACAATATGCACAGAAATAACAAATAAAACATTGGAATTTATATAATGTAATCAAATATATTTATGCTGTAATAAGATTCTTTATTTTTTTAATTATATCTATCAATTCCATTATCGGCTTAATTAATTTGACAATTATTGACAATATCATACAAGGTCTCATATATTTCTATTCTCTGCTCTATCATTTTCCAGCGATGTGTCAATTCCTAGTAACTCTATATGTTGATGATAAAATTGTGATTACACTTGATTTATTTCTATTTTTATCAAAAGATAACTAAATGGATTCATCGAAACGCATCGCTCACGCGTGAATGCCGTCTTTGTATTCTCGACGAAATATAAAAAGGGTCTGCGCGCGCGTCGCGCACACGAGGCCTGAATTATTTCTCTCGTAAAGCTGAGTGAGAAGCATCCGACCAATGGACAACTCGTTCACTTATTTACCGTCGCCCCAAGCAAACTGATCGTGGAACATGTATTGAATTTTTCATACGTATCGCCCTCGTCTTTTTTCCGTCGCTCGGGTTCTTTTTAAAAATTCTCGCGAGAAACCGGCAGCCTCGATTCTTCCCTGAAAGATTGAACGGCCGTTTCGCATTCGCGAACGAAAGTGTTCTGTGCCCAAGATGCACGTCGTGACGCTCGTATTGCTATCAATTTTGCTATTCCGCGCCTTCCAGCACATCCACGGATACAATATTCTAGGTATTTGTCCGAGTGCGAGTTACAGCCACCAACAACCCTTCCAAGCATTGATGAAGGCATTGGCGGCTCGCGGCCACAGGATTACCGTAGCATCAACAATTCCTCTAAAGGTATATAAATCTTTATTTCCTTTTTTTTTCTGCTACGCTTTGTTTGGCATCTATTTTATATACATATATAAAAGAAACTGATAAAGATTTCATGTGTGATACACAGTAAAAAATAAAATGTTAATTTTAACATTTTTCACACGTTCCAGAAAGTCCACTCTAAATTTTAAGTTAAAATAACTCATTCGTCATATGTTATTTATTGACAAATTTAAAATGTTAAATAATTGACACAATACTTTACATTTATTTTTGTTATCATGACTTTAAGTGTAATGTAAAAATAACATACAAATTAATTAAAAATTACATGAAAAAATGGTTGCAATAACTCGTAAGAAATGTTGAGGACATTAACATATAATAGTAATTATTTCAACTTAAATTATTTGTAATAGAAACATTTGATTTTAGTAAATTTGATTATTTTTGTATGTCAAAGTTCAAGATTATTTCAAGATTCACTTAAACTTTTCTTAGAATGTTAAACTGACTTTAAGACATGTTGATTGTTTAAAATGATTGTTAGAAATACTCAAAATAATATTCCATTTCTAAGAGACATATATAAAGTGTCAAGTTATGAAGGTGACATAAATGTAACACATGAAAACGTTATAAAAATAATAATATATTTGTATGTGAAGCACTTTGAAAATGAGCCTATAGCGTTCATTATATTCGAAATATTTCCTATATAGTTTTATTTTCTTCAATATAATTTTGATTTGCTTTATTCACGACTTAAAAAGATGTTGGCGTTTGTTCGAGAAATTTGTTGTCACAAAAAAATCTTTATCAGCTTTCTTTTTCCTTCCTCTCAATTATCATTACGATTTAACACTTGCCTATCGGCGTTTATGAAAAGGAATAACCATAAAGCCGCGTGTGTTCGTTGCGAGATATTGCATCGTTTTCTTGAAAGTACGCGGTTATTTTCGAGTCTCGGTAAACTTTGCGGCTTTAACAATATTTTGGATATTTCTCTGGTTCGTTTAGATATACAACCAAACTAAAACCTACCACGGCTGAATTTGTAAATAATGTTTTATTCATTTTTCGCTCTCGGGGTAAATCATTATTCAAATAAATTTTAATTTACAATAATAGAAAAACATCAGAATATTGATATAGAGAGGTAGATACTCTTTTTATTCCTCTTATTTTATATTTTTTTTCCACTATTACACTTTTTTTACTCGCTTTTTTTTCTGACACTGACATCCTTCTCTCAAGTCCTCTCGGATCGTTCCTCTGACATCTCACTCGTTTCCCTTATCTACAGTCTCGTGTACTCTTTTCCTCGCTTTCCTCCCCTTTTCCGTCTCTCTTTCTCTCTCTTTCTAAACTCGAGTTCAAAGTTACGCAAACTTCGTTTAGCTTCAATTTACTTCTACTAACATTTCTCTTTGCTGAATGTGTCTTCTCACGGCTTGATGGTCCTGTTTCTTTCGCGGCAAAATTAGAGATTAAATTGTTCACGTAAACTGGATAAAACCTAACTAACGAAAGCATAATTGCCTTGCACACAGACTATCGCGGTACTGAATTGCTTTTTCCTCTAAATTCACAACAATTACTGATTCAGTTTTTAAATGCTCTTTCCTATCATTTTTTTTATAGAGTTTAAAAGTAACATTACTGTATTTGACCTTATTATATTCACGTTACATTTATAATTGACGCCTAAAAACATATTAGTCTAGTATTTTATATAATATCAAATGTGAAATTCATATCTTTTCTTTTCATTTTTTTTTTGTTCCCTAGAATCCTCCATCGAATTATGAGAACGTTGATTTATCATTTTCCTATCGGAAGAAGGATTGCACAGGATTAAGGTATATCATATTTTATGCAATTAATGTATAGAATCTTTCAAATTTCTCAAATTAATAATCTCCAATTTTATCCTTGATAGACATATGGGAGCCTATACGTTGCTTCATAAAAATATGTGGGAGGCAAACGAATTATGCAGGGAGCAATTATTCAGTCCTGCCATCGACAAGCTGATAGCGTAAAAAAAAACAGACATTATTTAACTAATATATCCGTAAACTGTAGCAATCTATTTTTATATTAAATTATAACTGTGCGTAAAATAATCGGAAATTTCACAAACATTTGAAATAGATCAAAGCCGTCATTAGCCATAAAAAATTGTGGGATATAAATTACCAAAGCATCTTTATCGTCCGACGAAATCACGACGGCTTTAATAATCTTACGACTCTTTTCGCTAAAACAAATCTACCTCGCGTTTGCTTGCAGGGGCAATAAAACATTCGACGCGATCATTATAGAGCAATTATGGTTCCAGTGTTATTACGCCCTCGTAAAGCACTACAATTTCCCGGTGCTGATAGGATTTTTGAGCGTAGGCAACTTGCCCTACGTAATGGATTCCGTAGGTAAGCATGCCGTGCAAGCCGAGGAGGTTGCACAATTTTATCGTACTAAAAATTTCGTTGTTTGCAAAAGTCGCTCGGAGCTCGGGGATACAACGCGATTTTTTTTCTTTTTTTTTTTTCATTGGATTCGCATCCCCACGAGGTAGCACGAACGTCGTTACCGCGAACGGAAATTGACGTAAATCGTTGGTAAAGCAGAAAGTGCGAGCAATCGGAGACCAGATCTTGGTGGAAAAGGATAGATTACTCGGTAGTGCTTTAACTTGTACCGGTCCGACCCAAGAAACGGTGGAGAAAAGGTGGCAAAGGACGATGCGACACGCCAGCTCGCCGCCATTCGATTTCTTTACCTCGACGTAATTGAAGATACCCGAAAGTACTCTTCCGGATGAGCGTAATAGACCGTGAAATGGATCGCCGTGGCTGTTACTGAAATATTTCAATTAAAGCCGAGCGAGTTTTGAGAGAACGAACTATCGTGCGTATCGGAGTAGTAACATTCTTCATTGATTTGGCCGAATCACTGAGTTTCTAAAAAATTATCTGAATACCTCTCTTTCTTGATTTGCAAGAAAACTTGTCGTATCATCTTTACTCAATCGGAAAAAAACAATAAAAGATAGTATAAATAATTAATAAATAATAAATTAATTAATAAACTTAAAATAATTAATAAATTTAAAAGTAACGTAAAATTACGTGTAGTTTATATTCAAAAAACTCGATATTACATTTAAAATTTTTACACATTTTACGATTAAATGTACTTTTTTTCTATATAAACAGAGTTTAACGCATTTTATACTCGTGATTTATATTATTGCAACAAAAATGTTTAATATTATACGATGTGTTTTTTAAATTCTACGTAATTTTATTCACAAAAAAAAACGTTACTAAAATGCTTATATGTTTGCAGGAAATCCAGACGACCCTAACTTAAATCCGGACATGGCGTATCCATTCACCAACAAAATGACAATCATTGAACGTATACAAAATATCCTTTATACAACGTGGACAAGATTATATTATCGATACTGGCACTTATCAAGGGCTCAACGCATCGCTAACGAATGGACATCCGGTTTATCCGTTTACGATATCGATAAAAACTTCAGTTTGGTAATCTTGGGTAACAATCATGTATTCGGTTATCCGAAACCACTACTACCACATGTGATAGAAGTTCATAGTTTGCAAATTTCGGAAAAATCCGAGCCGTTGACTGAGGTAAAAAAAATATATTATAAAAAGATATTTTACATTTATTATAAATCTATTATAAATCTATTATAAAGATTTTGAAGAATTATGCAATAGCAAAAAAATAATAAAGTTAGAGTTATCAATTATTTTTTCTAGATAATATAACTAGAATTTAATCACACACATTGTGTGACACACAAAGTTACATTTATATCACAATACAATGTAATCTCATTTTCTAAGGTAGGTGTCCCAAAATCATCAAATAGTTCCTTAATAGAAGATTTTACGGTTAATTTGAACAGTTTTTCCTTAGCAAAAATGTCAGTAATTTTCGAGTTTTAAGCAATTGGAAAAGAGAAGCTTTTCGCAAACTAAACTTTATAGAATTAAAAGATACAACAAAACTACACTTTTTCAATTAATGTCAGGCGGAATTTACTTTAAAAGAATTTTAATTTGAGGTTTAGAATTACAAGGATATGTAATGGAAAAAATTGAAAACTTGCAAAGAATGATGACTTTTTTCTCTCGACATTTTTATTGAAAAAAAATCCATTTCAAGTTGGCCAGAGAAAAGGTTAAAACGACGGCGATATTGAAATACCTTATATTTCAAATGCAAAATTGTAGACTAATATTAACAATTATCTTTATTATCATTATATCTACTTATTTTAAGCGACTTTTAATCGGGTTTATCAGATAAAAATAGACTATAAAAGACGCGTAGAACCGAGCAATTTACGGAGTTAAGTACACTTTGGCATTTCAAAATTTATCTTTTCTCTGAAAGTTAGTGCTTTTACATCGATTAAATCTTCGCTTCTCGTACTTCTAAATACGTCTCGAAAAGACGAAATAGGTGTATCGTACGAGAATGATTTCTCTCGGGGACATATATATACTATTCTCACAGGTGACCAAGTAATAGTCAGTTGGCGAAAGTTTACCAACGACTCAACGCAGCGACGTAAAACGTCACTACTATTTACCGCAAACCGTTATAAGTCTCCCCAGAGTTGGCAAGAAAAATAAAAAAATTATTTCGTTACAAATCCTTCACGTAGAAAAAAATAACTGCGGAGTCGCGCTCTTATATAATATTAGAGTAGCTGTTTGCGCTCTCCGATGTCAATCTAGCATATCATCGAAAATATTTGTTTACAACAGCTATTTCAGTCCAAGAGATTCAAGCCATGATGGACTAAATATATACAGATGTTTCTTAATAAGTACGAAAAATTTTAGGAGATGATTCTTTGTCGAAAATTAAGGGGGATTTTTCACATAAACATATACTCTTACATTCCTTCCTGTGGAGTTACACTTCTCCAAAAATGGGGGTAAAAATTAGGTTTTTATTTTTTTTTTCAAATTTGCAACAAATTAAAGAAATGAAATCAGGATATTTTCTACTAGTAAAAAGGTTATTTATTAATATTTTTTTCAGCTCCCGTATTGTTATAAGAGGATGAAACTAGCAATCCTTATTCAATATTTTATTAGAACTTTTAATGTTTATATGAAAAACCCCCTCTTAATTTTCAACAAAAAATCATCTCCTAAAACTTTTCACATTTATTAAGAAACACTCTGTATATGAACGATATTATTCAATCACATCAAAATACATTTCTTTTAATTTAAAATTGAACTGAAGTTTGATTGAAACGTTAGTCACATATATATTAATTACCTTGAATTTATCAAGAGATATATAATAAATTTGTAAATATTGAAAAGAAGAATCGTAAAAGTTGTACTTCAATAGAAGATACAAAAAGTTAAATAGCGATTTTTTATCCCCAACGCAATTAAAGTTATCTAAGATAAGTTATCACTATGCACGAGAAGACATAAGATAACTGCAGTTACCACGTGATTCTCGAACAATGTCGAGAT
This sequence comes from Camponotus vicinus, assembly GCF_025532165.1. Classification (NCBI taxonomy): domain Eukaryota; kingdom Metazoa; phylum Arthropoda; class Insecta; order Hymenoptera; family Formicidae; genus Camponotus; species Camponotus vicinus. Next base: position 1,161,292 of record NW_028141947.1, read on the forward strand.
GCGAAACGTGACCGCGGCAATGTATGTGTGCTCATCTTTATACAGATACACCAAAACGTATCGAAATCCATGAACAGTTGTAATTAATAGGATAAAGCCTTCGGCTACATACTATGCATATATGAAATTACCATCGCCATGTTTGCCAGAAAAGCCAGTGCAGGTTTCGCAATTAACAAAGGAAGTTGTATTATCAGTAATATCAGTCGCATTAATAGCGCAATCGGTTCCATTTACATCTAATGTCGTAGCGATAACGTAATCTTGCAAATGCGAAGAATAATTACGAATAGTATGTACTTTATAAAATATTAATGCCATTATATGACATTCAAAATGACATTCAATTATTCTGATCGCAACAAAACGTAGAATTATTTACAATTTTTATTTATATTATATTAATTACAATTAATTACAAATTATATTAATTACAAATTGGCAACAAAGGGAGCTATATGCTTTATATGATAATTACTTTGTCTTAGATAATTTTTTCATATTTAAAGTTGATTTCCTGCACAAAAATATAAGCATAAAATTCCAATGAAAAATTAATCATGTCAGTGTTAAATATTTCAATTTGAACATAATAAAAAAAATATTTCCAACTTTTTCTTAATATGTGTATCACTTGTTAGGTATACAGGGTGTTTTTTAATAAGTGCGAAAAAATTTAGGAGATGATTCTTTGTCGAAAATTAAGGGGGGTTTTTCATTAAAAAGTTCTAATAAAAAATTGAATGAGGGTTGCTAGTTTCATCCCTTTATAACAATACGGGAGACTGAAAAAAATATTAATAAATAACCTTTTTATTAGTAGAAAATATCCACCTAATTTCATTTCTTTAACTTGTTTCAAATTTGAAAAAAAAATAAAAACCTAATTTTTACTCCCATTTTTGGAGGAGTGTAACTCCACAGGGAGGGACGTAGGAGTATATATTTATATGAAAAATCCCCCTTAATTTTCGACAAAGAATCATCTCCTAAAAGTTTTCGCACTTATTAAGAATCACCTTGTATATTAGTTTAGCCAAAAGAATATATTGCATCTATTGTATCTGTCATATTTCTCAATCTACCTTATTTATCCTTGTTATTAAGATATATCGAAATTTTCATTGTGATTTCAGGAGATTCAGGAATTTCTGGACAATGCACGGGATGGTGCCATTTATTTCTCTCTGGGTTCGAATCTACAAACTCACCAGCTACCCGCCGGGCCTCTGACCGCATTGTGCAACGCCCTAGGTTCGCTCAAGCAAAGAGTTCTATTGAAACATGACGGTTACATGGCCATTCATCCGACCAACGTCAAATTTGTGAAGTGGGCGCCCCAGCAAGCGGTCCTCGGTAAGACTGCCTAAGGCTAAACTGACCACCTCTTTACCTCGTTCGCTCCGAAAGAAGCGGATCAACCGCCGCGAAATATGCATTTACAAAGCGTTTCGATGAGAAGTATTTTATCTCGGAATTTCTTTGTGCATGCAAATAGGAAATCAATAAGATTGCGAGAAGAATAGACTGTGAGAATTTACCTCGCACAATCTTATTTCAATTCTTTATCTTTATCTTCCCCTTTCCCTCCCCTCTCTCTTTCTCTGTATATATGTGTGTGTTATCATAATATATTTATTTTTGGTTCTAATTTTAATAATAAATGCTTCACCGAGTTCGAGAAAAAATCTGTTCCTTCCTTAGGAAAAATTTCAAAAAATGTCAATATAATATTTTGATATATTTAGCAATAATAAAAAACATATATAGTTAAATATCATCATAATCAGATATCAATATTTGGAAAAAAAAGGTATTAACATTTGAAAAAGATTTGAAGTAATATTGATGTTATATTTTAACCATTTTTAATGCTAAATAATTTAAAAAATGAATTAGTTGTAACATTGAAATTGATTATAGTATTTATTGTTAAAATTAAGAAGAGAGGAATTGTGAACTTTGTTTCTATATTCCTTTCTCAAAGGCATTTAATTACATTATCAGATCAATATAGTGAACATCATTAATCAATTCAGCCATCGTCGTTAATCGCAAATGGTAATCACTGAGGCCATCTTACTACCTTGAAATGTACCGGAACTTTTCCAGTGCATGAGCGAAATGCAAAATTCCAACTTAATTGTTCGATAACGATCCCGTAAGAAGCTCGTATATTGCCAAAGCGCTCGACTGCTCGTTCGTTATTATACCGTAAACGAGTTGGGAAACTTATACTTGAACCGTTAACGATTACACTCTTATTTCGTTAACATACAACCGCCCAGATTCACCGTCCTTCGCGGATTCGTTAAGCAGAATTCAACATAACGAAGACTGGAATAATGACAACAAGGACGACGACGACGTATCAACCGTATAAACGTTCAACAAAGCTGAGTCTTTGACTTTTACGTCGGTATCATCTATAAAAGACATTTTCCTAGACGCAATATTTTTTAAAATATAATCTTCTTCATCTGGAATCTTTAAATGATTCAAACTTAATTGCACTATACTCGATATTTTTGGCATCGTTTAAGAATCGCGAAGAATGGAGCAGGATTCTTTTTGGATAGGAAAATTTCGCTTTTGGCTGGATTTCCGAACAAAGTCGCGTTTCGAAATGATCATCAAAGTCGTCTCTCTCTCTTTCGATCGAGATCGAAATCACGTTGTTCGGGCGTTTGAATTCGATCAATATTTGCCTTCCTCTCTTACATCAAAGAGGAAAGCAACATGGAATATAAGAAAGGCCGACGCACCCGTCGATACCAGTACTCCTTTTCGCGCCTTTGGAAGAGCGAAACCCGCTACTTTTGTGGAAGCCGCTTAAAGGTAAGTATTGAAACAAACAAAAAAAAAAGAAAAAAATTGCCAGCAACACCGTCGCGACCAAGGAAAATACGGTCACGGGCTCGTATGGCAGAACGAAACGAAAACGATAACTCATGACGCATGCAGCGGTGAAATTCTCGCGGGAAATTCTGACAAACAACTCCTGTTGGCAGTAACGCAACGGGCTCGATGCAAATGCACAAGCGTGCACAAAGTTTTATACACAATGATAGACAGGCAACGGCAGCCTCCACAAAGAATATAATGTTGGAAATGCGTATTGATAAGTAAAAGGAATGACGCAATTATACCGGAACATCGGAACTCCAACGATTTTAACGATTTACTCTTTCGCTGCACGTGTTTGTGTTCAATATATATCGATTTCTACAATATTTTGGTATCACAAAAAATTTTTCACCCAATTTTAATGACAGATTTTTCACTTGAATTTAAATAAGTTAGATTTTATTGTTTAATTTAGAGAAATTTAAAATTATATATATATTATATATATAATTATAATTATATTATTTAATATATATTATATATTATTTATATTATATATATTATATATATTATATATGTAATTATATATATATTATATATTGAAAAACTCCGCTTCTATTTTGAAAAAATTTTGAAATTTATACGTATATATATTGAAAGAAAATATGGAGTAAGAATAATATATAACTGTTGCACACAAATTTCCAATAAGAGGTAAAATATTTCTCTGATCTCGGGAAGTGTATCGCGTTATGCGTAATGAAAAAAAACACGTCCCTTCGACATTGGTGAGTGCAAAAAAGTGCACATCGGGTGCAGAATTCCGTCGAAAATTCCCCGCGCGCGTTAATAGTCGAACGCGATCAATCGGCCGTAAAGAGCGACGCAACAAAAAAAAAAAAATAAATAAATGTGACAATGCGGACATTTTTATGAAATCTCGTATCTTTCATGTTCGCTCGTGATTAACCGTTGCTGGAACTTTGTTTCACCCCTTGTCGCTCTTTTTCTCTCTCTTCCCTCTTTTTTTTTTTCGTCGCGTGCTCTTTTTTTTTATACCGTCCCACGCAATTCGCTCCCCTCGCTCGTAAATGCTCGGCGGCAAATAATCCGCGAAGCATCATTTCACGATACTTTATGTACTTACGCCGCTTTCACATTACATATACATATATATATATGCAGCGCATCCCAGGGTGATGGCGTACGTGATGCAGGGCGGATTGCAGTCGTTGCAAGAGGCAGTGCACTACTCGGTTCCGGTAGTCGCAATTCCCTTTTTCGGGGATCAACTTTTCAACGCACGTAAAATCCTAGACGCCGGTATCGGGCTGACACTGGACATCGACACCATGACCGAGAGCACTATCGTACAAACGCTCCGAGAGATCGTCGAAAATAAAACGTGAGTACGAGCGTGATTCTAACATGGAATCGGCTTCGACAATGTAATCCTTCAAAAATTAATCCCCCCGACTTCGTCATATTTCAATCGATATTCTTTAACCGTATGCATGATGGATGTGTCTAAAAAGTTAAGTGACTTGCAATCTGGGCGATTGTTAAATTATTTTTCACGTGAGCCAGCACGTTTTAATCTCTTCAAGTTCTTCAACTATGTAACAGTTATATAAAATAACTTTTAATATTAGTTAGATAAAATTAGATAAATTAGGTAAAATAACTTTTAATATTAGTTACAACTTTTGACATTGTCCCAATGTGTTTTTAAATTTTCGATTTTAAAAAATACGATTGATAGATATATATTTGATAAAAATTCTAATTACAGGTATTTGAACAATATCAAGACAATGTCGGCAATTGTGCAAGATGAACTGATAAAGCCAATGGAGAGAGCAGTGTGGAATGTAGAGCACGTATTAAAATTTCCAAATTCGAGACATTTACGGTATCACGGACGTGATATGTCATGGACAGATTATTATGCAATATACCTGTATCTGAGTGGTTTCACTCTTTTGTTATATATCGGTTATATATTGAATATGAAAAATATTGCTGTCTTTATTAAAAGCAAACGGATAAATCATTTGAAACCAAAGTTTGATTAATAATGTAAATTTACGATAATAATTACGATAATGGAATAAAAATTCATTATGTGCAGACAAGAATTGATGTGTTATTATTATACAAAATTAATTTTATGTAATATGCTTATAATAGAATATAAATAATATTTTATTGGCATTCAATTATGTTTCTCTGATTTTTATTTAACATTATTATGTTACTTTCTATCGTTCAAAACGACTTTATATAAATTTCTATAATATTTTGTGGAAATTTTTTTGTATTTATTATATTAATTATAATTGAAAAATATCTTCATGAAACATCCAATTCTTTTTTTTAATGAAATAAAAATCCATAGAATATATTCATTCTTTTAATTTAAATTTTATATCGTTTGTTACATTTTGGAATAGTAATAAGTAAATAATGTTCAAAATATCGATAAGATTGTTTACCATCATTACGTATAGTCGATAATTTGGAAAATTATAAACCTATTAATAATTATAGTTACCGGATGATGGTAACTAAACTGATGCACATCAGAGAGAAGACTGAGAGATGTCATGGCCCGCTTTTAGGTGATCCCAGGAAGCGATACTTCCCCTGTGGACATTAAAAACGTGAACATGAGCTACAAAGCCAAAGTCCACAAATGTTTTCAGAGGGTAACATATATGTTTCTCTGATAATATAAATAATATAAATAAAAATATGAATAATTTAATTAATAATAATTTATTATATAAAAATATTAGTATGTTTTCTCTTTCCACGCTATTATTTATTTATTTATTTATTTATGTGTCTTCTCTTTCTTCTCAACATCACTTATTTATTTTTTATTTATTTATTTATATATTTATTTAGCTCGCTCTAAGTCAATCTTCTAAAATGCAAAACTAAATATTATAGAATTTGACTTTGAAAATAAAATAATCAAATAAATTCAAATAATTAGCATAACGAAAGGTTCCGTAATAAGTTGTTTAATAAACAATCAATTTTAATTAATTAATGAAAATACTTCTATAATTTAATATTCAGCGTTAGCGTATATTTTATAATATATAAAATATTTTGGCAACGAATTATCGATAACACGGTGTTCGACTTTGACAATACAAAATATAAACAGTAGCGCGCTATGTTACGGATTTGTCATCATTCGCACGGTGACTCTCGAGTAATAAAGTAACGGTGAGAAATGCTTCGTATATTGTAATTCTTTTACTAAACACGATTAGTATCGAAACATAATTTGCTATAAATATTAATAAATATTAATTAATTAAAAATTAATTAACGACATGAAACTGTAACACAATGATAAATCTTTATCGAATCGAAATCATTCATTACTGCAAATAAAAATTGGAACAGGATATACATAAAAGGAGATAAGAGAATTAATTATTTTATAATCTTTCGCTCAATGATGCCTATAATATTTCTTTAACAATATTAGAATTAACTATATTTCGACGAAAGCTTTAAATTTTCTCAATTCTTAATAATTAAATAATGTACAATTTAATAGAGAATCAATTAAATTATTGGAATCCAAAATATTAAATAATCACTTTGATCGTTGCGACTTTTACGGACAAAAAAAAATAATTATTATTTCAATATCTAGAGTCACAAATATATTTCATCCGTGTTACTTTATCGTTCTACTTGACAATGTAAATGTAATTTGGATTGTGAGAGAACACGTAGTACTGAATCGAATTATAGATGCAAGTAATTAGCATAATGAAAAGATAAATTGTTTAATAAATAATCAATTTATCAAATAATCAAATTAATTGTACATTTTAATCAATAAATTAAAATACTTCATTAATTTAATATTCCGCGTTAATGTACATTTTATAATATATAAAATATTTTGGAAACAAATTATCGATAACACGGTATTCGACTTTGGCAATATAAACAGTAGCGCGTCATGTATCGGTTTTGTCATCATTCGCACGGTGACTCTCGAGTAAGGTGGTGGTGAGAAACGCTTCATATATTATAATTTTTTTATTAAACACGATTAGGATTAGTATCGAAACATAATTTGCTTTAAATATTAATATAAATTAATTGATTGAAAATTAATTAACGACATTAACGAAATTGTAGCGCAACGAACTGTAGCGCGCAAACTTTTATCGAATCGAAATCATTCATTATTACGAATAAAAATTGAAACAGGGGATATGTAAAAGGGGATAAGAGAATTAATTATGTTATGATATTTCGATTATTGATGCTTATTATAATATTTCTTTAACAATATTAGAATTAAATATATTTCGATCAACGATTTAAATATTCTCAATCTTTGTTAATTAGACGATGTACAATTTAATCGAGCTTCGATTAAATGATAGGAATCCAAAATGTTAAATAATCACTTCGATCGTTGTGATCATTATGGACAAAAAAAAATTATTATTATTTCAATATCTAGTCACAAATATATTTCATCCGTGTTACATTATCGTTCCACTTGACAATTTAAATATAATTTAAATTGTGAGAGAACACGAAGTAAAATAATCGAATTATAGATGCAAATAATTAGCATAACGAAAGGATAAATTGTTTAATAAATAATCAATTTTAATCAATAAATTAAAATACTTCATTAATTTAATATTCCGCGTTAATGTACATTTTATAATATATAAAATATTTCGGCAATGAATTATCGATAACACGGTGTTCGACTTTGGCAATACAAAATATAAACAATAGCGCGCTATGTTTCGGCTTTGTCATCATTCGCACGGTGACTCTCGAGTAATAAGGTAGTGATGAGAAACGCTTCGTATATTGTAATTCTTTTATTAAACACGATTACGAGATTAGTATCGAAACATAATTTGCTATAAATATTAATTAATTAAAAATTAATTAACGACGTGAAACTGTAGCGCAACGATCAATTTTTATCGAATCGCAATCATTCATTACCGTGATTAAAAATTGAAACAGGAGATACATAAAAGGGGATAAGAGAATTAATTATGTTATGATCTTTCGATCCTTGATGCTAATTATAATATTTCTTTAACAATATATTAGAATTAAATATATTTTGACCAATGCTTTAAATTTTCTCAATTTTTGTTAATTAGACAATGTACAATTTAATCGAGCTTCGATTAAATGATAGGAATCCAAAATGTTAAATAATCACTTCGATCGTTGCGACCTTTACGGCTAATAATTATTATTTTAATACTTACAGTCACAGATATATTTCATCTGTGTTACTTTATCGTTCTACTTGACAACTTAAATATAATTTGGACTATGAGAGAACACGAGGTAAAACAATCAAATTATATATACAAATAATTAGTATAACAAAAGACTCCGTGAAAAATTGTTTAATAAATAATCAATTTTAATCATTAAATTAAAATACTACAATAATTTAATATTCTGTGTATATTTTAGCGTATATTTTATAATATATAAAATATTTTGGCAACGAATTATCGATAACACGATATTCGACTTTGGCAATATAAAACATAAACAGTAGCGCGCTATGTTTCGGCTTTGTCATCATTTGCACGGTGACTCTCGAGTAATAAGGTAGTGATGAGAAACGCTTCGTATATTGTAATTCTTTTATTAAACACGATTACGATTAGTATCGAAACATAATTTGCTTTAAATATTAATACAAATTAATTAATTAAAAATTAATTAACGACGTGAAACTGTAACACAATGATAAATCTTTATCGAATCGAAATAATTAATTACTGCAAATAAAAATTGGAACAGGGGATACATAAAAAAGGGGATAAGAGAATTAATTATTTTATAATCTTTCGCTCAATGATGCCTATAATATTTCTTTAACAATATTAGAATTAACTATATTTCCACGAAAGGTTTAAATTTTCTCAATTCTTATTAATTAAATAATGCACAATTTAATCGAGAATCAATTAAATTATTGGAATCCAAAATATTAAATAATCACTTTGATCGTTGCGATTTTTACGGACAAAAAAAATAATAATTATTTTATTATATAATCACAAATATATTTCATCCGTGTTACTTTATCGTTCTACTTGACAATCTAAATGTAATTTGGATTGTGAGAGAACACTTAGTACTGAATCGAATTATAAATGCAAATAATTAGCATAATGAAAAGATAAATTGTTTAATAAATAATCAATTTTAATCAATAAATTAAAATACTTCATTAATTTAATATTCCGCGTTAATGTACAATTTATAATATATAAAATATTTTGGCAACGAATTATCGATAACACGGTATTCGACTTTGGCAATATAAAACATAAACAGTAGCGCGTCATGTTTCGGCTTTATCATCATTCGCACGGTGACTCTCGAGTAATAAGGTGTAGTGGTGAGAAACACTTCGTATATTATAATTTTTTTATTAAACACGATTACGATTAGTATCGAAACATAATTTGCTTTAAATATTAATATAAATTAATTGATTGAAAATTAATTAACGACATGAAACTGTAGCGCAACGATAAACTTTTATCGAATCGCAATCATTCATTACCGCGATTAAAAATTGAAACAGGAGATACATAAAAGGGGATAAGAGAATTAAATGTTATGATCTTTCGATCATCGATGCTAATTGTAATAATATTTCTTTAACAATATTAAAATTAATTATATTTCGACCAATACCTTAAGTTTTCTCAATCCTTGTTAATTAGACAATGTACAATTTAATCGAGCTTCGATTAAATGATAGGAATCCAAAATGTTAAATAATCACTTCAATCGTTGTGATCTTTACGGACAAAAAATAATTATTATTTCAATATCTAGAGTCACAAATATATTTCATCCGTGTTACTTTATCGTTCTACTTGACAATTTAAATATAATTTAAATTGCGAGAGAATACGAAGTAAAATAATCGAATTACAGATGCAAATAATTAGCATAACGAAAGGATAAATTGTTTAATAAATAATCAATTTTAATCAATAAATTAAAATACTTCATTAATTTAATATTCCGCGTTAATGTACATTTTATAATTTATAAAATATTTCGGCAACGAATTATCGATAACACGGTGTTCGACTTTGGCAATACAAAATATAAACACTAGCGCGCTATGTTACGGCTTTGTCATCATTCGCACGGTGACTCTCGAGTAATGAGGTAGTGATGAGAACCGCTTCGTATATTGTATTTTTTTTACTAAACACGATTACGATTAGTATCGAAACATAATTTGCTTTAAATATTAATATAAATTAATTGATGGAAAATTAATTAACGACATGAAACTGTATGACAACGATAAATCTTTATCGAATCGCAATCATTCATTATTGCGAATAAAAATTGAAACAGGGGATATGTAAAAGGGGATAAGAGAATTAATTATGTTATGATATTTCGATTATTGATGCTTATTATAATATTTCTTTAACAACATTAAAATTAAATATATTTCGATCAATGTTTTAAATATTCTTAATCCTTGTTAATTAGACAATGTATAATTTAATCGAGCTTCGATTAAATGATAGGAATCCAAAATGTTAAATAATCACTTCGATCGTTGCGACCTTTACGGCTAATAATTATTAATTTAATACTTACAGTCACAAATATATTTCATCCGTGTTACATTATCGTTCCACTTGACAATTTAAATATAATTTAAATTGTGAGAGAACACGAAGTAAAATAATCGAATTATAGATGCAAATAATTAGCATAACGAAAGGATAAATTGTTTAATAAATAATCAATTTTAATCAATAAATTAAAATACTTCATTAATTTAATATTCCGCGTTAATGTACATTTTATAATATATAAAATATTTCGGCAATGAATTATCGATAACACGGTGTTCGACTTTGGCAATACAAAATATAAACAATAGCGCGCTATGTTTCGGCTTTGTCATCATTCGCACGGTGACTCTCGAGTAATAAGGTAGTGATGAGAAACGCTTCGTATATTGTAATTCTTTTATTAAACACGATTACGAGATTAGTATCGAAACATAATTTGCTATAAATATTAATTAATTAAAAATTAATTAACGACGTGAAACTGTAGCGCAACGATCAATTTTTATCGAATCGCAATCATTCATTACCGTGATTAAAAATTGAAACAGGAGATACATAAAAGGGGATAAGAGAATTAATTATGTTATGATCTTTCGATCCTTGATGCTAATTATAATATTTCTTTAACAATATATTAGAATTAAATATATTTTGACCAATGCTTTAAATTTTCTCAATTTTTGTTAATTAGACAATGTACAATTTAATCGAGCTTCGATTAAATGATAGGAATCCAAAATGTTAAATAATCACTTCGATCGTTGCGACCTTTACGGCTAATAATTATTATTTTAATACTTACAGTCACAGATATATTTCATCTGTGTTACTTTATCGTTCTACTTGACAACTTAAATATAATTTGGACTATGAGAGAACACGAGGTAAAACAATCAAATTATATATACAAATAAATAGTATAACAAAAGACTCCGTGAAAAATTGTTTAATAAATAATCAATTTTAATCATTAAATTAAAATACTACAATAATTTAATATTCTGTGTATATTTTAGCGTATATTTTATAATATATAAAATATTTTGGCAACGTATTATCGATAACACGATATTCGACTTTGGCAATATAAAACATAAACAGTAGCGCGCTATGTTTCGGCTTTGTCATCATTCGCACGGTGACTCTCGAGTAATAAGGTAGTGATGAGAAACGCTTCGTATATTGTAATTCTTTTATTAAACACGATTACGATTAGTATCGAAACATAATTTGCTTTAAATATTAATACAAATTAATTAATTAAAAATTAATTAACGACATGAAACTGTATCGCAACGATAAATCTTTATCGAATCGCAATCATTCATTATTGCGAATAAAAATTGAAACAGGATATACATAAAAGGGGATAAGAGAATTAAATATGTTATGAACTTTCGATTCTTGATGCTTATTATAATATTTCTTTAACTATATTAGAATTAAATTATATTTCGACCAATGCCTTAAATATTTTCCTTGTTAATTAAATCCTTGTTAATTAAACAATAGTTATGTATCACGACATGTAATTATTTTAATCTTACGATATATTAATACGTTAGATATATGAGATACATTAATATGTTAAAATATTTCAACAATGAATTAACAACAACATAGTATCCGACATAAACAGTACCGCGCTAATGATTTTACTTTACGGTCTCTTGTTATGCAAATTTAAATTTATGTACTATATTACTAAATAAATGTCAAATTATATATTATATTATATAAAAAATTATATATAATATAACCCTCCCATGGGGTACACCTTGTCGCGGTGGGAGGGCTTAGTACTTGGATGGTGCCTTGAGGTTTATCTTAAATTTTTCTATTAATGATAAATCTTAAGGTGCCTGAATGGGAAGCTAAGTACCCTTTCGCGTCGTCGGTGCCGTCAACGTGCTGCGGACGGCAAGCGCTTCGTTACCGCGTTTTCGCGTTGTAATATTCTCGCGTCGTCGCGTTTTCGCGGAACTTTTGGACTTTTTCATATAAAATCCCAATTTCATTTATTGTCACGAGTCTCTACTTCCGATGCCAACTAACTGGGATGTTTCGAGTTTGCACACGTTGTTATGCAACATATACTCGCGCTTCGTGCTTCGTGCTTCGTCAAGTGATTCGGCCCGAATTAGTTAGAACTCGATCGATTGCTCGGAATGGTCGTCAATGGGTCCCTTCTCTTTGCTCGTCTACAGCCACACGCACTGCGTGTGTTAACCCTGTCGAGGAGTCGAGTGGATTCCCCTAGGCACGATTTTCGCTCGGTAAAAGGGGTTGCCTCCCCATTTTCTAAATTGCTGAATGTTAGCGTTTAAAAAATGTGGGTATCCTCTTCTTTTGCCGTCTACCAGCCTGGTGTAGCCATGTCCTGCAATCGCGGGAAACTTCGTGTTCCGGGCGAAGCACCTGAAATCGTGCTTAGCGGGTCCAAGTTCGATACGAGATAGGATAATTATGCGCGAAAAAGAGTTGGTGAACTTCATTTTCCTCTATTCTGTCAATCGTTTCGTCTTCTTTCCGGTTCGGGCCTAATCTTTGCTCGTTGTATCGTTGCATTCCCGACCTGTTGGCTCGAAGTTGATTCTCGTAAATGAAATGGGATTTTCGCTCGTACCGAAACAGGGAGTGTCGTTGAAAGTATATATATTAAATATATACATTGCGCGACCAAATTTTTAATCGTACCGAAATAGTGCGGGAGTGCCGTTCAGTATCGCGCGTAAAATAGCGAAAATAGCGATATAAAAATATCGCTCGTGAGTGCGGGAGTGTCGTTAAAAGTATCGCGCGTCAACAACATGAGAGGAGGAGGAGGCCTGGGAGAGGCATCTTGCATCAGCGGAGCAACCTGATGGTGAATATTTATTATTTGTATATCAATTGTTATAAATCGTACGCACAATAATTCGGTCTTATTATTTAAATGAATTAAAGAAAAAATTAGAGAGAAAGATTTTTATAAAAGTCATATAAAACTTTCTATTTAAAAAAGTTTCAAAAATTTATAAAATTTTTGCACACGTGTGTTTATCTCTGCTTATTATTTTACACATGGGATATAAAATTCCGCACGATAAAAATTTTTTGAAATATTGATTTTATTTTGAGCATTGTTATAAATGAATTTTATATTTGTATGTTACAGACAACGTAGCTTCGATAACAACAACTCCGCTGTTGCGCATCAGTGCCGGTGAGTGAGAAAAACTTTTATTTAACTTTAAGGTAACGGATTTGTAGAGATTGTAGATGTAGATGTAGATGTAGATTGTAGATAAATCCGTTGCCTTAAAATGGATGAGCTAGGATAGATTAAATTAAATAACTTTTAATAAGTTCTTTCGAGATGCTTTGCATCTATTGCGAAAATATATTGAAATATTAATTAAAAAAAGATGATCAAGAAAAGTATTTTGTAAAGATTATGTCTAATTTATTAAACAAAGAACACGCATTAATAATTTCATCAATTTTATCAATTTCTGATACTACTTTATTTTTTTAACGCGCACTTATTCTAATTTCTTAACTCATCCATCGTAGAATTTGTTTGTAGAATTTGTAGAATTTGGTTTATTAGTTTTAAACTTTACTTTAACTTAATATAAAGCCAAATGATTAATTCATTAAATAACTTGTAACATGATAATAAATGACTTACCAATAGTCGTGTTAGCAATTTAATATAATATATAGAAATTTGTTATTGAAATTTTTTGGCTTTATTTTAGTTAAAATAAAGTTATATTGAAATATTTAACGATTGTAAAATCTCATGATCGTTACGATAAGCGTGAAATATTTACGCTCATTTGCCGGTAATTAGCCGGCAAAAGAAAGGAGTGTTTATCTCCTTTTTCGATCTCTGATTAGAGATCGAACGAGAAAGTGGCCAGGATCAACAAAAGGTAGGGGTCAACTGGCCTGAAGAAAAGCTCGCACGCGGTTAGGATACGCGGTTAGGGAATGTAATTAGGGTATTGATTAAAATATATATGATTAGAGATAGGTTCCCCAAATCTCGAATAATTTTAGTTAATCAGGAAATAGGGTTTTGTTAGAATTCATAGGGTTGTTAAGATCATAAGGTTGTTAGGACTCATAGGGTTGTTAAGATCATTATTTCTTTCAATTCTTTTAATATTCCAATAATCCTAGGTATAAATTAAAATTATTTAAAAAAATTAAATTGAATTTATCTTTAAAAATTTTGTAAAAATAAATATAACATGTTAAAATATAAATAAAAATGTTTTAAAAATGAAATTTAAATTTTCAAAATTTTCAGGAATATTAAAGAAATTGTATAATTATTAATGTTTAAGAAATATCTTAACATGTTATATTTTATTTCAAAAATATATTAAAAATATATTAAAAATATATTAAAAATATATTAAAAATATATGTGTATTAAGTTAAATAATATTAAATTATTTATGTTATTAAATATTTGAATAAATCGAATATATTGTCTTTAATAGTCTGCGCTAGTAATGCATATATTTTTTTTTACTATTTAAAAGACGACCGATAATTTTATTAATGACTGTTTTAATTGCAATTGTTTACATTATATAAACCTTATTAAACTGTAATTATTATATCGATTTTTAAAGGGATTTTAATAAAATCATTCCTTATTTTCTATTAAACATGGCGATAATGCAATTTTTATGTTAATTATATATTAATGATAAATTCTTGAACGTCGCCAGTAGATAAAATAAATGAAAGTAATTTAATCGACCACACCGGCAATATTTATTGATGGAAAATTCACAACGTTTCGACCATGGGTTTTGGTCCTTATCAAGTGAACTAAAATTATTACATATAATATAAACAATAAATGAATTACAATAAAATGTGACCAAAAAAATGGAGAAAGAAGAAAAAATCATATACATACATTATCTTAGGTAACTAATACGTGGTGAGAAATAAAGAAATCACTGTGTCAAGTCATGTCGACCTCTCGATCCAACACAAAGAGAAAGACTAAACCACCTTTATTAGTCTATCATAAATATCGTTTAAACTTTCAGTGTCCTTTTGTAAGTTAACAGTGTTGTCAGACTTTTTGATGAAAAACATTTCAGCAATTTCCCTCTTTCTCACATGTCTCTCATTATGTAGAATAACCGGTGTTGACCAATCGAAGTCATGATTAAGTTCCAATTTATGTTTGCTAACCACAGAAAGATTGCTTTCGTGCAATTTAATGTTGTTGCAATGTTCTTTGATACGAGTGCCTAAATGTCTTTTTGTTTGGCCAATATATGACATATTACAATTTTTACAGTTTAACTTGTAAACAACCTCAGTCCTGTTATTAATAGGCAATCTATCTTTTCCACGTTTAATTAATGAATTCAGTTTATTAGGTACATTATAGACAACCTTCAGATCAACATTTTTGAAAAGGCGACTAATCTCATCACTCAAGCCCTCTACAAACGGCAACGAAATGTAAAATGATGTAGTCGCATTATCACATTCCGTATTCATATTTACATTGTCGCGGTGTTTTAAAAATTCTAGTCTTTTTTTAACGTAACGGTTAGTAATTTGAGTTGGAAAACAATTGTTGGAAAGAATCTGTTTAATAATATCGATGTTCTTAAAATGAAATCGAACGTCGGATAATAAAATTGCGTGGTCAACAAGGCTATAAATGGTGTTAATTTTATATTTAAACGGATGTTTGGAATAAAAATTAGTGTATCTATTAGAACAAGTAGGTTTTCTGTACCAATCCATCAAAAGCCGACCATCCGAGCGAATAACAGTCGTGTCCAAAAAACTAATACGCGAATCATACTCAGTTTCATGTGTAAATGTCAAACGTTGATGATAGTCATTGAAAGTCGATATAATCTCTATAAATTTAATGATATGATTTCCGTTAGATTTATCTATTTATGAATTCCATATCGCGCGGAGCTGAATATTCTTAAAATAAATTATTAAATTATGATTGCGAAAATACCGTGTTCTTTTCGCGTTCTTTCCGAGTTCTTTTCGCGTTCTTTCCGGGTTCTTTTCGCGTTCTTTTCGCGTTCTTTTTGCGTTTTTTCCGCGTCCTTATAAAGGATTACCGTTTTAACAAAAGAATTTTATCGCTATCCCTCTCGTCAGATAATATTCCTAAATATTGCTAATTAAATATAAAGAATTATCGAATAAGAGTGTGAAGATTTGATGTGATAAGTCAACGATTAAATATTAGCTTCACAAAATTTAACGATCACCTTCGATATTATAGGATCGCGAGTTAATTATTATAAATTTAATAATTTGTTTTTTCAGTTATATTTACGAATTTTGTATCGGAAAATATTCATAAATAAATTAATAAATTACGGTAGCGAAAACACCACGTTCTACCGCATTCTTTTTGGCGTTCTTAGACGAGGTTGTCGTTTTAATAAAAGAGTTACATTGCGTCATCGACTTTCCATCGTCGGTGCCGTCAACGTGTCGCGGACGGCGGCATTTCGTTACTGCATTTCCGCGTTGTAGTATTCTCGCGTCGTCGCGTTTTCGCGCTTCCGCGTTCGATTTTATAAAAATCCCAATTTCCTTATTGTCGCGAGTCTCTACTTCCGATGCCAACTAACTGGGATGTTTCGAGTTTGCACACGTTGCTATGCAACGTACACTCTTGTTTCGTGCTTCGTCAAGTGATTCGGCCCGAATTAGTTAGAACTCGATCGATTGCTCGGAATGGTCGTCAATGGGTCCCTTCTCTTTGCTCGTCTACAGCCACACGCACTGCGTGTGTTAACCCTGTCGAGGAGTCGAGTGGAATCCCCTAGGCACGATTTTCGCTCGGTAAAAGGGGTTGCCTCCCCATTTTCTAAATTGCTGAATGTAAGCATTTAAAAAATGTGGGTATCCTCTTCTTTTGCCGTCTACTAGCCTGGTGTAGCATATAGCAACCGCGGGAGGCATAATATGTCCGGGCGGAGCACCTGAAATCGTGCTTAGCGGGTCCAGGTTCGATACGAGATAGGATAATTATGCGCGAAAAAGAGTTGGTGAACTTCATTTTCCTCTATTTCCGTCAATCGTTTCGTCTTCTTTCCGGTTTGGGCTTAGTCCTTGCACGTTGTATCGTTGCAATCCCGACCTGTTGGCTCGAAGCTGATTGTCGTAAGTGAAATGGGATTTTCGAAGACGAATTTCGTATCGGAAAATATTCATAAATAAATTAATAAATTACGGTTGCGAAATCATCTTATTTTTCCCGCGTTCTTTTCGCATTCTTCTTTTTCTTAGACGAGATTGTCGTTTTAATGAAAGAGTTATCGTTGTTCCTTCCGTTAAATAAACGTTAATAAAAGTTGCGTGGCTCGTACCGCCGAGGAGTCGAAACGATTTTTATCATGGAGAATTATTTCTCACCGGTTCTTGAGATCCATTCGCGACGTCTAGTTCGCGGTGCCCTGTTAAAAATTGGAAATTTTTATTGTAAGATTGGAACTAATCCCAGGTTTTCCTGGCAATTTCCGAAAGCAATGATTTCGGTAGTAATTCAACGACGATACGCTTCTTTAACGTCGAATTAATTTAAATAATATATATTTAGATGAGAGAAATGTATCTTTTCTTTTCTTCGTTAAAAAATGTTCTTCATTATTAGGATTGATGTTATTATTGTCTATATAATGCCAGAAAGATTTAATAGTAGATTAAATATGGATATAGCGTTGTGTATAAATTTTAATTTTTTAAATAATTTCATAATTTAATTAATTTTTATTAATTTTTATGATAAAAATGATTACGAACGAATATATTTTGTTAATTATTAATTAATTTGAAAAAATTATTTAAAATACATGCATAAATTAACGTATCCAAAATATTTTTATAATTTTTGTTAATATAATATATTATATATACGCGAAATTATACATGAAATTTTACATAAAATGTGCGAATACTTAAAAATTTAGAGACGAATCGAATGGGTACCCCTATATCAGTAAGATATTGATTAAAAGAAAAAAAAATTATTAATTTAAACGTTACAAGAATAAGAATCTAGATAATTAATCTAGAATTAATTATATATTTAAAATTATTTCATTTATTTTATTTTGAACACTATTCGAATTGAAATTTTTTAAATCTTGCTGTTATCGGGTTCGATTCGTCTCGCGCGCGACGGTACCCCAAATTGTGTTCGCACATTTAACACAAACTTCAATAATGCATGTATTTTATTATTTATAGATATAATCGTTCGTAATCACATTTCAATAAAGAAGGTCGTTATATCCATTTAATTTTCAATAAAGAAATATATTTCTTAGTAATGGAAGAACATGTTTTCTGACGTGAATATCAATTTCGCGAATTGAAAATAATGACGAGGGATAATTGTCTTTGATTTAATACTGAAATCATTGCTATCGGGAATAGTCCGGAAGATCCAGGATTCGTTCCCTCCTACAGTGAAATTCCCGACGTTCAATGGATCACTTAACTTTTCTTCGCAGATTGATCTTGCGAAATCTGATGTAGAAACAAGATGTTAATCGTTCTCCATTTTTATGATCGCTCCTCTTTTTATCGGATTACCAGTATGTCACTCGGGTATCTGCAATTGAATATTTTGAATATTATCGATTTATTTATTCGTCGCGTTTTATCGCGAATTTTAAATCACGATTTATCTTATAAAAATTCGCAAGTAAATCGGTCGGTGAATTGCATATTCACAAACATTACAGACCTCAAATGTTTGTCGAAATATTTTCTATTTTCTATATTTACGTGATAATAATTATATCGCGCTCGTGTCTATTGAGAGCTTCGATTATTATATTTATTCGTCGCGTTTTCTCGGGAATTTTAAATCGCGATTTATCTTATAATTTAATCGTTGACTTATACGTCGAAACCTTGTCTATCTTTCCACGTCTTTGAATATTGTCTTTCATAGTCTTCGCTAGTAGTGCAAATATTTTTTTTTTACTATTTAAGAAGATGACCGATAATTTTATTAATGATTAATCGCGATTATTTAAATTATTATATAAATCTTATTAAACTCTACTAATACATCGATAGTTAGAGATATAGTTAGATAGTTAAATTATTAGAGAGGGATTTTGATAAAATTATTTGTGCCGTTATTCTTTATTAAACGTGGCGAACAACGCGATTTTTTAATTATATGTTAATTATATTCAAAATTGTAAAGTCTTAAGATTCATTTTATTTCATTTAACTAATCATGCGCGAGATGCATGTATTTTCAATATGTATTTTTCAATCGCGATATTTCTATAAAATAGCGTATTAATCGCAAATAAATTCGCAAATATTACAGACCTTAAATATCTGTCGAAATATCTTTGCACTTGTGCGTGATAGTAATTATATCGCGCGTGTCTATTAGGTGCTCCGATTATATTATTAAAATTATACATATCGCAATCAAATATTCCGAATATTGTCGATTTATTTATTTGTCGCGTCTTCTCGCGAATTGTAAATCGCAATTTATCTTCTAAAAATTTGTAATAAATTCTATATTCGCAAATATTATAAATCTCAAATGTCTCGAAATATCTTCGCATTTGTTTGATAATAATTATGTCGCGCGCTGTCTATTAGCGGTTTCGATTATCATATTACAAAAATTACGCATATCGTAATCAACTATTCCTAATAATCGACTTATTTATTCGTTATCGCTCTCTCGCGAATTTTAAATTGTTATTTATCTTGTACTTTAATCATTGATTTACATCGAAGCTTGATCTATCTTTTCGCGTTTTGAATATTAATAATCTACATAAAATGCGCCAGTAATGCAAATACTTTTTTTCACAATCGGAAAAACTATCAATAATTTTATTAATGACCCTTTTGATCACGATTATTTAAGTTTAAGCGTTATTTATATAAAACTAATTTCTCTCTCTATTCTTAAATTCTATTATTGTATGTCGATTATTAATAATAAATATCGCGTAATTCATCATCGCTAATCAGCCTTGTTTGGACTATGTAGAAATTTTTAATAAATTTTATATTATACGTATATTTTGGATACTTTTGTAATTCTTTGTAATAATTTAAAATTATTCTTAAAAAATTAAATTGAATTTATTTTTAAAAATGTTTTAAAAAGAAATTTAAATTATCAAAATTATTTTCAAGAAGATTAAACAAATTGCATAATTATAAATGTTCAAGATATATTTTAGCATGTTATATTTGATTTTAAAAATTAAAAATATATCATATAAATGTGTAAATTAATATATAGCTATAATATTAAGTCCAAATGTTAATGTTATCAATATCAAATTATTTATGTTATTAAACATTTGAATAAATCGAGCACATTTATTTGATATTGATAACATCATAAATTATATTTTGTAAATTGTACTTTGTAATTAATAAATTGTGTTTTATAAATTGTAAATAGTTATAATTGTATATTAATTATAATCTAATATTGATATTTTTAATTATTGACATAGTTGTATAAAATACAATTATAACTATAATTATACTACATAAAATTGTATTTACGATTGTAAATTACGTGAATACATTCTTATGTAAATTACACGAAAAATTATCGAAAATATACGTATAATGATTATACGTATATATTATATGTATATATATGATTATACGTAAGTATACGTGTAGTATTAATTAGTTAAATTAACATATTTGTATCTATAGTATATATTTTTGAAATATTCGTAAAAGAATAACTGTTTATATTTTCATATCAAAGAGTCATTAATAAATTCGGAAAATTTTTATATAAAATGTAGAATCGCGAGTCAATTATTGTAAATTTAATGATATGCTTTCCGTTAGATTTATCTATTTATGAATTCCATATCGCGCGGAACTGAATATTCTTAAAATAAATTATTAAATTATGATTGCGAAAATACCGTGTTCTTTCCGCGTTCTCTTCGCGTCACCTTCGCTATTATAGGATCGCGAGTTAATTATTATGAATTTAATAATTTGCTTTTCAGTTATATTTGTATTTACGATTTTCGTATCGGAAAACATTCATAAATAAATTAATAAATTACGGTTGCAAAAAACACCGTGTTTTTCCCACGTTCTTTTTCGCGTACTTCTTAGACGAAATTGTCGTTTTAATAAAAGAATTACATTGCGTCATCGACTTTCCATCGTCGGTGCCGTCAACGTGTCGCGAACGGCGGCATTTCCGCGTTGTAATATTCTCGCGTCGTCGCGTTTTCGCGCTTCCGCGTTGGATTTTTCGTATAAAAATCCCAATTTCCTTATTGTCGCGAGTCTCTACTTTCGATGCCAACTAACTGGGATGTTTCGAGTTTGCACACGTTGCTATGCAACGTACACTCTTGCTTCGTGCTTCGTCAAGTGATTCGGCCCGAATTAGTTAGAACTCGATCGATTGCTCGGAATGGTCGTCAATGGGTCCCTTCTCTTTGCTCGTCTACAGCCACACGCACTGCGTGTGTTAACCCTGTCGAGGAGTCGAGTGGATTCCCCTAGGCACGATTTTCGCTCGGTAAAAGAGGTTGCCTCCCCATTTTCTAAATTGCTGAATGTAAGCATTTAAAAAATGTGGGTATCCTCTTCTTTTGCCGTCTACTAGCCTGGTGTAGCATATAGCAACCGCGGGAGGCATAATATGTCCGGGCGGAGCACCTGAAATCGTGCTTAGCGGGTCCAGGTTCGATACGAGATAGGACAATTATGCGCGAAAAAGAGTTGGTGAACTTCATTTTCCTCTATTTCCGTCAATCGTCTCGTCTTCTTTCCGGTTTGGGCTTAGTCCTTGCACGTTGTATCGTTGCAATCCCGACCGGTTGGCTCGAAGTTGATTCTCATAAGTAAAATGGGATTTTCGCTCGTACCGAAATCGAGAGTGCCGTCTAAAGTATAGATATACATATTAAATATATACATCGCGCGATCAAATATAAAATTTTTAATACAAGTTCTTATACAAAATTATCATTTTAACAAAAGATTTTTATCGCTGTCCCTCTCGTCAGATAATATTCCTAAATATTGCTAATTAAATATACAGAATTATCGAATAAGAGTGAAGATTCGATGTGATAAGTCAACGATTAAATATTAGCTTCACAAAATTTAACGATCATCTTCGATATTATAGAATCACGAGTTAATTATTATAAATTTATTAATTTGTTTTTTCAGTTATATTTGTATTTACGAATTTTGTATCGGAAAATATTCATAAATAAATTAATAAATTACGGTTGCGAAATCACCGTGTTTTTCCCGCGTTCTTTTCGCATTCTTATACGAGATTGTTGTTTTAATAAAAGAGTTATCGTTGTTCCTTCCGTTAAATAAACGTTAATAAAAATTGCGTAGCTCGTACCGCCGAGGAGTCGAAACGATTTTTATCATGGAGAATTATTTCTCACCGGTTCTTGTGAGATCCATTCGCGACGACTATTTCGGTGCCCTGTTAAAATTTGGGAATTTTTATTGTAAGATTGAAACTAATCCCAGGTTTTCCTGGCAATTTCCGAAAGCAATGATTTCGGTAGTAATTCAACGACGATACGCTTCTTTAACGTCGAATTAATTTAAATAATATATATTTAGATGAGAGAAATGTATCTTTTCTTTTCTTCGTTAAAAAATGTTCTTCATTATTAGGATTGGTATTATTATTGTCCATATAATGCCAGAAAGATTTAATAGTAGATTAAATATGGATATAGCGTTGTGTATAAATTTTAATTTTTTAAATAATTTCTTAATTTAATTAATTTTTATTAATTTTTATGATAAAAATGATTACGAACGAATATATTTTATTAATTATTAATTATTTTTATAAGATTATTTAAAATACATGCACAAATTAACGTATCCAGAATATTTTTATAATTTTTGTTAATGTAATATATTATATATACGCAAAATTATACATGAATCTTACATAAAATGTGCGAATACTTAAAAATTTAGAGACGAATCGAATGGGTACCCCTATATCAGTAAGATTGATTAAAAGAAAAAAAAATTATTAATTTAAACGTTACAAGAATAAGAATCTACATAATTAGTTTAGAATTAATTATATATTTAAAATTATTTCATTTATTTTATTTTAAACACTATTCGAATTGAAATTTTTAAATCTTGCTGTTATCGGGTTCGATTCGTCTCGCGCGCGACGGTACCCCAAATTATGTGTTCGCACATTTAACACAAACTCCAATAATGCATGTATTTTATTATTTATAAATATAATCGTTCGTAATCACATTTCAATAAAAAAAAGGTCGTTATATCCATTTAATTTTCAATAAAAAAATATATTTCTTAGTAATGGAAGAACATGTTTTCTGACGTGAATATCAATTTCGTGAATTGAAAATAATAACGAGGGGTAATTGTCTTTGATTTAATACTGAAATCATTGCTATCGGAAATAGTCCGGAAGATCCAGGATTCGTTCCCTCCTACAGTGAAATTCCCGACGTTCAATGGATCACTTAACTTTTCTTCGCAGATTGATCTTGCGAAATCTGATGTAGAAACAAGATGTTAATCGTTCTCCATTTTTAAGATCGCTCCTCTTTTTATCGGATTACCGGTATGTCACTCGGGTATCTGCAATTGAATATTTTGAATATTATCGATTTATTTATTCGTCGCGTTTTATCGCGAATTTTAAATCACAATTGTAAAAATTATACGTATCGCGATCAAATATTCCGCATATTATGGACTTATTTATTCGTCGCGTTTTTTCGTGAATTCGAATCGCGATTTATCTTATAAAGATTCGCAATTGACTGGGACAGTGAGTACTGTATTCGTAAATATTATGTGATAATAATTATATCGCGCGCGGTTATAATATCTATTGAGGCGCTCCAATTATTATATTATAAAAGGTATACATATCACAATCGGATATTCCGAATATTATCGATTTATTTATTCGTCGCGTTTTTTCAAGAATTTTAAATCGCGATTTTTCTTATAATTTAACATTATCTTATAATTTAATCGTTGATTTATACGTGGAAACAACGCGATTTTTTAATTATATGTTAATTATATTTAAAATTGTAAATTCTTCAGATTTATTTTATTTCATTTAACTAATCATGCGCGAGATGTATGTATTTTCAATATGTATTTTTTAATCGCGATATTTATATAAAATAGCGTATTAATCGCAAATAAATTCGCAAATATTACAGACCTTAAATATCTGTCGAAATATCTTTGCACTTGTGCGTGATAGTAATTATATCGCGCGTGTCTATTAGGTGCTCCGATTATATTATTAAAATTATACATATCGCAATCGAATATTCCGATTATTGTCGATTTATTTATTCGCGTTTTCTCGCGAATTTTAAATCGCGAATTATTTAGTAATTTAATTGTTGATTTCAAAGCTTATTCTATCTTTTCGCGTTTTGAATATTTCCTTTGATAATCTACACAAAATGCGTCAGTAATGCAAATACTTTCTTCTACAATCGAAGAAACGATTAATAATTTTATTAATGACTCTTTTGATCACGATTATTTACGTTATATAAAATGTCGCGTAATTAATCTTCGCTGATCAGTCTCGTCTGGATTATGTAAAAATTTTTAGTAAATTTTATATTATACGTATATTTTGGACATTTTCGTGTAATAAATTATTCCATGTAATAAATTATTTTGTATTAAATTTTGAATTATATTTTATATTATATTTGTATTATATTTTGTCATATATTTTGTAATAAATATATTTGTAATGTAATTATTTTTATGTTAATTAATAATTTAATATGTTTATGTTAGTATGTTTATGTTAATATTTTTTATGTTAGTTAATAATTTAATTTGTAATTTATTTTGTAATGTGTTTTTTATGTAATTGCAAATTAATTGTAATTTACGTTGTATATATTATAATTATGTAATATATATGTATTATATTTTCTGTTTAGAAACTCTGTATTAAAAGAAAATAAAAAATAAAATAAAACAGAAATAAAAAAAAATTTTTCCTCGATGTTTCTCTACCTTAACGAAGGCATTTGCCAGGGGTGGGGAGGTTTGAGTACTCTCATGAACCTGAGACCTATGCCGGCGGTAATATACGCCGATATTCATATAGATTAGTCTTATATTTAAGGTCATTTTAAGTATAATCTTAAATTGCTTTTTAAGATTTTGTTTAGTTAGTAAAATAGTTATATTCCAACTTACTTAAGACGATCTTAAATATAAGAGTGAATTATGAATATCGGCCGTAGTTACCGGTAAGGTCAGTCATGCCGGACAAGTCAAAGGGGAAGAGTCACTAATAGAGATACCAAAATTATATAAATATATATTATATTAATTATCTTAATATTTTTGAATAAAATGAAAGAAAGAGACAATAATCGAGAAAATAGAAAAAGGCAACTACAGTGATTTGAATATCTATACCTGAGAACAAAGAAAGTATTCCGATGGACTCTATAGGAACCCTGGCGAAAATAAGAAACTTTATAAAGCGTTAACAACCGTTGAGTGAGGGTTTTCTGAGAGTTTATATGCTTTTCAAACTTTGTAAAAGCACTTACATAACGCTGTTGGGTTTTGAATGCTTATCAAACGCTGCAGTGTTGCAATTTTTGTTCTACAAACTCTTTATATAATGTTACATGAAAGTTTTCCAATGCTGAGGTAACATTTTTCAGAGTACGTTCAGTAAACGTTGATACATCTTCGTGTACAGAGTTTACTCAGACTTTTCAAACGTTTACGATTACGCTATAACGTACAAACGTCTTTTAAACGCTGCAGTGTTGCAATTTTTGTTCTACAAACTCTTTACTAATCGTTTTTAAACTCTCGACGAACTTCTACAAACGTTCATGTAAACGCCAAACAAACGTCTCATTTTTGCCAGGGAAAGAATAAGCATGACAAGTGATGGTAATCTTTATGATGTTAACACAAAGGGATACAATAAACCATAATAATCCTCGAAGAAGAGAATATATTAGATATGTGTAGAAATGCATAGTGATTGGAAATGATTAGAAACTAAAAGACAGTATGCAATATGCATACAATCTATTTATTAATAGTAATACTATTTTTAATTATATTAAATTTTATAATTTAGTACATTGTATTATATAAAGTATTAAGCATAAAAATATTATGCTGATATGAAAATTATAATAAAAGTATATAAATAATGTTGGCTATATTAAAATGGAACATATGAATTCTTTATATTTTATATAAAGGAAGAGACATTTAAAATATTTTACAACATCTATATTTTTCGAATCTTAATTATAAAAACTTTAGAAGAATCAGTGATTAATTTGACAAATTCTATACATGTATTAATAATTAAATTTTTAAATAATTAAAAAAATGATTAATAAATATCAAAGATCAGTTTACTGCTAATTAAGATTTATAGAAATACGGTTAAAAATGTTTTTATTCCACAGCAGGCATTTTGTGTTTTGTAAATAAAAATATATAAATATGGCAATAAATATAGAAAAATATTTATTTCATCTTTGAACATTACATTGGAAGATTACAGTATCTTTCGCGATTGAATAATTTATTTACTATCAATTTATATACATAAGTGTCTTAATTGTTATACTCTGGTGCTACCGGCATTTCGTGCACATAGCACGGAACAAAACCAGAAATTGTGCACATTATATATTACCCTCTGAGAACATTCATGGACATTGGCTTTGTAGTTCATGTCCACGTTTTCAATGTCCATAGAGGGAGTATCGCTTTCAGGGATCACCTAAAAACAGGCCATGACATCTCTCAGTCTTCTTTCTGGTACAAAGCCTTAATTATGCACCAAAAGCTAGTCAGGTGCATAGCGCAGGTAACGAATTCGCTAAGCCATGCAAGTCAAAGCCGTAAATAATTCTACTTATATTTTTAGTCACATTTTATAATATACACCACGCTGTTATAAATTTATTGTCTTCAGTTGTAAAACAAGAGTGTAATGCATTGGAGTTTTGATTGCAACACGAGCAGTCTCGGATAAATAATTTCAATAAATAATTTCAATAAATCTCTTGTATTTTTGTCTACGTGGATAGCTGCGTGAAAGATTTTTACTTGTGGTTTTTTCGACAATACAAATAAATATGACGTTATGAAAATTTGAATTGAAAAGCCTTATATATAATTGTGCCAAGTGCGTGCTGCCTGCCGGTTTCTTGGGGTTTTTTTTATGAGAATATAACTGAGAATAATACAATTTTTATACAATGACTACATTAAGTGGCTTTATAGAATTCTTCCAGAAAGGAAAGGTAAACAAAAGTTATTAATTAGATAAATTTTAAGACAAACTGAACTAAAATATTGATTTCTTACAACTTGTAATAACCTATGTCATAATTATCTCTATGTGATATTATTGTTTAAGATATGTTACAAAATGTATCATAAAAATTCAGAAAATTTTTATTCTTATATCATATAAACATTAGAAGTATATTTGTACATATACAAGCCATATTCATATATTCATGTATGTTTTAATTGCAGACATTTAGACCAAAGAAGAAATTTGCTCATGGAACATTACGTTATTCTTTACATAAACAAGCTCAAGCTTCCCTTAATTCTGGTATCAACTTAAGAGCTGTTGTAAAATTACCACCTGGAGAAGATTTAAATGATTGGATTGCTGTTCATGGTATATATAAATATTTAATAATTGTGAAAAGATTTGTTAATATTAAAAATTTTATTGGAAATATTCAAAGATACATTGTTATATAGTGCTTATTTTCATATTATACTAAATTAAAAAGATATATCAAATGTTTCAATCCCACTTTTCGTTTATATATTGAAAGAACAACAATAATTATTTACTTTTTCTTTTTCTAGTTGTGGACTTTTTTAATAGAATAAATCTTATATATGGTACTGTATCTGAGTATTGCGATTCAGCATCATGTCCAACAATGAGTGGTGGAGCACGTTTTGAATATTTGTGGGCAGATGGTGAAAAATATAAAAAGCCAACAGCATTACCAGCACCACAGT
Source organism: Camponotus vicinus (assembly GCF_025532165.1). NCBI lineage: Eukaryota > Metazoa > Arthropoda > Insecta > Hymenoptera > Formicidae > Camponotus > Camponotus vicinus. The sequence goes on from NW_028141947.1 coordinate 1,189,911, forward strand.
ATGTTACTCTTCTTATGGATTGGACTGAAGCTCAAATTAATAATGAAACAGTTTTTCCAGTATCAACAGGTTGTTACATTTATCTTATATCTATAGCATTGCTCAACAATAATTAATCCTATTTTGCTAAAACATATAAAAGAAAATTGTTTTTTTATTACAGATGTGCCATTTCCTAAAACATTTGTACCATTATGCAGAAAAATCTTAACACGTCTCTTTAGAGTTTTTGTCCATGTATACATCCATCATTTTGATCGCATTGTAGCAATAGGAGCAGTAAGTAGATCTTTAATTTTAATATTTTACTATATTATATATAAATCTCTGAATATATCACTATTATTTTAGGAAGCACACGTGAATACATGCTATAAGCATTTCTATTACTTTGTAACAGAATTTGATTTAATTAATCCTAAAGAACTAGAACCATTAGCTGAAATGACTGCCAAAGTTTGTAAGGATAGTGCTTCTCCTACTCAAAGCACACTGCCATCAAACAATCAAAGTAGATAGTTATTTACTTATTTTTACTTGTCTAATAATAACAAAACTAATTATACAATTTACAGTAAATTAGCAGAATCTCCAAACATATATACGTAAGTTTATTTTATATGAAAATAGACTATAACTTCACATTTTTGTTTGAATTATATCATTTTATGAAAATAATTTACTTTATAGATATTAATAACACTTTTAAAAAACAATATGTTTTATTGATATAAATAATGATTTTCATTAATAAGAGTTAGTTTGAGAGTAATTCAGATTGATATATATTTATTATCAATATATAATTATTATATTATAAACAATATATCTCATTTTACTCATCTTTATATATTACTCTCAATCTAGATTAAAAATAATTGCAATAATGATGCAATATACAGAGATTTATATAATGTCTCTAAATATTAACATTTAAATATGTAGTTTAAAAAAAAGAATAGTCTTCTCTCAACAAAGTAGTTTAGACATGTATCTTACAAATTTTTTATTCAAATATATATATTTAATATAAATATATAATACATATTTATAAATATAATTATTTATAAATATATTATATAATTATATAAATATATCTTATGTGTTAATGCTAAAAGAATAATTATATATACAATATTCTGCAAATTTTCTTATTTTATTGTATATAATTATTTTCAAAATTAGAACAATTATTAATAAATCTAATATATATATTATTTAGATCATTGTAATCTAAAGATAAATCTCAAATATTTTTTGTTGAAATTTAAATGTTTAACTCTTTCAAAGGATATTTCATCAAATTTCTATATTTCTAGTCTTTTAGTTTAATATTTTTTATATCAAAATAAAAAACTAATAAGATCTTAGATAATTATAATCTCCTATAACATTTTAAGAATTAATTATGTATATTAAAGGATAGGATTAATTTGTCTTGTTTTTTTATGTTTGTATTTCTTGTAAATTTTATTTGAAACAGACATAAGCTAAAACTTTTTTTCTCACACATCCACACACACACACACACACACACACACACACACCATATATATATATATATATGCAACTTTCTTATTTTATCATTAAACTTTTCAAATTTTTTTAATTAATAAAAAGAGTTACATTATATTAAATATATATATATATATATATATATATATATATATATATATATATATATATATATATTTAATATAATGTAACTCTTTTTATTAATTAAAAAAATTTGAAAAGTTTAATGATAAAATAAGAAAGTTGCAGTGCGCATCTAATAATTAATATAACATAAATAGAAATGCTGAAATTACATTTAGATCTATACAATTTATATAATAAAAATAGAAAGTACTAAGAGCTTGCTATTATTCATTTATTATTAATATTTATCAAATATTTAAATATTTTGTTTGCAATACATTGTAATATTTGAAGAGCATTGTAGCCAAATAAGTATATTATCCCATATTTTCGCAAATATATGTAGTAAATAATTTTTCTTTTTATACTAAAGTTTATATTTTATCTTCAACATTATTTGTCTCTATGTTTATTTATATAATAAATTTACATCGATCAATGTTTAAAAATAAAGATTTTAGTGTAAAATTAATGTAAGAGAAGAGGACAGAAATTTACATTATATATATCTTCCTATAATCTATATAATGGAAAATCATTTCAGATCTGAAAAATACCAAATACCAAAGCTTATTGCTAATAATATTAAGCATCTTTTATATATTATGTATTATATAAATAAATAAATGTAAATATTTTGTAATTTTAAGATTTAATCCTCAAGTGCAGACATGTAATTTCTCGGACTTTATTGTTCTAATTTATTTGTTAGATTATTTCATTCTAATTTACTTTATTAATAGTGATATTAATTATATTTTTTATTCTGTTTTTATTTTTATATTTGTTGAGTTTGATTGATAAAATAGTAAATTGAAAATATATGATATTAAATTTATATTGAAATTTATGCCTGTACTTAAGGTTTAAAGTTTATTTTTAGCATAATAATATTGTTGATATCAAGTGCAGTCCAGAAAAGTACAAATACTAATCGGAATATTCCATTTTCTTTATATTTATTGCTGGAAGATTCATGACAACATAAATTGTATGTATTTTGTAAATAAAAAATATATTGCTCTTTAGCTATTTATTTGCTCGTCATGTCACTTTGATGAATTGAATAAAAATTGCATTTATATCAAAATTATTTGTTATCTTCCTTATTACTACTTATGCGTTCATCTTCATTAATATTAAAATATGATATAAATTATACAAATTTCAAAAATAAAAATAAAAATATTAGTTTCTTTTATATATGTAATTTATCATATATTATTTTGCAACCTGTATGTGAGAATTTGTGATTATTCTGAATATAATAAATTTAAAGTAAAGACATGTATAGATTGCAATTTTCAATATTATCAATTAAAATGAAGAATACTATAAATATGCACTTTAATTTTTAATATTTAATTTTTTACAAAAAGTCTGGTGTATAATATTAAGAAATTATTCAAAATATATTTTCGATCATTTATTTTAATCAGGCAGTATACATCAACGATCGCTTATTTTGCGTAAATGTATGATAAGATAAAACTACAATCTTCATGTAGGGAGAAAGTTGTAACATTATTATTAGAAAATTATACTTACAACACAAATATTAATTTACAAGTATTTTTCTCAGATTGAAGACATATATGTATCATAGTTTTTATTTCTAATTGATGTGCTAAGATTTGTTGACAATTTGAAGATGATTACACTCTGAGCCAATACATAGCTCCACGAATGTAATTATAATCTGGTAGATTTTCGACAGGGCCAACTGCTGCAATCACTGGACATTGATCATAAATATACTTCATACCCACATTTTGTATAGTTTGAGCAGTTACACTCTGAAAAGAAATTATACATAATCACAATTAATGTATTATATGTGTTCTGAAAAGAATGAGATAATCTTGTAATAAATCTTACAAGATATCTATGTTTTTATTACATTGCAAACATTTTCGATATAAGTTATTACACATATATATAAACAAGAGAAAAAAAGATATTGAATTAGATAAAGATTTCTTTATGACAGGAAAACTTTTATACATATGTATAATTGAAGCTACATACATCTATCCTCATCTCGAGTTCGTGAAGTGGAATACGGCGGTTATAACATAATATTTGACGGCCAATATCTTCGCAAATGGCGGTGGTGCCATCCAATTGTAAAAACATATTAGTTTTAAGAATATTCTTTGCACGCGCTACTTCTTTCTCAGTAACTGATGTACATAATTTCATCCATTCATGTTGAATATACGATATCATATCATCACATTGCATAGGATCACAAACGAAATATATACCCCACAGTCCTGTATCCTGCATAATTAAAGAATGATATATTGATCACAAATCATTGCTATAATCACATATTTTTTTTTATATGAAACAATGCATTAACATTTAATATATACCTTATAACATGTGTTAAAACTCTGATAACTATGACATAAGCCTTCTTCTGCACAAGCTTTAGCTAGATTGCTTGCATTATTTACACCCCCTCCTTGGCTACGATCCCATGCTCCTATAAGAGTGTTGGCGACCATAAGAGGAATGTTGTCTGCTTCAGCCCATCCAGCACCTTTTGCCATAATGTTTATTAATTGCATTACATAAACTATTATAAACTAGTTTATTTGGTGTGTATGTGTGTGTGTGTGTGTGTGAATTATATATTTTAATTCATATATATATTCAAATTCATATATATTTTAATTTTATATTTTAAATAAATGGTTTTTAAATACCTTCAACAGCAAACGCGATATGAGCGAGAGGGATTGTATCATCGCGAACTCTTATTTCAGAGCCAGTGTAACGGCAGGCTTTAACATATTCTGGAATAGCATCATAATCCGGTCCTGCCATTTGACCAAAATGCTTATTAGCAAGTTCGATTAATTGATTATGATCTATACCACCAGCACCAGCTAGTACAAATCTAAACAAAAATAATATCTTGATTTTTAAACATTGCTGAAATTTCAATTATATATAAATTAAAAATCACTTGATGACGGAAATTTTACCTAGATGGTCCGTAATGAGTTTTCACATAGTATAGAAGATCGTCTCGTGAAATACTTTTAATATTTTTAGTAGGCCCCAGTATCGTCCGTCCTAAAGATGTACCTTGATAGGCTGCAGCATGCAAGTGGTCAAATACAACTTCTTGCAAATTTGTTTCAACTTCTTGCATTTCACGTAAAATAACACCACGTTCCCTTTCAATCTCATTTTCGCCTAACTTAGAATTTTTAATAATATCACTGAGAATTTCAATAGCTTTTGGTACATCTTGCGATAAGCATTTTGCATAAAATACTGTTTGTTCTCGACTTGTGTAAGCATTCAAATGAGCTCCCATATTCTCAATTTCTAATTCTAAATCAGTTTGAGAACGTTTGGCAGTACCCTATAAAAAAAGATTCACTAATTTTAATAGAAAACTTAATAGTTTATTAGATATTTAGAATTGTAATAAAATCACATAACTCTTATGGAAATTATTTAAAACATTAATCATGTGCAAATATACCGTAGTTATATCACATAAAGGTACAAGTGTTCTGTTTCAATTACAAAAATGTGCATACACAAGTTTTAAAAAACTTAAATGATTATTTTTTGTTAGTGACACTAATGAAATTAATATACCTTAAAAGCCATGTGTTCCATGAAATGAGCAACACCATTGTTATCATCGGTTTCATATCGACTACCAGAATCTATCCAAAGACCAACAGTAGCTGTTGCAGCTCCGCTATCTTCACTAGCAACTCTCATTCCACTATCCAAAGTTGTAACTCTCGTAGCTGGTTGATTGATAAGAGTTTCTTTCAGAGAAGCAGCAGTTGATTGCCATTGTTTTGGTATCTAATCGACAAAGTTATTAACAAATTCTTTAAATAATATATAACTTTAATCAAAAACATAAGCAAATTTATTATAATGAACATTCTTTTCATAAGAAAATTTTGTATATTATTAAATAATAAGTCTGTATATCCAAATTGCTAATAATCATTACATCACAAATTTCTATAAATATTTTTCTCAAGTATTTTTAAATAATTAACGACAAAATATATGTATATATATTAATGTTTTTTTCACAATGCATATATGTTAAATCACTTCTTTTTTTTTGTAGAGTACTTCCAACTTCAGCAATTGTCTCGGACGCATTTATATCTAGATTTATCTCTTTTTATTCAATGAGATCAATATTGTTGAGGTTAAAAATATAAATTTGAAAGTATATCGAGTTTTTAATTTTTTTTATCGCGTCTTGTCACAAATAATTTATACTATCAGACAATCACATCATTTCCACATATTAAATACTCTAAAACTATTATTTTACTCTTATTACGTAAGGACCCGAAAATGACAAATGTCATTCTATTCGGGTCGAATAAAATTATAAACGAATTGTTTGCGAAGTTAAAACCGTTATCACAATCACTATGATCGCGAATCGTGAAATGTAATCGGTTTTACCTTTACAAGGCTGGTTTTATTTGTATATATGCGCAGTGCGCTACCAATTTTTAGTAGACGAGTCGCCATTTTTTCGGGGCAATTATCGAGCGAAGCCGACGTCGTCGTCGTCGGCTGCCGACGAAACGACAAAGAGAACTTGTCGATCCTACCACGAGATGGCGTTGTAATCGCGTGAGCCGTCCAATCTATTCACGCGTCTCGTTCTAGGAACAAATCATCGCGTTTCGACGAATAATATCGTGCGACTCACTCGGCGACCAATCGGCTCGCCGCTCCCTCGAAAGTAGCGACATGTGGTGGGAGGTGATTGGCTGCCGCGCGCCTAGTGGAGAAATTGCGCATGCGCGTGGCCGACTCGCGCGATTCAATACAGCCTTGTAATCGAAGCTCGAGGTACACGTAATGAGTTTCGACTCGTTCTTCGCGGAATCGCCATATTTTACGGATCGAACGGGAAGCTTGACAACGCCATTGTGTGGATTGTGTTATTTTTCGGCGATTGCATCGAGCCTTTAGTAAAATAGCGAGCGCCGAATATTGCGGCTTCTTCGTTTGCTTTATCGAGAGCCTGATATCGCGCTGAAACAACGAATCACCGCGAAAGGTAATGTTTATTCATCGACGCTACACCTCGCAGCTTCCTGATCACAATGGAAATCCTCCGCGCGTCGTGACTGCTAGAATATTCGCTTCAAGTATTTACAGTTTTTACTCGAGACGCGGTGGATATGTTATTTACGTTTAAGAAGCCCGATAATCGCGATTAATTGTGAATATTGCTCTTTTCCTGCCCCTCCCCCTTCCCTCGAAGGATGTCGCGTTGGATGCATTGAAAAGCGCATTGCTGTCGTGGTGCATGTAAAAATTGCTGCATAGGATCGATTTTTTCTTTTTTTCTCCCTATTATTTTCTTCACCGTTTGGAGCAATTGGGATTATCAGACAGAAAATTGGAATCTGTTTCAAACTTTCCAAAGGTCAAAATTATATATTTATCATGATAAATGAAATATTACAATATTTATGTATGTTTTTTTTATTGTGGATTTAACACATAACGATACAGATAGTATATTTTCCTCCTTATGTTATTATTATGTATCTTTCTAATTATTACTTTTAAATATTAGAATATATTTTTATAATATGTTACAGGAGAATATATGCGTATTATTTAGAGGATACATTCGACATTACAAATATTTTGAATTGTCTAGTTAACTAAAGGAACACAAATTTCTTTGTACTGATTAGTTAATCAAACAGTTTAACATGTTTATAATATTAAATGAAGTATATTAAAATTCAACTGTGATACATAAAATAAAAAATTTTAATAATATGCACATATATATATGTATATATGTATGCATATAATGAATATATAATTTGTATTTGTAATGAATATGCAATTTGTATTTTTTTTAAAGAGCATTTGTAATTACACACACATTTGTATATTAAAAAAATATACTTATACACATAAAAAACTAAATAAATATTGTAAAGAAAAATAATAGAGAAAAAATTGATATTACATATACATTTATTATACATGTAATATTACATACATCTTTTACATATAATCATTTTCTTGACATATAATCATTTTCTTGACGTACATATAATCATTTTCTTGACGTATTATTAAATATAAAACTATTGACTATTATTTTATATTATATATTCAGAATATATATTTTAGCTTATTGTATATGCGTAGAAACCAAATTTGTTCATGATTGTTGAAAATATAAAAGAATAAATTTTTTTCTTTGTTTTACAGAAGTTGAATAAATGTGCAAACATCATGTACAGCAATAACATTGATCCTTGGGAACCTGGCTATGGGCCAGAAAGAAGAAGTCACAATTCTGATTATGATTATCGCAATGAGTATGGAAGCAACAGATCACCAGAATATTCGGAACATCGAGATGTTGATCATCGCGATAGAGATCATCGTAGTCCAGACTACAGGAATCATCGTGGAAGAGACAGGGATCGCGAGAGGGACCGTTCAAGGGATAGGAGAGATCGTAGCAGAGACGAGCGTGATCGCAGCTATAGGGATCGCGAAGATCGTTATGGAAGGCAAAGAGACAGAGACTCTGTAGAACGGGACAGGGATAGAGATAGGGACAGAGACAGAGATAGAGATCGTTCTAGACGTGACAGAGATCGGGATAGAGATAGAGATCGTAGGGGAAAACGGGAGGATCGGGATCGTGATCGCGACGACGATCATAGTCGGGAAAGTTTGGACTTTGAACACGACCATGGTCGTGCCTATAGCTCGTCCATGGAAGGGATCCACTACAAATCACAATCGCCCAACAACACCATAATGATACGTGGGCTTGCTCAACATATTACTGAAAATGACGTAGGTTGTCAACTTTGTGGCCTAACATATAGTGGCCACTCGATGAGCCAGCATTATAGAACATGGCATCACTATTATCATTATGATGTGTGTATCACAGGTGCGGCAAGACATCCTCAATTGTGGCCTCATGCCTAAGGACATCAGGCTAATCCGGAAAAAAGATACAGGTAACTATTGCATTATATTAACAATTTTAATACATCCTTATGATGTAATTATCAAGCATATGAACCAAACTGTTATAATGTTGTTACGAGATTTATAAATCTACTATGAGATTTATATGGTCATTATCTCTCACAAAATTGCTTGAACAAAACATGCAAGAAATTATTTTGGAATTTGTTACAATATAAATAGATACACAACGAGAGAAAATCATATATAAAATTTTAACAAATTTCTTGCATCTATTTATTTAATTTTAAGAGTTTTTGTAATATTTTAGTACCAATCATTTATATCTCAAAATTTTATATTAATTTGACTATCGACTATTTATTCTTAAAATAAAAGGTAAGTTAAAATAAAATGGGAGAGAAATTTTGGAAAAAAAAATTAGATTATTTACAAAAAGCATATAAGAGATAGTTAAATGACAACTTTATTAAATTTATTTAACACATACAATTTTAAATTATATATCTACCAACCAAAGAAAACATTACGTTTTTGATACTCTTTAATGGGAAGTTTTCAACTGTTACAAATAAGATAATACAATTTGTAGTTGTATAATTATAAGAACACATAACAAACAATCAATCCTTGGATTAGAGTACCCTTGTGTTTTACTTTCAGACTTATATCTGAAGATGTTATTTTAATAAAAAATACAATTATTCTTTTATTATCTCTCTTGTGATATGAAGAGTTTCAAGGAAAAAATAAATATTTAAAAAAATACAAGTATAAATTTTTATAAAAAATCAATATTTTAGATTTCCAAATTTTTTTTACTACAATTTTTTTTTTTATTCTTTCTCAACTCTTATATTTTAAGTAGGAAGAAAATAATTTTTTGTTTTGCTATTAAAATAATGTCTTTATTATCATGCTTTAATTTGATCCTTTACTACTACTACTACAAACTACAGTATATAAATATAATTAATATACAACCGGGATCGCGATTTTTATTATCGGCATCATTTTGTTCGCAAAAGTCTCTACATCGTTCTCGTCCAAGTTTATGTAATAGAAGGGTAAAAGAAAAAAAAAAGACCAAGAAATTTTGCCTCAGCTAGGTTGAAAAAATTGCCCGTAACGTTAAATTATATTATACACTATACCGGTTCACGAAGTATAATCGATGAACTGCGGTCTCTCGCACGGAATTCGTTCTGCTGAGATTTAGGTAAAATGGAAAATGAAAACGAGCAACGAAGCGAAGAGACATACTTCGTTTGAAACTCGGTCTCTGTCACAATGGTTGGTGCTGTGATTGCCTGCCCTCTCAGAGTAGAGACCCCCAGGCAAAAACGTGGATTAACTCTGGATATGTGTGTATTTGCTCTGTATAGGTGCTTCGCGAGGTTTTGCATTCGTCGAGTTTAACGCGACTCAGGAGGCCGCACGGTGGATGGAGATGAAACAGGTAGAACGAAGTTCGGTCCAGATACCCAACCGATGCGTTGTCGCACGCGTGCCACCGACTGCCCCGTGGCGGCAAGGCACGGTAACGCAGCCCTCTGGCCTTCCACGTGGCCACGGCTGTGCACCTGTTAAGCTAACTTTATCGTATCTAATTATTTATCTAGGAATCCCCCACATATTTTGCAGACTTTTTCTTAACTCGCGCAAGTATTAAGTTCATTGAGGGATTTTTTCGCCGCGTCGCGTGCTTTTACTTGTCCTTTGTCTTAAAAGATATTCATCAACTAACAATGAAGATCGGGAAAAGGGTCATTCCAGTCGTCTTATGTCGTTTATCGTGCATTGTATTCGGGCATGCGGATTCATTTCCAAGTCATGATTCTTATGCTAATCGCGTCATCCGCTTTTCTCTATCATATTATTTGTATCTTTGCTTCTTGCGTTTCGCTTGGTTCTTGATGCGATTATTTAATGATTGATTAATGACGTTCTCGAAGTTTTTATTATACAAGTTATGCACGAATTTTTTATATTTACATAATAATTTACATATGCAAGTAATCGCGCGTCATATTGCTTGCTTGCACTTTTTTACGGAAATTTAAATATTACAAGATTGTTTATATGAATCGCGCATGAGAAAACAAGTCGGTCTGCAAACGGTGTGGAATGGCCCACGTTAATAAGCCTACGAGGCTTTGTTCGCTCGAGACAGAAAGCTATGAAGTAGAAAACTATAATATTTCGTCAACCAAGAAGGAAGTTTACGGGAAAAACAAGAGGCCTTAGGAAGATGTTGGACGGGATAACACTGAAATTCTCTGTTTCAGGGAGTGCTGATGCTGCAGGATCAGTATCGTGCATTGATGCAGTACAGTATACCGAAAGAGTGTCATGTGGATAAACCGCCAGCCAAGAATACGCAGGATTGGCACTGTGTTAAGGTTTGTATCGCCTTGTGTTTCCGCTCTTTTCAAATATATATGTACTCACGAATAACGATATGTTCATTTTACACACAGTGTGGAGCGCACAACTTTAAACGGCGCGAGACCTGCTTCAAATGTTCCGCCTCGCGAGCGGAGAGCGAGGAAGGCGGAGAAGGAAGCGACGAAATCAGCCCGCATCCCACCAATACTGTACTTTTACGGGGATTAGATGTATTAACGACTGAGGATTCGGTCCTACAAGCGATGAAGAATCTGTCGTCGATGCCGATACGTAGTATTCGCATTGGTCGCGATTCTCTTACGAATACGTCTCGTGGCGTATGCTATCTGGAGATGGGCAACGTAGTGGATGCGATGTACTTGCATACTGCACTTACGAAGCAAGGACTGGTAGTTGACGGCAGAAAGGTGGAGATCACATATTGTAAGCTTCATCAGATCAATAACGCGAACGCGTGGAAGTCGAACGATGCCCAACCGCAGAGATACACTTTGGACGACGTCGCCCAATTGGCCGAATACAGTGCCAATTTATATGCCAAAACGCCTGCACAAAAGGCCCATTATCTTCAGTATTATACGCAGTACTATCAGAATCAGATAATGCAGGGCTCGGCGATCACATTGCCATCTCTGAATCAGACAGATCGAGTAAACGCGGCCGCGGCTGTGGCACAATCCGCTATACAACAATTGCAGGCATCCAGGAAATTAGGAAGCGATGCCGACGATGTGAAAGGACGACCAACTCCTACAGCACCGTCTAGTACAACGTTAGCGAGTGGAAGAGTGCCCGCACATTCTAGCGATGGAAAAGTATACTGTGAGTTTTCTCAAGAATAATACCATTTAAATCTATTTTAGATAATTGAGCTCTATAAAACAATCGTGTGTAATTATCATTTTAGCTGTACCAGACGTCAGCACTTATCATTACGACGAATCATCTGGCTACTATTATGATCCTAGTACGGGATTATATTACGATCCGAATTCGCAATATTATTACAACAGTCATACACAACAGTTTCTTTATTGGGATGCTGAGTCATTCTCTTATCAACCAGCCAAGGTAAAGTCTTTGATGAAAAGATTTATATATCACAAAGTTAATTTAAAAGTACTAAAAAAAGTTAGTTTAAAAATACTAATATAAAGAATATTTTCATTTTTGTTTTATAGACCACTGCGAGTACGACACAGGGCGCTGCAAGTACAATAACAGCGACGGCAAGTGGTACAGATTCCGTAAGCACGAGCAATCAGGCTACGACTTCGTCAGCCGCTAACATAACTCAAGATGCAGCGAAAGAGGATGAAAATAAAAAGAAAGACACCAAGCAAGACAAAGTAAAAGTAGCGAAAAAGATAGCAAAAGACATGGAACGGTGGGCTAAAACATTGAACCAGAAAAAAGAAAATGCGAAGAATAATTGGAACTCGGAATTTGCCGGTGTGGACGGCAATCAGGGTATCGGCAGCGGTGCGGCGGACGCGGGATATGCCATTCTGGAAAAGAAAACTATCGCAACTCCTTATCACGAGGATGAGGATCAGAGTGGTAATGGATTGGTAGCCGCTTACGGTGGCGGTAGCGATACAGAGGAAGAGATAGAAGATGTACAGCAGGAAGAGAAACAGCATACTGATTGGAGTAAACTGGCATGTCTACTCTGCAAACGACAGTTTCCGAGTAAAGAGGCATTACTCCGGCATCAACAGCTATCCGATCTTCACAAGCAGAATCTGGAAAATTGGTACCAAGTACGTGGTCTAGACCCTAACGATCCGCAGCAAAGGAACAACAAATACAGAGATCGTGCTAAGGAAAGACGGGCCAAGTATGGCGAACCCGAACCACCGCAACCCAATAAGTTGAAAGAGAAATACTTGAAAACTAGAGTGGAGGACATGTCGGTGTCTTACGAAGAGCCTACGCGAGCCGGCATCGGATCAGACAACGTCGGCAATAAATTGCTCCAAAAAATGGGCTGGAGTGAAGGAATGGGCTTGGGAAAATCTAATCAAGGTAGAACGAGTATTATCGAAGCCGAGAGGCGTGTCCCTACGGCCGGATTAGGAGCGAAGACTTCGTCGTATAGCGCACTACCGGGCGATACTTATAAAGATTGCGTAAAAAAAATGATGTACGCGCGATATCAAGAATTGTCTGACACGTAATAGGTAAAGTATACATACACTATAATAGATTTTATATATATATATATATATATAATATATATTATATATAAATATATAAGTATACTCGTACTCGATTTTCCATAGACACGTAATTACACACACTCGTATTATTATCCGAATACTGTAGTTACTTACCAATAACTGCACAGTGATAGCCAATTTTTGGAACTGTGTGTATACTCTATGCAATATATTAACATATTTCATACATCCTCGTATGTAATTCTGTTTTCATATGCTTCAAAATAATGGCATATTGTATAATTTTGCTTTCTTTTTTGTAATATATAAAAATATAATGATTGTCACACATAAGATCCATACGCAACATACCACACACGTATACACATATGCCATTTTCTACTTTTATTTATATAACGGCGGTGTCACACTTGCGAAGTAATTCTCGTTTTAATCCCCTTTTAATTATATTATTTTTGATTCTTGTCAAGAGTTGTGATTTTTTCTATGGAACAAAATGAATCATTCTGTTGAAAAATAGTTGATTATGAATTGTTGTATCATTGTTCAATGCAATAATATTCTTCGCCAAAAATAAAATATGTACAGTCGATTATCATTATAAGTACATTAATAAAAGAATCGATGGCGGACGAATCTGATCATGAAAAATTCTCTTTAAAATTGTAAGCAATACAACAGAACATCACAAGTTAAATTTTGAAGCATAATAAAATATTCGTTGATTTAATGAAAGAGTTGTATGAACAGCATCACTTTACTATGAATATTGTTACATTGTGAGAAATGCTTGTTCTTTTTTAATATGTTTAGGAAGCGAAAAAATACACGACCTATTCCTCTTATACAAGGTATTTCAGTTTATCAAAACATTTTATATTTATTATATCGTAATGAAGTATAATAAATTCCTTTAATCTAATTGTATCAAACTGAATACAAAGATATTTTTGGATATTATATTTATTCATGTACACATATATGTTTATTTTTTTCTTTTCTTATTATGATTTCTGTCATTTTTTGGAGATAATGCATCTTATACTTATCACTATACATATACATTTCTAACATTATTCTTACAATTTATTGCTATTTTTCTAAAATTATCGTATGAAATTCCTGTATTTAATAACATCAAAAAGAATTAATAAATGTACACGCAAAATATATTATTGCTCGCTGTGGGGAACTCGTGAGTATTTTCTAAATTTGCTTATTTGACTAGATCATCATTCTCATTCAAAATCTTTTTCAGGAACAGTTATGATCGTGTAACACAATATTAGCAATATAGAGTAAAGAGTACTCAATAAAGTAAAATCTGTCAAGGATTATATAAAAAGAAATAATTCAGTGATTTTAGAAAAATTATCTCTAGATATAAATGTATATCAAGATTATATATATTTTTTAATGTATAATTTATAATATCATCTCTATCACACAATATTTTTTGAAGTTTATTACAAATTTTAAATATGATGAGGATATATATTTGGAATAGAAATAGAGATATGCTCTTAATAGATTATATATATACATATATAATTAATATTATGATACATACTTTCACAAAAGTCAAGAAACTAAAACACACTGGAATATTAAAATGTTTAATATATTATTTGTTTCTTTTTTAAATCATATTTTAAGCTTAGTAAAACAATAAAATGTTGTATTTTATTGTTTTAAATATTTATTCCTTATACAATATTTTTTTTAAATATTCACAAAATGTAGATTAAATCATATTGCATTATATACTAATTTACTTGTCTTATTCATATCTACATTTTTATCTCTACAGTCATTTTCTCTTCACTATTTAATAATAGTAAATTAATATATATATAGATTTGTTTTATAATATTATTGTTGTAACGACACACATTATGTAATCAATTTGTCATCTTTATTATATTCATAAATATAAAGCAAAATATTGGATACTTTTTTATTATGTGACTTACAATTTATAGAAAAGCGAAAATTGTAATAAGTTGTTACTATAACCGCTAGTAAACCAATATTAGAAAAAAATCCTTTAATTCAGTCGCATTTAAATATTTGTACAATATTACACCAATTTTTTTTATATCTAAAATAAATAAACAAGGAACAATCACAGTATACTAAAACTGTGCTAAAATAACATAAGAGGTATATAAAGACCAGAATCTATTTGAGCATATAGGTAAGTAATGTATATCTTTAAACCAAAAATTATAACTTGTACTTTCTATTATGAAGTAGAGTTTTGTGTCTTTAAATAGCTGCAATTTTTTATGTATATGAATATGATAAAAATATGAGATTAAATAGTGATCTAAAATGAAAGTATATTATGTATTTTTAAGCGATATTGCTTCTTCTCATTTTGATGAATCGTGTAAAAAAAATGATTATTTATGATTACAGTCTTTAACCCTTATCAATTATATAACTAGATTATTATCTTTCTTGTACAAACTGTCAACTAATTACAAACTACTAATTAATTACAATATTATAATGCTATTGGAAATTCGTTATTGTGATTGTAAAAAATATTTGTTGCAGACTTCGCACTTTCCAAATTCTATCACACAAAAGTACGGTGGTATCTTAATCACTAAATAATATTGCGATTTAACCATAATATGCTCTATCACAGCATGTTAGCAATTATATTTGTTTGTCTAGTCTATATTATATAAGGTAAAATTTTTTGACGTTGCCAGAAAATAAGAATATGCTATTGTAACGTATCATAGCCAGTTTACAAAAGATATGTGCGATATACATATGGATAAAAAAAACTTACATATAAAAATTACACATCAGCTAAAATCCATGAATACAGTGGCCGCAATTGATGATTCAATACTCTGTATTCCAAATTGCTGAGTCCATCTGTATCGTACCTGCGTGCACCATTCTCCAAATTGGTGAATCTTGCGGTGCTTGGAGGTTCCTTCTTGTGCGTCAGCATATAATACTGTGCCACGTCAGGTCCAAAGCGCGTAATCTGCCAAACAAAATCAGTATATACAAGTACTTTATATAAATCTCTATCTATACTGAACTACATTGATCAAACCTGAAAACCCCTGGACTGTAAGCGACTGTAAAAGTCGTCGTCCTCTCCACCCCAACCGTAGAAAACATTGGAGAATCCGTTCACTCTCTCGAATTGTTTTCTCGTTAACGCTATCGCGCCCCCAAACAGGCCCGTATAAGGCAGATTATATCGAAAGGTATTTACACTGGAACTCATGTGTCTGGGCATCTTGGTGCACGCGTAGATATTGTCGAGGTTCTGCGGTATCAGGTCCACGTCTTGGAAAATGAAACAGTGAAAGTCATTGACCTTGGTGGCCTCGGCGTAGCCGACGTTGAAGAGCTTGGCGCGGTTGAACTCGCGCATCGGACTCTGCTCGATGACGAATATCCGATAGTCCAGGTTCTGCGCTTGCAAGAACGGGTGAATGTAATTCATGAAGACGGCCAGCTGACTCTGCCGGTTGCGGTACGGCAGTATGATGGCAACGTTGAAGAGCGGGTGGCAGTTGAGGGGCTTCCACTGGCCACCCGGTAGGATACCGAGTCGTCGAGCCATCGCCACCGGGTCCTCCCGGGGATGTTCCTCGGGGTAGAGCAATTGGGAGGAGCGTCTGCCGTTGACGGAGATCGTGCAGGAGTTGTCCCTCGGCGGATACGATCGCTCCATCTCGTCGTAGATGTTCTCGGTCTTGATGAAGGTGTAGTGGGAGGCGAAACGCGCTGGATGGAGACAGTAGCACAGCACGAGTATCGTCGTCACCGTGTAAGACAGCCCGCGCGCGTAATCGTAAAGGAACGCGACGAGCATTTTGAAAATATTGACGAAGCTCCTCATCCTCCTAACCTAAATTCGATCGTAGACAGACATCAATGTACTCAATGTAAGAGGTTCCCAAGGGAAAGCGACAGAATCGCGAATCGTGCCTTTCTTCGACTTTCGTACGCACACATGCGTGCTTCCTGCTCGACGATGCGGTCTCGAAAGAGGAAAATTCTTAAATTTATCTCCTTGAAAAAATTCGAGCGACGCGAAACTGACAGATGAATTGCAGACGACACGATGCGCGGACATGCACGTGCGCATGCGCGAATGATTGAAGTGTCAACAGCATATTATAATATATAAAATAAAATATATAAAACATATATATATATATATATATATATATATATATATATATATGTAATAATATATATATGAATATTCTAAAATATATATAAAATATATATAAAAATTTATATAATTGCATATAAAATTATTTATAAATATAATATATAATTTAATATATAAAAATTGGATGGTAAATTAGATGTAATATATAGGATACTTCTGGTTAAATGGCAAAATTTGAAATATAAATTTAGGAGTTGAGATAAAAAAAAATTCCTCTGAAAGTATGCTCACACCCTATATATATATATATAGGTGTGTGTGTGTGTATATAGGGTGTGAGCATACTTTCAGAGAGGTGTGTGTGTGTGTATATATATATGTATATATCAGACAGATTCATATTGTACAAGAAATGTTAAAGAGAGAAAGTAAATTGTATCAGTTAACACTTTATTTAAATCTCTGTCAACATTGTTAACTTTGATAATAGGCTTTATGCTATATATTAGATAATTGATATTGTTGTCTTGAAATAGTACACAAGTAAACAGCCTATATAAATAAACACCTCTACCGATGAATTTTGTTTGTACGACAACGCGACCATTGCTATTTTATATATTCGTCAATGAACCAAAATAGCGCGCGGTTCCTCGTTCGGTTTAATGACTTTAGGTATATTAAGTTGATGAAAAACGTCCAACGTGTCTTGCACAAATTTATCCATCATGGCTTGAGTGTGCCCCGGAGTTGGTGCTAATCTTAATTTCTCTTCACCCTTTGGAACAGTGGGATAATTTATTGCTTGTACATAGTGTCCTTTATCATTTAATAAATGGTCCGCTATTTGACTGCATAACAATGGGTCTCCTATCTAAAAAAAAAACATACATAATTATATTAATAATTAATCATTTTTATTTATGTTGATCAAATTTAATTAAAGTCATTGATTTACAGATTACCTTTATTGGAATTATATGAGAAGGCGATAATTCGATTGGAAGATCTGCGGCAGTAAGAATAGATCTCATATAGGCCACATTGTTCTGATGATTCGTCCGTAATGACCTGCCTTCGTTTGATGCCAAAATCTCAATGGACTTCAAGGCTCCATGCAACACGGTGGGCGGTAATGAAGTAGTAAAAATAAAACCGGCGGCATAACTCCTTATCATATCTATCAAATTCGTGGAACCAACAATATAACCGCCTACATTACCGAATGCTTTTCCTAAGGTACCGGAAATGATGTCCATCTTAGCAAGCACACGATCTCTCTCGCCGATACCTGCACCCGAGTGACCATACAAACCAACCGCATGAACTTCATCAATGAATGTTATTGCTCCGTATTTATGGGCGACATCGCATAACTCTTCCAACGGACAAATATCACCGGTCATGGAATGTACAGTCTCGAATGCCACAATCTTTGGCACGTTTTTATCTACTTTCGACAGAAGCTCTTCCAAATTCTCAACATCATTGTGTCGGAATACGTGCTTTGGCACGCCGCTGTTTCTTATGCCCTGTATCATAGAGGCATGATTTCCAGCATCGGAAAATATATGACATCTTGGCAGTCTTTTTGCTAGCGTGAACAAAGTGGAATCATTGGCGACGAAGCAAGAAGTGAAAAGCAAACCAGCCTCCTTCTGATGTAGCAGCGCCAGTCGCTTCTCCAACATTATATGAGCGGTAGAATTGCCCGAAATGTTTCTAGTACCTCCAGCACCGGCACCGAATTTATCTAAAGCGTTTCGGACTGCATCAATCACCAAAGGATGGCGTGACATCCCTAGATAATCGTTAGAACACCATACGGTAATAGGTTTCTTGCCACAGGAATATTCTAAAGCTCCTGGAAAGTTTTCAGCTAGACGATTCACTTTCTTGAATATCCTGTACGAATGATCTTTCTTCTTTTTCATGATTTGCTCATGAAAAAATTCTTCATAGGGGAAATGTACTTCTTTCTGTTGATTATCATTTAAGCTAATAACATCTTCTTCCATTGCAGGATTCGCTTCCTTGACAGCATTCCGTTCTCTGGACAAAAATGGGCATTGATTTTGTATAGATTCTGGAATTGGTTGCTCCTCTGACTCTGACATTGTGCTGAACAATCTCGATAATATTGGACAATGTTGCCGATAGTTCATTATCAGAGATGATCCATAATTGCGAACATAATTTGCAGACAAATGAGTCAGGAATGGGCACGGCATGGCTTTCGAAGGATCTAAAAAATATTTGGCTCATATAATACATGAAATGAATAATCACAAAATATTTTAAAAATATTTCCCAATAATGTTCTATAGTTAAATATTTCTAAAGTAATGCAATATCTATAAGATTACTATAATATTAAATTTATCAAAAAACCAGGAGGTGTACACATAATACAATCTTATCTCAATTCGATTGACTCGAAATAGAATATCTGGTTTCGCTAGAATACCTCTCTTGGGGGTTGCGTAATTTACACGCAAAATGAATGAGGAAAAGCACCCACGTTAGATGAGTAACAATCACGTTTACTTGGAAAAAATGAAAATCGCAATAATCATGTCGACTGTGCGTGAAGTGAAATAGGAGAAAGTGATAAGATTCTCATGACATGGCACATCTGTACAGGTAGTTGTGACACACGCATACATTACCTCTCGTGACGTTAATGGCACGATTGCTAGCACCGCGTTTGACGAATTGCCAGATCAGCTGAAAGCAGGAAACGTAGACAATTGAACGTCGCCTTTGGTAAGGTTGAATAGACGAAAAATGACAAAGAGGCTCTTTGACCGCTAGAAATATTCAACTGGTTCTTGAAACGAGCGAGAGAGTAAACTCCTACGTCCGAACGGGTCGGCAACTGGTCCGCTACTGACTCTGACTGACTCTGACGCGTATTAACTTTAGTAAAAACATCAATTCGCGATCGGAGAGAACGTCGATTTCGATTTCGAAAGCCAAAGTGCCGCTTCGACCTCGTTTCAATCAAGTCGCGATCAATTGATTCAACGAAAAGTCCCGGCCAAACGATTCATGTATCGATTACGTAATATAATACTCGATGTAATTTTATAATAATAATTTCCTGTTCTGCGCGAAAAATAATGCGAAAAATTTGTATTTTGAAATGCGTTAATGAATACATTAATAAGATGTTATTTTTTTAAATTAGAATTAAATAATCGAGTCTTGATATTATTGTGAAAATCGATCGCTGTAAGAGATTCATATGATCTAGTTTCTTCAGCAAAATACATTATTGTAGACATATTTAATTAAAGAGATGTTTAAATATTAAAGTAAATATTAAGAAGATAATTAACTTTTAATCTATTAATAAATTTTAATCTATTAAATCAAATTTATTAAGAAGAATAAATGTATAAATATTAAGAAAAATATCTATTAAATCAAATTTCCACATAGATGTTTATATTGAACGATAAGGATATGTATTTAAGAATTTATTATATGTATATATATTTTTATCTTTTTTTCAGAATTTATCCAGATAGCACATGTTGATTTTCTAAACGTATTTGATGATATTATATAAGAAATATTATGTATATATTTATGGAACCAACATATGCGATCTGGGTTTATATTAATGTAAAAAATTTATATTAATGTAAAAAATTAAATTAAAAAAATATTTTATATTAATGTAAAAAATTGCTTAACTTAGCCTTGTAACACATATATCTTTACACAAGAAAATAATTCAAATGGTCGAGTGTTTTGTTATTCATACTTATTATTATTCATTATTGCGTACTTGTAATTCAGTTGATAATTAAATGCAAATGCAATTGTAATTGAAATTTCACCTTTACATAATTTATTTCAACCTGTTGTCTATGACCTTTTTTTATTTAAAAATAGATTACGTATGAAAATAAAATTTTCCATGATAATTTTATTGAATCTTTTCTTCATTATCATCTTAATTGATTTTTTATCTTTTCTTTAATTATATAGATCGAGGATTATTTTTTCTCTAATGTCGATTAATTTTAATTACGGTATATTTCTTTAGATATTTTCCCTCTATCTACATTATAATTAAAATATTTTACTTATTAAAAGAAATAAAGAATGTATCTATTAGATAAACTATTAGATATCTTGTTTATTAAGTAACACATACAAAATACATTTTAAATTTACTGAAATCCACTATTTGCTGAGGAGAATCCAAAATATGAAAAAGCACATTCATAATAATAATAATAATATATAAATATTAACAATAATTTCGCGAAAATTTGAAATTTAAATCGACATTATAATCGCCATGTCACTTACCATGTTGATTGGTAGACAGGAAATAAACTCGCAAACGGATTGTTAATGATTGGTTGACTTTTTCTTCAATTCGCGAAAATGAAATTCCTTTCAATTTAATATTAGTTTCATATTAATTTTAATTTTGCTTTAATCGTAAATTTTAATTTTTTTTTAAATTATTATACCGTAGCATAGGACGTGCGAGAGGACTCAGTTTGTGCACAAGTTACTTTGATTCCGTCGTGCTTCCTCGACTAACTTGCTTTTCGTATCTTAATGAATAAAGAGCGAGTGGAACGTCGTATTTTTGCTTTTTTTTGCGATTTCATCATTGACACGTACTACCGATTGACCAATAGCACATCGTCTAGTATATTACTTATTCATGTCGCAAAATGTATAATGATACCAGTGACGTTAAAACGATACTATTAATTATAATATTCGAGTCACATAAAATAGGTATTCTGTTTTAAATTAGAAGCGAAGTAATACATATGTCTCTTCGTCTACAAATACCCTGGCGAAAATAAGAAACTTTATAAAGCGTTAACAACCGTTGAGTGAGGGTTTTCTGAGAGTTTATATGCTTTTCAAACTTTGTAAGAGCACTTACATAACGCTGTTGGGTTTTGAATGCTTATCAAACGCTGCAGTGTTGCAATTTTTGTTCTACAAACTCTTTACTAATCGTTTTTAAACTCTCGACGAACTTCCACAAACATTCATGTAAACGCCAAACAAACGTCTCATTTTTGCCAGGGTAGTTCTTTTGAGATTTATTTATTGTTCTGTATCTCTGAAAATATTAATCGATTTTAAATATGTAGAAAATTAAAAAAGATATGTTTAAAAATCCGATTACTCAGATTATGATAATTAAAATAAAATAAAAATTGTTCATGTAAACTAACAATAAGATGTGTTGAATCTTGAAAATCAAAATTTTTGCTGTGATATTTTTTTAACAAATATATTTTTCTTTATGTAAAATAAATTATTTCTATACGAAATTAATATTAAAATTGTAAAAATATATGTACATTATTTATATTTCATTATTTATTAATATTAAATTTTTTTGTTCGATAAAAATTGATTTGTTTTAAAAAAGTAACATTTTTAATTAAGCAAGATGTATTTATTGTTACAGCTATGCATTTTTTGGCAGTGTATTGTACACAAAAAAAAAGATGGAAATAATGAAAACAATTTGGAATATCTCGCAAAGTAAAAGCGCGACGAAATATCTCGTACAATATGGAAAGTTCACAGATGAGTAAGCATATGAGTGAACAAATAGATGGAAATATATTGGAATATTGGATAATATGATATGAATATATGGTAATATGTTCCAGGAAGTTATTATTATTTATTTCCTTTTCAATCTGGGAATCCCGTCAAAGAAAAAAAATCTACTTTGACATGTATCACACATGTCAAACTTTAATTTTGCCTAAAAGTCTTTTACTCTGTATATGCATTACTAGAAAATATTATAAATATAATGATAAATAATAAGTAAAATAAGTTTTTGAAAAAAGAACAATTTCTTAGAAATAAATATATAATGGCGACAATATCAAAATTAATTTTGATATTGCTTATAGAATTATAAGCAATTTCTGTGATGCATAATTTTGCATACAAATTTTCGACTTTTTGCAAAATCAGCGTAGATATAAGTGTTATAGCAAAAAAAAGGAAAAAAATAATAAATTCATAAGTAAAGAAAAAATCGCAATTACTTCAATTTTTATGTCTAAATGTTTTCTTACTAATACTGCCTTCTACACGCAATGTCGATAAATATTAACAGAAGCAAACATAATCTTTTTTCTACACACGTAATGTCAATAAAAAAATAATAAATGTTAACGGAAGCGAGCAATTATAGTTTCATTTTATGAAAGATTTTCTTTTACAATCATGTTTAATGTGCCATCAACCGATTTTATCTTGTACGGTTTTTTGACATTTTTTTTTAAATAAAAAATAAAGATTTTTTAGAATTTTTTAAATATTACAAATTATTATTGGCAAAAAAAAAGAAGTTTAGCCATCAGATACATGCCTATTAGGCTATAAATATTACAAAAGAAAAACGCGATTATTTACTCCCTCTGGAGGCTACAAATGAAACATCATTGCGACTTTTAGCTATTATGTACAATTGATAATCGAGATTTCTTTACCTCGGTTTTACTATCAAATGGAAATTCAGTATTTGTCGATTTGCAGTTTAAAACGCGCTACTTTCAAATATTACTAAGCACCCGATAATCTTCGTAATCAGCTGAACGTCGCGATAAATCATATGTCAAACGTCAAAGCACAGCTGACTATGACAAGCAATCTATTTCAATTAATTAAAAGAATAATTCCGTTTTCAATTCGCGTTACACGCATTTATTACACTCATTGACATTTATTACACTCTTTCTCGGGTTGGTTGTGCGAAAAACGCTTATCGGGAAAGATTTTTTTTTGCAATTCCGTCTGTAAAATGTGCGGAATTTAACGAAGGATTTAAAAGACTCGCGGCTTTGACAGCGCATATTTCCAGACCAAGTGCATTTTATTTTTAGTATCGTTGACACGTTGGTTGAAACGTCATCGTGCAGCGCGTGCACGACTTCCCGTTCACTCAGGTTATGTTGTGTTGTCACATTACGGTTCAACGCTTGTCAAATATACGCGACGAGGACTAGACGACAATGTGACCTTTGGCTATTTGTGCGCGTAAATTATCTCCCCTGTTGCAGCGTCGCATCGCGCTGCGGACGCATCATACGTCGCTATGATTTATTTTTCACGATACAATGTGGTGACGACGGCGACGACCTGCTGAGTTGTAGGATTTTAATAATAATGATAGGTTGATAGGAACGTTCGCGATTGAAATTCGTCATGGCAAGTGCGAGGAACGAGGTAAACTCATTGATTGCGTTGAGATAGCTCTTGCCCTCATCGCTGTTTTCAACGAGAGGAATAAATATAACCTCCTCTTACGACTAATAGTATTTGTCAACACTACGATAACAGCCACATGGAATCTCTACAATATGTATGACTTACAGTTTTTGACAGAACACTTGCGATACTGTGAATTTGTTGTTATACGTATTGTTTAAAATGTCATAATATTTTAAAATAATTGTGACATCCAGGAGAATTATAGTTAATAATTATTTTGTTAATTACTTATTCTTCTTTTCGCAGGATAAAACTATTTTAGAGGCAGAAACCATATTTCTATTAATGAAGAAGGGTTTTCCCATCTCTCGCAATGTAAGGGCTCAATGGCTGCTGGAACACTTGGATTCTGTAATTAGTGTACAGTGTCCAAGTATAAAAAATAAGGAGATACCAGAACTAGAAGTGATATCAGTGCTGCCGAAAGATAAACCGCCCTCTTGGTCTGTGGATACTAGCTACCAGTTTCTCTATAAAGTTGTTTCGACAACTTCAATTATATTTGTGGCGCACAAGTACAGGATAGTCTTTAGTTTAGACTTAAGCCCATCACTTGCCACTGTTGTAAGTAGTGCAAAATTAATTACTTTTATTATGATGTAATTTTTGTACAGTAACAATTATAGAGGATTAAAGAAATTTTTTTTTCTTTTTAGGATATACAAAATGGAGAGATTGTTATTGATGAGGTATGCTTGGCGACAAAGCGGTGTCTCGAGGGTATTACTAAACCAGTAAGTATTTTCTTTTTGATACATTGTAAATATATATATATAAAGAAATTTTTTAAATCCTTATTTATGCCTTATAGTTTATGATACCAGGTAGCAAGCGTATCATGCAACCTGAGATTTATGTGACTGTGATAGCTCATACGCCATTCTTTACAACTCCGGCGCAACAAGTACTGGTACAAGGATGGTTGATTACTGCGGATAATGTAAATTCGCTCACGCAGTATATAGAGAAACAGCTATGCTTGTTGGAAGAGAGAGTGGCGACTGTTACATCTATAGCTAATCAACAGTTGGAAAATTTAAGAGCCGAGAGTGAGCGTTTGGTAGGAAGGCTTTTTGAGGAAAGTAACAATTGCTTAAATAAAAATAATTGTAATATCTCCATAGTCTCCCCGGAAGCCAGTTTTGTTAATATGCTGAGATACGGAATGCTGGCTCTAACGCTCTTACCTGAGCACAGCTGTGCACGTGAGTTTGTAATTTATATGTATCATTTATACAATGGATTTTACGTAAGTTGCATGCATTATGTACATGTAATATAATATAATACATTAAAGAACGAAAAATACAGAAAGAAAAATTTTCAGATATGATAATAGTCACAGACGGAATCATCGGAATCAAGAATGCTCAAACATTAGATTCCATTATACAACAGTTACGCGCGACGACGGTCGCGTGTAGCTTTTTATGCGTAGGTAGCACGTATGATCCACATTGCGCGGATGGTTTAGTGCCATATCAAGATTTATTGTATTTCATCGCCGCGGCTACGCTCGGTAGCTATATATCCTTCACTTCATACATTGTATGCAAACTTTTAATCCCTACTTCTGCATCTCTCTCTTGACTAATAAAATTGCAATACAATATTTTTGCCTTCCTATAACCAGGTACCTGCACATGCAACAGATATGAATTTTTATCATAAACATTTTTTATGCTGGCAATTATATCGAGATATATTTGGTGATGATACCTCAGATCGTCACTTGTGCTGGCGAACCGAAAATAATTGCTTTCATGGGCATAAAACTGGCCAGCTTTTGAGGAAGAAACAGATTGATGACAAAGTTACTTGCACCTTGAGCAGCTTGCTGTGTTGTCGTCTAAGAGAGGGATACTTGATAAAGAAGGCCAGTGTACGAGATGATATTCTTGAAATAAATTTCGTGTTACTATGGAAAACCAATGTTTTCTTGGAATATCTAGTAACATGCCCTTGGTCCACAAAATCACTATCTCTGTCTAATGTAATACAATATACCATTACCATAGAAGGTAGGAAGACAACATTAAATAGCTTAAAATACCGAATTATATAACTATATATCTGGATTATAAAATTTATCTTTTATTGTAGCACCATATGAATTTTTACATGACATTACATGCCTCTCGAAAAAGCCATTGAATTCGCATTATCGTCAAAGTGTCATTTCACGTTTTTGGACGGCATTAACGTCATTAACCGAAAGTGATAATATGTTAGCGCACTTCAGCTGGTTTCCAGGATCTGGATGGACTTGGTACAGCGTACCAGATACTATCAGAAGCGGGATGCCAGTGTTTTATTTGTCATCTTATCCCTCACCAAGTACAGTACAACTTAGGTATATTTATTTTCTTGTATAAATTGTAACAATAGTAATAGAAGCTCATGTATTGCTCAAAATAAAGAACGCAATTACATCTATGTATTATTATTTCAGTGACGCTGCTTGCCCGCAGTTTGGACAAATATGGCAACCGGTCGTCTCTTTGGATCCGCTTCAATGGGCGCGTTGGATGCACACTCAGAGGATTACGTTGATCCTAGCTTACGATAGACCTTTGCCGAGACATCTTCACCAAGCGAACCAGAGCGGTCGTTTTCAATGTGTGCAAAGTCGGCAAGCGGCGGCCGTGTTATATGCTATGCTGAAGAATTGGGCGACTTTTGTGCTAGTCGAAAATCACACGTATGTCCAGTTCATATACAGAGAGGCAGAGAAACCGCCAGTGTCATTCTCATTGATTCGTATTAATTGCAAAGCACTCTGCGTCGTGCTTAATATAGCGTTCGCCGGTGGCACCGAGGGTGTCGTTCGTCACAATGTAGTTGTAGATCTCGTAGAAAGACTGTCCAAACTCACACTACCAAATAGACCGACGGAGCAACGTGAAATTCCCTGTTGCACGATAATACATAAATCGCTCGAAAGAATTCTCGTAAGATATGAGCGTATACCAAGCAACTTGAGTATGGTAGTGTTCCCCGATGGTACTCAACCGACCTGCACCAGGACTGCGCTGGGACTGGTGGGAAATAGTTTAACAACTACATTATCCAGATATTTATATCACAATCGATGGCTATGGCATGTAAAGCGGCCATTCGTTCAGACTATCCCGGGAATTACTTTACCCAGATTAAATATCACTGCGATTGCGAGAATACTCTCTACAATTACAAAGTAAGCCCATCCAGAGAATGTTACTGAAATTAAATAAAGAATAGCGTGAAATATATTTATATCCATTTGCAGAATACGTCTCGGCGAAGGCTTTAATTTCGCTTATTCGGCAGCTGGTATTACAAACATGGTGTTGGAGGTACAAATGCAGGGTTTCGGAAATGACGAGAACTCTTATCCGTGTATTATTCAGTATGTTTTGTTCCCGCCTCACGTTGTACCGAATGCGGCATTAGAGCGCGATAGTGGCACCGAAGATGACACAGAAGAAGGTAAGTGTGTTAATTACAATAAAATAAATGAATTATTTAGATATTAATAAATATCATTATACATTAGGTATCGGTGAGGCGGAAGTGTGGACTGAGGATTCTGAAGGTTACAGCGATTTTCAGATTGTTACAGAGGTTTGGGTTGAACCTCAGTGTGGCTATGTACAGATGCCTACACAGTCGACTGCCATATATATGCATCCTTTGCAATATCATCAATTACACGATGCAGTGAGTACAATATTTATATTGCAATTATTAATAAAAATTTTGTTTTTATTCATGTGTGTTGTTATATGTTATGTCCACATATTCATATATTTATATTTGCATCAAAATGTAGATCAAAACGTGTAATAATTGTTCAGTTATTATATTATTTATTAATGTTTTTTTTGAACATAAATGTTTGAGAGAGATAGAGGGAGATGTGTGTTTTATTATCAATTTATTTGATACTTGATATTTATCTTATATAAATTAAATTATAAAATGTTTTACTTTTATATTTGGCCTCTTCTAATAAGAAAGTTTAGTGTATTATAAAACATTCACAAGAGCTTGCTTAAATCGATAAGACATGGTTAATTCCGTCATGTTTCGAACACGTCTTGAGTGATAAGATATCTTTATTCGATATTTCTGCGATATATCTACGATACGTGATTTATAAAGCAGTAGAAATATTAAAAATTGCTAATCGTGGATGTTTATATGTTATCCAGTATCTTTGTAATCGTAAATAATATTCTGAGAAAATTCTATGATTAATATTATTTGTGCTTTTCTTACTTATTTGGATTATATATTACATTAATATAAATATAATAATATTCTATTTGTCACAAAACCACTTATTTAAATTTACATTAAATGTAATGTTTGTACATCTAAAACTGATTAATATATAATTCCAGTAGTGTATCTTGATTTCCACACAAGTTTATGAAACTATTCGGGCGATTACTTTGAAGTATTACTTTTATCCTTCTTATCTTCAGCTAACTTGATAATGCTGCGTGTGGTGATACAAAAATTCTGACGTACAGTTACTTGAAGTGCTTTATTTTGCTAGACGCTGAATTTATTTGACAGCAAACATCGCTCAACGAGAGTAAATTATTTACCCTATTTTCTAAATTAAACTTAATTTGTCACACTTTATAATATGTATATTTGACTTCTATGTATTATACATACATACTATACTGACGCCCATCCGCATTCTTTCGGCAGAAATCTTCCCTAATCTTCCTATCTTCCAGAACATGACAAGCGTCCACAAGGGAAACTTTATTTACTTAACAATATGTTGGGTTGAATAATCTACTGATTTCAATATACGTCATAATATACGTCAAGACGAATCCCATATAATTCAGAATGCCTTGGAGAATATAGAATATTGCAATTTTCGTAGCCGTTATAATAAGTAAAAGGAAGAGGAAAAAATTGATATCGGACTAATCTTGTATGATTAATCTGAAATGTTGTAAAATATATACCGGGATGATTCGCGTAAATATTCCAAGTGTCTTAACTTCATAGCATGTAATGTAGCTTTATCTTCAATCTTATCTTTCTTTCAATTCTGATAGAGATGTTTATAAAATGCACTGTCATTTGACGATGAGAAGGATGATACGGATAAAAATACTTATGCTTCCTATCGTTGCAATTTATTGCAATTTTTTTCACGAATTGGACTTAACATTTTTTTATACATATTACATAATTTTCTATAAACTTCTAATTATGAAGTTTAATTATTTACATGTTAAAACTGAAAATAAAAGTCAGAGTTTTTCTTTTCGCGTTTTTATTACTAATTATTTTAATTTCATATAAACACTGTAATAAGCAAGATATTCTATAAATATGCTTAACGATAGAAATCTATATTACATTTTATAGTACAAATATAATTGTGATATAAATTCACAGTAACTCGATAACTGTCTTATCTGATTTATATTCGTTACCTGGAGAGCGTTTCTAATCGAAAGATCAAACTTCAAAGTATATCAGTTCTAAATACGTTTTAAATAATATTTTGTTTTACGTTTTAATTTCAATCACATTTAGTCGATTAATGATTTTGTATTTTAATTTTTTTTCTTTTTGACAAAAATTTTAATTTTCATAAGAGGTATAATATAATTTTTACTATTAATGAAACTCCTGAAATATAAGTACATTTATTTCGTCAATCTAAAAGTGATGTCTAATACTCGAAAAAGTCTCATTCTCTCATAGAATATAACTTTCAATTATTATCTTTTCCCTTTAAAAGAAGAAAAGATATACAGGGGAGTAGTGTCTATCAGAAGTCGGTTATCATCACATCAAGCAAATATTTATCTATTGTACAAGGACGTATTAACACTCTTCTTACTTTTCTCTATCTCTCTAATTTATATCTCTCTTCTACTGAAAGGATAATAAAATTCGAGCACGAGGTCGTACCATCTTCTTATGTCATGTTTGAATTTTTACATGCATTTCTCAGGATTGGAAGATACAAAGAGGCAGTATACACAGTCTACTGAGTCTTCGAACTCGAAAAACCTGGTCATTTTTGATGATGTATTTTGCGTTTCCTCCTCATGAAAAAAAAAAGACGAAAAGAACGGTGTCTCATATATCGTTATCGTTATCGGGGTGGGGCTTCGATATCGATGAGGGTCTTCGGAACGAGATTTTCCTATCAGTCGCCTCAGGTATATATAGGGCCCAATATCGCGCCCTGCGCTCACTAGTGATCGGATTATCTTTTTCACGCGATTTTCCGTACGTGTGTCCGGTTACTTCCATATCTATACAGATTTCTAAGTCTCTTATCTAAGCCGAATCCCCTGGTGACGATTCTTTATCGCGATTCGTACGCAGATTGGAAGTGGTTTCCGTCGAACTAAGTCGTAACATGGCACAGCTTTTGGGCGAGACGACCGCCTTTCAAGCCATTGTCCTATTTTAGTGATAGACGAATTTTGATCCTTTTATCGGAAAAAAAAATCGCCGTGCGTTTGCGAAAAGACTCAACATCTCTCCTCGTATCTCGTTATCATCAGGTGACTCCGCTCAAGATTAAAGGAGAACAATATGGTCGACTATCATCTTTGATGCGATGCGCATCGTCTCTACTTTTCCCTTCGGATTCTCGTATCCGTGTGACCCTCAGTTGGAAGTGAGGATCTAGGCAGTGAGCTAGGCCGTAAGCTCTTGATAACTTGCCAGATCTAACTCTTCCAGCTCAGAGTCACGCGGCTTCACGTCATCGTAGGCCACAGTGTCGTTGACAGGATTCTTCGGGAATCTTTTGTTCACCTGGAACGCGGGTTGGTGAACAGCGGGTATCATGGTTCAAGTGGAGAAGTGGTCTCTACGCTTTGTATGAAAGTGAGATTCAACTCCTCCAACTTATTCCTGATCCTCCGTAATCGTCGGAATTGGCATTTGACTGTGTCATCAGCTGCTCTTTGTCGATGAAGAACTATCTATCTATCTATACAAGCAAATACCGATGTGATTATCCGTTGTTCGCTGAGTGCTATTGAAAAAATAAATTATAATTACAAACTGTTCTCTTCTTATATAATATTTAAACTATGCTCGATAAATTTATTTATTGTAAGATCAACCCATACAATGATGATTTTATATTATATCTTAAGCTAGTTCCCAAAACAATAATGTTATTATCTTGTATTCTTAATATATAAATATATATTTATTATACGTGTAATGTATACAAGAGAATTATAAGCAATAGAATTTTTTCAGAATACTTATTTACATAGATATAAGTCTCTCCCTTTTGTTTATATTTGCATGTAATATTAAAATTATTTTAATTCTTGTAAATTCCATGTGTGTCATGTATTATATTTATTACAACTTTTGTCCTTTTCATTAGATTGCCCGAATAGACGAGGAATGTATTAACGCTCTATTGACCTTAGAATACTTGAGCCTCTTGTGCCAAGCAATACCAGCGGAGAAAGATACCGAGATCGTGTTTGGACAAGCGCATCAAGGAGTCAGATATCATGGCCTTATGGGTATTTCTACGGATCGTATCTCGGAATGTCCGAATCCGACCGAGCCTTTGGAAGCGACGCAGATCATCGACGAGAGGATACATCCAATGTATTTCTCGTTCGACACTCTAAGCATTTTGTCAAAATGTCAGCAGGCCGAACTCTTGTTCTCGATGTTCGCCGATGGTTAGGCTAATTCTAGAATTATCAATGAATAAGAAAAAGGGGAAAAAATAATCGGCTTTATCTTGTTAGATTCGATGCATATCGAGGAGGATAGGGATAGCGCGAACAGAATTCTCATGGGAAACTTTTTGGAGCACATGAAACAGTTGCACAATAAAGAGCTATTATTCACGTCGGCGGAATCGCAGAGATTCACTAGAATGCTTCTTAGCAGACCACGCGAGAATAATTCACCGTTGCCTTTTTTCACGCAAGGAGGTACAATATTAGATTCTTCAATCATTATAAATATAATATTTTGTAATCTTTCATATTTTTGTGTGCGAGAAAATATAATGTTTTATAAATTTCAAATTTTATATCGAGAGAATATTTTTTTTTTTTATACAATTTTTATCTTTTTAGAGAAAAACTATAAAGATGATGCGTCGGATATTTATCCGAGATGGAAGTGTTTCGTTAAGGGAATTAGCACGACGCATGTTATTATCACGATATTACCAGCAACGGAGAAAGATGTTCGTTTGATCACGTATACAGGCGACAATTGCACGAGCAATAATTCCGAGAAGATTTGCGATTCTGATATTTTTGACCTCGATATAAATGAAAAGATATCGTCTCCAACGTCGTATACGAAGGATACAAATTTACCCGACTTCCTGACGTTAGAACGCAGAGAATCGAAAAGTTCTAGTCAATTTATCACTGCGAGATCTAATGGAGAGCATAATTTTGGTAATGCCGATAACGAGGCGAGTCTTATTATACCTGTATACGTGTACGATTGTTCGCTAGCATTATTAATCGATGCGTTGGTCGGCCAATTGCAAATGCCTCAGAATAAAGACATCTATCAGGATCATACTTTTAAAATTGGCGAGCAAGTTTGTGAAGATTTTATTAGTCTTAAGTCAGAAAGCAACACGAAGCCGTCATCCCCTGAACCAAAGAGCGAGGATTCCGACAATATTTCTAGCGGTGGGCACAAAATTTGGAGAATTTTTTAGATATAATTTTAGTGATTGATTTAAAAAAGAATAATGAAATCTCTCTCTCTCCTAAAAATTAGTTATTGCATTTTTATAAAAGTTATCGATATTAATAATAAAATGTTTCTAACTAAATTAATTTTTTATGCTAGATCAACGAAGTTTGATGGAGCATTGTAAATTGCTGAGTTTGGCACACTGTCATTGTTATGTGGTTGCGGTTTATAAATCACTAGCTTTACAGCAATCATTGAGTTATGAAGATATGGAGTCTGCTGTAGCCCAGTGCGAAGAAAATTTAATTGAAATCAATATTACAAATTATCTACGATCAGTGTGCAGACATTTGAGCATGTTATCGGAAAACAGTCTACTTGATCAATTAAAAATCTCAGCGTGTAACAACGTTAAACCGTTACACAGTTTGATTAAAAACGAATTTAAGAAGATTATGGCAATTGCGTTTAGACCTGTACCTGCGCATCCGGAATTTTATTACTGTCTACCATCGTGGATGTCAGAAAAATTGGTTTGTTTCTTTGTACATTGCAGTCTTACGATATTGAAAATTCGCAGCATTTTGATGGTTTATAAAAATTGCATATTATTTTCAGGAAGTAGCGTCGCAAAGGACAGATAGTGATGATGATTTAGATGAGTTCACATGTCATTCTGAAATGCCAGCTCCAAAGACTGATAATTCTTCTAATCAAGGTAATAATCACAATATATTTCATTAAGACCGAAGCTTTTGTTGCATCATAGAACATTAAATAAATGTACATATGTATATTACTGTTTTTTATTTCAGTAAGCCAAGCTGTCAATATTACATGGCCGGCCACGAATCTTCACAACGAGAAACTTTCTCGCTGTAACTCCAAAGATTCGCTTACGAGCGATTTTGAAGAGGAAAACACGTGGAACACAAAGGATCAACCGCTCTTCCTACACCTAAGTTGCTCGATTCGTTTCCGTTCAGAGCTTTGCAGCATACCCGTTAAACTGATGCCTACTTGTTTCACCGAAATTATCCAAAGAATAAACGACGGCAAAGAGAGGAATCTCGTTGACTTAAGTCCGGATGATCTGAAAGCCACTTTAGACATCATTTGCTTGAATCTCCCGAGAGAGGTGTTGGAAGTATCATTAGAACGTTATCCCGCATTGAGGACGACATCTTACTGCAGCGGTTCGCCGGTTGGTAGCATGCCGAGCGGTTGCAGTCCGGATGGAAATGCAAAGAACGAATCGATGCAGGAGAGACTGCCGCAACCGCCTCAGCATCATGCAGTAATCAGCTTAAAGGACGACATTGAATGGTTGCTGCGAAACGAGACTGCGACGGCACTTTTGGATCATCCTTCACCAAGTGCAGACACGTTAAGATTCATAGCGCAACATGTCTCCGATTCTATCGGAAAACCCAGTTGCTTGATGGATAAAGTACCTTTACACTTTGTCTTTTCATCGGAGAGCAGCGCGCCGAAATTTCTGAAGGAATTAAAAAGTCTTGTGTTGCTTGATAAATATTGTATTTGTCAAGAGGCTGATTTATTTTACATCACCAAGAAACCAGAAATTATAATACCTCATGCAGAAACAGACACATTACATGTAGACATAGAAGAATCGGAGGTAAAAGAAGGTAAATAATTATTTACAGACAGAGCTTATTCAACAATATATATTCTTTTTTTTATTAAAAAGATATTAATAATATATACTTCTCCTCTCTTTAAAGATTATATCAATTATTTTAAAGCATGTTTATATAAGTTTATTTTTAGATTATTAGTCATTATAAAGCACTTATATTTATTATACTTACAGATGAAAACATTGAAAATGCAGAACAAGAAGAAATGTCAACAATGATTCAAATAAATGGCCAAGATTCTGGAGATGCACCAGGTTATTATTCCGAGATATCGAGTATAGCCGAAGGAAAACATGGAACGGATGATGGATATGAAGGTGACAGCAGCAATTCTGACGACGATTATCAATGGCTAATAGAACTTGATAGGCGTAGGGATCGTTTGCCCAATTTTTGGCTAATTCTAAGCGTCGAAAGTAGTCATGTTAATGTCTACTTTCATTGCAGGTTAGTAAATTTATGAAAATAAAAAAAGTTTGTTTTTTTTTTCTTCAATTTGTTGTAGCAACAACTATGTATTATAAATATGTGTAAAGGAAGAGAAAAGAAACTTATAAGAAATCACAATCTTATACAGATTTTTGGAACTCTCTTCGTCAGAGGTGGACTGTTATTTGCAAATACAGAAAATGTTACTCACTCAAATCAAAGATATATGTCGTCGAGTAAATCAGTATTTACTTTTACAAAATCTTCACGATACTCGTATATGCGACCCGTTATTAGAGGCAGAATCAACCGAGGATTATAATAATACCTGGAGAGGTGAAAGTAGCAGTGAGTCTGGAAATCTTTTCCAAAATCACACTTCTTCGGCTTCTTCGAACGTTACACCAGGCATGTTCAGATGCCCCGTCATTTGGGAAGAACCTTTTAATTTGCATCCTCGCTTAAAGACCGGGCCTGGAAGATCCGGTTTATCGAGAGGAATCAAAGCTCTACATGCCGTACTTAACAGGCTCTCTGTTAATAATCGAAACAACATGTTTGTATACCAGGAGAACAACGAGAATGTATTTTACTTGCGACTACATGAGCAGACAAATGACGGGAAACCTCTGCAGAATAAATTATCCGAGAGCGACGAAAAATTGGTCGTCTCGCGCAGCAATAGCGTTGCGTCCTTATCGCAGGCTAAAGGTATTGGTAGTCTAACGAACGATCATGTAATATCGAGCGACACTCGACCTAGAGTTCGTTCCTTTGGCGAGAAAGAGTCCGATATCTTGAATAGAACCGGCGATTCGATCATTCTGATGGTACATGGGATATCGGAAGCTGGTCCGGAAGTCAAGCGGGACTTGGTACAAGTATTGCAAAATCGTCTCGACGACGCGGTGTTAGAGGTACTGTCTGTGATGTTGGCGCGCAATCCGATGTGTAAATTAACTCCAGCGGATGTGCATTTTATACAAAAACCATACAAGTCTCCCGAATGTATAGTTCAATTGTCAGTGCAACCGCATTGTTTACCATATATAAATGCTTTGGGATATTATCTGAGACAAAATATACTACAGTTTTTATATATACCGAAATACACAGATGTTGGCACACACTATCACTTCCAAGATTATTCCTCGTTAGATGGTATTAGAAGAAAAGTATCCGAATCTGACATTTTTTTGTATAATCAAAGTCATTCGAGTGGCAGTAAAGGTATAGCTTGTATCGCGTTAGCCATCACCGATGGAAAAGGAGAATCTGTAATGGATGATTATAAATCAAATTTTCCTAAATTATTCAGAGTCGAAAATTTCGAAAATATCGTATCGACTATCGTTTACGATCACAAAAGCGAGTTTAAACCAAACGCAGAAGCATTGATCGAATTCCGAATTTGGAAACAAGGTAGAGTCAATCTGGAATCCTTAATTCTGAAATTATCGTCCGCCGTGAAACATGGCACTTGGGACTTGGTCACAGAGTATAATTTGTTGGCTACACCATTGACGGAACCAATAGCAGCCAGTTCTTCACCAGTAACTATGATTACAGAAACTACAGTAGAGAATAAAGCTGCGCAAACTCCTATTAAAACGTCGCAATCACAGATAATTGTAGATAATTTGACAATTAATCAATACGAGCTCGGTGAAGAAGGAAAGTTGAATGAGATTTACCACACTACACTAGCGCAATGGTTTCAATTTGCACTAGAAATGGGTGTTCCCGCTGTCAAGAAACACGAAGTAATTATTCACCACAGACACGCGATCCCTGTGATCGTGAGAGAATTGCAGAATCTTATACGTTGTCAGGATCCAGACACATCTAGTAAAGTTTTCGTCTTGCAAGATCGACAGCCATTTCTGAATCAATATGTTATCTCGCATAAAGCATCCAGATGGTCTGCAGATATTCGGAACAGTTCAAATCAATCAGCAGCAGAAAATACGAATCAAAAGAGCACAAATTCACTCATTTATGTGCCGCATGAATTTAATAAAGATGAACAAACGACTTATATCAAATGTCTTCTAGTCGCAAGAAATTTTCATCAATGGAAGGCATCCTTGAGTAAAGAAATAGATCCAGAACTGCTTGCTCCTAAAGGTCAGATCAAGTTTAATAATTTTTTTATTTAAATGTGGCATTCTTCAATACTAATTCTTGTATACTATATGTTACAGATCAAAAACAATTGCAAAAATTTAATCCCTTGATATCAGAGTCGAATTTTGTACCTAGACAAAGGATACTGCTAGCTGAGATAACAAGTGACAATGTTAGTGTGCTTATTATAATAAAACAATTATGAAACAGTTACAAGGTTGAGATTAACCTAGCTTTATTTTTTCAGATAATCATTTATATGTACAACTGGTCCAAGGAGAAATCGGAAAAGTTAATAAAACAAACAACAAATTTAGGTACGTGGCTTTCTTCTAGGTCAAGTCTATTCACCAACATAATTATGCAAAAGTTGGGTATATTTCATCACAAATTCATCCGGGAACCTCAGCAGAGAGAGCACAGTTCTCAATATTACCAGATCAACGATATGGAGAATCTTGCGAAGTTTCCAAGTCAGTCGAATACTGATAATAAAGACTGGCCGCGATCGAGCAACCGAGCGCAACCGACGAAGAACAACGCGTTCTCCTGGACTCAAATGGTCGGGCAAGCGATGCGCGATGCGAAACCAAATGCTCCGCATCCTCATAACACGACGGACGCGATCGTCAAGGCTGCTTACGATCTACAGGATTTGCGACATCGGGAAAAGAAGATCAAAGGTAACATTGATATATCGAGTTTGTTACAAAATGACCAAGCATTAACATAATCAATATATCTCTCTTACAGAGGACTTGGAAAAACTGTACGCAATGTGGCAGAGTCGCACGCCCAACATACCGATATCGCTGAACGCTTTGAACACGTTCACCCAACATTCTCGACTAATACACTTTTGCCATACGCCTCTCCTCTTTTTACCATCCTGGCGTTTGCAATCCGCCGCCACGAGAGATCATTCGTTGACGCCGCCACAAGCATCGTCTAGCTTCAACTTGAACGGCAACGTGCTGCATCAACAATCGCCGCAAGCGGCACAGTCGAAGCGAGAAGCAACGAACGCGATTATGATAAAGTGGCATCAAGAGCTCTGCAAGTCGATGTTGTCTGATTATAAACAATATCTACAGATCTTGGGCTTTAATCCGATTCAAGTGGAGTCACCGCATAAAACGTTTGTTTGAATTTAACGTCGCTGAATTTTGGTTTAATAATAAATACATATTTCTTCATTTCGTTAAACATCGTCTTTTACAGAGACGAAGAGCATGCACAGCAGCAGCAGCATCAGTCTTATTACCTCAAGAAATCAATGTTGGGTGGTATTTTACTGTTCGAAATCCATCTGTCGCAACCATTTTTTATCGTCAAGTTGCACATCATCGAGTGCAATCGTTTGCAGACGAAGACGAGTAGCGGTATGATGAATCAGGTAAGAGAAATTTCGATTACATTTAATTGTAGAAGGCACTTAAATGAGGAATATACTTTTTACAGTTTGTACTAAGCTTTGTGGATGTTTGCGACAAGATTCAAATCAACATGCATCTGCATTCATTTACGTACGACTTTCATTTGCGTTGTATTCATTCTTACATTGCTGGAACTGGACTGTGGTCCTTGCAACAAGGTTATCACCTCACTCACTTTATGGATGACTTTATCAAATATTACAGTAAAGCACCGAATTACGCCAGGAATCTGATACATAGCGGTAAGTTTTTTGAGAGCATCATGGTGGTGATTTATTTAGTAATCCTAATAAAACTTAATTATTATATTTTAGACGTAATAACGATACACAATATAGCGATTTCGGCACGTACGTTATATTCGTACTTACTTTCACACGAGAAAGAGTACAATATGCGCGTATTCGTAATGTCGAGCGAGCTCCAAGAATCTCACGACAACGAATACGTCTTGATTAAGCTGCAAAGTACTCCACTAGTTAGTTATTGCGATGCTCATGATACTAGATATACCGACGATTTTGACGTAGCATTAATCGTGTCGCGCGTGGAGCAATCGCCGCAAATGGAAAAGACTGAGATCACCTTGAAATATTACTTGATGCTGACGAGCAAAAGGGAATTGTATCCAAAAAGAGAGGTAGAGAACAATAAGTTGGGTAAATTTAGAACCGTATACAGCGTGGGTAAGTCTACAACCGGATCATATACAGACACTTCGACAATCGAATCTAGTCCGGTATCTCAGATACCAAGGCCGTTCACGAGAGACAATTCCAGAACGGAAATGTGCGTCGATCAAGAGAGAATAGTTGCCGATTCGAATGGCGTGGCTATTAAAGACAGCGATGTTAAAATGACGAGCTATAATATTTATAATAATCTAGCACCCACGCCTCCCCCGGTCCCGAATACTCCCCTAGCGCAAAACTCTAGTGTCAACTCGTCGTCGTCATCGTCATCGTCATCGTCGTCGCCACACTTGGTGCAGATTCGTCAGGAATCAGTCAATTATCTCGGTTACTATTCGTCGCACGAACAACTCATGCAACAGATGATCATGTCGCAGGCGCATGCTGCTCGTCAGCATATAACGAACATGGTGGAGCGTGGTGCTTTGCAGTGTCGAACGCATTTACTTTGGGACAAACTTTTGGAGAACAAGACCTCGATGACGTATACCGAGTTCAGCGAACTTTGCTCGCTGGCTCACATAGAACCCCTGCCGAATCTCGACCCTAGACTTGGACCGCTCGTCAATCAACCGGTGTCTTGGTACCAAGCTTTATCCAAAGTGCTGCAAAATAAATACCAGGAGCACCACAAACAATTCATCACGTCCGATGGAAACGTTACTCATCATCTCATACTACATCCGACTCTTCTTCAAGCATTCATGATGCTGACTATCGATCTGCATACATCGAGAGGAGTAAGCATTCCCATATAACGTATATGAATTCTATAGACATGATTTACAAAACGTTATTATTTAATGCGAGATTTAAAATATGAAGACGAAATTTTATACTTTTATGCTTTTCGGCTCACGCATAAAAATTCAATAGATTAATTTAATTTTATTTATTTCAGGATTTATGCGCAGTTTACCGGAAATCCACAGAAATTAATATACCGATGAATATGGAAGAAATCTATGCTCTAGTCGAAGGTTTTGTAAACGCTTGTTGCTTCCACTTGTGGATGGGTCTCTGCAGCCAGTGATAACACATTCCGGTGATGCAATGCGACCAGGACACGCATTGTTTCTGAAATTTCCGATGTACTTATACAAAAATGACACTGCGCAGTGTGTATCGTTTACTGATTTAGTGGATTAACTCATCACTAGTTATTAACATTATGGATTATTACACGACGTTGTAAATATGAAATATATATTTTCATGTTACATACATATTAATTCTCATGTAGTTAATCTTGATAATAATAATAATAATTTATTCGATAATACATAAAATTAAGCTATCTTAAAAGGAGACTAAAGAATTGTAAACGCAACATTATTAAGTCTATTCTCAGGAAAATCAAAAGTTAGTATAATTAAGGACTCTGTGCAATAACAAAAGAATGCAACTGTTTTTTTTATAAGAAATACAACATTCACTTTATTCTGCGATTCCTAATCAATAATTCCCTAACAATTTTGTAAGGAGTTCAATAACTACATAATCATAACGGTGCCTGTGTACGGTGTTTTGCCAATATTGTCCCATTCGATGTTTATAAAGTAACGTCTGTTCAACTGGAAACTTTATTTCGTTTAGATTTCAAGAGAAAGAAATTACACTTGTTTAACATCACATTTCAAATGATTAATATTAAAATGATATTTAATGATCATTACTATTAATTAAGAATTAAGAATTAGTTATAATTATTAATACTAATAGTGTACAACCATACATCTTTTAAGGGAAGGACAGCGTTCATATTGTATTTGAAATCTTTTAGTTAGGCTCAATATCTCTATTCAGTTCTCTCTCTCTCTCTCTCTTTCTCTCTCTCGTTCGCGCTCGCGTTTTCTTATTTCGTCACTTTCTCTTTCATTCACGCAGGCACTCGTCCACTTATACTTTTGCTGCTTTTTCTGGTAATGAACCAGGCTACCGTTACCACCACTGTATTTCTATTCAAACTATCGAACCGGTTAAAACATATCGCTGACTTCAAAGAGTGCAGTATATTACATTTTTTCATCCTATATTATCTCTTATTATAAACTAATATACGTTAACTATTACAGTTATGTGTGAATCCTATTCTTATCTTATCCTTATCGTAAAACTGAACTAATTTCTCCTTATCATTCCTTGTTGGGAATTATCGTTAAGCTCAGCATCTTCCTCCAAGATCCTCCTCAACAAAATAAACCCTAGCTTCGGGTATCATTGACAATTATTCTCACGTAATTACATCATAATCAATAATTATATACGTATATACATATTCGTGTATCTATATGTATATATCAAGTTAAACGAGTTTTCCGTTAGATCTTGAATGAA
This sequence comes from Camponotus vicinus, assembly GCF_025532165.1. Classification (NCBI taxonomy): domain Eukaryota; kingdom Metazoa; phylum Arthropoda; class Insecta; order Hymenoptera; family Formicidae; genus Camponotus; species Camponotus vicinus. The sequence goes on from NW_028141947.1 coordinate 1,231,956, forward strand.
GACCAAGCGTGTCACCAGAATGTCATCGCAATTAGACGACGCATGAACGCGTAATTATACAAGAGCGAGTTCTCGTAACGAGTTTACTCTGAAAACAGGCAGGACAACACATGTACGATAAACTGCTACAATATACGATATAACAGCGTTCCAGCAAGCTTATGCAAATCCAAATCCTTCGCTGCATTCGTGAATCGCCTTGAGTAGATTCGTACGCAGTTTATCATACGTCTCGTATACCGGCAAATCCAGTTGATTGAAACTGCAATTTGATGATATATTTTTTAGTTGAGGACAAAAAATGCGATAAAAAATATCCTCTTATATTTACCAGGTATGAGCAGACGGAAGTCTGTCCGTTGATCTATCCTCTCTGTGAATTTGAAACTTTTGTACGCCGTTCATGCCCTCTAACGCGGCAAAACCTTGCAGTGGCACTTTAGACGTACCGGTAACGAATTGCAAGAATTTTGCACGATCTGCTTGATCGAAACCTCGTAGAGCACGCCAGAACCATTGAATCTGCGTATAAAAGTTACGACATGCACGATAATTCAATTCTTTTTAAGCCAAAATCGGATACATAATATAAAAAGGAATATTGAAATGTACCTGTAAAGATGTAGCCGTATACTTATGATATTCGGTGTTTGCTTTAAGGTCCTCGATATCTACATTAGGCAAACCGCTGATCAATAGTTCGAGTTCTTGTTCGTTAAATATGGAAATCAGTCGTTTAGGTATAATATCATAGAAGCCTTCTAAGAATGCGTTTAATCTGTGAAGGAAAATTTAAAACATAAGTATAAATATAATAATGATTAAACAAAAATATACTGTATTGAAAACACAATCTTGGGGTCTTATATCCACTTACTGTTTACGAATTGCTCCAGTCATTTTCATTTGACATACGAGCCTGATATATTCAAGTTTGGTCTCTTCTGTAACTACTATATTACGTCCATTTGGTATTAAATCTCGCACATCATTGACACCAAATTCGTTCACCTAAAATCAATGCACGCAATTAAATATGTTGTATTAAAATATAATAGCGCTAAACATTAAGCAATCAATTTTTACCTCTGTAGAGAATGTTAACTCGTATCCTAAATCGGAAATGTTATGCTCCGTGAGATAAACGAGTCCTTTGTAAAAACTATAATCCTCGCTTTCCATATCTGTGTGCTTTACAAGTATGCCGAGTATATGCTTGTAAAAACTACGCGTAAAGTAGCACTCTAATAATTTGTTATCATAAATAGCCTTAGCTGCAAAAATAATGTGAATAAGAATATTGTAGAATTATCTTCGCATTAATCTGACAAAGATTTTGAGTCTCAAAGACTTACCAATTACTCGACCTACAAATTTATAGTAACACAAATGATTCGGATTACAATGCGAAGACGAATTTATCATATATGTAACTCGATCGCCAGGACTGACTGTGAACAGAGCGTACATCGGATTGAAGATTTCCCTCGAGATAATGACGTACCACTCTCTCAGCAAGCCTCCAGCATCTTGTCCTTCTTCGCCTTTTGTTAAAGGATTAAAGTATGTATATTATTCGTTTGTTTGTGAGAAAAATTTCTGTTTCTTCAGGATAAACATTGAAAAATCTTTACCTTCAAAGACAATGTAAAAACGATTCTTCCATTCATCGGCATTTCTTCGATGAAGTTCCCTGAACGAATCTTCGAAAACGTGACTTCTACGAACGTGAACTGCTAGCTCCTCCCTACGTATACCCTCGTCCATTCGTTCTAATTCTGTCCTGAAGTAACGTCTCTTTACATCAAAGTCTAACACTCTCGTATGATCCACCAATACCGAAAACGGCCCGTCCGCCAAATGTGTAGTAGTTTGTCGTAGAATTTGATTGAGTACAGTCCTATGCGTTTCTGCGTAAATATAGCATGTGATATATTAAATTGAATTTATGGCATATGATTTTTATTTATTAGAATTCAAACGAGATTTTGATTTGTAGTTTGACTGTTTGCTAAGCAAGAGAAATAACGATAAACTTTACGCTATGATTGAAACTTTTTTCTCTCTTTATTGTTTAGCATTCAATGATGTTAAGCATGAACAGCCAATCAGCACTGCATCTAGTTCTCGTTCGGACTCTATTTATCAAAAATTATTACATACCGGCAAATTTGAGGAACTTTAATTGATCTGGTGGCAATGTTTTTTGCGTAGGAGTTGGAGTTATATCCCAGGAAGCATTGGTGGGAGCTTCCGATTGAGAAGTACCTTCATTATCCGAGTATATTGGTGAGACTGGTGCCAAGTCTGGTACAACTTCTCGATTCTCGCTAGTTGTATTTAGACGACTATCACGATCTCGAGACGTACTCGACGAAGAGTGCACCAAGAAAAATGCTTCTACCGCAGGCTGCAATATTTCAAACATATATATAACATATATAACAATAACTAATCGATCATCAATGATATGATAAATTGACAACAGGATTTTAAAAAGATGAAAAACATATTTTTACCTGTAAAACAAGGACGGCATGATGATCGGGAGTGTATTCTAATTCGAGCAAGCAGGCGCTAAGGGTTTCCCACAAATTATCTAATACTAAGCTCTCACTCAACAGTGGAAGTGCAGTTTTCTCCTCGTCTGAAAAAGAAGAACAAAGTATAAGTATAATACGAAAACAATATTTAATACGTTTATTAATTTATTTATTATATTTATTATTTATTTATTATATTTATTCATTTAATATATTATATTTATTTATTTATTTATTATATATATTTATTTACCATTGCGAGAAGAGGACGTCTTTACATTATCAAGATTCGAAGTATTCGCTTGCGTTGTATCCATAGGAACATCGGTATCCGCATTGTCAGCGGCTATTAAAAAATATATCAAAATTTTCAATGTATACTGATACAATTCAAAATACATAATATATATAAATATGATATATAAGGGGAAAATAGAAAAGTACCTGTTTCTAATACATTACTTGTGCCTGCATTCAAGGCTGTGTCTGATGTTTGATTAACTTGAAAAAGAAATTTTAATTTACCGTAAATGTAATACATATTTATTAATTGAGATACGTAATTTATATATAAAATTTTAGTAATTTATTACAATATAAGTTGTAATAATAATAAATATATCATACCTGTCTTTTTGGTGTTTGCTAAACGTACAGCTTCTCTTATTTGCACGATAACTTTAAGTATTCTCAAGAAGAATGCCTGACTAGATGTTTTACTGACAAGAGCAGCCATCGATGGTAATTGAAGATCACTTCCGGCTTTAACTTTGCTCGGTGCGGTGACAACTACATTTTCATTAGTGAATCTGAAATAAGAAGCTTTTTATAAGCAACTATCTTACTTCTTAAGGAAAAACAAAGCATATGAATCTTTGACATGCTTTAATTGCAAGATACACATGTTGTACGCTACAAGAATGTTTTACCTGTCTAATAGAATTCCTCGTCCATTTCCACCACTGGTCGATGGCTGATCTTCTAAAGAATTTCTTCGACTTAATTCACGATTCAACACTTTAAGTTCCATCATCAAATCATTGATATGTTCACACACCATATTTGCCAGTTCCATCGCACCTTCCAGAAGTAATTTTAATATCTAATGGACACACAAAAGAGACAATGACATCGTTATCTCTCATTAAAGTCTTTTACTTTAATCTAGATGAGATATATACATACCAATTGTCTAGTAGGGTCAGGGCAATGAGACAGATTAAGTAGCAACGCGGTTGCATCCTCGAGTCCATCCTCGGAGCAGCTCTTACTGGTCAGTACTTGCACAGCGAGCTTGAGATGTCCTTCCGGCGCGGCGACGCTTTGATCCTTCCCGACTTCCGTCTTCTTATTTTTTGCGCCTGCGTCTTGTCGCCGATAGGAATTCACTTCTGTCAAGCCGATGGAGATCAAGGACAGAAGTCGCAACAGCTTATCTGTCAATTGACTGCTTCGCTTGATTACAGACCAGTTGAGCATCGAGATGAGTTGGCCGAATGCGGAAGCTTCAAACGTCGTTGTGCCATGTTCCGGTTCGCTTCCCAAGTTTGTATTCGAGTGAGTCCTCGCGACCGATTTTCCTTTCTTGGACGCGCACGAGTCCAATTTCAAAAGCAAATCCCAGAAATCCGGGAGGTCGCTTCTTCCGACCTTAGACGTCGACTTGTTCTTCGCTCCACTTTCTTCCTTGCTGCCACTTATATCCTTCTCTTTACTGCTATCCTTATCGTCTAATTCTTTAGATTTGATTGGCACAAAATATCCGGGGAAACTCTTAGCTAATGATATTAACAGTTCTAAAGTATGTCTGAAATTTGACAAACAAAATTAAAGATATTTTTTATCAAAAATGCAATGAAAAAGATTGCGTTTTATAATCTTTTTTTTTATTTAAACTCACAAACCTGCAAACAGTGGGTGCTGCCTGCGGATGAATCGCAATAATGTTTCCCTGTCTTTCAGATTTTTTACCAGCATGACGTATTATATGAAACACGTTAGCTCTACAACCGAGTGCAGCATCAATACTAATATTTAGCCATGATTGTGTGTTATTTCTTTGGTCAAACATCTTTGGAGAACTGAAATGTGATTTGTCAGGTAATATTATTATTATTACAACTACAGTATATATTACATTTTATTTTTAAAATTAATTCTCTTAAGTGATCAATCTTACCATAAATCCATGAGTGAATTTAATAATCCCTTCCTTTTAAACTTTAAGCCAAAATCTGCCATGATATCCTTATTTTCATCGTTACTTCTTTCCATAATGCTCAGTAACGCCTTCACTATCCATTCTCTCGTGCTACCATGATAACAAAGATTCCTAATCACCCTATGCAGCCTTAAAGTGTTAATTTTTGGCTCGTCGACAAACAATAACACTAGCAGGCACGCCATTGATTCATGATCGAGCAATTGTCGTCCCCTTAGACGCAAGCCAGCTCCTTGATGTGCTATGTTCGTATCACCGCGAGGATTCCAGGTATTCCATTGAGTCCTTTGTGGTACTGCATGAATTGCGTATCGCGTACCGCCACCACGAGCTATCGATAACAAATATTTTGAGATTTTTATATAACACAACTTTTTAATCACAGATGTTTACATTTTTCCGCAACAAATTCTCCTTATTCATGTTAATACTAATATATTTATGCATAATTTAATAAATTAATAATAGAAAAAAACACAAAAAGAGACTTACCTCTTCCAGAATTTCTCAATATGCTTGAGAGAGCTGTATTGCTTTGGCTAACATGATTGAGAAATCTTTCCTGCATCATATGTCGATTACGCGCTTCCCATTCTCTCCTTAGATTTTGAGCCTCTTGAGCTAAATCTGGCGGAAGAACAGATATTTGGGACTCTTCCATGTCAGTCAATATCTATAGAAACAAAACACATCAACTTTAATAATAGTAATAAGATAAAACACCACTATGTTAAGATAAAAAAATAAAACAAATTCTCAAAGATATATGTACTAACAGCTTGTCGAAGAGAAGGTTGCAAATTTTGGAAGAAAGCAGCAGCGTCCACGGGGTCCTCCGGATTCGCCGAAGCAGCTGCGTGTCGTTGCTGTTCCATCCGTTGTTGTGCCAAGACTTCTTCCTGTATTGCTGGTGGTAAAGCCGCCAGAAATTCGGGATTCACTTCAACTGGTCCGCTGAGTTCTTCTACTACTGAAGCTTGTGCGCGTTGCCTCATACGTTGAAGTCTGTCAACATATTATTTAATTATTATTTTTATACATATATTGCTATCGCGAATAATATATAAATTTCAAGTAATAAGATCATCAATTGACCTGAGTTGCTCGGCGATAACCTCGTCGCGCATATCCTCGGGCAAAGCTGCCAAAAATGACGGATCTACACCGTCCGGCAATTGTTGCTCTTGATTGTTGGATTGCTGTTGTTGCGACTGCTGTTGCGACGATTGTTGTGACGTTTGTTCTGAAGTCCCTGCCACGGTAGTAGTTTCGGAGGACGTCGTCGAAGACGTAGGATCTTGACTAACAACATTGGCACTGCAATGATATTCATGTTAATATTTTTATCATTTTCGCGCACACACACGTGGACAATACAAACACTTACTTTCGTTCGACACGCCTTAAATCAATGTCGCTAGTTCGACATTGACTGTCGTCCGTCAAGAGTCTACGGATCCAATCCGCCGAATCGCTACTTTCTCTTGACAAATCTTCACTGACTTCTTGACCGAAATCTACCACTATTGGTGCAGTGGAAATGCGATTAGACGATGACTCTGCGACATTTACAGTTTCTGTACCACTTCGGCCAGGCTGTCCTGTTGGAGTAAGGTGTGTGGACGCGTCATTAGACACATGTAGGTCTAATGACGAAAAAATATTAGCAAAAAATTTGAATAATTTAATACAGTAAGAGCTGGCTTGAGCGAAAGATCCTAGGTCCAATTCCTAAGATTCTATCACTCACGCCGGTTCTATTTCTTTTGCTTATATATTTATGTTTAATAGGCGATTTTGTTCTTGTAATTTATAATAATATATATTGCATGAAAATGTAAACTGCATTTAATGTATTTTGAATTCAAACTAATTTTATAATTGATAATATATTGTAAAAAAACTGCAACGTTAAAACGGAAATGTGGTAATAAGAAAGAAATACTAATACTCTTTATAAAATAGAAATACTAATACTGTTTATAAAATATGTATATTACTTAATCTAATTGTCGCTTCAGATGTACAAGGTCCCAGCACAGAATCGACGATACTTTCTGCCAATTCTAGCGTGGGATTTCGATTTGCCGTGCGTGGATCTCTACTGTCGGATGTCGATTGTTCCTCTGGCGGTGGTGGAGGCGGTCGATCGTCATCCTCTTGAACCGTTATTTCCATCTCACCTGTTACATCTAGTATGTAAAAGATATATACAAACACGCATAATAGAAAATATTTATTATAAATAAATATTAAATTCTTTTTTTTTTTGCAAAACTATACCGATTATGTCTTCCTCGGGTGTACGCTCCTGCCTCGTAGTTTCTACTGCAGTTTCTTCTCCAGCTACAAGTGATGTGGCATCAGTTCTTTGTGAAGTGGATGCGGATGGTCTCTGCTCATCTATTTGTGTCAAACTGGATGATCCAGCTAAAATATTACATAGATTATGAAAAAAAAGAAGAAATCACATTTTAAAAAATATCTAATCTAATTTATATATATATATATATATATATATATATATATATATATATATATATAAGTTTATAGAAAATATAGGAAATAGAAATATAGAAAATATATATGTGTGTGTATGTGTACACAACATAACACACACACACAAGAATTCATACTTTAGTTACATATTTCTAAATGTATATATACTTACATTCTGCATTATTCAAATGCTCCTTTTCTTCTTTATTATCCTTGTCGTTTTCTTTCCCTCCATGCTGTTTCTTACGTTTTTCTTTGCGTTCAGCAAGTTCGGCGTTTCTATGCTTTTCCAATCCAGGTATAAGTTTGTGCACAACACCTTTTCAATAAAAAATATATTAAAATAAAAATTGTATAAAAATAATACATATAAAAATCATATAAATTCCTTCATTCTTACCAACACAACAATCTGGCTGAGAATCTCCATCCAATTGTTTGCTCTCTTCGATCCACCAATGCAATGCAGTTGGTATATTATTCAAGGTTGCTGCAAGACTTGGTCCAAAGAGATATCCAGATTGATCCTTTATTATAAAATATAAATTATATTAAAATATATTATGTTATATTAAAATATAAAAATTATCGCCTTTCTTGGCTTATATTTAGTTGTATATCTTATATACATACAACATAATCAATTTGCTCTTCCTCTTGATTAGTGAATATTCCCAGTCCATTATCCATTACAACAACACGCGTATCCCTGAAGCTTGATGCTAAAACTTGACTGGCAGATAAAGGAAGGGTTTGTGCAGCAGGTCCTAGGAGTCTGTATCATATATTAAATTTAATATATTATCTATTTTAATATAATTTTTGAAATATAAAAATGTGTTAATGTGTGCATACCTTTGTAATATTACAGGCGGATTTGAACTACGTGGATTGGATAGTTGAAGATACTGATATCGTCTTTGTCGTAAAGCACGCTGAGTTCTAGTACTTGCGGTATCCAAACTTCCTTGCGATATTAACAGTGGATGAGTACTGATACCTGTACAAAAATTGTCATAATTTTCTTCTTATAATGTGCAAGAACAAAATTGTAAAGGAAAAATGAAAGAAAGAAAAGAATACGTTTAAATCATATCTTCGATACTTCTATTCTCGCTCAATTTCTATAAATTACAATTAGACATGCATAAGTGAATATGATTATGCACATGCAAACATGTGTCATTGCACATGATATGAGCAAAGGCAAAAAAAGCCGAAATTACAAAGATTTCATAATCTCGGTAGAAGAATAGAGGAATTTGATTGAGCTATTTATAGTTTCACTCTTACTTACCATTGTTTTCAGAACCCGCGGGAGGTTCTTCAAATAAACCCAACGGTAATGGAAATGTGGTGTTCCATGGAAGACTAGGTCGCGTATTAACTGGCGTCGATGTACTCGCGATGTCTTGATTTTCAATATTGTGCTGTATCATTACAACATTACCGCCATTATCGCGCTCGGAGGTCGGGAACATGCGGAAAACACCGCCTTCTCCCGCGTCTTCGTAAAATTCTATTCCATCCTCTTCGTAATTGGACGATCCTTCTTCCTCTTCCTCTTCTTCCTCTTCATTCTCTTCACCTACGATAATGATAGAAACAGAAATAAGAGATATACAATCTTTTCCATGTCGTGATTGCAATGTAATAAACCGTTTTATCTTTACCATCATCTTCTTCTTCCTCCTCTTCGTCCTCGTCATCTTGCACCTCGTCCTCATTATCATCGGATGGATTACTATCGGAATCTGAATCGGAACTCATCAAGTCCTCCTAAAATAAAACTCGTTGTGAATTTGGAAAGCAAGAAACGAGAAATACTGATTATGCTGAGAAAAGGGAAAAAAGTGACGTTACTCTTACTGTGGTATCTCGAGTTGGATCGAAATCGCCCTCCGCGTCGCGCATCGCGAGACTTTCATCATCAATGTCCATTGGCCTATGCGGGCGAGAAGATGGCTCTTCCGCCACGGCCGAGCCGTCCCTGGAAAATAGTACACTACTTGATTATAAGTACTGTAGCCTTCATGAAATTAAAAGGCTACATAATAAATAAAAGATTTGCGAACGTGTGCAACACATAAACAGAAGAGAAATATAACCAGAAAGAGAATATTTAAATTAAACATACTTAAATTATTTAAAAAAATATTCATACATATGTTCAAAATTTGATTAAAAAATTGTAAGGCAAACTTAAATCCAAAATGTTTTAGTTTTATAAAACTGTGTTACAATATAAAATCGTATAAAATGTCATTTTTGTGTAAGTAAAGACACTATTCTGCTGTCTTTTAAATAAAGAAAAATATTATCATTATGTGTATCGTTTCAAAAGTTGTACAATCAGTTTTAATTATATATAAAGAGAGATTTTATTATTAGAATTGCATAACGTTCATCGAAATCTAGTTAATCTTTAATTTGCATGTCGCTACCTTTCCAGAAGTTGATCCATGATGTCTTCCAATGCCGCTTCGTCCCCTTCCTCGTGTACTTGACTCTCGGAAGTAGGTTCCAAGCTTTCCGCCGTCACGGATATATCGTGCTCGGTGTTTTCCGCATCTTCGTTGGCTTCCTCACCTACAGCGTGCGTAGCTTCCGAAGTCGTGGTACCCGTCTGTCCTTCTCCAATAGGTTCTTCCTGAACCGTCCTATTTTTGGGCTTTGTAAACTTGTTATTTACCGCTCCTGGCATTGGTTGATTTATAATGCGCGACAAAGTCTCTAGCGGCTTTAAAGCGGCGTTAATAGTGCCGGCCATGTTCGGACTTGACAGATCGAGACTGTGTGGAATTTTAGCCAGGTCGGTGATTATACCTTTTCGCAACATAATTCGGACAATGTAATTGACATTGTTGTATTGATGGGCTCTTAGAGAAGCCCTCAATTGTGTATGCGACATATTGGGCGGACAACTGTCGATCATGGTGGATATCAGTCCTATTAGTAGTTGAAGCTGCGCGTGCTTCTCGGAACTCTCCGGAAGCGCGAGCGTTCTCGTCAAGGCTGCCTTCACTTCCGTCACTAGAGTCGTCTGCACGTCTGGCGAATGATTACACGAAGCTATAGCGGCAATCAACATTCTCGCCATACTGCTGCATGTTCGATCACCCGAATTTTCCGGCGACATTGGCAGAAGTTTATCGAGCAAGAACGCCAAGGCCGTCGTATCCTCGGATACCATCTCACTCTGACCACCTCTATATGTATGTTCAGTGATGAGACTAGCTACGGCGCCATAAGACCTCACGGCCTCCGCTAATATCTTTAATATTGCAGATTTCGTCAAGATGGGCTTTTTCGCTTCTTCTGGCTCAACTTTACTGTTATTACCGATGTCGGTATAAATTTTTAATGGGATTATTTGTGACACTTGGTCGTCATCATCCAAGGGATCGTTGGTAGTCGTTGCATTATTTCTCAATACATCTCGCCGCGAAGATGACGTCGACGCTGATGCATTACCTATCGCCGATGTTGTCGCCGTGTGTGATGTCTTCTTTTCGGGGCTTGTAGGGGTTGCCGATCCGTCATCCGATGACACCGGTATCGGCTTAATTAATGCATTCAACATATCACGAATAACACCGACGGATACCTCTTCTACCATCGGTAATGCTGGCGAATGACTAGGAGGTAGAGCTTTGACGACAAGCCTATTATCAATATCATCTTCTGGAAAATGAGAGAGATGTAATTAGAAAATAAAATCAGAGAGCGTCGATATTTCATGCTAAAAATTGATAAGACTCACTTTTCAAACAGCTTATGTCGACTCGAAGGATATTTTCGCACACTTCTCTGTACACTTCTGGGTTACGGCAAACGGCGCTGCTAATTTGCCGCGTCATGAAGAGTATCTCTTTATACGCGGGAGGTATATTGCTCTGCGTGCGCGCACGAATAACCTGGAAATAGAGCGAGTATGAATAATGTATCGTTAAATACAAATTAATGTGTGAAACTGCATCACGTAAATACAACGTACCTTTTCCATAGCGAGACGAAGCGTGCGTGGTTCCTCGAGAGTGTGTCGTATCAATAATGTACATAGATTGACGCAGCCGGTGAAGCTACACATTTGTGTCATCTCGAGAAGTAATTTGACACCACCCTCACGAGCAAATACTTCTGCATTTTTGTAGTCTCTCGTCAGTCGTAAACACACCTTCAACACGGCGTGTAACGCGTCCCGATCAACTGGGATCGCCAATAATTTTACACACGCACTGCAACATAAAAACAATGTAATCGTATAATTTTAGAAAAAGTCGAAATTTTCTATAATTCTTTTCCTTTCAGGCATCTAATTAACTAAGCATTCAATTAAAAACCTATATATATTAATATAAATCTCGTCTCTCACCGTACGATGCTTGGTGCTATGCTGGGGTCCAATCCTTGTATCACGGTATTTCGTTTCTCCTCTTCCGGGCTCTCATCGGTATCCATGTTCGAATCGGAACCCGAAGAACCACCGTCCTCTTTGTCCGTGTTGAGTTTGAAACCCATCGTGATGGGCCGTCTGTTGTCACTATCCTCGTTTACTTGCGTCATGCAAGAAAAGGTGATGAGATAACGGCGACGACTACACGATATCCGCACACTGGACTCGCCGGCCCAGTACGCGTGATTGATAATTCTATTGTTCATAGGTGAATAAAGAGTCCACTTGCCGGTGCTCAGGTCAAACCACTTCCACGCTCTGGTCGTAACTTTATGCATCAACTGTTTCCGTTTCGTGAGAGTCGCCACTTTCTCCAGACGATCAATGAGCAATAACAAGGGTGCTAACCATTTAGGAGTCTTCATGCTTAACACACCACTGTCCTTATTGTCTTTCACAATCTTGTTTTTATGCGCGGTAAGCGGAGCCTCGCTCACCACCAACAGACGCACAAGTTTGTCCAATATCGCGCACTCCTCCACTATCTGAGCACATGGCACTCGCATCTCTTGGAATGAGCCCTCGAAGAAAAGCGTGTAAAGATAAAGACGACCAGAAAGTTTATTCGCTTCCTCGCACTCGACCAGTCGCGAGCCGGCGTTTTCATCCTGGCTCTCGGCGATGTCGATCAGATGATCTACTAGACGACCGACCTCGCGCATCAATTGTCGCAATGTATCATCCCGCCACTCATCGCCATTTCTCTTCGTGATCGTCACTAACAGATCGCAAATTCTATATACTGTGTCAGGCATCAAGTCTAACAGGTTCAAACACTGTCCCAGAGCGTTTTGCGTGAATTCGTCTATGTTCTCGGTAATCGTAGTCTCGCGACAGACGGTGATATCATCAGCGCCTGTAATCTTGCGCGTTTCCGTATCGCCGAGCGACATTGCAATGGCATGCATTATTTGATCATCATCCGCCAATTCCAAATCCATGATCAAACCTTGTCCGCTAACGTCGCTCACGGAAGCGTCCGGTCTGCGTAAAGTCGCAGGATTTGTCAAAAGGTAATCGGTCGCCTGTTCCACGGTTAATGTATGCAATAATGCTTCTATGCAATGTGCTCTACTGAAACCCATGTCCATCAATTGTCTCAAATATTCCGGATTTACATCCGCCTCCGGTTCATCTCTTCGATCGGATCCGCTGCTTCTAGTACCGACACCACTTGCACCACTACCACTAGCTGTCGCACCATCCCCGCTCTCTTCCTTTTCAGTGCGTTCCTTGATGATCTTCTCACCCCGTAAAATATGTCGTAAAATCGACAGAATAGATTCTGTCATGCGAGCTCCATAGTTTTTGAGCGGTTTCTTGCCCCACATTAACATTACTGCTTCGAAAGCCTTCTTGTGAATATCGGTGAGGTATTTTATTGGATCAAACGTTTCGAGAAATTTTGAAAGTCCTGTGCATTTTGAAGATACTACATGAGGCGAATCCAAAATGGCCTTTGGATTAACCATTTTCTCCAACAACATCAGCCAAGCGTCTAAAAATTCACCGGTTCCGTCGGGTAGATTCGGATGCTCCAATCCCTCAGACAATGAAAATTGACCTCCACCTGACAAAGCCCAATGAAAGGTGGAGAAAAACGCATTCTGACCATTTAATTTGACAAATTTTTGAAGCATTAAATGATAAGGATGTCTCTTCTCATCAAAGAGCATCGGTGAAGTGAATCCCACTGAACATATGAGAAAGGTTAGCTTAAATTTAGGAATCGGTGATGGAGGTAATTTATCCCACGACAAGCCGCGTGTCAGTAAACAGTTCAAGGCGGTGGCGACGCTTCTCGCTGCCTGCGAGGGTAGTGTAGGCGTTAAAGGCATCTGTTGTCCTCTACGTTGCCTAACAGGAGAACCCATGCAAAGTTTAACGAGTAAACCAAATAATTCAGATAGAGCTCTGCCAAGCCTCGAAGACGCACCGAGTAGCGGCTTGATATATTTCAGTTGATAATTATTCGGTCGATTCTCGGTGCTCGCTACATTCGGTTTGTCGTCCACTTCCATCGGTACCGGTGGCGGATCTGTGCTAAGAGCTTCCATGGCCGTGGTCATCCCATTGCTACCCATATCCGCGGATACGGTAGCGGACCAAGAGGAAGATTCGCCCTCATTTTTCAATTCCGGCGGCATCAACTTGTCCATGTCTTCTTTACCAAATTCACATCCAGCTGGGATAATATCCTCGCTACATAACGCGAGCAATAATGTACTCTCCCAAACAAGAGACATGTATAGTTCGGATAAACCTTTGAGCACAGTCAAGCCCAATTCGGAACCCCAATGATTCATGGAAAGATTTCTTATATCGCTTTGACTGGTTCGACAAACATGAACAAACATTACTACGTATCCGTGAGCCGCATTCATAGCATGCAATAGGGGTGTCGCAGTGTCACTTGTAAAAGCTGTTTCGAGATTTGGAGCTGACGCAAGTTCGTGCAATAAAACGGACCCTCCAGGGGATTCCATGTGACTGTGAAGTGGCTTCAACAAGTTTAGCACTTCGTTTAATTGTGATAAACCTGTTTTGAGTACCAATGGTTCATGTGCAAGATTCTGCAAAAGAATATAAATTATATTCTCATATATATAAATGTACTTATATTAAAATAAATCGATAAAATAATTGTGTGGAAATCAAACGTACCAAGATACTTTTGCATACTGAAGCTACAGATTGAGCTGCTTGTGCGACAGGATAATCAACAGGTAAATTGGGTAAACCAAGAATCGAGAGCAACGGTACAAGTCCCTTTTGAGCAACGAATTCTCTACAGTGATCATCGGTCGAATTGTTGCTCAATATAGCATCGACAAATTTCATAACATTATGGATATACTCGACTAAAGCGATAGGAGTTTTCTCCCTTGGTTGAGGCGGCGGTCCAGGCTGCGCAGGCGACAGAGTAGGTTGTTCTTCTCGTTGAGGATGAGAACTTGTACTCGCCTCTTCCTCATCTTCTTCCTCTTCGTCGCTACTACTTCCACCGCCACCACCTCCGCCACCGCTAGAATCTCCCACTCCGACGCCAACTGATTGACCGGATGATTGACGATTCCCAGAAGCGGTATTCGAAGGTGAATTTTCGGATTTACTAGCAGCACGCCAACATATGTATCGCGGATCACAGCCCAATACACACAACTCTTCGAGTAACTAAAAAAAAAAGAATAAATGAGAAATAAGCGTAAGAGAAAAATAAATTAAAAAGTGCAATTTTTATTTATATTATAGAAAATACCTTAATAATAGCCGCAATAGCGTCAACTTTTAAGCTTGGTTGATGCCTCATCAACTCATCCATGGCATTTCCTAAATTCGAAGCTGTATCACCTAACGGATCAGCACTTCGTCGCCGCCGCATTGCCGAAAGATAAACTGGTGAGAGAAGTACTTTGAATAAACGTTCGAATGGTCGCCGTTTCACAAATGATTCAAGACCACGTTGATTTAAACACAGTGCACTGAACACATTAGGTAAAGAACCCAATACTTCTCTAGTGGCAGGAACCTAAAACAATTGAGTTTTGAGAATTTTTCATAATTTTCAGCAATCATTTTGATCTTAATGTATAATCTGTGCACTCACTTCTTTTATTAGTAAAGCATGTAGTACAACATCAGTCAAGCCATTGTCTTGTAGAGATGATAATAACGACGGTTCTTGGAAAACATACACAGTCACCACATCAGTGGCAAGCAAGAATAACGAAGGACCATAGTACTCTGAATTACTTATAATGTGTTTCAGAGAAGATGGTAAAGTACCCTCCATGACATGTCGTATGCTATCGGAAAATGCCGGATCTTGAATTGCTTTTTTAAGGAAATTCAACATTGACTTGAGGAGTGCTGCTCGTTGTGGCAAGCATGTTTTGCCAGTCTTAGCAGCAGAATAATCTGGTTGCTGTTCAATTTTTTCGTCTGCTTTAGAACTCGTATTTTCGTCTTCCGATATCTCCATAAGATTCGATGATTCCTCCCGTTCGTCGAGTATTTCATCATGTTCACGTCGCGATGTTGAAGATCCTTCTTCTCTATCCACGGATCTCTCGCGCGAGGTTTGTGGAGTATCTTGGTAGAGTAACGGTTCAATTTCAAACGGTTGTTCTTTTCTGCACACATTAACCTCCATGTCTAAACGGTTGATGAAGCTTGCTAAACCGCTGTGAGTTTGAAAACCTTGCATATCTATGTTTGTTATTAAATCTATGACGCGCACTGCTCTTGTTACAAACTGTAAAAGATAATAAGAGTAAAAAGATAAAATTCAAGATATTTTAAAAGTAAATGTACAATTTAGATTGGATATAAATCTCATAATTTCTTCTACTTATTAACTGTGTGCAACTAAAATATATATTATATTTACATATTCTGTTATTTACATATTCTGTTTTGTTATTACCGTTATGTGTTCCAATTCACTTCCTGGCCAATTGATGACTTTCAAAAGACTTTCCATCATGCCGCAACTAACGAGAGCTTCACCACCCGCCTCATAACTTGCAAGATGATAGAGAAAGCTAAACAAAGCTGTCGCGAGCGGTAGAGGGAATGGTTGTCCATCTGGTTGTGGCGACGTTAACGTTGTTATACAAGTACGAACCAAGACAGGGAGAAACCCATGATACGAACTAGCTCCAGTGACATCAATAATCATATTCAATCGCGAACCTGGTTTTCTAAAATCGCACAAAAGATTAATACATTGTATCAGATGTAGTAAGTATACAAAACAAGAGATATTTATGCTTACTTTGGAAAATGTGGATTACGATCTAAATGTATGATGCTTGTAAGAGTACGTAAAGCTGCCGCCCGAATCTCGACAAGATGAGTATGTGGAAGTTCCAATAATTCAACTAGTTCTTCAAGAAGCCCGGCATGTAGAAGACTGTGCGCATTTTCCTGCAATGCGTTACTATATACAAGCACGGATAGTGCTTGCAGTCGAGCTTGTACGCATTGCAATCGTCTTCGGTAATCCGAGAAACTATGCGCTAGCCTTATATGTGTCAATAGAGCCATCTAAAAATAATGTTTCACAAATATGTAACATGTGTTAAATATAAACATATTGAATATATATAATATATTGAAAAATATCCATATATTTTGCTCGATTATATTTGCAGAGAGAGAGAAAAAAAAAGTATCCTTACTTGTCGTTCCTGGGGTACATTGTAAACTTTCAACAGATCATTCATAATCTGCGCTGGGGTTTTTCCGAGTTTATCAACATTTTCTATATGTATATATGTTACAAGATTTGTCTGACCAACTTTCTTTGTACTAGGAAGTGATGTACCAGTTGTCGATGGTTCCATTATAATTGGATTTTCCGCATAAAATTCAAAGTGTAATGTTGTAGCACTTGCTGGAAATGCCTATAAAATATAAAATTATATGTATATAAAGATGTAGATAATTTATATAAAATTGTATCACTTTATTATATAATTATATATGCTTACTTTTTCGGGAAATTCCTTACAGCAATCTGCTAAACCGAAACCATTTTCTTTTCCTCCCCAACTCTAAAAAAGTAATTATTTAATACATTAACATTATTTTATACATTAACGTATATCATAAATAAAAATATGAATTAAAGTCACTAACCTCTGCTAAGTGATTGAGCCTGCTAAGCAAAGCTTGACGTTTGTCATTATTTAGACGTGTAATAAAATTACTGCGTTTACTAAACATGTACAGGAGATTTAATACACCAAGAACTACATGCATGTCACAACTTGATAGTAAAGTAACCAAATGTTCCATGCTGTTGTATAGGTGCCGTGAGAACGAGTGCTCAATCAATAACGTCGTGAAGTGAAGAACCCAGAGAAGCAGCTCTTTTGCCTGTTATCATGAAAAAAGTAATAATATATAAATTACCATACATAAATTACCTTACTAACATTGAGTTTTAACTACATTTTTTAAAATCAATCTATATTAATAAATAAATTGTTAAACAAACCTCTCTATTTTGAGGAAGATCACATGCTAATTCCCACGGATTATCCGGACTCTTTGCTGCAGCTTCTTCTAAAATACTGTCACTGAGATCTAGGACATCAATCCAATGAAATAATTCACACTTTCCAAAAGTCCATGCATCTATTTGTTTCAGCTCTTCTAACAGCTCTGCATGTGAGCAAGAGCGTAGTTTGCTTATAAGTGCTTGACATTCTGCAGGCTGAATATTAATTATATTATTAATTTTAGTATTTTGATCTGAACGAAGAATGCAAATAGGTTATTTTAAAGCATATAATATGCAACTGATTTTTATAAATTAAAATTATCGAAATTTGTACTGTTTAAATATTAATATTAAAGTTAGATTTTCTTCAAAAAAATTAAGTAATTATTTAATATATAATTATACAATGCGAATAGTATTTGTGTTGCTACATAAATTTGAAAATATGTATATATTTAAAATTATTTAAATAGAAATATGTGCATATCTATATATTTACCACTTCAGAAGTGCATTTTTTCAGTCTGCTCCGATCAATTTTCATTTTGGTATGTTAATCTGTCCTTCTCAAATTTAAAATCTAGAAATAAATATATAAATATTACATTATAAAGTTTACAATGAGAACTTGGAACTACAGAATTAAAAATTTAAAAAACACGAAATATATCAACTTCTTTACTGGTATATGATAAAAGATATTTTAGAATGATAAGCCTACATATCAATATGATTCATACAATTGATGCAATCAATAATATAAGAAAATGCAAAGATTGATATTAAAAATATAAAGAAATAACTTTTTCAGCTTGTCATTGGAAAATCAGACAAATACAAATGAAATACTGATAATGTAATAATCAGTATCATATATTATTTCAATAATTATATTTAATAAATATTATAATTAAAATAATTTATTAATATTATAGATAAAGATAAAAAATTGCAAACGATTATATGAATATTGTGCACTCTTATTCACATTCAAAATTTGTACATATAGTGTCGTATAGACGGGTTTAGACATATTAATAATAAATCAAATTTAATATTTGACAAATTACTAATTCCAAGCAAAGGACTGTTTTATACAAAAGAATTGCATGAAGAATACATACATATTGTCAGAAACAAATATATAGAGACTCTACGCTAATCAATATCTAGATTATTTATGAAAACGCATATATCTTGGCAGCATAATCTGCAAGTTTGTACATAGATGTAATATATATAAAAAGATGTAATAAAATTATATATATAAAAGTTATTAAGAAATACTGAAAAATTACAAATCTACATACAAAATAAAAAATTGTAAAATTATATGAAATGCAGAGAGAAAATTTTAATGTATTTATAATACATATCATTAAAATATGTTTGTGTCAAAAATGTGAAACTTATGTAAACATATCTTGAAAAAATTCTAATCTATTCATGTAATCATTAAAAAGATCGTACTAATGCACTGTCTGCATTAATACAAAGAATGCGCACAAAACAAATTATATACTTCTAAAACTATTAATAGACCTGTATGACTTGCAATTATATTGTATAATTACATTTATATATCCAACTTTGCAACATTGTACGAACATCATTTAAAACAAACTTTGAGGAAAGATGTAATTAAAAAATAAGTCAAATTGTGTAGATTGTGTACATCTCTACGCAATTTAAATACATAACATTTACCGTCTCACAATTGCGATTCTTTGTTACAGCTCATTATTTTTACATACACAGATGTATACAAATGCTTAAAGTAAACACTTAACTCTAATTCTATAAATATCTAAATATCTAATCCGAAATATCCGTGTAAAAATAACGAGCTAGAACAAAGAACCATGCACTGTGAGACATCAAGTGTCATGTGCTTAAATATAAAACTATCAATGTGCATAATCACACAATAAGTTGTGAAATATTTCGCAATGCAAAGCAACACTCTTTTAACGAGAATTCTACTCGGCTATCTAGGTCAAGTCTCTCTTTCTCTTCGTGCATCAAAGTGATCCGTGAACCTCGATACTCGCATTTTTCCGCGATACTTATTCCGCGATTATCGCGACGTAGAGGAGAGAACATACTCCGCAAATCGAAATCACGCGTTAATCTGCACAGTCATCAGCGAGACACGACGATCGTCGGTCTAACCTATTCGTCGGACTTCGAGGAACAACGAGTAAAATGACAACAGATCGAATGACAACACCCTGGCGGCGATCGGCGACACTGTCGGAGCCTCTCGAGGAGAGCCGTGCGGCCCGTAAATAAAAACGTCCGAAGGTGAAAAGAGGCGTGATGCCTCTTTCAAACGCCACGACGGTTGAGCGGAAGAAAGGGGGAAGGAAAGAGAGCTTTTCTCGCTCGAGAGAGGGGCAGGAAGGAAGAGGAAAAAGCGCCTCTTCTCGCGCGCGCGAGAGAAAGAGCGAAAAAAATACGAGAGAAAGAGAGAGACAGACGGACGGAAAGAGAAAGAGAGAGAGAGAGAGAGCGAGCTGTGTATATATGTGACGCGTATCTCTCTTTCTCTCTCTCTCCCTCCCTCTCTCTCTCGCTCTCACCTGGCGACGAACCGTCGTAGTCCCGTGCTCCCAATTTTCCTTCGCGATAACGCGTCCCCTCGTTCGATGCGCTTCCTCACGTCGAGAAGAACGTGGCGGCGCGACACGGGCATCGCGGTCGCGTTGAACCCGCGAGCCCGAGATCGCTTATCGAGTATCGCTATCCCCTGCCTCGCGATCCTCCGTCCAGCCTCTTGTCATCAACGCGCGCCCGCACTAGACTCTCTCTCTCTCTCTCTCTGTCTCGTTGCACGTTGATAGTTGATGACCGCTACAGTCGCGCGACAGAGACACGGGGAATGCGGGAGGAACGGGACGATGTGGTACGGGAGGGGGGGGGGCGAGGGGGGCAGGCGGCTAGAGGCGCGCGGAGGGTGGGGGGGAGAGGGGTCGGCGATGCGCGGAACCGCCGCGACACGGATCACTCTCGGAGCACGGACGTGTCAAAACAATCACCGAGGAGCACCGGAGGCTGTCTCGATTTTTTTCCCCTCTCTCTCTCTCTCTCTCTCTCTCTCTTTCCCGAGACACGCGACGACGATCACACCGCCATTTTAGCGAGGCATCCCGCACGACGGGATCCCGTCTTCTTTAACCTTGACAGGGTCCGAGCACGTTACACCAGGCCCTGAGCAATCGCCGTCGATGTTTCTCGAACGATATCGCTGTCTCTTTCTGATTCCCTCCCCCTCCTCCCTCTTTCTCTCTCTCTCTCTCTCTTTCGCGAGTTCACGACCTCACCGCGGCAGGATTCTCGTCTCTCGCGCGTCGAACACAACCTCGTCTCCTCCGGGAATGTTCACCTTCGGCGTGCCAGGCTCCCGCGGGACTCTAGAAGACGCTCGTAGACACATACGGCGATGTCGATGCGCGATCGTGCATAGGTCCGAGCGTCCCTGATTCTTCCTCTTCACTTCCTTTTTTTTTTCCTCTTCTTTAATAATACGATGTACGTCGTCGACGCGAACCGATCCTCACATTGCGTGTCACTTGCACTCCTCGAACGGTACACGCGACGATAATGCGCGACCGTGACGCTTCCGAGCGATCTCTGCGAACGTGCACGAGTCGCGGGGATTCGTCGCCCGATGTGGACTGGGCCTGAGGCCGCGAGCGAATCCGCTGCTGCCGCGATCGTTGTCCAGCGAGATTTAAAATGGAGTCTGACGATCCGTCGTCGCGGGGCCAATCCCATCGCTGGCTGCTGGCTCCGGGACAAGATTCGTCCACGTCTTTTGTGATAAATTTATATCTCCTTAAAAAAGTCCGACTTAAGTAGTCAATTCCGCAGATTTTTCCGGCCCCCTCCTCTTCGCAGGAAAGGGGAGGGGGAGGGAGAAAATTACCCTTATCATTAAAGTTTTATGTGTATGCAATTAAACTTTATCATATATTATATATGTATATTTTTCTCTTGATATATACATAAAATTTTATTTTTGTCCACAAAATAAATAAGCTTCAATAACTTAGTCTTTCCTTATTTTATACTTGTCGATGGATTCGAGGATAAGATCGACTATGGAAATATCCTCATCCATCACATAACGTGATTTCTTACGAATTTTTTGCATCGTGGCAGTATTTGTAATACCGTGCAAATTAAAGTGTATTTTATCTAAATAAGTATCTATCTTATTCGCGTAGACTGGCCCGTTTCGTTCGTACTTTAATACATTTGCGTTGCTCAGTTCAATCAAGCGATTGAAATATCGTGCCACGTTTACTATCCCCTGAATTCTATGCATCCCTGGCAATATCATAATAGGATCGATCCCGATAGTTTTCCAAATCAAAATTAAAGACAGGTTCGCGTGTGCGTTCATGCTGGAAAAATCTGAACAGAATCCAGCAAGCTCGTTAGGAAAATTCGTCACTGTAGAATGAACATGTGTCGACACAGAAACATTAAAATATGGTCTTACGAGTCGTAATAAAGGCTCGATGAAATAAATTGGATAGTCTGGATCGCAAAAAATAACAAACTGTTGATTAGGAAAGCTTAGCTTCTCTGAAGAATTTTTCGCCGTTTGCTTGATCTTTGATTCTTGAGTTGACTGATCGCTTTTGATTTCTTGATTTGACTGATCGGCTTTAATTGACTTTTCTTCTTGCGCCTCCCGTAAACGCATCATGTAACGACTGGTTCTGCGAGCAAAAATAATAAATTTAATCCTCGAGTATTTTACAATTACTAGGATTTAATATTTTTTTTATATAGAATTCTTTATTTTTTAAATAAATTACCTAATTTACGTCCACAAAAAAGATAAATTCTAACATAAATACCTTAATAATTCTTAGAATGATATTTACTTCTCTAATCGACATATAGGATTGTTATGAACCATTTCCATGTCCACCTTTGGCCCAACAAGATCGCGTATATTGTTCAAACCATATTTAATCATTGTAGGTCTAGTTTAAAATTAAGGTATATGTTATACTTTTGTATTGAATCGCAGAACTATATACGTAAATTATATTTATTTTTATACCTTTCTAATGACAAACCCCATCCAAGAACATTTACATCAGGCGGTAAATTCAGTGGCAATAACAATTCTGGCCTAAACATGCCGCTATTGCCAATCTCTATCCATTTCTCCAAACCATTGTGAAAACAAAATATTTCCATACTTGGTTCAGTATATGGATTATACGCAGGCTTGAATCGAAGCTGAGTGATGCCAAGCTTTTTGAAAAATTCATATAAAATTCCAATAAGGTCACCCAGTGAAATCTTATAATTGGCAACAACACCTTCAATTTGATGAAATTCTGCAAGATGCGTTGCATCTAAAGTTTCATTGCGAAATACTCTATCAATACTGAAGTATTTCACTGGCTTAAACTCTCCCTGCAAAATATTTTTCTTCATGATTCATGGTTCTTAGAGGAGCAATTTCTGTTTGTTCCTCTCTGCTCATTATGTACCTCTTGCATGAGTTTATATAACATCCGTGCAGTAACAGCTGTTGTGTGAGTGCGCAACAAATTTTTCTGTGCCTCTTCCAATTTCCAATCGTATTTATAACCTTGAGATCCATATCCTCCTTTACTGTGAACAGTCTTCACACGTTCGAGATATTCCATGGGGAATTGTGTAGTAATACGTGGCTCTAAAATATATAACTAATGTTATATTTATATATGTATTTTTTTCAAGTATATTATGTTGTGATAAGATACCAGAGACAAAAAAGGTATCATGTGCATCACGAGCGGGATGTTGCTGCGGCTGGAATAGCGCATCAAAATTCCAGAAAGAACTTTCTACGTAATTATTTGTCGGCATCTCTGTAAATCTGAAACAAAAATACTTTATATTTTTATGATGCAATAATCATTAATTTTGTATAATATTATAAATGTATATTATAGGTGTATTATAAATGTATATTATATATATTATATATGTATAAAAAAACATAATATAAAATTAAAGTTCTAAAACACAATAATTCTTGATAAAATAGTTTGATATTACTTACCCCATTTCCAGGAAAATTTTTCTAAATTCTTGACGAACTTTTAACAATGGATGCAAATGCCCAACCTGAAGCGTCGCACCTAACGCCTCAAAATTGTATGGTTTGAATTTCTTGTTTTTCCAAGCACCATTTGCTAACAAATCTGATGTTAAATCTGCTTCTAATTTTTCTATTTTTGTAGAGAAGTTTGGCCCCTTTTCCAGATGCATAATTTTAGTTACTCTATTATTTATAAAAGAAAAAATGAAAGTGATAAAGAATTGTTTTATTATATTTTGTTTGTATGTATTTTTTAACTGGCGCAACTACTTACATATCTTGCACAAGTTTTCTCTTCTTATATTCAGTTTTAACATTCTCTGGGATATTTTCAAGGTCCTTTAAATGTACTTGTATGGTATCTACAATAGATGGTATTTTTTTTCGTACAATAGGAGTGTCTCTACTTTTATCAAGTTCAATCCATCCAGCAACCATTGCTTTGGAAAAACCTACTTTGGCATAAGGAACAGATTTCATAAGCTCTGCCTGACGTATTCCTTTATCAGGAATAGCATTGTAAACGACCGCTTCGTGACTGCCATATTCTATTATATGTTGTCCCTCAGCTGTGACCTCCCATTTTCTTTTAGAGATTGGTTTCACTGTGATCAACTATCAAAAAGAAGTTATATTTCAGTAATCAAATAATCACGATTTAAGTAAATTAAGCTTTATAGATTAATTAATTTAATGAAAGCAATTTTTAAATTAATAAATAAAATAATTAAACATATCTAGATATAAATCTAACGATTCCACAGATGGCAAAAATATTCAATTAGTAATTAGTTTATTTCACACTCTATGTCCAATGTATAAATTGTACATAATAAATACATTGTAAATAATTAAAGATATGATTTTAAATAGCAAGTGTAACAATTAAGTGATTTCCATTATTAAAATAAGCCTTACGTTGTCCATTGTTTCAAGGCTCTTGATAGCTCCTATGATCTTTTGATGATCCTCCTGAAATTCGTTCGCTAAATCTAGCGAATTCGTCTCATCATGTCTATCTAGATATTCTAAAATTTGGTCTGTCAGCTGTTTTGCCATCTTGCATCAATTGGTATGTCGTGTAATGAAATATAATTTATCGCAACCGGCGAAAACCACGTGGTAAATTCACAAAATACTCCGATAATACCTATTATGCATGCTGGCATCTAGCATATTGTATGTTGTACCTGGTTGTACACTTGTACAGGCATAGACATATAAAAATAATTAGAAGGAGTATAAGGTTCTATTTTGAGTGCACTTTGTTTGGCGTTATTTTCGAAGTCTTTGATTGGACGGCTTTCCATTTAATAACACAAGTCAGAATTAACTCCAATTATTAAACTTATTGATTAAATTACAAAACAATCAACAACAATATTTTTATTATAATAAATAATTGTATCGTTATAAATTTTGTTGTTGATCATGCTAATTAATTAATAATTATTAAATAGAAAGAGAAAGCACCCATTGACCAATCAGAACGAAGACATCCTTATCCTGATTGGTCAAGTGAATTGAAAGTATTTTGAACACTAGTGCACGCTCTAGTATAAATAAAATTTAATGCTTGAACTTTTTATAGAGAGCATGATTTCAGATGATGTTTAAACGAAATATGACGAATATACTTAATTTTTTTCCATTTTTTATAATTGCACGTACATACACACACACACACAAACGCACATCTATATAAAACAATAAGAATATAAAATTTTTTAATAATTAAAATTAATTGTATATATTTGTTAAATAGATAGATCGATATGTTGACACTGCAATATTTTTGCACTTTATCAATTTTAAATTTTTAAAAAATGATATTTCTCTTTGATTATGCGAATTTTTAATGCAATTTACATCATACATACATTTTGTACGTATATATCAAAACAAACAATCAGACAACTTTTCTCCTTTTCTGTAATTCAAACAAGCTGCAATTTGCTAGAACATAATATCATCTTATGTATAATTCATAATTATATAATGCACTGGAAAATTAATAATTTTTTTACAGATTAATTTTATAGATTATTTATAGATATATTTTACAGATTAATTTTATCTTCGATATATTCTCACAATTTTTGAAAACTTGGTCTCATTAATTATAAATAAATATATCGTTAAAATACATATAGAACTGAGCAGCAGCTTATTTGAATTATTATCTGTGTAATGTCTATATTAATCTATGAGAGGATCAAATATTCGTTAATTAGAATATACAATAGATTAAAAATTGTTTATTTATTCATGTAATATTTTGCTAATTTGTGATAATTTTCTCTAATCTAAAATTATTCTAATCTAAATATATAAATTGAAATGTTTTAATAAATTTTATCTTTTAAACAAATTATCAAGAAATCGAATAAACTTGACATATTTTACATTCAAACATTCCATATATATACATATATAGAATTATGAGACAAAATGTTTGAAATGAAATTATTTTTTATTAACCGTAATTTGCTACAAAAGATATTTATATTATATAATTTTATTGAAAAATAATAATAGAATTATAATAGTTATATAATAAGTTATAATAAGTTAATTACTTTGATTATAATAATTATAATTATTGAAAAATATAATTATTTTTATTGTTTCAAATATAAAATAATAAATTCAAAGCAATACAATATATGTATATTATAAGATACTTATATATAATGATGTATACAAGCTCATATCTTTTAATCTTCTATATCAATACCGATATCAAGAAAATCTGAAATACAATGGAATGCCTTGGTGGGTAAAAGCCTGAAATTAAAATATTTTTTTTTTAATAGAGAATGTACAAACGAAATAATATAAATATAATACAATAATAGGTGTTTGTATTTATTAGCTACAAATCGCTTTGCAGCTTATTAACATATTTTGATTTATTTAAAAATATATGCATTTAATGATTGAATTTTTATTTACGCAATTTACCCTAATAAACGTAACAGTGGCAGCCAATGTGAAGGTATACTTCTTTCTAGAAAATTCTGTCTTTGCGCATCAATTATTAATGAAGCTGCGTTCTGTGGCGTAAGTCCATTTAGCATAAATGAAAATCTATTATTGATAAATAAAATAATGTTATTTATCTCAGCAATAACTATTATAAAAATATCTTATTATTTCAGTACATTTTAAATATATATAAAATGTAAGATTTAATGCTAATAAAAAACTGTAATTTTTTTATCGAATATGTTGATTATAAAATGTATGCATAAAATTATAATTTATATATTTATAAAAAAATTAAAAAGAAAATGGCATAAGAGCCAACGCGCGATAGTTGGAGCGCAGAGAAGCAACAACACTTCTTTCTTTTTTCAATATTAGTTTATTAAAAAACACATTATAATAACAAAAAACGAACGTTTCGGATCATCTTTTGATCCTTCTTCAGCGCGATGTTAACAATTTATCGACATGGGGCGCACAGCGGCATACTATATTACTAATTGTAAAAAGCGCGGAATCTGATCTGCTGTGACGTCGCATAGTATAACTATAGTATTTTTAATTGACTGTTGGAAGCAGAGCGCTTACTAGACCTCCGCGGGATACAATTTAGCGTCACCTACGCGTCGAGAACAAATTCGTTTAATGTAACGCGTCACTATCTGTAATATAAATTGTTAACATCGCGCTGAAGAAGAATCAAAAGATGATCCGAAACGTTCGTTTTTTGTTATTATAATGTGTTTTTTAATAAACTAATCTTGAAAAAAGAAAGAAGTGTTGTTGCTCCTCTGCGCTCCAACTACCGCGCGTTGGCTCTTATGCCATTTTCTTTTTAATTTTTTGATTACTTGAGCCAAATCTCTAATTATTAAATTTATATATTTATATTATCGCTATTACGAAATATTATTTACAATTCATCAACTTTACATTATTATATAAACGTACCTTGATCTTGGCTTTTTAACAAGTCCAGTAAGTACTAGGGCCGGATAAACGGTAGTGAATTTAATTAAGGATTTTCCTTTGCTATATTCACGCAATTCATAGCTGAGAGATTCCATAAGTGCTATAATATGCACATGAAGAAAATATTAAAAAAAGATGCTCTGCAATTGTATTTATTATATTTTCACTTTGAATTTATGCGCATAATATTCGTTAATTTACAGTTAATATTAATAATCATACGCTATACACATCAATAGAATTATAAGATTAAATTACCTTTGACCGCGGATTTTGTGGGACAATAAACCGTACCATGTGTATTGCCAATAAGTGCTGCTATTGATGAAATCGCCACAATGTGACCGTGATTTTTTTCAATCATACTTGGTAGGAACGCTTGCAACGTCTAAAAATGATTTCGTTAAAAACAATATACGTATACTTGCATGCGTGTGTACTTGTTAGTCTCTTGAATTTATTTCAATTGTGAATATAGTAAATTAATTCTTAGCGCATATCTCTATTTCTTTAAGAATAATATTAAATTAAATTATTAAATAAATTAATTATTAAGTAAATTATATTATTAATTATTACATATATAAGGCTGTAATGCTATATGGAATTATAGATTATAAGGCTATACATATGTATATATGTATATGTACTTTATAGTTGCTACGTATGTGTATCTCAAATATTATACTTACCCAATAATGCGATTTCAAATTGACGTCTATAACTCGTGTAACTTCATCGACGCTTTGATTTAGTAATGTTTTAACAAATGCTATTCCAGCATTGTTGACTAAAATAGTAACATCGCCGACTTCTTTTCTTACTTTTTCAGCCACTCTAAAGACTTCTTTTCTGTCTGCTACATTGCACCTATAAAAATCTCAAATTTTTAATCAGCATTGATGATAATTAAATATTATTAAATAATTAAATATGTGTTGTTAATTGTATGAGCATAAACTTCGAATCGCTTTTTATTTTATAAAATTAAATAACATTGATTTACTGATATGCGAATACAGCGTTTTTTCCCATCATTTTAATCTCGTTCATCGTTTGCTTATTAGTTTCTTCATTAATATCGCAACATATCACTGTTGCGCCTAACGATGCATAACCAATCGCTATTTCTTTTCCAATGCCATGACCTGCACCTGTTACCTATAAACACAATATTAATTATGAGGCTACATCATGTGAATTATACATTATATCATACAGAGTATCCCATTTTAATTGCCCTCGAATATCTCTTAAATGATTGCATGTGATGCGTAAAAAATGTAAGACAAAAATTGTAAGATTTTGAGGGAGGAAAAAGATATTAGTTTGAGTATAAATATTAAAACCATGTGAAGGTTAAATATATTTTATACTTTAAGTTGACATAATTTTATATAAACTATAAAATGCTTATATAACTATAAAAATGCTTATATAACTATAAAATATCTCATAAAATATTCAGAGGAATTAATAGTGTAAAGAAAACACATAATTATTCTTAAAAAAAAAATATGTAGCTGTTTGTTGCAAATTCATATATTTTCTTAAAAACAATTACGTGTATTCTTTACACCATTAATTCATTCCTTTCATTTTTTTGTGCATAAAAGTATTGAGGTAAAATAATCGAAAGGTATTGAGATAAGATAATCGAAAAATAAATATAATATATCGAGATATTTTATAGTTTATGTAAAATTATGTCAACCTAAAGTATAAAATATCTCGTAAACTATTCAATTTTTAGCTATCCTATCCTTATAACTTTTTACATGGAATATTCATTATCATAAATTATCATAAATTTTATAGTTTATAAATTTTTATCCTTTTCAAGTGGACTTGCTATTTGATAAAATAATCTATAAGGCGAAAGAATCTTTTGATAAAATAAATTTAACATGTTTAATATTTACATATATTAATTTTAATTTAATGAACTGAATATTACATTAGTATATTAGAAAAAATACGTTTTCTATATCTAAATTCTATGAATTCCACACGCACCAAAACAATTTCATTAGTTACGCTCTTTTTTGTTATTGGAATAAACATTGTGAATATGTTCTTGCAGATGAAATAAAAGACTTTCAAAATAAGAAATAGTATTTCTGCCAGAAGAAGCAGGGTGTTGCATATCGTTGTTTCCATCCTAATTATCTGGAAAGTTAATTATATATATATAAATATCTGGAAAGTTAATTATATATATATAAATATTAATAATATATTAATATTAATATATATTATAAATAAAAATAAAATGAAAATTAATTCGTTTCTTCTTTTTCTCTCTCTTAGAAGAATCTAAGTAATCTATTTATAGGCAATATGAATTTTTAAGGTTTACAGGTTTATTGAATGATTCGATATTTAAAGACCTAAAATATATCACGTGAAGGTTGTCAGGTTTTCACCCCTTTTATGTATGTACGCGCGCGCCCACACACACACACACACACAAGAAATGTAAATTCGACAACTTTCACAGTACACCTTGGACTGCTATGCACCTTGGAATGTCGACAATGTTGTAATTTTCAAGTCTTATAACTCGCAAACATTTTTAATGAAAAATAACTTATAGTGTTTTGAAAAGCTCTCGAAATAAGCTACAAGAATGTGTTATAAAAAATAGGGGGTTCCATTTAAAAAATTGAAGGTGATCTTCATGCGACTATCAAATGATTATTCAAGATCAAACCAATGATACCATCTTGTTCGTTTCGAAGTCAAAAAAACTTTTGTACGAAACATTTTTTCGTATCTTTCATATCTTTCGAAATATTTGCCTGGGACGATTAAAATGAATCACTCTGTATATTTATCCGTATCATATAAAAATATTTTTAATTTTTCAAATTTTTTCTTATTTATTATCTGAAACCGAAGTAGTTAGATTACCAATATGATAAGATTTATTTTATGTACCTGATTATAATTATCGGCCAAAACTCTTCTATGGTGATATTATTTTCCTTCCAGTCTGATAAATCTCACAACCAGTTGAATCTTTCTGAGTCTGGCGATTATATGTATGTAAGTTGCTGGGCTTCACTTTTTATATCTAACTTTGCATTTGCATTAAGCATATGCGCATGTGTAAATTTCTCTGTCTTTTGTTTTCCACCTTTATCTTTAATTGTTGGACTATGATAATTAACTGATACAAATAAAATAGATTCGAGCAAACCTTTAATTATTAATCACGAACATCATACGCGCACTGTTGTACATGTAATGAACTTTAGAATCGTATGCCACCGAAAACATGATATCCTTTCACTTTTGCGTTTAACATTAAAAAACAATGAGTTCAATTTCATTATACGTAAGACTAAATTATTTATAAATAAATGACAGATGCAAACGAGAGAAGATTGTATAACATCTCGAATCAATTATAGAAAGAAATTATATATTTAATGAATTATATTTTTCCAAATCATGATTGACAATTTTAAGCATAAGTAGCATCCCTGGCGAAAATGAATATCGGAGCGTAAGTCGAATGTAAAGAAAGAGTAACAGAAGTGTAAACGAAGCTTCTAGAAGGCGTAAATTGAAACAACGAAACGTAAACGAAGCGTTAATACTTCGTTTATGTTTCGTTGTTTCAATTTACACCTTCTAGAAGCTTCGTTTACACTTTTGTTACTCTGCGCGCGCGCGCGCACACACACACAAGAAATATAAATTCGACAACTTTCACAGTACACCTTGGACTGCTATGTACCTTGGAATGTCGACAATGTTGTAATTTTCAAGTCTTAACTCGCAAACATTTTTAATGAAAAATAACTTATAGTGTTTTGAAAAGCTCTCGAAATAAACTACAAGAATGTGTTATAAAAAATAGAGGGTTCCGTTTAAAAAATTGAAGATAAATCATTAGATCCTTATTAATATTATCCCTTATCCTTGATATTATCTTTTAAATTTATTTTTCAGTGTATAATAGCATTTTAATTTTATGACTTTATACTATAATATAATATGCGAGCTTGTATTGCTTTATAATTATATTATTTGTGACTTCAATGCGAGAATTTGAAGACAGATTACGGAGAACTTGTTCTAATATTTTTATTTATTTTATTTAACTTCTAATAGAATACTATTATTAATTGCAATATTATTCTATCTAATTCGATAGAATATTACTAAATACTATTGATTGCCATATTTTTCCTTCTACAAGCTTGATGAACGTCCGCGAATTGAAATGTGATTATGCGCAAATAAAAAATAAATTTTTTGATAATTCTATCAAAATAAGAATTATATCTTGATTATATATATAATAAAGAAAATGTATATAAAAAATAAAAAATATGTAAGATATATGTTTATTAATTTACTAGTAATTTATTAATTACTTATTATTTGTAATTACTTTACCAGTTTATCTTGTATTATATATTTTTATAAAATTACAAAATTTCGCTTATTGCTTTGATAAATTTTAACTTTATTTATATTTCTGCAAATTCGCATTTTTACAAATATTGCATTGTACAATATTGCATTTGAATATCGCGCAAATTTTTGGAGCAAAAATTTGATTGGTTTTATATTCGATTGGTTTTACATCGGTGACATTTACACCTTAAGGCGTCTTTTCATGCTAACGCTTAACGTTGATTTTCATTGTCAAGAGATATCACGTGACTCAAATAAAAATACCAATTCGTCATTTTTCGATCACGTGATGTTTTTTTGATGTTGAAAACGAAGGTTGAGGGTTTCATAAATTTGTGCTAGGGATGGGCAATACAGTAAAAAATATCGATATTTTGTATCGATACATATCATAAATAAAAATATCGATATAGCAAAAATATCGAATAAAATATATCGATATTGACAATATAATAATAATAATATCATAATAAAGTAAAATATTCTAAAAAAATAACTTTTAATTTTATGATATTGATATCTCCATTATTGCTTGCATTCCAATATATATATATAATAAATATACAATAAATATTTTTTAGGATTAGATTCAACCTATTCCTAAATGTGCCCAAACGATTCCCAAGCGATTGGTTTAATAGATAATAGGGAATATCAAATTTGTCTGCTAACTATATGATCGTCGTCTGTACTCCTTTAACTACGATTCATATCGGAAGTTCGATACACTTATTTAAATATCGATACATGCTAATATCGGAAAATAAAATATCGATATTAGAATTAAAAATATCGATATTTTGAAATATCGATACTGTATCGCCCATCATGCGCCCATCCCTAATTTGTACCTTTATTTTCTTACATCGAGATAGAGAGGTCGCTTTGCAAAAGTCATGTTTGAACAGGTTCGAACGTAAAATAAAGATCGAGAGAAATTTTTTTTATTTTCCACAAATTTTCTGAAAGATTAAAGTAAATTTATGTGTATAAATATATATATATAATATAATTTTTTACTAGTGGTAAAAAATAACATCAATGTGTTTTGTGAAGTGATGTCCACGTGACTCGGTGCATTGTTTCTCGTAAACAAGAAAGCAATATTTATGATGTCATACTGCAACTCTGTCAGATAAAAATATCTTTTTTTAAATTCATCTATTATGTTGAAAAGTTATCACTGCCACATTATCAGATTTGTCCCTGATGTATGGAGATTGTATAAAGTCCTGCCAAGATGGAATTGTCATTGGAAAATGTTGAAATTTCAAACGATCCGGAAACCAAGGGATTTAGTTTATCAGCTGGAAATACCTGGATATATCCAGAAAATTATCCAGTCCGCCAGTACCAGTATAACATAGTTAAATCAGCTTTATATCAGAACACCTTGGTTTGTTTACCTACTGGTAAGAAAAGCATTTATTATTAACAATATAAATTGTATACGACTGTTATATATTTTATTATTTATGTAACAGATTTTTATTTTTGATTTTATTACAGGTTTAGGAAAGACTTTCATCGCCGCTGTTGTGATGTATAATTTCTGGAGATGGTATCCATTTGGAAAGATTGTGTTTTTAGCACCGACAAAACCTCTTGTTGCTCAGCAAATTGACGCATGTTATGAAGTAATGGGGATTCCAAGTGTTGACATGATAGAACTTACAGGTTTTAACATTTCACTATCATTACTTTAATAATACACATAAGTGCTTTAAATAATATATATTTCATGTATATATCGTAAATATATTAATTAACAGGTGCAGTTAATCAAAAGAAACGTGAAATAGCGTGGCACAAGAAAAGAATAGTATTTGCCACTCCGCAAGTATTTCATAATGACCTGGAGAAAACAATTGTTCCCAGTCATTTAGTCAAATGCGTTGTTGTAGATGAAGCTCATAAAGCTTTAGGCAAACATTCATATTGTGAGGTAAGAAAAATGTAGGAAATATATGAATTGCAAATTATTTCTTCTATAATAAACTGATAAGATTTATAATTTTTAGTGTATTAGGATATTATATACACAGAATCAGTATTTTAGGGTATTAGCACTTTCTGCTACACCTGGAAATAAAATAGATAATGTTCATGAAGTGAGTAAATATAGATATATATTTTTATTAGAAATTGATTCTAAACAAACAATTATTCACTATTTTAATATATATTTTGTTGTGCAGATAATACAAAATTTACATATTTCTCATCTGGAATTGAGGGATGAGACTTCAATCGATATAATGCCATATGTTAATAAAAGAAAAGTAGATATTATTTTGGTACCGCTTAGCCATGAATTAGCTGAATTTAAAGACAAATATATTGTTATTATGGATCGCCATGTTAAATTTCTTATGCAGTATAATATATTACGAGCTCAAACTGCAAATATATCTAAAGGAAGGGTAATTAAATTTAGTTTGTAAAAATTATAATAATTTAATGATATAGATTTTTTAGTTTTGACTATATTTTTCAGATATTCCATTTATTAAAGGAATTCCAAGCAAAGACAGACAAATCTGGAAATTATGGACAGATTATGAAGACATTGAATATATTATTAACTATGTATCATGCTTATGAACTTATGATCAGACATGGATTGCGTGCCTTTTGTAAATTTTATCAAAGTATGTCACTTATAGCTACAAACTATTATAGTTTAATTTTATAAGGTGTATTCTGCAGTTATATTTATTGGAATATTTATAAATATAGGTAAAAGTTCAAAATAATTTTATTTTTTAGCTCATTCTGATAAGTTTTGGATGAATAATGAAAATCAATTACAAAGTTTGCTTCATGACATAGAGGTTTATCTTGGACCGTTTCCGGATATACTTCCTAATGGAGATGTACCTGAAGTAAATTTGTAAAAATATCTTGATAATACAGTAAAATCTTATAAAATGCATTATTTATAAAAATATATATTATTTCCAGATACCAGCAGATCTTGTATTTGGGCATAATAAGTTTCACAAATTAAAAGAATTGCTTGAGCATCATTTTAAATACAATAATGATCGACAAGACACAAGAGCTATTGTTTTTGTTGAAGTTTGTATATCAATCTTTCATTCCTTTTACATATAACATATAATATTGCTCTTATTTAATAATTGGAAATTATAATAAAAGCAAACGCGCAAATATAAAGTATTTAATATTCGAAAAATTTAACATTACTCTACAAATCTAGTACAGAGACATAGTCAATGAAGTCTATATTTTGCTCTTGAAATCAAAACCACTAATCAGGCCACAGATGTTTGTTGGTCAAGCTAGTCAGAAACAGAAGCAACAAATTAAAGCATTGGAGGATTTTCGAAGCAATCATGTCAATGTGCTGATTTCAACAAGTATAGGTAAGTAAGGTGAAAATGCATTTATAGTTAAAAATGTAATTGTTGCAATAATAAGCAGAACAAGTGATTTTAGTTATTCTATTATATTATATAAATCTATTATATTTATATAAATCTTTGTGAATCCTTCTATCAATCTTGTGTTAATTTTTTTGTAATGTATGATGTAGGTGAAGAAGGGTTGGATGTAGGAGAAGTAGATCTCATAATATGTTTTGATGTGTCGCAACATTCTCCAATAAGACTAGTTCAAAGAATGGGTAGGACGGGACGCAAACGAGATGGTCATATAATTGTTCTTGTTACAGATGGAAAGGAGCACGAGGTAAGTGTTATATACTTCTCCACACTTTTTTGTATATGCATTCCAATGTTACTAAAATGTTTTGCAGAATTTGAAATCTACACTTTCTAAAAGAGATTCTTTAAACAATAAAATATTAAACACAAGCAATATATTCTCTTCCTTATATGAAAATAATCCTAGGATGATACCAAATCAATTTACTCCAGAATGTTACAAGATGCATATTATTGCACCAAAAACGCCAAGGGGTAAATGGAAAAAAAAGGAAAATGAAAAAAAGAAAATCAATAAAAGTGAAACATTTACTACAAAACAGAAAGAAAGTGAGTTCTTTTGTGTTTAATTTAATTTAATTTATTTTTTATTTTTTCCATTAGTTACATTTAACAGGATTATCTAATATCTTTCTTGTAAAATATATATATTTATTTCATGCAGCTTCATCTATAAAATTAAATACAAATCAGTCATCGATGATGAAGTTTCTTACTAATAGTAAATGCAATGAACAGAATCAGAATAATACATGCAATATTTTTACTCAATCAAGAACACAATGTAATAACCTGCAAAATACAATAAATCCTAATAATGTCAAACTGCTATCTGATGATAATGCAGGAAATGATTTTCTGACATTATGCGCAATAAAGAGGTCAGAGGAAGAAATATCTTCCAAAACTGTGCATAAAATGGATACGACTTATGTTCCTACGCCAAAGCCAGTTAAAGATTTGTTCAATTTTGTACTACCTGATATACAAGTTATTGATTGTTTCTTTATGAAACTTGAAGATATTTCAGCAGAACGTGAAGATTGTAAAGATGATTTCCTAACACAAAGTAAAAATAATGAAAGTGAAAATATTCATAACAATAATGATTGCATTGATATTAATGATGATAACTTTTGGTGTACTATCCGAAATGAGAAAAACATTGATAACAATGAAATAAGATTCGAAGATATACTTGACGAGAGTTCTGACTCGAATAAAACAACAATTTCATATCCGGGTCAACAAGTTAGAGATATTGAAATAAATTCGAATAATATCAAAGTTTCTGTATCTGATACAAAAGATGATAAAATTATGACTGATATAGGAATAGAAATACCAAATAACACAACAGATCTAGAATCTAGTTTATTCGAGAACATATTAAATGAGTCATTTAGTTCAATTGAAGATAATTTAGAAAATGAGGATATGCCACAACAAAATATAGTATCTTCAAACTCTTCAAGTGTTATCACTAATATAAAAAAAATTAACATTACTGATGAAAATACTGCTAACACATTTCACAACAAAAATAATACTAAATCTAATTCAAATTTATCATTATTTATGGAACCTGCTAAACCTCAAAGGAATCAATTTATGAAAAATTTTATAGACGAAATACAAGATTTTGATTTTAATAGTGATGATGATATAAGTGAATTTGTTAGGCATGAATCGAATAGAAATAAATCTAAACATAATTCAAAGGCGGAAGAGAGTCTGTTATCTATAACTCAAGCTATTAATGAAATAGCAGGAATTAAAGAAAATGTTAAAGTGCCGAAATCTGTATGTAAGGAAGAATCGATTAACGAAAATAACACTGGCTGGATTTCAGTGAATACCAAGAATGAAACTAAAATCGAAAAAAGAAACACGAGTTTGAAAATAGAAGAAAAGTTATCAGATTTTTGCAATTCTACTGCAAAATCATGTACTGTTGAACAGAATTTCGATTTCCCGGACGATTCTGATGAAGACTTTATGATCATAGAGAATAACGAGAAGAAATTTAATGAACTTGAAAGCTGTTATTTTCGCAATATGTCCAAAAACTGGGAAGATGAGAGTAATTGGTTGCCTAGTACATCGAAAAATTCGGAAGATAAAACCAACTATTTTGGTAATACGTCGAAAAATATGAAACCGTGTGGTACGTCAACGCCAACCAGTAATAGACGTGCAGGATTGTCTTTGAAACGAAATAAGGTCCAACATCTAGATAAGATAGATTTGAGTGTATTTCAAGCACCTAGTAAATGCACTAATAATATAAAAAATAAAAATATTTTGGAATCTAGCTCGCCAAAGCAAATGTTCTCTGATAAAATAATTGCACAAAAAATCAGTCATAAATATAAACGTGAAAACAATGTTAAAAACGAATTTATAGATGACGAAGCGGAAGTAGATTCTGACGCCAGTTCGGATGAAATCATTAATATAGATGAAGAGGATTTTGCGGATTTTGTGAGCTATACACAACAGCAAGATGAAGTTGACATGCACGCGCATTATCTGCAGACTATTAAGAGCCCGATCAAGCGACCGGGCGCTTTTCATTTCAGAAAACCACGGTCGCCCGATGTAAATATAGAGATCTATTCGCAGCCTTTGTCACAAGTGCAGGATTCGTATCTTTATGTACGTAAATTATCTGATGCATCGCAATCGTATAATCGATTCGATTTTTATATACAAGATAAATTAATATGGAATATTTATTTAATTTTGATTTCAGGATTCATTTTGTGTTAAAGATGTCGAGTCAAGCGTTGTCGATAACGATACGACATTAGAAACAGCTGAAAGGGAATTAAATCGAAACAGGCGAAGACGTCTTTGTTCAGATAAAATGAGACATGTCAAAAGACAAAAAACAAATCATTCTGAGAGTAGTGAGGACGAAATTGAACAACTGCGCATACAAGTGCAAGAAGATCAAAAATAAAAAAAGGAATAAAATTTGAATCAAACTGTGATGCGTCGATGATAATTATACGCAATAAGAAATTTATTTTTAAATTTGTACAAAGCATGTGTAAATACTCGTTCGTTAAAGATTTATTATTATTTTTCATAGTAAAATTGTGTAAAGATCTATCTTTATAATCAGATAACAATGATTTATGAATAATAGTATTAATATCTGTTTTTCTCTCGCGAGATGCGTGATTTCCCGTCTCATCCAAAATCCGTGTGTTTTTTCCCATTACTTATTCTAATGATATTTTTATGATTTATCATTGTTCAGCGAGATATTTACATAGTTTATATCCGCTTTATATCAAAGCTTTCGCGTAGAAAGATATATTTTCTTATCAAAGAATTTTATCGTATAAAGAAATTATATAAATTTACCAAAAATGTCTATTTTTAAAAATTTATTATATAATTGAAAATTACTTCTGATAGTAACAGTCTAGTTCTAATAATAAGTTAATCGAAGAAACATAATGCGCAATTTATGAAAATATGATTATTTGTTTATTTATCTATCTTTGTATCTCTTACATCTAATGTACGAATATCATGTTTCTTTGGAAATATATATTAGACTAATGTACATATCAGTAGCAGATCAGAGGATGAACTATTTTTTTGAATGATAACTACGGAATGCCTAAAGTTTCTTTCCAGGTACAAGGGACAAGTTAAAGAGATAGTCAAAAAGCCTAATGTAATGGGCATATATAAGGGCTGAACGCAAACGTTTCGCGTCAGTTCCGAATTCTTGCCCAGCGGAATTCATTTTTAAAATCATTGAGAAACAGCGATATTACTTCTAAGTATTAATAATAATGTATTTTTTTCATAAAATTAATACTTAACAATCAAAATTGATAATTAAGATTAAAAAGTGTTGTGTTATACTGTAATCATCATATAATTCCTGTATAATATTGATGATTGAAACTTTATAAATATTCCTTCTTTTCAGATAGAGAGATCTAGAGATATCTTAAAAACTTTCATTATATAAAGTGACGAAAAATGCATTCTGCTGTGATTATTTTGACTTTGATTAGTGTTGCGTATGCGAGATCATACGCAATGTATCCTGGAGAGACGGAAGTGCCAACAATGCAATCGACTTCTTCTGATACTTCTGCGCAAAATAATAATCCTCCGCCGTCTTCGTATATCTATTCGACTTATCCGGAATATAATAATCATACGATTTCACTTACTGAAAACAAGAATCATTCTACCTTGACAACGACGGCTGTACAAACAACTCGGTGGTCGTACCAAAATATCGTTTCCAGTTTAGTACCTTTCGCCAAGAATCTCTACATCTATGGTTCTCTCATTCGCAGCTTTGTGATGCGATTTTGGATGGTCATTTTCGTGGGTATTATTTCTACCGGCGTGATTTGTATGCATACATCGATCTGCAAGATTCCGGGCATCGAGGTAAGTCGAAATATTTTTATCTTCTCCTTAAATTAATAAACAAAACGATATAGACTTTTGAAAGTTATATTTGAAATAAAATTATGTTAATATATTAAGCCTATCAAAAGATACTTTTTGGCTGTCTTTTTAAGATAATATAATATTTATTTAATATATACATGAGATTGCAATCATTGCAAAAGTTATTTTTCGAAATTTTTGAAATAATTTTTTCTTCTAAAATTTATATTTAAAATAATGTGAAGATATAATGCTGTACAACTATACATTGTTTTATTTGTGTTTTTACAAATCTTTGATTATTTAATCGATTTATTTAGATTTATTTTTTTATTTATATTTTTTGATTATATTTTTTTCATACTTATATTTTCCAATAATTTTCCAATAATTATAAAGAAAAAATATATACTTATAATGCGCGAAAAGACTGATAATCATTTATAAAAATGATGAATATATATTCATTTGTATTTTTTTTTCTCATTTATTCAAATATTTATTTATATTATTTGATTTAACGATTTCTCTCTCATTCTTTGTTTATAGATAAAGGAATTAGCCAGCACATATGTTACGTCTCAAAATTTGGATTACTTTACCACGATGATCTTTGGAGCGCTTGACAAATACAGTTCTATACAGAACAAGAAAGATAAGGTTGAACAAGATAAAAGTCAGAAACAAAATGCAAAAGACTAAGCCGATACAACGAAGACTCAGTGATGCTGTCTATACATTTTTATGTACGGAAGATAAAAAAACTTAACATCTCACATTTAACGTTCACAGCAAAATTTAACATCTATTTAATTTGTTTGTCATCATTTTGTATATATTTTATACTATGTCCACTTTTATATTTAGCCCTTTTTGCTAAGTTAGTTTTACATGTCTGATGATAGTTTATATACAAAACATTTCAATCATTGCAATCATTGCAAATATAAGTGATAGAGTAAAGCTTATATCAATATAAATGATAGAGTAAAGCTTATTGATTTATATCTTCATACGATACCGTTATCAAAAATCCCTGTTATTCTCATATCCTAGCATTTGATGACGTTTGACAAAGTATGATATCATTCAATTATCGGAAATTTCGTTTACTTCAAAAACCACAATTATTTTCCATGCGTTCACATTGATTATATTTCATCAAATACAAATCTCTCTCTTAGATGTGCAAAATTCTAAGAATTTTGAAGTCGGAAGAAATATTAATATCATAAATTACGCATATTATATCGTTAATGTTACGATATTTCTTGATTCATTTTTTTCCAAATATATAGGAAATATTAAGGAATTCATGCAATATTGATAATTCATTAAACGTTATTAAATAGTTTTGTTATTAATTATTAATGCTAACAACGTAATTCGATATAATGCTTATAACAAGCACGTACATATTGATTCATATATTCAAGTGAAAGCAACATTTTTTATTCAATAATAATCATATTTTTCATAAAGAAAGAAAACTATTTTTTACATTTATTTTAAATAAAATTTTTTGAATCTTTTAAGTAGGAATTTCAAAAAATTAAAAAAATGTTATTCTCATAATATTAAATAAGCACGTATTTTAAAATAATAAAATATAATATAAATAATTTATAATAATTTTTATTATAATTATTTATAAAATAAATTTATATGTCAATTTATAATAAAGAAATCATTTCTTTCATTTATTTATTTACCACAAGAACTGATTATACAAATTTTCTGAAAGCACATTCAATTGTATCCCCTTTGATTAAGACTATATGTTTAGTAATAATCTTTCGATTTAACAATTTTAAAAAGATTTCCATCTTAATAATATACAAACAGGCAATTTTCTGCGTAAAGTTATCTCCGATCCATACATGATTCTATAGATAAAGATTTGACATGTGTACAAAGCATTATCGATAGTATGTTCTTACGATTTAGCACGTATAAAATTGTTCACTCTTGAGTCATGCTTACCACTGTTTCCTTCTCTGGCGAGAGATCTTTCCGCACACCTCTCCGCACGTCACCACTACTCTTCCTCACAGATGGGCTTTATAATACACCGGATCGTCAAGCTGACCGGTTTTAATCTTTAACGTACATCGCGTCAGTCAACCTATTGTGAGCGTTAAAGGCTGGAAATCACACTAATTTATAAAATCTAACACCAATTTGTTACAAAAGGCTAACAAATTCTAACAGTGCGCAGCAATTTAGCAATCATGCGGTCCAAATTGGGTGAATATTTTTTTTCTAGTTTTTAAAATTTTAAAGATAATAATAAAATAACAATCGAAACGATTATTAGACACGATATAGATATGACTAGAACAATATTTTTTAAGTATTTTGAATTTAATTAAATTTAAATAAACATCTTTTATAATGTCATTGAAAAATATAAATGTTCCAAATATATATGTATCATATGAAATAATTCTAGTTTATTATTGAATGTGTGTGTCAAAATATTGAATTCTTTCGACTGAATCTCTGCAGAAAAAATGAAAGTAAAGAATAGAGATAAACAATGCAATTGTATTCAATTGTATTAATGTTGAGATTCTCGAAATTTTTTCTTTTCTTGTAAATTATAAAAAGTTTAAGATCCTGTTTATCAAGTAAGGTTGCTGACCGCCAACAAAAATGTAGTTTCTTTGAGGTTTCCGTTCAGATCATATCTGTGCGGTCATTATTATCGAATTATGCTATTCCCGGAAATGTTGTAAGAATTATCTATTGTGAATTATATGTAATAATACACAATAATAATACATAAAACATACTTGAAACAGGAAATTTGTTATTAAGTATATATGTATAGATATAAATGTAAAAATTTTTTTTTGGAAACATATTATTTCATTCATTCAAACGTTTGTATTAGAGGATTATTATTGAAAAAAAACAATTATTGTATAATAAATAATTTAGTATACAAAAGAATTTTTTTAGAATCACTTTTAAAGTCAACATAAAACATATGATTACTTGCTTTACTTACTTTTTTATAAAACTATTTACATATTTATTATCAATTATAAATGTATTAAATAATGTATTAAATAATTGTTTGATATAATCTTAATGAAGATTTAATTGTGTTTTCTTTTTTTTACATTTTTTAAGTCAGTTTCCTTTTTTTATAAAATATATAATTTTAATTTAATTTAATTGATTTAATTTAATTGATATTTAATTATTGATATTTAATTTAATTGATAATAGATTTGAAAAAACTTTCAATTTTATATACATATAATATTAAATCCTTGAAATTAATTGAAGAATAATAATTGAAGAATAAATGTATCATTTTATTTACACTGATATACATCAAAATTTCTTCATTTTCAAGGAATCATAATAAAAACATAATAAGAAACATAATAAACGTTATTTTCTAAATTATTTTGTTAAGCAAAATACTTCAAATTAAAAGAGAAAATAATTTGTAAAAGAATAAATGATTTACAAATAAAATTTCATGATAAAAGAGAAGTTGAGAGAGATTGTGTGTATTCTGGCAAACATTCTCTCTTCTAAAAATGTATATAAATAAATAAATTTTAAGATAAAATTTTAAGACAAGATTTTTATTTTTATTTTTAATTTTTACAGAATATCTACTATGCCTCTCGATCATGTTAATTTTTATAAAAAAATGTGTGTGCGTCGTGACCCCAAATCCTGTAGAGACAAATATTTCTTCACAAATTACTCCCCAAATTGAAGATGACGAAGACTTCGTACCCTATCATGGAGAACGCTTCAGTGTCTTCGATTGGATGTTGTTCAGGGTATTTGAATTCGTATTGTCTTTTAAAAATTTATTAGTGACAAATATCTAATTTAAATATGTAAGAAGCAAGACGAAAAACATGAAACGAAAAACTGCAAAAGAAATCTTTTAAGTTCTTTAGAGTTCTTTCAGATAGTTTTTATTTTATTTTATTTTATTTTACCTGACTAAATATTGTTGCTGACATTCTTCTTTTAACATTTTTTTAGAATCTGGCCAAAACGAATGCAGGGAATATATTACTGTCACCAATATCCATAAAATTAGCATTAGTCCTCCTTTATGAAGGCGCTCAAGATCAAACCGCACGTGAACTTGCAGAAGTCATGCAACTTCCGCTTAGTGTGCTGGCCACTCGAGAGAAGTTTAATAATATTTTAAAATCTCTGCAAGTAATTAATTTATAAACATATCAAAATATTTTCATATTTTTTTCGAAAAACTTTATGTATACATATATAAAATTATGTGCCATCTTTGTTGACAGGCTCCATCCTCTGCGTATACTTTGAATATCGGATCGCGTATTTACATCGATAATAATGTGTTGACGAGACAACGCTACGCAGCGACAGTAAAAACCTTTTACAATACTGATGTGATCAATGCCAATTTGTCTGACACTCCTACAATCGCGACTAAAGTTAATTCTTGGATCAATAATGTTACGAATGGACA
Source organism: Camponotus vicinus (assembly GCF_025532165.1). Taxonomy (NCBI): domain Eukaryota; kingdom Metazoa; phylum Arthropoda; class Insecta; order Hymenoptera; family Formicidae; genus Camponotus; species Camponotus vicinus. Next base: position 1,276,584 of record NW_028141947.1, read on the forward strand.
CATTGAAAAAATGATAGATGATGGTAGGTTTGCTTGAAGCCATCTTGATTTAGTTAACAATAAATAGTTTTACGTAATCAAGCTTGATGATATGATCTATGAAATGTATAAAAATGCTTCGTATTTTTCAATTAAAGAAAAAAAAATTTCAATTACTGAGATTTACGGAAAGAGAGAGAGAGAGCTATCGATAAAATATTAATTTTATATTAATTTTATATTATATTAATTTTATAATATTATTAATTTTTAATAATATTAATTTTATATTAATTTTATATTTCAGAAAAAAGCTTGGAAAACTCGGTAATGCTGATCGCGAATGGATTATTCTTCAAAGGTGCTTGGCGCCGCAAGTACTTTGTGCCCGAGAACACTCGCGTTTCCAAATTTTACATCAACGCCAACGAGAGCGTAGATGTACAATATATGCATACCATAAGTCGATTTTATTACGCCGAATCGTCAAGACTTGGCGCAAAGATTCTGCGGATTCCGTACGATGTACGTGATAATCTATTTAATGCTTTACGAATAAATAATCGTAGACGCATAACGAGGATAAAATTTTTCAGGGTTCTAAATTTGCCATGTATATTATACTGCCGCATATGTCGACCGTGGATCATGTTATCAAACAAATTAATCCATTCGTACTGGCGAGCGATCTATGGGCCATGCAGGAATTGCCTCTCGATGTTTTGATTCCAAAATTCAAATTCGAATTCACAAGCCACTTGGAAAATACTTTGCGCGAGGTAATTTACTCATGATTCTATATAAAAAGAACATACATTCATTAAGTTTGCAACAAAAATAGATTAACAATTTAATTACAACTTTTGCTACGTACAAAATTTTTTGCACAATTTTATATTCTATTCTATTTTATATTAAATTTATATTATATTAAATTTATTTTATATATCTTGTTCTATTTTATTCTATTTTATATTCTATTTCTTTTCTATCCAAAAATCGAGTAAAGATCGCAACGATAAACATTTATTTATTATTAACAGTTATTTTGATTATTTGATTATTGATTACGAACGATTAACAATTATTTATTATTCTACAACCGCAATGATTATTTTACATGCTTTTTTCTTTTCTATAACAGCTTGGTATTCGCGATATTTTCGATAATACTGCACTGTTGACTGGAATAGCAAAGACAAAACGGGCTTCGAGACATTTACAGGTGTCTGATGTGATGCATAAAACTGGAATAGAAGTAAATGAAAACGGGACAACTGCTTATGCTGCTACAGGTATATATTCTATGTATAATGAATTTTGAGAAATACGAAATAAAGTAAGTAAAAAATAAATATGTATTTTTTTTGCTCATATAATGTTTTTGTAATTTTCTAAATAAATTTTATCCAATTGTATTACTAGAGTTTATATTTATAACATTTATATTTAATACTTATGTCATCTTATATTTTATATTTTTATATTTTATATTTTATAAAATCAGATATTTATTATAATATAATCAAATTTATAGAAGAAGTATGAAAATATATTCATTTATATTTATATCATTTATATTATATTTATTTTATTTGAATATCTTAATAATAATTTTTTTATTCCATTTTTATATTTGATTATTTATAATCATATCGCAAACAGAAAATGTGTTATTAAAAAATTACACATTATTATCTGTTTTTAACAAGTTTTTTCTCATGTTTATTATTCTTATATTTTTTTTCTTTAATACAGAAATACAGATTGGAAATAAGATGGAAGAAGGCACATTCCATGTCAATCAGCCATTTGTGTTTTACATTGAGGATGAAACCACTGGCACCATTCTGTACGTAGGTCTAGTACAGAATCCCCTGAATGAAACCGGAACTACAGGGAAAATACAGCAAGAACTTCCGTCACGACTTAATCTGAATACAACGACAGTAACACCCAGTCCTGGTAAACTATCATAAAGTTATCTATAATAATTGGATGTGTCGGAAAGGGTGATGGTGCAGTAATGGCTACAATGTAATAATAATGTAGTTTTACCCTGGTATAGAAATTTCTCTTTAGAGTAAACTCTCTGATTGATTTTTAGTTGCATTAAGTAAAAAAGTTGTATAAGTACTATTAATATTTAAGTTTTTCTCTTTATTAATAGCGGTTTGATATTGAATTGTGCAGGATGTTTAGCCTCAAATTTTAATTATTTTAAAAAATAAAAAGAGAGAAAGATTTAATATAAAAAATTAGCTCTGTTTTAAAAATCCTTTATCCAGAAAAGAATGATACTAGAATGATATTTTCTTTTATCTTATAATATTGTTTCTTTTCCCTTTCAAAGATAAAACTAAGGACAAAATTTGAGGTAAAATGCCCTGTATAGATAAAAAAGGTCTACTTTAGAAAAAGGAATTGAATAAAATAATTAACATACTATATTAACATAGTGCATGTATTATTTCTACATATTGTATTGTAATATATAATTATATTTTGATAAATGTGATTAAGAGTCAGATCAAATTTAAGTTCTGATTCGTTTAGATCTGTTAAATATATAAATAACTATCTTTATTCCTTACTAATATAGCAAAAGTTATTCTGTATGTTTTTCTCTTTGGTAATATAGTAAGATATTTTCGATACAGTTTTAAATTGTAGTATTATTAAATATTCTGCAAAGATTGTGTATATGTGATATGCATTATAATCGTATTTTACTATATCGCGAATAAAATCTACTCTCTCTTTCTCTTTATATATATATTCTCAGTGTAATATTTTAAGTTTTGAAGTTATATAAATTTCACAAATCTATTTATCTATTTTGATGTTCCTTTACTCGAATATGTATCGAAGATATAATTCATCGAATGCCAAAGATATAATTTATACCAAGTAAATTTTTATAATAGATTTTATGTGACAAAAACCTAGCATGCATATTTTAAGAAGTCAAGATTACTTAGATAATTTTATAAATTTTCTAATATATAAGTATCACGTTCGCAAATTTGCAAAAAATGTAGTTTCTTCACTTATTTATATGTTTTGTTAACAAATAAAATACATCACTCTTGACAACAATCATATGTACTATTTCAAGAATATTGTAAGCATGAAATATGGTAAGCATGAAATTAAATTAAATTTTCTTAATCTAACAAATTCAAATTTAATCTAATTATTAATTAAACTAATCATTAATAAAACTAATTATTATAATAAACTATTTTCTTGAGAATTAATAATAGTTTTCGTCTTCGTGAGCTTTTCCTGCTTTATTAGTAACATATAAATAACATAAGTATCATACATGATTATACGGGTTGTATGCTAGGATTATCAATTATCGATGTTATAGCTATTGCTCTACATTCTTATCTTTATCGTTGACTATTATGGTTCTGTAAATTGTTTTATCGCTGACTATTGCGGTTCTGTGAATTGTTTACATTCACTTTGATTGATATTTATATCATTATTTCGATGTCATTGTAATAAATTGTCACTGTCATAAATGAGTAGGACGTTCCGAGATGACGTTTCATAATGGGCGGAAATTCCAAAAGAACAAATTCCAAGTGATAAACCTTTATTCACAAACTCTTATATTTCTTAGTTATGTCTCTCAATGCTTCTTAATATGTTGGTGTTTTTACGAAAAACAGCGCAATACATTTTAGTTATCTAATTTTTCAAGTATATCGCGTTTCAAGATAAGAATCATAACATAAGTAGCAATAAAATTCATGATTTTATATTTGACATTTTTGCCTAAAATGACGCATTCTCTTTATTTAAATTGAAACATTTTATATTCCGTCCAGTTATATAATTTTATAATATTCAATTTTTAATTTCTCTCAACAAAACTACTATATCTTATAAAAATTCTTATTATCTTAAATCTCTCATTTGACAATAATTGCATCAGTGCCTAAATAAAATGTTCAATCAAAAGAAGCAGAATATTTTACCTTCTTTTTTTTCATCACTCTTCAAACATTACGATTACGTCATCCTCGTGCACCATGTGCAACTTTTTCTCATTTATAAGCGACGACGACATTTAAGCGTGATAGTGTTTATATCGCAACGAAGGAGGTAATAAAACAGGATTCATCGTCCGTAAAGTGGGGATGACTTCTAGCCGGAAGTTTAACTATTAGTATCAGCGAACACCCGTGTTTCCGTTATTCGTGTTTGTCGAGAGCTAATACGCGAAACATACAATATTCGCGCGTGTCCAGCTGCGTCGAGTTTTAAATTACGAAAATGTCAGTGCCCCTGTGGATCCTCTGCTGTGGCCTCGCAGGTATCATTTATGAATAATGTATACATCTGAAAGAGACACGATGTTCTTTAAAGGAGGATGTTTGTTAAAATTTAGAAATATCTTCGGAAATACCTCTTAGAGTTTCTTTAAGTGCCTGTATTACGTGGATTTGTATTATCACATACTTATTATTGCATCAATCATCGAAAGATTTATCATACATTGGAATTTTTCATCTTCGAGTCTTTACGTAATTTTCTCGTTTACTATAATTACTTTTAGAATAATCATTGAATTTTTCTACACTTTGTATCTGACGGTATTCCATTCGCGAATAAAGGAGAGAAAAACAGATCGATATTTAACGTCACTTATCTGCTTCATCGTAAATCAAAATTGCTAAATGGACAGCATTTTTTACGATTGCGTAATCACTCGCATAGTAAAACGACGCTCGTTAAAGTCACTCGGCCTCACGATTAGTTTCCTATCATTATCCTTCTTTATCTTGGTGGCTTTATTCGTTCAAGGAGATAGGAACAGGCACTTAAACTTTTAGTAGACGAGAGGAAAATCCTTTTCGGTATGCGAAGTCACATGATAATCGTGTTAGTCACTCCAGGTCTGTAATCTTAATGAGTAATGGAAGTATTAGATTCATGATTTTATAGTTAATCGATGAAATACGCGTAACTGTTCGTGAACTTTATTCGCAATATTACTTGATTATGGCTTTCATTGTTAATTGAACGAATTATTAAAATTTAAATGTGCTATTTTATTCAATGATGCGATGATTGAAGGCGTCAATTGTATAAATATTTTATATACCCAAATTATTTGTTATTAATGTAAAATTTTCTACAGTTGTTTCAGCTGCAACCGATACCGAAGATCGATACGGCTTTTTCAATATCGATCTCCTGCAGGTGAGCAACATTTTAGAAAGATATAACTGATGGAAAATAATAGAATATAATATTTCACATGAATTTAAAAAAAATAAATTATAAATATATGAAATTATTAATTTTTGCTAATTTATGAGAGAACCAGTTAACTTAAATTCTTTTATATTAATTCAACATTTTTATTTCTTCATATATTTATGCTTCTATTTATACGTTATGGAATAAAAAATAATTATTAATAAAAAAAGTTCGTAAAATACGTAAAAGTAATTTTTAAAATTTTATGTAAGAGAGAATACATATATTGTTTATACTTATAAAAATTGTTTTGTAGAGAGTGAACGAGGACATCGGGGGTAATCTAATACTGTCTCCTGCCAGCGCAAAAGTTGCCCTCACGAGTCTGGTAGAAGGCACGGGTGGTCAAACACGACAAGAATTGCTTGCGGCTTTGAGATTACCACCGGATGAATTTACTATCAGAAGGATAACAAGACGCACTCTCATGTCCCTAAAAGTATTATAGTCCTAAAGTTATTGATTTAAATTCGTTGAGAAAATGGTACGATTTCGATGCTGAATATATGAAAGTAATCTTTGTTGGCGACAGAATAAAATTTACAGAGGATTTATATTTTTTTCGTATTTATAGAAAGTTTATGTTTGAAATTATAACTTCAATCTCTCTCTGATCGTTCTCTTCCATCGAAAATTCGTTCCATTTTTCTCTTCAAGTATTTCACATTTATTTCAGAGTTATCAAAATGGTACGGAAATCGACGTAGCGACTCGGTTATGGATTAATCCAATGCTTAAGACATCTCCTGGTTATACGAGTGCTTTGCATAATAATTATAGAACCGATATCCAGCAGCTGAATTTTGGAGACGCAAATGTTGCGGCGAACAGGATCAACGCTTGGGTTCGTGAAAATACACGGAATAACATCAAGTCGATCATTCAACCTGGTATTTAAATCCTATTAAGATAATATTAGATAATAATAGATGAATCAAAGAATTTTAAGTTTTCGAATTTTATTTAATCAGAACAAGATATATGTGTATCAACTCTTTTGAATTAAACTGATTAAAGATATTTTACCGAAATTTTACATTGTTTCAGATACTATTTCCGCCGACACCCAGATACTGTTAACTTCGGTGTTATATTTTAAAGGACAATGGATGAAATCCTTCGATAAGGATGCTACGCGTACGCGATGTTTCCGTGTTCCCGTACTTGGTTGCAAAGACGTTCCTATGATGGAGAGCGCTTCTCAGTATCGATACGCTTATGTAGCTTCCCTCGATGCTGACGTTGTGGAAATCCCGTACTCGGTAAGATGTGATCCTTACATCACCGATAAAAAAAGCTCTGATGCTTTTACGTGAAAGAAAATTCATACAAGATAATTATTCAATATATACTTATAGATTCAAAATGCTTCGGGTTTCTAAAATTGCATCTATATTTCTATAAAAATTTATTATTGAATATATTGTTAAACGGAAATTTTTTAGTTTACTCGAAAATAAATTGATATTCTATCTCGCATGAACATATTCTATATAAAAGTCATTGTAAATAAATCACATATCGTTAGAGAAACATAATTATTTTTGTCTAAAGGAGATAAAATTTATTAAATAAGATAAAAAAAAACAAGTTCTTTAATATTATGTGCACAATACCGTATAATGTACATCTATTACACGGTATTTTTTCTTTTTTGAGATTTCCCTTTAAAGGAATATATATTAAAATAAAAATAACAAAGTCTAATATAGCAGAAGGAATATATTCTTAAAAACGGTAAAATCAATTGATAAAATTGATATTTAAGAATGGCAGGACATCTATGCTGATATTCCTTCCATCTCATGAGGAAAGTGATCCATATCTTCAAACCTTATCCAAAGATCTCTCGTATGTGACAATGAGAGCTTTGTTAAGCAGTCTCAACAAAACTGAACTAGTGCTTTCTATTCCACGGTTCAATATCGAAAGCAAATTGAATTTAGCTTCCCCTTTGATACGTGTAAGTATAAAAATATTAATTAAACATAAATATTTAATTATCATTGTTATAATTGTAATATTTAACTACCATTGCTACACTACTATTATCAATTTCAGTTATCAAACTTTTTATTATATATATAAAAATATATAATTATTATTAAATATTATATTCACATTACATTGAAAAATATTAACAAAAAAAAAGTTGAGAATATACAAATATATTATTTTGATTTAGATGGGCGTACTGGACATTTTCGATACGAGAGCGAACTTTACGGGATTCATACATAATGATTATTTGCGAATAGGAAATATAATTCAAAATGCTAAGATAGAAGTCAACGAAGAGGGAACTATCGCTGTTGCTGCGACAGGTAATTATCGGCATAATTTTTTAAATTTCTTTGAATATATTGATGCCTGTGGATTATCATTAATATTTGTTCAATTGCAGAACTCGTGATTGTACCGCTCATGGGTAACACAGCAGTTTTCATAGCAAACAGACCATTTATCTTTGCTATAGTTGATCTGGATACAACTGAGACTCTTTTTGCCGGTCGTGTCATGGATCCTTCTATGAGCAACTCAGGAAATTTTTAGAGAAGCTTAATATTCAGCTATAGCTGTTTTTATATTTAAAAGTGCTTCGAAAGTATAAAAAAATGATCATTTATGTATATAATATTACTTTTTGTACTGTACCTATGTTTATCGTTACAAAGTAATGATTGTTCATTCTTTTATACTCAAATAAACGACAAATTGAAATAAAATAAATAAAAGTATATTTTATATTAGTCTAACAAAACGTTGTAATAGTACATGAAATAAAAACATTGTGGAGACTGCTAAAGAACTCACCATCATCATACGTTTATAAATCATCTAAATTGTTATTTATTTATACATACTTGAAGGTAGAGCACATATCTGTTAAATACAAAGCTAACACACATTGTCTCTAAAATATCTCATTCACTTCTCATATTTGTCCTTTATATCTTTCCATAGTTTCTGGAAGAAGAAACAGTAGCTATTATGCAATCAGTGTGCCATTTCATATATACATCAAAACGTGAATTAAGTTTTACTTTTGATATCAATAAATTAATCATAAATTAAGATAAATAAAAAAAATCCGATACAAATTATTTATGCGCATTATTCAATATACTTATCGCAATTGGCAAGAAATATGATATTATTATATTTTGCAACGATTAACCTCACTTTTTAATTCGTTAACCTCATAAACGTAAAATTCAGAGTACGTTTAATGCTCGAGTGTCAAACGTAATTTCAAGTAAAATGCAAAACAGAGATATAAAATACAGAGAAACGTGTACTCACCCCTTTGTTAACAGATTCGAAAATCTTGTCGGCTGCCAGATCAAATGACCTTTCGAAGATGAAGCTGGAAGCCACAACGACGACCACAAACGTGGAGGTGCGTCTAAGAAAGACATTGTACAACGTGCTACCGATACCCATTTCTGATTTTACTTTTTACGATATTTTCGTTTGAAAGATATCCGAAAAAAATCGAGCTAACGAGACGACAAGATCCGAAGTGACCTAGGATCTGGATGATTTTTGTCGGACGGGTTCCTGAGAATGCCTTTTCTGCGCATGCGCAGCGCAGAGAAATCCAATGACGTATGTAGTGCACATGACAAATGGGCGCGAAAAATTCCTTGACGAATTCCAAAGGAGATAAATATAATTCATGTTATTTTTTATTAATTTTTTAATTATTTATTTGTAATTCGTTAATTTGTAAAATATTTTAGATTATTATTTTTAACACTATCTGAGCAGAGGGCTTAATAACACTCTTTTTCTTATAAATTTAATATGTATGTACCTTAAGGCCACGTTTAAGGGCTCGTTCCCACTGAGCGCGTCACGCGTCGCGTCACCAGCGTGAGCCAATCAAAACATCCCATTGTAATAACATGTTTTCCGTGTTATTACAATGGGATGTTTTGATTGGCTCACGCTGGTCGACGCGACGCGTGACGCGCTCAGTGGGAACGAGCCCTAACGCGCATGCGCGAGAAAGCGTCCCCGAAAACAAAAACACTGCACGATTGACAGTAAAAAGCTTTCGTTTTTAAATCCCACAATATTAAAATCATTAGAAAACAAGCTCTTCTATTAAATATCGAATTAAATATTTATTAAATATCTATTAAATATCACATTGGATGCAGTGTGAATTCTGCTTAAGATGCATCTTTCTGAAATTATCGTCCAAACAGTAGCGACATCTGTGGCGAGTTCTTGAAATCACTTCAAGCTAGTTTGAATATATCTAATAATTTTAAATATTTGTGAGGTATCGTTGGCCCTGCGAGAATTTGAGTTGAAGATTCCACGAGAATTATGTGTTATTATTAGACATTATTTAATATTGTGCGTGTGTGTGTAGCATATAAAATATTTGTGACATTGACATTATCTGGATAAATGCGGTGAAATCGAACAGAGTACATCATCATGTCGCGAGGTATGTATAACCAACCTCATTCAAGAATAATTTTGACTGATATACATATAAATACTCGATAATAATTAATACAGATGTGATTAACAGAGATAGCATGATTATTTATTATTAAGATTTTCGAATTTTTTTCATTAGAGGTGAAACATTTCGTAATTATTTGAAACAAAATCGTTGCTTTTTTTGCTATTTTGTTTTATAAGATAATAATCTTTCTTAAATATACTACATTATAATTATAAAAATATATAAATATATAAATAATATAAGAAAATATGCAGTAATTTTTAACAAAAAAATTCGGTTCATGACTGCCATTATTTCAATTATATTTTGTCGATTCACTGATAATATCATTCTTTGGGAATATCAGATGAAAATAGAAATGAAGAAGACACACACAATATGGATAATATTCATATATTTTTATGTATATATACAACAATATTTATTTTACAAAATCTGATACAAAGTTATCGTAACAAAATGTAAAAGATAAAATATATTTGTAACAATAACCGCTATATCATACTACATATATATCATTCGACACTCACATATTTGCCATACATATTTTTCTATTCCTTTTATATATATATATATATATCTATCATTTTATCTTTATACATTTATAATTCAAATTTTATTAAATGTTTTAAAAAAGTAGAAAAGATACGAAGAACAATTATATTCATTTTTTCTAAATCTTTTAAATTATTTATTAAATATAAATAGGAGGATTGATAATTCAAATATAATCTGCAATATTTATATTTTTATCGTATTTTTATTTACTTATAATATTTAAATGAAAAATCATGTGTTCTCTAATGAAAAGAAGTTATTGTAAGATGGTTCAACGGATGGCCCATTAGCTCAGTTGGTTAGAGCGTCGTGCTAATAACGCGAAGGTCGCGGGTTCGATCCCCCCATGGGCCAACTTTTTTTTTTACACTTTTTGATTTCGAACAACTTAAAATAATTAATATTAATAATTTTGATATTATTTAAAATAAAAATAAATAGAATTGTTAATACAGGATGTAGCAATATTTTTTTTATTTTGATAATATAAAGAACGATAGGAATATTAAACACACTATTATGTGCTATGATTTCAATATCGTTCAATTATATAATTTCGGATTGATCGCTATAATCATTGTTTTATCGAAAATTGAGTCAAATATAATAATATAAGTAAAAGAATCAATGATTACGTTGATCTTTAAATTTTAAATCTCTCTCGGTACATTTGCAACAAACATGTGTTACTCTTAAAATAACTACTGTATTTCGTTATATTCATTATGCATTTCGATATATACCCGTATATTGTCAAATAAACGACTGCACACACGACACGTGTTATTATACATGTCTATATAATATATGTCATATCTATGCCATCAATACAATTATGTCAACAAAATATTCCTGCTTTTAATGTCTGAGAGAGCCCTTTGGTTCGCTCGTTTTTTTTTTGTGTATACTTAATATTCAACTCAAAGTAAAAATGAACAATTATATTAAGTATAAATAATGTTTTTTTTTTCACGGAACAATGTGTATTCGTTAAGTATTTCTTTCTTCATCGAAATATCGCGGACACGTTAAATGCTGATTCATGAAAAAAAAAGTGTAAACAATGCAGATAAGCATAATCGTGGGCCAAATCAGATTGCGCAAATTAAGAATTCGTTCATTGTGTCTCTCTCAGTTTTGTCTTTTTAATTTATTTTTATAAATGTTTTCATCAAAAGCAAATTCTTTATTTCTAATTATTATGTAATCAAGCTCAAGATTATTAATCAATTCGATTTTTATAGAAATATAAAAGCTATAAAAAGTATAAAACATAAAATATAAAACACTTTTTGATAATCTTAAAAATTAATTTCAAACCGTTAAAATACAATTCAGATTAAACAGGCAAAACAACAATTTATACTATTTGTTTCTTGATTTTTAGACGTTTTCATTAAAATATTTTTATTAAATATATATATTTTAATAAAAATGTTTTTATATCGTCAGTAATTTTCAAGCCATAATTAATCATTGCTACGATACATAACGAATATAATCTATAATCTATAATCCCATAATAAACTTGCTTATAATATAGCACAATAAAGTACGGTTCTTAAAAATTTTTTTTTTATATAACATCTACAAGTCTACTTTGGAAAAATAGGGTAACATATAATTATATACTTACAGTTTATTTGCGGAGATCTCCAAAGTTAGAATAATACGATCAAATTGTTGCCATTCTCGAATTCTTCTTTGTCTCTATTATGTCTGGTATTTATTTATTCGTATTACGTAATACCATGTTCTGTACAGAATTATGATGCGACAGTTCTTCGTTAACTTTTTCATTCCTATCTTCTTGAGTTTTTCTGAAATTTCACGCTTTTTTGTGACGCTCCTTTTTTAAAAGCAAGACGCTTTCTACCATTCATTTCCTAAATCGTATATCCTAAATTTCCGGATTCTCCTTCTTCACTTTTGTTCCTATCACACTTTGAAATAGTTGAAGAGAGTAGATATTGCCATCCAGGAGAACCTCATAACAGCATAGGCCAGTATAAGTTTTAGCGTTTGATGGCTCCAATATAATCTGTAATACGAATTATTCGATCAATTTGATGTTTTCATAATTAAATGATAAAGTTAAATATAAGAGACATCATTTATAATAATTTATACATTATAATAATATTTTCTATTTAAAAAATCCGCGTTCACAAAATTTATGAATTCGAAGTGTTGAAAAAAAAATCTAAATATTTAAGATATAATGAAATAACAGAAGTAACAAGAAATTTAAAAATCTCACACAAATATTATAATATATACATAATCTTTCAGTTTCTTTATCAAAATATTATTATAAGTATTATATAAAGAACTATAAATCGAACGTGATAAATTCTACATAAAATATTTTTAAAGTTACATTCAGAAATAAATAAACATGTATATGCAATTTCGTATCTAAATAATTAAAGTAGATAAAAAACTAATATTAAATTTAAAAAATTTCTTTTAAATGCAACGCGCTAAGAATATATAAGTTTCATTACCTTTGCCATTTGACGCGTGCCTGCGGCAGAGTGTCCAAGGGATCCTTAATAAGATATACCCTTATTCCACTAATATACGTTTCGAAGTAGACGTTCCAATCGACATTCCGTATATCACAGAAGAAATTCTCGCGATCTTTAGACGTGAATTTCGCCATCAGCGCATGCAACCGATTATTGGTAAATTTCCACTCTTGCGTGGAAAAATAGTTCAGCACGTCCATAAATTTATGTATTTTTTTATAAACCTTAAGTAATCTGCAATATACACAATCTTATATTATATAATAAGCAGTGAGAGAATCACATAAATATAAAATTATTAATATGAAAGAAAAGTGAAAATTTGTTTTTTTGTGTAATCTCATTCTAAATCGCATTCTAAATTATTTTAAATTAAATTATATCTGTTATATGTATATATTTAATATTCTATTATTAATTTTAAAAAAACATTAAAAAATATTATTAATATAAATTATTATTATTATTAATATAAAATTATTATTAATATAAATATATATTATTTATTTTTTTATAAATCGCATGTAAATATTTAAATCCATTTTTTAGAACATTAATGCTTTTATAAATATTAACATAAAGGGGATTTTTATTTTTTTTATTTTTTGCTTTCTTTTTAACTTGCTGAAATAAAGTTTCCGATTACCTCGGTTGTCTTCCCATACAGACAGTCGCAGTGTCGACCAACAAAGCCGGGAACAAATGACAAAAATACACAAAGAATAGGTGAACTATTCTGTGTTTATTGTTTCTGAAGCTGTAGTACCAGATCGCCCTGGTCGAGGGAATCTGAAGACCATACTTCGATGACATATCTTTCAGTTGATCATAAGTTATCGGATTGTCTTTAGACACGTAATTATAAATCGGAATATCGGAATGCGATTTATCGTTTGATCTGAAACGATGATGCAACGTTATATGATGACACATTGATTTTCACAAGTGCTTGATGAAATTTTTATGTGATTGCCTTTGCATATATCTACATGGGAATTTACATCACATTAAACAATTACTCACACAAAAAAATGTAAAGCGTCAACAGTAATTAAATAGATTTATGAAAAATTGATTCGGCTAATCAAGCGTCTTCGACTGAAATTTTTCACGTGCCAATAATATCAAAACATTTTGCGTTATTTGACGATTAAATCGTAATTAATATTTGATGTACGTGATGCGCGACGTCAAATCGCATCAATGAATGATAAGAGGCATGAAAGAGATAAGAAAAAACAAAAGGCAAAAAAGAGGGAAAAAATACGGATGATAGTACCTTCGTATATTGGCTATATCCCACGCACACGCGATTAGAGCGTTAACAGTAAAATCGGCAGGTACCACATTTGCATGAACCGAACCATCGCAATGGATTGATCGCAACAATCCAGTTCCAGCACCGGCAGCAACTCCCGTTGGACCATACAAGTTGTCGATCCAACCCCGCACCGGTTCTATGTATGTTGAAATCACTGGAAAGAAATTTTGTCTGTAAGATTAATTAAATAATATAATAAAATTCCCAAGTAAATATTTTCATCATTTAGATAATTAGATAATTCGAATGATAATTAAATTCACGTTTTTTTATATACAAGATTTCGAGATTCCTCTTAAAAATTTTTGTTGAATTTATCATTGTTTACTAAAATACTCTAGTATTGAATGTTATTATGAATAAATGGTAATATATGCTAACCAATGGCGGGTCGAAAAATGCCGATTGGCAAGTCGCCAGCCTGTTTCCTAATCACATTCTCAGCGACTGCTTTCGTATAGGTATAGGTGTTCGGCCATTTTCCTAATAATCTGTAAACAGCGAGAAATAAGTTTTTCTTTTCGCGTGTTCTCCCTCTACCCGAGTAAGCTAAGAATTCAAATAGAGAAGAGTCCACGTACTGCGGAGTGATGTCTTCAGCCAACTTGTCTTCCACACATTCCATAAGAGCAATTAGTTTGTCAGAGTCCATTGGCGAATCGTAAAACTTCTCCTCGATCACTCTTTGTGGACAGTTTGCGTACGCAGTCGACACGTGCACAAAAGACTGAGGAAATTGCATAAAATGATAATGGCGCTTAAGTCAAACACACGAACGCTTACATGAGCAATCGTATGTCAAGAAACCCGACTAATAATAATTTCTGACTCCATTATTTAAATTTGTATGAATCAAGTGTCTGACATCGTAATTTTTTCGTGAAAATTTATTCGACTGGATAAATGATAAAACGAGATGACTCAAAATACGTCACGTGATTCATGATTTTATTTTTTTTTTTTAATTTTTATACATTAGAATACCTTCAGATTCGGGATCTCCTTGCAAATATTCAGAACGTCTCTCGTACTTCTGACGTTAATTGGCACCGCTAGTTTCAACTTCTCATCGAATCTGACCGTAGCCGCGACGTGAAAAACGATTGAAACTTCCCGAATGATAGTGGTTCGATCTTGCCAGGATATTCCGAGATTCGGTTGACTGCAGTCCCCCGCTATAGCGACGATTTGATGCCGAAACTTTGGCTGCTCGTCTCTAAGTTTTACAAATAGCTATGCAAATTGGAATAATAATTAATTAATGATTAGTTGAATTAAGAGCGACATTTATTGTCTTGTTTATTTTAATATTAACGTTCTTAATAGAGTACTAAAATTAGGTGTGTTAAAATTAAATTCTTTTAATTGAAAATACGAAAATTCTGTAAGAAGCAAAGTATGATTAGATAAATAAATTGATATAAAAAATTGATATAAAAATTGATATAAAAAAGTTGATTATATTAAAAGAAATAATCTTTGAAAGAAATTAAATGGAACGTTGACGTGACGTCAGTGTCGAGCGTTAATTGCTGACGTGCGATGTACGTATTATACACTCCATATATGTATATATATGTCATGTACAAATAGTAAGATACTAAGGTCTAATGTCTGTGTGATTGCATCTAATTATTTACTTCAATATTATGGATCATCATAATATTAAATTTTAATTAAATTTTAAATAAAATTTTAATTAAATTTTAAATTAAAAATCTAGAGGATGATAGATAACAACCGATCCGAGCTCGGTGAAACGCATACTCCCTCCGTCTTTTGCCAACCGTAGGTTGGCAGCAGTCGGGAGTAAAAAGACAAGGTTCAAAGATTAGGTTACAGAATCAAGGATCTTGTCGCAATTCCAAAGACTCACCGGATCGTCAAAGATCTCTTCGGTGCGTTGGTGCACGTCTTTACCCTTTTTCGGGCGCACCAACAAATAGATCGAGGCCACTCCAGGACACGTTCTGAGAAGCTTCTCAATCAGCAGCTTGCCCATGAAGCCGGTACCACCGGTAATAAAGATGCTCTGACCATAGTAAAACTCCTGAATCGGGGACAGGTTCTCGGCGTTGATCGGCGACGAGTTCTCCGTCAGCGAGCATTTCGTCGGTGATTCCGATATGCAATTCGAGTCGACAACGGCCACCTCCTGGCCATCGATACGATCCAAAAGCACCTCCACCATCGCTTCTCCGGGCTTGCACCTGCAACGACGAGAGCCGCGTTTCTTCATCGAACCGATCGTATCTAATTGGTATTCGTAGCCCGGCGCGTTACGAGCCGCGTCGTGTCGAATTTAAAAAATGACTGCCTTTTTCGCGAGCCTTTCGCAGTCCATCCGATTGATTAAGCGATTGGCGTCGCGTTGCGTTTTGCCTCGCTTATTATCACTTGTATGTAGGAGATTCGCGAACCCCACTTTTTATTCACGTGACAGATAGATACATGGTGGAAGAGAATCGCGATATTTACTGTCACTGTTATTGAAGATTGATCATAAATATTACTAAAAATAAGTATATTTCATTCATACAAGGTTCTCGTGCTCCATTTATCAATACAAGATTACGTGCTCCTTACTTAAGAATAGGTTTAAAGGATATATGTTTAGTTTTTTTTTTAAATTGCTTTGAACAAATATTTATTTTCATTTTTTTATAAATTATTTTTTTTATATTTAAGGCAAATTTTTTAATAAATAAAAGAAGAGATAAAAGTATTCTTCGAATATTATTCATTATATATGTGGTCTGTTTTGCGTATTATTTTAATTTGATATCCATAATTATTTTAT
Source organism: Camponotus vicinus (assembly GCF_025532165.1). Lineage (NCBI taxonomy): Eukaryota > Metazoa > Arthropoda > Insecta > Hymenoptera > Formicidae > Camponotus > Camponotus vicinus. The sequence goes on from NW_028141947.1 coordinate 1,293,539, forward strand.
TGATAGATAAATGATGATTTTATTTATAGATATTCAATCCAGCATCACAAGAAGTTACATATTTTTTGCGAAGTATCTTAATTTATTATATTATATTCTATTTTTTAAACAAATATGCATATTAATCAAATATATATCTATCTTTCTTGTTGTTTTGTCGTGTCCGATGTTTACGTAAAAGAATCATTTAAAAAAATTAGTATTATCCTTATGGAATATCATTAAATATATACAGTGTCCCATTTTAACTTTCACACCGTAATAATTCGAAAATATATGGCGTTTTGATAAAAAATGTTTTAAATCAAAGTTATAAGATTTGGAAAGGGAAAAAAAAGATAGGGATATATTAATTCGATTTTGGGGTGTTAAAGCCATGTGAAAATCAACCTAGTTTTTTAAATAGAACTATCCTAATTTGTTTATATAACTCGATTCCTTACAAGATATTTTATACTTTAAGTTAATATAATTTTATACAATCTCTCATAAAATATTTATTTTTCGATAATTTTACCTCAATATTTTTATGGACGAGAATCGCGATATTATCGTCACGAAGAATCATATTTTCTCGTACATGCTTGTGGATAAAATTGATCATAATATTCCATATAAAAATAGATTATTCATAAATACATTATTCATAATGCAAGGTTGCATGCTTACCTAAGAATAGGTTTAAAGGATGTATGTTTAGTATTTTTTTGCTTTGAACATAAAATATTTATTTTCATTTTTTATATTCAAGCAAAAATATTCTTCTACATAATGTAGAATATAATGAAAGGAATAATTAGTGTAAAGAAAACACATAATCCTTAGGAAAAATATATAGCTGCTCGTTACATATTCATATTTTTCTTAAGATTAATTACGTGTTTTTTTTTTACACTAATTGACTCATCATTCTGTGTATAAAAGTATTAGGGTAAAACACACACTTTTATTTGAAATATAATATTTTTTAACAAAGCTATGTTTTCGAGTTATTTTGGTATGAAAGTTAAAGTGAGACATTCTTTCATACTTTATATACCCAAAAGAGACATTTCCTTTTCTTTATAGAAAAATTTATAGCGATGTTTAGATATCTTTTTACTTATTGTCCGCAAAAAGTGAATATTTTTGAGAGAAGTTTTTATTCGAATATAAAAAAATATACATTTTGAAATACGCTCAAATTTATTTTTCTTATTTGGCAAATTGTTGATTTCGAAACTAATATGACATCTTTGGAGATGTTTTAATGATATTACAGAAATATTTATTTATTACAAAGATCTTTCAATGCAAATTTTTGGTTGATATGTTTTATAATATAAATTGAATTTTTGAAAGGCCTTAATGAATGGAAATCATATTGTTTTGCTGTATAACTCTTATGCAACAAGCCATCGATACTTCATTTTCCGAATGCTTACTTTGTTGGTTGAAGAAAAACAAATATTGCATAGGTGTCAACATCATAAAAAAACAATAATGCTAACTCCTTTGAACAGAGACCATTCCGTTAGTAGAATAATGTCGTTTATTAAAATATCATGAAAAAAAAGCAAATATATCCTCTATATGAAGGACATTATTCTTCAAAGCGAATCCTACCAAGGACGTAACGTTTGAACAAGAGTCATATCTCATGCTCTCGTCAAACGATAACACATTTACGCCGTATGTACATACATTCTGTCTCTTCGTCGAATATTTGCCGAGTTGCTTTTCAAGAGCTCTTTCCAATACATACGCAATCGTGCAAAAATCGGTTAAGTTGTTAAGTAATGCATGCGCAGCTATTACGTTATCGATAATTAGTATCCGATGAATGAATGTAGAGATGTTTGCTACTCGAAAAATTAATACGCGATAAATACTTGAAACACAAAAGGAAAACGCCGTTCTTTGCTGCATTTTAGTAAACAAGAAGTTTCGCGCAGGTGAATTTTTGCTTTTAGTGCGGGACAGAAAAATCACTGTGCTCGTACCATTAATCTTTCGTCCAGTCAGTTCTCTCTCTCTCTCTTTTTCTCTTTCTTTCTTTCTTTCTTTCTTCAACAGCTTTCAGTTTCTTATTTTCGTGATACATTCATTCTTCGCGTGAATAATGCATAACCGAAGTGGGATGTTTTCTGCAGCGATCACTGGAATATTTCGCCTTAAAAGAATTTATTAGAATAAAAAATTTTAATTCGCGAAGGAGAGAAAAATAGGAAAGGATGGTTTAAATTTTATCTCGTATCTTCGATCAAATCTTTTTACGAATCACTATTTCAAATGCTATTAATAAAAATACCCAATAGCATCCGAAAAAAATTCGAATATTTCAAATTTTTTTTACAAAGAAAGCAATTTCAGGATTTCTTCTAGGGAATTATAAATTTAATTAATATTACATAAATATCTATAAACATAAAACATAGATATAAAATATATCTCATCGTCCACAATGTAATGAATTAATGACAAACAATGAGACAAGTGTGAGAAATCACGTCATATATCATTGCTTAAAAGCGAGAAAAATCACATTGATTTATTCAGCTTCAGAATAACGCAGGTTCAGAAAAAAAACGCAGATTTGTGTCGAGAAGAGAAAGGTAATTTGCAAAACTTTTCATACCGGTTCGACGTCGCAAACCATTTCATTTTGTAAGAGAACCGTAACCGTGACATAACAGTTACGGATTGTGAAATGTTTGGAGTGACTAAATATTTCATATCAGCACACGTTAAACTCTTTGTACGACGTCTGTCATTTATTCGCTGCACGTTTAATTTATCATATAAATTGTTAAAAGATTTTAACAATGTCTTGAAAATTTTATTCTTTAATAATTTATGATTATTAAGAGAATTATGAGTATTAAGAGAAATTAGAGGAAGTGCCACAAAAAAAAAACAAAAAATAAAATACATGAATTATGAATACACAGATATCTAATACGCTTAATGTGTGATTAATTAATTTTAATTAATTGAAAGTCAACAAATGCTTCATGGTAAAAGTAGAGAATTATTCAAATGTTGTTTCGTGCATGTATTTCAAAACAACTATTTCTGCTTTTACTTTTTATTTTTACTTAAGCACGTTTCACTTTCATTTCGTGATAATTAGCATAAAATATATTTTAGCTAGATAATATACCGAAATCTGAATTATGTAAATTATAGTACCGCTATGCTGTTACATAACAATATCGTTACATTTCTTGATTAATCTTTGAGGATATTAATAAAAAATAATTGATGCTACATCTAGTAATTATAATAAGCGAATCAAAAGTAGGCAACCCGCCAAGCGAATCGTTACGCATACCAGAAGCGCGGCCTGGTGAAAGTCGATCGTGAACTTCGAGCCTTCCTTCCTATGAAATAAAATTCTGGACAGTCGTCTTTGACTATGGTTGAGTCGCATAGATGTAATGATGAAATGAAAAGAAAGCTCGAGCAGGCGGGAAAACGCGCACAGGAGCGTTTAAAACGGGTGAACTGGGGGAGATGCTAGAAATTAAAAATATTATTTTTATATTAAATAATATAAAATATCTTTTATATAAAATATCTCTTTTATATTAAATATAAATAAGAAATATAAATAAGTTGAAATATATATGTATATACATACATATGTGTGTGTGTGTGTGTGTGTGTGTGTGTGTGTGTGTGTATGAGTCTTTATTAACAATAAAAATAAAATTTTATTTATTTAATAAATAAAATTATATAATTATTATTAATTTAATAAATAAAATTATATAATTTAGTTAATAAAGACTTTATGTATGAAGGAGAAATAATATATAAAATATGCGATATACCTTAAAAAAGACTCAAGAGACTCATTGATAGTTGTTATATATATAATAGTCATCAACGAGTCTTTTGAGTTTTTCTTAAAGTATATTTTAAGTATATTATATATTTTACACTTTGAGAAAAACTTAAAAGACTCGTTGATACTTATTATATATATAACTATCAACAATCTTTTGAGTCCTTCTTAAAGTGTGTCGCATATTTTTTACAAAGTAACATTTGAATAATAAAAAAAACTGAAAAGATTTATAGTTATTATATATATATATATATATATATATATATATATATATATATTTACTTATATAATTATTCTTAACGAGTCTTGAGTTTTCCTTAAGTGCGTCACATATTTTTTATTATGTTATTATTCTTAACGAGTCTTTTGACTTTTTTAAAAGTGCGTCACATACTTTTTATCATGTTATTATTCCTTCATATATAATTCATAAAGATTATTTTCATTAACAAATAAATAGAATTTTATTGCATTTTGCATTCTCACACTATATTGCATCAAACACAGAGATTTAAAGTTAAATGTAAATTTTAACCTATAATGTTTTTAAAAATGCAAAGGAGTGACAGATACGTCAAAGAATTATAGAAGTCTTTGAGTACGTTGAGCATCGAATTCAAAATTCGTTATTTATCTTTAAAATTGCGTCATTAATCAGTAGCTATGATCATTGTATTATTTAATCCAGTAGAAAAACAGGAAGAATTTAATTATCACTGTTTTTTGCAAAAAATTGCGGATCAAGAATCGCCAAGAACGTACGTCACACTAAATCTTAAACGTTCATTGTTATCTTGATATATGAATCTTTATATTTCTTTTCAATGATTTTTACATGCAATAAATAATATCTCATGCGTTTCTACTTGTCTTCGAATTTATATAATATATGCTGAATTTTCTACGAGAACTCTACAGCATCCATATGCCTTGGCAGATCTGCGTACAACTGGTTACGTCACATCTGGAATTGAAAGAGCTCGGGCGCGGATAATTTCGCCGGATACGCGGCTCTTTACTTTCTCCGACTGGCCGATTACGGCTATCGGACTCTGGGAATCCGGATAAGAGAAAATTCAATCACGTATATATGTTTACGTCGAATAATGTCGGCGAATATATATAAAATAGCCTTTGATAAAATATCTTAGAACTTTCGCCGTTATTAAAAATTACAAATATTAAATGTCGAATTAAGAATAACTATTCATCGTTATACTTTAGAAATTTGATCAATAATAAATCAATTTGTTTGAAATTTTGTTCTTCAGTTCCTTTTAAATCAACTTTATTTGAATAAAATATATCGTGAGTCTCTTTTTATAAAAATATTTTAAAATGTATGTATTAAAAGATAAAAGATTAAAATTTATAGTGCATAAATTTCTGTATTTATGCAAATATATATAATTAGAATAGAATTTTATACAAAATAAAATTCTATTTTATTTTATATAAAATTCTATTCTAATTATTCATTAATGAATTCATTAATCTTTATGTACGAAGAAAAAATAAAATGAACATAAAATGTATGAATACTGTTTATTTTCTAGATTGACTATTGAAAAAAGTTCTTTCAAAAATTGATTTAATTGATTTGAATTGAAATTTATAATTTCCAACAATCCGATATGTTGATTTTGTACTCAGCAAGTGTTAATGTATGTTTTCTGACATTTGACGCAATTTTTTTCAAAAAACTAGTCAGTGTTAATTACTTACAGAAACATTCCGCGTTTTTCTATTTATCCAACTAGTGCAATAATAACTATGATGCAACAATTTTTATGCAATTTAAATGTTAAGTAAAAAATATTTTATTCAATGTATGTATACTCAACGTCTGTGAACGTGATCATTAAAATAATTTGTAAACATATCCATCTCTCTTTATTTCATTTTTAAAAATATTACAGGTTGAAATTTATAGTTATACTTTAAATCTCTTCATGTTTAAAGCAATAAAATAATGAATGTAAAATGAAGTAAAATTTTATTTACTCATTAATGAAGACGATTGTTTTGTGTGCAGGAAAAACAATGTGAAATATTATTATGACTTGTTATGTAAATATTATAATTTGTTTTCTATAAATTGACTAATTTTAAAATTATCAGAAAATTTTATTTTTTTTATTTTTTATGTAAAATAAATTTTAAATGTATAATTTTAAGAAATGGAAAAAAATTATATATAATTATATATGTATACATATATAATTGTTGTATACATTATTTATAATTGTAACATAAATAAATCTTATTATACATAATTATATATAATAATAATATAATAGATATTATTATACATAATTAATATAATAATTATATATCATAATAGATCTTATTATACATAATTATTATACATAATTAAGATCTATTAAGATATAATAAAGTTTTTTTCCTTGAAACAAATAAATTACCCTTTTAATTTTTTCGTACTTATCACAATTTTATGAGATAATATAAATAAACATCCATATATATATTTACATAGAGCCTTATATAGAATATTGTAAAATGTTTAAATGCAAATATAAAATTACACAATTTTATTAGTTTTTGCCAATTTAATTAATAGAGAGGCAATCTTAAGACTTAAAATGATTTCACTTTCCTTCAGAATTTTAAGACTATATGTTTAGGCTCGAAAACTTGTTGATTATTTAATTTAAAAATAATAATTAAAATTTAAAAAAACCAAGAAATTTTATTAAATAGTTTCCTAATTTATAAAACTCATACATAATGTATGAGTCATAATGACGTATGATGTCGTTGGAATTAAATCTCAAACCAAGAGATTATTCCAAATAAAGTCTTGATCATTGTATCAAGAAAAAATTTCGCGCAATTACATCCGCGATAGGCTCTTATTACCCGAATATTAATATCACACAAGTTTATTTATATTCGAGAGCCGACATCAAGAATCTAAAATTTAAAGTTAATACATAATGTGTTGATGATCAAATGTAATAAACATATAAATTTAATTATTTTTCGGTAAATATATAATTCATTTTGACATACTTTCGTAACCACATTTTAATAATGTTTTCCTTACTATTATATAAATTATAAAAAAAAAAATCAAATTTTTTTCTCATGATGAATATTTGAAATCAAAGACATTAGATACAAAAATAACAAACTAATAAATACATATATATAAAAGGTAGTAATAAAATTAAAATGGCTGAGTGAAATAATCTGTCAGGTATTTGTCATCCAATATGCGTAGCGTAAATTTGATGGAAAAAATAGTCGTATCATGCATATATTAATTTTGTCGCAAATATTAGCATTTCAATGTTAAAGATGACCTTATCCAATATGCCATTCATCGTATCCGTTGAGATTCGTTGCGCTACATTGATGGCAATATTTCGATTCCTCCGTCGATTGGTCTAGCTGTTTACTTTCCAAGTACCAGAAGGAGGTCGCGCGCTTGAGAGAACAGCATCCAGTATATTTGTATAACATTTGGGCACACAAGAGCGCCCAAGGAGAGAAGAAAGAGAAAGAAGGTCTCATTTACTCGCGACCCCACTCGCGCGCCCACGTTTGTGCTTTCTTCCCGAAAATTTAGTCGGATTATACGGAGGGAGGAAGGAAAAGAACGGCTTCGATTAGGCATACTTCCGCGTCGGGGAGCGAATATTCTAATATAACTTAGGCGTTGAGCTCATTATGAGCCAACGCGGAAGACTTGACATGGTGCCGGTGGTAACGGCAAGGCTCAAACATTACGCAAACGCCTGAGAAAGATTCCACTTGCACAACACGCAACGCGTTATTACGCTCACGTAACTATATAAGCGGCGTACAATATTGTACAATGTTGATACATGCATTACTTTTATAAACATATTGTTTTAATCGCTCGTTAAAGAGCCACAAATCTTTATCTCGCGGTCACGTCCTCGGGGGGACGCGTGAAGGTTGTTCTCGGGATGGAGACAACCACATATAATACGAGCTACGTTGGCTACGTTCTAGATGGGTATTTTCAAGGCTCTAAACAGAAATGAGCTTACATTAGTCGAGAAACGGTGGAGTACGAGACAGCTAAAATTAATTTTGGTACTATTCTTGGACGATTATTTACAATATTTTATATATGAAATTCTAGAGATTTTTTTTCTGAAAAATAATCTCATATGTCTAATATATATCTCTCTACAATAATATATATCTTTCTTTTGGAAATTATATATATATATATATATAAATTTTAGAATTTCTCTAAAATAAAATTATATAAAAATAGAACAATAATATCTCTACATTACATTTTCTGTTTAAAAGAAAAGAGATAAATTAATATATTTTATTAAAAGAAATATTATACAATATACTATTGTAATAATTTTTTTTAAACTACACAGTCTATTGCAAAATTAAAATGCAAAAATAATTATCTCTTCTACACTGAAAAGATTGATCATTTAGTATGCTGATTAAAACAATGTTTCTTTGAAATTGCGAGATTAGTCGTAACATAGATAAAGAAGAATACTTCAATTGTGATTAGGTAACTTTGCCATAATTAACTACATTGTTCTGGCCTTCACACCTATAATGCTTCGATTATGTGCAACAATAGCTTCGATTATTATTTATGATCATCTTTTATCTTGAAGGTATATCACTCTCAGAATAGCCTTTGATGAGTTTTAAACAATCATCGTAATTAATAGCAATAATGTTCATACGTAATCCTAATTGGATGTTGAACACCTTGGTTAAGAATAAAGCTCGCCAATTCCTTAAACGTTGATTAAGAACGATGTTTCATCACATAATCATCTCAATAGATAAATTGTTTAACAGTTCCGCATTCAGTGTTACTTGTATAAATTTCCGTAACCTTGTAAGAAATAGATGTTACTTCACGCTATTCTATGCATCTATTTACATTAAACAGGGCAACAATGCTTTAACGAAGTTACGCTCGTGTAATCTTAATGAATCAAACTGATTTTATTTTTCTTTATTATATCCTAGAAAAAATAAGGCTATTTGTATGTTATTTTAGGATAATATATGCAAAATTAAATGAAGTTAAATCTTTTTATATATATATATATATATATATATATATATATATATATATATACGAATATTTGAATTATTTATAGATAACTCTCTCGAGAGTATTATCTTACGATAGCATATGCAAAATTAAATAAAGATTAAATTTTCGTATAAATGGATATACTCTCGAGTCTATCCATTAACGTACGAAAATTTAATCTTTATTTAATTTTACATATGCTATCGTAAGATAACATACAAAAAAACTTAATTTTTTCTAAGATATAATAGAAAATGATTTTATATATATATATACATATTTATTTATTTATTTTTATCGATATAATACGTATAATACATATAATATATATAATATCGATAAAAATAAACTGAAAAGAAGCAAACCAGATTATTTTTAATATATAAATCAATAAATCATAGGTGTGTCAATATTAGAGTTAAAGAGCTTTGCGAAATAAATATTTCACGTTTAAAAATTAATTACAGAAAATTAGATTAAATTTCTTACAAATAAAAGTTGAACTAAATTTAGTGATTTCTGAAAAATATTGTGTGTAATATAATATAATATAATATAATTTATTCTGTAGCAATACTAAAAAAACGAAAAGTTCGTAAAAATTTTATTTTATTATAAGTCACCGACGACATAACGGTATGAAACACGGATGCTGCAAATGTTTGTGCCGTAACGGTGCGTTCCATTTTTCTCCTTATACAATAGTGTGGTAGTAGCCATATATTTGGATATATTATACGTGATTTCTCGAAGAGCCGAGTGACATGAATAACTTGATTTAAAGTTTGTAAAAAAAATAAAATCATGTGCGTTTAGAAGATCGAGAAGGTATAACTGAATAAAAAATGATTGAGTGCTGTCTATAATCTTAAAATGTGCATCCTAAAATATATTCAATTATATTTTTTTGTTTAAAATGTAAATTTTTAATTTGCTAAAGCACATAATAAGATTATTTATGAAGAATTTATTAAAATTATTAAATTATTTATTATAACAAGAAAATAATTTATTTTCAAGGAAACAATATTTATAAAAAGATGAATGTATTAATTAGTATCGATGTATTAATTAGTAGTCGAAATGTGATTCAATTGACATAATTAATTCCACTATCGATTTTACTGCAGCTCAAGGTTCGTTATTAGTAATCATATCATTACATAATTGTATTTACTGATATAAAAATTGAAATAGAAAATGTATAACGCGCACAATTAATACAACGGCAATAAATATCTATAACTATCAGCAGCAACGCAATCGTTTTGGATATCTCCTTATGTAAATCATCATGGGAGCCGGTCGATTTCTCGTTGCATGAAGAAAGGAGAGAAAAAGGCATCGTAACATATCGAATATATTTTCTAAAATGGAAGTATTATTATTGAATTATTAGATTTCCTATATTTATTCTTTTTTACATCACTAAAAAAAGTGATCAATTTGATTGTTTAAAAAATATACCATATATATATAGATGATTATTTTTTCATAAAAAGAAAGGTTTTTTTCGTAGAAATTATATTTTTTGTTAAAATTATATTTTTATAAAATCTAAAATTGAAAACTATTTTTTGAAATAGATAAGACTGATGGCAAATAAAAGTATATAATGTCATTCTTCCTGTTTCTCGATAATTGTACAATTTTTTTTGGTTTAGTTACCTAATGCGGTATCTTATTTAATTTTTTTATAAATTTTGTGCAGAATATATTCCCGATTTTGTTTATTTAAATTTAATATTATTATTTATTAAACGAAGAGTTATTATTTTTCGCGAATTATCAATTTCCATTCTTAATCAATTTCATTATTAACAATTATCTAAACTGGATACATTATTAAAATTATTGTTTAATATTTTTCCAACATAATAGAACATTTGTTTATGTCATTTAAATTCATGATACTCTATTTATTATATTAATATTGTAGTTATATTGCATAATTATAAATTTTTAATTTTATAGCTGACGAATCTGATCGATTTAAGTTTACAAATAACGCAAGAGGTATGCGCAATTTGCACAATGCAATATTAAGCAATCATTTGTAACGAATACTTTCTTACGTATGTAGGGTATCTTACATTTAACGTACATGTCATTACTTTTCAACAACATGTCAACATTATCGTTACAGCTATTAAAATCAAGCCAAAACGATTATTTTGATATTGATATACAAATATCTATATATTATATAGGAAATTTATATATTATATATATCAAAAAGAAAGATAAGTCAAATTTAAGATTATATAGGAAATTATTGAATTTTGCATTAATTCATGCGTGTAAATTATATCGTGTTACTTTCTAATTATCATGCTTTTGATGTGTACTTGACATCAGTTTACTTGTTGTTTCTGTATCCTGTAATTTTCTCGCTAAACTACTCTTACAACGCTCGAGCAGCCGGAACCGCCACGAGTCGTTTCCCTTACGCGCAAAGTGACATTAATTGCTTTTCGAGCGATATGTCGAATGATAAAGAATTATAATTATAAATTCCGCAAAGAAACACAAAGAGGCTAAAATACGTGACCAAATTTACATGTTGGCAAAGTTTTCAAAAAAGAAATTTTCCTATCGCTACGCGTGACTTTGTAAGAGAGCAAACAGATATCGCGATGATGATATTCATATGATGTGTGTTTAATTTGCGATTAAAGTTGTGTAAATCAAGAAGAGATTATTAAAGTATTAAATATTAATATATTTAATATTTAATTATATATAATTGCTTTTGCAGCCAAATAAGAATATTATATTAGTATTTTATACTATAATTATCATCAACATGTTTGAATTATAAATTCATAAAAATTAGAAACGAAAGAAACCAAAAAATGTATTAGTTAATCTGATGACGAATGCGCATAGATTTTTATTAATGTTAGACGATGGAAATATATTTTTATAATTTGTTTATTTTATTTTAAATATATTTATGATATATTTATGATATTATTAAATATATTTTAAATATATTTGTGTGTGTGGTTTTTCCGTTAAAATTGTCACAATTTCCGCAAAAATAAATCTGTTTTAAATTTTTAGAGTTTAAATCTAATATTTAAGAAAAAGAGAAAGAGAAAAGGAAAAGAGAAAAAGATTTTGAAAAATAATATCACGAATCGACTATCAATACCAAAATATAATATATATTATATTATATATATTATATAACATATTTTATATTATTATATAATATAACATATATATTACGTTTATATAATATATATTATATTTATTATGCAATATGTATTATATTACAATTTTTTGTCTTTTAATAATTTCTGTTAAAGTTAATTAATAATAAGACTAAAATTAATCAACATCAGCAATTATTAATTTAAAAAAAAAGACAGGAACAATAGATAACAATGCCACCTAATATCTCCATCATATGTAGTGAAAAAATATCATAATAGAAGGGAAATAAAAAATAATAAAAAAAATTTATTTTTTGTCGAAATATAAATTGATATTTTAATGATATTTTAATAAAAAGATAAGATTTAAAAGAATGAAATTTTATATATTTTGTATATTACCATTTTTGATAGATATTTCGTTAGATTTAATTGTTAAGTTTCAGAGCACAACGAATTTCGATAAAAAAAAATACGATATATATCTGGCAAACAAATTTATACATGCGATACATCTATTTTCGCGAGATTTAATTTTCAAATTTCACAATCCATCAAAATTGAATAAAAGGATAAACTTTAATCAGGAAATATCTATTAAAAGAATATATTTATTTCAATCACTTACACTTCTATTGGCAAAAACGTTTCAATACGTCCTGCAATCTCGCGAGTAGTAGAAGTCGACTGAGGAAGTCAACTCGGCCGAGACAACACGTTAGAGCAACGAGTGATAAGCTACTAACTAAAGGAAAAGCGCGTCGCGAATTCACCGCAGATGCTATGTGCGGACGTGTTTTGCGTATCAATTTCGGATGATGTTAATTTTTCACTAACCTTAATGTCGAGAGATGCTTAACAAAGGGAATCCCCAGAGATCAGCGGCAACGGTAGTGGATAAGCAGGCAGTCGAGGCGGATGATCGCGCTAGCTTAGGCAAATAGATAGGTAGTCAGGTAGACAGGTATACTGGACAGGTATGTATGTAATAACTTTCTCCTCGCGTGTGCGGATCTATCAATCCTCTTTTCTGCCTCGTCGACTTTTCGCGAGTAAAACAGACCGTATTTTGTCACTCCGGTTGAGCCTCGCAGTGGTCCCACTTTTCCCATACCTACTTCTTCGTACCCCTTCCTGATCAAGCACCGTACCCCTCCTTTTTATACTCTTCTTCCTTTACTTCCATCACTTGTACCATCGTTCATACAAGTGACAAATTAAAGGATGAATTAAAGATGAATTAAAGATCCTATTGATATTTTCTAAAGATAAATGATGATTTAAAAAACGTAAGAATGAATATATGCATATCAATATGACTTCTTCGGCAAATCATTAATTTAAAAATAGACTCGAGATGCAAAGAAATATCACCGTTTTTATCCCATGTTTTTTATAATGAAGAACATATATAAATTAGATAAAAACAAAATAACAGAGATAAGATTTATAGATAAAAAATAAAATGACAGAGATTAAATTACTTTGTTACGTACTATAGTATAAATAAAAAATATTATAATATATTATACATTTTATATTATGAATATACTATGCAATCATATCATTAAAATCTTTCGTAAAACTAGTGAAATTTTTACTGATTTCTTGCTGATTTTATTACAAATAAACATCCAAAAATAAATGATGTCTAAGTATGTCTATTGTTTATTATCTATTTAGAGACAAAAATTATTCTAGATTTAAAATTACATTATTTTGCTCTGTACTATAAGTAAAAAATATTGTAAAGTCATGTCATTAAAATCATCTTAATCTTGGAATAGCAGCGCGAGATCGAAAAAGATGTCACCATTTTTATTCTGATATTTTTTATATTTTTTATAATAAAAGATACATAAAAATCGAGTATAATAGAATATATATAAATTCATATAGATAAAGAATTGATAGGGGGAAGATTTACGTTATATTATAAATATGCATCCCCAAAAATAGATGAATATTTTATTATTCATTATTTTTATAGACAAAAAAATATTCTTGGTTCGGTAGAAAGTTAAATTACTTTGTTATGTACTATAGTATAAACAAAATATTATAAATTAGATTATAAATTCAAATCCTTAAAACCTTTCGAAAGATTAATGAAATTGTTATTGTTGATTACATCCGTGATTTGTAGATTATACCCGTCATAGAAGGCTAAAAATCTTATTTTAAACAAGTTTACCTTTAAAATGTAATTTATTTATATGCAACGCTAAGGAATTTTATTTATCTTTGCCTATGTTATTTCTACCGCTCATTCTAATAGATTAATGTGGGCAATTTTTAAAATAATGTTTTCGAAAATAAATAGCCTCGTATTTGAATTTCTGTTTCCTGAAGAAGCCGATGAAGTACGTAATAAACGTAATATATGTAATAAACGTAGATGAAGAAGAATTTTCGATAAAAACTTTGACCGATTAATAGCGGTTATCCGGATAAAATGTTACGTGAAGAGAAACCCGTTCACGAACAGTAAAAGCATCTCCGCGCAGTCAAGAACCATCAGCCGCAGGTGACCTAACTACAGTCCCAATTATCTGAGTCTGGTACCGCCTCTTTGGAAAGATATTGCGAAAGTAAAGTGTAACGGGACCAAAAATATGAGCAAAAAAAAATACACATACACGCACACGCACGTATGCATACTATACATATATAATAAATTATATAAAATATTCAAAATTGATTTTTAAATATCAAAAAGCTTGCTGTATGTAATCTATGTGTAATAATTATAATTGTCCTTGATGATTATAAATTTCCTTAAAAATTATTTAAAATTAAAATTTCATTCTAAAGCATGTGATCTATACAATGGATTTGTATAAAAAGAAGAAAGAAAAAAGAAGCTAGCAATTACCTTACATTTTTGCAGAAGATCGTCATTAATAGATATAAAAAAGAAAATCGTCATCAATAGATATAAAAAACATAATAAACATATTATAACAGAAAATAGACAAATAAAAAATATATCTTCAAGTTTTAATAAAAAAAAGTTGCACGTATGAATATTTTACATTTTAATCTTGCATGAATAATATAAAGAAATTAGTAATTAACATAAAGTATTTTTTTTTAAATTTCAATATTATATCGTGTTTTTCCATGTAATTAATGCACATTGCCATCGAAATAATATCATTTGACATAAAAAAAAACATCATTTTATATCAAAATTGTATATTATAATTGTATATTGTTATAAGAATATCGAATAATAATAATGATTGAGTATATGCATAGAATGATTTTAGAAATTGGATTTTTTGGAAACTGCTTATATATAAAAATGTTTTATTTTTCTTTCATTACAGCATTTTAATTTAGAATTTACTTTTAAAATTCGATTTATAAGCCGTGTATAACGTACTAACGTTTCTTGTGGGATATTAAAATGATAATTACAATAATCTTTTTTTAATATATATTTTTTCATTCAAGAACTATTCGTTTAAATTATATCATTTTTAATATATATTCTTTTGCTTAAGAACTATTTGTTTAAATTATAATTAATTAATAATAAAGATATAAATATTATATAATATTATATAATTATTAATTATATATTCTTCAAAATATATAATTAAGCAGACTTATCAGACAACATGATTTATTATTAATTTATCAGACAACTTGAATCTTCTGATATCTTGATAATCTAAATTTTTTTTAGCTTTAACATTTAATTTTTTTATAGGTCAAAAGTGAAATACATAAGCAATCATTCAAATTTTTTATATAAATGCATAATATTCTCTTTAGGATTATTATAACGCGAAATCTAATAAGAAGTGTGAAAATACATCGTGTTTTTAATTTTTTTATAGGTCAAAAGTGAAATACATAAACAATCATTCAAATTTTTTATATAAATGCATAATATTCTCTTTAGGATTATAACGCGAAATCTAATAAGAAGTGTGAAAATACATCGTGTTTTTATTTTCAATCTGTTTATAAAATTGAGATCAAAATCACTAAAATATATTTTGTCGCTTTGTATAATTACACTTATTAAAGCAAGGCACAAATGTGGTGGGGGAATTTTTATATAATTTTTATTTATATTAATAATATCTATTCTCTATGTTTGCAATATATCACGATACATTCCAAAAAGCAATTATTTAATTATCGTTGTTTGCAATAATATCCAAAGTAACGGACTTAAAGATATATTTACAAACAATACATACATATAACTGAGCAGTAATTTTAATACATTATACCTTTCAAAATTGATGAATTATTAAGATTATAAAATAATTCAATATAATTTTTTATTTTAAGAATAAATAGTATATGTTTTATATCGAATTCATATCTACATTTTTTTTGTTTCAAATAAATTCCATAGACCATAGAACCGTAGATCGCAGATTGTCATGATATTGACATTTCTTTGTCAATAATTCTAAAGTCTAATAATAAGTTTGATATCGCTCGCAATTTGATATTCTCTTTTCATTTAATTAAACAAGCGCTTTATTAATACTTTATTACATGACAAAAGATTATTATATGAATATTGAAATATTTAAAAATTGAAATATTGAAATATTTAAAATAAAGACAATCCATTATCCATTTATTGATTTGTCTTTTTCGGTTTTATTCCTTTTTTTCTGTATAGAAATTTGACTATAATATTGAAAATCTCAAATTTTATTAGTTAAATCATAAGCTTTTGAGCAATATTCTTTGTTAATTTTTGTTGCCGGTGTTGTATTATTTAAGACTGGAAAATGATCTATACAAAAGTCTCTTATTAAATCACAAAACTTTCTTGTATATATTTTCCTTTCTTTCTTCCTTTATGCATTGTGTAGTTTTATTAAATAATTTTGTGTAGTTTTATTAAATAATGTACATAACAAAAAAATAATACTGCTTAAGAAATTTCTAACATTTTAAAATATGAGTAATTATTGATGTAAACTGCTCAATTATCGTTCTTTAATATATTTATCATCGACTATTATCATTAACAATAGTTGATATCGTTGAACACTATTACAATTATGTATTATAATTTTATTCTAATTTTTAAGCGGTAATTGTTAGCCAAGGTTGCCTCATCATTCAGATGTATTATGTATTCAGTACTATGTACGGATTTCAATAAAAATTAAAATGATGTATCACTTTTTGTTGTAACGATACTCGATATATATTATACATAGGCTGTGGATATAATATCGTGCATGAAGATTAAAATACGCACATGTCTTAATTATTTAATTACACAATATTATTTATTTTATTAGTAATTATTAATAATTATCTGATCAATGTCTTGTACAAGATATTGTAATAGCCTTTCAATCGGGATATGAATCATTTCAGAATATTTTATTCTTTTTTAATACTTATTAAAACATTGTTAATAATCAGGTCCCATTTCTGTATAGTGTATTACTAAACAGGCACAACAGATAAGTAACAATGAGATATGAGTTCTAGGGAGATCACGGATTACATGGAAGAACGCAGAATCGATGCATTTCTCGAATGTACATTAATATTGCCTCTCATCAAAATAACTCTTGTAAGGCACGTTTTATCCTTTTTGTTAAACGATATGCTAGGCACACGCACGATATGGATAGATATGATCATGAAATAAAGAGAGATCAGCATAAAGGAAGAACTGATATCTATTGTTTTTATCGACATGCTTTCGGCGAAAATTTTCAAGTGAAATAAAAATAAAGATAGATTTAAAAGGCAGATTTTAAAGAAAGAATTTGAGAAAAAACTTAATTATTAATACAAATGTAAGAAGATTGCATATTAAATGCAAAGTATATAAATTTTATTGTTTACTCGATATTGATATTGACTAAATTTATGAATTCTGAATTAAAATTCACTATTATGATCATGCAATAACTTTATAAAAAAAAAATATATATAAACGAAATATTAATTCATATTCCTATTAATCAATTTACCGCTGTAACTGCCTGCATTACGATAAATATCATAATTTAATTATACAATTTACATATAAAAACGTAATAATTAATTCATATTCTTATAAATTAGCTTATCGTTTTGACAGCCTCCTTTAATAATGCTATAATATATTGTAATTTAATTTCTTAAAATCACTAAAAAAAGTTTCACACGTTATGTGTCACGTGTTACATAACATACAAAATCTTACAAATACAGCAATAATATACAACAATAAAGATATTCATACAATGATTTCTCTGCATAATTATAAGTTTCGTGAAAATTTTAAGAAAATATAGTAATTATTTAAAAAAGCAGAGAGAGCGCATATATACATATAGGTCGAGAATGTAATTAAAAAAATCAATTTTGTATATATTTCTATTGAGAAATGAGATGAATCTTCTTTCTGCAAATCGATACGATAAAATTTTTCTAAATTAAAAATCGCGATTAAAGAAGAAATATATATATATATATTATAATTACGTATGTATGTAAGGTTCATACGACGATCGCTGATATGAATTTCTCGATAAACCCCACGAGTTTTCGAAACGCGTCTCGCTTATATTATGCAGTGGGACCGAATAGTTGGAATACCAATCGCGGCGGAAGATATTTTCTAGCTGTTGTCTTATATTGTCTCTATTCTGACGCCCAACGCTTTCGAATACGGTGCCGATACCTGAATTCAAATATTTGTGTTAAAATAAATTTTTGTAGAGAAAATAATCAAAAACTACTCTTACATAATATTTTAAGTAATTTATATAAAAATGATACACACACATAGAATTTTACTCTAATCTGTGTTATTTTATTTTTATAAAAATGGCATTGCAACTTACCAGCTGTGTCAATAAAATAGTCACCCGACCAATTACTCGTTCCTATATAGGCCGCTATATCGGTGACCATATATTTGTTATGGTTTACTCTCGCGAATGGTATTTTATCTAGAGTTGGTGAGGTGGGTACGATAAATCGCTTCTATAAAGATTAAACAAGTAGTTGTGAGAAATTGACCATACTTATATACCTACGTGTGGAGGATATACTTACTACTTCGATTTTGACATTGGGGTAAGAATGCGTCAGATCTTGCAACGATTTAAGAAAATACGATTCGGACGGTCTTGAATGTTTCCACCAGGAAATCAAAAGGCGCACTTCTATTTTACGCTCGATCGCTGCCGCTCTCAGAGCATTGTCTATTATAGGCCAATATCTATAAAATAAACGTGAAATATTATCGGCAAAAGAATCGAAATAAAAGAAAGCTAATATTATATTATACGAAATATATAATAATAATAATATTAAATTTTCGTGGTAGGTATATTAATATTTTAAAGACATTCTGTGCACCCTCTCAATTATCATTATCATTATTTTTTTAGCTAATTTAAACTACTTATTCATATTCATATTTTGTATTTTCGTATTTTAGAAATTGAATTACACACACATAAACATATATAATTTTTAATCTTTATACATACTTTATTTGTGCAGTATATATCGTTAATGGAAAATAATCCATCACAGAGATATAAATAAACTTTTCCGCTTTAGCAATACAGTGCAAGATCGCGTCTAGATCGTTGCTTCTACCTTTCGGCGAAAATGGCGGAGGTGAGCTCTGTAATTTTTTAATATTTATATTTTTTTCATATATTTTAATATTTATATTTTTCATGAACGATTCTAAAAAATAATTATTTATCATATGCGTTAATGTATTATTTATTATATGCGTAACGCATTTATTAACATGAAATACTAACCGCGATAAATATTTTGTACTTGTTTTCCATGTATGTAAAATTCATAGGATTATCTATATTTATCTTTGTGCTGAGAGAATCTGGCCACGTGGAAGGCACTTTACCATCTTCGCCTAACTTCCAATACACCTGTAAAGTAAAAGAAAAACCGATATTAATTATACGAAATGATTTCCAACATTTAAACATAACAAACGTAGCATTATTTTCGCAAATTTATATCCCTGCTTACATCAAATATTTTAGCATAATCGTTTGCTAAACAGGAACAATTCAACGCTACCAAACCGAGTTCCTTCACGTGCGAAAGAGATCTCCAATCCATATTCGCTGAACCAACGTATACGTGAGTACGATCGATCAGCCACAATTTCGTATGAAGTACACCGCCGCCCAACAATCCAGCAAAATTTAAATCCATCACCTGAATTTGAATAAAAGTATCTGTTCGTGTTTATAACTATGCAAGGCAAAAAAGAAAAAAAAAGAGAAAAATGGAATTACATTGTGTCGATCGAATCTTAATAAATGAATAACAAATTTGTCTCTTACTTATACACATGTACACATGTAAAATTTTATTGTTTTATATAAGCACTTTGATTGATTAAAAAAATTTATCGTGTGATTATTTTTAGTTCTCGAGCGACACATCCACTTCTTTAAAATATAAAAAAATTAAATTAATTACTAGTGCATTAGCTTTTTTGGCCAAGATTTGCGTATCCACATTCGGCGACAAGTGAGAAGGGGAATTCTGTGCAATTTTTAACGCAATCTGCCTATCTCTTCCAGCTTCTAAAAGCGCCTGGAACACTTGTTCTCCCTGTAAAGAATCGATTTATTAGGCAAACGATCAATAAATCACAATTGTCTATATTTGCATGATACTACCATATCACGCATTACTTACATTCTGAGCACTGTTATCTGATGGAATCACATCTTCCCTCTTCATCGTCCAATAAAGCGACGCGATTTCGATGCTCTCTTGTGCCATTCCGATGAGATCCATCCAAGAATCATGGATAGTCTCGTGTCGCGCGGTATTATTATTATAATTCATGCCTATAGGTATAGTTTCTACCAAAGATATACTGCAATGATCCATGCACGTAGACTCTGTATCCAATGCGGTAGCATTTAGCGCGTACTTGTCTGCCGCGTGGTCCAACAATGGCAAAAGTACGACCAGGACGATCAAAATTAATATGACCGTTATTGGTATGCAACTGGGTCTGCACCAACTCTGCGCGCCCCATCTTTAGCAGGAATTCACCATTATTGCGATAATATTTTTTTATGGGAGCTGAGGCCTTCATATATTTCAAGTACATATGCACTAATTTTTAATATTTATTCCTTTTTTAATTTGTAAAAAACAATTATATACAAAAGCAATAGAAACAAATTTTGCGTATGTGCTTGGAATATGATTTATTTATAATAAGAACAAAAATATAATTATTGAAAGAGTGATATTGTTCTTTAGTAAAATTATATTATCTTTATATAATTAAAGAAGGCTATATAAAAATGTTTAATATAAAAATATCATCTTTTTTTAAATCTGTTATAGATTGTAACGAATATATTTAAGTTAGGCTATCTTTAATTTTTATATAAAATATAAAATATATATAAAATATAAAATAAAATATAAAATATAAAATAAAATATAAAAATAAAATATAAAATATGTAAAATATAAAAATATAATATATACTTTGCATTTGTGAGATCATCCACATCGTTCCTTAACATAAATCCAGAGTGGTCCCATAGCTCAAAGTCATCGTCGCCGCCTGCAGAGTTTACGTCCAACCGTGCGTTTTCGGACACGGTCTGCAACAGAGTACACATGTGCACCACGTGTGCGATATTGTTACGTGATTCGCACAGTTCGGAAAATCTGCTTTCACGATTTGGTATAAACAAGAACTTCGCTTTGTCACTTGTTAGTGACATGTTTACGTCTTCCAGTAAAGACGACATTAGATTTTATCTTGTTAATATGATAAGGAGCACGCGGACTTTGCAACTCGTATCGAGAACACGTGACAAGAAGGACGATTCGCTTGTGATTCATTAAGAAAATGAACGAACTCGATGCAAAATTAATCGGAATACTTCCCAACAACATTATAAGGAAATTTCGAGAACAGAAAAAGATTTTTATTCAATGACATCATCACACACGTGCGTGCGCGGACATGACATTTCTTGTTTAAAATATTATTATGCAAAAATATTATTTCCTCGTAAAATAATGAGTATTATATTTCATTTTGCATTTTTATAGAAATTCTGTCATTTTATTTAAATATATATATATATATATATATATATATATATATATATATATACAGGGTGTTGAAAAAAAAGAGTCACATATTTTGATAGCAGGTAGTATTGATCAAAACAAGAAGAAAAGGTCTAATTAACATGGGTCCTAAGACTAATATCTTCAAAGATACAAACTATTTTGTTATTTGAGCTCTTTGTCATTTTCTTATTAGTCGTGTCATTTTTAGAATGTAATGAACAAAGGAGTAGGGGAGAGTGGGGTACAATGGGGATATCTTTTTTCTAGGTGCCTTAAAAAATAAAAAATAAACAAAGAGAGATAAAGAAACAATTTTTATTTTAATATGAAATGTAATCATTTATCTTCCATAAAAAAACTGAAGTAAAGAAACTGAATGTATGATAACAAAATAAAAGAAGATAAATGATTACATTTCATATTAAAATAAAAATTGTTTCTTTATCTCTCTTTGTTTATTTTTTATTTTTTAAGGCACCTAGAAAAAAGATATCCCCATTGTACCCCACTCTCCCCTACTCCTTTGTTCATTACATTCTAAAGATGACACGACTAATAAGAAAATGACAAAGAGCTCAAATAACAAAATAGCTTGTATCTTTGAAGATATTAGTCTTAGGACCCATGTTAATTAGACCTTTTCTTCTTGTTTTGATCAATACTGCCTGCTATCAAAATATGTGACCCTTTTTTTTCAACACCCTGTATATATACAGGGTGAGTCAAAAGTATGTTTTAAAAATTTGTGAGCGTGTTCCTGGATAAAAAGGAAGAACAAATGTTCATATGAACATATGGTCGCAAATGCTTTGTTGTCGAGATAATGGACATAAATCAGCAGTATCAAATAAAGCATTATTTGATACTGCTGATTTATGTCCATTATCTCGACAACAAAGCATTTGCGACTATATGTTCATATGAACATTTGTTCTTCCTTTTTATCCAGGAACACGCTCACAAATTTTTAAAACATACTTTTGACTCACCCTGTATATCATTACTTAATTTTTTCTCAACAATAAATAGTTTCTTGCTTAAGTAATATACTAATAATAAGATTTCTTATATAAAAAAATTACTTTAATAAAATTACTGTACAAATGATAAAATTACTTTTTCAAAGACATTATTTAAAAATCCTAAAAATTTTATTGTTTGTTTCATAGAGATAAATGGAGAAAGAATATGTCAGAATTATATTGGAGCAATTCAATAAAAAAGATCCACTTAAAATTGATCCACTTGATTTATGAGTAAAGAAAACTTTATAAATTAGATATGCTTCTTTCTGAATTTTTCATATAATATTATCATTATATAGCATAAATTTTACATAGCATTTATATCTGATTTCAGCAATATGAGAAGACTCACCGATAATTTGTGCTTAAGTCGCGGTGTTCTATTCTTGCGATGCGGCAACAATACAACTACATCTTGGTCTTTATCCCGAGATTCCGCATACTTTGGGTAAGTTTTGTCGGAGGTCGTCCCTTTTGTTGATGATGACGTTGTCGGAGTAGTCGAACCGCCGGCCATGGAATATTTCGAATACGCGATATTATTCACATTATTGCTACCCCCGTAAGAAACATTGTGCGTGTTATTCACCTTAACAGAAAAACATAATGATATATTTTATCATTTTATTTAAATTAATAGATATTATTTATAATGAGCACAAGAAAAAAATTAAAGATGCCATTTATTTGAACAAATATTGATTTATTACTTATGTAAATTAAATATCGAGACTGCAAACACATAACAAAATTTTATTCTTCAGATAATTTTAATTCGATATTTTATTTCAATAAAGTTTTAATTTATAATAAAATTTAGCAAATTTTTAATTGAGTTTACTATAAGTTAATATTTTTTATAAGTTTGTAAAATTGAATATTAAGAAGAAAAATAAGAAAAACAATTTTTGGATTTTTGCTGAGAATCAATTTCAAATTTGTGTGCAATCTCACAAATATACTTGAAGAAGTGCGAGATATATTTTGATGATTCCAATGAAACAAGACATATATGTGACAATATATATATGTATATCAGGTGTGCATATGTGGATTTTTTATATTTGTTGGAAAACTTTAAAAAAAATTTTGCTGTTGGAAAAATATACATTAATGAGATGCTTGCGAGATGAAAGATCACGATATACGCCGTTTGCATTAATATCAAACGTTTCATAATTTATATGAATCAAACATGAAGAGATAATGCATGTCATGCAATTCTAAAAAGTAAATGCACAAGGATATTGCTTTTACGCGTCTCAAATAATCCTTTTTCTCTAATATTTTTTTCATTCATAAAATTGCCATAATCTCTATCGCATGTTATGAATACAATAGATTATATACAATAGATTAATTTGACGTATATCATATATTTAAAATAGAAGATAAATTAAGAAAGCCAAATATGCTCAGCATCAGCAACATGAAGTATCAACCTTTATCATCGGTGTTAATTGCAATTATTTTCGAAATACTGTCTTTTCTTTTCACCTTGTCATATCATTTTTTCATATATTATTCTCGGTACTATTTCCAATCGTACTATTAATCTTGGATATTATTTGCAATAGTATTTTATATATCGATATTTTATTTATATAAATTTCGCAAATATTTTTCTCTTTCTGGTCCTATCATATCATCTTCTCATATATTATTTTCAATATTATTTTTAATTGTACTATTTATCTCGAATACTATTTCCCATACATCGCAGAACATTGCAGCAATATTGCCGAAATATTGCTGCATGGGTTGCAATAATATTTTATTTATTTTTTACGATTTTTTATGTTTATAAAAATTTTGATACCGTAGTAATATCGCGAATATTTTTCCATGTCAAAGGTCAACTTACTTGCACCAGGATATGGCAAGCTTGCGACGCGATCTGAAACAGACCGTCCTGCAAGTTACGACCGGTATGCTCGGAACTTCCGCCGCTCCTGCCGCTCATTTTCCGCCCGAAGAATGACATCCTGATTGTGTCCGATGCATTCACGGTGTCGTCTAATGCATCAAGGCCGTGGCCAACGATTCGCGGTCGATCGAACTCGCGTGCGTGCGAGGTCCGACGTCGACGGTGCCGGTTCCGTTATCTGACTTTTGCACCATATTCAACATTCCCATCAATATCTGTCGGCAAGACAAGAGAAATGTCATCCGCCTTATGGCAGCGTGTGTATATCTACACAGGCAACATTGATTCCGCCGTGCGTTTAATATTTCACGCGCGCGAGGGTTGAGATAAAGCTTAATGGCAAAAGTTTTGCAATAATACCCTACCAGTAATAAGGTATGTATATATGTATGTATGTACAATAGCTGTTTTATTTTTATCGTTCGCTACCTTTGAAAGTCAGAACCGATTTAGAACGGCGAGAGATACGAGAAAAATGAAAGTTTCCTTCCAATAAGTAATAAGAAGAAAAAGTGTATCTCTCATTTTATTTCACTTTCATCTTTTGAGTTAAAATATTTGATGATAAATATATATCTATATAATGTTTTAGAAATAAGTAACATTTAAATAATATATTTTCTAAAATATTTTATGAACAATTTTAATAATGATAATAAAATATGTACATGCTTGGAGTGATATTTTTTTTAAAGAAATTATCTTAACAGTTGTTTTGGTCTTTTCTTTGATGTTACGAAATTTTAATACATTTTTAAAATTTAGTTGGAAGCAAATAGAAAAGATAAAAATAAATAATAAATTTTTATCAAGAAAAGTGTCTTTAAAATCTTTCTCTGTTAAATTAATAAATTAAGAAGGAATCTCTCTCGCGTATCTTTCGCCGCTAATTTTCATTCTCCTCATCGAGAATTTAGAAATTAAGAAATCTTTGATAAGTCCTTACTAGTCCTTATTAATCCTTGCTAATTCCATGAAGTAGAACACTAATTTACGACACGCTATTTGATTCAATTAGCTTTAACCCCATTCTTTCTCTCGAACAAATACTTATTTTCTTGTTTAAAAAAACGGAGAAGTTTACGCGACGCAAGTACATGTCATGAACTGGAAATAATCGATAATAAAACAATTAGATTCATTGGACTATTCCAAGAATTCGTCTCGTTTAATTCGCGATCGCGTCGACTTCACCCTGCGCACTGAGGTCACTCGCGCCGCTCTCCCTCTCTATTTTTCTCTCTTTTTTTTTATCAAAATCGATTCGATCGGTCTGTCGCCGAGACGACGATCTACATTAGGGCATAGGGATGACAAACACCTTCCAGGCGAGAGAGAACGATCGAAAGGTCTCGCGTGCCAGGCACCTGCGCAGAGAATGTCCTCGTGGCCTCGATAACGCTCCCAATTGATAAAAAGGATGCGATTAACCTACTTTATATCGTCAAAATTTATATCGTCAAAAGTCAAGTCAAAAGAAATATTTGTAATATTCCTCAAATTATTTTTAACACCCAATAATATTTTAAAAAAATTTCTATTCATTTAATTTCTTGGATATATTGCTCTTGATGTGTTGCTTCATAATTATTAATAATTGATTACATAATTAATAATTGATTACAATAATTGGTTACAAACTATGCTAGAAGATTATATCTTGAGATATTTAAATATCTTTTCGTGCAATAGCTAGTATTTTTTATTTAAATACAAAAAGATAGTTATAAAATTTAATGATATAATATAAAAAATATATATAAAATATAATGATATATATTAAAATATTAATAATATGTGTTTATGTTTTGTATAGATTCGACATGCATTCAATTTAGAATATTTTACTCATGATTGTTGAATCGGAGATCATGAATCATAAATCTCAAGTTTAATAAATTAACTTACCTCCGTCAGGAATAACATAGCTGATCTCGTGGATTATAAAATTATATTAAATATTATTCTTAATTATATTTAAATGTTATTCTTATATAAATTAGTACATTTCGAAATTTAACTATTACCAGGTACACGATCTGTTTGTCTCGATCTTCACTTCGTCTAAAGACGCATAACAATCAAAGTTTAAAACGATCGTTCAATTTCTATCCAACTGGAAAATGGTACAGTCTGCAGTAGGATACAAAAATACAAAAAAAGTCTCAATAATTCGAAAATATCTTCAATTATTAGGTGGAGGAAAGTTTTATATAACGCACAGGCTCGCGATTATCTCTCGAACGCGACTCGAAGAAGACACGACGAGGATAAAAAACGAGGATAAAAAGGACGATACGAATATTGCGAGAAGAGAGAGAAAGAGATATGTATTAATTACGAATTGTTGTCACATGCAAACAGGGATCGGCCGCGCGCGCTCCCCGAAGCGGCTTCGACGGCGACTGCGTTCGTTCGATCTGTCATCGCGCCCTTATGTTCGGCCGTGCATGCGCGCGGAGCATCCCTCGGTGGTCGGCGCGAATCCAACGAGAGTGAAATATTTCGTCGATACACGCCCTCGCCCCCCGAGGGGGATTATCGATCACGTCGGAATCCGGCGCGCAACCTCGCACGTGGTGCTCCCATGTCCTTCGACTCCGAGGAACGTCGCGACCTTTTTTATTTTTATTTTTTTTCCCTTTCTTCTTCTTTTTTTTCGGTGCCACTCTCTCCCCCCGTGTCTCATCCCGTTACATTTTCTAATCTTCCGACCTGGGTGTCTTCGGGAAATTATCGTGGTCGATAGTATTTTACATTGTCAGGTTGCGCAAGTACAATAGGATAGTGTCGCGTACGGTGAATAATGGGGTCTGTTCGTGTTCTTTTTCTTTTTTTTTTTGTTACTTTCTATAGCAATTTTTTTTTAGAATGCCTTTCCTCGCGCTCTTCCTCGATACCCAATGCCGAGACGTAAGCTCAGTTCGTCTTAAATGCTGAGTGTGCAAGCAAGGGCAGCTAAAGAGAGCGGATCTCGTGAGTCAGGAAGTTACAAAAATATATACGTGCAAGTAAGATAAGATTTAAATAAATTTATATGACAGTAATGTGCATAAAAATCATGCCATATGTATTATTCCTACTTTATAATTAAAGTCGAGTTGAATTTCCCATCGATTTTTCACTCGACAGATATCTAAAATTTATTTTTTAATTTATGTTAGAATAATTATCTCGGATAAAAGTATTTTACGAATTTTTCTCGAAAGCGATACTTTTCTCTTTTTTTTTCCATTTCGAATTTTTACGCAACTTGCGCTCGGGGCGAATGTAAAAAACAAAGCGCTGCATCATGCAACTTGCGTATTGAAAAACTCGAGGGAATCGTAGATGTGATTCGTACGTACCATTTGTATTGGAGCACATGCTTTATCGGAGCAAACACGCATAAAAAAACTCGCATTCAAGGCCTGTCTCTTCCACTATTGTCCTCTCAAGATCGGAGCGATGGACAGCGAAGTATTCAATCAGACTCGGAGAACGCGGGGCTCCTTTATTTTCCTTCGCATTGAACATCGATTCTCGTTAGAAAATCTATCAGAGAAACGTTGAATTTGTACTCGAAGCTAAATTGATCACGATGATTGATGAGGAAATAGGGAAATCATATTTTTTCTCACGTACAATAGAATAAAAAAATAATTAAAAATAATTAAAAATAATTAAAAATAATTAATAATAATTTAAAAATATCTAAAAATGTAAATTCTTTAGCGAATGAAATATTAAAATCGCGCCGGCAATTTTGATTTAATACAGTAGCAGACGAAATGTGATGATAAATTAAGGTGACAGGTATACAAGAAATTTTCGTGTTTATTTAAAAAATGCAAATTGTGTTTCTGAAAGTCACTCAAGTGAATAATGAGCGCTATCAGTCACAACCGTTTCGGAGTCTTGAAACTTTAATAAGACAAGCGGAATGAAATGCTTCTCGAAAATTAATAGAAAAAATTCGTTATATTTCAACTGAGAGAAGACGCGCTGACACAAAGCATCAAGGCACCAAATATTTTTTCACGAGATTTCTTTTTATTACCGGCATCGGAACGTTGGCCTTAAATAAGCGGTAGCAAGAGCTCCAACTTTTAAATAATATAATCTATCCCGTTTTTCAAGAGGCAATTAACGAAAGAAGGAAAAAGAAATTCGAAAATAAAAACACGCAACTCGACACATCCGCTCCGGTGCACGACCGGAAGTCGACTAAGGCGCGAAACGGAAGAGCACGGGTCGGCCGGCGACGTGTACGGTCGCCGCCTCGTCGCGCCATCTAGCGGCGCTCCGCGCAACCACCTCCCTCGCCCCGCCGCGCCATCTAGCGGCGCTCCGCGCAACCACCTCTCTCTTCCCCCTCCCTCGCCCCGCCGCGCGCACCGTAGATCGTAGTAGCCGCCATTGTTAATCTGCCTCGCTTTACGTCGCTCCGCCGCCGCCGGAGAGTCGACGACGACGAGGACGCGGACGGGGACGACGCACGGGTGCACCGGGGTGTCGCCGAGGCTCATTTCGTCGCTCGCCGTCGACGGCCGTGCCGTTCGCGAGTAAACCGAGCGTCAGGCTCGAGAATTCCGTTTCTGGTTACGCTTTCGCGCATCGGGGCGCCCCGTCGAAGCACCTCGTCCGGAGGGTGGGAGCGAGACGGAGGAAGACAGGGAGACGGAGAGGAAGGAAGGGAGAGGAGGAGGAGGAGAGAGAGAGAGGCGCCCTGGCCGCTCGCGAAGGATCGTCCTGTGCGCTCCCTTCTGTCACCTTCGTGCCGAGGCCGATACGGATCGCGCGGCGGCGTCCCGACCGATGCCCCGTCGACGGATTCAACCCGGTGACGGTGCGACCGTGCTGTGCGTTCGTTGTTAGTGCATCATGTGATTGCTTCCCCGGGGTACTGTCTACGCCACGGTGACGGATACTCCGCGTACTCAAGGTTAGTCGCGCCAGATTCTTG
This sequence comes from Camponotus vicinus, assembly GCF_025532165.1. Lineage (NCBI taxonomy): Eukaryota > Metazoa > Arthropoda > Insecta > Hymenoptera > Formicidae > Camponotus > Camponotus vicinus. Next base: position 1,323,610 of record NW_028141947.1, read on the forward strand.
CCCGTGCGTCCTTGGACCGGTAATTGCGATCCTCGCGAGCCCCCGTGCAAGTCGTTGCCTTTCCTTCGTTGATGTCGATCGACCCGATCGGCCTTTATCCTTGCTCGATGATCGCCCATCCTTCCCTCGATTGCGTCCCTTACCCGAGATTGCTTTTATTTTGTTTGCATGTTTTAATTATGCTTTTCTTTGTATTGACAATCCCGTACGGCAAAGATTATTGTTGTTACATTGCAGCAATATTGCTAGTCTGTGCTGTATGGAAATAAAACGAGTATATGATTCAGATTTAGAAAAAAAGACGGTTAAAAGGATTAAATTTTTTAAATACATTTTTATTACCTCTTTTTTTTTTTATACGTCATAACCTCATTTACAACATTGATAATTTTATATATACTATTATCATAATTTAAATTTAATCTAATAATATCGGTAGAACTAAAGATGTAAAATCGACCAGTTAACGTGATTGCAAATTCGCGAAACATTATCACCGCTCTGAATTAATAACATGTGTAATGTAGATAAAGGAAAAAAAATTGATCAAAATACGGTGGATTCGAGAATTACATCGAGAAGTAAAAATTGGATATTAAGTATATAACAATTATTTCCAAACAGCTGTTATAAAAAATGTATTTTGAATAGCATGTTTTTGTTTACCAAAAACACATTTTTTTTTATGTTTGACAGTTGTTTTTTTTTTAAAAGAGTGAAAGAAAGTATATAAGTATTTATAAATCTCACTTAAATATACATTATTTAAATATACATCTCTCTTAATAACTCTCTCTCTCTCTTTCTCTCCTTGTTTCTCTCTCTCTCTCTCCTCTATATGCTACTTTCTTTGCTCCTCTATTAATTATGCTTACATTGTCCGCCTCATAAATAAATATAATGAGTATGTAAGATATCTCAAACTTCCCATAGTTCACTTTATATATAGAAGTTAATTAATTTAAAGTTGACGTTTTCTCATTAAGAACGCTAATATTTTTTTTCGCTAATATTTAGCGATTGTAAAATGTATGAAAATATAAAAAAATTACAAAAATAAAAACATGATAAAAGTTTCTTGTTCTTTTTTCTTCAGATATATTTTAACAGAAATTTAATTTTCAAGATTATATATTACAAACATGTGTATATTTAATTAGTATTAAAATTGTGATAAAAAGATGATGTATATAAATCTTACATAATTCTTACATAGAATCTTATATATCTTATATATCTTTTATATAATTTTATAATATATAAAATTATATGATGACTTTAGTACAAATTAAATAAATAAATATATATATATATATATATATTTAATTTTAAATTATTTAATTATTTAATTAAAATTATGACAAGAATGATGTAATCAAATTTGTATTGAAAAGAAGTCATCATATAATTTGTAGAGGTAGAAAAAAATGAGGAAAAAATTGTAGAGAAATATGAACAACTTTTAAAAAAGATTGACTCGAAAGAACAGATTTAAAATTATTGATTCTGTTGATAGATTTAATCTTGCACATCGTTGGTATATTTTTTTTAAAAAATGCTTTGCCTTTTTAATAATAAAACATACATTCACACGCGAGAAAGAGAGAGACCAAGGATGAATTTAAGTATGACTGAAAAGAGCAGGTCTAATGTCTATACAAGCAACCCATGGGGTTGATCAACTGTATCAAGCTTTGATTGGCTATTCAATCGGCTAGCGATATCTTGTTCCCTCCCATTACACACGAGCCTCTGCATCGCACAATCGTAGCTGTAATAAAGATACAGAAGAGAGATTAAAGGCTAACCGACGTTGGTGCAACCGGCTCGACTTCGCGGTTACCTTTTGTCCCATTCCGGTTAGTAGCCGACAGTTTTCCCTTACCGACCTGTTCCTGAGTCATCCTCAGAGTAGTATCCCGAGATACCTGAGATCATCAAGCAATTTCATTCTTGATTTTTTATTTTTTTTATTGCATTTATAAAGCCTCGATAAATTACATCTGAGAATATTATCTTGTAATGCAAGTATAATATTATTGCTCTATATTTAAAAATGTCTCAAATATAATCTGGATTTAAATATCATCTATCAGATATTTTCAACCAGACTTCTTGCAATATTTTTATTAATATATGTTTATACATGAATTAAATAATTTAAAAATATGTATATGTAACGATTTTTAAATAGAATTAATAGATAAATAGATAATAGATCATCCTCAGAGTAGTATCCCGAGATACCTGAGATCATCAAGCAATTTCATTCTTGATTTTTTATTTTTTTTATTGCATTTATAAAGCCTCGATAAATTACATCTGAGAATATTATTTTATAATGCAAGTATAATATTATTGCTCTATATTTAAAAATGTCTCAAATATAATCTGGATTTAAATATCATCTATCAGATATTTTCAACCAGACTGCTTGCAATATTTTTATTAATATATGTTTATATATGAATTAAATAATTTAAAAATATGTATATGTAACGATTTTTAAATAGAATTAATAGATAAATAGATAATAGATAATAGATTAATAGATAAATAGATTAATGGATATATTAATAAATATATTAATAAATAAATAGATTATATGACCTTATTAATTTCTAAAATTTTTAAAAATATATCGTTATTCATTAAATTCAATAAATTTATATAAATTATATAAATATTTATATAAATTGTTCCTTAAAATATAATTAACAAGTGTAACGATACGAATAGTACGTTACATAAAAATTTGAATGTTAAAGATCATCATCGATCATCCTCTAATTAGAATCTAATGCGATCGTGACTGGGAAAACCACACACATTTAATATGATAAACGATCGTCGCTATTATTCCCAGAAAGATCGATTCGAGTAAAAAATGCGGTAAATTAATAATAACTCTTGTTTGCTATAATACAAAGCTACTTTAATGATAGAATAATGTTTGTTTTTTTTTTCCAACAACATGAATCAATTCGGCTCGTTTATCATCAAGATAGATAAGATTGCTAACATTATCAATACTTGAATCGCATTATAGTGATTCACAGTGTGAATAAAAAAATATTCGATCTGAAATAATCATGAGTGTTAGGTAAAAAAATTGGAACGGCGTTTATATATGTATATATATGTGTGTACGTGTGTTGTCTGTCTGGTGTTTATTTATTTTATGCTTTATTTATTCAGTACCGCCGAGTTGCGGCAGCCTTAGAGATCAATAACCCGGATCACATTTAAGATAAATGTAACGCAAATGCATCGGTGATCTCGTCGAAGCGGAGATGGAAACTCGTTCTGCACACGTTCATATATATAGCAGAATGTATAGATTTTGAAAAGATCTATGAGCAGAATATTTTATTACCACAAATGTGTCCATCAATCTTTTGCATGCTCCAAGACATTTTTTTTCAGGTATAAAATATTTTAAAAATATTTTGTATTTATGAGACTATCATTTTTTACGTATATATATTCTGGCTGCTTTATATATTTATTAATCATTTGTTATAATTATCCATTTTTAATTATGATTTTTAAAGCACTAAATGTATATTGTATTTTTTTTCATAATGTTTTAAAATTAATTATTTAATTAATTAATTTTAGAACAAAATTTTAAAATTAATTATTTAATTAATTAATTTTAAAACAAAATTTTAAAATTAATTATTTGATTAATTAATTTTGAAACAAAATTTTAAAATTAATTATGATATATTTATGTTTTAAAATTAATTAAAAGTCAATAATTAGCAAATACTACTCACTGAGTTGTTTATTTTGTAAATATGTATGAGTAGTTATCACAGATAATTATGCTGACTTGGAAAACGAGGAAAATAGTTGCATTTCGGAAAATCTGCATTAAAGTAGCTTCTCTTGACGTATTAAATGCGATTTATTATACGCTACATAAAATTCGAAAAAGGACATTTGGCCTATTCTTAAGTAGATTTATCGCGTTACAAGCGTGTAATCCCGTCAATAGCTTAAATTGAATAATTATAGTTAACGACATATTCTTTCTTTGCCTCTCAGAATTATATAGTCCCACCTATATTATAGGCTCTCCCACTGCTATCGAATGTCGTTTCAGCCACACAATTGCTATAGGGCAGACAAGAATAATAGCGATCGCGGAATAATTCAATATTGAAAGAACATTATTGCAACATTAAAGGATAGAACTTCAGAGAGAAGTAATGAGGAGTAGAGAAATTAAATTATCGTTTTTCGATTGCTTTCAAGAAGATTTATCTGCAAGCTAAAATTGCAATTTTTTAGAATATGTAAAAAAGCTTTTTTTCCGGAAACGTCAAATCAACGTCTTTCTCCAAAATCGGGTCAAATCAGAAATTCGCCAAATGAAAAATTCAATCAAGCTTATAAATTAAAATCTAAAAATTCCCTTTTACATCATCATGAGACAAATCAAATTGCATTATCACGTCGAATAATATACCCTTATGCATTTTTAGCATCGATTGCCGCGTCAATCACTCTTTTTTTAGCGCGTCTGCAAATTAAGAAAAAACGCAAAGAATGTCGAAAATATTCTACTAATGTATAAGATATTCTCGATGGTGTCGATCTGAATTACGCTTTGTTCTTCCGACGAAGTTATTAATATCAAGTATGTTAGCGCGCGATCGAGATTGATTCTTCCAGCGCGAAATGTCAGAAATGTCAAACGGTCGATACCGCGTGACGGATGCGTAAGACGTGCGTGCGGATGTGGGCTACGAATGCGTCCCCGAGAGAGAGAGAAACGTTTCACGTTCGGTGTCGCACCGCTAACGTAAGTCGCAACAAAGCGGCACGATACACGTGTACCTCGTTAAATAATGCATCCCTCGTTCTTTCCATTCACGTGGCGATACGTACGTGGACGTTCGTCGTCGCGTCTCGAGCTCTACCGCCGGGATGGATGCGCTTTTCCTTCTATAGCCGATCGTCGCGACTCGCTCTCATTTCGATGCGATAGACGGTGGACGGTGCGTTTCGCGTCGCGAAAGCTCCTCGTTTTTATCCTTTTTCCGCGAGATTCGCCTTGACGAGATCCTTGGTGAACGTTTCTTGATGACTGTTCCGTTTTCGACAACCCATGGCGAGGTAGCGCGATAAACGCAGTCGACTTTCCTCTCGCAAACATAAGGTAAATCTTCGATCTTTGTGGAAACAGTGAGAGAAAAGAGAAAAAAAAATGTGTAGAACAATTATGTGTTTTGTCTTTTCATAAGACGATTATTTATGAGATAATCTTATTATCGTTTTTATTTTTTTTTATTTTTATTTTTCTTATGATATTTTTTTCTTAGTTCATTTTTATTTTTTATTTTTTATTTTTATTTTTCTTATCGTGTTTTTTAGGTCGTCTTTCTTTAGATTCTTCGGAATGTACATACATAGTAAAAATAAAATGTTAATTATAATATTTTTCACATGTCCACTTTAAATTTTAAGTTAGAATAAGTTAAAATAACTCATTCGTCGTATGTTACTTATTGACAAACTAAAAATGTTAAATAATTGACACAATACTTTACATTTCTTTTTGTTATCGTGACTTGAAGTGTAATGTAAAAATAACATACAAATTAATTAAAAATTACATGTAAAAATAGTTACAATAACTCGTAAGAAATATTGAGGACACTAACATGTAATAGTAATTATTTTAACTTAAATTATTTGTAATAGAAACATTTGATTTTAGTAAATTTGATTATTTTTATATGTCAAAGTTCAAGATTATTTGAAGATTCACTTAAACTTTTCTTAGAATGTTAAACTGACTTTGAGACATGTTGATTGCTTAAAATGATTATGTTAAAAATACTCAAAATAATATTCCATTTCTAAGAGACATATACAAAATGTTAAATTATGAAGGTGACATAAATATAACGCATGAAAACGTTATAAAAATAATAACATATAGATTGTGTGTTAATTTTACATTAAAGTACTAATCAAAACGTGGTGACACAAGAAAATTTTAATATATGGACGCACAATTTTTTACTGTGTGGCATAGTACATATTATATGTGTGTTACATATATGTCACAGTGAAAATGATTAATTGATGTGTTTATAAAATCATCGCGATTTAATGTACTCTCTCACGTTCTATGATTTAATAAAAATTTAAGAGCGATACGATAAACCAATGATATAAAAACGTAAATAATTACTTTCAAAATCGGTGATTGAATGAAAAGACGTTTTAATTTTCGTTCTTACATTTGTCAATCTTTCTTCACGACATTTTTTGCACATTAATATAGGACATGCATACATATACATATGTGTACAATCTTTTAATCTGCAAGTCATAAAACAGAATTATAGAGTTGTTCTCTTTTCAACATATTGATTTTATCGAGTAATTGATCAAGTTTCGAGACATATGAGCGTATAGCGTGACGTAGCTTTACTGACGACGAACATAAGGGAGATTTCCGTGGAATGAGAACGATTGTACGGTGAGGAAATGTTATATGTACACGACATTCGTCCCTTTAATTCCACGTCGTGGAAAGGGATTAGTTGTTCTTTTTTTCAAGGTACTAATTTTATTACCTAAATAATTCACATTGATACCTATTATGATGAGAGAGACACGTATATCTTTTTTTATATAACGCGATATCAATTTTTCCCACATCTATATAATTTAGTATTATTTATAATTAATAAATAATATTATTCCGTAAATTGGAACGCGCATTTGAATATTATATAGATACAGGATTTTCGAATAGAATTAGATTGTTCTGGTTTTAAGATACTGATTAAATCAAATAAATCGTATTAGCTAAATCAAATGGAATCAAATTAAATTCGAGCAAAAAATAATTTGGAAGATTATACTGCTGGGATCGAAATATATATGATTAATAATTAAATACTCGATTAAACAATCGGCACCTTAATAATTCTACATTTTAAATAAAATTAATTTATTATTTTTGCATCTATTTTTGACGATTAATTTAAAAAAAATCATTATTTGTATATTTTTTTCTTCCAGACTTGTATATTTATGTTCGGAGAACTTTTTCTTTTTTGTATAAACTAAAAATTCTATTATATCTTATATTCATTTATGCTTAATTGTTTGCTTAATTTTACTTTATTTTTACTGAATTTATTATATTAATTTATATTAATATATACTTAATTTGTATTTAATTATTATTGTACTGTAGCAACAGTGGCAGAGACTATATATATTTCCACAACTTGGTATTATTTTTCAGTTCTCTTACATTTGCTTAAAACTCTTTCTAGGTAAATAAACCTCTAGTCATTTGTTTATTTTATTTTTTCTATATGTTGAATTATCTATCGCTTTTTTTTCTATCCCCACTGCTCATGTTTCGTGCTTTATGATCGGACACGTGGTTCGTGCTACTTTACCTTACTTTACGTACCGATCTACTTTTAATATTCGCGCGCGCGATGTCATTCGCGATTATCATCTCGTACAGGTACGTTCTCTCTTCTGTGTTTTTTAATATTATTTTAATAACACAGATTATTTTAATCACACAGATTATTGTATAACCTATATTTCTCCTACGCTAGATTTTACACAATTAGTTATTTTACAGTCGCAAAATAATTGAAGAATTAATAATTAAAAAAATAACGATTTAATAATTAAAAAATAACTTGATTTAATTATTAAAAAAGTAGCGAACGCGGGTATTGTTTAGCTGAATGTAAATAAAGTATTGTGCAAAAAACTAAGAGAAGATTACAATTCACAATCTAATACACATCATGTATTTCAATAAATTATCAATAACATTCACAATTTATTTAAATCACTCATATCTTCATAATAATAAATTATCACAAAGACACTTCTGACAAAAATTTTCGAATGAATTAATTATTATAATTAATGCTACACAATTTTACAGTGTCACATCTAATAATAGTACAATGAATTTTAATTTTAATTTTAATATATATTGATATTTTTTAAAAATAATTAGAAATCTGATCTGTCAATTATACATTTATTTTACATAAACATAATACGCGATTGGATTTACAATTATATTTGATAACTCGTAATTTCTCTCCGACGTGGTCGGAGAAAAATAAGACTTTGCAAATGCTCTCTGATGCGTGGTAGAAATTCGCGCCACCCAGCCTGCATATTTCAACGTGCGTATAATGAAAGTATGTGCGTATATTTTCCAGGATGCAGGAACCATCGTTCCCGCGCCGAAAAGGGCTCCTCACCCCAGTGTCGGTGTTGGTGCTGCTGATACTACCATTGGTCGATCTACCCTCTGCAAACGGTGAGTCATTTATGAGCGCGCCGGGTATATATATATATGCGTGTGTGTGTGTATGTGTGTGTGTATGCCGTGTGCAAATATGTATATATCTCCACCTCACGTCTGCGACTTCGATAATGCGCGAACAATGAAGTAATAGCAAATAATTACGTCTACTCGTCCCCATAAACGCGCGTCCTTGAATGCCACTTTCACGAAGCGTCTTCTTTTCGCATGTCGGCGTATCATGATGTTCGCTGTCACTTTAAAGCCTTTAAGATCTGTTGCATCAATGGTGTCAGGCGCAGTGTTATCGAGTGAAGTCACCAAGTCGATATGATGTCGGATGAAATCAATTTTTAACACTGCCGTTCTAAAGAAATGCTGTTGCTTATTTTATAGATATGCATTGTTTTTTTTTCTTCTTTCAAATTATTTACCAAAGATAAAGGGACGAGAATTTTTCTTTTTTTTTTTTAAATTTCACGAAAGTCATTTCGACGATTCTGTTAAATTGTGTGCAATAAATCTCTGCAATAAATTTATATTAATTTGAAATTTGGGATTTTATACCTTTTATAGCTTTTATTTATTATCTTTGTGATACGAATAAATAAAATGCGATATTATTGGAATTTTTTTATTAAATTTGCACAAAAATGTAACTGCAAATTTCATGATATTCAAAAGTAAATACGTATCTGATAAATATATAGAATGATATTTTTCGTTAAAAGCTGAAGTAATTTAATTTCTGCCAGAATTTTTGATTTGATGTTTGCTAAACGACATCTCTTGACACTTCAGCACTTTTAAAGCTGCAATATTAAACAGCAAAAGATAATTATAATTCAAATTAAGAATTTATAGCTATTTAAAAAAAATTGATTTTCAAGAAAGCAGTTTTCATTACTTATTTTCGTGCGGTATTTCTGGAAGAGGATGACACGCTAAGAATCTCTTTTTCTTAATGAGTTACCATCCAAGAACTATTCACGTTTCGACAATGTTGTCAAGGAATTTTTTTATTAAATTTGCACAAAAATGTAACTGCAAATTTCATGATATTCAAAAGTAAATACGTATCTGATAAACATATAGAATGATATTTTTCGTTGAAAGCTGAAGTAATTTGATGTCTGCCAGAATTTTTTATTTGCTAAGCGACATCTTTTGACATTTCAGCACTTTTAAAATTGCAATATTAAATCGCAAAAGATAATTATAATTCAAATTAAGAATTTATAGCTATTTAAAAAAAATTGATTTTCAAGAAAGCAGTTTTCATTACTTATTTTCGTGCGGTATTTCTGGAAGAGGATGACACGCTAAGAACCTCTTTTTCTTAATGAGTTACCATCCAAGAACTATTCACGTCTCGACAATGTTGTCAAGGGAAGAGTCATTTCGGTCCCAGAAATATTACCACGTGGACAGGCAAATGCACCTAACACGCATTGAACATACGAGGAAAGAGAGCATATTTAAGAGTCTCGAGAACACCCTACTTCCGTTGAGAAGTCTATTCGTCATGTTTTCCCCGAGTTAAGTCGTCTGCTTACGTACGTTTTCTCGTGTCTCCTTCGTCCGATTCGGAACCTCTCTCGCGGATGAGACTCCGCGCGCTCGTTAGCTCGTTAACGAGTCGCCACCCCCGCTTTCTACGGCTTCGCGCCTCGCTCTCGTCGGCCTCTCTGAAAAAGAGCCGTTCGAGAAGAGGCGCGAGACGCACAAAACCGCCGCCGCCGTCTGTCGAGCGGCTGTCCGCGCGTCCGCGGTATCTGTCGTCGCTTCTTCTCATCGGGGACGAATGCGACAGAGAGGGAGAAGGGGCGGAGAGAGAGAGAGGGTCGGAAGCGAAACGTCCCATCCTCCCTCTCCCCCGGGCCGCGTCGAGATAAATGATGTTCCTCCGACGAAAGATGCGTGTCTAAAACGGTCGACGGCTTTTCCTCGCCCTTCCTCCTTTTCGCCCGCGTTCCACGTTGCTGGCTGCTCGGTTCGCCGCGCGCACATATAAGGTGTCCCCTAAATTCTTCGTTAAAATTGATTTTTCCCAGATTGAATTATAGACAAACGCTCAATAAGCTTCGTGTTACAAACAATCAAGAATGCGAAATTCTCAATGTCAATTTTTTTTTTTTTTTTTTTGCGAATTAAATAGGGGAGGTGGGGTGTCCCGAGAGGACGAAATTTCGCTGTTCATTTAAATTTAAGTAACCCCCGTCGCTTTTCTGACGACTTCTGAATACTTTAGCGCTCCAATTTGGAGATGATTAATGTCGGCTGTTACTTTAATGGTCTCTCCCACGAAACGTCCCTCCCTCTCCCCCTCCCCCTCCGGAAAACAGACTACATTTTCGCCGATGTGTCCGTCATTAATATTAAGGCCGGATCGGTTCTCCGGGACACCCCGTAGACGTTGTCGCGTGTGTATCCCATTTCCCTTCGCGCACCCTCCGCCTCCGCCGTCCCTCCGCCCCCTCTTCCCCGGCTCTATTTCTGACATTCGCCACCGTTCGCGCCGTCGAGCAAGCAACCACCCCGAAATGTACGCGCGTTCGATCGAACGCACTAAACATCGCCGGTAAATATACGCACTGCCGAACACTTGGACCTTAACCCTTCGGCCAAGGGCGTTTATCGCCTGCTCTCGGGGGACCGCGTCCTATAAGATCCATATTTTATAAAGAACCCCAAAGGACGAGCAGACCGAAATGATTCCATTTCTCGAAATAGAAAAAGTCGTTAATTCGTGAGAAACGAGCTGGCGTCAACTTTGAAGTCCAAATTTATTACACGCGCTTGTACACAATTTTTGCGCGAGACAAAAAGGTTCGGTATATCAATGAAAATTTACACAATACATGCTTTTATACCTCATCGATTGTGCTCTAATAAAGTTGTAATATGAATGCTCCCCTTCTTTTTCTGTCTCATATTTTGTGGCAATAATATTGCAACAATAACGAGTTTCATCAATATACAGGGTGTTTCTTAAACATATACTCCTACATCCCTGCCTGTGGAGTTACACTCCTCCAAAAATGGGGGTAAAAATGGGGTTTTTATTTTTTTCTCAAATTTGGAACAAGTTAAAGAAATGAAATTAGGTGGATATTTTCTACTAGTAAAAAGGTTATTTATTAATATTTTTTTCAGCCCCCCGTATTGTTATAAGGGGATGAAACTAGCAACCCTTATTCAATTTTTTTTAGAACTTTTTAATATTTATATGAAAAAAATTTTCGCACTTATTAAGAAACACCCTGTATATTTTTCTTCAATCAAACAAAGAGAATTGAAATATCTTTTTCTCTCTTCTTTAGAAAATATATTTATCTCATATAATTATTAGGAGAACCGCTAGATTTATCACAATATAATATATATTTTTATTTGGCCAAAATATCTTGGGAAATAAAGACTTGCTCTATCGGGACGCATCTGGCAAGATGCCTCCAACAGATTGAAGCGTCTAAAGAGCTCAACTCTTCTGCCATTTAGACTGCCGAGGACGAAGGCGCTCAATCATTCACGACGCTTTGCTCTCTATCAGCCTAGCATTCTGCTTTGTACGTCTGAAAACGTCCCCGTTAGAAATGTTCCCGTTCACGTCCTGTCCATGTCTAGTCTGTTCATGTCTGGCATCTTTTCACTGGATCATCCTGGCGGCCGGTGACTAAGACAAACAGGCGACGAAGGCTGGAGAAATGACGAGCGAGTCGTTAACTTTTTTTCTTCTTCTTTAACTCGCGCATTCCGAGCGTTGCTCCTCGCTTTGCTACGCAATGGAACATGCTGGCCAGTTTCATCTCTTCATTCCGACTCTCACGCTCCGACCGCAGCAATCGTGATATTGGGCCCGATAGCAATTTTCTAATCGCTCGCTCTCCTCTTAATGAAAGCCCCGACCATGTGGAGCCTCTTAATTCTCCCAATCAAGCGATCCTTCGCCTTTGGATTCTTGATCACCTGGATCAAATGAACGTAGAGTTTAATCAAGAAGGAAATAATTTGTTTCTAAAGTGGAAGCGTCATTATATCCGACGAATCAACAATCAGGATTTTTTCACGATTTATCATGCGTGATGCATGAAACAAAACTCGTTTGTGAGATTTAATTTTAGATTCTCATCCTGTACTTAAAAGTAAACTTGCAACTCTAGTATAATGTATGTAATTAATATTTTTTTTTAATGTAAATGGGATGGGTTACAAGTTAACAAATAAAATATCGCAAGTAAATTGAGCTTTTTGTGATTAATATTTTGAATTTTTATTTGATCAAATTTTAATTTAAGAAGGGAGAGAGAAACAAATTTTAATTATAAGAATATATTTAAATTTAGAATATTCCTCGATAATTTCGTTAAGAAAACTTTTTTTTCAGCAAGAAAAAATTTTATTAAAAACTTAAAAGAAATTTCAAAAAATTCGAAATGTAATTGGCATTTTATAAATGTTTTATTTGATTTGTTATATTATTATGTGATTTTAGGAGTAATTGTATATCTGCTAGAATTAACACATTTAAAATTTATCACGACAAAATGTCTTAATGAAAAGTTTCCTTACATTTCAGGATCTTGCGAGTTTCCATCAAGTTGGACGGGAGAATGGTACCAGTATGGAAAAGCCCCAGTCACTATAAATACAACCGTTCTCGGAGATAAAGCCTGCGTCGAAAGGACAGATGACAAATATGTCGTTTTGTAAGTATTCTATTATTTCGACATCAGAAAAAGATATTAAATTAATCATGTTTTTCTCTTTTTTATCATTATTTGTTTATGATTGATAATGGAGATTTTTCTTGCAGCAATATTGCGGATAACTGTTATCAATGTATGATTATCAACGGACGACATGAAAACGTTATCCAATATCGTGAAGGTACGCCCTTTTTATTAAGATTAAAAACGAAGCGCGATATCGCAGGCTTTTTGCAAAACTAGCCTTTTTAAAAGCTTCGGATCTTTATTGATCGGCTTTCTCTAAATTTATAAAGAGCCTGCGACATGTAAAAATAAGAGGTCGTTAAAACTAAAAATATTCTCTCCAGCGTGGTGCAACGGGGAACGAAAGAATTTGGAAGAATTGTGCAGTGTGATCACCTCAGATGACATGCTCTATTCAATCTTCCGCATAAACTCCAAACCGATATCCTGCCCATTCAGCGGGTCGTCGTTTACATTCACGTATAATCGAGGTTACGGCGAGTGTACAATGCCTATAAGTCTCGCGGAGAAGTGTACAGACGAGAGTAAGCTTCTCCTCAAGTACCAGGCCTGTCCGGACGTCGAAGGGACCGAAAGTAACAGTACGTTACAAAAGTATATTATCCGCTTTGGAACGACTTAATTTACCGCGCTTAATATGTTACATCATATTTCTATTATACTTTGACAAATTGCTTTCGGACGAGCATTGTAAAAGTAATATCCACAATGGGACAGTTTCACAGTCTGCTCAGTAAGGTTGTTATGGTCTTTAAAAAAGTGTTACAAATTTTTTTTCCCTCTTCAATTTTATGCGATCATTATTTTGTTTTTTTACAATAATTAAAAAAAAATTGACGCATATATATAACCAAATATTTTGAATAAACATTTTTATATAAAATTTTATATAAAATTTATTTTCTTTTGCAACATATACATAAAAAGTTTTATATTTTTATGTTTAATAAAATATATTTGATGGTTTGCAGCCGAGGAGTTACAATGCCTTGCGGTTTGGAACGATGGCCGTAATAAATATCTGGTGGGAACCTTAAAAGGGAGGAACGTTCAGAGCGACCCGTACAGGTGAACCATGTTATTTTAATTTCATGTAACGTAACGTTTTCAAGTCCGTGACAGCAGCAGGCGCTGTTGCGATTTTGTCATAGCATACTGCGTGCCTCAAGTTGCTTATTTACATCTGTTGCACCTGTACGCCAGATGTTTTGTGTACTGCGGTTTTAGCATGTCACATTTTAGTATGATGTTTATGGTATTAGGAGATTATAACTGATATTTGAGACAAGGTGAAAAGATGATTAACCGCTTATTTGTCATCTTTCACGTAGCTATTATTGTCATTCTTATACTTTTTATTATTTTCATGAAGCGTATATATATAAATATGTATGCTTATGAAAGCGTAGTAACTAATAAAAAAAAAAAGAATAAAATAGCTCCTGAATTTGAGAAATCATCAAATAACATTTTTACAAATTCATAGGTGTTTTCTGTATGAAGAAAAGCCTCATCATCAGGGAAAGATGATTTATTTGCTTGCTCAGTCTGGCGATCCGACTTGCAATGGTTTAACCACGGTTTCTGAGGGTTCACCCACCATAAAGCTTACTAAAGGTAATTGTGCGGAATGAAAGTATCTCTTTTAAAATCAATAAAAGGTTTTATTTAATCTTTTGTAACCTTTGTTAACAGTCGATAAAGAACATGGTAGATGTAAATATCCATCCTGGGTAACTCAGCACCATGATTGGCACTCTCTCGACGGTACGAAGAATTATCACTTTACAAACAAGAATGCTACTCTGAAAATAAAGGCACAAACGCAGGATATCAATGGCGAGACATTCCACGAGGAAAAAATCGTTTGTCATAATTTAGAAAAGTATCCGAACGAAAATATGCAAGGGAATAAAGTGAAACTGGTCGCTCATGTCACCAGCGGCTGGTAAGTAATTTCTCAACTCTCTTGCGGTTTGTAATACATATTACATCAGTTTCGTCAATTGAATCTATTTTTATGATTTCAGCGATATTGGTTACGTTTGCATGATATTCCACAAAAGAGACAGTAATATTATCGAGATACAACAATCAGGTGAATACTTTGGATGTGCAGCATTGAATCAAAAATCGACCGAGCGATATATTTCATTTTTCTATTTTTTTTATTACAGATCAAAAAGCAATTATGCCAGACGAGGCGTGCTCCATCTCTGATCCTTCCACGATGCCGTATATGACCTTAATAAGTAAGTGCTAATCCATGTTACATCGTCGCTTATGAATATTGATAGGATTGTGTACCATGCATTCCATGTTGTTACGGGTTAGTGGGCGAACAGCAAAATGCATATGCAAATCACATCTCTGTTTTCATTTTACAGGTACGTCCTTGCATCAGAGAAAATGTCCTAATCTAGGACGATACGAGATCCTGGATTTTGCTCCGTCGCATATGTTGTCAGAAGCTGCCATGTCAAGGCGACAACGGCGTAGCGACTTATCAAGGACTATCAAGAGGCGAACTTGGCAGGATAACACCGAGGACGCGGAGTGCAGGAGTACGAACATTCAAATAGGCTGCACTTCGTCTGATCAAACTGAAATGATAATCGCCAATACATGTGAACATGAAGAGATTGGTAAATATGAATAAATTTATACGATTGGTTTTTATAATTTACAAGAGATGTATCTATGCACGTAGAGAAAAGCAAGAAATCTAAAAACTTGATACATTTTGGCAGCCTATTTTTGTCACGGTAGTTGGGAGGAGAAAGGAACATGGTACACGATAGCTTCGCAACGGAATTCCGAATTCCCAGCCAGCCTAGGGCAAACATTTTGTTTTTCTATGCGCCTTGAAGGAGTCAGAGACAGAGTTTTGGGAAGAGGCGGCAGGCAGAAGCAACAAGAACAAGAATTATGGCTGTCTGTGCCATCACGAATTTGTCAGAGAAACTCTGAGGACGAATATACGTATAGACTGTCAAATCAAGGTAATTATAAAAATATTTTCACATAATTGTTATAACTAAAGAAACAATAATTTTAAAGGTTACTTGATCATGAATTATTTTAATTAAAATTGTATGCAAAATTTATTTGTAACAAATTATATTCGATTGAATGAAAATAAAATTGTAAAAAAAATAATATTTTTAGAAGATAATATTTTTAATATCGCAAATATTAAAAAAACTGCAATGAAAAATAAATAGATAATACATATATCTTATTCAGTTCTATTATAATCATAATATTGAAAAATGGCGAAATAATTACTGTACTTTGTCACAGCTTTAAGATATATTACGTTGGCTTTGAACACTCACAAACAACCTAGGTAAGGTGTATAAATATTCAATGCTTATATTATGTTACAGGGGTGTGCGAAGACTTAACAAAGGCAGCTTCTAGCGCAGCGTTTGCTCCATCGTTGTCCCAGCCTTTGTTTACCTTAAGCACAGCAGCTTACGTCGCTATTAATACGCTACGCGTATTACTCTGGAGATGATCTGCAGCTATTATGTAAGAACTTGAGGTACTATAATTTCCAGCACGACTTCTCAGGTATTGCGTGTTTCTGGAAGTGTATATAGCTTACATATAGTTTGATAGCTATTGAACGATCGATGAGCTGTCAGTACGTAAGAACGATGTGGGAAGCGTGCAGCTAATAATTATTATTGTCGTATTAATTTTCGTTTCGTTTCGAGACAGCAGCCTAATTACGCAAATTAGTAATCACGACGTGTTCCTCGACTATTTATATATGTTCGCGAATTTTATACACAATTATTTTTTATAACATCGCCTATCGTAATTTATCGCGAACTATTCTAAACATTTCTTTAGAATACAATATTTGTTTTAAAATGTAAAATACGAAATGGTATTTTATACTTCAAACAAATTTATGTCGTACATATGCATTTGGGATGAACTATTATAAGCTCTGATGATACTTTTGAAATTACGAAAGTGTATAATTTACGCGACAGCCTCGAATCACGACCACTTTTGAATATCTAAACTCGAAGACTCACATGTATATTCTTAAGTACGGCGCTACTGTAAATACGACCAGGATATAAGTAATCGAGATATTTCAATTGAGTTATTTTCGAGTGAAAATTTGGATATGCTATGTAATTAACAATTTAACAGATTGAACTCGTATTTAATATAAAACAAGGGACATAGGTTTTATCTCTTAGCTAGTATATACAACAACTGTACATAATATAATTGAAATATTGTATAAAGACTGTTTTTAAAAGAGTATGACAAGTATACCGCTCATGATATTGCATATTGTTATTGAAAGTGCGTGCATTTTCAAGGACATTCTCGAGATCAGCCTCGCAATCGAAGATCCACGTACATGTGACGCTCGTGTTACATTATCGTTCATAAGTTCGTGAATCGGAATAATTCAAAGAATAGAAAAAAGCATTAACACAAAATAATTTTTTTTAGAAGAAAATTATTTTGTCCGTTTTTAAAAAAATCGATCACGCATCAATATGCAATTTATCAAAGATGGAACTAAATAAAATTTAAACTTACAATTCTATCAAGACAATTTTGTCAAAAAATATCAATCCTTTAAACTTGCATAGTATAGAAAAAAAAGAGGTACGTTCTTCTTGAACATTTTTCTCCGAAGATTATCATCTTGTGTTTCTGAAATTAATAGTTTTAAAGCACAGTCTTTGAAGAGTTGAAAGTAAAAAATCACACATTGTCCTTGTCGCATTCATAAACTTATTGAACGATGCTGTGCATCGTCGAAGACTTTCAATAGGCCTAACATATATATGGCCGAGTGTGGTACATTTGCGGATGCATTAAAACACGTACTCGTTGCGTGCGAATATACATAGTGCTTTTGCATTTCTGGCACAGAGTCAGTGGATGTCGGAATAAATCAATCGCGAATCTCATTATCTCCTATTTATCATCGACGTCATCGTACACAATTCGGCATATGTATCATTCAAATTCAAATGTATGGCATCTCCAATTTTCATTTTGTGTTCGAATATCGGCAAGTTTCGATCCGCGCCACTAGATTCATATATCACGATGAAATATTCCTTTCAAATACCGGGTGATATATTTTCTTGACAGTTTAACGTTTGTAATCTCTTGCAAACGTTACGTGTGCTGTACAAATATCAACGGATCGCTGGTGTGCTTCTTTTGCATTTTCGAAAATTAAGATAGTGTACAATTACAAGTAACGATATACATATAATCTAATTAATATCTATATCGTATATTGTGATTCTCTTTATTCCTTATAACGAATTTCATTTTGCATGGATGATGCAAGATTCATTATTATTTTTTGAAAACTTGGTTTATTTTGAAACATCTTTATTTTAGCGGTAGTGTGACGGTATTAATAATAAATCATACATTTTTTTATCAACATTAGTCGAAGAAATAATACGGCTAGAGCGATAAAATTTAAAAATACTAATTGGTATAATGTTGACTACACGACATCCTGAAATTTACATTGATTTGAGTATTAAGTAAAAATAATAACATAATCTATGTGATATTACGAACGAGGGAGGGAAGCCAAGAATACGGTCCATCACGCGAAGCTCAATAGTTTTCTATTTTTATCAAATGACACTCTTGCATACACACACACATACACTGCAATTGTACATATATAAAGTTTTATTGATCATACGCGTATATATGTACACACAGATATATACTTGCATGTATCAAACTACATGTACTAACTCTAGAGGAAGTAAAGAAGCGATAGAAAAAGAAATACGCGGAAAAACTTGAATATGCGGATACATTTTAGTGTGAATTTCGCCATCCATTAACTCTGTGACATCCATCACATATAGGCGTAAATGTGACAGCCAAATGAGAAACGAAACTGAACTCTAAAAATGCATTTTTATTGTATATATCGTATATTTTCTAAATAATGGACTGTTCCGGAATTCAGGAGATTTGTTGAAGTAAGCGAAAGTGTATGGATTCGAATTATATTAAATATTTGAGCACTTGAATAACGAAGACAGATTCTTATTTTTATACAGATAGGATGGACTTGTCGCGATGTCCTAATGTCCCCCCCACACACACGAAACTCGACACGGTTAAGCGAAAAAAAATGTAGTCATATACATACGAATAGATACTTTACATAAGTTTTGTAATTACTGTATTTATATTGTTAGCATCTCATCTCCGAAAGCAGGAAAACGATTCTCGACCGTAGACGCCTAGTTGATTACCGTCGCAAACATTTTTTATTAGTTATTAATATTGTCTCAGCATATATATATTATATATATTATATTAATATTTTATTATATTTTTTGTACGACTCTATTGTTTTATACATATACATATATATATCTATATATACTATTTTGAGAGACACGAGATATCTAATAATAGTGACACAGTGCAGGCCTTGTTACTTTATGCGCGTTTGAAAATGCGAAGCAGAAACGACAACCGATATGCCTTAAATATACAATTTCTAATGCCTTATGCGAATCACAAAAGTACGAACGGTCGGTTACTTTCACACACTGGTACGATTTCCTTTTCACAAAATTCGACAGGACTGATACACACTGCGTGCGTGCGTAGATCAACGATATTCAATTATCACACCTCCCTACACAGCGTGAACGTACGATCCCCCCCGTATAGTCGGTACGGCTGTATTGAATTCCGGAAACAGATATTACACGATGTAACTTTAATACTTCTAAAGTAAGCTCTAATTTATAAGGTGTGGAAGTGAGTAATTGAAGGTCGCGAGAAACCGAGGGAGAGAGAGACGCGAGAAAAAGTAAGAAAGAGAAATGATAATCCACGAGTTTTGTACATCCACATGCGCACAGGTATATTTTGTTTATTGCTGTGATGAATTATGTAATTATAAATATTAGCGTATAAGGCGGTTTGAAAATGCGGCTTTTCTTGCCATTCTAATATAATTGCGAGCATTAGTCACACACTTATTCCCCCCACCCGCTGTTGGAATGTAAGCCTCTTTGGAAAAAAAAAAAAAACCTTGCGGTTACGGGACGACGACCTATTTATCCTCGATGTATTTAATTGTACGATATATTTACGGCATACTTGTAAAGCGCCTTGGATAAACGGACTCGTCCAGAAGGCGATTCGCCGCAACGACAATTTCGTACAGGAGAAAAAAAAAAGAAGAAGATCCGATTTATTTTGCTACACGCGTGCGGGAATTATGCGAGAACAAACTACGCCGAGTATATATGTATATGTTTATCCTCGCGCGAAACTCTGACACGGTACTTATTCAACGACGCTAATATAACAGGGAGACTTTTTCTTAATAAATAAAAAAGATTATTGCCAACACTCTCTCCGTGTGTATCGATGAAGTCTCCAGTCGCTTCCTCCATCTCTGTTGCTTGCAATCGATAGCGTTTGTGCCGTAATTATTATCGTCGGGCTACTTTCCGCTGAACTATAGATTTATAATGATTGATGCGAAACAATCAGAGGTCGGTGTTGCCTGGCTGAGTCTCTGCAGTAAAAAATATTTAAAAATATTGTTAATATAAGATTATTGGATTTTTTATGACATTTGATGCAATTTGAACGGATTAATTAAAAGGATTAATACTAACTTATATCGATCACTTAAAAAAATAATTTATACGAAACAATCAGAGGTCGGTGTTGCCTGGCTGAGTCTCTGCAGTAGATCTTTTTAATATTTCAATTTCGAGTAAGATAATTGTATCGAAAGATATAAAAAAGAAAAGCGAAATTAATTGATTTAAATGAAATTCGAGATTAAAAGATATTGTTAATATAAGATTGTTGGATTTTTTATGACATTTGATGCAATTTGAACGGATTAATTAAAAGGATTAATACTAACTTATATCGATCACTTAAAAAAATAATTGATACGAAATCAGAGGTCGATGTTGCCTGGCTGAGTCTCTGCAGTAGATCTTTTTAATATTTCAATTTCGAGTAAGATAATTGTATTGAAAGATATAAAAAAGAAAAGCGAAATTAATTGATTTAAATAAAATTCGAGATTAAAAGATATTGTTAATATAAGATTGTTGGATTTTTTATGACATTTGATGCAATTTAAATGGATTAATTTAAAGGATTAATACTAACTTATATCGATCACTTAAAAAAATAAACATTATTTGCATGCGATTGTATATCTATGACATAAGCAATTCTCAAGGAATGGATGCGAAAAATAATCGCGAAACAAAATTAGGGGTAGAAGGACGCGAAACACAAATATAATAGAATTGTAATAATAGCCGGTCGTATATAAAAAGAAATATATTTCTATCATCATGCGCATTCTAATGAGGGGCTAATTTTTTCACAGCTTGATTTATTTCGCGAAAGAAATAGTAATTCATTCGCTCAATCTCGGCACGTAACGACGATTCGCGTGACTGCAGCGAATTCATTTTCTTCGCGCATGCAAGATTCCGGATGATTTAAAATCCGCCGGTTTAACAGCTACAATAATGTCGGCTAACCCCGTTAAATTAAACTTTCTTTTAGATAAGTTGCATTAAACAGAGAAACGTTTTCATGATTAACTAATTTGCAATTTGTGTTTCGAGGAAAAAAAATTCGTTTCACTGTTTTAATAATTAATAATTATTAACAAATATTTCACTATCTTAATTAATTCTAATTTTGTTGTGTTTATTATTATCGTTGCATCTTATCATCTGTATTAACTCTTTTTTTTATTGATTATATTATCTTGTTTTTTCAATATCTATTATTGCAAGAGTAATAATATATAAAAGGAATCAAGAATCTCAATCTCGACATTAATTTTAAGTTTGTTGATCATCATAATTAACTAGTTTGCAGTTTGTGTTGAGAGAAAAAATTCATTTCAGTATTTTAATAATTAATAATTTTTAATTTAATTTAGTGAAACGAATATTTCACTGTTTTAATAATTAATTTTAATTTTGTTGTTTATTTTAATCGTTGTACTTTATCATCTGTATTAACTATCTTTTTCTTTCTAATGATTATAATATCTTCTTTTTTCAATATTTATTATTATAAGAGTAATAATATATAAAAAGAATCAAGAATCTTAATCATTAATCAATCTCGACATTAATTTTAAGTTTGTTAATCATCATGATTAACTAGTTTGCAGTTTGTGTTGAGAGAAAAAATTCACTTCAGTATTTTAATAATTTTTAATTTAATTTAGTGAAACGAATATTTCACTCTTTTAATAATTAATTTTAATTTTGTTGTATTTATTATAATCCTTGTTGTATTTTACCATCTGTGTATTAACTATCTTTTTTTTCCATTGATTATATTATCTTCTTTTTTCAATATCTATTATTACAAAAGTAATAATACATAAAAAGAATCAAGAATCTCAATCATTAATCAATCTCGACATTAATTTTAAGTTTGTTAATCATGATTAACTAGTTTGCAGTTTGTGTTGAGAGAAAAAATTCATTTCAATATTTTAATAATTAATAATTATTAATTTAATTTAGTGAAACGAATATTTCACTGTTTTAATAATTATTTAAAAATACATTAATTTTAAGTTTGTTAATCATGTATTTATATCAAAGCTATAATTTTTCATGGAAAATTTCTATATTATTTAATCATCACTAATTGTAAGATTATATGATTATAATCTGGGACAATAATATCTTAAACAATTTACTCCAAAACACATATATCAGATGTGAACAAAAAATATATTTCTGGATAAAAAACCACTAGAATGAAACACTTTAAAGAGCCTAATCGCAATCAGAAACTCGCGCAGACGCATTCCTTTGATCTTCTTCGCGATTTCATCAGTTCAATCCCAGAGATAGAGTAGCACTACATCGATAGTTAAATACGAGAGGTAATATCAGTACTGTCCTCGTATCATTAGAATAGTGATAATGGACGTGCTTCGCGAAAATTCGTCCCGTTCAATAATAATTCTACCAATATCAATTTGTTTCGGCGTGTCTTTTAATAAAAAAAAATATATAAAAAAATATACATGCATAATAGCGAGAAGTTCTGATGATTTAAAAAATACATGTGAACTCGTATCAGTTTATTGCGTTGCAATTGTCACAAGTTTAATCGTTTTCGAAGATTAATAATACCGACACCAGCGAGATATATGGCGGAAATATTTCCGCAGGACGTACTCTCGCGTCTCGGCAAGATACCGGATATCCACGTCGCTCGAATCTCGCAGCGACCGGATCCTTATCGGGCCACTTAAAGCGCCGATAACATGCGCCGAGTGAACGGCTGGTGCTCCTCGCCCACCCTCGCCCTTCCACCCTCCGTGATAGGGCGTAGGGCCGCGCGCACACTGGCCTAGTCGAAGGCAGGCACCACGTGCTGCTGCCAGACGTATAATCGATAGTGCACCGTGCTCTCTGTGCCACCGGCGGTCAATCAACCCTCGCGCGTTTGGGGCCGGCCGGATGTGCGATGCGCTTTAACGCAACGTAAGACGTGCGACGAGGTCGAGGAGGGATCGCGGTCATCGCCTGAAATGACAATGGACGAGCGCTCATTCATTCGTTCGTGCTGACTTGTAAGTCGCATCCCCAAGAACGCCCCAAAAGCGCCGAGATCGCATTTGCATCGTCGATTGCACGTTTTCTTCTTCTTTTTCTTTTCTTTTTTTATTTATTTTAGAATCATTTTGATTAATTAATTAATTCTTGTTGTGTGGTAGGTTGTGGAAATTAGCAGAATTATTCAGCTTTCGATGTCAAATATCTCGGTGAAATTTTAAAATAAAATCTAAATTTTTAAATAAAATAAAAAATAAGATTGATATGATTTTAAAATAAAAAAAACTTTCGTATAATGAGAATATTATATATATAATATATTTTTTTTAATTATCGCTAAGATTATAAATTAACATTAAATTCATGAAGATACAATGCTTTGTGCATTATTTGGATAACAAAGTGTACTGCAGTTTGCGTTGGAAAAGGAATTGTTACGGTTAATTAAGCTGAGCTGTCAGAGCAACAGGCCTGTAATTACTCGGATAGCATGACGCATTACTTGTTTCGAGCAATCGGGTGACACGCTTATCGTAAATCAAAGATACCCGGCCATCAGCGCTTTCCTACCATTGCAATTAGTGCAATTAAAATAGCCGGTTTTGCAACGGAAGCTCTTGAAATAACATTCGGATGATACGTTAGCGATTATAATATTTATACACGTAGTACGAAACATTTACATGGCAATTGTGCTGTGAAATGATGCCATGTGTCATTATCAGTTTCGTTGCACCCGGGAGTATTTCATGGTAAATGTGATTTCATGACGCAGCACCTTTTTGTTTTTCTTTTTAATTCACTTTACGTCCTGGGCAACAGGATAACAAATTGAATAACATAGTTCGATTAGCAGTCGCTCCGAGTGACCCAGTAGGTGGGTTGCATTACGTCGATGCAGGATGCAATTAAAAGAAAAGAGTGCAGGCTCACAAAGTTATCTACTTTGTGGCAGGGTAAACGCGTAGTTCCTCAAGAAACAAGTGGTCGAAGGTACGTACGTCATATTTAAAGCATCTCATCTCTTAAAGTTTCACTAATGATCAATTGCATTCGCGCGACGAATTGAGCTTCTCGTAGAAATAATTGAATTGATGGCTTCGAGAAAGACGCGAATTAATTTTCATAGATTTAAGACTAAAGAGATAATATTGTAAAATTACTAAAAAAATATATGCTGTACAAGAGGCTTTGGAAAAGCCTTTTAATTTAGAAAAATTATATTATAGGAACTGCAAACAGTTCTTATTGATTGAAAAGTAAATATCTCCTGGCTCATGCCTTTTTCAACGATTCATTTATGATTCATATTGATATAGTATGTGATATTGAAAGCGACAATATTATATTGACAATATAACTTTATGTTCGTAAAAAAAATCGCAATATTCCTCATTCGGCTACCCTTTTATCGTTTTCCACATACAATAAAAAATCTATGTATTAACATAAATTATATAATAATATGAAATATTTGATTGATTCTCTTGATATGAATGATTTTGTATTTTCAGAAATAAATAAAAAGACTATAGTACACCTCAAATTATTTAATTTTGAGGAAACTCAAGACTAAATATTTTCTTTGACAAGTTGTTTGATTGGTATAGAATCGTGAGTCATATATTCTTTTCATTTTAATTACGGCATCAATTTCTTTTTCATTAGAACAGAGTATAGATGTACTCGCGGGAATAATACTTGATAGAGCTCTGCTAATTTTTCAGAGTGAGGCTGATTTTATTATCGAGCTGGACACGCGATAATACAAATTGCTCGGAATCGCAAAGCTACGTCTTAAAAGAATTGAAAAATATTCATTTTTTAATTCTTCAATAACTTGTAATCCTTTTAAATACGCGATAAAAAATACATATTATCGTATATATAATTGTTTTTATGTTTATTGATAAATTAATAAAAATAAAAATAGAATTAATAAAAATATATATCATATTTTATCAAGAACAACAAGAGGGTGAAGCAGGAAATCCGACGCTTTTTTAATAACACACGAGTATAAAAATTTTTCTAATCTCTCGGGTTTTTTGTCCGAGGCTTAAATGTGGGTCGTACGCGTGCATTTCACGAGTTGACGCGTATTTTTCGACGTACCAACTCGTCGACGGATCAAAACAGCGGCCGATGTAGGGCAGAACCGTCACGGGGTGAACGGCACAAGCCCTCTCGGTAAGACATCGCGCATCTGCGCAAACGTCGCGAGTGTTTGTCGGCGAAGCTCAATAATTTGCTGCTAACGTAGCGAAACTTCTGTTACGAGCCGATCGAGATTGGAAGACGAGACGATCGCAGGCCATTAAATCGTCGCTCGAGCAACAAAGTCAATTAACCTTCGAGCGGCAAACTCATGTGAACCCACAGTGCTATTAATTTACTAATGATGCAACCAAACAGCTTCGGATTTTCTTCCCTTCGTCGTATTCTTAACGCTAATACTCTAGGATGATCGATTATGATGTATGTATGTACTATGCTCTTCTAACGAACAATAACATCCTTGAAATAATGGTTTGTTAATATTTGCTCGTTAGATGATAATTTGTTTTTTTTTTCTTCACGTCATTTATTTATTTATTTTAGTTTATTCTATTTATTTTATTATTATATTTCATATTATATTTTTATTTTATATTTTATATTTTATATTATATTTTTATATATTTATTTTATTTATTTTATTTATTTTATTAGTTTATTATTTTATTATATTTTATTTTATTTTATTTATTTATTCTTCTGTCTGTTTTTTAATCTCGAATGTCTTAAAAAAGAACTGTGTTAAATTACTTAATAATTTACATATCGTTCTGTTCTGACTAGCAATGCTGGACATCGATCATCTGTTAAACTTTAGAAACTACGCAGGCTGATCCGTTTAATCTATTCTATTATTAAATCCATATATATTCCGAGGATATTAATCGGTTTCGCGAAAATTCCGAATTACTCTTATCGATTGCAGTCCGTACAAACGCGAGTACTTCCAAAGTCGATTCGCCCTCGCTCTTCCATCGACAAGTCGGAAGTGTAACGGGGGATGAAATAATTCATTACGAGAAGCGCAATCCAGGGATAACTCAGTCGGCGATCGTTGTACCTCGAAGAGTTTAATCCAAGGTAATTGAATATTTCGTTGGGAAAATTCTCTTGTAAGCATACCGAGTATCGAGAGATGATCCGTTGCCGGGGAACGTGTAAGGTGGCTTGTAAGAGGGCTTTCCGTGCGTCTCTATCGGGGATGTATATTAAGCTTATGTATTCTCGTTGAAAGAAGAGCCGCGATGTCGTCCGGCTTCTCAGCCGCTTAATTAACCAGTCGATCGTATTTTGCGTACCATACGTGTAACGCGTGTATAAAGCTTGACCGGCACGGAAGAAAAATAAGAGGTCGCGTGCGCGAAAGGAGGAATATCGGCGGCCTATCGATCCGGCGGTAATTATACGCGATCGATGTTAAGAATCCCTCCGAGGGACATAATGGTGTCTAATACTCGGGACGTTACACATTACATGTTGGGATAAAGCAATGTCATCGGTGACAGATGAAAAAAATACAAAAAAAATTGCATTAAATGACGATATTAAGCGTCGTTACTAATTATCTTATTTAGAATTCTTTTACAATAGGTAACATAAATTATACTTGATAATCTATACTCGAGATTAGTCGTTATATTTACAGAAAGAAATGTATGTTTTATGGCTATAGCGATTTAATTATCGCAAGAATATAATAATTAAAGTGAATAGAATATTTTTATGATAATAACATCCATTCTTTTGCGAATAAATTACGTCATTTATGCAGTTATTTTGTGATTCGTACGCATCGCATGCAGCTGTAAAGAAAACCGGCACTGTAAATGTCATCTGATACGATATATGGGTAGTAGAAAATATCGAAGGGAGAAAATATTACGCGCTTATAGATATTTGGATAGCTTTCGCAAAGACTTTCACGAAATGCAAAAGAAACATATCGTCTCCCTTATAGCTAACTCGCAAAACAGACCTTTATACTTGAAAAAGAATACGTAATAATTGTGAAAAGATGCGTGATGCAACATACATGTCTTCCATTTTTGTTCGTGGTATTAATTCATAAATACATATTGTTAAGTATTTGCAAATTTTTCAGAATTAACGTATTTTGCACTGGTTTCTCTCTGTGTAATTTTACGCCAATTTATCGTTGACCCACAATCAGTCTAAACATACATGTAAAATATCCACTGTTATTTCTTTCGTGATGTTGAATCTTTTCCTCTTATATGCACGCACGCATTTACGCTGAAAAAAATTGTAAACTTGGCTTAATATTTTCAAATTATTTTTTCAATTGAAATATTTAAGTATTTAAATTAAATACGACATATTAAATCAAACATGACTATTTAATTTAAACACTTAAATATTTTAAATAATTAATAAATAAAAAAATAATTTTAATAATTAAAAAAATAATAGTTGAAAATATTTAGTCAAGTTTACGCCAAATAAAAAATACGCATTTTACCATGTTCCATATTTTCATGCTAAATTTGATTAAGATGAAGCTTAAAACTTCGATCAGCCATCTTACCCCAAATACACTTTGTTGTCGATAAATGATAATGGGGAATTATACGGATAGTTTACATTTACATCCCACGCTTAAGTGTGCTGTGTTTACGAGCTTCTTTCCCAAAACTTATTGCTTGGGGAAGAAAAATGTTATACTAAGAAATATTTATTATATTAAAAAGAAATTTTACTCTGATAACAATTGTGTTCAAATTTTATTTTTACTGGAATATGTTTCTTGAGAAGATGATTTTTTGGAAAGGTAGACTCTTTTCAAATTATAATATTTATCATTACAATTTGGCTTATCTTTACTTGTCTAGCATCTATAAAATTTTATTGAAAAGCGTACTATTAGATAATATTAATGTGATTGAGGTTTAATAGCAAATCGATATATCTACTTTAATTTTTATTACTCTGTTATTTAGTATATAAAAAGAAATATCTTTTATTGAAAAGAAGGTATCTTTAATCTCCCTTTTTGAGATTATTTTCTCAATAATAAAATTGGCACGTGTGTGATAAATTTAAAATTCGATAATAGATGTAGTTCTAATTAAAACTCCAGTTTCTTTGCGTAATGATCAGAAATTCTATAGTATTGATGGAAAAAGTTTCAATATTGACATTTAAAAGACAGAATATTAACTTTACATATTAAGACCATATTTCTGAAGAGATTAATTAAATTTCATTCTTTTCTATAGATACTAAAATTTCTAATAGATTTTAGTGTTGTAAATAAAAAGTTTGAAAATTTAATTATTATTAAATTTATTTATTAAAATTTATTTATTTAAATTTAATTATTATTAAATTATTTAATTATTATATATATTGAGATTGATTATAATTTTGACAACAAATTATAGTTTTTCCACATATATTTAGGGATTTCTGATAGTACTTTTCTTCTTTAAATTTCTTTTTTCATCAAAAATCCTCGGAATATTCGTTTCAACATACTTTAGTACAGAAATGAAATTTCCAACTCGCTTAGTCATAATTCCACAAATTTTAACGCGAGTTTGGGCAAGAATATCTCGAGAGGATAATTATTATGATTGAAAACACGACCTGATCGAGAATTAAAAAACTATGTGACTTGAAAATATTTTGCGTTTGAAATTCGGAAAATGAATTTTTAAGAGTTTCAGACGTAACTCTTGAGATAATAAATTCCGATCGATGTCTAGAGACTCTCGCAACATCGCTCCTTCAGATATAATATTGCGTGCATGAATAAATAAGACTTTTTATAATTAAAATTGATTAATACGCCTAAAGGTTAAATCCCTAGTTATTTTTACGTCGCGTTACTTTTATCCAGCAGAGTTTCCTTCAGCCCCAAAGTCGCGAGCGTATAAAAGTCATATGTATATAAAATATCAAAATACGATCGGTCTTCCCTTTTTTTAAAGTTCAAAATGAAATGTCCAAGTCAACTCGACTGTCCCTCTACTCTTGGTTAAGAAGATTCAATGACGCCGAAGTCGATCTCCGTCTCATTTTCATCCCCTCCTTCACCCTTATTCCTCGATTGCGTATCGCGATCACCCTCATCTCCGCGAGATATCGGGAGGACGCAAAATCGAAACGGCGAATCGACCGATGGGAAGAGAAAGAAAGAGAGAGGGAGGGAGAGAGACAGGTGGAGGCAGCAACAACAACAGCGGGATTTAACTTTAACCCGCGACGAGGAGGAAGACGAGAAGGAGGAGCGGAAGGTGGTGGAGAAGGTGAAGCGCAGGCGTTCGCGCGCTCCTGCGCATCGTTGCCCCGTTGCTGCTGTTGTACCGCGATGCGACAGTCATACGTGGGGCGCGAGAGCGGGTGGTGCTCTCTGTCTCTCTCCTTCTCTCTCTATCTCTGTGCTCTTCTCCTCCTCTCATTCTCTCAAGCCCGTATTCGGGAAAGCCTTAGGTATTTGCGTGCGAGACCGCGTCGCGGGATCGCTTCGCGTGTTTACGTCCCCGAGCGGCCAATACGCCTCCACGCTCGTGCATGTGCATGCGCGTGTAACACGTGTATACGATACGTATGTATGCGTGCGTGGGTGCATGTGTGAATGCTCGTTGTCACTCGTGGACCGACCAAGAGCACGGTTCGTCGCGTCAGTCGCTTCTCCCCCGCGGCTCCGAGATACGCGGCCGCGATCAGCTGTGTCCCTCGGCATCTGTCAAACTCTAGATCCCTCGGTATCGTAGGCCCTCGACGGGGGAAACGCAGGTGCGCACCGACGATGCGATAAGGGTGAGGATTGTTGTTTTTCCAAGCGCCGCTCTCTCTCTTTCTCTCTCTCTCTCTCTCTCTCTCTCTCGAGGGACGAACGGGTCAGCGCGCTTTCCTCGCGGATTTTCTCGCCCCTCGTGACCGCCTCGCGAACCGGTCGGTGCACCGTTCCTGTCGAGGGGTGCATCGCAGTCACGCTGCGAATGACGTTTCTCGCTCGTCCTGACGGACCGACGCGTTTGATAGCAACAGCATTGAAACCGGTAGAAAAGGTAGGACACATAAGAGAGATCGGAGCTTCAGGCACCGCGTCTTCTTTTAAAAATATGAAAAAATCTTGCATACGTGATATATTGTCAGTAATATAAATATAATTATTTATTATATATTTATCAATAATTCCTTTTGATGACTAACTAAAATAAAATTATGTCAGAAATATAGTAAAATAAATTTACTAGATTTCTTGGCTCTATTATCTCGGACAGCTCTTGGTGAAGCTAAAAGCCTGAAGCAATTTTAATGCTTATTCGCGACAATCGGATTTCCAAAGCTAAAATCCAAAGCCTCGAAAGTTGATCTCACCGCGGTTACATTGGCTTCAATTCCCGGTTACTAACCGCGTGAGAGCAGCTTGTTGTTGAACGCGGCGGCCGATCGAATGTAGGTCGGGACGATGCGAAACGTGCTTCGAGAGAGAGAGACTCTCGACGAAGCCGAGTTTTAGCTTCGCCGCGATCGTTTCCTCCCCTTTCTCCGAAATCGGAACTCGGACTCGGATATAGACAATTTCTTCCGAGTTCGAGGCGAGGATAGATATATTGTTCGACGTACCCAGAGGGGTTTGATGCTCCGACAATCTTTTTCCGAGAGTCGCGAATGACTTTGCGAACTTGGATGCGCACCTAGACGAGCGCGAATTGTTTGTATAACGCGATTCTCGTTTACTTTGGATTGCGTTTTGCAGGCGGAAATGCGAAAACTGAATCATATATCTCGTCCCCGCGAATCAATCGTTTCAAAGACGCGCCGGATTAAAAGTTATTTTAATTTTCGCACTGAAATAAATGTGACACGAAGATATTTTTGACGGTATATTTTTAATAATGAAACTGTAGAGAGACCTATTTGAGTTGTAATGAAATTGTTAAACAATCATAAGAGAATCAGTCATATGATTGGAAATTTGTTGCGGTGTTATAATTATTTTCATCAATTGTTTTCTCGTTTATTTTAAAAGAATATCGATAAAAACTATATGCTGTTTGATGTATGTGTGTTTATATATTTTTTTGATGGTGTGAATACCTAATTAATCAATTTAATTTCACAAATTATAAATCCTTTAAATTTTTTTAATTTAAACAATTGAGATAGATATTTAATTATCTTAATTAAACATCTATTACAAATAAATATTAGACGAAGAAACTTTTATTTAAAAAAAAAATTGCAATAAATGTCTCACAATGTTTAGTCAAAAGTTATGTACATGATGTGCTCGAATAAGCGTTGGAAATATCTAAATAGAAATATTTGAACGCAATAGAAAAGTTAATTTGGATCGATCAATCTATCATTTTCAATCATATTATTATTCCCACTTTAACCTACTTTAATATGGCATTAAAGACATACATAATGAAAGGAGATGAAATGCATACAAAATCAAAATGCATGAGTTTCAATTTAGCGTATTTTTGAAACGATCTATTTGATTAATTCGATTAATCGATTTGGCTCTCAGCTTTTCAGTTCTCCTCTCTCTCTATTCTTCTTTCTCTATCTCTGTCTCTCTATCTCGATTCCCTATTTGCCTTCTCAATTGTACTTGCTTTAGTGCAAACGCATTTGACGTCCAATTTATATGCAATGCATTTCTGTTTGACGCTCGAAAAGGACTCGCTTCGCAGCGCATAATAATATTCCTGCCGCCTCTGTGCGATAAATATCTCTCTCGCAATCCTTTCTCGCTCTATTATATACATTTCTTTCTTATGCGCTTTTGACTCTCTAATAGATATTACTCTCTCTAATATGAGAGATACCTATCTCCTATATTTTCATTCTTGTGTCGCGATGCGGTTATGTGTGTTCGAACCACAAATGCGTTGCATACGCAGTAGTGCAACTCCTATAATTTGAATTAATTAGCAACGCGCGTATATTTGAGCATTCAAAATATTTGAATTGTTAAACTCCAGTATAAATGTGTATGGCAGAGAAATATTCAATGATAATGGTAAATGAACTTATAATGATATTCAAGGTGTAGAAGTAGAAGTAAATAAAATGTGAAATTCTCGATAAATTTCATTTATAATATTTATCATAGATTTATAATATATTCTCATATAAAAGAAAGAGCTAAAAAGAAACTTATAAGTTTGTACTAGAGTGTATATTTTAGTGAAAGTGTTGACGATTTCTTCGTGAAACCTCACTATCGCTTTTAAAGTTTTTAAAGTTCGTGCAAATCAAGAATGACTTGTAATTATATTATACATGCGATTATCACAGATACACAGTAAAAAATAAAATGTCATTTATAACATTTTTCACATGTCCCAGAAAGTCCACTTTAAATTTTAAATTAAAACTCATTCGTCCTATATTACTTATTGACAAACTAAAAATGTTAAATAATTGACACAATACTTTACATTTATTTTTGTTATCGTGACTTTAAGTGTAATGTAAAAATAACATACAAATTAATTAAAAATTACATGAAAAAATAGTTACAATAATTCGTAAGAAATGTTGAGGACATTAACATATAATAGTAATTATTTTAACTTAAATTATTTGTAATAGAAACATTTGATTTTAGTAAATTTGATTATTTTTGTATGTCAAAATTCAAGATTATTTGAAGATTCACTTAAACTTTTCTTAGAATGTTAAATTGACTTTGAGACATGTTGATTGTTTAAAATGATTATGTTAAAGATACTCAAAATAATATTCCATTTCTAAGAGACATATACAAAGTGTCAAGTTATAAAGTTGACATAAATCTAACACATGAAAACGTTATAAAAATAATAACATACAGGTTGTATATTAATTTTACATTAAAGTACTAATCAAAACGTGGTAATACAAGCAAATTTTAACATATGGACGCACAATTTTTTACTGTGTATTAGTTAATATAAATGTATTTATTTTAATTTCGTTGTAAAGTCCCCGCTAGTTAGCAAATAATGTGTGTTTATCTCAATCTATTATTTTGAAATTTTGATTTAGACATTTATAACAATTATTCGAAAAATATGGAAACATTTGCAAACACTGCAGAAACAAATTTCCGAATAAATTTCCGGATTTCACACGATGATATATCGTAAATTATTCGACAAATAAACAAATTCTGTTTTTTAAAATACATTTCATACATCGCTTGATACATGATATGGGTCAACCAATCAGATTGATTCAGGACACGATACTTTGTAACTCGTGTAATCGCAGAATCTATCTTTAAAGTACTTGAAACGCTTTCAAAATGTCAGCCTTTTTCTCTCTATTCCGCTTTAGCGAAAATATTAACTGTGCAATTTGAAGATAAAACTGTGCAAAATGAAGATAAAACGTAATAATGTTATATTAAGCATTGAAAGCAATAATTCTGCGAAATTTCCATTGTAATTTACAAATCGCTTCTGAAATTATAGACACGTATCTAATTAAGTTTAAGCGTGAAACAATGCTCCGAACGTGCATACGCTCGAGGAAAGGTTGACGCTATTATACCGGATGAAATGTCGGAGTTGTATTTACGTTTGGGCGATGATAGACGAGCGAGAATGGGGTAGGTCGTTGTAACGATCGTCCATCCATCAGACAGGAAGAATCGAAGCGTATAAAAGCATCGAAGCCGCGACCCGTTTCGATGGTAACGAATCACCGACTCACGGAAATGCGCATGTTGCCGCGCGTGGTCAATTAATAGGATGATTTTTTTTCAATACGCTATCTTTTACGTTTATATAACCGCATTTGAGAAATGTTAGCGTTCAAATGTCTGACGCGCAAAACGATTATGAGTGATTATTGAGGCAACTTTTAGCGCACTAGCGTAAAATGAAGTTAGTTATGGCTAATTGGGAGTTAAGGTTCTCTCAAAAGAGAGAGAGAAAGGAGGAAAAAGGGATAAATTAAAAAGTTGAGGGGCTCGATAAAATGGATGGACCATAAGTATACACAATCGCAAGTGATTCAATATGAACTCGGTACCTATAAAGAGCGAGCCCTACGAATTATTGACTTACTCTACTTACGCTAAATCCCTTCACTTAACTTTAACTAATGTGCACAGATACGGCTTCTAAAGGCGGTTATATCAATGCCACTCAAAATTAAACTCGGCTAAGTAAATTTTCTCTTTCTCTTTTCGCGTTAAAGGTAACGCTATAATCTAATAAAGTGCAGTAAATTACTAATTGTAAGTTAAGCTTATTTAATTCGTGCTTGTTGACACAGTAGCTTTAGATCCGCGTTATCATCCACGTTGCATACATGTGGCTCGACGCATCCGAAACGAAGAGGATTAAAGTATTAAATAATTTTAGGTATTAATTTTACTAAATTTAGTTAATTTAAAAAAAATGTTAATTTAAAAATTTAGTTAATTTTAAAAAAATTTATAAAGTTAGTTAATTTTCTTTGAAAAGCGAAAAAGATTCGAATCTTATACGTTGTTGCGTCACGCGAATAAAGAGATCGTTTTCGCGTGTTTCCAGCGTCGCGATCGTCGAACTTGTCGCAATCTCAATCTCCGACCCGCAACACATCGTGTTACAACAAGTCTTCGTTTTTTCTCGGTGCCAATCATCTCGCTCGAGCACCATACTTCTCTTGCCGAGGATAGATGATCGCCTCGGCTCAGCGTAGCGGAAGCACTTGATCGTCCAAGTCGATGGCGCCAACATGCGCCGAGTTTTCCACCTGGCCGATAGAGAGAGATAGATAAAGATTGCCGAGAAAACAGGCCGAGGGAGAATCGGATAAAGTTTTTTCCTTGTGACGCGAGAACGCCAAACAGCCAGGAACGAGGAGCGCACGAAGACAGAGAGAGAGGAGGATTATTTCTTCCTCTCTTTCCGTCTCTCGTTCTATGTAGGTTAACCAGGTCGATCGGCCTATGTTCCCTCGTACCTAGTCCTCCATCACCTCAGCCTACCTTTCCCCCCGTTGGTCGTCGTAACCTCTCTCTCACATCCTCAACCCCGTTGTTGCCCTCCACTAGTGGCGGATTTATCGATATGCAACGATATAAAACGCTGACTTAGGTCCTGACTACGTCGTGTTCAAGCCATGTTCATTTATTAGCGATGTTCTAACAATTATTATTAAAATTGTAATTTATAAAATATTATAATTATATTGTATAATTTGTTATTATCATTAAGATTTTAATATACATGAACGGGCATCATTAATGTTACATATTTATGAGAGACATTTTTTTTCATCAATATTTAATTATTAAAATTTAAATGTCAATATTTAATTTACATTTATTTTATTTCGAGGAAATAAGTTTGATAAAGTGTTATTAAAATATTTTGTTCTTTAATTTCCAAAATATGCGCGAAAAAGTGCATCTCTAAAATACGAGTATTTACATCTATTAAAATAAATTTTTAATCTCTCCCTTTTTTTTGTATCGATTATTTTATATTTATTGTATTATATATTTTTTTATTATTTTATATGTGTTATTTTATATATGTTTTATATTTATATGTATTTTATATATGTTTTATATTTTATATATATGTTATATATATTTTCTTCAGATTGATATTTAATATAGATTTTTCAAATGCTTGAAAATCACTTAAAAACTTACCTTTGTTTATTGCAATATTGCAAAAAGATATAAAAGCACTAAAAGTTGATTAATTTGTAGGCCCTAAAAGAATTTCCATCGTAAAACGATAAATGTTTGAATTTATTTAGACACTTTACAGCAACTTAAAAAATATTTTTACAATTGAAATTGTCATGTCAATTGCATACGTAGGCTTTTAATATGATGAATCGTGCTTAGCTTATTGATTCATTGCACTGATACATGCACATCTAAAATACACATATGACCAACAAATTTAGGAGAGCTGCATGAATTATTAATAGGAAGCTAATTAAAATGTGATAAATTTGTTCTATTTCTGTAACGGCGTATACACAATGTCTAGTTAAGCTCTCGCAAAGTTAATCGATTCCATCATTCGCGGCTCCGGGATTCGCGAAATATGTCCTGCTGTGACGTAATTTTCGTCGCGAGAACGATCGGCCCCGATATTAATCTGCCAATTAATCGTCGCCACCTACGGAAGTTAATAGCCAGATTTGTCACGTGCGACATGCGCTCGCGTACGCTTGCCATCCGGCGAAATCAGAGCGCCACGAGAGCGCTCGAACATAGGAAGTTCGCATTTGAAAAATGGATCGTACCTCTTCCGACGAGCTAGAAAGCGCTTATCGAGATCCATTCGATCAACAAGCTCGAAAATTCAATCAGATATCTACAAGTACCGAATCCATCCACGTAATGGTTAACGTGTTTTATATCGTGTTGCTTTCTCGTAAAGCTCCGATTTTGAAATAATTGGCGAGCTCAATCGCGATAAAATACCATCTCGCGATATTTTCTAAATAATCACGGTCGTTTACATTAATTGTGATTAAGGGTATAATTGCATCTCGTAAAAATTTAATATTCATTACAAATTCATTAAAAATTAATGATTGCGATTTTAATCAGCGTAAAAGCATAAGCCAACAATGATAAATTTTATTATCGAAAAATATCGCATTATTAACTTTGATAAATTGTCAGTGAAACTGTGGCACGATATTAATATATTGATTTGACGGAAGGAAAGTTTAATTGAAAAATTCCGTTCTATTATTACCATTATTATTTTCGACGTGAAATATTTACAATAATGTTTATCAGATTGCATTTGAGAATCGTATAATGTTGCTCTTCTTCGCAGATAATTTCGAATGGCTATAAATGTTAGTAAAATGCAAATGTCAAAGGTCTGCTATTTCAATATTTGCTTTCATAATATCGAAATTTTGACGGAATATTTTAGTAAGCGAGTTTTTTTTTTCATTTATAAGCCTTTTGACCAATTTGGAGGTGATTCTGTACAAAATTAACGTACTCAAATATATTTATAATTTGTATATTAATATTGTTATGCAATATAATTCGTGTATTATATTTCTCTTTGCCTTTTTCGATCGATGATTTTACTTTCACTCGTTATGAGGTACGTGTAACTTATGTTAGTGCAACGAGAAACCAGTCGTTCTCAGGGGAAGCGTTTAGAGAAACGAGCTGTACTGTAATTAATCGATGCATTTACTCGGACTCGGCTCATCGCCGGACATGAGGGTGTAATTGTGTGTCTCAGAGTACGTAGCGCTGTGTCCACACGACCGTAATATCCGGAAAAGCTAATCTACCATTTATATATATATGACAAATAGTAGTGAAAATATTTCCGCGCTAACTGCATCAACGTGTTTTCAATATAAACTTAATAGATATAAAGCGAATCTCGGCGTGGCTCGTTAACTTGATAAAATAGTTAACACGGGAGTTTGACTCTTTGTGCGATCCGAAATAATTTTCGACGCTTTGGATCGAAGCAGAATCGCGACGGATCGAAGCGGCCATTTGCGATTAAGCGTCGTTCTTTCCACCGGGTTTTCCGACGATAAATGATTCGCTATTTTATATCGACAATAAAAGCTTTTATATAAAATAATAGCGACTGTAATTACCTCTATCCATTTTGAAACCTCGCGCAAAGTGGTTTCCGTATTGTTGAATGAAATATCAGGCATTCTGTTTTTCCTTCGACACCACCAATATTGCTCGACGCAATAATTCATCTTTATTGTTTGCAGTACAAAGTTTTAAAAATGTGTATTTATTTTGGTAAATTTATATTCCGCGCTATTGCAAAAATATATGCGAAATTGCTGCGAGTTTTATCTTAATGTACGATTGCGGGATATTTGCTTTCATGCACTGCTTTCTAGTTAAACCTTTCAAAACAAATATGAGAACGAGATGGATACATTAATGAGAGAAATCCAAATTTCAATCGAGAAATAATTTAATTAAGAAATAATTTAATTTAATAATAAATTGATGATTTCGAAAACTAGGCGTAAGATGGATTCTATTTTACTTTGAATATAAATTTGCCGATACCTGTGCCCTGAATAGAGAGTTAACAGATACGTCTTTCCTTCCAATTTATGAGCGTAATACGCATTCTATCGCTTGATTTACGAGTGCAATTTTTCCAAGAGGCGCGCGCGTCATCGCCCGATTTCGTCTTCTCGAGAATTTTATGTCCCGTAAGTTTCTAAGACGGAAGCGAAGTGAAATTAGGGTAGAAATCAGACCCGTCATTATATAAACGAGGACTCGTAAAACATAGAAGTGAGCGCGAGGCACAAACGCGCTCCATTTTGTATCCTCTTATTCGTCTCCTCGTTTCATCTCGTCTCGTCTCATCTGATCCTTTTGTGCTCCTCTTACAGGCGTTCGGAATTTACGGAAACCCGACGAGGGACAAAGGGAGTGACGATGTTTCGACATTACAAGAGTGTTTTGCGACAGAGTAACGCGCCTTCATGTATACCGAAGAGATTGATGGATGATATGTAAGGTAATTGGGGAGAGTCCACTTAATTGCTTGTAGCAAACAATAGCGTCCCAAGCTCGGTGCAAGTCAATTTCAAATTATTTGTTTATGAAATGAAAATAGAGAATATATTTTCTTAAAAAAAAGCTATAAGATTCTTTTATTTTTAGGCTGCCTCGGTTAAAGTTTGGTAGCCAATTTTACTTGTCTAAATTATAAAAAAACATATTTGTTAAAAAAGAAATATTACAAAAGGGTCTTTTTATTCCGAATGATTAGACAATTATATTAATACAAGAATAATATTATTAAGAGAAGAGAAATTAATTAAAAAATTTAATGATTTTTTTTAATACGTCAACAGATACAATGAGATATTTCACAAATATTTAAAAAATATTTTAAATTCTAGTTCTCTCGGGTGATTAAATAAATTAAAGTGAGAAACGTGAAGGACGATTCAATAAATTATTACGAGAATTTCTATTTTAATTTATTCAAATTTGATCGGCTTTAATCGATGAACACTAATTATTATATTTTTAATATTAAAAAAATTAAAAATATCGCTAAAAATAACAGGATAAAGCATGTTGATTCAACGCGTGTCATGCAACAAGACGGAGTTTCGAAAAAAAATCTGAGAGAATTCTAATCTCTAATCGATCGAACTTAAATTACTACTCGCCGTACACGCGACTTTGATGTTTACTTTATCCGCGGCACATCGTTACGAGAGATTGTTAATAGAAACTTTTTTCAACAGTCTGTTTCCGATATGGTAAGTAGTAACGCCACGTTGTATCGCGTGTACAGTGACTGATGTGAATCTACGATGAAAATTGCCGCACGACAGCTCACAGTTGTCTCGAACATGGGTGCTTCAGCGTTTACCGTACTTGAAGTGCGATATTGCAAGAATTCCTGAATTTCGTGCAGGCGAGAGACAATGTGTATTTCAATATTCGCTCTTCGTACGCGTTTCGAATGCTCCCTCAAGGCTTGAATCGCAGACAGAAATTGTTATCATTCTACAGCTTAATCGAAGCGCCCTTCACGGAGAAAAACTTATGGTACAAATCACGTGAAAAATGCATTCTCTTTTCGCAATAATTAATTGTAAAGCTGAAATCTAGTGACATTAGAAGTTATTTATTATTATAAAAATTATTATTAGAAATTATATATTAAGTATTTACTTTATTTGTTTGTTAACGAACATGCATTTTTTCGTGCATCCAGATATTTGAATAATATTTCTTTTTATTATAAAATGTAATAAGTGTATAATATTATTCAAAAAATTGAAAATTTTTTCATAAGTTATTAGTATGTTCCACAATTACAATTATTTTGTCATTTTCACTCTAATATTTTCACTCTATTCAGGCAAACATAATTATTTTCATGATAATTAATAATTAATTAACATCTTGCTGTTTAATATTTCATGTATGAATAAAATATAAGCGTGCACTTCGCACTTTCAGTACATTGTTCGTGAATGAAATGTATAACAGAAAACGTAATCAATTTTTATGTATTTTTATAAAAATATCTATTTAAAATTTGTTGAATATGAGAAATATATTGATCGTAAGCTATTAATAAAATCATTATAATTAATGCAACAATTAATAATCATTATTGAGATTATTAATCACGACATTTATAATTTATAGTTATCAATTCATAATCATTAAATGTGAGAAAGATTAATGCTTCCTCTCCTTATTAAATATTTTTGTTGCATATACTTGATTGATATCTCGTGATAAAATGTATTTTCATTACATGTAATGCGATAGTTGTGAGAAATAGTTGAAAA
Organism: Camponotus vicinus; assembly: GCF_025532165.1. Lineage (NCBI taxonomy): Eukaryota > Metazoa > Arthropoda > Insecta > Hymenoptera > Formicidae > Camponotus > Camponotus vicinus. Next base: position 1,364,622 of record NW_028141947.1, read on the forward strand.
TTATTTCCATGCAATACAAAAAATGATATAAATTATTAATACGAATCTAAAATTAAAATATGAAAAAATCATCATTATTTTTCCAAAAGGATGTTTCTCAATAAGTGCGAAAAATTTTAGGAGATGATTCTTTGTCGAAAATTAAGGGAGGGTTTTCATATAAACATTAAAAGGTTTTAATAAAAAATTGAATAGGGGTTGCTGGTTTCATCCCCTTATAACAATACGAGAGGCTTAAAAAAATATTAATAAATAACCTTTTTACTAGTAGAAAATATCCACCTAATTTCATTTCTTTTACTTGTTCCAAATTTGAGAAAAAAATAAAAACCTAATTTTCACCCCCATTTTTGGAGGAGTGTAACTCCACAGGGAGAGATGTAGGAATATATATTTATATGAAAAACCTCCCTTAATTTCCGACAAAGAATCATCTCCTAAAATTTTTCGCACTTATTAAGAAACACCCTGTGTATATAATTTAAGAAATTAATTATAAACGCATGTATTTAACGATTAACAATTCAGTCACAATCGAGGATCATCTTAATATATTTTGATCATTGTCATAAATCATGAAACTATCGCATAATAATTATTCTCACTAATCAGAAACCAGAATTCAGGAATCGGTGTTCCATAACGATTGATGTTATTACTCCCATTGTGCCTCCAGGTAGATCGAGGGAAAACAAACGGAGCAAAGGAGAGAGTCGGGTCGCGTATGGGAGCGCAAGTGTGCGATGGTGAATGCAACGGTTGATAAACGGCGCGCGGCACAATCAGCGGCACGTGGCAGCGTTGGGCTGGTGAATCTCTCGACTCCCACGTGGGTCGTCATCCCCGCGGCGAGCGGCAGCGGGCGGATTTCGCGCATCCAGTCGAGAGATCGTCGAGAGAAGACGGCTGCCGAAGCGAGAAGAGGGCGACGCGCGAGAGGGTGGCTCGGGGGAGCGGCGAGGAAGCAATAAAATAGCCTCGTGACGGAGGGGCTTCGCACGGCCCTGGCGCGACTGCGGCACTGTACCCCTGCGGGGGGCTCGCTGCCGAACACACCGAATCCACCGTCCACCCCGGAACACAAATCCCAAGTGCGTTTTTTTCTTTCATTAAAAATCTTGATTTTATCCCTTGTTAATCATTAATCGCATTATGATTTGTTCAATAATGACACTCGAATGAAATATTGAAAAAAATGGACGAGCGATTCTGCCGCAGGGGTGCTCGAGGAATCGCGAGTCGGCAACCAGATGTGGCAGTTTGGGAAGTAACGCGTGTGATCAGGGGGATACATCGCAGTCGCAGCCATCGCGGGGGCAACATGGGGCTGACAGTAGCAGCGGTGGCGGCGGCGGCGGACGAGACGGTGACCTTCTTTCATCCGCGATTCGGCGGTTCAACTTCAAGTCGGCGGGCGGCAGCCGGAGCTGCCGGACGGTGCCGAAAGTCGTGGTCATGGGCTCCAGCACGGCGTCGGAAACAACGATCAACACGAGCACCGACAGCGCCAATACGATGCTCACTATGGTAGGGAAAATGGATGGCAAACAAAAAAAAAATAGACGATAATTTCGCGAAACAATGTAAATTTGACGTGTAAATTTAATATCCGGGCACAGTGACAAGTAAACGATTTAAAGGGAAAAAATTTTTAATTCGTTAGATAAATGTTTAATTAATATGTAACAGTTTCACGTATATAATTGTTATCCAAAGTCTCTATATTAAATTATATTTTATGCTATGATAAATGTATTTTAATATAAAGCTTGATTTCTTTAAAATACTATTAATGGTTCATTACTATTGTTAGTAATATTTTATTCTACATCATCAATGCATGCATGGACACAATATTGTTACATTAATAAAACTGTAGAGGCGTTTGATATTTAACATAATGCACTTGTTATAAATAATCTTTTGATTTCTAACATATAATTTTAATTGAAAATTTATCTAACAAAAAATAAGAATTATATATTCCCCTTCGCTCACTTGTCACACTGTGCGTGAGCGGTATAATGTCACAATATGAATATTTTAAAAGCATATATGCCGAATGAATATTGTAAATGTTAAATGTACATATACTCTTTTCATAGTAAATATGTTATTAAAATAAAAAATAAAATAAAGTTAAAATTAATATTAAAATTGAAGTCGAAATTAAAATCAAAAGGCTTGAAATCATAATTAAAATTAAAATTAAATTTACATTTGTTATTATAAAATCAAGATTTTTTATTTGCCTATTAATTTCGATTTTTGAAATGCATGTTATTGATTATTTTCTTGATTGTTATTATAATAAAAATAAAATTGATATTAATATTAAAATTGAAGTCGAAATTAAAGTCAAAAGGCTTGAAATCATAATTAAAATTAAAATTAAATTTACGTTTATTATTATAAACTCAAGACTTTTTATTAGCTTACTAATTTCGATTTTTGAAATGCATGTTATTGATCATTTTCTTGATTCTCTATAATACTCGAACATATATGTATAAGCGTAATATTAGATTTTCAGTACATCGATATCAACAACCAGCTATATTGCATGCTTTTAAGGCTAAAGTTGAACAAATTATGAGCGTTATTACTTGATATTATAAATATTATGATATCAAGTATTAATTAAGTGTTATAATTAAAGGTACGCGCGCGCCGCGATATTGTATCGAGGAACAAAGTTAATAAATTGCATGCCGATATCGATGCAATGTATCTCGACGTATACTGTTTAACGAATCCATATCGAGGAAAGTATGTTTTTCGCGTTGGGTTTTAATAGGCACCTTTGCGTGCTTACTATCCATATTTCAACGTGCAGTTAAGCACGAAAGCAACGTGCGAACCTCATATATGTTTCTCGCTTGGGGGGCATGGTACTTTAAATTAATTTTAAATGAATTAACAAATGTGTCCTTGTGTATTAAATGAGTGATTACCGAGAACCGCGTTTTTTTCCCTATGAAATGTCATCAAAAGAAATGATTCGTAGATCCGGGTTCGCAAAGATGCGAATAATGGGCAAATATCTCCGAAACGATATAATATATCAAACAATTTAATTTAAATGTCTAATACTCCCTTCTTTCTTACTTTAAAAGTATTTCCTTAAAAATTCCCACGTTCTATTTAATTCATATAAGTTAAGCTTCGTTGAGCTTAATAAGAAATTATCTATTTATACGAAAAATCTTGGTAGATTCTTTCTAACAAAATTGTAAGCGAAATTTTAATTTGCAAGAAATATCACTAAATAATTAAAAATTAATTCTATCTGCATATTTTCCTCGAATTCATTAGTAATACTTATTTTATTTATTTATTTATTTATTTTAATTGCTCATTATTCGTTCACTATTAATATTATGATATATTTTTGATACAGGAAAAATTTTATTTTTGAATATGAAAAATCGAGCCTTCTGCATGTGTTACTTATATCTCTTTTTGAAGAAAAGATTTTTGAATTTTCGTAAGATATAAAATAAAAATATAAAAGTAAATATACAAATTTAATAAATATAAAATAAATAAGTATAAAAATATATGTATAATAATTTTCACAAAAAATATAAAAAATTAGCTCCATAATATAACTCAATAATATATATCGTCGACACGATTTCTCGTTCTCCAGGTGACGACGACGGACGGGGAGCAGCCAGACGACAGTTTCGACCTAATCGACGTGCCGGCCGAAATGTCGCCTCCCGCTACAGCCCCGTCGCAATCGTCGCCCATCCATCTCGTCGGACACTCCGACGACATGGCCACGGGCAGCCGCAACTCGTCGCCGGCATCGCCCACGTCGCCCATCTCCGTCGCGGCGCCGGCGAGCCAAACCACACCGCCGCTGCCGCTTCCGTCGTCGCCGACGTCGCTCTGCGCCTTCGACGGGCCCGAGGTCGCAGGACCGTCGAGCCGCTGCTCCCGCTCAAAACTCGACCCGGACAGGCCATCGGACGGCAATCTCAAGGCAACGATTAGCGCTACCATCGGTCAGGGACACGCGAGTAACAGCGCCGAGGGCACGTCGGCTCTTCCGCCACCCACGCCGATGATCGGGGCGCACCAGGAGACCAGGTTCACCTTCGGCGGCAGCGGCAGAACCCCGCCTCTTCCCGATCTCAGAACCGCGGATTTTTTCAGGTATACAGCTTGATCGATTTTATTGGCAACTCGAGTCGAAAGAGATGATTTAATGCACGAAGCACTTCAAAAGAATGCTCTGTAATGTTGAAAAGAAATTTAGAGTTTAAAATTAGAAACATTGATGAAAGTATTTAAAAAAATTCTTTTACCTTGAAAATAAAATTTTGGGAAGACTTTATAGAGAATGTAACTTTATCTGTATAAAACTATCAGCTACATTACTCTTCTCCTGATGTTGAATCGCTATCTCGTGCAATAATTTCCCGATTAAAGAACTTCTCTTCTCTACTTCGGGTAAGACTGAGGTTTCTTAAGGGACTCTACGTGCCTTCTACTCCCGATATCTTTTTCCCCCGGGATAAGTGCAAAGTTTGCGGATAAGCTATGAATTCCAAGAGCAATTTCCGAATTGATCCCGTGTCCTAAATTTCATCCGAGTTTGGCAAATGGAATTTTAAGAACAGTTATGGTTCGGCTGCGAGTTTGTCAATCACTGCCTCTCGCACAATCGCGACGAAGATTATTCGTCCCCTTACAACTTTGTTTTCATGTTTAGCACCCCCGTGAGGGGCTCCGTGGACGCGGGCCAACCTGATTCGATCGACACGCGCTCCTCGATTCGGAACTTGGTGGCCGTCCAGGAGAAGCAGAACAGGGTGGCGTATCAGATCGATTACATGACCGGCGGGAAGGTCAACTCGATTCAGGCGAATCCGCTCGAGAAGGGCATCGCCGATCACAGACGGAGCCAAAAGAGGCCCAACATCAACGTGACGACCAATCCACTCGATATATCGCTCATAGGTGCGACTCAGCCGTGCAACACTCAGGGCTGCAATGTCCAGGGTGGCACGAGTACGAAATCCCGAGGACGATCGGCAGGTGAGTTTCTCGATGATCCTCTTGTTCTCTGCGAAAGTGTCATCGCGTTGACGCATCCGTTGCTTAAAAATGCGACGTTCGGCGAGGTTCGAAACCGAAACCGCGACAACAACCATGAATCACGTCGTGTCCTTCTGATAAAAACAGAGATCCAAATTTTCACCCCATCGACTTTTCGCTCCCTCGAATCTCGCGAGTGTTCCTCTCTTTCTCTCACTCGCTTTCTGGCTCACTCTCCCTCTGTCTCATTCCGGTCTCGTTGCCTTAATTCATATCCATGATAATTTACTTGATGAACCTGAATCCTGCTAATGGAGATCGATCGCTCGCTCGTGGCCATCATTACAAATTGAAAGACGGAAAACCGGCAACCTCGGTTAACATTGACCGTGAATCGCTCGCCTTATTCTTTACTCGTGTGTTACTTAGTCGAGACTGTCGATCGCTAACCAGAGTTACTTAACCAAGGCCATCGACTGACTCTGCTGTCGAGTTCTTTAAAGTATTATAATTCCAGTTAGCGATTCGCTGTCTCTAGATTGCAAGAAGAAGAGGTATTATGGTCTATAATAATATACTCGTGGTCTTATCTATAGCATAGAGAGATGACGGAAAATTATTAACTGACAAAACTGACATGCAGTCCTTTTTTATATCAGCGTCAAAATTATTAAATTAAATATTAAATTATTAAATTAATTATTAAATTAAATAAAAGCTATTAAAATTGATTAAAATACGCTGAAACTATTAATTCTATCATTATTGTCTTATTTATCTGAAAATATAAATTACTTAATTTTTCTGCCAATTTTACGAAAAGTTTCAAAGACCTCGCACAAATGGAAGAGGCAAATAATCCGACTAATCAGAGTTGGAGCGTCAATCGATATCGGTGTAAATCAACTCGTACGTGCGTACGTGTGCGTGTGTGTGCGTATATATATGCATGAGGGAGAGGAAACGAGAGGAGACGAGAGAAATGGACGATAGCTCTAAGGAAATGAATTGATGTTCTTTTCTTTCAGAATCTCATCCACTCGTTTCAGCCATTCATTCATGGGTCAGGCTCTTTTTCCCGTTTTGCGCAATAGGTATTACATAGTCCGGCGAATAGACGATATAGTCATTTCCGTATCCACAGGGCGGCCGTCGAAAGCGCGCGAGACTCGAACAATGACCGGCGACAATAACGTTAATGACGACGACGACGACGACGATGACAATGATGATGATGATGATGTGTGTGAATGAGTGAGAGGGACGGTCCTTCCGGCCTTTCGGCGGCCACTCTTCTTGGTGTTACGTGGATACAATACGGTAACACACATATGCGAATGCGCTTGGGCTTCTTCACCTTTGTTCTCCATCTCTTGTTTTCGCTGCATCTCCACCCTCTTCCTTGCATTGTCGATCACGCTTGCGTCTCTTTCGCGCCGATTTCAGACAACGACAACGAGCGGCGACGAGGTTTATCGGCCCCGCGAGAGGAGCCAAAGGTAGAAAGAAAAAGCGTGGCAATGGATATTACGTCCTTGACGAAACTACTCGCCCTCGCGAGACCTGGTTCTTGTGAAATGCGACGTCGGCGTTTCTAATGTTGCCACTCGTTGTCCCGCGAATTTTGCGATGTAAGCGATGGTAGCCGTAGCCGAGGGGAATAACGTCGCCGTTGCTTTGGTCGCTAATTGAAAATCTGTTGCGTATGCGAGATGCATCGATCTTAGTGCGATTTAGTGTGATTTTTGTTCGCGTACGTATTAAAATTAAAGGAGGTTTAAATAATTCTACTTCGAAAGACAAGCGCGAAAAAAGAATTAATTAAGTCTCCACTAACTTGATTTAATATCTATGAAAGCGACCCACATGAAGGAGGAGATGGGAACATGAAATATTCACTATGCCATCGTCCATAAAATTAACGCGTAATTTTTTTCAGTTTATTATATTTACATCTTGAACTTACACATCTTTAATGATTAAAAGTTAGAAATTTGGCTCAAATAAATAAATCAAAATTAAATCAAAATTGATATAAGAGCCATTTGGCTCTTGATTTTGATTTAATTTTTATCTTTAATGACGTATTCCCGAATAGCATCACACACACATTATTATATTATTTCAAATTTATACATTTTAGAAAATTTAAAATTACATATTTTAATCTTGGCATTTAAAATTTCTACCTCTTTCATACCTCTGCTTTCCTCTGTGTGTTCACAAAATGTAAATTTGTCGTTATAGATAGATAGAAATAAATAGATGTAGATTGATCGACGATAGAACATGAGATGCTAGATTCATCGGCGATAAAACCGCGATGTTGATCGAATTAGTACAATTTCGTTGAGATCTCATTTTTATCTTATTGTTATAGATATAGGAAAATGCTTAAGCATTTCGATACAAAAGATTCTAATCGTATTGAATGCAATTAGGATTAGTTTTCACGAGTTTGGCTTCAATTGGAAAAGACACATTTAATATACATGAAATACAACATTTTATCTATGCAAAAGAGAATATGTAGTTTATTTATAATTAATCTTACATTTTATATTTAATGTTACATGTGTGTATTTTATATATTTAACAGTGATGTTTTTTTTAAATTTCAATTAATATTACTTTTACACAGTAAAAAATTGTGCGTCCATTTGTTAAAATTTTCTTGTGTTACCACGTTTTAATTACTACTTTAATGTAAAATTAACATACAACCTATATGTTATTATTTTTATAACGTTTTCATGTGTTATATTTATGTCAACTTTATAACTTAACACTTTGTACATGTCTCTTAGAAATGGAATATTATTTTGAATATTTTTAACATAATCATTTTAAACAATCAACATGCCTCAGTTTAACATTCTAAGAAAAGTTTAAGTGAATCTTCGAATAATCTTGAACTTTGACATACAAAAATAATCAAATTTACTAAAATCAAATGTTTCTATCACAAATATAATTTAAGTTAAAGTAATTACTATTATACGTTAATATCCTCAACATTTCTTACGAGTTATTGTAACTATTTTTTCGTGTAATTTTTAATTAATTTGCATGTTATTTGTACATTACACTTAAAGTCACGAGAACAAAAATAAATGTAAAGTATTGTGTGAATTATTTAACATTTTTAGTTTGTCAATAAGTAACATACGAATGAGTGATTTTAACTTAAAATTTAGAGTGGACTTTCTGGGACACGTGAAAAATGTTATAATTAACATTTTATTTTTTATTGTGTAGAGTATATTTATTCCATTTATTTCATTATAAATACTGTTCAGAAAAAAAGAAGCTCGAGAGAATTAATCTTAATTTCATCACGTTCGATCAGAGTCGTGTGAATCGAGCCCGCAAGATGAGAAATCTGAAAAATGAAATTCGAAAAAATTCAAAACCGGTTTCAATTCATACGCGATATCGATCTTTGCGACGCGATCGACTTGCTTTGGCTACGTCGCATCGTTTAACAGCGCGAAAGAGAAGACTTGAGAATGCAGCTTGCGATTCCTGCTGTCGAATCACGCTTTGTCGTTACCTGTTTGTTTCTATTCACTAGTATACACAAATACACACATACACGCGCACATACATACACATACACACGCACACACACACACCATGATATCCGTGGGATCGCCGTCCTCGCTACCCACAATCCTCGTTATTATTCCGTCCGTCAGTGCCGGATGGAATCTCGGTAATTGCAATTGCGCGAGTTCGCAGATTGCAAAACTTTTGTTTAAACGAGGAGTTTGTTCGTCTTAAAGATCCTTGTCGACCTTCAGGCTGGGTTAGAAATTACTACACCGAGAACAATCTCGGATGAAAAAAGTTTATGAGCCACAACTACCGTCTACATAGCAGGATCATGCTGCGATTATTATTGTTAGGATTGTAATCTAATTTATCTCGAAGAGTAATTACGAAAGTTGTCTGAAGCATAAGCGAATATCCATCTACAGATTCGCGAGCCAATCGATGCGATCACCAGTGAATCTTTTCACATTTCGGTCTTTATTATTTCGAGTACCTATATCATTTAATGTATATTATTTAATCGAATAATTTCCTCTCTTAATTGAATGTTTTATTTCAAAAAAGTAATTATCGTAATTGGCGCGAAAATTTTCACCTTGGACTTTTAGAGGAGAATTGTGTAATCGATTCTGAAAACAAGCTGGCTTTCCTTAACGAAAACTTAATTGGATGCTATTATATGAAACACGGTACAGCTGAGCTGAGCAACCACCTTTAAACTTTGATATCAAACTCATCAAAAAATTGAAATTAGTTCGACGCATTATATATGTATAGTGCGAAAGAGTGTATAACGTATTTAAAATTCAGCGCTTTTAGATTACACCAGGTTCCGATACTGAATTCTTTTTTTTTTCTCAAGCCGCGAGCCGCAGATTAATATTTCTTGTCAAATTAATCAGAGAACAAACTTCACTCTTATTTCCCATTCTCAATCGCTTACATTTGGGAAACTATCAAACACCAAGTAACATTTATATAACATTTATGTAACAGTTATACAGGGTGTCCCATTTTAAATAATACGCTCAAATATCTCCGAAACGGTGCGTTAAATAAAAAAATGTTTCAAACAAAAGTTGTATGGCTTAAAGGGAGCCATCAGATAATGGCAATGATTTGACCTTGGAGAGTCATTTGAAGGTCACGTGAAGGTCACCGTCAATTTCTTAAGTGGAACCCCCTATTTTTTATTACACATTCTTGTAGCTTCTCTCGAGGGCTTTCCAAAACACTATAATAAAGTATTTCTTCATTGAGTACTTTTCGAGTTATGAGGCTTGAAATAATTTCTTAATTTTACATAAACCGTAAATATCTAGTAAAATATTCATTTTTCGATTATCTTACCTTAATACTTTTATGTACAAAATAATGAGAGGAATCAATTGGTGTAAAGAAAAAACATAGTTGTTTTTTAAAAAAAATGTAATTGTTAATTGCAAATTACATATTTTTTCTTAAAAACAACTATGTTTTTTCTTTACATCAATTTATTCCTCTCATTATTTTGTACATAAAAGTATTAAGGTAAGATAATCGAAAAATGAATATTTTACTAGACATTATATGGTTTATATAAAATTAAGAAATTATTTCAAGCCTCATAACTCGAAAAGTACTCAATGAAGAAATACTTTATTATAGTGTTTTGGAAAGCTCTCGAGATAAGCTACAAGAATAAGTAATAAAAAATAGGGGGTTCTGTTTAAAAAATTGAGGGTGATCTTCACGTGACCATCAAACGACTCTCCAAGGTCAAATCATAGCCACCATCTGATGGCCCCCTTTAAGCCATACAACTTTTGTTTGAAACATTTTTTTATTTAACGCACTGTTTCGGAGATATTTGAGCGTATTATTTAAAATGGGATACCCTGTATAACATGTAACAGTTATATTATTGAGTAGGAAAAATTATAACAAACAGTTATTTGGTGTTTGCTGGGTATTTATATTTCGACACGTCTTTTGAGGGAATATTGATTCTCCACTCTTTGGCAAAAGACTCCGTAGATGGAAGTTGCAGCGCCATCGATTTGACATACTTTATATAAATGTCAAATAAATGTAAGCTAAATAAGACTGGAAAATGGCGTAAAATATGGCATATAAATGATAAACAGAAAAAAAAATCATTTTAATTTCTGTTCTCTCTTTTCGCGAGAGAAACTACAATAGTTTTCTCATTTTCTATCCAATCACAACTGTGGAAAATCTCTGGAGATAATGATCTCTGACCTAGCCTGTGCAAATATCACAATATCGAAACTTGTTCCGCTGCAATTGATGTCAGTCCTATCGAAGTTCTGCCGTTATATCGGAAGCGAGGCACAATCATCAGCGATAATATAGTGACGAGTGACGGCGGTTCTGTCGGGATACAAAGGCGAATATGTCGCCAGGCACGCATTTGACGTAAAACGCACCCTCCCGGCGATCTCGCCTCGAGGAAGGGAACCGAAAAGGGCGAGCCTAAGAATCTCGAAAACGCGTTAGGGTGGAATTTAGGGGGTCGCGAGGAAGCGGACGGGGGCCGGATACGAGAGAGGACGAGCTCTTCCTCTCCCCCGTCGGTCCTCGTGACCCGCAAAACAAGCAAACAAGCCCGGATGGGGGATAACGGATGGTGAATTTTTCATACCCGAAAGGCGGAAGCGCCGGCGGCGCCGGTAAACGATCGACCCAGGCGACAATCGTCGTACAACAGCCATCCCTATCTCTGGACGCGCCGGCGGCGACGATCCTGCTGCATCCGGACGCCGACGTCAGACGACGCGAGGAAAACATGCGGCAGTTGCTAGACGTCGCCAACACCCTCACCCTGCAGGAGATACACGACTTCGAGATGAGGTGAGCGAGTAATCTTGATCGCCGCCGCGATTTCCCGGTTGCTACGAAACGACACGGTTGATCTCGGTCGTACAGGCTTCGTGAAGATTTGAATGTCCGAGGGGATGTAACTAATGGATGAGACTTGGCCGGTCTATTTTGAAACTCCTAATATGATTATATTTGTTGGCGCGGATAAAGCTTTGTTTAGAAGAGAACTAAGAGTATTTGCTGACCAAAATTAAACTGACACGCTTTATTATCGATTTTTCATGATATAATATTATCATCATCATCATTTTGCCGCATAATTATTAGTTAGAGTAATATTTTCAGAATTAATTTTCGAGAATATTTTCAATGATACATTTGAAAGATATCGAAGCAAGATGTGTTGAGATATTAAAAAATATTAAATAGCACTTCATATGTATAATATAATAAAATAAATAAATAATAAATAAATCTAACAGAGATTACTTAGTAGTTATATATGAAAAAAAAGCTTAATAAAAATATTATCTCCTTCATGTATCTTAAAATAATTCGATGTGTTCTCTCAATCGCGGTAAGAGGAAAAGTTTCCTCTCTGAAATCTTGTCGGAAGTTTTAACCGAGGATTCAATATTTACGGACTTATACAGGATGTGTCAGAAGGAAAAACCCATATTTCGGAAAAATATTACACACACACACACACACACAAGCACTATGAATAAAAAAAATATATTCCATCAACAAGTGTTCAATTATGGATAGTTTAGGATTATCCTGGTTTAAATTTAAAGATATGTGTAATATTATAAATGATAAAAAAGTTGCCTGACATTAAAAGAAAGATTTTGATTTTGTTAATAAATATTAAATGTGTGTTTCTCAAATATTTTAAAAAGTTTTTCAAAATTCTATATTTTTAATTTTAATGAATATTCTTTGTAATTTATTTATTAAATATATTTATTAGCCTTTTGATTACAATTGTTAAAATATTTCGAAGAATTTTAAAAGAATTATTTAGAAATATATATTATATTTTTGGAGATATTTTATAAAGATCGTCAGCACTCCATATCTCGTAAAATATTGATTTTTCCTTCTGGGGATTCCATCCCATGTATATTCAATATATCCGAATAGTAGCAATCGTGTCATTCTCTATCGCAGATATGGAAGTCCCCATCACAGCCGGTCGCAGTCGGTGAAGGCCCCCGGCAGTCGTTCTTCCGGTCGACCAAATTACCTGTGTCTTCCGCAACAGAGATCGCGAGTGGCGAGTATGCCCAACACCGGCGTGGAGGAGGAATATTACAGATTACGGCACTTCAGTATCACGGGCAAAGGAGTGGTGAACCGGGGCGACTCCCTCAAGAGTCGCAGGTCGCGTTCTAATAACAGCGTCGCATCCAGCAATTCCAGGTAAGCTCGATTAACGCGATACACATCCCTCGAAACGGAAACATTCTCCCCATAATTTTCAAATATTAGGAATCTAATACACAGTAAAAAATTGTGCGTCCATTTGTTAAAGTTTTCTTGTGTTTTAATTAGTACTTTAATGTAAAATTAACACGCAACCTACATGTTATTATTTTTATAACGTTTTCACGTGTTACATTTATGTCAACTTTATAACTTAACACTTTGTACATGTCTCTTAGAAATGGAATATTATTTTGAGTATTTTTAACATAATCATTTTAAACAATCAACATGTCTCAAAGTCAGTTTGACATTCTAAGAAAAGTTTAAGTGAATCTTCAAATAATCTTGAACTTTGACTTACAAAAATAATCAAATTTACTAAAATCAAATGTTTCTATTACAAATAATTTAAGTTAAAATAATTACTATTATACGTTAATGTCCTCAACATTTCCTACGAATTATTGCAACTATTTTTTCATGTAATTTTTAATTAATTTGTATGTTATTTTTACATTACACTTAAAGTCACGATAACAAAAATAAATGTAAAGTATTGTATCAATTATTTAACATTTTTAGTTTGTCAATAAGTAACATACGACGAGTGAGTTTTTATTTAAAATTTAGAGTGGATTTTCTGGGACACGTGAAAAATATTATAATTAACATTTTATTTTTTACTGTGTACTTTTGAACGGCACTGTACTTGCGAAATAATATCTCGTATTCTCCCTACTTAAATGAAATATGGAAATGGAGGTAAAAGTTCGACTTCGATACTTCATTTAACCAGTCCTTTAGACAGTCATATTAACCATCAATAAAATTGACTCCATCTTTATGAAATAATGTTCCCTATCGCTGCAAAGTTATTTTCTTTATTCACGGGGCATAAAGGGGATTTCAAGGGAAAATTGACAAGAATGTATTTTTGTTAACGGAGTGTCGATAGCCGTAACAATATCGACAGTTCCACTTATTACTTCACGGCCGGTCGGCGATATCTGCGATTGTACCGCTTCGTCTGCTCCGCTCGGAAGGAGCCCGCCGTAGAATATCTCTGGCCTCTATCTCCGGTTCACCCTCTTCTTCTTCTTGTCGTAGGAGCCGGGCCGGGCCGTCGCTCTAGATCGAACGCGTGAGTTTACGTGTGGCATTGACGTGACGTAGACACGCGCGTTGGACCTTAAAGCGTGGTCCTCGAACATCGTGCAAACGTAATATACCGAGAGGTTCTGGATATAGGATTTCAAATAAATACTATTTCAAATAAATACTACTGCAGTTGACGTAAACATTTGAGAGATATAAGATATTACTCCATATCTCTCGTTTCCTAGAGCGTATGTTTGTATTTTACACTCCAAAACGAGATTTTCCCTACGTGAAATGTTACGCACCGAGTGTATCGCAATTTATATATAATATTTTGGATTTGAAATATTCTATTTACGATGGATAGTTTGTATGTCACACATGTTGATGTTTGCTGAAATTAAAATTCTGCGTAAAAGGAATTTCATTTTGAACTTCGTCTTCTCACGGGGAAATTTATTATTTCTGCAGGTAACATTTGCAAATAATAATAACTTTGTAATTAATAATAATTAGTAATGACTCTTTTCAAAATACAACTTTTGCTATATGAAACACGTTTGGTCCGTGTGATCCCAAGCTTTGCTTTAAAACAACATGTATAATATAACATATTAAATATACAAGTATAACAGCGTATATTATCGAGATAAATGAACGAAATGTGGAACGAATGGCTCTGGTAACTAATCCTGTCATTATAAACGCTGATCTTATTACTCAGATTTTGCTGATCGAGGTACAAAACGTTGAATATTCACGCGCGATTGAATAAACCTATTACGATTCTTTCTCCCTCTCTAGATGCTATTGAGTTCGATATCGATATATAAAACGAAGAATAAAGCGTATTTCCGATACAATGTTTGCAGAATATTTTTTGCAGTGTATAACATACAAGTATACGTGTAGAAAATATTTCCTAAAATTTAATTGCAGGCGCATATTTCATGACAAAAGTCGGACTTGACCTTTTCTCTGCGAAAATTTAAGCCGGAGAACGTTTATAATTATAAATGTGTTTAACATTAAGGACTAAAAGGCTTTAGTAAATTATACTTCCGAGCTGCAGAGTTTTATTTCCCAGTTAATTTCGAATGGAGTTTAACAGAATCTTGATTTGACTGGAAATTCTGAAATTTTTATGCGAAGAGGCGGCACGTACAGCCGAGGAAATTTCCGCCAGATAAAATCATGTTATATCCTCATAGAACATGTCTTCGAAGTTTAAAAATCTTATGAGACGTACGATTATATGTGTGGCGTTTTTATTATTTACTTACATCGCAGAGGAAATATATATCGAGACAAAAATGTAGCCTGTTGTTTCTCAACGATTCATACGAGTAATAAAGGCTAAAAGGCTTTAGTAAATTAAGCTCTCGAGCTGCAGTCCTATTTCTCGGGCATCTACTGAAATAGTAAATTCGACTAAAACGCTACATTTCTCAAAGTACTATTATTTATTTAAAGAAGAATACACACATAACATTTTATAAGAGAAAAAGAGAGATGGAAGGAGGAAGGCAAGGTATATGACATAAATATATGAAATGTAAGAATTTCTATAAATTATTTGTATAAAAAAATAGTTTTTCTTTTCATTTGTTTTGGATCACCTGTGCCATAAAATTAAATAATTTTCAACAGAAATATTCATATTTTCTCGTCTGTTCATAAATGTCCTCTCACAAGAGGCAACTTATCTGATAATGTTATGCAGTCAAGTGGAAAGTCTCTTTCTCTCTCTCTCCTGTATTATTTTACTTTATTCTTAATATGAGCTCTTTTATTTCATTTTAAATATATTTTAAAAAGTGTGATAAATTGAGTAAAAAATGTAATAAAAATTTCAATTTAAATTAATGAACGTTTAAAAATATAATGTTTACTACAGTAAATTATATTTTAATTGCAATGCAAATCACTCTTTATCGCAATCTTTTTTTAAAATGTACCTAATTAAGTAGTTTTTCAAATTCATGTTTTATTAATGATAATCATTTTCTTTAACATGGGATACTACAACGTACGAAAAAGCGACCCGTAAGTAAAATTACAGTAAATAATATTTCATATTTTCCCTACAATATTTTCTATAAAATTTATTATTATATTTACATGGACATATGGAATGAATAAAAAAGATCTAAAAGTACCTTGTTAATTTTGTTCAGTACAGTAAAACACAGTTTGCATTTTTACGCGATTTTATGTAATATTAATTTTAAAAAGTTGTAGTATTCCCAGGTTAAATGTGCGTGATAACCATTTGTACTTTTTAATGCACTTAAGTAACCCGTGAAACTTTCTCAAAATTGTCGCATGAAAAATCTACGAAAGAAAAAGATTGACTTTTTCTTTATTTCCCGAAAATTCCCAAGCAAATTGTGTCTTGCGGGTCCCTTTTCCGTCCCGATATACAGGGTGTTTCTAATAAGTGCGAAAAATTTTAGATGATTTTTCGAAAATTAAGGAGGGTTTTTCATATAAATATGTACTCCTACATCCCTTCCTGGAGTTACACTCCTTCAAAAATGGGGGTAAAAATTTGGTTTCAATTTTTTTCTCAAATTTGGAACAAGTAAAAGAAGTGAAATTAGGTGGATATTTTCTACTAGTAAAAAGATTATTTATTATTTATTTTTCAGGCTCCCGTATTGTTATAAGGGGATGAAACTGGCAACCCCTATTCAATTTTTTATCAGAACTTTTTAATGGGCCGGAATATGATCATCTAAAAATATGCATTAAAAAGTTTGATTTATTTAGAAACTTTTTTATTTCCTTTATTTTTTTCATAAAATCAGTAGGTTTCAAGAAATAAAATAAAATACGTTATCATGCACAGCACGAGTCTAAGTAGCATAGGTTTCGAAGAAGTTAAATTTTAAAAATAAAAATAAAATTAGAGTAAATGTTGGAAAAATTGGAACAAAAACAAAATTATAAATAATATAAAAACCTAATTTTTACCCCCATTTTTGGAGAAGTGTAACTTCACAGGGAGGGATGTACGAGTATATGTTTATATGAAAAATCCCCCTTAATTTTCGACAAAGAATCATCTCTTAAAGTTTTTCGCGCTCATTAAGAAACACCCTATATAATATATAAATTGACGGTACAGCCATGTCCCATGCTAATCTCGATACGCGCCTAGCCTTTCTTCTATTCGGCGCAGCACGGAGCACCTGACGGCCTCGTATCCGGGATCGGCGAGGAATTCGGCAGCAGGTTCGTTGGCGAGTTCGAGGGAGAGCAGTGCGTCCCAGGGTCCGGCCCCGTATCGCGTCCTCATGTTGGGCGCCCCCGCCGTTGGCAAGAGCTCCCTGGTGTCTCAATTTATGACCTCCGAGTACCTGCACGCCTACGATACTTCGATCGGTGAGTCGACCGCGCCATAAAATCCGATCCACGACCGATCGAGAACGCGACGATCCTTCGTCGTGGACGAAAGAGCCGTAAAAGCTGATTGAGTGAATCGGAACGCGAACAGGCGGAGCGTGTTGCTCTTTATCCGGTATAAAGTGCGATGCAATTATTTCGCTCGGACGGACACGGAAAAATCGTGCGTGCGGCACGGAATCGCCCGGGCACGCGATATTTCCGGATCTCCGAACGTATTTCAGCCATATGTACGCGAACGATATCAAATCCGACTTGAATGCAGATACTCGTTTACCTCGGATCTCATTCAAAGGTTTATATGCACGAAAACTTTGTGTAAAAAAATGAATAAAATAAACGAATGAAATAAATCTTTTTAAATAAATTTTCCAATCCTCACATTTGTAATTGCAATAAATAATTAAAATTGTCGAGAATAATATGCTCGTCGGTTTTAGGATTATTTCGATTTATTCGACTTCATTGGATAGTCAAGTTTGTCTCGAACCGATGAGAAAACTTGAATTCGATTCGATTTTTATGTTATGAATATCTGCATTTTTTTTCTAGTATTTGGAGTGAATTGAAAACGAAAAGTATTTCATGGAATGATTATTTGATCCAAAGCATTCATATTTTTATAAGATTAGCTCGACGTCCCAATTTTATTTATTAATTATTTAGCTATTATTTTTTATAATTATTTAACAATTATATATTATAATTATTTAACTAATTATTGAATTAATTTATTATTCATTTTTTATAATTTTTAATTTAATTATAATTTAATTATTTTTTATAATTTTATGAGAAATATATTTCAAGTTTTATTGTTAATATAATAATTATTTAAGTACTATATTTTTTAATTTAATGAGAAAGTTTTATTTGCGATATTATTTTATGATAATTATTGTAGAATTTATATATTTAAAAAACCTAATTTTTGATACTTTGCAGACGATGAGTCTGGTGAAAAGACTGTCAGCGTGCTATTGGCCGGTGAGGAATCGGAATTGACTTTTATCGATCACTCCTGCGCCGAGATGACGGTGAGTTAAAAGCGCTAGTGTCAAAAGTTATCAGATTATCACTTACTATAATCACAGACCGTGTATTTTAATTGTGTATGTTAATTTCTGACATTTTTATGAGATAAAAATCACAATATATTACCCGACTTGGCATTGCGTGTCACAGTAATGGTAAAAATATTCATTTCAACAAAACTCGTAATATATGAATCCCTACTAGGCAAAAATTTCAATAAATTTCTCATGCTAAATGAAACGAGAAGGGAGAAAAGGGAGATAAAAATACCCACACATATACAAACACACACACATATACAGTGATTGATAAGGAACAGACTAGCAAGGCAGATCTTCGACAGAATTTTCCTCAGTCAATTGATCACTGATTAGCACGCTAACGTCGCTAATTTTCCGCGCCCCTGAACTAATCATTTCTGCCGCAAACTCGCGATCTCTCCGACTCGTCTCCTCTCATTTTCGCCGAACAAACGGATGGGGGACCGCGCGCCTTGAATCTTGGATCAAGTACTTTCACGACGACAGGGACGACGTAATCGAGTTAACGTGGGGAGGGAGAGGGTTGAAAGAGAGGCTGCACGGGGGAGGCACGCCGAGTGTGTGCTTTTGTACCGCGAGAATTAAATTAAAATCCATTTTCCATGGCAGGGGCGAGCTGGCGCGATATTCGCGATGCGGGGGAGTCTCGGCCGCGATGTACATTCATGGGAGGCCTATGTTTCGGGGGGGAGGAGGGGATGAATGAGGAGGGTTGGGGGCTAGAACCGCCGCCACGCTTCGCCAGACAATTTCAATCGAATTTGCCCTTTAATTAAAACGTACGTTCGCGCAGCGAACCGATGTATATCGCGCGATCGCGACCGATCTCGCGTGCGTCGGCGAAACGATAAACGATTGCTACGTCGCTCGGGATGCGGGGGTGATGATCGAACTCGGGCTTCTGAATTTCCCGAATTCCGACGACCGAAGGCCGTGCCCGGTACGACTTGCGCGCCGATGTTATTCTTGGTATTATCGAAAGTCAAGGCTGATCGCTAATCACGTTTAAGCCGCGAGGCCGAGATCCTGATTTCCGTTGATAGTCCCCGGGATTGTATTAGGCCGGGCTATTAAGTTAATGCGTATTTATTACGCAGGGATAAGCCCGCGGCAGTTGCAATTTCCAATAAAAAATTATCACTTTTTAGAGAAAAATTTTTCAATATTAAATTTGTCCCGAATTTTCACGAAATTTATCATTTTTAATTTATATAAAGAATAGAGGAATATATTTCCTTAATTAAATTTATTTCCTAAAAAGTGAACTATATTATTTAAATTTTTATTTATTCCAATTTTTATTTATTTAAAAAAAATAAGCGTGACTTGATATTCGCGCACTAGGATCTGACGTAATTTCAAATTACAATGCTACATCTGATACTTGTGACATATATCGAATCAATTTGTGTCAATCCATCCTTCAATCAATTTGAAAAATATCTTTTATTTTGACAAGAATGTCGAGCAATCAATTAGCTAATAAATAATAAGCAATGGATAGATTATGACTATTGAAATCGGAGAAATAAAGTGATATGTAAGAGTAAAATTTCATGCAATTTTAAATAAACCTTATGATGATAAAATTAATTTATGAATTAATTTGAAATATCTTTACTTGAAATTGTCATATTTATGACATACATCGAGTCAATTTCTATCAATCCATCCTTCAATCAATTCGAAAAATATCTTTTATTTTGATAAGAATGTCGAGAAATCAATTAGCTAATAAATAATAAGCAATGGATAGATTTTGACTATTGAAATCGGAGAAATAAAGTGATATGTAAGAGTAAAATTTCATGCAATTTTAAATAAACCTTATGATGATAAAATTAATTTATGAATTAATTTGAAATATCTACTTGAAATTGTCATATTTATGACATACATCGAGTCAATTTCTATCAATCCATCCTTCAATCAATTCGAAAAATATCTTTTATTTTGATAAGAATGTCGAGAAATCAATTAGCTAATAAATAATAAGCAATGGATAGATTTTGACTATTGAAATCGGAGAAATAAAATATATATAAGAGTAAAATTTTATGCAATTTTAAGTAAACTTTGCAATGATAAAATTAATTTATGAATTAATTTGAAATATTTTTACTTGAAATCGACAAAAAATTGTAAGAAAAAAAATGTTTTAAAATTTTTCTTAAAAGAATTATTTTTATATTTTAATTAATGAATTTATAAATGATTAATTGTAGGGACAATTACAGAGCATTGATTAGGATTGGTTTCCGAACCAGAGCCGCGTAAATTTTTTATTTGACTCCAACGTTTCGTGAACATTTCAGTTTACTTCAACAGGAAAGAACAACCTGCTACAGTATCAAATAAAGAATTTACGCAGCTCAAATCCAGAAGCCAATGCTAATATTCGTGTAACATACACCGCGAAGGTTTCAAATATCAATTCAATTACAGAGAAGTCTATATAACTTGCATTAAAGATTTAATTAGAAATTGCAACATTATTTCATTAATAAAATATGAGATGTAAATAAAGCTGTAATAATATATCTATGAATATATCTATGAAGATAGATTATCCAAAAATGAGAATATATGGTAGTGAAATAATATCGTACAAGCTATAATTTATAAGCAGTTTGCAGCAATTCACAATTATATATACATATATACGTACATGTGCATTCATTATTCATTAATATTAAACACACATTCATAATATTAACTGTATGGCTGTTATTAAACGTGCGGTTACTTCGACAATATCTGAAAATACATAATATTACAATGTATGCCATAACGCGTTGCTACAAAATTAATTTTAAATTGAATAAGTTGTTTTTCTTGTTCAAGCATAACTTCAATTCCAAATGAATTTTTAACGATATTTTAACCTGCAATTATTATAATGATTGATGTTAAAGATGGAAAAGCTGCAAAGAAAGAAAGCATATTTAATTCTCCAAATTTTCACTAAAGAAGATCGCTTAAATTAATTTAATCGTAGGTGAGAACAATGATGAGTTGAGAATATTTTGCGTATTTGAAGATGCAACTTAGCTTTCATCTCGCAAAATGCTCGCAAATAATACTTGGAGAGAGTCGAGAAAGTGGAAAGAAATTAGAAAGTTCCATAAAAGAAGCTCATGCACGATTAAATTTTAAAGAAACATTGGCTATGAATTTAAAAGAGCGCGAAAGAGAAAGAAAAGAGGAAGAAAAAAAGGAGCAGAGAGAGTTTAGAATAGTCCCGTATTTATTTCGCAGTTATGTGAATTCGTTAGCGAGGTTTACCAACAAAGTTAAGCATAAATAGGTCAGTGCTTGACCCTACGTTGTGGTTTTAGAGTCGAACCTTCTGTGTGTGTGTGCTTTATTTAATCAAATACGTTAACAAGTAATATGTCCAAGAGCATTAATGTTCTCTTTCATACGTAGTTCCTCAGCAAATCGTGGTAATTACGTCTTTTTATCCCACGCGTAGGAACTTGTAAAATAAACACGCAACCATTGATTTTTCTGTATGCTATTAATATAGTCCTTTTTCTTCATAACTCTGAAAAGTAATTAGTGGATTAAAAACGGGGTAATTTTGCACGTGTCAAAAAAAACATCCATGTAAAAAGAAAATCTCGCTTTCAGCTTTTTTTTCGAAAAGAGAGAAGTCATAATGCTGGAAAATAACTGTAAAAGGGAATATGATTCGTAATAAAAAGTAATTAAGAT
Organism: Camponotus vicinus; assembly: GCF_025532165.1. Classification (NCBI taxonomy): domain Eukaryota; kingdom Metazoa; phylum Arthropoda; class Insecta; order Hymenoptera; family Formicidae; genus Camponotus; species Camponotus vicinus. The sequence continues at coordinate 1,386,779 of NW_028141947.1, forward strand.
TAAATAATCATATACATATATTTTTAAATGACTTATAATAAAGCCACAAAATTCGCAGGAAACGAGTTGAATTAAAGTTGCAAATTTTAAAAAGTCCCTACACAGTAAAAAATTGTACGTCCATATGTTAAAATTTTCTTGTGTTACCACGTTTTGATTAATACTTTAATGTAAAATTAACATACAATTTATGTTATTATTTTTATAACGTTTTCATGAGTTACATTTATGTCAACTTTGTAACTTAACACTTTGTACATGTCTCTTAGAAATGGAATATTATTTTGAGTATTTTTAACATAATCATTTTAATCAATCAACATGTCTCAAAGTCAGTTTAACATTCTAAGAAAAGTTAAAGTGAATCTTCAAATAATCTTGAACTTTGACATACAAAAATAATCAAATTTACTAAAATCAAATGTTTCTATTACAAATAATTTAAGTTAAAATAACTATTATATGTTAATGTCCTCAACATTTCTTACGAGTTATTCTACTATTTTTTCATGTAATTTTTAATTAATTCGTATGTTATTTTTACATTACACTTAAGTCACGATAACAAAAATAAATGTGAAGTATTGTGTCAATTATTTAACATTTCTAGTTTGTCAATAAGTAACATATGACGAATGAATGATTTTAATTTAAAATTTAAAGTGGACTTTCTGGGACATGTGAAAAATGTTATAATTAACATTTTATTTTTTACTGTGTATTTCTTAAAATCAGTGTTATTATATCATTATTATTTCACATTAACGGTTGTGCGAAAACTGCCATTCAGAGCATGTTAATCCAAGCTTGCGGTCGCCGTCTGGCATCCAAATACAGCGTGACAGTCCGATTTGCGGTCTGCGTGAAACCGGCCAAGTAAGAGTTATCGCGTGACGAGTTAACTGTGAGGCTGCCGCTGTGAACCTCGAGGGGTAAGAAAAAGGATCTGAGGGTGTAACGAAGCGTCCCTCGTTCTCTCCTGCCTTCAACCAGGCGTGCTCGGAGTCATTGACGAGCACCGAGCCATACCGCGCGTTCGACCGTTAAGAGCGGTCGATCCCGTAGAATATATTCGATATCACGAGACGCGTCGCGCCTTTGATACGGTTCAAGGTAATTCTTTCGTATAATCGTTCGAAAAATCGCAGAGCCCGCTCCCGTTGCGATCTTAACCTTTAACGGTTGGCCGCGTTAATGCGGTTTACCGCTAACCCCGATTAACCTCCTCAGTCGAACACATATGCGGGCTTCTATTTTTGCTAATAAAAAAAACAGCAATTGGATTTATTTATATTTCCAGCATGTCTGAAAAAGATTAAGATTTTAATATCCTCGTGTTTTATGAGTTACGTTTAAAAGGAGGTTTTTGTATAAATATTTTAAATTACATATTTCCTAGCAAACGTCGTTTGCGTTTGTACAAGAAGAGAGATTCAGATAAATGTTACGTCACTTTTTTTCGGTTTATATTAAACCGATATTTAAGCCAGAAGGAGATACGACAAATTATATTAAAGCAAATTTAGGCAGCCGGGATAATCGCTCCAACTTAATCGAAATATTAATCTTGGTTTTGCTTTTGCAAAGCTCCATGGAAATATAATTTATGCCTCTTACAGTAATTTCAAGGTGGCCTCTCTTCCGTTTCTAAACTAGATCTCGTTTTAGCTGGACTTCGTTACAAGCACTAATTATAGAATACGGCGAAAAATATCGCCCGGAGGATTATTATTTATAGCCTATAACATATTCTGAGTGGGTGTCGCGATAATGCTGCGATTGCAATTATACGTTCCAGAACTTTTACATCGCTCGAGTGGACAATGATGACCGGCGGAATTCAAATTGCGCTTTGAAAAAATAAAACTTAAATGAAAAAAAAATAGACACTCGCTTTTCAAGCCGCTCGGTTTTACTTATGACACCGTAATAGTGCGTTAATGATCCCAAGTTTAATTAAAACGATGCGATTAACGCACCAATAATTACGCTCTTTCTCGGGTGATGCAGAATAATATTTATTTTAAAATGAATATTTTTGCAATATCTTAATTAAAAGTCAACTAATTATGTCGTCTCTCTAGTGGAAACTGAAAAGTGCGAAAGCTAATATTTTCGAAGAGAGAATACAATAAATAAAAAATGCGAGAGTTGAAGAATTAACATCATTTACGTATTGATTGCAAAAACCCAATCTGCCAAGCTTCAAGGTATCGAGTTACTCAGTTTATATAATGAATAACGAACTGCTTTTCCCGATGCTTTCCCTTTACTTTTTATCGGTCTAATGATTTCAATTGGAAAAAATGTGTATTTTACGCAACGAAATTTTTTTTATAAGAACACTTTTATCTTTCAATCTTGTGATATTAGAAATAAGAACATCGAGATTATCAAATGTTAGGAAATTTCAATTTTGTAAAACAAAATAAATTTTATTTCAACTTTTCACAATATTATTCGATTTTTGTTCCATGCTTTATCGCGACTGTATAAACACGTTACTATGATGAATCTGTACACATTGCTTTTGTAGAAGTTTTGCCTGTAGCACAATAGCAAACTTTTCAAGCTTGCTTTTATAATATTTCTATAGAAGTTTTCTTTTATAATATCCATAGAAAAGAAATGCGTTTCTTCATAATATATCTAAACAAAAACACGTCTCGTTGAATTAAAAAAAACATTTTTTCATCTATTTCTACAGCGGAAAGATTAATGAAAAATATAATGGAACTCTCATGTGAGCTCTCATCGGATTTAAAGAAATTCAATAGAAAAAATTCTTGAAATATTTCGAAGAAATACATTTTTTGCAAAAACCTATTTTAATTTTAAAACTAAATAAAATAATATTAAAAAGATTTCAAAAACTTTCTACAATAAAAAAATATATGTGTTGCAAAATTATAAATATTTTTCTTTTAACTCGTAAAATATATAATACAATTCAATTAAAATAAAATATTCCATTGTGGATATTAATCAATTTTTCCAGAAATTAAATTAAATAATTTCAAAATATGAAATTATTATTTTATGTGCAACAAATTTTATAAATTGGAGATAGACTGCTCCCTTTTCCTTTCTCTCTCTGGACTTTATTATATCATTATTAATTATATCATAATTATATTTTTATTATATCATTACGTTTCCTTCAACCTTTATATGTATATAAGAAAATATTTTTTTTTATATAATGAAAACTATATATTTTAAGACGAAAAATTGGAAAATTTTTCAAAATTTTCACGTCAGAAGATCATAAAATTACTTTCCTACAAGAAACAACACAATGCACACACCTGAACTGTCATTCTGATTAAGTATGCTCAATTTTGAGATTGATTCAAAGATTAGTGACATGAAACGAACGTCATGTATGTATAATAATCAATTATAATGAGCTTCAAAGTGGAGATATAGAGCTTAGGTGTTGCATTAGTATTAATGTGCCCCTGTCATGATTAATGCTTGCAGGCGGAGAATTGCATCGCGACGTACGAGCCGCACGCATACTGCGTCGTTTATTCCACGACTGATCGGGCGTCGGTGCGCGTTGCCGAGGAGGTCCTCCAATCCTTATGGAGGAGCGACCACATGTCCGCGAGGGCAGTCATTCTCGTAGGGAACAAGGTCGACCTGGTTCGCAGTCGACTGGTATCGACCGAAGGTACGGCTTTTTTTTCTCAGTCTGACCCCGATAATCGACGTTTCCCCTGCGACGTCGTTTGTTAGGATGGTTTACGAGGACACGCGAGAATGGAAATTTGTACGCGTATTCAACAAACGAGAAGTCTATCTATCATTGAGCGTGGCGTTTAACGCGAAACGCTGATATAGGGCGATCGCAGATAACGCAATGTATGTATCTAAATGAATCGACGCAGCATCTCGTGCCCTGATGCAAATTCTCCGAGGGCAGCGGAGCGAAGGAAAACCATTTAACCCCCTGGCGAACGCGTCGGTGCATAAAATATACCCTTAAGCATGATTAAATTAGTAGCAGCTTCCTCGTAATCATCGTTTTTTTATAATAAATCATCATTTATATAATATAATATTTATATAATATTTATATAACATTTATATAATATTTATATAATATATATATTTCATATAACATTTATATAATATATATATTACATATAACATTTATATAACATTTATATAACATATACAGAGTGATTCATTTTAATCTTAACAGGCAAATATTTTGAAAAATATGCGAGATACGAAAAAATGTTTCAGACAAAAGTTATATGGTTTTAAAGGAGACATAAGATGGTGTCATTAATTTGACCTTAAATAGTTACTTGAAAGTCACGTAAAGATCACCCTCAATTTTTTAAATGGAACCGCCCATTTTTTATTACATATTCTTGTAGCTCACCTCGAGAGCTTTCCAAAACACTATAATTAAGTTAGTTTTCATTAAGTACTTTCCGAGTTATGAGGCTTGAAATAATTTCTTAATTTTACATAAACCGTAAAATATCTTGTAAAATATTCATTTTTCGATTACCTCACCTTAATACTTTTATGTACAAAATAATGAGAGGAATCAATTGGTGTAAAGAAAACACATAGTTATTTTTAAGAAAAAGTATGTAATTGTTAATTGCAAATTACATATTTTTTTTTCGAACCAACTATGTGTTTTCTTTACACCAATTAATTCCTCTAATTATTTTGTACATAAAAGTATTAAGGTAAGATAATCGAAAAATGAATATTTTACAACATATTTTACGGTTTATGTAAAATTAAGAAACGATTTCAAGCCTCATAACTCGGAAAGTACTTAATGAAAACTAACTTAATTATAGTGTTTTGGAAAGCTCTCGAGATAAGCTACAAGAATATGTAATAAAAAGTAGGCAGTTACATTTAAAAAATTGAGGGTGACCTTCACGTGACCTTCAAGTAACTATTTAAGGTCAAATTAATGAAACCATCTTATGTCTCCTTTAAAACCATATAACTTTTGTCTGAAACATTTTTTCGTATCTCGCATATTTTTCAAAATATTTGCCTGTTAATATTGAAATGAATCACCCTTATATTACATACTTATATTATATGCAATTTGCAAGAGAAGGAAAGACGGAGGGGAATAGTTTAAAATTAGCATCCATCTTTTTTAAATTTTAAATAAATGATTTCAGTGAAACTTGCCTTGTTTCTCCTTGAACGCTTTTTTTCCAAAATTAAAGTCTCTTACATTCAGTTATGTTAGAACTAATGTATGGCTCTCTTTAATTAATCTTAAAGCACATATGCTCGAATTACAAGGACGCGTTTTACGCGCAAACTCAACGTTGAAATAAATCGCGGTCGCGTAAAATTCTCAGAGTGATGTCATCTTGAATTTAATCGATTCTTACAGAGGGAAAATCCATGGCAACGTCTTACGACTGCAAGTTCATCGAGACATCCGTCGGCATCAATCACAACGTCGACGAGCTGCTAGTCGGCCTGCTCACGCAAATTCGTCTGAAGCTGGAGAACCCCGAGAGGACCCGAGAGATGTTTCGGAAGAGGTCGCGGAAAAATCGGAGCAAGTCGCCGCTGGGCTCGTGCTCGGAGAACAACTCGCCTAAAAAGTATCGCGGCAGTCGGACCAGCACCAGCCTGAAGGTGCGCAATTTGCTCGACAAGGTCTGGGCGCGCGACAGCAAGTCCAAGAGCTGCGAGAATCTTCACGTTCTGTAAGAACTCCGAGGATCGATCGTCTCGATCGAGGAGAGTGATCCAGCGAGTCTGGCGAGTTGCGGCAGACCTCCATCGAAGGGCTCCTTACGCTTCGGGATTGTCTTGGAGTACGTGGGGGGTCAACGAGGCCGACCCTCGTCGGAGAAGAGGACGAGTATCGACCGCTCGACATCCCCGACTTCGCGGGAGAAAAGGAGACACGTGCGTATCGCTTTGTAACGGGGTGTTTTTCGACGTCGTGTGTTGTTCGCCCTTTGTGGACGGGGTAATCTTTCGTAGCTTTCGTTTCTTCTGCGAGCTGAAGCACGCGCTGAATCCGATTATCAAAACTAATCTAGAGAGATCATTTTTATTTCCTTCTCGTGACTCTGAGAGCAACAGTAAATCTCGATTAGGATCTCTTGTTTTGTACCGTATCGCGATATCTCCTGATATTACGAGCTGAAAAATATATCCGTCACTTAGATTTCCTCCATTTTCCTGATTTAATGAAATATTTTGAAAGAAATGGATCTCTCTCTCTCTCTTTTTTTCATCGGACTTTTCGCAGCTGGAATAAATTTTGAGAAAACGCCCCTAATACTGAAGCCTGGTAAGTGTACAATCCTTGTGATTACCGTAAAATGTAAATATAGGCCACGGGGGATTGCATTTTCTGCGAGAGGAGCGTCGTTACCGCGAAGAGTTCGCGCGCGAGGGAGGGTCGTAAAATAAAACAGCCGTAAAATAAAATCAAGCGAACCAGGCGACACCGAAGGCAACAATCAGCGTAGATTATCACGGACGGATTCGTTATCGGTCGCGCATAATCCCGAGATTATTACGGGAGGAGAATCGCATCGATTCTTATCGCGTCCGTTCGCCGGAAACGCCACAATCGATGGCTTCCTTTGTCGCAGCGCAAAGTGCAAGCGACAAAGAGGCGTTGTGCAAAATGAGAAAAATTCGCTGGATAAAGCAAAGTACACTACAGTGCTTTGCACGTTGCGAAAATGCGAGCGTGATCGTATTTACGTTACGATATTTTGCATTTTCATTTTGTGTACACGAGACCGAATTTTCGGTAAAACGGAAGCAGAAATCGGCGATTTTGCCGAAGATGACTTATTGACCTTTTCGCGCTCAACAATCTTGACTGAAATCCGATGTAGGCAAATTCCGGAATAGATAGCAACGCGTAAAGAGAGATGGCTTCCTGTTATGGTTCCTAATTTATCGCCGATGCAGTGACTCTCAAATCTCTTTCACCGATGATATGTCGGGTATTGCGTGAAGAATCACGTTTAACTTTTAAATTGGAAAATAACTCAAAGCAAAGAAAATCTACTTTTAACTTAAATTAGGGAGAAGAAATAAAAAATAGACTGGAAAGTTGAAACTGAAAAGATATGATTATAATTTCTTTTTGCAAAAATAGAGACATTCGGCATTGAATATATGACAATTTGTATTTTTGCGCTTTTGAAATGCATGTGAAAAATTCTTATTAATATTTAATTTATTATGTTTTAAATTTATATTTATAAATATTTTATATATTTTATTTATATTTGATATATTTTAAATTTATATTTAATTTATTATGTTTTAAATTTATGTTGTAATTTATTGTAAGAGTAAAAAATATAATCGATACTTCATTTTTATATCTTTTAAATATTACACGTAATATTTATAAATTTCCTGCATGTTTAAAATTTTGTAGTATAACCTGTAAGAATTACACTTGCTAGTTAACATGATATTGTAATTGAAATTATATTCTATTTGATTTTATTAGGAATCCCAGCTTATATTTTAAACTTTTCTTCTTGTTGCATTTAAAAAGATATGATCATTCATTCCGGAATAATTTTATTTTCTATTTATTTGTGTGCATTGTAGACTAACTTACTTATTATTAATCGAAGATATTGAAGTACCTCTTACAATTTTTCTTTATCGGTTAACGACCGGCGCAGCCATTAAAGGAAAATTGAACATATCTCTGATCATCGTGCATTTAGGTCAAAGGAATTAGCATGTATAAGATAGAACGAATCCAATTCTAACCAGAGTTGCAGATCCGAAACGATTTGCTTCTAATAAAGGTCATAAATCGTTATCAAGGCGACCGAAGGGATAAGATGAAATGCAACGAATAATAACATAAGCGTTGCTCTATATGTCATATAGAAATCTTTTTTAGGAGTCTTTCGAGAATGAGAATCTCTCATATTTAATATAACAAATATGGCGCGAGAAATCCGTTATCTGAAGAAAAATTTCTTTCCCATCAGAAACGCGATTTTTATTATATTTTCATAACGTCAGAACTTAAATCAGACCATGTATCATTTTCTCGATATATTAAGTGATCGATCGCGAGATGCGCAACCGTGTCGGATGGTCGGTTCAACGTTTGCGCGTCGTGAAATACGCGGGAGATAAGGTTCGTCCGATTTTCCGAGTTAAAGAGTCTCGATATCGGCAATAAAACGCGAAGGTAAACGCGACAACGTCAGCGGGCGAAATCGCAAAAGGTCGTCTCGTGCGACAAGCAATTAATTTCCTAACGATCTCGATGCCTGGCCGACCGACGTCGAAACTTACAGCCGGAAAAGGTCGCCCTGGGTTAAATACGTGCTCGCGAACCGGTTTCGAAAACGAGACATCTTCCAACGGAAGACTGTCACGCGGATACCATCAGTTCCATTAATGTTTCGTGTGCATGTGACGGTTCGTGTGAGAGATATTAAACCATTTTCGGACCACTAAAATACGATACATTATATAAGATGTATTTTAGGATCGCCAATTTTTTCACAGAGATTTTTCGAGCAAATTATTTTTTTTTTTCTATTATACTTTAAATTTATATTGCATTGAGGAATTATTGAAAATTTTTTTTAAATTTTTATTGAAATTTAAAAATAAAATATTAATTGTGATTATTTTTTTTAATTTATAATATATGGAGCAATTACTTAAATTTTTTTGAAATTGAATTTTTATGAAATGTGAAGATGGAGAAGTGATTGATATGACAACTTGTGTGTTGTATATATGGAGCAATTACTTAAATTTTTTTGAAAGTGAATTTTTATGAAATGTGAAGATAGAGAAGTGATTGATATGACAACTTGGGTGTTGTATAAAAAAAATGAAAGCTTTTATTCAAAGATATTATATATAAACAATACTGCTAGTCTGGATAAAAAAATCGTTAAATTCTCCTATTTTCCTTCTCGTGTCTATGATTCACAGGCAAACATACGCAATACGCGAAACAATCTGCAAAATAGTACAGTTACTACCCTTTTCCGCATTCCGCGTAAATCCTCTGGCGTCGTTACCCACCTCAATTAGCTAAATTAAAACAAAGATATGATAAGGTGCGCCAAGCCACCGAGTTGCATATGTGTCGCGTAATCCGTCTGAAATTCTCGCAACTGCGTGATTCACCATGTTCCATTTTATAATCTTGCGACTACTCGAACTCCACGTGTTTGCATGTATGCGTTCTCTTCGGCTCTTTCCACTTACAATATATTATTCTGAATCCGATTTCTTCCTCCCTTTATCCATGTTTCCCTCTTTACCTCTCCCTCACCCTCCGAGCACTTTGATTCTATTCTCGTAGACATACATGTATACTAACGTACAAGACAAGAGCTTAAAAGTTGTGCTGAAAATGACTCGTGGAAAAACACGACGGAAGATCACTGGATTTGCTTGACGTCGGAGATTTATTATAAAAGGGAAATCAAGTGACACGTTCAGAAATGTAATTTCGATTTGGATTGTTCTTCTTAGAAGTCGCAGCTTGAATTGTTATTGCGATACGGAGAATAATGGACTTTTAATATCTATAATTGAGTAAACTTGTTACGTGTCACATCTTTTGTTTCATATTTCTATTAGATTCTTAGCTTCTACGAATTTTATTTCTACACTGCGTGTTTTATTACCCTACAAATAATAAAATGCGCAATATGAGACGAAACGTATTTTTTCACGTCGTTATTATCCACATGAAATATATAATATTTCTTTAAACATTTAATGATAATATTTTTTTTGCGATAAATAGATGCAATTACGATTGTTGAAAATTATTACGTATTTCATTATTTACGTTTTTATACTCATTACATATCGTGCACATATTCATCACGTATATAAATTCAGAGATAACAAACTATTAAATTGACGTAATAATGAAAATACCTGGAAAAATAAACTTTATAATATAAATAATGATAAAAAAACAAATGTAATGCAAATAATCGGAATATAATAATAAAATAAATAATTTGTTAGTTTCTGATTTAGTGTAGAACACTAGAAAGCTTTAATATTGCTTTTTTGTTAATATAATAAATTATATGAATTCAAATAAATATTTAAATAATGTTTAATTATATATTACATTATTTAGATTTATTAAATTTATTTAAAGCATTATCTAATTTTCACAATTAAGATATATAAATAATATTAAGAATTCGTGTAATTTATCTTCCTTTTACTTAAATTTTTTAAGCAGAAATTTGAAGAAGTTATAAATTAATAATTGTTGATTCGCTAATATATATATTATTTTATATTTTATTACATTACTCATTGCTTCTATAAAATTTAATATTATTATTTAAAATATTACTATTAATTAATTTTATATTAATTAAATTTTGATACATTCGAAACTATAAAAAAATTTCCTTGTGAATTTTTTTGGATTAAAAAGAAAAATTAAATTTATCCGAGTGAAACCTCTGAAGAACTTTCTGCGAAAAAAGGATACTTTAGATTTCTTACAGGATAACGAGGAATTTCAAAGTTTATCCCGAGATTACGATCGCCAAATCGAAAACTATTATTATTCATTACACTTATTCGTGGAAAAGCAAACTAAATGTTTGCGGGCGGTAGTTGCGAGAAATTCGGACGTAACAAGCTTTAGCTCCATTTTTCGTAGCTTGACGCGTCGAAATAGAAACTTTTCACAATAACATATTTTCATGCAATAAACAATAATAACGTGTTGAGTTGTATGTACATAGATGTTTATTCAAACACGATATTGCAACAATTCTCCGTTAAAGACTTCTCTGCGCGCGATACCATCTTTTTAATACCGAAAAAAATATTTCAAGACGACGAATGATAACGTAAACGTAAGATAAAAATAATTAACAATTCATTGTTGTCGTGCTTAACGTTGAATTTAAACGTTTCCCGTGTTCCAAGTGCGATATTGCAAGGGCAACTTTTACGAAACAATTCTATCCGACTGCAATCGAATGACTCTGAAAGTCGATCGATCGAAAAAGAAAATCGTGTTCGTGTCTCCATCACGACACCGGGGAATTTGGGGCCAATTTGTCGATCGTCTTTGTTCTCTCGCTGATTGGCAGATGATAGTTTGTAACTTTTGACACGTGAAACTCACGGATAACTTTCTTGTTTATGGCTAGCTAGAAACGCAATTTCTGCGTTGTTTTCGACACACAAAGTGTGCGTTTCATTCGATGTACATTAACATGTAGATTAATAATTCAAGACATATTTGCAAAAGCGCCATTTACTTGAAATAGAAAAATGGAAAAATTAAAAAATTAATTAATAAATAGTATCCTCTCTCTCTCTCTTTCTCTCTCTCGATATTATTCATTTTTTTTTTAAATTTTAGAAGATGGATGATCTTTAGATATGTCTTCCATTAAATACCAGCCATTGAGAAACAGATATCATCGTAATTCGAGAACGTTTGCAGTAATAAAATTATTAAACATCATCTTCGATAAAATAATATCGAAAGAAATGAATTGAATGATGACCCATAATTAAGAGGATTCTCTTGTTAAAGGAAATGTGAACTTTAGAGTCGCTTCTTCAGCAGGGTGTTGATGATGCATTGCCGGCTTCTCGGCAATTTAACAACCATGGTTAATGTCAAGTAAGGTACGCGCGACGAGCTTAAGGCAGGTTAATAATTTAATACGAGCGCGTTATCTCTCGCATGACTCGAGCACAGTTTATGATAGCACAATACATCGCAGTAACTGGGGTCCTCTCCTAGAATCGTCGTGATGGTTAGAGGAATCGATGGCACACTTATATTCGTTTTCCAGCTCCGTTCGTTCGCCAACATCAGGACGAATTCGAGAGAGTGACGATCGATTGCATCGTATTCGAGTTGGTTCCCTATAACTTATTGTTAGCCACAATGGCTAGCTTTATCTTCACATTGATATCTCTCTAGCTCGTAGTCGCGTAATAATCGTATTTAATATTCGTAATTATATTCGTAATTAATCATAGTCTCTCGTGAAAATTTATTACCAATCGGATCATTGCCGCAAGCGTTCGCCACGCATCGTGCAACATCGTTTCAATCGTGGGATATTTTTTTCCAATGACACACTTTTTTTTATCGGAAAAAGAATGCGAGACACAATAGTGATCGAAAAAAAAAAATATTTATCGCAGAAGAGGTGGTCAAAATATCGAAAAATATGTTTCAAACGCAGAAGAAACTGTCGAAAATATGATTCAAAATGTACCAATTGCTCTCTGAATCGGCAATTTAAAGCAGTATAAAATACACAAGATATACCATATTATATTTCGAAAATCAAATATTTATGTCAAAGATACGTATTTGAAATATTGCACTACAGAGTATCTTTTCTACTATTATTGTGGTTAAAAGGAGAGAAAGAGAGAGAGAGAAAGATAAATCATTTAGAATTTTACACTTATACTTATATACGAATTTACATTCTATACTTCGCATTTATCTCGCTCGTTAAAAATCGTTTAAAAATGCAAATATGAGGATTTAACACGGTGAGGATTTCCGATGTTGCGTGTCACGCGTCGGAATTTGTCCAATCGCTGACCTTAATTCCTTAACGTGGTATCTTCTTGTCGATATCAAGAGAAATAAACGATTGATATAAATTATCCTTTATCGATCAAAAGGAACATCAAGATATCAAGAAGCTTATCCGAATAGTATTGATTACACAGTAAAAAATAAAATGTTAATTATAACACTTTTCACGTGTCCCAGAAAGTCCACTCTAAATTTTAATAATTCATTCGTCGTATGTTACTTATTGACAAACTAAAAATGTTAAATAATTGACTCAATATTTTACATTTATTTTTATTATCGTGACTTTAAGTGTAATGTAAAAATAACATACAAATTAATTAAAAATTGCATGAAGAAATAGTTACAATAACTCGTGAGAAATGTTGAGGACATTAACATGTAATAGTAATTATTTTAACTTAAATTATTTGTAATAGAAACATTTGATTTTAGTAAATTTGATTATTTTTCTATTAAAGTTCAAGATTATTTTAAGATTCACTTAAACTTTTCTTAGAATGTTAAACTGACTTTGAGACATGTTGATTGTTTAAAATGATTATGTTAAAGATACTCAAAATAATATTCCATTTCTAAGAGACATATACAAAGTGTCAAGTTATAAAGTCGACATAAATCTAACACATGAAAACGTTATAAAAATAATAACATATAGGTTGTATGTTAATTTTACATTAAAGTACTAATCAAAACGTGGTAACACAAGAAAATTTTTACTGTGTAATTGTGCTGAACTTGAATTGGAACGCCATGAGAATGATACCGATTCATTGAATCTCTGATAGAATTCTAGCGACTTGCAGCCAACTAAGAGATGTACGTCCTCACAAAGTTAATATTCGCGAAATTTATGTATGCGCATAAAATTTACGGCGGCAGCTTGTTTATCTCGCATCTAGACTCGTAGCTCGAATTTATTCTGCCAGATTAAAGGTGAGGTACTCGAGAGTTCTTCGATCTCGAGGCCTTTGCTCCGACTAATGGGGATTAAAACTCGCCGGAATCGATGCAATATCTCCGACGAATTCAATTTTCGATGCGACCGAGTAAAATGCTTTTCGTGTTTACCAACAACAATGGATAAGCGATAACTGATTCTGGGATCGTGGGCGGTGGACTAGAAGCTAATTATTCGTTGAAGTAACATCGGTTTCAATTTCTACCCGCCAGCGCGACACATTAACATGCTTACGTGTAATCTGCGTACAATTTATGATTGACACACGATAGCTCGTTAGCGAACTTCCATTGTCGATTTAGGACTCACGTACATCTCTCTCTCTCTCCCTCTCCCTCTCTCTCAGAGAAGAGAACCGCGGTATGTTGTCCGAAACCCGAAACTATTGATTGCCATTTGCCATTGGAATATCGTCGTGTATTAAGAGATGGTGAGTGGATCAAATAGTATGTATACCTTATTAATTCGAAGCCCCGCGCACGAGAATGACGCACACACACACATATATACACATACGCGCAAATGTCATACATATTTATTTTTGTAAAATGCGAGACAAGTCGCACGATATACATGCATATGCACATTTCCTTCCTACGCTACGTTATCTTGATGTCAGTTCGCGTTTTTATATTTGATTTTGTGCATAGTCGAGTTTATTTTCGCCCGACCTCGCGATTTATCCCACGTTTTTCCGCGACGAAGCGCGGTTCTTCAGGTATAAAACGGAAATAATATAATCGCGACTCGAGATTGAGAGAAAAAGTTCGCGTTTGTTTATGCGTAAAGCGTTGCGTTCGGGAATGAGCTTCTCTTTTATTTTTATATATTTTTTTTTTACACGAACTCGTTCAAATAATTGCTCGCACAAATTCAAGCAAATTACATTGTAAACCGACAAAAAAATTCGAGTAACGCGATATGAATTCTTGGCCGCGCAATAATCAATTTCACCCTTTGAAGCTATTTGCTATCATATAATTCGATATAACGGTATACATTTTTGCGACTACAAAATTAATCCAGAACGATAACTCGAAAAGAGAGAAGTTTGGGGAGATATGCCCCATCGGGGTAAATTTCAAAGCATGGATTTTATGTAACATCCTCAACCGCCTGGTGTTTTGTTTTGCTTTCGTCACCGGATTTCATCAATGCCATCATCAATTTCCGATGGGAAACGCCGATGGTATCGCAGCTATCGATCCGATCATTAATCGGTATCGTCGTTAACCACGGCTTAACGTTATTTTAGGTAGCTTTGAAGGCTAGCCATTCTTAGCATCGAGTTGACACTGATGAACTACGTATTAATGGCGCATACGCGAGTATGATGGAATATAAATGGAATATTCGCGATAAATTGTCGGAGGCAATGACTGTCTACACTTGCTATAATATTGCGTTGATGAGAAAATTACAATATTGCGAAGCAATAATAGAGTATAGCGTGCGAGAATTTGCGGGATGGGATTTAGGTGGGGAAAAAAGGGATCGGTGTAATAAAGGAGATAATTAAAGAGCGTATATGAGCGAAGGACGAAAATTCGTTAAATGCGTGCCGCTCGATTCCAACGATTTATTACCTACGTGATATTATAGGTATGTCGGAGTGAGAACATACGTTGCGAAATATGCTAGAGATTTTCAATCTTACGTGATTAAATAGTTAGAAAAAGTTGGTTAAGTAAAAGAAGAGTTTAAGATCACGTAAATTTTTTTTTAATTAATTTACGATAAGACAATGTGTTTTAAATTAATTTACGATAAGACATTCGCGCAATAAGGATCGGAGGAGTTTCGAAATAATTTCGTTAAGCAACTCGAGCGAATTGTATTAATAGACGCTAGATGTAGAAATATTCAAATGCGTTTGTTTTTTAATATCCTCTGGAGAATTTCGGAGGAGAATCGAGTCCTTTAACGAAGATCGCGAAGAGGGGGAAGTCGCACTTTTGTGAAAATGCGCGATAGTGAGGCCACGGGGTGTGCGCGGGGCTTTATAAGTATATAAGTAGAGCACGTTTTATCGAAGTAAGCGATTAATCGAGTAATATATCCAAAATGCGCATGACTGATTGTTAAAAGTCGACCTTGGGCACACGCTAGGATATCACTTGAAATACGTCAATTCGCCGCGATATCGCCAAGAGATATTTGCGCGACCGTCGTCGTTAAATTGCCAGTGATTACGAGGCCAGCGATGCTCGCTCTATCAACATACCTGTACGCGTGTAAACTGTAACTTTCGTTGCTTCGTTATCACGTAACGATGTACGATACGCTATCGAAAGTTTCATACGAGAGCGTTTTTAATGAATGCTGAATCGCTCTGACGACAATTAAGGGATTTACAGAAAAAATGTGGTACTCGTAAAAAAGGATGATACTGGTGAAAAATAAATAAGAGGGCATATTATAATTAGGATTAGGCTCAGAAAATTATTTTGTACAATTTTAAAATTATTTATGGAAATATATCTATTCAATATTTATAATTACAATTTTATATATGTATATTTTTTTATAATCAGGATTAAGTTCAAAAAATTATTTTGTACAATTTTAAAATTATTTATGGAAATATCTATTCAATATTTATAATTACAATTTTATATATGTACATTTTTTTATAATTAGGATTAGGTTCAAAAAATTTTGTACAATTTTAAAATTATTTATGGAAATATCTATTCAATATTTATAATTACAATTTTATATTTTTTTCTTTATGCTTTTTTCTGTATTTTTAATGTAAAGATCCAATGTGCAAGAACTAATTTCTTTTGTTTAAATAAAAAAATCATTTAATCATCAAAAAATCGTTCATCTTTAAATCCTGTAGCGATTCAGCTCGTTTCAATTAAAAATGCTAAACGATATTCTATATGAGACCATATGAGCATAAAATATGTCATTCCAGAACCATTTTCAGTCGGTGTTGTAAGAATTTCAATGGAAATTTAATTAAAAGAAATGTGATGGAAGTTTTATATAAGAGGCAATTGCCTTGTAAATTTTAAATAAGAAGCAATAACTCGTAAGAATCGCTCATCCTTAGGAGAAACAATTAAGAATAATATTCATCTTCTTTGTTTTATTATTTAAAAATTATAGATATTGTTAAATATGATTTCAATTTTAATTCAAAATATATCGATATAAATGACGAGTATAAAATTAAGAATATAAATGAAGGAAAATCGTTCTTTTGTCATAAAGAGCTAGACGTGAAAGAGAATTAATCATTTCAAAATAATGAACAAATTTTTATACCATTAATGCTATTAATATTATTATAATTAATAGGAACGTACGAAATAACGTCTTAATATTCGTAAAATCCATTCGGCGGCAAGAAACAGGGATGACAATGCGTTCGGGAAATAAAACACTTAACGAGGTAATCGTAAACGATGATTTTCCGTCCATCTTGAAACGCATGATTTTAACGAGGACGATCGCAATGCGGACGATCACGTTTCAGCGAAATTGTACACGAGCATTTTATGTGTGTGTATATTCGATGTATCCTTTTTATCGACTTCTCCACTAGAGGATATCCCGGCAAAGTGCCGCGCATCAAGGTACGACGACAAAAAAATATAATTGCCACGCATGATGGCCCTTGCATCGCGATATCGTTTCGCACGGCTTTTTATCTCGGGAAGTAAGTATTTTACGTAGGACGATGATGTTTTTGCCAATTAAACGGAAATATCTTTCTAATTTTCCTTGTAATTTTATACAGACTGAGTCAACTCAAATATTGTACTGGAAATATCTGCAATAATTTTTCTAATTTTCAAAAAAACCGTCGTGTTTATTGTATGTATGTAATGCATACCACGAATAATGTTATTAATATAAGCGTTCTTTGAAAGGGTAATAATTATTGAACAGTTTTAATGCAGTAGAAATTGTATAGGGAAGTTATTTGAAACAATAAAGAGATAATTTATTTTATATATAATATTCGTGATTCGTATAATGTAATATTCTACAATTACTTATAATTATTTTTATATGTTACTTTTGCGTCGAATAGTATCATTTAAAATTACATTGATATTTTGCAAAACAAAGCAACGAATATTTCTCATTAAATCGAGAACCTTGTATAACAATTTCATAATAAATTAATATTTCGCGATAATCTAGTTTGAAAGATTTAATATGAGTCTGTTGTGATTGCATTAACTGTAATGGATTTTCAATAGTATAGTTCACGTTTTTAATAGCTAAATATACTTTTAATTTCGTGCACGTATGCGTTACGTGTTTCTCTTTCTTCAAATTATATAATCGTATAAAATAATACTCTGTAGACATATTAATTCAATTTTATACAACAAAGAAGACTCACTAATCGAGATTATAAAGAGTTACTTATATGTGTGTTTATATAATTAGAATAAAATAAATATAGTAATTATCCGTAATAAATGTAAACGTCGTCAGGTGCCGTTTCAATCGTACGCATAATTATATTTATAGCTGTCGGTAATTACGTATAATTATCATAATTATCATCGTCCTGCATACCACGCATGAATAATCGGCGAAATTTACGTCCATAAAATCCGCCGGATTCGCCTTCAGCGAATTCGGAGCTAACATCACAGCCGATAAGGGGACGATTGAAGACGCAAGGGACGTCTCGTGCACGATTTACCTATAGATTTAGGTTTAGGACGCTGATTGCCAGGTACGTGTCTTGTGTTAATCCAAAACGCCGCAGAGACAAGCTGGTATATTTGGCACGTACTTGAGCACTGACGAATACATTGCGGACCATAGCCTAGCGATTAGGCGATTTCACACAAATCGATGTTATATATCCGTACCTGTACATGTAAGTGAAGTGGAAAAAAAAAGAAAAAAATTAACACTGCGACGTCAGCCTCAGAGAATCGGCTGAGAAATTTTCTTGTCTCTTTCTGTGAGTGTATCGTACTTATATCAACATTCCGACAACATAGTGATTAACTATAATATAATATCGCGATCAAGAGAAAACGGCGTTCATATTCTGTCGTTTTTCGCTTAAAAAGCAATGGTTTAATTTCCATTTTTTTAAAAAAAACAGAAGAAAAAATTCGTGAATTTTCTACGGATCTTCCACGAATTTTTTATTTCCGAACAATTTTATTTTCTTTTTTTCGCGAAATGATTTATTCGCAAATATTATATATTTATTGTAGTATTTTTTTTTATACATTACTATCCGAGAGTATTTCCCTATGGCTTTTGCCTTGGGAAGCAAAATATCGCTTTTTGAAAAACGCTGATTAAAACGATTTTTTAAACGTACTAAAAGGGACTATTTCGTGTCGGAAAGTTTTTGGGAACGATAAAGTACCATTGACACCCGTCCCTGTCAATCTTGTGATTCACTTTTGGAAACGATTCGTGGACATGTTGCCTTCTCGCGTGTTAATGATAAATACGTGAGAAAAGTTTTGGGCGTACAATAAAATAAATTATGAAAGCGCCGAACATCACGATCACTTATGATATCGTACGAATTAAATCGTCGACAGAATTTGCGAGCGAATTGATAGATGTTCAAGTATCATGAAATACTTAATTAATGTTCACACTTATTTAATGTTCAATGTTTACCATGCGATGTAATTTATATATAATATATGAAAGGAATTTTCACATAGAGGAAATCAAAAATAGCAAATAGTATACATCATGTAAAAGAGCATAATTTTTTGTTTCCAAAAATGTACATCCTCTTTTATATTTTATTAAAACATTTCAAATTATTCTCTTTATAAAATATATTTTTTACGAATCTATTATTAGATCTCTTTTGCAGAAAAAATAACTTTTCGTTGCTTTTTAACTAAAATTAATTAAAAAAGCTTTATATATATTACATAATATTTAAATTTATTATTATTAATTTTTAAAAAAATTTCCTAGCTGCATTAAAATATGCTCTTAATTAATTATTTCTGTGCATTATTGTGCAAAATTATTTTCGAGTGAATTAAAATTTTTCTTTCCGCTAAGTGTATGCGCCATGTCCAGTTTAGATGTAACTTTCTATGACTTACCATCTTCTCGTTCTCTCATATTCATCCGGTCGAGATGTCCACGAATCGGACGACGCATCCGGAAACTCTATTGAAACTCTATTGACTGTCGTTCTTTCTGTCTTCGACGTCGGGATGATGAATCGAATTCGAAGCCTGCAAAGAACACACGCATTTACACACAATTGCATGAAAAAACGATTATTCATTCGACGATAGAAATGAAAAAAAAAAGAATTATTCCGACGGAGCATTATTCCGTTATTGCATATTTTATCGAATACTTGAGAGAAACGCGAAAGATTTAATATTCGGACACCAAGTGGAGGACGTCCACGTGATTCCATTGACGACGAGAAATAATTCGACGTATATATTAGTTTCTTACGATGTTTTTATCCCGTGTATTATATAGAGATCTTTATATATATACATATATATACATATACATATACACATATACGTGCATATTGTACCCTAGGCGTCGTCACTCGGTCGTAGAAACGATCGTAAAGTGGGTATATATACACATACACACGTACATACATACACCCACATTCACACACACACACACACACACACATGCACAAGCTACACCCGCTCTCATAGCGTGTAACGTGACATATATTTATGTGAATTTTGTCATTTTATTAAGAACACACAAACGTATATATTATATATATATATTTGCCGTAATAAGATTAAAATTAACTTATAATACTGCATACACAGTATAATTCCAGCGCTTGGCGTTTTACTTCACGAGATACCGAACTTTTTCAGATTATCACGACCCAGTAAAAGATGTAACTGTAAAATGTAATCAATAAAGAATTTTGCCTAATATATCCGAGAGCACTTTTGTCACCAAACGTCAAAATTAATTATAATCGATCTTTGCGACATTTCAATAACGCTCCTCGATTTACGTCATAAAGTAAAAAGTTTTCTGCCCACCGTGAATATTTTCCAACATTTTAAACACATTAAAATAAAAGTAATATTATATTAAAAATAATATTATATGTACATATATATTATTTTTTTTATATTATTATATGTAATTATATGTAATTTTATATAATTTATATTCACAGATTCATTCGTATCACATGATAAGCATATACTAATTAAGGGGTTCAATTATACAAAATATAATTTTATAATACACTAATTATACAATAATTACAAAATTTTATGAAGGTAATATAATAAATAGATAATAAATATTGCGTGTTATTCGAGAAAATATTATTTACAGACAGAAGATGAGCAACCTAGTTTATTAAAATATGATACTACAAAAGAGTATAATTTGAAGTAATAAGAGAAATAATATTAATTCAGTTATGATAATTATGAAACAAGGATATTATATCCACCTAACGATGATCGTTATCATTTCGGCGGAGGAATTTTATTTATACTATTATATATTACGATGAAATTTATACTATTACATTACTCGACACTTTACGAAAGATAATCTTTCGTAATTTTACTAAATTTAATTTGAAATATAATATCGCGAAATTCTCGAAATATTAAAGCAATGAAGTCATCGCAATAATTATATAAAAATGATATATAAATGATATAATTTTAATATGTTTATAATTAGAATTATATGTATATATGTATATAATTATACTAATATCTAATATATAACTATTGTATATATAATTATTAATTATATATATTATCTATATTTATAATTATATATTATAATTATAAATATATTGTATATATAATAATTATATATTAGACAGGTTTGTTTTAATTGCAATTAAAATTGCACTTTTTGTTTTTTTAATAAAAAAGGAAAACGTATATATGCATTTAATACTCTCGAGAAAGAAAAGAAGATAAATACAACAAGCGCAATTAAATATAATTGCTATTTAAAATAGACGTAAAATTCGAAAAATACTTTAATAAACAATCGATCGAAACAATAAATTATCATAAAAAATCAATTGCGGTTAGCTGCGAATATTATTATCGTAAAATAACGGTGCTTTTTTCTGGAAAAAGAGAGAAAATAAATTTTTCAAGTTACCAAGGCCAGCAATCTTTACTGCTCTCTCGCCGATGTTTAATGGAATAACGTTGATATAATCAAGTACGCGTAATAAATACGTGAAAAAAATGAAAAAAAGAAAACGAGATTACTCGATGAATCGTATTCCCTCGACGATTTATCGATGATGGCAGCACCTGTCGAGTAACACGAATAGAGTGTGTTCGAAAATCCTTGTCAATATTTATTTAATTTATTCACACTTATTTTACCACATGCAATGTAATTTATACATAATATATAAGAAAAATTCATAAAGAAAATAAATAAAAAATAGTTGATAATATATATCATGTAATTTTGTTTGTTATAAAATTAAAATAGAAAATATTGAAATATCTTTAAAAATGTATCCTCTTGTAAGTTCTATTAAAAAATTTCAAATTATTTTTTTTACAAAAATTGACATTTCTTATATTTTTTATGATTTTATAAATCTATTAAAATAGAATTTTTATGATTTTATAAATCTATTAAAACAGAATTTAATTGACCAATCACAGGACAAGTTAGTGCCCACGAGTAGGATTTTCGAACGCACCTAATATGCTGTATTATAAATAAAGAGTGTAGATAGGTATTTTAATCGAGTGTATGCAAATATATTGTTTTCATTGCCTTATCGAAATTTACTATGTAAATTACGTCTACGTCCCAGTGATGTATTGTTACTCGAAACGGTAAAGGATCATGCTTATCCGCGAGAGCGCGAAGTGATGATTTCTCAGCCGATTGATTCGTGAATGTAACCTACAAAAACATCGCTTCCAGATGCTCTATATAAGATACGGGGGAAAGCGCGGTATTTCGTTGCTGTTTAATTTGGTACCGAGAGCTCTCTATTCACGTCGAAGCGACAGAAACACGAGTACCTTCTTAGACAAGGTTGTCAAGTCTAATGGTGACTCCTTGGACGGTGAGTAGTATCATTTCATCCCGTTATTTAACAAAGAAAAAGCCAACGTCATTGACCTAGGTCATATATAAAATCTGCAATTTTCCTCAAAATCCATATACTAATTATTAAATCTTATATCAATCAAGTTATCATTGTCTTCTATCTCCCTAGAGCGATATTATTTATTTATAAAAAACTGAAAATTTTATATATTTGTTTGCAAAAATATGTATTTATAATTAAGTGCATATTAAAAATGCTTGTAGAGAATTATATTCATGTTGCGTGTATCAATCATATGAAAAATGATACAATAATCTCCAGCCTAATTATTATATCACAATAGATTATAATTTCTTGCTAATTAGATTTTATACCGGCTGCGAAATATTTATATTAAAACTACTTTTATTAACTGTCAAATTTCATATATCAAAAAGTATATTTCTCATTTTAATTATTTAAATATTTAATCTTTATTAATCTATATTTGTTGTTATGGATGTTTTACAAAAAGGTGATATTGACAACAATGCATGGGATACCAATTCTAACTGGAAATTGTTAACACCAAGAGGCTTCCGATTTTATCTTCCTGGAAGCGTAGGACCTGCTTGGTTAGATGCTACAACCACTGCCCAAGTTAAGACTTATTTTGATGAGGCATCTGAAGAAGAAGCATTAATAGAATCTTTAAATAATGAAAATGGATATCAAAGAAGCAAGAGAAATTGGAAAGTCATGCATCCAATGTTAGATTATGTAGCGCAAGAATGTCCTGTTCTCTTGCGAAAAAGCATAGAGGAACTATTTCCAGAATGCTTAGACGTGACCTCGTCGCAACTCACTATTATAACTATTAATCAAAAAGCAAATCTTAAATCAATGAGATGGCATAAGGAAATCGAAACAGAGAAACTTGCCAAATATGTGAGCTAAATATATATTATATTGTAATATTATAGTATGATATTTATGATATAATAGTATCATAGTATGATAGTTATATAAATAAAATTCAAAAATGGAAAATATTGATGAAATATATATATAATTAGTCCATTAGTTTGTTTTAGCAGCCTGGAATATATGCACCAAGCTCAAGATGGCTGGTTATTGGGCAGATTTTATTAATCCCTTTAGTGGACAACCCCACTTGAGTTCGCGAAAGAGCGTCAATTTGTATGAAACCGATGAACGATTTCGCTGTGTGGGATTTAAAATAAAACAAAGAAACAATTGCAAAATTATTACATTTGACAATGGTCTACAAAATTTTATTGGTATGTAAACAGTTCATAATGAAAATAATAATAATTTGCGGCATTTTTTGAATATGGATATATTTGCAGTTTTATAATAATCTTTTTCTTATACAAAGATTATAATATTTAGCTTGTATTGTTGCATTTTAATTTTTTCTTTTCGATTTTAGGAAGCCTTTACACCACAGCGCCACCAAACATTGAGTTTTTAGAACAAATAATCAATGACGAGGAGCAATAGAAATATATACATGTATATAATATATAAAAAAAAATGTTTAGTTTACTTATATTGACAGATCTATCTTTAAAATTGAAAAAAATATTGCGCATCCACATATGCATAAACGATTGAAAAATATGGTGGAACAATGACTGTTGTACTGAATTCCGATTCCGATTACCATACATTTCGATAGATTTTCAATCAATGTGCTAGTGGACTGCGCCTTATGTCGTCTAGGCGTATAATAATTCACGTTTATTTAGTAAAAAGATTAATGTTGTAATTAAAGTTTTAAATTATAGCTTTTATTTTGGTCTTATTTGGAAAAATCCTTGCAGTATAAGTAATGAATAATGATCTATTTTTTTTTTATTTATATATGCATATAAATTTACAGAACTGCTTATAAAGCTGTGTTATTCTATCACATGCCATTATTTTTTTTAAGATAATGAATGTTATATAAAATATTGAAAATTATTGTACATCTACAACATGTATAAATGAAAGATTGTTCAAATTGTAAGCCTGTACATATTCAGCATAAGATGTGGCTGTCTGATATCTCTTGTATTTATAAATTTTCATATTAGAGAAATGAAGTCAGAATTATACATCACATTTTTCACTAAATAGAAAATATCTGCTAAATATCAGTGAGAATATGCGTGCTGTATAATTGAGATTCGGTAACAATTTGAATGTACTTAGAGTAATTAAATAATTAAAAGATTATAATTATATATCATAAATCCACAAGAAAATTGTGTCAAACATCCCAGAGTTTTATTTTATTCACTAAAAACATAACTAAAAACTTGAACAAAGATGTAACTTTATAAACTCTTATGTTTACATATATGCCTAAGCTTTGCATTTTAATTCATACAAGTATATAAAGCTTCTGCTAATTATAAAACGATGCGATCGCAAGTGTATGCTTGATAATTGCAACGACAACAAGGAACGATTGGAATGTGTCAAATCACATCCTAAGATATAGTCAAGACTTATAGGTCATAGGTAACTTGGTACCACCGGCGAAATGAGCATTAACTCATTCGTATGCGTTACTAAATCTTAATTGTTATATAAGAAAGACTTATTGCATAAGTTGATGAATACTATTCACACAATGCTCTTTACGAGGTATTGCAGCATAAAAATAAATTCCCTTATACTTATATTTCATGTACAGATCCGATGTACCAATGTTAATGCTAAACATTTAACATTAAAAATTTTTTTCGTTGTAAATAGAATGTAAAGAGAAAATGGCTATACGAATAGTTTTAAAATCAATTATTTATAATTGTTGAGATGCATTTATAATCATTTGCATACTCGTTCAACATGTTTATAATTTCTATGTCGCAGCATAATATGACATATATTTCTATATAAATGATATTTCGCGCTAAGAAGAGAAGAAGAAGTATCTCAATTTTTTATAAAACTGCTCCTTGATACGTGATGTGCAAGCAGACGGAAATAACTATTAAAATTAGATGCTATCGATGCGGGATTGAAATAGAAATAAATTAGCCCTCAGTCAACTTCCAACTTTCGAAACGAACCGCATATTCCACCCAGCTCTTCGTTATTAGCTGCGTGATAATCTTTCGGTGAAATCTCGATGTACATATCATCGAGAGCTTTGAGTTGATTTCTCTTCTTTTTCAGTTCCTTTTTGAATTCAGCTGGAAGATAGAGAAATTGTGAGAGAAAAAAGGATGTAAAATTATATAAAATTAAAAAAATACGAGGGAAAAATGACGAGAGGAATCCATCACATACCGATCATTTCCGAGAGCGGAATTTCTCCTCCGTATTCCTTCGGCAGTATCTTCGGATCTATCGCTTCTCTCAGCTCCTCCATATCCTTGTGTATCTGTCAAAGTTACTTGTCATCAGTCATGTAAATTTATGTAAGAGTAATTTGTAATATTTACCATAACGCGAGACTTGAGCTTATCATTAAGAAGCGAGATGGCGAACTCAATGATCTTTGCCACGCTGCCGGGAATATTGATCAAGTGGGTTTCCTTGTGTCGCATCGGGGTGCTGTTTTGTATGCATCTCAACATATTGCGAATGTCCGTGAAGGACCACGCACTGAGATGGCTCATGGTCAATCCGGACTCGTCATTGAGATGTGTATAACCGCGGATCTGATTTTCCTCGTCGTCCATCAGACTCTCAACCACCATGCTGTGGACCCGAGCCATGTGTATCGATGAGAATTTGCAAGGATCGAAACGTCCTTAAAAACAGAAAAATAAAGTAGAGCAAATGTCTAATATACTTGGAGAACAAAGTTATAAAGCAGAAAAATGTATGTTAATAATAATAATTTTTGAAACACGATCTAAGGATTTCTTGTTGTGAAATTCAAAGAGACGTAAAATATATGTACACTGTGATTATATAATCATTAGTATTGTAAAGCAAACTTAAATCTACAGTTTAGAGTTCTTTGTAAAAATTTATATTTATAATATAATATAAGGAAAATTTATATTTATAATATAATAATTATATTATAATTATTTATTATATTTATATTAAATAAATAATTATATTAAATAAATTATATTTATAATTTATAATATAATAAAAAATATAATTTATAATATAATAAATTATATTAAATAAATTATCTTTATATTTATAATATAATAATTATATTATAATTATTTATTATATTTATAATTGTATTAAATAAAAATTTTCAAATTTGGCTCAAATAATAATTAATAAAAATTAAATCGAAAGAGCCACAGCGCAATAATTGGAGCGCAAGGAAGAAACAACTTCCTTTTTTCTTTCTTATTCTTCGTTTGTTATTAATGTAATTATTTTTATTTAAAAAAAATAAAAATAATTACATTAATAACAAACGAAACGTTTCGGATCATCTTTTGATCCTTAGCAGGATATTAACAATATATATTACAAATTGTGATAATAATTGTGTGTCTTTTATGTTGGTTTGAAATTCAATGATAGAATGTATGTCCTCGATTGTTTAAATTATCAATTATATAAGGCTATATGATAGATTATTACGGATATGAGACGTTCCTTCATATATTCATGTATGCTTGTTATCATTGAATCAATTGAGTTTGTCCTCGTTTAAGTCTAAGTTTACGTCCTAACAACCGAAGACTTGTACATTCCATCATTAAATTTCAAATCAACGTGAAAGACATACAATTATTATTATAATTTATAATATATATTGTTAACATCGCGTTGAGGGGGGGGATCAAAAGATGATCTGAAACGTTTCGTTTGTTATTAATGTAATTATTTTTATTCTTTTGAAATAAACGAAAAATAAGAAAGGAAGAAGGAAGTTTGAAGGAAGAGTTGTTCCTTCCTTGCGCTCCAACTACCAGCTGTGGCTCTTATTTGCTAATTTCGATTTAATTTTTATTATAATTATATATATTTAATATTATATTTATAATTTTTACATTTAATTGCAATTATTTAATATAATTTGTGTAAGATGATTAGCTCAGATAGAAAAAATTACTTTCTTCTACATCAATCTAAAATATCCAAATAGAAATAAACAATTTAATAATGCACTGTTAAAGTAAATTGATTTAAAAATCAATGTTACTTATTATTGAGAAAGATATATAATTTTTAAAATGTCGTGTTTTTAGCTGAATTTTAACTAATCTTCGAACTTTTGCAATCCTTTTTAGAATCCTTACCCGCACATGACAGAATCACTTTTCGACCGTGTCGATCCCGTTTCGGTAAAGGTACCAAGTAGCCGCTGTCGATGATGGCTTCGATGTCCGGGTCATCGATGTCGAGCTTCTGGAACCAGTCAGGATAGAGTTGTCTGATGGTGAGATAGCGCTCGAGCATCTCCTCCGCCATCGGTAGACTGAACTTCTTCGTCCTGAGGAATCTCAACAGGAATAGCGAGTCGGTCCTACACTTTTTGATCGCCGGATGCTTCTGGATCCAATGACGGAATTGCTCCAAAGCCTGTTCCCTCGTGTTGTCATCCTCGCGAAGCTCCAATCTGGCCGCTTCCAGCGTTTTCACGTCCAACGTGCTCTTATACTTGTCGTACTCTTCTGGCTGCCCCTCCGTCACCATTGTCTGAAAAGTAATTCGAGCTTGACATTCTATCCCGATGGATCCTGTGTCCCGATTGAACAACGTTATCCTGGCTTTATATCTCTCGAAAAACACGAGCCATAAGGTACATATATTTAAATTGATAGAAAACTAATTTTTCATGTAATTAGAAATTAGAATGTCGACAATTAATTCTTATTTAATTTATGAACTAATGAGATAATAATTGTTACTAAAGATGTAAAAAAAATCATATTAGTAAAACCAGAAAATCGAACTAGAATTCTTGGTCAAATTATTGCTAGGAGCTGTTAATACGATGTGGAGCGTAAAGAGAAAGCAGACAGAACATCGAGACATTGTACATAGTGTGTAATCTGTAATAAAGAATTATATTAATATAGCGAAAAATAAGAAAGAAAGATTAAAAATTTGCATAAAGATTCCATTTTTGATGTAAAAAATTTATGATACACAGGTAGCAATTTTTCTTTAAATTCTTTAAATTAATTTAATTTTTATTTCTATTTATTAAATTAAATTCCAGCAACATTTAATTATTAATAAAAATATTACTATTTATAAGTTTTAAATAAAATAAAAAAGTAGATATAATATATTAATATTTTTCCTACGCTTTTCATATTTAAAATTAAATTTTCAACAAAATTTTTATATATCACAATAATTTTAATATTTAATTTAATTGAATAATATTAAAATTTAATTTAATAATATTCAATTAATAATTTTGTATTGTAAAAATAATTTTAGTGCAAATGCGTACCTTTGGTATCACGCAAACAATTTTAAAATTAATAGTACCGAGACTTCATTTCAGTATTTATTTTGAAAAGCCATATTCAATGATCACAATGAGAGAGCTCATTTTTATAATTCCGCACATGTATATAATGCTTAAGCAACTCGCGGAATGAAAGTGAGACATCGAGAGGAAGTAGTATACCAAGTGGCCTCTGCGCAACGAGAACACACATACATTTTGCAATGTACCCAACTTTCTATCCCAAGCGCCATATCGTAAATGTGCATGAGCGCAATATTGTTTCAACCGGAAAGTAGGTACGCAAATTAATTCAACATTTTTGTTCATTAAAATAAGATCAGATAGAATATTAAAATTTATTAAAATAAGATCAGATGAGAATATTTAAATTTAAATATTTAAACTTAAAAAATGTAATCTTGCGTTGCTGCTATCATTTACTAAAATTCACATAAAATGATGTAATAATCTTATTTATAAGATACGTGATAAATACGAAGAAAGCGCATATTTGGCATTATAAATATATAATATATTTTATTTGCGTTCAATTTTAAAAATTGCTATTTAAAATCGATGAAATTACAAAATTTCTTCGATTTTTAAGGAAGATGGCGAATTATAAGAAAAGAAGAAATGATAAAATCGTGATTGAAACTTTGATTTAAGCGATCAATTCGATTCCAATTAGAAGCTTAGAAAATTTGTTTCGTCTTGGAATTAGAAAATTCTCTCAAAAATAACGTAAAGATATCAAAAAAGCAAAGATTACTTTGACAATTAAAATTGAAATCTTCTATTTTAATAATAAATAAATTCTAATTTTAGTTAAAAAGCACTGAATTAATTTATTTACTTAATGTTGAAAGAATAGCAATTCCTATCATTATCGCAAAAGATTTATAGATTCTATAAAATGGAAAAGGCAACGTAAGGAGTTTGCGAGAAAATTATAGCGCAAACTCAATGGACTGGTTGCATTGATCCACTTTTACCACTCGCGTTCGCCAAATGCTTTTGTCTATCCCGCGAAGAAAGCTCTAAATGATGTGCCTTGTTAAAAGTTTTAATTCGTTTTTTTGATTAATCGATCAATTTAACAGTTCCGGTTTCTTGCTCTTGTATTTTTCAACGTCCGCGTTTTTTTTTTCGTCCTCATTTTCCCTTCATTCTCATGTCCTTCTTTCAGTTCCGCATGAAGCTTAATTTGTACTTTAATGAATACTATTCTTTGTCTAATTTGTTAAAAATGGAACGTTTATTTGTGTTTTAAAAAGTATTTTGTAACAATTTAACTTTTAATAATTTGTTCAAATAATTTTCTAAAAAATTTTCCTTTTTAATTACATTGATTCAGAGCCGCATGTTATTATGCATATGTAATTCCATACATGAGTTTTAATTATACAAGATATTTTACGCTACACGCACTTGACAGATTAATAATTAATATTTGATTAACCCGATTTACTTTTTCTTCCTTCCTCGAAATTCCTTTTTTCTTCTGTTTTTCTTTAGGTTTCCTCGCAAAGTTTCAATTGTTGCTGGATTCTATCGTATCGAATTCATCCAGATTGATTGAAACTTTCAGTCGATATTTTCTTTTACACTGTTTTAATTCCACTTGGTGACTAGTTTGTAAACCGCGTCTATCCGCGACGCGGAACGAAAGATCTGACTAAACGCACAGTATCAAATGAGAAAGA
This sequence comes from Camponotus vicinus, assembly GCF_025532165.1. Classification (NCBI taxonomy): domain Eukaryota; kingdom Metazoa; phylum Arthropoda; class Insecta; order Hymenoptera; family Formicidae; genus Camponotus; species Camponotus vicinus. The sequence goes on from NW_028141947.1 coordinate 1,417,463, forward strand.
GACGTTGACTGTCGAGCGATGTACACCAAAGTAATCCGGCTGCTCGATCGGCTGGTCAATTTAAAGCGGGATTGTCGTGGTGGTACTGTCTCTCCAACATGAACGGACTCTTAGGACCTTCACCTACATTTTGTCGACGTTTTCCATCTCTCGCTCGCACTTACACGACATCCGCGAGTGTACGTTCGCCTATTATATGTCGCACAAGTAAGTACTTTCAAGATATTACAACAGAATATGCATATAATAATGAAAATATCTATTATCGATACATAAAAAAAAATCCTTGATTTAAAAGGACCAAGTATCTATATTTATTGATTCCAATATTTATAAATAACTAATCAATTTAAATGATTTTAATGAATGAAATTAGAATATTTTTTTAAAACTTATTATTAATTTTTTACATAAATATTAATTTTTAATTCTTAAATAAAATTCGAGACAAATTTAATTATGTTGTCTTTTTCAATATTGCATGTATGACATAAATTTTGAATTTGTTATGTTTTCTGCTTTCATTTTAATCCACAAAGAGATAATCTTACTAATATTCTAACAACATTTATAAAGTTTCGCTAAAATCATACCATTCTAATATTTATGAAAAATTTCGCTAAAATCATACCATTCATTTATAAAAAATTTCGCTAATTAGCGAAACTTCTATATATATGTACATATCAAGGATTTTTCTTCAATATATTATTTTAATTAGCGAAACTTTTCATAAATATTATTAGAGCATTTATTAGTATGCTTATCTCTTATCTAGTAAATTAAAATGAAAGCAGAATACTGTAATTTATTCACAATTTTAAATTAGCGAAACTTCTGAAATTTTCAGGGATTCCTCTTTCAATTTTGCGATTATATATGAGATTAATATTTTAGATACATTAATTGTTAATATAAAGTTAATTAATTATTTTGTTGATTAAAAGTAATAATAATTTTTTTTCCAAAAAGAATTTTTAACGTATAATTCGTGAAACTCATTTGCAACGGTCATTAATGTAGGAAGAGCCCATGGCAATTTACGTTCCGTCACATAATATCCACATCTAAAGCTGAACCGGCTGTTACTCATTTGCATCGACAAATACGAATTGTCAAATGCAATAACTAGTATTTATGTAATTCTAAATTTAATCATACATCTGTCCTCATCAAATATAATCTTAAAATTAAATGAAAGAAAATATTTTAGATAATTTTTTAGACTGTTGCAACATGACGCTGAAGCTATAAATATAAACGTTGATATTTTATATAAGTTCCTGCTTGCATATATGTGCAGTTTATTCACATAAAAAAATATCTGCACAAAAAATATATTCACTTTCTCACAAGATATATATATCTAAAAATAGTTTATACTTCATGCAATCTATATAATTTCTCTTACTTTCTTATATGTTGTCAAAGTTTAAAGCAACTTGGGTTACGTAAAAGAGGAGAAGTTGGCAAGTTTTGTTAATTGTTACATTAAATGAAAAGGAAATTGTTGCCAAATTTTCATTAATATATCTTGAGTAGTTGGTTCATGATTCACGTACATACGAATTAAAGTATTGTGTTACTTTCCTTGGTATAAAAAGCACCAAAGAAGCTCACCATTCTCGAGTGCCAACACTGCTGAAAGATTCACTTTCTTTTCGTAATCTTTCATTTTGCTTTCACTCGCTCATTCGAGCGAGAATTGCCGAGTGCTCTAATGAATATCATGATTAATTTTTCACCTCACATCATATAATATATTGCTCTTTGCGCAGCTAGATCAATTTCATCGAAAGTTGATACAATTATTTTATATATTTTTTTCATATTTTTCCAATACAATATAAAATATAGTGAATATTTCTTTTATCGTATAATGAATCACAAAATTAAATATTCAGAGAGAAAGAGGGGAAGGAATCTTAAATAAATGGAAAATTTATGATGTAACATTACAATTTTTAATATATATCTTTCGCAGAGATACTTTCCTTTAATATTAAAAAAAATATATTTAGATATATTTAAGAAATAAATTAATTTAACAACAATTTAGTTGACGTTATTATAAATTATTTTATAATAAATTGGGGAGGATAAATATTGTGTGCTACAAGGTAAAATTTTAAAAAATTATATACAAGAGTGTAAGAGTGTATAGTGGCGTATAAAATTATTTAGCTTGCAAAACAGATAAAATCTGAGCTAAATAATGATTGATTATTATCGTCAAATAACTCTTTTTACATTTCAAATGACGTACTTGCAAATGAACTCACGTATTTAAAATGATCGCGGAAAAAATGAAACTATTTGACTTGTAGACGTTGATTATTTCGTTATTTAGCATACGAAGAGTCTTACTAGGCATTTGTGAAAGAGATTAATATCTCTAAATCTGAAAAATGATGGCTTGTTCGTTCAACGTTTCGTCCTTTGAATATTGAGATTCGGTTTCAGAATAACAAGGCAAATCTGCTGTTCATGTTTGCTTTCGCGACGACCGAATAGGTAAGCAACGTTTAAAGAAATGCTGAGAACTTTGTTCTCTATAGATTGACTACACAAGAGCTTTTAGGTTCATTATTTTTTTTTCTACATTTCAAAATATGCCCCGTTATTTTAATTTGCTTAAAATCGAGTCGATGTTTTTCTATCCACGATGCAGTAAAATCTCATAATATTCATCGTATCATGTGTCTATCCAATTTTGCCAGCTTACTAATTTTGATATAAAAAATTGCGATTAAAATTTATTTTTTCATTATATCTAGAAAGCGAGGAAAGAGCTTTGCTCATCAGCTCGGTTAAGCCTGTTCGGATAATCAGGTGCTTTATTCCGCCTTTTATTCCGTGAAATTTAACCGCAAATGCTACAACCGGACGTACCGCATGCCTGCTTACCGTTATAACTGCGTAAATTATTGCGTAATATCCATCGTTGGCACACAACAACATTTTCTGACGTTGCGTCGGTGAAAGTCACAACACATCTTTATACATATATATCATATAATACGCCTTTCTATTTCTCGCTGTATTTTTCGATATTAGAATTCGATAAATTTTTCTCCAAGTTCCCTTTACTTTGCGATGTTACTGATATGTCACTTGAAAAAGCGACTAGTATTAAGCATGTGAGAATACAATATCACTTTATAAAATAAGTTCCTGCAAGCAAAAATTGTTAGATAATCATTGTTCAAAATTTGCATTAATATCAAAATCACACGGAGATTATTTGAAAATCATAGTAAAAATATATTATATAAGTTGTCTTAAATTAAATCTTAAAGTAAGTCTTAAATTAATTATTTAAGTGTAGTTTAACTTTACATTTAATTAATAATTTAACTTTAATGTAATTTTATTAAATAATATTATATTTATGTTATATTTATTTAAATTGAATTTATAATTGCATTTAAACTTATATTTATTTAATTTAAATTAAATTTAAATTTAAATTTATATAATTTAATTACATTTAAATTACATATCTTTTATTTTGCGAAATTGGATCTTTATATTTCATATTAAAACATTTCTTCAATTTTAAGATTTACCAAAATATATTTGAATTATATTGTATCCTTTGTGTAATCACATGTAAAGCTGTTCAACAGCGTTGGTTCAAGAAAGTAGAAATCTCGACGGGATTGTTTTATGGCCGTAACGAAACTTGGAGGCCAATTATGTGTAGACTCTTAAATGAGACTTTTGAATCAATGCATATTCATGAATCCAGTGGTGCAGTTTAATAATTTTATTGTGCTTATCGTGCGAAAAATAGGATAAAGAGAGAAAATTTGCAGCACGTAATGTTTTTAGACATACTTGTACAGTGTGTTTTATGAACGATATAGATAAAAAATGACTAAAAATTAAAATGACTGATAATTATATACTTTGTTAAAAATGTATAACATATGTATGTATTAAAAGTATCGTTTTAAAACGACATTTGTTACCATTTTTATGCTGCATTTGTTACTAAAATAAATTCAGTAGTCATTGAAGCAATCATTTTTTTATGAATGTCATTTTATGCACATATTAATTAATTTTTTAAAAATTAACTAGATTTTTACTAAGCACCATAACTTTATTAATAAAATAAAAAATATTATTTGTATATCTTTTAACGAATTGAATAAAAAATAACTTGATACTTTACCATTTTGAAAAGTGTCTGAGATAATTTCGTGAAATTTACTATAAATTTGTATATATTTGTATTCAGATGCAAAATACTATGAAATTTTGATCACATTAATGTAATATCGTTGAATATAATCGTCATATAAGTTTGAAAGTTTCGTATCGTCTGAGTGGCTAACAACACGTTTCAAGAACGCTTCAGCCGCTGCACTTTCTCCGACGACCCTAAAAGCTAACAACACTCATTGAAACGAAAGTGCAACGACCTCGGTTCGATCTCAGCAAGATAGTCTTATATTATTAAAAACTTGTCCAGAATATATGTTGAATTAGCGACAAATATAGCTTAATGGATTGATATTATCACTTTTTCAATAATTAAAATGATAAATCCTAAAGAAATTTAATCTTAAAAAATATTTCATTCTCACAAGGAAAGATCAAATTTAAAGATAATAATAAATCTTGTAGTCTGTATAATATTAAGACAGATCAAAATATTCGCCAAATATTCGAGTATAAAAAATCATGTGTGTTTCTTGTCGGCTGCTATATCTAATTAAAAACTTCGCAACAATATGTTATTATGGTTTTTTTACAACTCGCTTTTTCACAAAAATGCAATCGAGCTTGATTCCCCTACGATCAACTACAATAAGATTTTTTGGGCATTTGGGAAAATTAAAATGAAAACTTCCCTCGAAAAGAAATTGGATATAATTTCTCTCTCATTTTGATATACATATATATTTATATATATATATAAAATAAAAAGCTGTGTACACACGCCTCTACCGATGCTACATCTATGTATAAATGTACAGATGTGCGAATACGCTCGCATAAACACCCGATTCATTTTAACGAAACTATAAGTACAAAGCGCGTCAATCGTGGAATCGTTGCATCCCGTATCGCTACACGACTATTTATCAGAACATTTATCTATACGTTTTCGTTTCAGTTGCAAACGAACTTACATAAACGATCTGACAAAAAGAATCAATTCAGTCATGTAAAAAAATGTATGCCCACTGATATACACGATAATGGGCGATTTTCTTGCATTTTTTTATGATTAATTTCTTACATATGTTGGCACTATTATTCATAAAAACATCGACAAAAATCTATAACGTTAATCATTGAGAGAAATTTTATATTGTTAATATTTAGAATATATAATTGTGAATTTGTTGAATGTAGATCTAATTATATTTGTTCAAAAAAAGATATTAAAAAATGTCTAAGTAGAGAATTTTGATAAAAAAAAAATTTTAATGTCGAATATTTTTCGGCATAAATACGAATCATTGTTCGTGTAACGAATTGACAAGGTCGTGTCATCCATATCATCTATGTGACAAATATAAATTTGTCGCATATAATACATAAATCACGATAATAACAATATCATAATCATGTAAAATTGGCTCTCGATTGTTATTCATGCCGAATAATATTCAATTTTAGTAATCGACAATCTATTCTATCGATAATCGCAAATCTTATTTCATATATGAACCGATCATCTCTTTGTTGCGATCTGCTTTAAATCCAGACAACGTCTAGATACATTTTTAGCCCGGTAATCATCTGAGAATAACATTGTCGAAAGTTAGATCTCTGTTCTCGCGTTGGGCGCCGGATTTTTTGAACGGATTCCATGGAAGCCTCCTAACTACGTGCGCCGTAGTGACAGATCCCGCCGGGCTCGGCTGGCCGGAAGACACTCCAGAAGAGCTACTCGCCGAAACGCTGCCTTTATCGTGGTTACTGTTGGGTTTCCCTGGTTTCTAAAATAATTATATAATTCCTGCCAGCTTTCTCATATTTATTTAAATGATTAGTTGAAAGAGTGTGATACCGTTTCGATCAAAAAGAGAATAATCATTATCATTAATAATGTATCGCTGTGAATATTCTTAAAAATATTTTTTTAAATAATTCTCTAATTTTTTAATAATTAAAGTATCTCATGTATCATGCATTACTATATATATTCTCTTTATTAAAGTGATATATAGATTTTATAGATTATATCAATTACCTTTAAATAATTTCTGTCCATTGGCGTGACCAACTTCAAATTTATAAAGTCACCGCATTGTTTTATCATTCGCACAACTTGCTCGTGTGATGCCCACTTGACGTCTTTGTCGCCAATGCCGACTATAAAATCACCCTCCTTCATTCCGCCTACCTGAAATGCAAAATACTTCTCTTGTTATTAATTGTTGTCGTAGTTATTATTAAAAAAGATGGTTTAAATTAAATTAAAGTATTATTGTAAAATTTTATTATTGTAGATTATCGATCAAATTAATTATAACTGATAAAAATTCGTTAACAAATATACTCTTACATCAGCCAGTGAATTATGATCGACGGCAGCTATTATCACCGGAGCATCACCGCGTACGCTAAATCCAAAACCTTCGCCATCAGGGCCTCTTTGAAGCTGCACCAATCGCGGCGCGGTCCAGTGTCGTTTGGCCGAAAATATTGCCACGGGTCCCAACGATCTGAAAAGATCATCCACTCCGTGCTGCCCGAAATCCGGATGAGTAATGCTAAGTTGAAACTTCGTGGAAGCTGGTTTTTGCAAATAAAAAATGAAAATTAAAAATTAAATTAAAATGATAAGATTTAAAAATTTTATACTTTTAAATATTATCTTTTTTTTTATCGAAATATAGGAAACAAAATTAAATTATTGATATATTTTTCAAATTTCGAAAAATATTGTACCAATTATATCTGGCGGATCCAACAGTTCTCGAAAATCATCTTCGTTGCCGAATTTGTTATAGCTGTCGAGTGTCGCTTCTTGTGTTTTCTTCAAAACCCTCGCCAACGCTTGTTTACCTTTCAGATCGCGGCACATTCTCTGCAGTCGTTGGCTCTCATCGTGCAAAACGAGAGCTTCTCTGAGATGGGCTTTGCCTGCAATGAGAGATTCTTTCCGTGATATATTCGTTTTTTTTACTTATAAAGAATTAGAATATTAGTATTAAGATGAATAAAAAAAAATACTTGAAAATATAAAAGATACAAAAATAATATAAAATAATATAAAATATAAAATCATTTGAATCATTTGAAAATATAAAATTATTTGAATAATAAAATGAATAAACATAAGTGTTAAAATAATGAGAGCCTCATACCCAATATTTTCCTTTCGTTGTCATCTCTGGGAAGGATTATGTCCAATTGAGTCTTCCCATCGCTCTTCTGAATATGCTCCAATATGCATCTTGTTTCTACACGAAACTCAACGATCGGTCTGTCCAGCAGACCGACCGCGAGATGCTTGTGAGCAAGAGCGAGATGATGCTCGCGCTTCACCAGTATCAGTGAAATCCAAGTCTCGGGGACATAGTCACGAACCGGTTGGCGCGATATCAGTCCGTGGACATCATTGTATATTGCCGCAACCTAGATTAATTATCTCAATGATTCACTCATACTTATCGCACTGATAATCGCGAGAAGAAGAAACAATTATTCGTAGAAAATCTTTTTTACCTGGGCAGCCTCTTGAGCAAGATCCAAGCAAACATCGATGTTTCTACCGTCTCTCGATTGAAGTTCCAACTTTTCGAAGAGACACTCTCTTGCCTGAGCCTAAAAACACGAGAGCACGAAATAAATTAATTGTTAATAGCGAAAATATAGCGTGTGTAATAGAAGATCCTTAATGTAATTAAAGATCCTTAAAATAAGGTATAATTGTTTATTTAAATTTTAGAAGAACAAATAAAAATATCTGTATTACATATATTAAAAATAATATATTAAATATATTAAAAATATCTAAATATATTAAAAATAAAGCACATTATTAAAAAAATATATATAAATATATATTTAATAATAAATATATTAAAATATCTAAATATATATTAAAAATAAAGTACATCATTAAAAATTCTTTGTAAATGTATATATGAGAAATTAAATATGAAAAATATATGCAAAATTACAAAAAAAAGGTAAAAAGATAAGAAAAAAATTTCAATAGACTCCAATATGAGGCAAGAATAAAAATTTACCAGCATCAGTTGCACTAGCATCTCCAACATATCAGGACCCAAATCCATACTCGGTGCATTCGTGAAGTTTTCGTGGATGTAGCGGAAAGTGCCGGCCGCTCGCAGAAAAGCGTCGACCGCCTGATCGAGTCCTCGAGCTGTCAAGCGATCCTGCTTAGCGGCCAATTGTGTATAAAGTGCGCCAGCATTAAAGAGAATCGAAGCCTTTTCGAAGGCGACGGTTCTCTGGCAGCTCGGAACTCCTGTTAACGAATCGAACCATTCGAAATAGATGCCGAGGCTCCTATCGGGTGGGAAGAATCGCCTCTCTATGAAGTACAGCTGATTGTAATAACGCAGGAGTAACGCGATGCCTGCCGAGTCTCTAGTCGGTGTCCTTGTAGCCTATGTGTGAATTAAAATTTTTAAATATTTATTTTTAATATTTTTAATTTTTAATATTTATTTCTAATATATTATCAATTAAATTTAAATTTTTTTCACATTTCAAGATAATATTCAAATCATTATAACATATTAAAATTAAAGATAGAATCTAAAAATTTATGTAAAATCCTTCAACAAGAAATTTTTATATTATAAATAATATAAATAAGCCAAAAGAACTTTTTATATTTCTTACAAATTTAAATTAAATTATTACTATGAAAAAAGAAATATATTATTTATTTACCTGTCTAGTTTCCATCAGATCTGCTATGGCTTCTTCATAGTTTTCGCCATCCTCGCTATAATGCTCCAAGATAAAATCCTACATGAGAGAAAAGAGATTACGCAGGGCAATCGATAATTCGTGACACGTGCATGTAGGACATGGAATCGCAGCACGTGACCAACAATATTAAATCGATGTCTTCATAGCAACTAGGAGACTTTAAATGACAGTTAACGTGTGTTTGCGCGTTTTTTCTTGAAACGTGCTTGTGAATAATTATCTCGTATTAATAATTCTCGTTTCGAAACTAAGAAAAAACGAAAATGGTAAAAATCACACTTGAATTAATACGAAAACGCTCGGAGCACAACGAGGGTGAAATATCGACATTGGAAGAGATAGCTTTGCATCAAGAGAATATCGATAAAATCCAGCTGATAGATAGACACTGCCGGCATCTCAAGATCCTCTTATTACAGAATAATCTTATATCAAAGATAGAGAATCTGAGTATGCTGAAGAGATTGGAATACTTGAACTTAGCCCTCAATAACATCAAGGTTATCGAAAATCTAGAGGGTTTAGAGAGCTTAAAGAAGTTAGATCTCACCGTCAATTTCATCGGCAATTTACAGAACGTAAAAAGTCTCAGGTATTTTTTCATAAATGATATTTATCATATGTCAATATATATGGAATTAAAAAATACAACTCCTTCATGGTTTTTTGTCAAATTATGTAAAATAACAAATAATATATTTATATTATTAATATAATTATATTAATATTACAGTTACATATTAATATTATTCTATCTTATAATATATTATATCAATAAATATACACAGTAAAAAATTGTGCGCCCATATGTTAAAATTTTCTTGTGTTACCACGTTTTGATTCGTACTTTAATGTAAAATTAACATACAACCTATATGTTATTATTTTTATAACGTTTTCATGTGTTACATTTATGTCAACTTTATAACTTAACACTTTGTACATGTCTCTTAGAAATGGAATATTATTTTGAGTATTTTTAACATAATCATTCTAAACAATCAACATGTCTCAAAGTCAGTTTAATATTCTAAGAAAAGTTAAAGTGAATCTTCAAATAATCTTGAACTTTGACATACAAAAATAATCAAATTTACTAAAATCAAATGTTTCTATTACAAATAATTTAAGTTAAAATAATTACTATTATACGTTAATGTCCTCAACATTTCTTACGAGTTATTGTAACCATTTTTTCATGTAATTTTTAATTAATTTGTATGTTACTTTTACATTACACTTAAAGTCACGATAACAAAAATAAATGTAAAGTATTGAGTCAATTATTTAACATTTTTAGTTTGTCAATAAGTAACATACGACGAATGAGTTATTTTAACTTAAAATTTAGAGTGGACTTTCTGGGACACGTGAAAAATGTTATAATTAACATTTTATTTTTTACTGTGTAAGCAAATATATAATAAAATATATAATAAATTTGATATGGGAATTTTGATAAAATTAGTATAAAAAATATCCTCTATTTCAAATGTTTATTCTTTGAATATTAAGTAATAAATAATTAATATTCTGAATATATTGCCGACTCAACACGTGTATCTCGTGTTTTTCTTAGATGCAATGAGAACCTGGAGCAGTTAATTTTAATGGGAAATCCGTGCGCGGATTATGAATATTACAGACAATACATTGTGGCGACTCTGCCGCAATTGCGAGAGCTTGACATGCAAGAGATTGAAAGATCAGAGCGTATCAAGGCGTTACAGATTTACGCGCAAGCACGGGACGACGTTATCGAGAGTTATCGACGATATGAGAGAACCAGGATAGTTGAACGGACACGTCGTAAAGCTGCACTTGAAGCGACAGAGATAAAGACGGTAATTTTTTCTTGATGACGTGTATGAGTGATAGGTTTTCGTGACGATAATTCAATTGCTGGACTAGTATGTAAGCATGTAGATCAGTTATTATACAGTAATTATTTAAATATTATTGAAGTGTATTCTCTCGCATTTAATTCACAAGGTTGTAACAATTAACATAAATCTTTATGTTAATTTGTCAAAGACGTTTCTCGGAACAGTTTGATTTGAATTGCAAAAAGCTTGGAAGAAGGCTTCAAAAATTTGTTTTTTTAGTTGAGCTAATATTCGAGTGAATATTTCCTTTTTTTTTAAACAGTCTGTTAGCACGTGAGCAGACTCATTTAAGCAAGAATAACGTAAAATATGAGAGCGAACAAAATCTCCTTTAGAATACTATAGAAGAGGAACAGGAAAATATAAAAAACGAACCAAGCGAGAACGCAAATACAGAGGAGGATGATGAGGCAGAGAACGAACGTTTCTGGAAGCAGCCTAGTTATCATACGCCAGAAGATAGGGTCGCCATCGCTGAACGATCCTTGAAGCAACAAGAGATGAGAAATCGCTCTTCGAATAAGAACAATAATCGTCCAAAACGCGTCCTGAAATTATTTGCCCCGAATGGAAGAGCTTATAATATAAATCAAGCGAAAGTGTCGTTCAAGCTAAACGATGAAGATGATCCCAATTTTGTTGTTCTCGAAGTCTCTGTTTATAGGTAATTATTAACGTAATACAATATGCATTGTGCCAAATAACATGTATTATTCAATAGATAATTGAAAGTAAATAAATGTAGAAAAATATATATTGCAACTTATTTCGCAAAAAATTTATCAATTTCAAGATAAATAATTAATTTCTTAATTTTAATTAATAATTAATTTCTAATACACTCGTATATAATTATTATTTATATTATTATATTATTATATTATTTATATTATTATATATAATTATTAATATAATTTTTTCTGTGTTTGTGGTTTTACCAAATTTATCAAAACTTCCTAAGAATTTCAGCCTATTCTTATCGCACATTTCTTTCCCAAATTCGTAGGCACTTAGATACTTCTTACATCGACGTCGACGTAAACCCGACTTACGTGCGAGTTACCATAAAAGGAAAGATACTGCAGTTGACTCTGCCTTGCGAGGTATCAGTCGAGAGAAGTAATGTTCAACGGAATACAATCACCGGAAATTTGGTGATCAATATGGCCCGTTTGATCCCGTGCAAAACGATCATAGGAAAGGATGAATCGACGAAAAAGAAAGAATCCAAACAGGAAAAAAAGATCCTTACAGTTCGACCGCCTGTAATATCTCGGCGAGCTCTTCTCGAGATCGGTCCATCTTTAGATCTTCATGATTTTCTGATGGTAACCAAGGATTCCGCAAAACGAGCTCAAACGGATGAGAAAAATTTAGCAAAGGAAGAGGAAAACCTCGAAAATTTTGAAGACAACCCGGACGTACCGCCTCTCGAATAAACAGGGGCAATGGAACGATTATGATGAATGAAAAATGATAATCATAAGTATCACGATGATCCTGAAAATTGATCATCGCGTTGAATCAGGACTTACCTTGAACGGATCCTGAAAGTCGATATCTTTGGTTTCTTTCAGTCCCAATGGTATCATCGGCATAATAGGCTCAACGCTGAAAGAAAAAGAAACAGTTTAATGCCATATTTTTATTACATATGTTGATAAAACTTATAATTTCCATAAAGCTCAAACTTACCCATCGACATTTTGATACAACTCCACCGAGCTGTTTAATTCAGCGAGCTGTTCCTTCAACAGCTGCAGATTTGAATTAACGAAGCTTAGTTCCAAGGCGACAGTCTCCTTCAGTTTTCTGTTTGTAGTTGCCCTGCAACGAGATTAGCAAGTAAATATAAATGTAACTGCGTTATTTATAAAACTATTTTTAAAATTGTAGCAAATCTCATTTTATATTTTTTATTTATGTGATCGTAAACTGTGATTATTAATTTAGAACTTTCAGTTTTGCAGAGTAATTTTTCTTGTTTATAGGGTATCTCCTTTTTAATAGCTGAGTCTTTGATTAATTTAGCGACGATTTTTCTTAGCGAAGAAATATAAAGGCATCATAATTTTCATAAAAAATTTATAAAAGAATTGAGAAAAAGAATTTTCCGCAAAGTAAACTTTGTGGAGTTAAAAATTTAACAAAATTTTAATTAATTTCATGGAGTTTAATAGAATTTTAATTTGTAACTTTGTGTTATAAAGATATGATGGGAAAAAATTGGAAATTTGCAAAAAAACCTTCAATAGTTTTTGTTAAAAAAAATTTACTCCAAATTGCTCAGAGAATTTGTTATTAAAAGGACGTCTAATAATGTTGTGTTGGATACTTTTTAAAATTATATAAATTTAAATTATATAAAAATTATATAAATATATATAAAATTATACATATTTAAAATTAATTTTAATTAATTAAATTATATTTACAAATTATCGAACATGCGTGTTACCGCATTTGCATTTATATTATTGAATTTATATAATTAAATTTATTTAATATACTTAATAGTGATATTTATCCAATTATAAAATTACACACATATATATATATATATATATATATATATATATATATATACATACAGAATGTATCTAAACTGACATTTTTGTATTAGAATTTTCGTCTTAAAATGTTACCAAGAATTTGTCATTAAAATATTTATCGTCAGTTTAGATAAACCCTGTATATATAATTTTATTTTTAATAATTAAATATCAATATAAATTATTTAAGAAATGATATAAATTATTTAAGAAATGTAAAAAACGCTTACTTGAAAAGATTCTCGGCACCTGCTCGTAACCGCAGCTCCTTGTTAATCTCTTGGTTGAGCTTACTCCGCTTGTTTTGCAGTTTTCCTCTACAGGTCGCTACCCTCGGATCCGAACCCTGCGAACCATGAAACGCATAGTTAGCGATGCCTTCGACGCGATCATATATGGACCGTAATCACATAATCCGCAAGGATTGCCGCAACGATAAAGACCAGTCCCGCTAATCACTTTGATCGGCCTAACTCTGCCAACGATATCATCTAGTCTTTTTTTAGTCAGATCATAGTTTAAGCCATATTATAGATAAGAATAGAACATTTTATTTGTTAGTAGTTTGTAGGTCATTCAATTATTTCCTTCTATTTATATTTCACATAAGAATGTGAAAGACGAGCACAAGAAACGCCGATCCATGATTAATTAATCCACATTATAAATGTAGCACATTTTCATTCGAATGTATTTATTTACGCCACACATTTAAATAAATCTTTGCGATTTTTAAAAATAATTTCTTACATACACACATACATAAGAAATATTATTGAGTACAATTTATAATTACACATTTATGATAATTATTCATAATTATCATAAACATGCAATTATAAATTGCATTCAATAATATTTCTTGTCTAGTTATAAAAGAGATTATCATGCCTTTTTGATACCATCCAGTGCGATATCTTTAGAGATAAGTTATTTCAGACTATGCTTGATAAGAACATATATCATATAAAAAATAATAGATTATCTGACAATTAATATCACAAAAAGATGAACGCATAAATACCCAGAAATTCACAAGAAACGCTTAGTAAGTATGATGCTTAACGATATAATAATCAATTTGCCAAAATAATCCACCTGCCATTGTACGAGGCAAAATAAAAAAGGCAAGAAAATACGGTTTCATGGCTGTTAATACGCAGAGATTACACGTCGGAAGAAGCCGCGTCGACCTCGAGACCGCCGTGTGCAGCCGACTGTCAAGTTCGACTTCCTTTGCTCCTTACCCCGAACCGGAAGCATCTCCTCATGATAGCGTCCGGCGTCGTGAGTTTCGCGTTTCGCGCACTCCGCATCGTTCCACCGCTGTCCTTTCTTCTGTCGGCCCTTCTTCCGTCCTTCTCGTCCCTCGAGGTCTCGCCCGGGACCATCTTCGCGTCCGAGGACGCGAGCGCACGATCTCTCGGCAACGGGCAGTAGTGCACCCACTTCAGCATGATCGTGAATGCGCTGATTTATTCGGTAATCTCGAACGTACCATCGGAACTGAGACTGTCCGCGGACGCGGGCAAAGATACGATTTTCTAGTGACCGATTATTACATCTACGAACGTGAGATATGAAGATGAGACATCCAGAAAGTCTGACGTATGAAATTTTAATTGACGTGCAGATTAATAAGATTCGCGTTTCATTATTACATAATTTTTTTAGATGGTATCTACTTAAGAAAATTCTTTGAAAAATTCCTGGTCTTTCAATTTTTGTTTAAAATTCCAGGTAAAAAGAATAATTTTTGACGATTTTTTGATGCAACTTTTTAAAATAAATATAATATTTTTTATTGCATTCTCATGTTTTTACTTATACGAAGGAATAACGAGTAGAGACTTTTAAATTTCAAGTACTAGATTTTTAAAAAAATTGAATAACTTTTGTAAAATAAACATTTTTCACTTGCATAAAATTTTTATTCTTTTACCATTTAAAAATTATAATAAAATATTTGTATTGCATATTCAATATTGTATTAAAATATTGATGCAAATAAAGATATATACATATTTATAATATATTTTAAACATATAATTAATTTGACTTATTGATTGATTTATTATGGAAACAAATTATAAAGGAGAAAATTTTTTAAAAAATTCGCTGAGACCCAATAAAATTCTATAAGAATTCCCTAATTTTTCAGGTACAAAAAATCCCTAAAAGTTTCAAATTTTCCATGTTTTTTCGAGTAAAATATAGACTCTAATGTAATATTTATATCAAATAATTATATTTTAAATTTATATATTTTGCACATTTAGAGGTAATATTTTCCTTGTGGGAATTTGTGGATATTGTCATATTTTTTATACAGCTAATTAAAGAGAGATTTGCAAGATAAATTTTTTACTAATGCGGTAAGCAAATATTTTAATCTTAGTTAATATTAAATTATTCTAATAGAACATTTTATTGACAGTGAGTTATAAATGCATTTTATCTAGTTTCTCTTCTTGTATTCTATGGGTTTTTTTAAATATTAAAAGTTAAAAAGCATTAATTAGCAATAAATTTTCATGAAAAAAATTCATACATCATCACAGTATTAATTACATTATTAAGGAAACGAATATTAATTCTGTATATCTAGAAAAATAATATTCAAAAAAATGCAATTTCTTTCGGAAATCGTCATCGCAATCTAGCATGTCATTTATTATCTCGCAGAATATTATTATTACTTTGCGAAAGATTGTAGTAAAAAATCTTGATGTATGTTTTTTACTTGAAATAAGGATACAGACAAATTTCTATTTGCAAACTTTGGATTGACTTTTCGGGGACACGAATGAAATTATAATTAATCGGTATCAATGCATGTGTATATTATATTGCGTTTATGGGACGTAAAACAATTTAAAAAAATATAATATTTAATGAAATTTTTTTTTTCGATTCTTCCTTATTTTTTTCATAATTTAAGCTAAATAAATGCGCAGTGTGATGCTAAGGTCCGGACTTGACCGTACTTGCTTTCACTACAAAAATGCAGTAAAAATGCGGTTTACCACAAATGTTAGAGGATTATTGCGTCCCATAAATTTAGGTGTGAATGATTCGCGAAACGCCGAAACGATACAGCACGATGTTTGTCGATTTCTAGTCGTGTCTTATCGTCTTAAGCAAAACTCGGCTCTCTCTTCTCCTTCTCTCTTTCTCTACGTCTTTGAAAAACATATGCCATGACACGGCTAATGTTCATAAATAGTGAAATTTCCGCGAAAAGAAGGCGTCAAGTTGATTAATGTGTTTTAAACATGAAAACATCGGAATAAAAACTCAGCTGTCATTTCAAATTTTTGATGCTACCCCATGATATGCCAATTCAATATAAACTATAAAATAGTTACAGATTGCAAAGAAAATAGCGAAGAAATAGATTATTGAGAAAAAATTATGTAGAAATACATAATTAATTTAACTCTATCTCGCAGATCTCTTCAATATTATTCAAATTTATTATATTAATACTAAAAAATATATTGAAAAATGTCTGATGATTGAATATAAATAAAGTTTTTTTTTGATTAAAATAATTTTTTAAATATATAATTAATTAATAATAATAAGTTTTTTAAATATATAATTTATACAATGCATCTCAAAATATACTTTAATTTAAAATATATATTTTTTTAAAATCAATAACAAGATAATCGTCAAGAGAGTTAAATTTATTTTTACGTATTTAAATTTGTTTTAACGCTCCAAGTCTTGTCTTGCACTTGCATCCTCAATTACTTAAGATTCATATAAAATAGAGGATAAAATGGTATATAGTCATTAATGTCTTTAATTATACGCTATTAAGTGATGGCGGAGTCGACGATTCTCGGCGGAATTACGAAAGCAAAAAAAAAATAGGGAGCAGGATCATAGAGTATAAGCTGTTGGCCTTTAGATGTAACGGCGGACTAGGTGTTCGCGTTACCGTAATTCCGTTCCACTCTACTTAATAAGATTCCATCTCGCTAATGCGATAAGCGCGATTCGAAGGTAACGATAGGTTATCCATAACTGTCGTTTAAACCGACCAACGTAAAATCCAACAGGCGCGTCCTGAACACCCCATTACCCTTGGATACAGTTTCGGACTCGAACTCTTACGAATCGTACGCGATACCGTATCGCGACTTCGTTATAATTTCATAACGTTGTACACCTAACCATCAAGTAGACGAATCAGTTACACGGATTCCTTCTTATATAATAGGAAGACGCGGTAAGGATTCGTCAATGTTCATGCATCGAGCGTCGCGGCAAAAAAATCACTTCTCTTCTCTTGTGCAAAGATAGAGCGAGATATCGTTTTATTATCGTCTATGATCTTTGTCTTGCGCAAAGATAAGGAAATATTGAAATATTGTCTTGCGATCTCTCTTTTCTAATCCTCTGATCAATGTGAACTTTTAAAAGCGTAATTATTATATTCGTTACATAAACTGCAGATTACTGAAATTTTACTTTGTACATGTATGTATGTTAATCAATTCGTGAACTGAGTTTTTCTTAATGCAATTATAGCAATTTGTTCGACCGCGAGAGAGCAACGGCACATGTTATACACTTTATGAGAGAAAAATATGGTGTAAATAGGATATACAAGAGTTAACTCGGTCAATTAGAAAAATTACGAGATCGGTATTTCTCGTCCTATAGGAAATTGTAACATTTTTTTATTATGATATAAACATCGTGTTTAAGTAAAGTTTAACATGTTAATCACAAAACCCATAGTAATGCATAACGTTTACATAGATAAGAATTATTATTTTATACTTTTCTCTAAACAAATAAATAAATAAATATATCTATATATGTGTGTGTGTGTGTGAGGGAAGCGAGAAAGAGAGAACTTCATTTTACACTTTTATATATGCACAAAATAATAAAAAAAATATGTAATTTATATACGTAATTTTTTATAAGTTTGGATTAAAAATAAATAAAATTAATTAAATAATTAAAATACATCTGAATTAAAGTAATAATTTTTGAATATATTTAAAGTTTAATATTTCATCTCCAATATTATATACATCATTTCACACAGTTAGAGAGAATTTAATTATTATATTAAATAAATATAAATAAAATTTATGGAGAGAAAAAAACTAAAAATGTAAACAGTTTCTGAACAGATTCTAAATCAATAGATATCGAATTATATATATATATGTTATGTGATTACATATTAAATAAAAAAAAAGTTTCTCTTTTACGTTTATTCTTATGACTTTAATCAATTAATTTGATCAATTATATTAAAATTCGATCTCACTTTATACATTCAATATACAAAAAAAATTTGTCCTATCGAATCTTTGTTGAGAAAGCATTGGCGACTAATTCGAACTATCGAACAATCCTCAGTTAGGAGGAAATGCGTAAGTTTTGAGACACCGGGTATGCTGCGGATGCATACGCGACGTTAACGATTTTGCCGGATGTTATCGCGCGCTAAATCTACCGTAACTCGCGCGTTATTAAACCTCGCGGCCCAGTAGCTGGTCGGTCGCATAACTGTTTGCCAAGCGAATCGAAGACGAGGCCGATCGGAATCGGTATCGATGGACTATATAAATCGGTATTGAGCGTCCGTGCGTAAAGAGCGACTTCCATCGTGAAACAGCTGAATCGTCGAGAACTCGTATCACATGCGGAATTTTTAATTAAATTTAGAAATTCGCATGCATATTACATATGGAATGTTTAATTAAATCATCATCATCAATGGTAGTAATTATCAAATGTTAATTTCTTGGATTGCATATAAAATAATAATTTCGATATTTTCTCTCCATTATTGCTAGATATATTATAATAATTACTAAATAATAACTTTTTTTTTTATTAAGTGCAATATAAAAATATGCAATTATGAAATAAGAAACAATTTTTTTATGATAATTATAAATAATGCTATCTATTTATATAGGGTGATTCTTAATAAGTGCGAAAAATTTTAGGAGATGATTCTTTGTCGAAAATTAAGGGGGATTTTTCATATAAACATATACTCCCTCCCTGTGGAGTTACATTCCTCCAAAAATGGAGGTAAAAATTAGGTTTTTATTTTTTAAGTTTTCAGGTTTTTATTATAATTTTGTTTTTGTTCCAATTTTCCCAACATTTACTCTAATTTCATTTTTATTTTAAAATTTAACTTCTTCGAAACCTATGCTATTTAGCATCGTGCACGATAACGTATTTTATTTTTTTTCTTGAAAACTACTGATTTTATGAAAAAAATAAAGGAAATAAAAAAGTTTCTAAATAAATCAAACTTTTTAATGCATATTTTTAGATGATCATATTTCGACGAATTATATTATAAGCTATTTTTAGATGATCATATTTCGTGGAAAAAAATATTAATAAATAACCTTTTTACTAGTAGAAAATATCCACTTAATTTCATTTCTTTAACTTGTTCCAAATTTGAGAAAAAAATAAAAACTTAACTTTTACCCCCATTTTTGGAAGAGTATATGTTTATATGAAAAACCCCCTTAATTTTCGATAAAGAATCTCCTAAAATTTTTCGCACTTATTTAGAAACACTCTGTATATATAAGATAATTATTATAAATGAATAATTTTTAGACATGATAGTAAGGTAATAATACGACTGTAAATATATAAAATATGCGAATTATTATTGCAATCTAAATGGACCAATATAATGTATGAATAAATCATAGCATGAAAAAAATGTCAATGCTGTACGTCGTCATAATTAAAATGCAAAATTAAAACAGAAAATGAAAATTAAATATTAAATCTTTATAATTTTCTAAAACCGTAACAACTGCCCCTTCTCTTTTAAGACGACAGCCCACGTGTGGCTTAATTCATCGCGTTACATATTACATAATACCGCCCATGATCAACGCGTAGGTCGCACGTGGACACCCAATGTTCCTAATTTGTCAACGTTTGATTTATACGACCTCGACGAACGGCCTTGTCCGGTGAATTTATGAAATAAAGAAGCGTTACTCGAATAATGTATGTAAATATTTAAAATATTTACACGCGCCTCTCTTTTATTACTTATTTGGCGTGCACCATGCAAATAGAATGGCATTTGACGATCGTGCTCTTTAATGGTAATTTGCGATGCAGCAAACAAATCGTAGAAAACAGTATATTTGAAAATGACGTATGATATATTATCTTTCACG
Source organism: Camponotus vicinus (assembly GCF_025532165.1). Taxonomy (NCBI): domain Eukaryota; kingdom Metazoa; phylum Arthropoda; class Insecta; order Hymenoptera; family Formicidae; genus Camponotus; species Camponotus vicinus. The sequence continues at coordinate 1,438,043 of NW_028141947.1, forward strand.
TCGACGATCGCACGGTCAAACGGCATCACGGTGCGTTTACGCTTAACCACCGCAATTTTTAACGGAACTACACGGGAATTTAACGTAGCGTTTTTTTTCCCCAACAGTTACCGAACGCATCTGTCACAGGAAAATACGAAGGTACGTTTGAAATTCATAAATCGTGCATAATTATTGCATATTTTACCCACGTCAATCGTCGCGATTAAACCGCTCACACTTAATTGCGATGACTTTTGATGGGCTTCTAATTTTATTCCCTCGATTCCTTGGTCAACAACTCGTCGACTGGTGGCCGGCCACCGTCGTATCTTCCCGGCGACTAATCGCGAGAGGTGAGGTCGCCGGAATATGGGTCCCATGGACTCCGACGCTTGGTGAAAGGAGAGAAACTCCGTAAATAATATAGTGGGGATGGGTATAACGATGACTTTTTTTTCCCCCTGTCTCGTCGCGATCCTCCTCGTACGCATTCACGGTCACACATAAGCGCGATTTCGACGGGACGCCCGTAAAAGCGGCGCCGATATAGGTGATAAGGCTCCTCTCTCTCTTCAGGTGATCGTGTATGTACATATATGCATAGTTGTCAGTCGCGAGACCTCGACATACGGGATTTCCACGCGGTTGATGGCCCGCATTTCTCGTTCGCTAATGTGATTTTAAGTTTATTTTTAAACGAACGTCTCTCTCTCTCTCTTTCTCTTTTCTCTTCCCAGCTTTCCTCGGCCGAGGACGTCGATGTACGCACTGTTGTTCGAGTTACTCGTTTGTAAAATAATGTAAATCAAGATATTCTAGAAAGCAAAAATTTGGCTTACGTCACTTATGAATAATACATAATACCTAATATGTTACGCATACGGAATAAGATTTGAAAATAGATTATTTAATATTTTAGTCAGAATTTTCTCCATTTATATTATTTTCTCTTTATTATTTTTTACTGTAAAATTTTTTTATATTTCTATTATTTTCATAAGTAATATTATCGTTTGTATAAAAACCTTTCTTACGTAAAAGATATATTTTTTTTAGAGCAATAGATTAGAAAACAATCGCGTCATTATTGAATTATTCATCTCACTGTGCAAAATGCAATCTCACTGTGTCTTAAAATATAAAAAAATTTTCAGCCAATCTCCAAGCAAAATTCATTATCAAAACCTTACAATGATTTTATCAAAAATTTAATAACAAGTATTTTTTGATAAATAATAAATAGTAAATTTTATACGCATTTGATTCCAACAATAATTATTAATAATTTTTATCAGAATTTTAATACAATTGTTTTGGATAATGAATTTAATTAATTAAATTTTATTTTCGTGAAAAGGATAGTAGAGGAAAATTGAATAAAAACTTTGGATGCAGATGGGAGGGAGGGAATCCCGAAGGAAGATCGCACACTAGTGGTCCAGGAGATGCTGGGATGGCTGCAGAAGGAGCTCGGTAACGGTATTTGCGAATGATCCCCACCCTTTCGAATGCCATAGACGTAGTCGAACGGACCCAGAAGAGAAGAAGAAGAAGAAGATGAACGGGAAATAAGATACGTCCACGTTTTACGCGGCCTCGTAACACGCACCTGTCGCCGACGTCGCGCACCTCAGCGAGAAACGAGCGATTATACATCGTAATTCCGAGGTTCACGCCTATCGACCTCGTGTCGCTGCTTTATTCAATCTTCTCGTTCCCGATGCGGTCATATGTGGCTGCGAATTTTCCTCTTTTTCTAGCATAACACGTACATTAATAATTAAATTATCACGTTAAAGGAGTGTCAATTTCTATGGAAATGTTACACGGGGCACATAAAATATGGTAATAGCGATGGTAAACTAGCTAAAATTTATGAACATGCTTCGAGAAAATAAACGGCCGCACAGGGTATATTTATTATGCATAATCTCGACGACATATATTAATATAGGCAACATTATTTAACAATAATTCAAAATTTCCGTTTACAAGAATAATTTCTGTGTTTTAAAATATACCGAGAAAAATCGGTATTTTAAATATCACGCGAGTTGGGGAAAGTCGAAAGCATGATTAAGTATGACAGCTAGGATCCTGCATTTTCCGGCAAAGTCCGATTGGAATAATATTTACAGGCAGAGTCAGATTCCGCGGTGGTTTTCCCTGGCCGTATATTGCCGAGCGAATAACTACTTTTACCACACGTATGGCAGGAATGTCTAATTGTGCACGCGTTTCTGATTGGGACCCACTTTCCTCTTCCGGTAACAAGAGCACGATTATTTGCGGAGCAAAGCTTCACGGGACTTTATTCGAGCTACATTTATTTTATAATATATTCTATCAATATATAGATATTAATTATGTGTTAATAGGAAATATTAAATTATAAAATTTTCATCAGCTTTCCAAGTTTTATTCAGCTTGCGATTTAATCAAGTCTCTTGAAGAAGATAAATTGTCAGTCTTTCCGGTGTGTTTGGGATTTTGGTAAATTTAGAATCTCTCTTGGGATCTTTATATGCATATATGATAAAAGCTATGGTCCGGTAAACAACAAGATTTTATAGCTAGCAATTATTGCGCTTGCTTGTCAGTGTTTCTCCTTCGTTATTCCTGATGACTGGACATCTCGATTTTCGAGGACTTGTCATTTTTCTCAAGATGTCCCCACACATTGATCATAATTTTGCTTTCATAATTGCGACACTTATTGAAAAATTATATCCCTCATATTAAATTAATTAATAATTAATAATTAATAATATCGATTAGAAGCAATATAAAAATATAGGCGGTAAAATTAACATTGTTGACGAGAGAAACACAAGCTTCTCGATTCTCTCCTCCTGTGGAAAGTTGCGGATAAAATTTCCTTCCACGCTCTTATAATCGCACGCGGAAAAGTCTTACTCCAAGCACGAGGAATACCCTATCTCGTCGATCTACGGCGAGACGGCAAGGTATTGAGATACCTGCTGGTTCGGTTCGCTAATCTGCGAGCAAGGGCGTCGCCCTTCGTGCTCGTCTCAACGTGGCGTAACAGAAGCCGATGCCGAAGCAACACGCGGCAGGAAACGCAACCAAGTACATCCGACAAGCGCCGCGTCGCTGCTCCGCGTCGAGGCGTTTCACGCGCATTTTTAGTCGGTCGATGACTCCGAAGTTGTATTAAACACCGGCTATACGGTGTAATTGAAATTACGTAGCACTCGAGTTGGAAATGCCCGGCTGGTTGAGCGCGCGGTTTACTTGGCCGCCTCGGATTGAGATCATGGTGGAAGGAACGGGGTGTGTCATCCATACTCACATGCCGTATGGCAATAAAAAATCTCAGGATCTGTCTGAATTTCTTTCATTCATAATGCATTCAATAACAAATTAATCGTTATCATTCTTTATAGCTCTGTTTATTAATATAATATTTAAATAATACTTAAATATAATATTTAAATAATATTTAAATAATAACTTATTAATATAATATTTAAACAATATAATATTTAATTTAATTTTTATTAATTTAATATTTTATTTATTTTAATATTTATTTTATTAATATAATGCTTATTAATATGATATTAATATAATAATTACAATCATCCTTAAGCAAAATGGTTTAAATCAGATTTCGATTATTGATAATTAATAAATGAATAAATAAATAAAATCATACATTAATCAATTAATATTTCTCAGAATATTTCTTAAGATTTCACGTTATTATTCAATATATTATAAAAGCAAGGAGAAAGAAAAATGATTTATCATGGAGGGGGGGGGGAAGACACAAGGATCATTTCGATTTGCACCTCGATCTAATTAGAAATGGCAGTTTCAAGGCTGTCGCGTCCTTCGTGATCATCGCATGCTCGACATATCACCAGGCGAGAAGGAGCCAAGGGAGAAAGGCAATGTATGGCGAAAGAGTGTGCGTACCTATGTGCGTGCGTACGCTATACGTGTGCGTTATACGTCCGGGGAATTGTATGGAGGATGCACCGTGCGCGCATTTAACTCGCTAGAGGTAAAGGTTGGTTCTGTTAGATCCCGCGTGTTCCGCAATTCGTCCCAATTCGTGCCATTGTTATTCGCATATATAATTTAATTTAAAATATATGCGTCCGGGAGAAAATAAACAACTTGACGTTTCATGCGAATCAGCTGATTATTAATAAATATCTGACGTTTCGTACGAATCAGCTGATTGTGACAATTAAATAAATATCTGCCCAGTTTGATTACAGCGATTAATAAAATAGGCCTGAGGAATTTTTTCCTGAAAATTTTGTCTTAAAATTATACTTGTAAAAGATTGTAGAGATTACATACGTTCTAAAATTATCGAGTACGTATTATGAGCTCAAAATGAGCTAGAGCGTGTCTCGCAAGTTTTCATTTTTCAAGTGTATATATTTGAAATGTTTTTGTGAGAATACGAGTTTCAAACCATTAGACCGTTTATGGTAAAATCTTGGGATTCAGATTTTTCGTAACGAACGTTTACTTTGCCACATTGTAAGGACTTGATTCCACTTTCTCTCTCGGAGCGTATAATAATTAATGACTCCGATTGTCACGAATGTTGGAATTGTTCACCCTGCGAACCGCTCGCGAGTGCTTTCAAATTCACAAGATGTTCTGATTCAATGAATTAAAGAGTTGATAAGGCTTCACTTTGTGAAAGCTATACATTTCTAATACATTTCTTCAGAATATATATGTTAGATTTAAAATTATTTAAAGTTCCCATAATTTCTGGGAAATGTGATAAATTTAGAACGTCGCTATAAAATTGATTTCGAACATCAGATGTTCAATTTTACACAAATATTAATCTTTCTCGATCCACATTAATTTACACGTTTCTAAGACTTTCAAACATCACGAACACCTAAAGAATGTCTAGAAGAACCTGGACCGTCGATTAATCTTCTAGACATCCGCGGAAGTTTCACGCAACGATGATCTTTACCTGAAGCTTTATGTCCGGAAGTATCAGCATCGTTCGCGCGTCCGTTCGCCAGGGCGAACCGCGATTGTCCGAGTTGGCCGTTCGATCCGTGTCCTTGCTTTCCGAATCCGCGTCTTCGCGCACTTTCTCGCGTATCCCTTCAAGAGATACGAACGACACGCGACTGCCTCTTGGTCTCGTCGTCAGATACTCTCTGGAACGTTGCCTGCGGGGGCTTCCGTGGAGCGCTCGCGGTCGCGTCGTTCGCACGGTCGACCGGAAGTGCGAGCGGCTCCTCTCGACGAGTACCGATATTCGGTGAATACTTAATCCGCGAGATGCTCCGACGATTCACGAGCGAACAATGAAAATCGCGCACTGTCTAATAGTCGCGATATCCCGAAGACGTTACCGAAGACAGCGGTGGTTCTTTTTTTGCTTTCGTGCAGGAGAACTCGCGTTGGAGAACAGCCGGATATAGAGAACACCTTTGACAAGTGGTTGGGGGAATTTCCAGGATTTCCAAGAATTTCAAAGCTGAAACGGAACTCGACGATGCGATCGACGCGATGGCGTACGCGACTTTCCGATCGACGTAGACGACGATCTATCAGCGGCAACCTAGAGCTCGGCTGGGATCGGTTGCGGTCGCCATCGCTCGGCGAAAGGGAAAAAGAAAGGGTGAGCAGAAAAAGGAGTAGGGATGGGGCCCGATCGCGAGGATGGGTCTGTTATGCGGCACATCCGCGGTATAAGAGGGAGAAAGAGGGGGAGGGGAAATACACCGCGAGATTATGGTGAATTTCTTCATGCCAGAAATCTTCCCGAACTTTCGACATCCTTGGTACAAGTTGAGGTCAATACTTATGACTTTATGTGAGCTAAGATAATTTTTTGGCAAATTGATAGAAAACATATTATCTAATATTATATTTTTATAAAATTTATAATAAAAAGTTTATATCAAATTTATAATAAAATTTATAATAAAAATTGTATATCATAAATTTATTTCATATCGTTTAATTATCATTTTTTTATTTTCCTAATGTGAGATAAGATGTAATAAAAACTATTAATATTATTACAAAATTTTTTATGAAATTATAAAATTTTTATAAAATTACTAAAAACATGCATGTGCGTTTGTTTATTTTTAATCACCTCAGAAAAATATATAATCATTAGAAATTATTCTATATAATCTTGTTGATAGAAAAAATTAATTTATTGTAAATTTTCTTTTTTATTATTACAATTTATAATTTTTATCCTAATTAAAAATATGCAATTACATATGAGATATAAAAATAGAGTTATAAGACTAAGCAAATCTCAATTTTCGATAAAATATTGATCATTATGTTATTCAGCAAAATAAGCCAATTGTTAACACACTATAATTTTCTGTTATTACAAGATAAATTATTTTCTCAATCAACCAAATATATATCTTATTTTATATCACAAATTGCGAAAACTATTCCTGATAACGAGCGACACAAATCAAGTGTAAACTATTATATCTTATTGCAACATTGTGCGAAGTAGTTAGTTCATAGTAAGATTTAATTATCGAAATTCCCAAGGATTAAACGCTCAACAACTCCTAAATTAGCGCTTTTGTAATGCGCAGAGAGTAATATAATGATATGTTCTTGTAGAAAAAAATGTGATGATAATGCTACTTTTTGATTGCTATCTTTTCATCATGGTACTAATCAGAGTCATGATATAAAAAAATATATATTTTTTGTTAATGTTATATTATCATGTGATTGCAAATGTCATGTGAACGTGAACTATTTTTGAAATTGTAGGACAATCTTTGAATACTTTTACGCATAGATACGACCAATATATTTGAAACAAGTAATTATATGAAATATGTAATTAACTGTGCAATTAATAGTTCTGTTCTCGTAATAAAAAAATAATAAATATTTATTATTCATGAGTTTCTTATGCATGAAATGTTCAATAATTATTTTTATGACGAATAAGAATACTCTGTTTCACATTATTTATTCAAATAATACTCAAAAGCGCCTATAATAAATTCTGCTACACAAGTTTGCGATCTCGCATATTTATTCAACCGCTGCGATGATTGAGTTGAATGCAACAGATGGTTGCAAGACCTTTTCTTAAGACAGCTCTGTAGAAGTATTTGCACTTCGATATTTCAAGCTGAGACTAGAATGTCACCACCTTTATACATGCATTACGAAAGATTCAGAGCCGGAATAACTTGAAATTTTTGCGGAAAATTTATGAAAGAATTTATGAAAAAAAAAACAAACTGCTACGTAAAACACTAGAAATTAATTTAATTATCACTTTAATTAATATATATCTTATTAATATATATTTTAATTAAATTGATTAAGTGTCTTATCACAAATATAATTTTAATTTAACACTTTTTCTTCTCTCCTTAATTTCTTATTTAATTTCTCATATTAATCAAATTATAATCAATTAAAATTTTCTCACTTTTCCAATAATGCGGATTTATTCATGATTGAACTCGTTATGTGTTAGTGAGCATCAATCGAACTTTCATTCGCATCCGGGGTTGGGTTTCCGATTACGGCGCACCTTGACGATTTACATGGAAATTATGCGGTTTCAAACGAGCATAAATTTCGAGAAATGTAAAATTTTGTCCTGTCCATGTTGCAAATCGAAAGTCGCGAGATGGAAAGCCGACGTCGCTACTGACAGAACGATGATGAGAGAAAGGCGCTCGCGATGATTAGTTCACTCGGACGAGGTAGACATGAAGGAATCAGGGACTTTTCTGTCCATTAATCAGATTAGGATTCCAGGCGAGTATCGAGATCGATAAAAATTTTCGCGAAAAAAGTGCGTGCTTGTCGTTTTCACTCGCGCGATTTCTCGCCAGCGATATTTACGTAATCGATTGCGAAAGGACCGATCGATTTCCACCTGTCCATGTCTGGTCAAATACGTGAAATACATTCGTGCTTAAAATTCGACTTGCACTATAATATTGAAATATCACATTTGACGTCGAGATCGAATTGGAATTTACGACGCGTTGTGTGATTATTGTGTCTTTTCGTATCAACGTCCCACGTTATGGTTGTTTAACGCGATGCTTGCAAACGAGCGCACCTGTACATGATTTCATTTCTTTTTATATGAAGCGTGTCTACTGCTCATTTGTGACGAATAGTCACGTCTTTCCCGGCTGCTAGTGAAAATATCCAATAAAAAAACTTTGATTTTAGACATAAAAACGTCATGCAATAGTCAATATTCGATATGGTTCAGATTAATCGCGATTATGATTAATTAATACACTTTCCATGTCACCTACTAAAAGTTCATATCAGTGTTTTTTTATCAAAGTTACTCAAGTTGATGATGAAGCAAATCTTCTTCTGAAAAAAAAAAACGAATAAATTGATCGAATATAATAAACAAAATTTAATATTTTATATTTTATGCTACTGTTCCTCGTTAAATTTGTTAATCACAAAAATTGCAATTTTAATCGCGAAATATTTTAAAAAAGGTCCAACAACGCTTTGAGTTTGCAGCTGCACGTCGAATAGGAAGCGTCGTTTATTTACTTCTGCTAATGACACAACGTCGTTGTTTTCGAGAATCTTAAGTATGCAATAAAATCGAGCACCGTGGCAAGGTTAACGAGCGACCACGACGCGAATCGTGTGTTTTGCGTTTCGAGGCACGAAAACGCACCGCGTGTCGGCGATTACGCAGTGTGACGTGACTCACGCAAGACCCGGCATCAACCGAGGAAGAGGAAAACCTGCGAAGAAGCAGCTTCTCCTCGTCGTTCGGGAGCACCGGAAGGGGTGACAGCTGCAGCAGCGTGAGTCACGCGAGCGAGAAACACCGCTGGCATACGTTATTAAAGCGCTTGATGGAGTGTCGCACACGTCGTCTTGCTTTCTATTCTACTCGCCGTCTTGTCTCGCAATAAACAAAACCAGCGATATAAATACGGCTTAGAAGACTCATTAAGGACTTTTGAATATTTTGCATATCGTTTCGAACATATGCATATCGACAAAAAATTCAAAATCCTAATTTATAGAAATGTATACTAATAATTAATATTGTTAATTCTATATTAATAATATTATAATATAATAATTATTGTATTAATAATATTTAATAATATTATTATATTAATAATATTTATAATAATATTATTATATTAATAATATTTAATAATATTATGATTTAATAAATAAAATAAATAATTAAAATTAAAAATTAAAAATTAAATATATTAATTATTATTATTATTATTATTATATTAATAATATTTAATAATACTATTATTTTAATAATATAATAATTCTATATATATAATTAATAATTAATATTATTAATTATTAATTCTATAAAAATATAGTAATTAATTATCACAATTTCATTCTTTAATGTTTGCTGTAAAAATTTTTTTAAATATTTTAGGCATCATATGCCTTACATTTTTTTATGGCGAACATGTAAGAAAGAGGAAGTGCAGCTGAATATACATGACAGAGACCTTAGATTAACCCTCGAGGAATAAGTCAGCCACTTGTTCAGGGGAAGCCACGTGCCAACTCATCGATTAGTAATTACAGTCCCTTGCCCCATTGATGACTCGATGCCAGACGATCACACGCTGGCAGGCGCCAGATAACAAAGAACGTGCGCTAGTCGGTTTTTCTCTCAGGGCAATATCAACCTGTACACGCGATTGTGAGTAATCTTTTCGATTTTCAATCCCTTGCATTGAATTTTATTCCAACGTGTTTCTGTTCGCTTTAATAAAATTTTAATTTCTTTTTCTCTCTCTCTCTCTCTATTTCTTTTCTTGTTATAGATATAATTATAAAGATGCAAGAGTTTTTTAAATTAAATAATTTTTAAAATAATTATTAAGTAATTTTTAAATTTAAATGTTTCGCAATATTAAAGTATTTTCGCCAAATAAAGGATAATTATAATTTTATAGTATCGAGAATAAAAATGAAATAAAAAACACAAGAAGATTTTTCATTGTATGTATAATTTTATAAATTAAAATTTAAAATTTTATTTATAATATATATATATATTTATTTATTTATTTATTTACTTATTTATTTATCCTGTTTACTCAAATAACAGTAACTTACAAGCAATATAAAAGTTATTTTCTTTTTCTGCTGAGATAAGATTCGAATAATATAAATGTATGTTAAGTGAATCATTCGATCATAAATTTCTCGTTACGTAGTTAATTTCTTCGATAAGAAAAGGTTATTTCTTACATCTTTTTCTATATTCGTAGCATGACGACGCAATTTATACCGCAAATTCCTCGATGCAATCTACATTTCGAGAATTCCATAGATCGTGGATGATTTCACGGATAAGTAGAATCCACTTCTATACCGTAATGTTGTTTCCTTTATTTATATTCTTATGACATGGAAAAATCGGTATGTTAATTTACCTAACGATTTCTTACTTAATGATCATATCCTTATATCACTTGTGATATTAATAAATAATAAAATTCGTGAATATATAAAATGAATAGTTTCTTAAATGTTACGAAAGCAAACATTAAGAGATCAAAGAATCCGAATCTTAAGTGCGGAAAGATTCAGATATTTAAATGTAATCCCGATTAACATATTGATATAACTGTAGCATAGTAAGTAGGAAAAGTAACAGTAGTAGTAATAATTCTGATTAATATATCAATCCGATTACAGTATAGTAAATAAGAAACATGATATCTACACCATCGTATAGAAAATTAAATATTTTAGGAAGGAGAAAGAAAGAGAAAAAGAAAGAAGAGAGAGAGAGACAAAATTCATTCGTTATAAAATCGATGGTAACAATAATTCTTAAAATAATTATTTAAATATTAATTCAAATAATATTGTTAATATTAAAATAATAATATTAAAAGAATAATAATAATAATAATAAAAATAATACTAATAATATTAAAATAATATTAAAATAATAATATTAATAAATTAATATTAAAATAATAATAATAATTAAAATAATAATAATTAAAATAATATAATAATAATAATATTAAAATTATTAAATATGTAATATACAAAAATATACATATAACAATGATACCAAAATTTATTAAAATAATATTAAAAATTACTAAATAATAATAATAATAATAATATTAAAAAAATAATATTTATAAATACAATATATATACATAATTAAAGAAATATTTCAACTAATTAATTATTTGTACATATTGATAGCTCAACAAAAATTATGTAATCAAATTAAAAAGAAATTTCTTTTATTATATAAGAATATTATGATAAATATGTGAGAGAAAGACGGAAAAAAGATTGAAAAAAAAAGAGAAAAAAGTACTCTCTCGCGACTTCCGGTACGAGACTAAGACGCGGCGCGCTCTTAAGAACGGAGCGGTATTTCGATCGCGGTCGGAGGCAAGAATACGCGAAAATTTACTCCCGTTTTTCTCAATACGGTGACGATAGCGGACACGTTCACTGTTGTGCGACGCGACCCGAGAACGACGAGGCGACGTAAGCGAGACACGCGGCCTGGCCGCCGTCGACCTTGCGCGCGTTACTCTACTTTCGAACGAGGCTAAACCGCGAGGTGAACGTCGCATCGTTTTGCCTTCGTGCGCGTTTAGCAGAAGCGAGTCGCGAGTGACATTTAACCCTTTCATTCGCGACACTTCCATTTTCATAATCGAACGCAAGTACGTTACGATAATATTATTTTTATTGCGAAAGAAAACTTTATTGCGGACGTTCCTTTTCCTTTTGGTAGGGACAGGAAAATGTTTCTTTCTGATAAAGATGATATTTTAACGCTCGAGTGATGTGTCGTAATTATCTGTCTGATTTAAATTCGATGATAAATTGTGTTATACACGTGATGGGCAAATTTAAGTCTCTTATTTGCAAGAGCTAAGCTGTTTTTAATCGCATTTGTGAAGAAAATATATTAAAAGAATAATTATAAATATATAAATAAATTAATATATATATATATAAATTAAGATAAATAAGTAATTAAGATAAATAAATAAATAGTAATTAAGATAAATAAATTAAGATAAATTATCATAAATAATATATAAAAATATAAAAAATATATAAAATGTATAAAAAAAAAAAAAACAAATTTTATAAATATATGCAAAGTTTGAAATATTATAAATATTTAAATATAAATAAAATTTGAGTATCATAAATATTAAAAAATATAAAAAAACTTTTAAAAATGTATAATTTAAATGGAGATTAAAATTATGATATGTTTTAGAGAGAAGCTTTGTTCTACAAACAATGTAACTTGTGTTAGACGTTCTAAAGAAGAATCTATAATAGTGACACAGATAATGTTGCGTGGATGCGCGATAGTACGTTCACCGATCTTGATAGCATCAAGCACTTGCTACAAGCTGTTCAGTAAATGCATCACCGATGTATGTTTATGGCATTTACTACTAGAATATATGCAAAATCATTTTCCGCACCGCAAAGTTTTTCAATTTATTTTTTACGACATAAATATGACGTAAAAGTTAATGTTCTGTGAGGAAAAAAATTACAATTTATAATGATGTGGTATTCGCGTATAGATCACTATGATAAACAAAATTTTATTATTTCATATTTGCTTTTAAGTAAAAATAATTTATTTGTATTTATTGCGAGACAATCGATGAATTTTTGATAAAACAAATGCATAATATTTCTTGGATTTTATCTCGATAATATTATCACATTCCATTTTTATAGAATAAATATTTATTAAATTTCTCAATTTATTAAATTTATATAGAATAAATATTTATTAAATTTCTTACAAAGAAAATTTATAAAAAAATTATTTTTAATTTTTCAATCGAGAAATATAAATAAATTTCAGTTTCGAGTACATATTGGAATTTAAAGAATTCAGATTAAACGAAAATTTTTATCATGATCAAAATTAGTATTTAATTGAAAAGAAATTACATCGTCTACTTTATCGCTTAAATGTAGAAGTCGAGTGGAAAGGCATGCATTCTTAAGAACGCAGGATAACAATAGGCACGTGTTGTTTCACGATGTACATCTCGTTAAAGCAATTACGCGAATTAGATAGAGTCTAAGCGTGTAAGAAACCGTAGTGTATAAAAAAATAGTTCTTCCATTATTATCAAGACATTAAAATTTTGTCGCAAAAATTATTCAATTATTTGCCTGTTTCAAAACATTAAGCAAATTATTTAACATAGCTTTCTTAACATGTACATTATGTATAAATTAAGTTTAATGGAATCTGTTATATGTGCGAAACAGTGTAAAATTGGACATGTATATATTCTTATATCAGTGAATAAAATCATCAAATTTCAATTTCTATAGAAATATTTCTACTAATTGTAAATATCCAACATATAATAGACAATGGTGTGTAAATTAAAAATAACAAAAGTAAATAATCAAATATAACGTGTTAATGAGTACAGTTGATATAAAACGCTCTTTCGCTGATGTAGCTATTTCAATAGCAGGTATCGTTATCTTTTGTTCCATGATGATAATAGTAATACTACGCATTGTATCTTCGTAGAACTTTTCTAAATTCCCCGTATATTCACACAATATGCAACTGCACTCGATATCTCGCGCAATTCATATAGTATTGTATAAAAAAAAAAAAAATATATATATATATATATATATATATATATGTTTAAAATACGTTATTAAAATACATTTATATACATAAAATATATATAATCCGATAAAATGACGAAAATAATTTATTTATAATTATTTATATGCTTTAAGAGATTTATTTACTTTTATTTACTTTTAAATACTTATTGATTTTATCATATATGCTTTTATATTAACGACGAAGTATATAAGAATATTACAAGAAAAAAATCATATTTGAGGTAGCTGCTTCTTTGCGTGTTACGAGACACGCAATGCGACGTAATATTACTTTGTTTACGTTTTCTGATGGCATAACGTTAAATTTATTTGTTAAATGATACAAGAAAAAAATACAAAATTTCACGCACAAGGTTCTTATTTCAGAATAATTTTTTGAATTTTATCTGAATAAAATATTATCTCTTTTAGTGGATGACTATGAAAACGAAAAAAACATTCAGAATATTTTATTTTAGAAAAGAACGTTGTCTAAAGTACATAAAAAAAATTAAAAAAATTAGAAAAAAGAGAATTTATTGAATAATACAAGAAGAAAAAATATTCACGCGCAAGATTCTTACGTCAAAGTAATTTTTATTCGAATAAAATATTACTTTTTCATGTGTGACTAAAACAACAAAACATCTAGAATATTTTATTTGGGAGAAGAATATATTTTGTCTAAAATATATAAAACAAAGTTAGAAATAAGTTAGTAAATAATATAAGAAGAAAAAGTACAGAATTGCATACACAAGATTCTTATTTTAAGATAATTGTTAACTTTTATCCGAATAAAATATTAACGCTTTCTGTCACTATAAAAATTAAAAAAATATTCAAAGTATTTTATTCCGGAAAAAAATGTTTTGTTTAAAGCATTTTAAAAAAGTTAAAAAATTAGAGAGAATGTATTAAATAATGCAAACAGAAAAAAATATAGAATTTCACACATGTACAAGATTTTTATTTCAAAATAATTTTTTAATTTTTATCCAAATAAAATGTTATTTTTTTATGAAAAACAAATATATATAAAATATATGTACAAAAATACGAAAGAATATCCAAAATATTTTATTTCGGAGAAGAATATGTAAAGAAAATTAAAAAAAAGAGAGGAGAATTATAATTTTTGATAAAATTATTTAAAATTGATTCAAAATTTTCGATAAAATGATTCAAATGATTTCTTCCATTATTAGTCTATTAAATTTGTCTCTTATGGTTTGAATTATGATTAAAATTGTTACGGCCACGAGTTCCATATAATGTAACTTTATTCGGATGTTGGTTGAAACTTTAAGATCCGCATGCGACACACGTGTGTTTAATACGTCGTACGTTTCTTTGCACAATGATATCGCACTTGTGCACGAAGGATCCTCATTATGTATGAGCGTAGCGTTACAAATAAAAAAAAATTTAATTTCTCCTCGTCCCCTGAATTTTATCGTCACGTCTGATTTTCTGACGCACGTTTTACGTTAACACAAAATTACGTCAAACTTATCTCATCTACTTTCCATATGAAAATTACCTTTTCGTCTTCGTCACGTGTGTTCAAGAGAGAGTCGCATTTATATTGTTAATTAATTTATATCTTAATTAATTTATATTTTAATTATCGCTAAATGTGGCTCATCAACGAAACGCAGGAAAAATGGATTTCAGCAACAGACGGTAGCGTTTAGTTTAACGGTAAATGCGACCCTGAATGCACATCGTTACATAGAAACGAAAGTGAAAGTACGCACGGGTCTTTGACAGCGATCATCATCCGGCAGATCGATGAAAATAATCGATGAAAATCGACGACCGTTCGGAAAACTTGCACGACGCGGAATTTAATCTCGCGCCGGGAATTTAACGATCATCCTTGAGGCGCGCGATAAGTCCGTCGATTCAAAATTACGAGACCGTGAAATTCGAATGAAGGAACGATCGGTAGTACACACACATATACATCACTTACCCGAACGAATCGCGGCCGGTTGAAGCCGCCATCGTCGACGATGTCCCCTGCCACGATCGGAACGTTCATTGTGGCTGTCGTCGCATTATTTCTTCACTATGTCCTGTGTCATCGAGCACCAGGATTTATCACTTCGACGATCGACTCCGGGAGTTTTTCAGGCCGCGACGTATTTAAATCGCAGCGCGGCTATTACGATCGTCGTGACAGAAGACGATCCTCCCGTGCACGCGATCCTTCGCGTGACTCCTCTCGCTTCGAAAGCGAAGCAAGCGACTCTCGATTTCGTCGATCGGCGCGGCAAATCGAAGCGGGATATCGACCGCGGGGAGGAGGAGGGGGAGGAGATAAATCGTTGGCGCGAAACAGCTGCGCCTCCGGGCTCGCGGATCCTCGGCCTCGCGGGCCGATCAGCCGGTCAACTGTCAAGTCAACTGTCAGTCGCGCGTAACGGACGATTAGCGCGCGAGACGAGGGCACGCGAGACGCGTATCACGCGACCGCTCGTGTTGGACTGTCGCCAGAACTCTCGGAGCGCTGGCGACGCGGTGGCGCCCGTGCAAGGATACCACACACACACACACACACACACATATACATATACACACACCATATAACACATATACATGCCACTTATATCGAGGCGCGGGCCCATTGCAGGTCCCTAGATACAATGCACCGGGCTAACCGATGGCCAATGGTCGTTATTTATTGTCGATTTTATTGTTTCCGGAGTCTCTGGTAGCCACATGCTGGTTAAAAAAATTTTTTTTTTTTTTTAGGAATTTTTGAATAAGTTCTCTCTCGAAGAATCGTGTTCTTCTCGTCGTTCCAGTATTTTATTTTTGAATAAATGCATTCTAGAGCATTCTTGCCGATGATGCTACGTATTTTGTCGAGTGACAATTCGCATCGTTAATCATTTAAATCGCCTAAACTGTCAGAATAATTCTCGCGGTGACCGTTATTAGTAATAAAAGACTCGCGGCTGTCGACTTGGATTAAAGTAGAGCCGAGCAACGAGTGGATTAGCGTGGATTGGCCCGATTAACGATAAAATTATAGTGAATTTATGCATTTTAGTTGCACAGCTGCGCAATCAAACCTGTCGCACAGGTATTTATGTAAAGCCAACGCGCAAAATGTAGAAAGGACTCAACGTGACTCGACGTATTCGGCAAAGTTCATTTTGAACTTGTATCTTATACTCATTCTTCCGAAAAATTCTCCTATCCATTCCTTATTAAGATTCAAATCATTTTGTTTATAAAATAATTTTATTGTCTTTAAAATAATTTTAGTTTTCAAAAAACTCCTTATTGTTACTGGTAGCTCAGATTCTTTTTATTAAAAGAAACTAAAAAAAAAATAACTAAATATATGTAAAAATAATTAAATAAAAAATAATTAAATATATATAAAAATAACTAAATAAAAAACTAAATAATAAAAAAACACGTAAAAAAGAACTAATATATTGGCGCGATTTTAATAAAATTATAAAGTAAATGTCAGAACTGATTTAATGAATTTTATGAAATTAACATTTCGGAGACACACACACATACATACATGTTTGAATTAGCGTTTTCTTCTAAACATTTGTGAATCGTGACTCAGAATTTTATCTGACATGAGTTGGCTACCTATAATCGCATTTGATATACGTAAAAGATTAAACGTAAGATTGAAAGATAAATAACACCTCATTAATAAAAAGAATTTCTTAATCAACAGTGACGAATTTCTAGATACGTAGAATTTTAAAATACTGCTGAAAAATGTTTAACTTTATATAGCAAAACATTTCCGGAAAATTTAGAACATGTTTTTTTTCAAAATTAAGACTTCCTTAGAGAAAAAAAAATTTTTACGTATTTTATATTTGAGATTATTTTTCACACATGACATTACGCTTCCTATGTATTATTGATTGCTCTTTACGTTTTTAATATATAAGGTGTTTCGATAAAAATGGGCAATCTCTTGGGAAGCAAGCAAAGCAAGTAAAAATAATCCCTATAAGTTCCTATAAAAGTTTTTTCTATAACATCTTTCATTCTCGTTATTTTATTAACATCATTTACTTTCTATCGATCAAATGTATTTTTCTCAAAAATAGTTTTGACGAGAGAAGGAGTACCCTTTTTTTAAAAATATGTGAAAAAAATTTAAAACACATTTAAAAATAAAAAACCTACGACTTCAAAATTTCAGTCAAAATTTTTAAATTTAAAGAGTTATAGGTGGTCGTCCCTGACTCTTCGTCACGTGGTATCAAAAAATCTCCATCTCACTATATACATTTTAAAGATCTCTTTACTTAACACATAAAAATAATTATTAAAAATTAATAAAATCCACACACGATAGAGCGATATAAAAGTTTATTGAGAAAAATACTTGGCAAATTTTAACTTTAAAGACAAATATCTCGATGGAGATCCTCTGCGAAAAAAAAAAAAAACTTTATAGGAACCTATGGAATTATTATTTTTACCTGTTCATATTCTTTATCCTGGGTATAATCACATACTCTGTGCTCGTAAAAATTTAAATTAGTCAAGCCCTACATTCAGGGTACGTCTAAAGTGTCTTTGCAACGAAATGCGAATTTTCTACCGCTGGAAATAACACGGACAACTTTTTTACATCATTGCTCCTTTCGCGGAATTCTGCATGCGTATGAGGTATGCGTGCCCATAGAGGTATACCCTGACATACTGATGCCGCGGGCACCCCGCAGTGGCGTAATCGCGGGGGGGTCCGAGGACGGTCGTCGTCGGGGGAAAGGTCGGGGCGGCCTTTCGCGCTGCCTGGAATGCGACGAAGAAATCATCCTCGAATGAATAATATTCGAGGCCGGGCGTTAGCACCATGGCTGAATGAAATATACATGGTCCCAGCAAACATCAAGTAACATTTATATAATTGTTAGTTGTAATTTCCCATTCAGCAATATAACTGTTACATAACATGTAACAGTTATATTGCTGAATGGGAAATTGTAACTAACAGTTATGTAACTGTTATTTGGTGTTTTCTGGGGTGTATTATATACTACACATATACAATATATATAATTCCTCGACCGCTTACGAGGAACGCGATCGAATTTGGTGAAAGGACGGGCGCGTTTTCGAAAGTCGCGTCGTTAAATATGCATTAATGCTATCGAGCAGGAGGTGATCGGTTGTTGCCGACAGGCAAGTTTACGCAACGTCGTCATTAAAACCATTAAAACTTGACGGCGGAGGAAGGACGCGAGAGACGAATTTGTGATTGTTGCTTGGAAAGGATCGTAGATAGGAAAATATTGAGATCCGCCCATTCTAAGATTAGATCAGACTGATCGATTAATTCAAACTTACTTTCTTTTTCAATCCATACAGCACAGACCGTTGTTGTTACATTGCAGCAATATTGCAGCAACATCGCAATATTGCCGCAATATTGCTGCAATGTAACAACAATGGATTAATTAAAACTTTCTTTTTCAAGCCATACAGCACAGACCGTTGTTGTTACATTGCAGCAACATCGCAATATTGCCACAATATTGCTGTAATGTAACAATGGCTTAATTCAAACTTACTTTCTCTTTCAACCCATACAGCACAGACCGTTGTTGTTACATTGCAGCAATATTGCGGTGTTGCTGCAATATTGCTGCAATGTAACAACAATGGATTAATTCAAACTTACTTCCTTTTTCAACCCATACAGCACAGATCGTTGTTGTTACATTGCAGCAATATTGCTGCAATATAACAACAATGGATTAATTCAAACTTACTTTATTTTTTATAACCCATACAGCACAGATCATTGTTGTTACATTGCAGCAACATCGCAATATTGCTGCAATATAACAACAATGGTCTGTGCTGTATAAATAAAACATTTATATCCGCTAGTTACACACGTAGCAATAGCTATCTTACAAGTATTACGACTATTGCATTTGGGTCACGATGTTATGCACGATGCAGAATTACACATCATGGTTATTAATTGCCTTGTTTATGACACATTTGTATTTGCTGTGGCGATGCTTACGGTGTCATTTAAATCAGTGTCTTTACAGTAAAAGTATATATATACAGTGTATAAAAATTTATTAAAATATTTCAACATAGGTTTCTCCTAGAATTTTCATAAGTTACATAATATACATATTTAAATAAGTTTGTAGCTAAATGCAAAGCTGTTGTCGTTTTATTTGCTTCAATATTTTATTAGATTTAACGAATATTGCAACTATGAAACAACGTTTGCACTAAACGTAAACCATGATGGAATCGACAAGATTATTACGAGGGAAATTGGATCGTGTCCTCGTCCTCGGATGTGAAGAAAAAAAAACACGATAGGACTCGGACGCAAAACAGGTGAACGAACAAGGTATGTTTCTCTTAAACATGATCGATCGATATCACGTGTAACGCACGCGTGACTGCGTGTCGTTCGCAGTTCGCGACCGACAACTTCGCTCACGTTCCCTCGATTTCTCTTGATATTCATGGTGTTAACATGTTCGATGGACTTTGACTGCGTTCCCGAGAATCGGAGATTATCTAACGATGAAATAAACAGATTTCATTTCTCTCGTTATGAGCTTTCAATTTTCACTTGCTTTTTGCATTCTTTTCATCATATTCGCATCTTTACAAGCGTAATCAGCCGCATTTTATAACTATTTAATTAGATATAAGTATAACGTCGCTCATAAATTGTTGGACTTACGCAACAAATACTTGATTTAATAAAATAAATATGTTTGGAATAAGAGTATCACTAAAAAATATGTACAATAAAATTTCTATTTTTTTTACTCTTGCGAGGAAGTAAAAAAAACAGAAATCAATTATTATTATAAATAATATTTCAGGTTGAAGAGTACCTAATAATTATGAATGCAATACAGTAACATCGACGATTATAATCGATTTCTATTCTCGGATATGTTGAATCAGTGAATATCTCACGATGACACGATACTAAAGAATGTTGAGAAATAATAGGTACACAATAGATAATAATAATATTTATAATGTTAAATCCGCGTATTCACAGTATGATACAGATGGATACTTCATTTCAAGTCTTAAATTAAGTATTTTACTACAATATTAACAAATAGTTCGTTCATTACGAGATTCGATCTATAGGCAAATGTGATTTCCGCGGTATATATAATTTTTTACAGGTACGTATAATTACTTCGGGGAAATACGACTGACGCACGCGCTTTCTCTCTTTATCTCCTTTCGACGTGAATATTACTCGACATATATATATATAAAATAAAAGCTGCATTGAAATATACGTACGTATTTAAAATGGTCCACATAACGTTTCGCGTTTCGTCGCCGATTATTATGTACAAAAAGTGTGCGCACGCGAAACGAGCTTGAAAATGCGATGTCGTGGAGATACTTCCGCGATTTTTGCGGCTTGGGGAACCGGCTCGTTACGTCGCCTTTCGCTAGACATTTCGAACGTGCCTGGCATAGTCGCCCCACCACGTGACACACAGTTATTTGCTAACTAACTAAACGATGCAATCTCGCTCTCTTATTCAAGCGGCAAAGTTTTTTCAATAGATAATTGCCATTATTTTCCACCTTGCATTTGGAATTATCGTTTCCTGGATGATGTTATGATACGTATTAGCCTACTGGAGTATCAATCACCTGTCGTCGAAGGTGGTAATCGATTTTTTGTCAACATTCCGAATCCAGCGTGCATGTAAGAAGTGAGCGAATTGCAATCTGTTCTGCTATTTTATCATTTACATTGGTTAATTTCACGTAACTTTAATCTGTTGATATTCCTACATTTTTTTCACTTATATAAACGTGATAATAAACAATGTAATTATGTTGCGTGTTATTATCATATATTGCCATAATCGGATCCGTAATGTTCACATATCCGTCTTCCAAGACTTTCCTCTGTCTCTCTTTCTCTCTCCCTGAGTTTCATTCATCGCTATCAAAAGTATCGAAAATATCGCGAACCTGTGTTATCAAGCAGTTCAGCTATCACAAAATGCAAACGTTGCGTTGAATTAGCTATTTATCTTAAAAGTAATTTCAGTTTTTTTGCTCGTAGATTAACGTATATCGGTAGTGTAGTACTTGTATTGTAAAAAATGTGTTTTTTCTTATAAGATGAGTAAAAACTATTAAAATATGTCGCAGAATTGTGCGTTAATTCAGTGTACAAATCTTTTTTTGTATAGCAAGGTACTTTGAATATTTGTTATTATTGAAAATATTTTTAGAATGAAGATTATATGAGCTACGAATGACGCAAACGTCAAATTACGCTTTGCGGTAGTTCTCGGATTATTCAGGAAAGGAATAATTATAGATAAATCATTACCGTTTTCACTTTATAATGTTAAAATAAGTGATAATTGCGAACCTTCTCCTCGCGTCATGCAACAATTTCCGATTGCATGCAAAATATTGTTACGCCAAAAAAAAGGCGTATTTTTACACTATTACTTTCCGTAGTAAATGAGAAGTCACTACGGAGATAAATAATCTTTATACAAATGCATCTCATAGTGTCATAATAATATCGAATCGCGACAACTCTCGAGATGAGAAATATTTATATTTACAATAATAACGCATTATATAAATAAATGCAATCTATCGCCCGATCATCGAAAGATAGTGGTAAAAAAATGCTAGTTTCGATAAAGAGTGTATCTGTACATCGCGCCGGCAAACAATTTTAATAAATTGCCAACTCGTCGCCAGTTTTTACGTATGCATATTTACAACAAGTGCGCTTTTTTTTATCAAGTATTGACGCAAGTATCGCTACGTCATATAAATGCGTTAATTATATTTTTGTACAATATATCTATATTCGAATGTTTAAATACGTAAGGAAGACACACTCGCGAGTGTTTGTTGCATTCGCGACTCGAACTTGATGCGAAGTCTCGCATAATTCGATTTACGTCGGGGGATTATTAAAATGTGGAGTTTTTCTCTTCTTCTCATTCTCCTTTCTCTATGATATCGATTTATCGTGCCGCATGATATTCCCCATTTGTCGTTCCAACGATATACGAGATGTAAAATCATCACAGCAACGAGTTAGGACGGAAACGGGATACTTTCCAGTACGTTATGCTGAACTTAAGAGCTCTCTGCAACAACAATGGATTGAGATAAGGATATGATGACGAGTATATTTACACGTATAAATATTTAAGAAGCTTGAATGTCAACAAATACTAGCCACTTGGATAGAAAATACGTGAGTCAATTATAGTACTTCATATTTTCAGAAATATATATTCTTTGTTTTATTATTAGAAATGGAGCATTGGAAATTTTTATCTATTTCCCATAAACGTATATCATATTATTCGAAATAAAAAAAAGGATGTGTACGTATAATTAATAAAATCAAAATTAGATTCTATGATTCTTCACTTTCCGGTATAACATTATTCGCGTATAAAAATAATAAATACACTTGACGTGAACGCTACCGCGTTACTTGATACTCGAAATTAAATTATATTGTCTGCTTTCCGGATGTGAGTAAATATTATTTCTAAAGCATATGTAATATACATGTAAGAAACCAAGCGTGCGATTCAAACATGCCTTGTTTGCCCAGTAAGCATTACTTTTACATGAATAGTACTTACGTCGAAAGTTCTCTCCCTAGTAAACCAGATCCGACTAATCCGGTACGTGATCGACTCCTATTTAGTTGCGCTCTCCTTTCCGCTGCAAAATTAAAACAGGATTGAACTCATTACAGCAAGCTTGATACTGTTCAAAGATAGTAAGATTTATATATATCATACTAGAATAAAGAGTAATATTTAAAAAAAAATTTTTTGCTTTATAAAAAAATTAAATGTTATACAATGTCGACAGATACTGAAGAATGTTCCTATCTTAGCATCTCACAGAATCATACATGCTAAATGGTACAATATACAAACATTGAATCTGTCGAGGAAAACAATATTAAGACAAGCAAAAGTACTCGTTATTGCATTTAATTAAAAATATATATATTTTGATACAAAATAGTCTGTAATACATTATTTGTCAAAAACTCAATTGTTTTATGTCATTTAAAATTGAAAAAAAATTAAAAAAAAATACATTACGAATCGTAAAAATAATATAAACTTTTTTTTATAAACCAGTGTTATTAGAAAAAAAATTTTTTAAATTACTTTAATATTGCAATACATTACTTAAATAATATCGAAAAATTTGTTGTGAAATTACATCTAAATCTCTCACTAAACTTTGTAGTCCAGACAAATGATCAAAATAATACAAAAATCTTCTGATAATTTTATTATTTCATTCTCTATTTTCTGCTTTTTTTATCAATATATTTGCATATCTCAAATATGTGTATAATATTTAAGACTAAAAAATATCTTTTAAATACTCTTATTTGCCTAAGGCACTTGAGGTATTCAAGTAAAATGCTATGTGAATATATTAAAGCTCTCAGATCACAGTATCATAATTATCATTCTTGAACAGCTCGTATAGCATTTAGATGTAATTACATATCTATAGATAAGCGAGTCATTTATATTGTACATCCATTAAAAATTAATATAGTTTTATAATTCTAGACATAAGTAAAGCTTAAAACAATTTCAAATTAATATAAATAGTGCAAAATAATTATTCTTACATTGTATTCTAAAATGATTATTAATTATAATGTGAAAATATCATTGCAACAATAATTTTGGGATAAGTTATTGCATTACATATTTTGAAAAATGGATGAAAAAATCATTTAATGATTCTCTAGAATGTATTAACGTTTTTTGTAATAATAGTTAAAATTATATTTTGTTTCTCTCGTCTCTCAGTCTTCTTGCATTTTTCATATATATATCAATCTAATTTTTAATATAATTACATCACGTAATGCTTATGTTGCTAGATGTCTGCCAAAATTTCCATTTCTTTTTCCATGATCTATCCTTTAGCTTCTTCATTATTCTAAGATTATTTTTTGCATTTGGACTGCTTGTTTCCGAAACAGGTTTACCAAATAATTTCCCAGATATATTCAGACTGCTCTTAGAAGTACGATTTGGCTTTATTAAATGCAACGGACTATTTTCTGATAATAACGTAACTCCACTCATTTCGATCAATAATGGTGATTGTGCGTTAGTCATCTGGTCGTTACTTGAAAACTGTGTAGATATGCTGGAATTTAAAGATCTATTTTTCACATCTAATACGTTTTGAGCTTCGTCTTTATGTCGCGCTAGATTTTCAAAATTTTTCGATCGTAAGAGTTTCATCGGAGTATATGCTGTTTTAAATATTCTAGTGTGAAGACCGTCGACTGATTTGGACATTTTCGTACTTTTTGCGGAATTTGAACTTGTAACTGACGAGTTCATGGCCGGTGGCATAGTACTACTCATATTAGGTGGACTTTGCAAGTACTTGTGCAATCTATATTTTGCAATTTTATTGTTGGCGCGTATACGTTTACGATTGAATATAGCGCGGCGTACAATGCTATTTCTCCTGCGTATCTTGCTAACTACAACGCGTCTCTGTTTAACCGGACTGATTATACGTGCTCGTTTAATAGAAACATTTTGATCGATTAACGGGCTTGATTCCCAATCAGCGTTAACGCATCTGGATTCCAAGTTCGTAACTGTTTTTAACAAAATATCTCTTTTTGGTGTTTCATCGAATACTGGCATCGCCGTATAATACGCAAGATTACAACGGCTACATTGTTTCTTTTTCTGAAAGTACGTGACTCTAGATGAACGTTTTATTTGCTTAGGTGTTTTCGTGGCTTCTTCTAGCAACATTCGCTTGTAGAGCTCCTGATTCTCTTCCGGTGTAAAAAAACTCGTCGAGTCATTCGCTGTGGATAATTTAGTTATAATCCTATTCGAAATCATATTGTGTCGCACAGTCTCAGTTGGAGTTACGTTTTCATATTCGTACGTTAACTTAGTAGATAAAGTATTAGTAATCATATATGGTTGAATTGCTTGGTCCCTCTTCGCCATTCGTTTCCAGTTGTATGTCCTATAGAACTTACCACCAGCTACACGCGTTTGTCGTTTGCGTCGTTGATCCGGACGACTGAAGGCCGAGCCAGTCTGCAGTGCTTCCATCAGACTATCCATGACACCTTCCTGCGTTTCGTGTGCGTTCATATCGACTAATGCGCGTTTGCGTGCGGCTCGAGCCGCTTTTTCGACTTCCGCTTTCTCGCGCGCTTCTCTTGCCCGTCTCTGCTTCTCTTCACCTTCCTTCAGTTTTACTATTTCCCTCTGCGATTGCTACGGTGAGAACATAGACGCATTAAGACTGATTCGATAACGATGCAGTCCGAAATGACGCGTATTTACCAAGAAATCGTCTTTGAACGTCTTGATATCGCCAAAGAATTCCTCTATAGTGTATTTTTGTTTGTCGAAGGAGAAGAATTCGGAGATGTCCGTGTATAAGGTATCCATATTTTTAAACATGTTCTGCAATACTTCATAGGATTCCCTGGCTTTTTTAGCGAATGGCTACAAAATAACTTTGTCAAGGAAATATTTTTATCTGATCAATTCGCTATCTAATGTCGATATTAATAATTAATAATTATTATTAAAGAAACGGTAAAGGATACTTTCATAACGTCTATAAAAAAGTCTTCATCACATTGTGGAACTTTAGCATTCGAAAGATCTTGCTCGAGATTACGAATATTGGTTTCCATTTGACGTAATGTCCGTTGAACATTCTCCAAAGATACTCGGCTAGCGCGATCTACGTGTGCTAATTCTTCCATAAAGTTGAGACATTCTGGGAATTTTCTCTCTATCGTATCCACCAAATAATGCATAAGAGTTTGTTTGTTATCGATATCTTTAGTACTAGTTAACTGAAAAAAGAATTATTATTGGAAAACAGCTTACGTCGACGATGAGCGATTTGTATTTATATATACTATGAAATAAACCTTTGTAAGGAAGCTAATTTCAAATCCAAATGCTTGGCCATTTTTGGAACCGGAATTCATATAATTGCCAAGTAATAATATTAATTCGAGTATCCGGGCAAATTTTTTGCTATTCTTCACTTCTTCACATGCTGCTGTAGCCGCTACTATGTCAGGTTTCACATCTTGTACCAACTCTTCGTACCGCAACATGAAACTTAATGATCTTAATCTGGGCAGTAACCTTTTTATTGTAGATATCTGTAACATCATATTTATCAATTTTATATTTAGTATAATGAATTCAAATACAGTAATATGTATGTAAAAAATCAAGTAGAATTACTGTAACACAGAATTGTTCCGCTTCAGTCAAGTCATTGTACTGATCCTTGTACATCTGCAGCTTTGACAATTGATCCGGTGGTGGTAAATATTGAATTAATCCTTGTAATATATTGTCAGAAATAACTGGTCCTTCACATCTAAATAAACATCTCTTCACTTCTATATAAGGCATGTGCTTCAATGTGCCACCAAGAAGTATCGATATATTTTGAGCCGCTTTACTATCCAAAACTTTGAGATCTTTTACTTTCTTCGTTTGTGCTGACCTGCGTGCACAGCAAAGTTTATCGATATTCTATATAAAAAATAAAAATGATAATCAATAAGATGAAATTTACTTATCAACTACATCGTCCATTTTCTTTCCACTTGGTTTTGATGAGAATTTTTGCGCGAGACCATTCAATATTTCTGGACTAGCTAATCTATCTTCTTGTACTTTTGTCCAAAATGATTTTTCTGTTAATTTATGAGGCAAAATCTGAAATGCATCATAAAGATTTATTTAACACTAAATATATGCATAAGAAATAGTTATGTTCAAATTGATAATACTTTCTATCGATAATTTGATCAAATAATATAAGTTAATCGTACGTACCGCTTTCCAGTTCGCCCTTTTTAGTGGTCCATCTACTTCCCACTTCTTTTTCGGTTTTAGCCCGTGAGGCAAAACCTGTACCATCGGAGCTGGTGGAGAAAATCCCCCCATTGGTGGCGGTGGTGGACCCATCATCCCTGGCATAGGTGGTGCTGGGGGTCCTTTCATTCCAGGCATAGGCGGAGGTGGAGGCCCTTTCGAGCCGGGCATAGGTGGCGGAGGTGGACAAGTCATTCCGGGCAT
Source organism: Camponotus vicinus (assembly GCF_025532165.1). Classification (NCBI taxonomy): domain Eukaryota; kingdom Metazoa; phylum Arthropoda; class Insecta; order Hymenoptera; family Formicidae; genus Camponotus; species Camponotus vicinus. The sequence continues at coordinate 1,465,861 of NW_028141947.1, forward strand.
TGGAGGTGGACCAACACTACCAGGAAGAGGAGGAGGTGGCGGTGGCAATGATCCGCCCATGCCAGGCATAGGTGGTGGAGGTGGACATACAGCAGCTCTCTATATAATAACATGACAAATTGATATTATAAAAGACTGTGTGTGTGTGTGTCTAAAAAAAGACTTAATCAATACAGGTACGTATACTTACAGAATTGCCAGACTTTGTTGTTCCCTGCTCCAATTCTTTGATCTTGTTTTCCGCATGCTGAAGCTTCGCTTCGGCTTCTTGTCTGCTAGCTATAGCTTCTTCTAGCTTTTGCGTTACTTCTACCAGTCGACGTTCCTCCTCAGCTCGTGATTTCTCGACTAGGGTATCGATTAACGGTTGCACATCAATCTGGAAGCGCTTCGTCGCACTGAAATCCGGATCACAGCCTGAACGATGCAATACGACTTGCGATATACATTCCTCGATCAGTTTATAATACGCCGTTCTAAAAAATAAGCAAAATGAATAAATAAAGTTGCGTCATTACAAGAAAGATAGATTTGGATTTATTGATAAGATTGTGAAAAAAAATTAAAAGTAAATATAAAAAAAATTGTCTACTTACCGAACCAGAGCATCATCTCGAATAAATAAAAGGTGTTGAAGTATAGATAAAAAGTAAGGCTCGGCAGTAGTATCCATTACCATATTTTTGACTACTTCAAAGCAATCGTTAACATCGTCTAATTCTAAACGTACGTTGTCAAATCTCTGTACAAATTCCTCATAATCCTCCTCTTTGTGGTCATTAAAAATTTTTAAATGCGTCGCCAAATCTTCCGACTCGTCTTTTTCTAACATTTCGAGAATGTCAGCTAAACCGACTCGCATTACTTCATTTCTGAGGTGTAAGCGAAAATCTAGATCCTCGGCGGATGATATTATCGAATTTATGAGTTGAAGGCATACTACCTGCGACACAATATTTTATTTGTAATGAACAAATAAACATTTTTTGAACGAATATAAAAATAAAAAAGAAATATAGGTTGCTGAAAATGTTCACATTTTTATAATAATATTTTATACATGTAATAATTTAGCATCATAAATTATTAAACATAAATTTCATAAATCTTTTAATTAATTTGATTGTACAAATAAATAAAACGTACCCTTAAATTTTCATTCTTTTTATTCATCAACCCTTGTACGATGGGCAAAAATCTTTCCCGACCTTTGAACTCGCCATTCATAGTAATCGCGTCTAAAACCTTTTTATGACTATCGCTCGATATGAGGCACACCGCACCGAGTAATTTTACAGCTTCGGACATGACGGACGGTTTCGTCGGTTCCAGTGATCTGGCCACGATCGTAAGAGCTTCGTGATGGGCCAGCATTTCCTTTATACCAACGGTATTATTCATGATAGCCTTTAAACAACGAATACATTCATATTGTATTCGCTCGTAACGGTTGTCACTGAGGAAAAATGAATTATTTTTTTTATTAATAAAGAATGACATGGATTTCGTAATATTACAGATTCTGTCATAAGCAGGATGCGTATCATGCAAAACTAAAGTAAAATGGTTGAGTAAAAATTTCTGCCGAATGGCGCAAATAAAGTAATTAAACTATTTTATAATTATGGAGATCTTGCGTTTTTCGAAAATTAAATAGTTTTTTCGTTGTTGCTAGTAACATTTCGCTGTCATCAGTAATATAACATAGGCGGTTAAAAGATATTAACGTAACAAATAATATCGCAAAACATTCAAGCAAATAGTACTTTTACGTGAATTACCTATCATAATATATGAAGGCACTGGAATAGAACAATATCCATCGTTAGAGAATTAATCGAAATATATTCAATGACTGATCTAAAATGCTAAGAACATTTTTTCCAAGAGTTGGACTCACTTACTTTCGATAACACTCATTGAGAGTAGCCAAAACTTGCTTGAGCCCTTTGGTGCCAAACTCTTGCACCCAGCTGAGCGGATTGTTGGTCAGCGCGATCCTGAGGGATTCGATGCAATTGTAGATCTTGTTGACACTTAAATCAGGTTGCGCTAGATATTGTATATAATCCGCCGGCTTGTCGAATTTGGATCGGTTCTCTTGTATACTGCCTTTGTAGTGCAATACCAACATCTCCTTCTTCTTCGACTCCGATTGCTGGCGCAAGGGTTCCTTCTTCTCCTCAGTTAGATTCATATTGGCCTAAATAGAAAGATGACAACAATTTACTCCTCTTTTAAAATACTCGATATTTTCGATATAGTTAAGAAATATCTTATTTTATTAAACAATCGAGTACCTTATTTTACACGATATTGAAAATATAAAATTTAGGAAAAAAAGAAATTAATGATGCATATTTGAGGAAGAACCAGACGAAAATATATGTCTATGAACTTAACTATTAGAGTACACATGTGTGTGCACTCACCAGCATTTCCTCGAATCTGTCGTTCACTGTCTCCTCATCCATCCTCTCGATGATGCAACGCTGTTGTTCGATCTCGTTGATGTCGTCGCCAGAGTGTGGCCTGGGCATCGTGTTGCTGCCCGAATAGCCGCGTGTTCCACTCCCCCGACCGGCCTTTTTCGGCCGACCGAACCATGTGTCCAACTGTAACAGTAATTTTATATGTCAACATCTTAGAAAGTTTATTAATAATTTATTAAAAATCGACTTATTTAATAGCATCACAATCAGTCCGCGTTTTCAATTTAACAAAGAGAAAGCTGTCTCCAATGGAGCAATTTCTCGCTTTACTATTGAAGCTCATCATACTATACTATCATTATCAAGATTTTATTTGTATATTTCTTCAGATAATAATCAACATTCGTGTCTGCATAAGATAACAATTTTGATACAGAATAATATTTATGCATCTCGTGAGAGATGAAATATTCATAGAGCTGAGGATCTGCAAATCTAATAATTTGTGGAAACAAATATCTTATAATCTAAACACTAGATATTTTTACAAGATCATCCTTGAAAATCAGACTCTACAGGTTGTCCCATTTTAACTTTGACATTATGATATCTCGTAAACAATGCATTTTCAAAAAAAATATTTCAGATAAAAATTGTAGGGTTTGGAGGGAGGAAAAAGATAGGAATGTTAGTTTGATCTTGGATATAAATGTTAAAACCATATGAAGGTCAATCTAATTTTTTTAAATAGAACTACCCTAATTTTTGTATATAAATCGATTTTTCATAATATTTCACGTAATAAAGGGGGGATATAATATTCTTATCTTTTTTCTTCCTCCAAATCGCACAATTTTTATTGGAAACATTTTTTTCGAAAATGCATTGTTTTCGAGATATTACAGCATCTAAGTTAAAATGGGACAGCCTATAAATAAGCAACGAATCGCAAGGGTAAACGTTTTAAATGGTTCTGAGAGGGATGAAGCCTCGAATCGAAATACGTAAATTCGATCGGGCCTAGAAAGTTTTCGATAAATAACATTCCGATACTCCAGTTCCATTGTAAATGTTTTCTCTTTGCGGTGCGCGAGTCGGGTTTGCATTTTACGGTGACATAATCGTTCAAGCGACGCCCAACTCGTGCTCGCGCGTAATTTAGTAACGCGCTTAGAAGTACGTTGAATTTATTTATTGCGAGATGACACGAAATCGTATGCTGGAGCTGGAAGCAATTACTCCAGTCACTTACCGCGAAATAACTGCACGATACGCATTTGATGCGCAAAGGTGTTAAGGAAGAAGCGACCGGAAAATATTTGCCACGTCGTGTCCCGCCGACTATTAAACCGACTTGCGATTATAAAGTTTAAAACCCGAGGAATATTGGAGGAAATATTTTGCACCGGAATCGAGATTCGATCGGAGAACCTATGAATCATAATAAGCAGGTGAACGTGACAGACGAAAAGTGACACGCGTGTCAAATTAATTACCGCTATTATAGATTAGGACTGTTACTTTTGATAACTTCGAAGATTCGAGGCTTCGAAAAATATATTCTTGCAAATTCATGTAAGAAACGTTGAAAATATTTTAAATAAAAATGAAAATTAATTAATATATGTACACAAAAATTATTTAAAAATTAAATTATTGGGAAATTATTAAAAATCAAAATTTTTAAACATATATCTTTTAATTTAGTAACATAATTTAGCAACGTTATATTCAGATTTTACCATATTATATTTATTATATTTATTATATTTATTATATTATTTATTATTTATATTTATTATTTATATTATATATTATTTATATTATATTTATTATATTTATTATCATATTATATTTATTATAACTTTATAAATGCATATTTATAAAACATTGCAATATATTTTATCGCGATAATATAATTTTGAAGTTCGAATATCGAAGCCTTCGAAATCATCAGCTCTATTATAGATTCTTCGATTATTGATGAAGACAGTTAAAGAACGACGGTTGTATACAAATCACCGTCAAATCTTTTCTTCATCTTTTAGCTAGCATCTTTTGGCTGCGATAAACACTATACATGATCCACAATAAATGATAACATGAAATAAAAAATGTCACCTACAAATTATTCGTAATTGTTTCAACTTTTGATTCAGAAAAAAACACTTATTAAAGAAAACTCTAGAACACGCATTTTATCTGACAATTATTAATTCTGCAATAGTGATGCAATTTACAGTGATATCTACGATGACGTTTTCGATATCACGGATGCGGAAAATATCATTAATGTAAAGCATGACATGGCAGCCTAACACAATAAAATTAGCTGACTAATAATTATTACTTGTATCTACGAATCTAAATAAAACGCTGAGCGAATGAGATTTCATATCTCTTATATCTCAAATTTTCTCTCACTAAATTCCAACAACTGTTCTTCTTCATTTTTTTAACGTAGCCATCAGACATGCTTACAAAGACATGCCTCAGAAGACTCAAATTATTTTGATTTTTTCGGAGTAAAACTTAAGCTAGACTTTTAACTCTCGAGTTAATTCAGGGATTAAGAAGTGGCACTTTTTAATATGAAATTAACAGTCGATTAAAATGAAAGCTTACCCAGTCCGTGATCATTGCGGCGTGTTCGCGATGACACTTGAAAGATAATTGATTCTTCGACGAATGGCGACGAATGACTCACATCAGACACGCGCGTGTCGGTCGCGGGTCCTGATTCGAGAGACGTGACGGACGCACTTTTATTTTTAGGCCGAGCCCACACGCGACACTTATTTACGCACCTTTCGTATTTTTTTTTTTTATCGAGGACGACGCTTCGAAATACCGCCAAGTGGGAAGGAACAATTTTTTCGACTCACATTGTGCCAGCAGAGCTGGCTTTTATCGGCTCTCACGCATTCAGTAGCTCCAAACGTCCTTATATTCCTTATGGCGGAAACACCGGTTGACGTTTCCGTGAGCGAGTCTATGGCAATCACCGCAACACCGTAGCCATGCACATGTGCTCGCGAATACGAATATGTACGTTTCAATAATGTCATAGGAAAATGGACGAGTGACACATGCACAGGTGTGTCGCTCACAATTGACTAACTGAACAAATTAACGAATAAATATAAAATAATGATCGAAGCAGATAAAACTCTCTGATATCACATCGATAAGTGACGAGAGATTTTAAGGATATTCACTCTATCGAAAAAAAATTCATTAGAATTAATAATAAATAATTTAAATATTTAATAAAAATTCATTAGAATTAATAATAAATAATGCATCAACAGAATATTAAGCAATAATAAACATTAATAATAATATGAAATTAATATTCACGAAAATATTTCGAATTTTTGAAAGATTTTTTTCGATGACTGGATGACTTCAATATTGCAAATATTACATATTTTCTCAAATATTGCAACACTGCGTGTCCATCACTAATTATCACTGTTATTCCTTTATTCGAGGTATTCTTACGATAATTGTCAGACGCCACGTAAGGTTTCTAATTATGCAATCGTTGCACTCGCGAACTGTCAAAGAGGAATCCGGATGATTTAGCGAAGAGACTCGATCGAGAAGAACCGCGCGTGGAGAAGAACAACGACAGACTGACTGGAAGTCGCATGTCGGTCCACGACGTTTGAATGCACGCGATACTCATCCCTTCCCAGGCGCATATTTTGCGTTTATTACATTATTATTTGAGATATACGCACAGTACGATACGACCCAACACGCAGAAAATGGTAAATATAAACTAGCCATGAGATATTTCCTTGCATTAGAGACCATGTATGGAATGCGACCAGACAACCTTCTCACTTTCCTCCATTAGCTTAATTAACATATTAGCATCGCAGTTATATATAAAGCTTTAATCTTACCTTTGTCGAAACAAACCTAAACGAGTGGGAATTTTATTTCGCGGAAAGCTATTTTTATGTACAAATAATATTATTCAGTTATTATATCTGGTAAATTAAATTTTGAATCTGCAATAAAAAGAAATATCTTATTTTTTATTTAATTAAAAAAATTAAGTATTTATTTTTTTTTGTTATTTAATTTTTTATTTATTTTTTAATTTATTTTTTATTATTTATTTTTCATCATTATTTGTTAACATATCTTAATTTATTATTATGTTCTTCTTACGCAAAGAAATAACATAGGTTTAAATAATAGTCATTGTAATTATCCTGAAAAATTAAAAATACAGTTATTTCTGAATGGATATTTCGCAGATATTTGTGCAACTGTAAAAATACATTTTTTTTTTTAAATGTAAAAGCAATGATCACGGCAGCACATTTACGGTTAGATCTGACGTGACAAAGCAGTAATCTGGAATTATTATAGAAAGTTGGCTAGCTAATTTAAACTATAGATCTTTGGTAAAAGAGCTGTTTTCATTCTCGTATAATTCATAATGTATATTTCTCATAATTCTCATAATTCTTTATGTATATTTATTACTTACATATGCATATTTATTATTTTTTTTATATATAATTAAGAATAACCCCAAGTTTCATGTATTCATTTAACAATTCTTGGATCAAATTATAATGAATTTCTCTTAACAAAAATCTAATTCTATAATTTCGCAATTCTATTAATATTAAAGTTTATATAAAAATTCAATTAATACAGCATATTAATATTTGTATAAGTATTTTTATAAAAATATCTAAATCAAAATGAAATGTATTTAAAATTAAAAAAATAATATTAAATTTGAAATAGAGATTTATTAAATTTTTTAATTATAGTTACTCGAGAAAACAATTTTATACATTTCATACTAAAAAATATTAATATCAAATTGAAAAAAAAAATCAAGGAGCGAAAGAGCGAAAAATTTTATCTGTATTTTGTAATTGAGAGAAATGAAAGATTTAAGGAGAAAAAGGAAACTCAAAAAAAAGCCCAATCAATTTGTTATCGTGCCAAATTTCGCAACTTCATAATTGCTGATCGATGACTCGTTACTCCGATTCGCTCGTGTGTAAAGTGGCTGTGCCTGTGAACGCGCATATGTACGTTTATGTATAAAGTCGGTACAGTTAGGCCACAACGTAAGATTAACATAACGGCATCGTGTGGTGGAATTAAAGAAACCAAAAGATCGGCGTCCCGACGTGTATTCTTACGGTACGCTCGTATCGCGGAACCGTATCTCCTCTACGGTGACCGCTTATCAAAAACAAGCTCACCGGACTTGAAATTCGTAAGAAGTGTACTAATTTGAAGAGCCGGCTTTTCTTTTCCGCGCGTGGACATTTGGATCAATGTCGACCGGCAATAAGCCGCGTGTAAATTACGCCAGCCAAAGAGGATTAGAATCAGGATCGTAATATCCTCTTACGCGAACTATCTTCTTATGTAATCTTTCATCACCGAGAAAATTAAATAAAATATCTGACAAATTATATTTAAGTAAACAATTTTGAAATTCAATTTAAAAATCAATTAAAATATTACAAAATATATATCAGTCAGATTTACAAAATATGATAGAATTTTATTACATTAATTTATTACATTAATTTAGAATTTTATTACATTAATTTAAAATTTTATATTTATTTAGAATTTTATTAGATTAATTTATTACATTTTATTATATTTAAATTGTTTTAGTAATAAATAAAATAAGCTATGTGAACTATCTTCTTACATAATCTTTGACATCAAGATTACCAGAAAATTAAATAAAATATCTGATTATTATATTTAATTATATTTAAATAAACAATTTTGTCATTTTAAAAATTACTTAAACAATTATATATTAATCAGATTTATAAAATATGATTTAGAATTTTATTACATTTAAATTGTTTTAGTAAAAAAAAATACGTAAAATAAGTCTTTGAAAGTGTAATCAAATCAATGGAATAATTAAAATCTATTATAAAATCAAGAATGATTAATTTCTTAATAAATTTATACATGTAATTATTTTCTCTTTCTTTCACTATACTTTCCTAATATATATAATTGTGGATTAAATATTAATGTTTTAATCAAGAAATCTCTCATATATATTATTTTATTTATGTTTAAGTTAAAATTTCTTTAGAGATAATTTAAACTCTTTTATTATACTTAATTATGCCACTTGACTTTACAATTTCATTGTTTTATGTCGTTTTAACAAGTGTAGTTTCACACTAACGTCCTAGTTTTCTATAATTCATTCTTTTTTCCTGCGATCTTAAGTCTACGTCGAATATGATGACAGTTCTATCGACGGAAGATCATTTCTCTCGCATAAGTTGCAAGAGACTTTCTCCTTTATTTTCTCGCTCCTGACGTTATAATTTCAAATGATAGCTAAGTTATTCTTGTCCCGCTGACGTCATGCTTTCAATAAATATCCTCGATGCTTAAAAGATATTTTCGGCTCTTTTGTTTTGATAGGAAACCCCTTACTCAAGCTCTTACTAAAGAAAATAAATTTAAGATTATTACTTTATCACAATATTGTTGCTTATTATATTAGGATGTTTTATTTTATTTTCTGTTTCACTTCCATTTTACTTCTGTTTTGTTTCAAAATCGCTAAAAGAAATTTTACATAAGTCGATGATATAAATTACTATTTCTTTTTTCTTATATTAATTTCAAATTATTTGTTATATACGCCTCCTTTCACGTGGTTGACCCCGACCAAAAGGATAGATCGCTGTCGTGAATCATGTGGATCCTTGCGTATCGCGGAATGTGCCCGATCGACTACGTCACGGCTCCGAATAGACCAAGGTTTCGACAAGTTTGATAAAAAACATTACGTTTGATTTTAGAAGAACAGTATAATACGTTAAAAGTAGAGATTTACTCTTAATGATATTTTTAAAAAACATTTCAATATTTTTGATAATATTAAATATCGTTAAGCGATATTTTAATATTGCTTTAATAATTTTAATAATTAAAGAAGATATAATTTTGGAGATAACACGTTCACAATAGAAATATTTAAAAAATAATATTTTGTGGGAAATTTCTCTCTCCTTGTCTCTGCACACAATGTTATAATTGTGTTATAAAAAATGTTATAAAAATAATTTAATTAGATGTAATTTAAAATATATATATTTTTTATATAAAATATGTGTGAAATATATAATTATATAAAATTTAAAATATATAATTTAATTATATATTAAAATTATATCACTTAATATACTTTTTAGAAATTATAATAAATTATAATAAATCTTTATTATTTTTCAAGCATGAATTTAAGTTTGCAATTTTATTTTTCTCATAGGTAATTGTGAGGAAATTTTATTTGTTATTTATGTAACTGATGAATGTGTATTTTGACATGGTAAATATTTTAGAGGGTGACATACGTCCCGAGGTTATTTTCGACGTTGACATACATCTCTTTCTGTGTTGCGATCGATATACATGGTTTCTTGATTTTGATCGAAATCATGTTCGGTGGTAAACTTGACACGAATTTCGATGTCTTCAGATTTAACACGAAAAGATCTCAGATATCGTCTTTATGTAACTTGTATTTTTTTTTTAGATGAGTGTCAGTACTTAAACTTGAACTCAATCTTTGACATTAAGTATTATCTGTTTTCTACAAAATGTTATTTATTTACACAACAACGAATAATCCAGATTAATAAAATCGAGATTAATTATATTAATTTCACTTAAAGCTCCAATTTCATTGTGTTATTTACATCATGTTACATATAAACATAAATGGATATACATAAAAAAAAAAAAAAAAAAAAATGTTATATAATTTATTACATAAAGAGCACAAGAAACAAATACATATTATAGTGCACCGACCTCGTGAAAAAAAGATAAATAAATATACATAAGTCGTAAATAGTTCAGTTTCTAATTGAATATTGAAGATAACATTTATGAGAATCCTAGTGAAATATTGAGAAATAAGAGAGTGAAGGAATTTTCTGCGAATTCTGCAATTTCTGGGTTCAATATCTTAAAATGCGCTATCGCTGCATTCGGCATTCATATTACGTAACGCTCTATATACGAACATAAACGGCCACCTGTTCTATCGCCATCGTTAAACGGCTATAATACTGCAAATAGTTAGAATTAAGACAAATTCTGTTGACGAGGTCAATTCAGCGAGAGGGAAAATATAAAATAATTTAATCGATAAAAATATATCTTAGCATTTTAAAAACCTTTTTTGATACAATTCAATCTACTTTTTAAAAAAAGTTATAAATTAACCACATTTTATGATTGCTTTTTTAATAGAAATTTTTTTAAAAATTCGAGAAAGGAATAAAATTGTTGACAAAAGAAATGTAAAATGAAATACTGCAATTTTATTCATGCTATTTGATTATGCTTATATTTATATATAAATCATTTTCTGATTATTATTAAAAATAAGCGCAAAAATTCGCATTTGAAAATTTCTCTTATTTCTCAATATTTTACCAGGATTCTCATGTTATCTTCAATATTCAAGTTAAAACTGAACTATTTATGACTTATGTAAATATTTATTTATCTTTTTTTCACGGGATTGGTGTACCATAATATATATTTATTTCTTGTGCTCTTTATGTAACAAATTACATAACATAATAAAAAATACATGTTTGACTTAAATATTTATAAAAAAAATTCTTTAGTAAATCGTTAATTTAATTTAATTTAATTAATGCTACATTAATTTAATTAATAAAAATTTAATCTAATTAAATTGCTATATTCTATTTAGGGCTAGAACTATAAGTAAAAAAAAGAACGTTACTTAAATTAAGAATAAAATCATACATATCGCAATCGATATAAAAAAGACTAATTTTAAATCCTATAATTCTATTATTTATAATCCTAGAGAAAGTCTCTTTTAAAATTTAAAAACTAACAAATAAGATATATTTTTAACATACTTGTTAGATCGCAATCTCTCCAAATATATTGTGGAAGAAATAAAGATTTGCGAGATAGAATATAGCTCAATTAATTCGAGTAAAGAAAGAATTTATGAAATTGATGTTCCGGAAAATAATGATTTCTCAGTTCTGTGAGTGTTGTACGACTTCATGAGTACAATGAGCGATGTACGACGCTTTTCACGCGCTCCTCGGGAATTAACCAGTGGTTTTAATTATATTTCTGATTAACCGGAAAAAAAATTCTCGCGGATGATCTCACTTGTGCGAGCAACCGAGCGATGACGCCAACAACGGCCCGAACGGCCTTCTCTTCCGAGAGAGCAAGAGAGATTGAAACGGTGTCACGCGAAATTCCGATAGGCATACACAGACATACGGAGGCCGAATGTACGAACCGATTCTTTCCTTTTTTTTTCCGACCTACGCATCTCTCGCCGAGAGGATGATCTTCGTGTCTGAAAGCCGCGCCTTTGTCTTCGCGCGAGAAATGCTCAAACCGCTCATCTGTTAAGCGCTTTTGCGTTCGTACTTTTCACACACGTTTTCACGCACCGCTTACGTCTGTCAGATTTTGAAATTTATCTACTTCTGCAATGTTATGATGTTAGGACGTATATGACGTTTATGATGTATACATAAGGCTTAGACATTTCGATTTGACTTTAATCATAAGTGATATCTTAATTCTGAGAGATTCTCATAGTACACGAATTATAATCACAAAGATGACGGCGAAAAAGAGAATAACATTATATATATATTATTATATATTTATTTATGTGTATATTGAATTTATTTATTTTTTGAATTTATTAATTTATTAATTTTTTGAATTTTTTTGAATTTATTATTTTTTAAAATTTTATTTATAATGAAAATATTTATTTATATTTATATATTTTTATTATAGTGAATATATTTTTATTTACTTTTAATTTATTTTATAATAAATATATTTATTTATATTTATTATATATTTATAGAAAATATTTTAATGTCACATTTTTGTGACTATAGAATAACTTGTGTATCGTCAAGATATAATATTAAAAAAATATATGTGTATGACAGATTTCATTTAGAAAAAGCACAACTATATAAAGAATTTGTGCCTAAGGTTGTACTGGTTGTCGCGATGAAATTGATCAATTTCCTTTACACATATTATTTATACATGTCTGACGGTTGCATCAATCGTTGTCACTACTCACTGAACACTAAATGCTACATAATGTTACATGTGCCGAAAGGTGTAGTTATCTAGTTTTTGCTCCTCAGAGACTTTCAACATACCATCGAGATATCGCTAAGAATCAAATTAATTATTAAAAATTACTTAAAGACCGCCAATGATAAAATTAATAATCGTAACTGTGGTTTAACAATGGAAAATTTATAATCATTCTAGATTTAAATTATTCTAGACATGTCCGATATAAAGTGCAAGTTATAATGCGACTCGAATTATGCTACGCCTAAGGTCAAGACTCGTACATGTATTGGTATATCTATGTGTGTCATCAAGTACGCATATCTTTCTGGAGGATTGCGTTAAACCACAAGGCAACGATTCTAAATTTCCTTTACTCTTTCATCGCAGATAAAATTCGCCAGTATTATTTTTGAATTATTTTCAAATAATCTAAGAGACCAAAAAAAGAGAGAAAGAGAGCAGGTACTTTTAATTTTATCATATTTTTCCAGATAACATGGAATTTCTCTCACGTATTTCTTATGGAGCACCGTTTGAGAACCACTGAACAAGATATTGCGATAACAAGATATTACGATAACAGGTTTTATATCACGAAGGTAATCGAATTATAAATGGAACGATATCTGGCTAGAGATAGTGAAGGAAATTTTGCGACGTGTACGCAAAATTGGCATGTCAGAGCAACAATTAAAGAAGTGTGGCAATCGAAAAGTAGAGTGAGTCTTTTACACAAACGATAGTACGTTAAATGCTTGCACTTGTAATGATACAAAAAGCGACAGATATGATAACATAACAGGAAACTCGGCGTGTGCCCACATATGGCGTTTCTATCACTATAGAAATACATTGTTTTATTACGTTCCGTATTCTCTTTGTATATTTTCCAAGAACGAAGTCCTCTATTAAGAAATATAAAAAAAAAAAATTTATTCCCAGATTACTGCAGTTTATTATTGCGATATGACGACTATATATATGACTCATCTTCTATTTTTGAATTAAAAAAATGTACCGAAAGTTTAACATTATAACGCGAATCTTCTTTAGAATCGATCGATTGAAAAGAATTTTATAATTGTATGAAGATTGATTTCCGAGAAATCGAGAGAGATTCCGGAAAATTACTTCACTTCCTTTTCCCGGCCTCGACTTTGTGACACCAAGTTTTTCTTCTTTGAATGCCAGGCATTTTTCACTCGACTTTGCGATACCGAGTTTTTCTTCTTCGAATGCCAGACATTTTTCACTCTTTCCAAGTTGTTTTCTTTCGTATTCAATCTATAACATTATCGATTCGCGTATTTATTATGCATTCGCACGATTATCACGAAGTCACTGCACAAATGACATTCATTAACTGACAGAACGATAAGTGTGACTAAGATTGGAAATCAGTAACGTTCGATCTTGTATCGGCGTTGTTGACAATACGACTGTCGCAAAACGTTTTGTCGATGACGTTAGAGAATACTTGCTGATAAGAAGTGCAAAAAGATATATCTTGGAACATATATGCTACTTGTTAAAGATGTGAGAGTTGATTGATTTATTATATTCATAAAATTAAAAATGATGACATAGAGTTAAATACAGGTCTTCCTAGAATTATTCGAAAACATTATTATTATTGTTATTTATTATTATTATTACTATTATTATTTTTTGTGTGTGCAGTTCCAGGATGCATAATTTAATTATTACACATTCTAAAGCAAGGTGTAGTTAAATTCTAGAGTAGCTATTATTTTTCATTTGAATCGCAATAAGTTTCACAGATATTTCTTTAATACTTTGCACAGAATACTGTATTATCTTTTTACTATTTTGTGTACACATATGTATTTAAATTATTTTAACAATTTTTATAATAATACCTTTACTTTTTTAAAGCTGATTTATGACGCTATATATATTACATACGGTGTTCACTGTATTTTACTCTTATGATCTTTATTTTTTTATGATATTAAAAAATTAATCTAAGATAAATTATCTTAAAGATAAATTATCTTAAAGATAAATTACCTTAAATTTTTATTAAAAAATTAATTAACATTCTGACATTAAAGTCTAATAATTTTACTCACAAAGCCAGCAGGTTTGTCCCTTCTGTTCGCCATGATCTCGTTTTCCAGATTTGTTATCTTCTTCCATGCATCACTCTAAAAAAAAAAAAAAAAAATTGCAGAATGGTTATTTACAAATAAATATGTTTCCTGAATAAATAAATCCCAGCATAAATATTTTAAGACATTTTATTAATGAATTATTCATATATTCCTTAATCTATTCTATTCTGAAGATGTAATGTAACAGGTGGTTTGTCACTATAGAGGTTCTTTTATCAAAGATATAAGGAGTATTATATACTTGGAAGTTATCACTGTACAAACGCACTGTGAGTTAGTCATCAAATTGGTCAACAAAGAAAATTTTTCTTTTACAGGATATAAAAATATTAAATACATATTTCATATAAAGTAAATATTAACCTATCCTTTTCTTAGTTCCTTATTCATGCTACTTCCACAACTATAAACAAAAATTATTCCTTCGTTGCAATCCATAATATCCATGTCACTTAAATCACTTAAATGTGTATTTAAAAGAATAAAATTACACGAAGTACACGTACATAAAATACATACATGTACAACTGAGTGAAAGGTTAGTTTTTCGAAATGGAATTAAAAGTCCATGGAATAACGATGTACCTGTCGCCATCAATGTTGACAAGTTCGCTTTTCGAGCGATCAAAAAAATCGGCCTTGAACTACAACAGAATCTAACGGAGGAAGCGTTCGTTAAATAAAGCGATCCTTAGATAGGTTAATGTTCGACGTTATCGCTCCCGAACGAGTCAATCTTTTTTTTTTTCCATCAAGAGAAAGACGTTAATAGACATTAACACTTGGCGTGTATTACCTGAATTTGTCGAGGCCTCCCTTTCGCTCGGATTTGCGCGCTTTTACGTTAATCGGTGAGCACTTTGCCGATGTATGTTCCTTGGCGTCGTCTATTCGGTCGTATCTTCAGCGAAGCCGCACGAAGTTGGCAGCGGTTGGCGCGCGCTCGCGAACTCGAGCGATACCCGCGCGAGTTTCTCCGACGAGAACTCCACTGACCTTTCCAAAGAGACACGTGAAAAATGTCCGTTACTCCGCACACGCCGTATTTGTTGCAACAATTCCGAATTGCGCGACCGACGCAACGTGCGAGCGCCAAACGGTAGAGAGAGGGGGGGGGAGGGGAAACACTGTCGCCAACCGAGAGAAGCAAAATTCGCTTTCGCACCGCACGATCGTTGAACGAAAAGTGCAATTGTAATTTTTAAAACATACAGCTTTTTATTACGAATACACCGAGAGAGACGAGTTTCGCTCGTTTTGACAGGTGACAGCTGACAGGTGACAGCTGACAAGTGACAGATGACAACTGACTTTAAATCGTTCTCGAGACGGTTAACCTCAAGCGTCGCTTTCTCAAGCCTGATTTTCATGAACAAAGGAAATTAATAAGCTCAGTTTCCAATGTAATCAAATCTATGTTACATAAATTTCGTGCTTGTATATTTTTACGAAGAATATATTTACAATATAAAAAATTAAGAGGATAGAGATGATTACGAGATAATGGCTGCGTTCAGCAGAAAAAGCTGCTTTGCAACTGTTGTAAAATTCGTAAACCTGATTGGTGAGGCTCTTAATTTTGGCTGAATCTAAGAGCATACACCAATCAGATTCACGAATTTTACACAGTTGCAAAGCAGCTTTTCCTGCTGAACGCAGCCAATGTATTCTTCTAAGCAATATTTCAAGCAGAGAGAAGACTTAAGGCCATCACACACGAAATTGCATAGCTGCATATGCATAACATAAGACCAAATGGACCAATGAGCATCGAGTATTAAGTCGCCATATTGACTTACATAACATAATACTCGATGCTCATTGGTCCATTTGGTCTTATGTTATGCATATGCAGCTATGCATAACATAAGACCATATGGACCAATGAGCATCGAGTATTATGTTATGTAAGTCAATATGGCGACTTAACACTCGATGCTCATTGGTCCATATGGTCTTATGTTATGCATATGCAGCTATGCAATTTTGTGTGTGATGGCCTTAAGAGATGTCATGGCCCGCTTTTAGGTGATCCCTGAAAGCGATACTTCCTCTATGGACATTGAAAACGTGGACATGAACTACAAAACCAATGTCCACGAATGTTCTCAGGAGGTAACATATATGTCCCTCTGATCACAGTATATACAGTAGCGCAACTCTCTGTCGGCACCTTTGATGTTAGCATGGGTAAAAATGAACTGCACATGCGCGGACTTGGTAGGTAACCAATCACGGCAGTAACCTTCTGTCTCGCTTGCTCTTTCTTTCTCTCTCTTTCTAACCTATTATACACACACTATACAGGGCGAGATATCTGCCATCAGACATACACTATACTAGGGCCGGTATTCATAGTCCGGTCTTATATTTAAGATCGTCTTTAGTTCATCTTCAGATAATCCATAGCCAATAAAATGATACATACAATACCTAAAGATGAACTTAAGACGATCTTAAATATAAGAACGGACTATGAATACCGGCCTAGGTGACTGATCTGAAATTGTTTATTTCAAATAAGTCACCCAGTATAGTGTATGTTTCGATGTCAGATGTCTCGCTCTGTATAGTGTGTGTATAATAGGTTAGAAAGAGAGACAAAGAGAGAGCAAGCGAGACAGAAGGTCACTGCCGTGATTGGTTACCTACCAAGTCCACGCATGTGCGATTCATTTTTACCCACGCTAAAATTGCCAAAGTTGCGCTACTGTATATACTGTGCTCTGATAATATAAATAAAATAAACAGAGAGGACTGAGAGATGTCATGGCCTGCTTTTAAGTGATCCCTGAAAGCGATACTCCTTCTATGGACATAATTATAATATATGCAACGTAAATTACAATTAATTTGCAATTACATAAAAAACACATTACGAAATAAATTACAAATTAAATTATTAACTAACATAAAAAATATTAACATAAACATATTAAATTATTAATTAACAGAAAAATAATTACATTACAAATATATATATATTACAAAATATATGACAAAATATAATACAAATTTAATATAAAATATAATTCGAAATTTAATACAAAATAATTTATTACATGGAATAATTTATTACACGAAAATGTCCAAAATATACGTATAATATAAAATTTACTAAAAATTTTTACATAGTCCAGACGAGACTGATCAGCGAAGATTAATTAACGCGATATTTATTATTAATAATAGATATGCAATAGAATTTAATAAGTTTTATATAACATAAATAATCGTGATCAAAAGAGTCATTAATAAAATTATCGTATTATTGATGATTTCTTCGATTGTAAAAGAAAGTATTTGCATTACTGGCGCATTATGTATAAATTATCAAAGAAAATATTCAAAATAAAAAGATAGAATAAACTTCGAAATCAACAATTAAATTACTAAATAAATCGCGATTTAAAATACGCGAGAAAACGCGACGAATAAATAAATCGACAATAATCGGAATATTCGATTGCGAAATACGCATAATTTTTATATGATAATCGAAACAATCAATAGACACGCGTGCGATATAATTATTATCACACAAATGATGACAGACGAAGATATTTTGGCAAACATTTGTGATCCGTATTGTTTATGAACATAAAATTCACTGTCCGATTTATTTGCGATTAATACGCGACTTTATACGAATTTCACGATTGAGAATAAAATACATATCCTCCCTGGTGAAAATTAAACGCTTCTCGAAGTGTCAAAGAAGCGTAAACGAACAGAATAAACGCTTCTTAGAAGCTTCATTGACTTCCCATTAACTCTTCGCGATTTTAAATCTTCATGCATATTTCTCGAACGCTCCATAAAGTGTGTACGAAACATTCCGTTACGCTTCCCTTACACTTGAATATTTCATGTTTTCCTTTACGTTTCCCAAACGCTCCATAAAATGTGAACGAAACACTCCGATACGCTTCCCACACACTTCAATGATTGACATTTAGAAACTCTTCATTTACACTTCCTAAACGCTCCATAAAATGTGAACGACCGCTCGTTATTCTTTATGCTTCTTTGACGCTTCGAGAAGCGTTTAATTTTCACCAGGGAAATGTTTTAATAAAATTTATCTTTTCAGCAAATTATCAAGAAATGGAATAAACTTGACATATTTTACATTCAAACATTCCATATATATACATATATAGAATTATGAGACAAAATGTTGAAATTATTTTTTATTAACCGTAATTTGCTACAAAAGATATTTATATTATACAATTTTATTGGAAAATAATAATAGAATTATAATAGTTATATAATAAGATATAATAAGTTAATTACTTTGATTATAATAATTATAATTATTGGAAATTATAATTATTTTTATTGTTTCGAATATAAAATAATAAATTCAAAGCAATACAATATATGTATATAATAAGATATACTAATATACTTGTATATTATAAGATATATTTATATATAATGATGTATACAAACTCATATTTTTTAATCTTCTATATCAATACCGATATCCAAAAAATCTAAAATACAATGGAATGCCTTGGTGGGTAAAAGCCTGAAATTAAAATATTTTTTTTTAATAGAGAATGTACAAATAATATAAATAATATAAATATAATACAATAATAGGTGTTTGTATTTATTAGCTACGAATCGCTTTGCAGCTTATTAGCATATTTTGATTTATTTAAAAATATACGCATTTAATGATTGAATTTTTATTTACGCAATTTACCCTAATAAACGTAACAGTGGCAGACAATGTGAAGGTATACTTCTTTCTCGAAAATTCTGTCTTTGCGCATCAATTATTAATGAAGCTGCGTTCTGTGGCGTAAGTCCATTCATCATAAATGAAAATCTATTATTGATAAATAAAATAATGTTATGTATCAGCAATAACTATTATAAAAATATCTTATTATTTCAGTACATTTTAAATATATATAAAATGTAAGATTTAATGCTAATAAAATCTGTAATTTTTTTTATCGAATATGTTGATTATAAAACGTTTGCATAAAATTATAATTTATATATTTATATTATCGCTATTACGAAATATTATTTACAATTCATCAACTTTACATCATTACATAAACGTACCTTGATCTTGGCATTTTAACAAGTCCAGTAAGTACTAGGGCCGGATAAACGGTAGTGAATTTAATTAAGGATTTTCCTTTGCTATATTCACGCAATTCATAGCTGAGGGATTCCATAAGTGCTATAATATGTAAATGAAGAAAATATTAAAAAAAGATGCTCTGCAATTGTATTTATTATATTTTCACTTTGAATTTATGCGCATAATATTCGTTAATTTACAGTTAATATTAATAATCATACGCTATACACTTCAATAGAATTATAAGATTAAATTACCTTTGACCGCGAATTTTGTGGGACAATAAACCGTGCCATGTGTATTGCCAATAAGTGCTGCTATTGATGAAATCGCCACAATGTGACCGTGATTTTTTTCAAACATACTTGGTAGGAACGCTTGCAACGTCTAATAATGATTTCGTTAAAAACAATATACGTATACTTGCATGCGTGTGTACTTGTTTAGTCTCTTGAATTTATTTCAATTGTGAATATAGTAAATTGATTCTTAGCGCATATCCCTATTTTTTTAAGAATAATATTAAATTAAATTATTAAATAAATTAATTATTAAGTAAATTGTATTATTAATTATTACATATATAAGGCTGTAATGCTATATGGAATTATAGATTATAAGGCTATACATATGTATATATGAATATGTACTTTATAGTTGCTACGTATGTGTATCTCAAATATTATACTTGCCCAATAATGCGATTTCATATTGACGTCTATAACTCGTGTAACTTCATCGACGCTTTGATTTAGTAATGTTTTAACAAATGCTATTCCAGCATTGTTAACTAAAATAGTAACATCGCCGACTTCTTTTCTTACTTTTTCAGCCACTCTAAAGACTTCTTTTCTGTCTGCTACATTGCACCTATAAAAATCTCAAACTTCTTCAGCATTGATGATAATTAAATATTATTAAATAATTAAATATTATTAAATAATTAAATATGTGTTGTTAAATGTATGAGCATAAACTATTCGAATCGCTTTTTATTTTATAAAATTAAATAACGTTGATTTACTGATATGCGAATACAGCGTTTTTTCCCATCATTTTAATCTCGTTCATCGTTTGCTTATTAGTTTCTTCATTAATATCGCAACATATCACTGTTGCGCCTAACGATGCATAACCAATCGCTATTTCTTTTCCAATGCCATGACCTGCACCTGTTATCTATAAACATAATATTAATTATGAGGCTACATCTCATGTGAATTATACATTATATCATACAGAGTATGCCATTTTAATTGCCCTCGAATACCTCTTAAATGACGCATGTGATGCGTAAAAAATGTAAGACAAAAATTGTAAGATTTTGAGGGAGGAAAAAGATATTAGTTTGAGGGTAAATATTAAAACCATGTGAAGGTAAATATATTTTATACTTTAAGTTGACATAATTTTACATTAACTATAAAATGCTTATATAACTATAAAATATCTCATAAAATATTCAGAGGAATTAATAGTGTAAAGAAAACACATAATTATTCTTAAAAAAAAAATATGTAGCTGTTTGTTGCAAATTCATATGTTTTCTTAAAAACAATTACGTGTTTTCTTTACACCATTAATTCATTCCTTTCATTTTTTTGTGCATAAAAGTATTGAGGTAAAATAATCGAAAGGTATTGAGATAAGATAATCGAAAAGTAAATATAATATATCGAGATATTTTATAGTTTATGTAAAATTATGCCAACCTAAAGTATAAAATATCTCGTAAACTATTCAATTTTTAGCTATCCTATCCTTGTAACTTTTTACATAGAATATTGTGAGGAATTGATTTATATGGACAAATTAGAGGTTACTCCCGTTTAAAAAACTAGATTGAGCTTTATATGGTCTTAACACCTACACCCGAAGTCAAACTAATATCTCTTTTTTCCCCTTCAAAAGCCTACAACTATTATTTGAAACATTTTGCATGAAAATGCGTCATTTAAGAGATATTCGAGGTGGACAATTAAAATAGGACACCTTGTTTAGTATAGTTACTATTATCATAAATTTTATAGTTTATAAATTTTTATCCTTTTCAAGTGGACTTGCTATTTGATAAAATAATCTATAAGGCGAAAGAATCTTTTGATAATATAAATTTAACATGTTTAATATTTACATGTACTAATTTTAATTTGATGAACTGAATATTACATTAGTATATTAGAAAAAATACGTTTTCTATATCTATATTCTATGAATTCCACACGCACCAAAACAATTTCATTAGTTACGCTCTTTTTTGTTATTGGAATAAACATTGTGAATATGTTCTTGCAGATGAAATAAAAGACTTTCAAAATAAGAAATAGTATTTCTGCCAGAAGAAGCAGGGTGTCGTTGCATATCGTTGTTTTCATCCTAATTATCTGGAAAGTTAATAATTATATATATATATATATATATATATAAATATTAATAATATATTAATATTAATATATATTATATATTATAAATAAAAATAAAATGAAAATTAATTCGTTTCTCCTTTTTCTCTCTCTTAGAAGAATCTAAGTAATTTATTTATAGGCAATATGAATTTTTAAGGTTTACAGGTTTATTGAATGATTCGATATTTAAAGACTTAAAATATATCACGTGAAGGTTGTCAGGTTTTCACCTCTTTTGTATATGTACGCGCGCGCGCGCGCGCGCGCGCACACACACACACACACACACACACACACACACACACACACACACAAGAAATGTAAATTCTACAACTTTCACACCTTGGACTGCTATGCATCTTGGAGTGTCGACAATGTTGTAATTTTCAAGTCTTATAACTCGCAAACATTTTTAATGAAAAATAACTTATAGTGTTTTGAAAAGCTCTCGAAATAAGCTACAAGAATGTGTTATAAAAAATAGGGGGTTCCATTTAAAAAATTGAAGGTGATCTTCATGCGACTATCAAATGATTATTCGAGATCAAACCAATGATACCATCTTGTACTTTTCGAAGTCAAAGAAACTTTTGACGAAACATTTTTTCGTATCTTTCATATTTTTCGAAATATTTGCCTGGGACGATTAAAATGAATCACTCTGTATATTTATCCATATCATATAAAAATATTTTTAATTTTTCAAATTTTTACTTATTTATTACCTGAAACCGAAGTAGTTAGATTACCAATATGGTAAGATTTATTTTATGTACCTGATTATAATTATCGTCCAAAACTCTTCTATGGTGATATTATTTTCCTTCCAGTCTGATAAATCTCACAACCAGTTGAATCTTTCTGAGTCTGCCGATTATATGTATGTAAGTTGCTGGGCTTCACTTTTTATATTTAACTTTGCATTTGCATTAAGCATATGGGCAGGTGTAAATTTCTCTGTCTTTTATAATCTCTGTCAGATTATAATCTGTCTTCAAATTCTCGCATTTAAGTCACAAATAATATAATTTTAAAGCAATACAAGCTCGCATATTATAGTATAAAGTCATAAAATTAAAATGCGATTATACTGAAAAATAAATTTAAAAGATAATATCAAAGATAAAGGATAATATTAATAAGGATTTAATGATTTATCGAACAAATATGAGTGTAATTTATTTTATAGTTTATATAAGAATTTATGTTATAGTTTATGTGAAAAAGAAGAAAGAAATGTTTGCATCGATCATTAATTTGAATGCGAATTAATCACTTTTATTTCACAGGAGAACATAATTAACGAGATTTTATACAAATTTCTGCAACATGTTATCTTTCCTTGTATCTATGTAAAAATATAAGATAAAACATTATAAACAAGTACAAGAGTAATATGCTACTTATGCTTAAAATTTTTAATCATGATTTGGAAAAATATAATTCATTAAAAATATAATTTCTTTCTATAATTGATTCGAGATGTTATACAATCATCTCTCGTTTGCATCTGTCATTTATTTATAAATAATTTAGTCTTACGTATAATGAAATTGAACTCATTGTTTTTTAATGTTACGCAAAAGTGAAAGGATATCATGTTTTCGGTGGCATACGATTCAAAAGTTCATTACATATACAACAGTGCGCGTATGATGTTCGTGATTAATAAGTAAAGGTTTGCTCGAATCTATTTTACTTGTATCAGTTAATTATCGTAGTCCAACAATTAAAAATAAAGGTGGAAAACAAAAGACAGAGAAATTTACGCATGCGCATATGCTTAATGCAAATGCAAAGTTAGATATAAAAAGTGAAGCTCAGCAACTTACATACATATAATCGGCAGACTCAGAAAGATTCAACTGGATGTGAGATTTATCAGACTGGAAGGAAAATAATATCACCATAGAAGAGTTTTGGACGATAAATATAATCAGGTACATAAAATAAGTCTTACCATATTGGTAATCTTACTACTTCGGTTTCAGGTAATAAATAAGTAAAAATTTGCAAAATTAAAAATATTTTTATATGATATGGATAAATATACAGAGTGATTCATTTTATTCGTCGCAGGCAAATATTTCAAAAAATATGAAAGATACGAAAAAATGTTTCGTACAAAAGGTTTTTTGACTTCGAAAAGAACAAGATGGTATCATTGGTTTGATCTTGAATAATCATTTGATAGTCGCATGAAGATCACCTTCAATTTTTTAAATGGAACCCCCTATTTTTTATAACACATTCTAGCATAGTAGCTTATTTCGATTGCTTTTCAAAACACTATAAGTTATTTTTCATTAAAAATGTTTGCGAGTTATAAGACTTGAAAATTACAACATTGTCGACACTCCAAGGTGCATAGCAGTCCAAGGTGTGAAAGTTGTAGAATTTACATTTCTTGTGTGTGTGTGTGTGTGTGTGTGTGTGCGCGCGCGCGTACATATACAAAAGAGGTGAAAACCTGACAATCTACACGTGATATATTTTAGGTTCTTAAATATCGAATCATTCAATTAACCTGTAAACATTAAAAATTCGTATTGGCTATAAATAGATTACTTAGATTCTTCTAATAGAGAGAAAAAGAAGAAACGAATTAATTTTCATTTTATTTTTATTTATAATATATAATGTATATTAATATTAATATATTATTAATATATATATATATATATATATATATATATATATATATATACTTATTATAACTTATTATATAACTATTATAATTCTATTATTATTTTCCAATAAAGTTGTATAATATAAATATCTTTTGAAGCAATTACGGTTAATAAAAAATAAATTCAACATTTTGTCTCATAATTCTATATATGTTATGTGTTAAAGGAATTACACACCTTCCTCTTGAATCATAACTTAGTTTATTTTGATTTTGTTAACACTACAAAATGTTGATTATCTATCTATCAGTCGACAATGAATCTCCTAATCTCTCTAAGTCGTAATCGATCTCTCGATCTTGGCCTAAAGCCTGACCCAGAACAAATATTAAATTAAATTATTAAATAAATTAATTATTAAGTAAATTGTATTATTAATTATTACATATATAAGGCTGTAATGCTATATGGAATTATAGATTATAAGGCTATACATATGTATATATGTATATGTACTTTATAGTTGCTACGTATGTGTATCTCAAATATTATACTTGCCCAATAATGCGATTTCATATTGACGTCTATAACTCGTGTAACTTCATCGACGCTTTGATTTAGTAATGTTTTAACAAATGCTATTCCAGCATTGTTGACTAAAATAATAACATCGCCGACTTCTTTTCTTACTTTTTCAGCCACTCTAAAGACTTCTTTTCTGTCTGCTACATTGCACCTATAAAAATCTCAAACCTTTTCAGCATTGATGATAATTAAATATTATTAAATAATTAAATATTATTAAATAATTAAATATGTGTTGTTAATTGTATGAGCATAAACCATTCAAATCGCTTTTTATTTTATAAAATTAAATAACGTTGATTTACTGATATGCGAATACAGCGTTTTTTCCCATCATTTTAATCTCGTTCATCGTTTGCTTATTAGTTTCTTCATTAATATCGCCACATATCACTGTTGCGCCTAACGATGCATAACCAATCGCTATTTCTTTTCCAATGCCATGACCTGCACCTGTTATCTATAAACATAAGATTAATTATGAGGCTACATCTCATGTGAATTATACATTATATCATACAGAGTATGCCATTTTAATTGCCCTCGAATACCTCTTAAATGACGCATGTGATGCGTAAAAAATGTAAGACAAAGATTGTAAGATTTTGAGAGAGGAAAAAGATATTAATTTGAGTGTAAATATTAAAACCATGTGAAGGTCAATATATTTTATACTTTAAGTTGACATAATTTTACATTAACTATAAAATGCTTATATAACTATAAAATATCTCATAAAATATTCAGAGGAATTAATAGTGTAAAGAAAACACATAATTATACTTAAAAAAAAAATATGTAGCTGTTTGTTGCAAATTCATATGATTTCTTTACACCATTAATTCATTCCTTTCATTTTTTTGTGCATAAGAGTATTGAGGTAAAATAATCGAAAGGTATTGAGATAAGATAATCGAAAAGAAAATATAATATATCGAGATATTTTATAGTTTATGTAAAATTATGTCAACCTAAAGTATAAAATATCTCGTAAACTATTCAATTTTTAGCTATCCTATCCTGGTAACTTTTTACATTGAATATTGTGAGGAATTGATTTATATGGACAAATTAGAGGGTACTCCCGTTTAAAAAACTAGATTGAGCTTTATATGGTCTTAACACCTACACCCGAAGTCAAACTAATATCTCTTTTTTCCCCTTCAAAAGCCTACAACTTTTATTTGAAACATTTTGCATGAAAATGCGTCATTTAAGAGATATTCGAGGTGGACAATTAAAATAGGACACCTTGTTTAGTATAGTTACTATTGTCATAAATTTTATAGTTTATAAATTTTTATCCTTTTCAAGTGGACTTGCTATTTGATAAAATAATCTATAAGGCGAAAGAATCTTTTGATAAAATAAATTTAACATGTTTAATATTTACATGTATTAATTTTAATTTGATGAACTGAATATTACATTAGTATATTAGAAAAAATACGTTTTCTATATCTATATTCTATGAATTCCACACGCACCAAAACAATTTCATTAGTTATCCTCTTTTTTGTTATTGGAATAAACATTGTGAATATGTTCTTGTAGATGAAATAAAAAACTTTCAAAATAAGAAATAGTATTTCTTCCAGAAGAAGCAGGGTGTCGTTGCATATCGTTGTTTTCATCCTAATTATCTGGAAAGTTAATAATTATATATATATATATATATATATATATATATATATTAGTAATATATTAATATTAATATACATTATATATTATAAATAAAAATAAAATGAAAATTAATTCGTTTCTTCTTTTTCTCTCTCTTAGAAGAATCAAAATAATCTATTTATAGGTAATATGAATTTTTAAGGTTTACAGTTTTATTGAATGATTCGATATTTAAAGACCCAAAATATATCACGTGAAGGTTGTCAGGTTTTCACCCCTTTTGTGTATGTACGCACGCGCGCGCGCGCCCACATGACCACACACACACACACACACACACACACACACACACACACACACAAACAAACAAACACACACACACACACAAGAAATGTAAATTCGACAACTTTCACAATACACCTTGGACTGCTATGCACCTTGGAGTGTTGACAATGTTGTAATTTTCAAGTCTTATAACTCGTAAACATTTTTAATGAAAAATAACTTATCGTGTTTTGAAAAGCTCTCGAAATAAGCTACAAGAATGTGTTATAAAAAATAGGGGGTTCCATTTAAAAAATTGAAGATGATCTTCATGCGACTATCAAATGATTATTCAAGATCAAACCAATGATACCATCTTGTTCTTTTCGAAGTCAAAAAAACTTTTGTACGAAACATTTTTTCGTATCTTTCATATTTTTCGAAATATTTGCCTGGGACGATTAAAATGAATCACTCTGTATATTTATCCATATCATATAAAAATATTTTTAATTTTTCAAATTTTTACTTATTTATTACCTGAAACCGAAGTAGTTAGATTACCAATATGGTAAGATTTATTTTATGTACCTGATTATAATTATCCAAAACTCTTCTATGGTTATATTATTTTCCTTCCAGTCTGATAAATCTCACAACCAGTGAATCTTTCTGAGTCTGCCGATTATATGTATGTAAGTTGCTGGGCTTCACTTTTTATATTTAACTTTGCTTTTGCATTAAGCATATGCGCACGTGTAAATTTCTCTGTCTTTTACAATCTCTGTCAGATTATAATCTGTCTTCAAATTCTCGCATTCAAGTCACAAATAATATAATTTTAAAGCAATACAAGCTCGCATATTATAGTATAAAGTCATAAAATTAAAATGCGATTATACTGAAAAATAAATTTAAAAGATAATATCAAAGATAAAGGATAATATTAATAAGGATTTAATGATTTATCGAACAAATATGAGTGTAATTTATTTTATAGTTTATATAAGAATTTATGTTATAGTTTATGTGAAAAAGAAGAAAGAAATGGATAATATGCTACTAATGCTTAAAATTTTCAATCATGATTTGGAAAAATATAATTCATTAAAAATATAATTTCTTTCTATAATTGATTCGAGATGTTATACAATCTTCTCTCGTTTGCATCTGTCACAGCATTTATTTATAAATAATTTAGTCTTACGTGTAATGAAATTGAACTCATTGTTTTTTAATGTTACGCAAAAGTGAAAGGATATCATGTTTTCGGTGACATACGATTTTAAAGTTCATTACATGTACAACAGTGCGCGTATGATGTTCGTGATTAATAAGTAAAGGTTTGCTCGAATCTATTTTACTTGCATCAGTTAATTATCGTAGTCCAACAATTAAAGATAAAGGTGGAAAACAAAAGACAGAGAAATTTACGCATGCGCATATGCTTAATGCAAATGCAAAGTTAGATATAAAAAGTGAAGCCCAGCAACTTACATACATATAATCGGCAGACTCAGAAAGATTCAACTGGATATGAGATTTATCAGACTGGAAGGAAAATAATATCACCATAGAAGAGTTTTGGACGATAAATGTAATCAGGTTCCTTAAATATATCTTACCATATTGGTAATCTAACTACTTCGGTTTCAGGTAATAAATAAGTAAAAATTTGAAAAATTAAAAATATTTTTATATGATATGGATAAATATACAGAGTGAATCATTTTATTCGTCCCAGGCAAATATTTCGAAAAATATGGAAGATACGAAAAAATGTTTCGTACAAAAGTTTCTTTGACTTCGAAAAGTACAAGATGGTATCATTGGTTTGATCTTGAATAATCATTTGATAGTCGCATGAAGATCACCTTCAATTTTTTAAATGGAACCCCCTATTTTTTATAACACATTCTTGTAGCTTATTTCGAGAGCTTTTCAAAACACTATAAGTTATTTTTCATTAAAAATGTTTGCGAGTTATAAGACTTGAAAATTACAACATTGTCGACACTCCAAGGTGCATTGCAGTCCAAGGTGTACTGTGAAAGATGTCGAATTTACATTTCTTGTGTGTGTGTGTGTGCGTGCGTGTGTGTGTGTGCGCGCGCGCGCGCCCATACATACACAAATGGGGTGAAAACCTGACAACCTTCACGTAATATATTTTAGGTCTTTAAATATCGAATCATTCAATAAACCTGTAAACCTTAAAATTTCATATTGCCTATAAATAGATTACTTAGATCTTCTAAGAGAGAGAAAGAGAAGAAACGAATTAATTTTCATTTCATTTTTATTTATAATATATAATGTATATTAATATTAATATATTATTAATATATATATATATATATATATATATATATATATATATATAATTATTAACTTTCCAGATAATTAGGATGAAAACAACGATATGCAACGACACCCTGCTTCTTTTGGCAGAAATACTATTTCTTATTTTGAAAGTCTTTTATTTCATCTGCAAGAACATATTCACAATGTTTATTCCAATAACAAAAAAGAGCGTAACTAATGAAATTGTTTTGGTGCGTGTGGAATTAATAGAATATAGATATAGAAAACGTATTTTTTCTAATATACTAATGTAATATTCAGTTCATCAAATTAAAATTAATACATGTAAATATTAAACATGTTAAATTTATTTTATCAAAAGATTCTTTCGCCTTATAGATTATTTTATCAAATAGCAAGTCCACTTGAAAAGGATAAAAATTTATAAACTATAAAATTTATGACAATAGTAACTATACTAAACAAGGTGTCCTATTTTAATTGTCCACCTCGTATATCTCTTAAATGACGCATTTTCATGCAAAATGTTTCAAATAAAAGTTGTAGGCTTTTGAAGGGGAAAAAAGAGATATTAGTTTGACTTCGGGTGTAGGTGTTAAGACCATATAAAGCTCAATCTAGTTTTTTAAACGGGAGTACCCTCTAATTTGTCCATATAAATCAATTCCTCACAATATTCAATGTAAAAAGTTACCAGGATAGGATAGCTAAAAATTGAATAGTTTACGAGATATTTTATACTTTAGGTTGACATAATTTTACATAAACTATAAAATATCTCGATATATTATATTTACTTTTCGATTATCTTATCTCAATACCTTTCGATTATTTTACCTCAATACTTTTATGCACAAAAAAATGAAAGGAATGAATTAATGGTGTAAAGAAAACACGTAATTGTTTTTAAGAAAACATGAATTTGCAACAAACAGCTACATATTTTTTTTTTAAGTATAATTATGTGTTTTCTTTACACTATTAATTCCTCTGTATATTTTATGAGATATTTTATAGTTATATAAGCATTTTATAGTTAATGTAAAATTATGTCAACTTAAAGTATAAAATATATTGACCTTCACATGGTTTTAATATTTACACTCAAACTAATATCTTTTTCCTCCCTCAAAATCTTACAATTTTTGTCTTACATTTTTTACGCATCACATGCGTCATTTAAGAGATATTCGAGGGCAATTAAAATGGCATACTCTGTATGATATAATGTATAATTCACATGAGATGTAGCCTCATAATTAATATTGTGTTTATAGTTAACAAGTGCAAGTCATGGCATTGGAAAAGAAATAGCGATTGGTTATGCATCGTTAGGCGCAACAGTGATATGTTGCGATATTAATGAAGAAACTAATAAGCAAACGATGAACGAGATTAAAATGATGGGAAAAAACGCTGTATTCGCATATCAGTAAATCAACGTTATTTAATTTTATAAAATAAAAAGCGATTTGAATGGTTTATGCTCATACAATTAACAACACATATTTAATTATTTAATAATATTTAATTATTTAATAATATTTAATTATCATCAATGCTGAAAAGGTTTGAGATTTTTATAGGTGCAATGTAGCAGACAGAAAAGAAGTCTTTAGAGTGGCTGAAAAAGTAAGAAAAGAAGTCGGCGATGTTATTATTTTAGTCAACAATGCTGGAATAGCCTTTGTTAAAACATTACTAAATCAAAGCGTAGATGAAGTTACACGAGTTATAGACGTCAATATGAAATCGCATTATTGGGCAAGTATAATATTTGAGATACACATACGTAGCAACTATAAAGTACATATACATATATACATATGTATAGCCTTATAATCTATAATTCCATATAGCATTACAGCCTTATATATGTAATAATTAATAATACAATTTACTTAATAATTAATTTATTTAATAATTTAATTTAATATTATTCTTAATAAAATAGAGATATGCGGTAAGAATCAATTTACTGAGAAGGGGAAGTGGCGCATCGGGTTGGCCACGGTTGCGGCCAAGCCGTTGCCGGCCCGCCGGATGCGCTGCTTCCAATGCTTGGAGGTTGGCCACGGTGCGGCTGACTGCAAAGGAGTGGACAGGTGTGGTCGCTGCCATAGGTGCAGCGACCGCTCCCATCAGTCGAGGAACTGCGAGGCGGAGAGGCCGAAATGCCCGCTGTGTGCGGAATTCAGCCTCTCTGCTTCGCATTCGCTAGGGGCGACCGTATGCTTTTCGAGCAAACGGGTCGCCCAGCGAAAACTGGCGGCTATGGCCAGGGAGAAGAAGAAGGCGCGAGAGGGAGAGTCCCTTAAGGACAAACCCTCCACTGATTCTGGCGGGAGGAGTAGGGGGGCCCGCGTAGGGAAAAACCCCCCTCCGAAACTTCCGCCCCAGCAGGGCCCGCGGGGGAGGAGAGAGGGACCCGCCCGACAGCGGGCGAAGGACCTTCCTCCTCAACTCCGGAAAAGGGCTCCACCGTTAGCGGGGGGGGGCTGCTCGGGCAGGCTCTCTTTAAAGAGGACCGCCTCGGAGCGGTTTCCCTTCGCCCAGCGTGGAAAGGAGATTGGAGAGGAACCGACGGGGCTTATGCCTCCGCCCCTCTCTACGGTGAAGAAGAAAAGGGACCAGAGGGGGCGATTCAGTACTCGATAGTCTGAGTCGGCCCTTCCGCTCCCCTAGGAGCGAAGATCGGGACCCAGTTCCCCCGATGTGACGGGGGACTTAAATGGCCCGGGCCAGGCTCCCCCCGGGGTAATGCGCAAGCGGGTACCCGGGGACTTGGAGCAGCGTTGGCAGCAAGGGAGGCTGCGGGACAGGGGTTTTTAGTTGGTACACCGGCATTGAACTCCTTGGGAGAGGGACTAGCCCTCTTCCAAGGGCCGTGGAGTCCAACACTACCCCCCGATGCGCTGGAGCATCGGGGGGTGTGCGTAATGCATTTTCCCCTGTCTTTAAAAAAAAAAAAAAAAAAAAGAATCAATTTACTATATTCACAATTGAAATAAATTCAAGGGACTAAACAAGTACACACGCATGCAAGTATACGTATATTGTTTTTAACGAAATCATATTTAGACGTTGCAAGCGTTCCTACCAAGTATGATTGAAAAAAATCACGGTCACATTGTGGCGATTTCATCAATAGCAGCACTTATTGGCAATACACATGGCACGGTTTATTGTCCCACAAAATCCGCGGTCAAAGGTAATTTAATCTTATAATTGATGTGTATAGCGTATGATTATTAATATTAACTGTAAATTAACGAATATTATGCGCATAAATTCAAAGTGAAAATATAATAAATACAACACGACTGTTATTCGTTCGGAGGGTCGGCTTTTGACGGATTGGTACAGAAAACCTACTTGTTCTAATAGATACATTAATTTTTATTCCAAACATCCGTTTAAATATAAAATGAACACCATTTATAATCTTGTTGACCGCGCTATTTTATTATCCGACGTTCGATTTCATTCTAAGAACATTGATATTATTAAACGGATTCTTTCCAACAACTGTTTTCCAACTCAAATTATTAATCGTTACGTTAAAAAAAGACTAGAATTTTTAAAACATCGCGACAATGTAAATATGAATATGAAATGTGATAATGCGACTACATCTTTTTACATTTCTTTACCGTTTGTAGAGGGCTTGAGTGATGAGATCAGTCGCCTTTTCAAAAATGTAGGTCTTAATGTTGTCTATAATATACCTAATAAACTGAATGCATTAATTAAACGTGGAAAAGATAGATTGCCTATTAATAGCAGGACTGAAGTTGTTTACAAGTTAGACTGTAAAAATTGTAATATGTCATACATTGGCCAAACAAAAAGACATTTAGGCACTCGTGTCAAAGAACATTGCAACAACATTAAATTGTACGAAAGCAATCTTTCTGTGGTTAGCAAACATAAATTGGAACTTAATCATGACTTCGATTGGTCAACACCGGTTATTCTGCACAATGAGAGACATGTGAGAAAGAGAGAAATTGTTGAAATGTTTTTCATCAAAAAGTTTGACAACACTGTTAACTTACAAAAGGACACTGAAAGTTTAAACAATATTTATGATAGACTAATAAAGGTGGTTTAGTCTTTCTCTTTGTGTTGGATCGAGAGGTTGACATGACTGAATTTTGACACAGTGATTTCTTTATTTCTCACCATGTATTAGTTACCTAAGATACTGTATGTATACATATATATATTTTTAATATAAACGATTGAATTAAATTTTATGTCAATAAAATTGTCATAATACAATTCCTGAGTTCTATAATTATATTTATATTATATCAGGAAACATGAAGTGAAGATAATGTTCTTTTGAAAACAAAAAACTAATTAATATTCACGATTTATAATTTTAATTCTTACCCAAATATGTGCTAGTATATTAATATCAAAAAGTCGCTTGATTTGGTCGCTTGTGTAACTCAGGAATGTGTGGCAAGGCATTATACCGGCATTATTAATTAAAACAGTGACATCACCAATTTCTTCCTTCACTTTTTTAGCTACTTCAAGAACTTGTTCTCTATTGGATACGTCACATCTGTAGAGAGACTTAAGCTTAATTATATTGAAATATATTGATCATACGATTACTATATATATTATATTTTGCATCATCTAATGACATGTTAATAATTAGAATATTTGTTATATAACAAAGCTATTGTTTCTATATTTTGCCAAATTAAAGCAATTTTGAGCATTATATGTGTGTAAAAATAACAACTATAATACTATATATTGTAATTATTGTCTAATCAGGAAACAATATAAAAACAATATAGAAACAAATAATGCTATTATATAAGAAACGTACTGATATGTATATATTGGACTTTTCTCGATTTTCTTGATCTCATTTGCCGTCTTCTCATTTAATTGCTGATTTATATCTAAACACACAACTGTTGCACCTAAACTCGCATATTGAGCCGCCAATTCTTTTCCTATACCATGACCTGCACCTGTTATCTGTTGCAATATAATATATAATAAAGAAACGATATTAATTATACACAATAAAATTCTCTTTTTTCAATTTATATCGTATAATGTAATATCAAAAACTTTTAAGAATATTTATTTATTATTAATGCATAGAATTCGATTAGAAGTGCAAAATCATATGAGAAAATTTCTTTTTAAATAGCTTGACAACTATTTATTATTTTCATTTTTTTAGCATGACACTTTTGACTTTTTTATTTTTAGCGAAATATAATGAAAATGGTTGAAAATTAATTTTTTTTTTCATTTCTTATAGTTGCATATACACACATACACATATATATAACAAAAATAACATATGAAATTTTCTTAGTAATTAACATTAATTATATGTTTGTTAAAATAGAGAAATAGATAAATCAATATGTTGATACTATAATATTTTTGCACTGTCTTTGTCAATTTCAAGTTTTTTAAAATTATTATTTATCTTTGATTATGCAAATTTTTAATACATCTGCATTACACATTTCGTACATACCAAAACAATTTCGCTAGCCACGCTCTTTTCTTGTAATTTAAATAAGCTGTAATACGTGCTTTCACAGATATAGTAAAGAATTTGTAGAAGTAGCCGAATATATAATATATTTGCCAGAATACGTATGTATGTTGTAATTATGGTACACTGAAAAATTAATAAATTTCTTATACAGATATATCTCTCGGATATATGATTAATTGAAGATATACAAACTTCTTTTTTAGGAACTGTGATAAAGAAATCATTAAACGATATATTGAAATGTATAAAAAGTATACATACATCTCGAAACTTTTAATGTTTTTTTGACATTTAGTTAGTAATTTATAAATCTCTCTTAATATATATATGTTATTAAAAGTTCTCTAAAATAACTTTGAATTTCTATAATTATTATCTTTCAGACATATATTTGTCAAATTTTTTATTTGTCGATGAAATTTACCTTTTTTCTGAAATTTCTATTTATAGTTTGATTACATATCCGATATAAAAGATTTCTCGACATTTTAAGATCTATAAATCACGCAAAATTGAATTGATGATCAGAAAAAAAGAATATCGTAAATATGTGCGTATATATTGGTCAGAAAAAAAGAACATTATTGTGTAAATATGTGCACTATATTAATGAGATACTATATTAGTGTGCACTATATTAATGAGTTACTTTATTGATTATAAATATCTTTCAAAGTATTGATTGATGTAATAAAACATTTTAGATTAAACTTATTTTATATCTTCGTGTTTCGAAAATATTTTGTAGTCTATAAACATAATTTTGTTCAAGTAAAAACACTTTCAAAGTTTCAAAATTATTGTTGTCTCTCTTTCTCTCTTTAGAATAAAATCATATATTTTTTATAATAAATCTTCTCATCATTTTGGACATAATAGAACATTAAAGTATAAAATTGATAAATAATATATAATATGTAATAAATAGGGATTCATATATAAAAATTCATCAATCATTTATAAAACTCAATATAATTTACAAGATATTTTATTTCAACATATTGAAACATAAAACATGAAATATGTTCTATTCACTCTTTCATTAAAATATTCACTAAATTATTTACAGAATAATAAGTAGAATTATGTCTAACAATCATCTTTATATAAATCCTTATGTATCTAAATGTAGCATTACAATGTGTAGTTACATATTTTGTTAAATACAATTATGTATATTAATCAATTGATCTCATTATTCTGTATATATGAAAGTATTGAGACAAAATTATTTCACAATTAATACAGAGAGTTTACAAGATATATATATATATATATATATATATATATATATATATATATATATATATAGAGTATATATAAATATATATTTTAAGTCACATAATATTTCAAAGTAAATTATGAAATATCTTGCAAATAGTTTAATATTCTTTTATAATTCTATTTTAAATTTTATGATTCTATTAAGAAAATCTACACACACGTACGCATAATTATGTGGCCTTAAAAAATAGATTTTTTTCGAATATCAGAAACGTCTTTATATATATCTCAAATAAAATTGTTGATTATAAGATAAAAATATTGATTATAATATTGATTAAAATATTGATTATAATAACTACCGTCTTCTTTAGCACAAAACGAATTTAATTTGAATTGAGTAAAAACGCGATCAATAATTTTTTTGTGCTAAATATACATATTTGATAACTATTTAAAATAAAATATTTGATAACTATTTATAATAAAATTTATTATAAAGTTATTATAAATTTATTATAAAACTCATATACACACGAGAAATATATATAAAATGTATCTCTTATTTTTTAGAATATTTTATGTTTGAAATAAATTTACACAGAAAGAGAAATTTGGTTTTCCTTCTTAGGATAGAATATAATAATAATTATTTTGTTATAATATTGATTATATTTTGTAAAGAGAAATCGTGAAAATTGAACGGATATCAATATTTAAACTTTCGACGAGTTACGAGACATTTTAATTATATTTTACTAGAATAATACTTACGAAATTTGTGTGAACGGAATATTTAGAACGTAAACTGTTTCTTTGCACGAACAGAAGCAAGAACTGACGAATACAATTGTGATAAACTCATGTATATTTGCCTGATTACGGGCTTTGTGACAATTGACTAGTTGAAGGTTACTCTTTATTATACTTGTCGTTTAAACAACCATTATATATGTATACTTTAAATAACTACTTTTTCGGTCCTATTCAGGCGAAGTTAGGTGTTCACAAGTAAAAGCGAAGGTGAGTTTTCTACGCCGATACTCTCTGGCGAGTGTCCAGAAATAAACTATCGCTCTCGTGAAATTAGCTCCTAATCTTAAGGTAGTCATCACATATACATTTCCGCACTTTCGTAATGATGGGAGCGCTCAAGTCTCTTGATTCGTCATATTTGGATTTCTGCTGAGATAAAATGCTTAGTAAATAGGCTAGAAATGTGTATTAAAATTTAAAAAGAATAGCAATGCGCGAATTACATATTAATATCAAGAAAAATTCGCATTTAGTAGAAATTATCGTAATTATGCGCATACTGATTTCTCTATGAATCTTTTAAATAGCTTAATGAATCTTATTATTTAAATTTTGTCTTGTGTTTTTAACTTATTTTGCATAAAAATTCTATATGTAAATTATAAATTATTATAAATTAAAATAAGATTGAAATTTATTTAATTTGTATTTGCCACATATATTAAATTTTAATTTGTATTACACTATGAAAAAAAAGCAATAATAATATTCGATTCGACCTTATGCCTATGTTAAAAACGGATTTACATTTGTAGAATAGGTAAGAAAATTTAAATAAAAAATATAAAGGAAAGAAATGTGGAATATAAAATGATAGATATTAATATTATTATATTATATAGATATAAATAAGGTTCATCAGAATTGTTTAATTAAATGGCTAATTGCAAAATTTATCTATATGTAGTATATTAATTATCTTCGATATTCTCACGATTCTATATTTTTACGATTCTTAAAATCATTATAACAAATAAAAATTCATGGAACTGAACAGCAGTCTATTTGAATTATTATCATTTTATTCACTATAAAGAGATCAATTCGTTAAATCAAAATGTGATAATGAATAAAAAATTTATTTATTTATTGATGTAGTATTTTGATAATCTATTAAATTTATTCCAATCTAAAGTTATTCTAATTTAAATATGAAAGGTTTTAATAAATTTTACCTTTTATATTATCAAATGGAATTAATTTCACATATTTTACATTCAAACATTTTATATAAAATATATACATAAAATTATTTTAAAAAATGTTGAAATTATTTTTTATTCTAAATAACAGTAATTTTCTACAAAAGATATTTATTTTATAAATTGAAAAATAATAATAAAATTATAATGGTTATAATAATTATTATGATTATAATAATTATAATTATAAAATAATAATATTTTTAATATTTTGAATGTGTAAAATAACAAATTCAGAGTAATACAACATATATTGGAAGATATACATATATATTTATATAATGATGTATACGGGCCCACATTTTTCCAAATTCTTTAATCTTCTATATCACTGCTGAACTCTAAGAAATCCCAAATGCAATAGAATGCTTTGTTGGGTAAAAATCTGAAATTAAAATATTATTTTCATTATAGAGAATGTACAGAAATAATATGAACATGGTACAATAATATTTGCATTTATTAGCGATTTATGAATTGCCTTGCAGCTTATTGGCATATGTAACTGATTTATTTGAAAATCTATGCATTTAATGATTGAATTTTTATTTACTACGATTTACCCTGATAAACGTAATATCGGCAGCCAAAATGAAGGTATACTTCTTTCTCGGAAATTCTGTCTTTGTGCATCAATTATTAGTGAAGCTGCTTCCTGTGGTGTAAGCCCTTTTATTATACTGGCAAATCTATCATTGACAAATAAAATAAAATTATTTATCAGAATAACTATTACTCTTATATTTTATTACTTAAAACATTTTTTTCAATGCAAATGTATATAAGTTCTAATGCTAATAAAAAGCTCTAATTTTTTATCGAATATGCTGACTTACAAAATATATGAATAAGATTATAATTTATATATTTACATATATTTATCGTTATTAAGAAATATTATTTACAATTCATTAATTTTATATTATTATATTATATAAATGTACCTCATTCTTGGATTTTTGATAAGTCCAGTAAGTACTAAGGCCGGAAAGACGGTAGTAAATTTAATCAAAGATTTTCTTTTGCTATATATACGTAATTCATCGCTGATAGCTTCCATAAGTGCTATAATACGCACATGAAAAAAATATTAGAAAAATATGCTCTGTAATTGTATTTTTATTTTCATCTTGAATTTATATTCGCATAATATTCGTCAATTTACAATTATATTATATTATATTAACCCTTTGCACTCCATAGGCGCCGCTATGGCGACATATTTTGTACCACAACTAAAAAATATAAAGAGAAAAATATTTTAAAGATTTTGATTTTTTCGACAATGAAGAGATGACTTTGATTTTGATATATGTAGAAACAATTTAACTGATAGCAGTCGATTATAATGAAATTATTTATATTCACCAAAGGTACCACTAAAATGCCTTGAAGCAAAAGGTTAATAATTACACGTTATACATACGAATAAGACTATAATAAGATTGAATTACCTTTGACCGCGGATTTTGTGGGACAATAAACCGTACCATGCATAACGCCTTTAAATGCTGCTACTGATGAGACCGCCACAATATGACCGTGATTCTTTTTAATCATACTTGGTAGGAATGCTTGCAACGTCTAAAGATTTCGTTGAGAACAATTATACATACGTGCATGCGTGTGTATGTATACATGTGAATATACTTATTTAGTCTTTTAAACTTATTTCAATTGTGAATGTGGTAAATTAATTTTCAGTACTATCTCTATTTCTAAGAATAATGTAAATTATATTGCTAATTATTTTATATACATAAGGCTATAATGTTATATAGGCTTTATATAATATATATATATATATATATATATATATATATATATATATCTGTGTGTGCGTATATCTTATAATTGCTATGTATGTGTATCTCAAATATATTACTTGCCCAATAATGCGATTTTAAATTGACATCTATAACTCGTGTAATTTCATCGGCGCTTTTATTTAAGAGTGTTCTAGCAAATCCTGTACCGGCATTGTTGACTAAAATAGTAACGTCGCCGACTTCTTTTCTCACTTTTTCAGCTACCCTAAAGACTTCTTTCCTGTCCGCTACATTGCACCTATAAAAATTTTTCTCAAATTTTTAATCAGCTGATAGTAGTTAAATATGTGTTATTAATTGTATGCGCTATTCGAATCACTTTTTATTTTATAAAATCAAGTAACATTGATTTACTGATATGCGTATACAGCGTTTTGCCCCATCATTTTAATCTCGTTCATTGTTTGCTTGTTAGTTTCTTCATTAATATCCCAACATATGACTGTTGCTCCTAACGATGCATAACCAATCGCTAATTCTTTTCCGATACCATGACCTGCACCTGTTACCTATCGCAATAAATGTATTAAGTACCAGACTAGTAAGCATCATTATATATTTCCATTATATATATTATCATTATATATTATATATAGTTACACATATTATCATGAATATTTTATAGTTTACAATTTACAAATTTTTAATTCAAGTTGGCTTGCTATTTGATAGAATAATTTATAAGACGAAATAATGTTTTGATAAGATAAATTTGTTAACATATTTACATATATTAATTTTATAAATTGAATATATTAGTATAGAAAAAATAGCTTCTTTATCTATGCATATTCTATGAATTCCACGTACCAAAATTATTTCATCAGCTACGCTCTTTTTTGTTATTGGAATAAACGTTGTGAATATGCTCTCGCAAATAAAATAAAAAACTTTCAAAATAAGAAATAATATTTCTATCAGAAGAAGCGTGCCATCGTATGTTTTCGCCATAATTATCTGGAAAGTTAGTAATACATATTAAATATTAATAATGTATATTTTTTAGATAAAAGTAAAATAAGAATTGATTCGTTTTCTCTCTCACTTTCTCTTTTTTTCTGTCTCTTAGAAAAATTTAAGTAATATATTTATAGGCAGTACGAGAGAGGAAAGGAGAGAGAATTTTTAATACTAGTTATATTGTAGGATTTGATACTTAAAGATATACTATTTTACGTAATCTTAAAATTTGCAGTTTAATAGACAGTAATACTTGCTTTGTAAGATATGATGTATAATAACAGAATATTGAAATATATTTTTAATATTCAGTTATTACACATCATATCTTACAAAACAAGCATAACTTGCTATTAAAAAGTAAATTATTAAGCTATTATATCTATATATCGGCTATTATATCAGTATATGTTCTAAATTAGCATTTTCATTGTCATAGAAAGCGAGGACTTATATTACAGATATTCTATCGCAAACGTCTCACATAAAAAGAAAATTTTATTCAGAAGAGGTATAAATTATTTTTATATATTATTTTATATAAATTATTTTTATTTTATTTTGACTGCTATCTATTAACAATATTTGAACTTATTTAAAATAAATTAAAATTGTAGATGCAAATTTTTGCATAATTCTTTCAAGATAATTGAACATTATACGTGACGAAGGAATACATTATATCGGAATCTGTCTCGAGTTGTTTGATTACAGCGCCAATCAAAACATGGTCAATCTTATCTTATCTTGCTGGCTCGGTTTAGTGTCATTAATGTAAATTTATAATTGAAAATATCCAATAGCAACAGTCCTAATTTATATCAAATTAAGACAAAATCTTTCTTTATGATTAAAAACTTTCATCAATATTTAAAATAAGAGTAATATATGAGTGTGTCTGTGTATGTAATGTACGTATTGTGTATGAATATCAATACTT
The DNA here is from genome assembly GCF_025532165.1 of Camponotus vicinus. Classification (NCBI taxonomy): domain Eukaryota; kingdom Metazoa; phylum Arthropoda; class Insecta; order Hymenoptera; family Formicidae; genus Camponotus; species Camponotus vicinus. The sequence goes on from NW_028141947.1 coordinate 1,508,053, forward strand.
AAAGATTGGTATTAAATACAAGTATCTTCAACATAAATTTTTCTAACGAATATTTTCCAAATTTTTGCTTTATTTGTTTTATATATTTTTACAAATATTTCTACGAATAAAATATTATAGTTTATGAATAATTAAATAAGAACTTTTGCGAAAAAATCTTTTTTATAATTTTTTCAAAAATTTTTATAACTTAAAGAAAAATGTATTTTGCCGATAGAAATATTCCTTAAAAAGACAGTTTTATATTTTCATAATTTTTTAAATTTTTATTTATTTATTGCATAAAACCGAACAATTATTAGACACAAATATGGTAAGATTTATTTTATTTACCTGATTATAATCGTCGTCCAAAACTCTTTTATGATGATATTATTTTCATCTTCCAATCTGATGAATCTCAAAGCCCTTTGATTCTGCTAATCACTGATTCTTATGATTCTTTATACAGGGTCTTTCAATAAGGACGGTGAAGTTTGTTATGTTATAGCGCTCATGTTGTTAAAGCGACATCTATCAACTTTGTTGAGAATTGTTCACTAGTGTATGGCAAATTATCATGGAAGGTTCTAGTGTTGAAGAACGCGTGCGAATCATCAAATCGCGCGAACGATTTGAGGAAATGGTTATCTCGCGCAGCGGCGATGTGAACTGGCCACCGAGATCGTGCGATTTAACGCCTCTAGACTTCTTCCTTTGGGGCTATCTTAAATCGCAGGTCTATGCAAATAAACCACAAACAATTGATGCCCTCAAAGTCAACATAACGAACGCCATTCAGCAAATTCAGCCAGATTTATGCGGGAAAGTAATCGAAAATTGGACCTCCCGAATACGTGCCGCCAAGCAAAGCCGTGGCGGACATTTGAACGACGTTATATTCCATACTTAATGCCATGAAATGTTCTTTCAAATAAAAAAAAATTGAGTGGATATCTCATACACAACTTGTTTTATTTACATTTAAAGTTCACCGTCCTTATTGAAAGACCCTGTATAAGTTCTTGATCTTTGACTATCGTGAAAATTGAACGGATATCAATATTTAAACTTTCGACGAGTTACGAGACACTTTAATTATATTTTACTAGAATAATACTTACGAAATTTGTGTGAACGGAATATTCACGGTGTTCACAAGTAACAGCGAAGGTGAGTTTTCTACGCCGAGTTTTATACTCTCTGGCGAGTGTCCAGAAATCAACTATCACTCTCGTGCAATTAGCTTCTAATCTCTAAGGTAGGTATCACATATACATTTCCGCACTTTCGTAATGATGGGAGCGCTCAAGCATATCTTACTTCGACCTGAAGGTCATTTATGCGATCTAGAATTTGTGTAAAACTTTATTAAATTATATACATCATATAAAAAATGCTTTAGGAATTAAAGTAATCTTAACTCATTTAGTATCGATTACGAATTAATATCACATAATTTATTATACTTGGCTAATAGTATTGATCTCATATCGGTTTTGAAATATTTTATTTTTATCACTCTTTTAGATTTTTTGATTTTTTTTATGTACTTGGCGTATTTTTTTACCTTTATAAGGTTTGTTTTAAGGTATATATTTCTTTTCTTTCTGTTACTATAAAATTATATAATTAATTATATAATTATATAATTAAATTTAGTTAATCGATAAATACAGAGGATATACAGGGTGACCCATTTTAACTTAGGCAGCCAAATAACTCGAAAAATAAGCAAGATAGAGAAAAATGTTTTAGACAAAAGTTGTATGGTTTCGAGGGGGCCATAAGATGGTATCATTGGTTTGACCTTGAAGAGTCATTTGAAGGTCACGTGAAGGTCACTTCAATTTTTTTAAATGGAACATCCTATATATTTTTGTACATTCTTGTAGCTCATCTCGAGAGCTTTCCAAAACACTATAATTAAGTACATTTTCGTTAAGTACTTTTTGAGTTATGAGGCTTGAAATAATTTCTTAATTTTACATAAACCGTAAAATATCTTGTAAAATATTCATTTTTCGATTACCTTACCTTAATAGTTTTATGTACAAAATAATGAGAGGAATCAATTGGTGTAAAGAAAACACATAGTTGTTTCGAAGAAAAAATATGTAATTTGCAATTAACAATTCCATATTTTTTCTTAAAAACAACTATGTGTTTTCTTTACACCAATTGATTCCTCTCATTATTTTGTACATAAAAGTATTAAGGTAAGATAATCGAAAAATGAATATTTTACAAGATATTTTACGGTTTATGTAAAATTAAGAAATTATTTCAAGCATCATAACTCAAAAAGTACTTAACGGAAAGGTACTTAATTATAGTGTTTTGGAAAGCTCTCGAAATAAGCTACAAGAATGTACAAAAATATATAGGGTATTCCATTTAAAAAAATTGAAGTGACCTTCACGTGACCTTCAAATGACTCTTCAAGGTCAAACCAATGATACCATCTTATGGCCCCCTCGAAACCATACAACTTTTGTCTAAAACATTTTTCTCTATCTTGCTTATTTTTCGAGTTATTTGGCTGCCTAAGTTAAAATGGGTCACCCTGTATAGTATATGATAATAATCTTTAATTATACGATCGATGATCAAAAATACAATATTAAAAATCAATCCGGTAATTCTCAGCCACTACCCAGCAAACCAAATAACATTTATATAATTGTTAATTATCATTTCTCATTCAACAATTCATGCACATGTATTCCTTTCACTTGGTTTTTTACACATTACCGTCCGGAGACATAAAAATATGTTTTTTCTTGACTGCTCGTAAAATGCCGGAGACATATAAATATGTGTTACAACATATATATATAATGTGATATAAAGGAAAGTACAGACATTACATCGTAAGTAATTACATCGAAAATGTCTAGTAAACAGAACATAATAAAATAATAAAATAGCAATGTAATTAACACATTTAAAAGAAGTAAGAGGGATACACTGAGAAAAAAGTTATAGTAATGGTAGCAAAAAAATAAAATTACTCACAAATAGCTGTTTTTAATAAGAAAATTTTGTAAAGATAGCAAAGTGTAATAATTTTTTGTTTAAAAAAAAAATTTTTTTTTTTCACTTCAAATTTCATAAAAAAATATTTGATATTTTAAAAGTTATAACCATTTTTATAAAGTGATGCAATATAGTTGAAAACCTTAAAATATGCCGGCTACACGCAAAAGTTTTCGCGCAAACAGCCCAGACCGTAATGTGTTAATCAAGAGTTGAAGAATTCAGAATGCTATTTCAATTTTTTCATAGATTTTTCCTGCCTTTTAAGACAAAAACCGGTTTATTAGATATGTTATTAAAGCTAGTTAGTCTTTATGGTACAACATTGTTGGTGGCATAAATAAATATATCGATGGTTGTGAAAGGTACATGTTATAATTTATTTATATATATCAATGCTACACCCACAGAAAGGATTTCTAAATTTAATGCTATTACACTTCAATCTATCATAAAATAGGATCGATATAGCGCCAATCATATTTTTTATTAAAAAAAGAATATTTTAATCTTAAATAGAAAATTCTTAAATCTAGAATAAAATGATCCTGATACTATCTACAAAAGACGACAGACGCATATCGGTTTCACGCAACTACTGCGAAAAAATTGTATTCTTAACTTAAGAATATGCCACTTATTTTTAGAATATATACCATTAAAATAGACGTTAAGAGGATACTCTTAAGTTAAGAGGATCTTCTAAAGAGATATTCTTAATATACAGAGAAAAATATTTTTTTGGATTTAATAAATTTTGCTGAAGTCAAATAAATTTAATTATTGGTCTAAAAGTTTTTTCCGCCTAATTTGAAATAATCTGTTTAATATTCTGAATCCCAACAAGGAATCCAGATTATTAAATAAATCATTTTAAATTCAACTTGAAATTAAACTGATAAACAGTGATGTCAGAAAGAGGATGCGGCTCAAATGCACACAGAGAACCTGTGTATGAGCAGCTTCCTCTCTTCCGCATCACTGCTAAGGGAGAAAAATATACTTTAGATCTTATGTTAATACAAGTCCTTTATATACATTTCATGGTAAATATTGAGTACGAGAAAAATTAAGAGTGGTGTCGCCGCATATCGGCAAATGAAAAAACATGTCGCGCACACGAAAATCGAGTTGCGGTGTAGAAGTCGCAAATTAAGAATATATTCTTATTTATTAAATGATAATATCAAATTATTCTAAGTGCAAGAATATATAGCTTAGATTTCTTTATATTATTCTTGTTTCCAGATTATAAAGACAATCTTGTTTAATTCGAGAGAGAAGAATAAGGATTATTGTTTTAGTTTTAAAATTGTTTCATTTTTATACTACATAAGATTGTGACCGGATTAAATGTGTCAAGAATATTTTTGTCTTGTTATCAGAAATCCTTTCTGAGGGTGTATTGTGTATGAATATCAATACTTAAAGATTGGTATTAAATACAAGTATCTTCAACATAAATTTTTCTAACAAATATTTGTGTTCCAAATTTTTGCTTTATTTGTTTTATATATTTTTACAAATATTTCTACGAATAAAATATTATAGTTTATGAATAATTAAATAAGAACTTTTGCGAAAAAATCAAAAGATTTTTTGGGGAATTTGTTGGAATTAAATCTCAAACCAAGAGATTATTCCAAGTAAAGTTTTGATCATTACGCAATTACATCCGCGATAGGCTCTTATTACCCGAATATTAATATCACATATTTTATATTCGAAAGGGGAATTTGTTGGAATTAAATCTCAAACCAAGAGATTATTCCAAGTAAAGTTTTGATCATTACGCAATTACATCCGCGATAGGCTCTTATTACCCGAATATTAATATCACATATTTTATATTCGAAAGGGGAATTTGTTGGAATTAAATCTCAAACCAAGAGATTATTCCAAGTAAAGTTTTGATCATTACGCAATTACATCCGCGATAGGCTCTTATTACCCGAATATTAATATCACATATTTTATATTCGAGGGGAATTTGTTGGAATTAAATCTCAAACCAAGAGATTATTCCAAGTAAAGTTTTGATCATTACGCAATTACATCCGCGATAGGCTCTTATTACCCGAATATTAATATCACATATTTTATATTCGAGAGCCGACATCAAAGAAATTTAATGTTTATTTACGCTGTAGGGTGAAAAAGAAGCATCTTTACACTTAGTGTTTTTAGGCAATGAGAGAAGTATCGGATCGAAAGGGTCTGAATAGCTCAGTGGTAAGAGCAGTCGCCCGGCAAGCGAAAGACTCGGGTTCGATTCCCGATTCAGCGACTTTCGGACCGATATTTTTCTCGCCTACTTCCATCTAGGGGGGTTAGAGGGGAATTTGTTGGAATTAAATCTCAAACCAAGAGATTATTCCAAGTAAAGTTTTGATCATTACGCAATTACATCCGCGATAGGCTCTTATTACCCGAATATTAATATCACTTAATTTATTTTGTTTCCCTCTTTTTAGGAACAATTTTGTTTATGATTGTGTATATTCTTTAATATAGCAACTGACTTATAGTTTATACAAACTTTATGTTAGACAACCTAGATAAAAAAATATGTATTAAACATTTTAAGACATTGTGATTCCGATTTTTTCTATATAAATATTTTTTGAAAGTCTCGCATTAAATTCTTGAAAAAATGTAATAAAATGTAAAAAAATATAAATGTAATGTAAAAATAAATAAAATGTAATAATAATAATAAATAATAATAATAATAATAATAATAAAATGTAAAAAAATGTAAATGTAATGTATGATATTTTTCCGCTAAAAAATCTCCTTTATTTAAAAAAATTAATCGAAAATTAATTATTCTTTTATTCAATTCTATTATTTATAATTTACTTGATCTCTTCTCTCAATTTTTAATTTTATATTATATTTTATATTATCTCTCTCTTTATTATATTATCTTTAAAACTATGTTTTAGATTTAACCTTTATAAAAATAAAAAAACACATTTGATACATGATTAAGTTAAAGATTATGTTCTCATTTTTTTATAATATATAAGGTATGAAATAGAAACACTTATTTTTGTTCTATCATATATTTTTCTGACAATCCTTCAAGTTTGACGCAAAACGTGAGAGAGATATAATTACAGAAATTATCAAATAACTTTTAATTCGTTCATATAGTGAAATCTTTATTTATTTAATTACTTAACAGTTGTAATCTTTTATTTTTATATTTCCAATGTTTGAAAATTAATTTATTTACTGTTAATAGAAAAACAGACTAAATATAACAAACAAATTAGATATAAATACGTATCTCGAGACAGCATTGATAAATATTGTTATTGTATCAAAATTTTGTAACTTTGAATAAATTTCTTCCGATATATGTGTATAATATGGGTATGTTATATGTATATATGTATATAAAAGTGCTATCTTTGAACACAACAAAAGTAAAAAAGTGGAAATAAAAGATTATACAAAAGTTAGTTGTGTGCAAAAATAGCAGTATAGATTAGAATTTGAGAACATCGAATCATATCAAATCGTCAATCTCTTGATGAACTTATATTGTCGACAAGAAATACGCACATTATCATACATGAAATACTCGCAAATAACATTTCGCAGACAATTTTATATAATATATAATGTATATATGCATATTGCGCTTTGTTATAATAATATAAATTGCTAATGTATATTTATATATTATATAAGTAACTCTTATGAAATAACAATATACACACAAGTGTGAGCAGAAGTTTATCCGAGTAAATTATTAGTTTTATAAATAACAGACTATACGCGATTTATCATTACAGGTATACCATATTTTGATTATCAGTTTAACAGAACGAAATAATGCTGTTCATTAAAATTAAAATTGATATATATGCTCATGTGATTACAACGGTGAAGCATTTTTATGCAATTCCTTTCGGTACATTTTGCAAAAGAATTACTTACAACACTAATGTTGCTTATTGTATAAACATCTACACTTGTGCGTTTATGCACATTACTCCGGTGTTTACGACAATTAATTATTTATGATTAATTAATCAAAATAATTATTTTTACCAGTAATTTTAAAAACATATGTAAATTAATAATAATTATGTATATTACATCTTATTATGCTTGTATAGATAACAGGCGCGGGTCATGGTATCGGAAAAGAGTTGGCACTCCGTTACGCATCTCTGGGCGCAACCGTGGTATGTTGGGATTTAAATCAAGAAGCAAACGAGGAGACATTGAGCGAAATAAAAAAGACGGGAACGACTATATAATAAATTATTGCATCACTTCAAATCAGAGAGAAAACTGGAAGGTTTGCTATTTAAATTCAGAAATGGAATTTTAAATATTGAAATTGGGGACTTATACAGACTAATTGATTCCTTACAAAGAAAACTCCTAGATAGTATAAAAATCTTATCCTATAGTCTTCCTAATTACATATTGAGAGAAATTTTGAAACATCATTTTATCTCTTTTAAGAATTTTCAAAAAAAGCTATACCATACCCATAAAAACAAATTTTTATGGTTACTTCAAAAAAAGGAAGATGACTACATGAACAATATTGAGCCGATTAAGCTTTGTCAGCCCATTAAGGACAATAACACGCCACAATTCTTAATATCCACGAATAACAAACAATTCACAGTTTCAAATAGCACTAACACTAATAATTTCATATTTCCCAATCATATTCAAACAAATCCGTTAAACTGCACAAATAACAAATGGTTCATCAATCTAACAAACACTGAGATACCAACTAACGTATCTAATTTATTACAATTGGGGAGCAAATTTAGCCTTCCTATTAATAAAAATAAAAAGTTGGCCATTCACGAATTTATTAAAGACTTAGAAGGTAACTCGAAACGGTCGAATATCAAGAATTTAATGACAGTGCGCAACATTATAGTTCCACAATTTTCCCGTTTCCTACACAATAGAAAGAAATTGGACTGGACACAAAAAAAACTTTTTAAATTGCATAAATTCACAAATAAGTTTTGTCAAGACAATCCAAATATCCTTTTCACAAGGGCTGACAAAGGCAATGTCACCGTTGCAATGACCAAGGAGTACTACATTAACAAGGTGGAGAATCTATTAAAAGATAGCAATACATACTCCATTATCAAAAAAAATCCATCCTTAAAGATAGAAAGGGAATTAAATAACACCCTTAAGAGGTGGTTAAAAAAGGATTACATCTCTAAAAAAGATTACTACTTTTTAAGATCCAGCGACTCTCTCCTCCCTAAAGCGTATGGCCTTCCGAAAATCCATAAAGAAAATATTCCTTTCAGAATTATTGTTTCCTCTGTTAACACAGCATTATATTCCATTGCCACTTATGTACACAAAACTCTATCAATTAGTATTCCTCAAGCCAAAAGTAATGTAAATAATAGTTTTGAATTATATGGCACACTTTCTGATAAAACAATAGAAGCGTCAAGTGTATTGTATATCATTAGATGTGGTATCGCTATTTACTAACATTCCTGCAAATCTTGCAATTGACAGTATTAACAACAGGTGGAATTTTATTGAAATACACACGACAATTCCAAAAAGCGAGTTTATTTCGATGGTTAAGTTCATTTTGTCTTCCACATATTTTACTTTTAATGACAACATTTATAAACAATCTCATGGGACTCCTATGGGCTCGCCACTATCTCCTATTATAGCAAATATAGTTATGCAAGATTTGAAGGAATAGATACTCGGCACATTGGATGTTAGTATTCCAATTTACCACCGCTATGTTGATGACATTATTTTAGTTGCACCCGTTAGTGAAGTCACCAACATATTGAACAAATTTAACGGTTATCACGAAAGATTACAATTTACAGTGGAATATGAGGTGGAACGCAGCATTAATTTTCTGGATTTAAATATTAAGATTTTCAACAACACCATTTACATTGACTGGTTCCACAAAAAAACTTTTTCAGGGAGATTATTATCTTTCTTTTCTAACCATCCTAATTGCCATAAAATTGGAACGATCTATAACCTTGTTGATAGAGCAATGCTACTTTCTCACCCCGTATTCCACAGGAAAAATATAGAGATATGTATATATATTCTGTTGAGCAACGGTTATCCTATACATCTAATTTTTAATGAAATTAATCGCAGAATAAAAACGATTTACAACAAAAAATTAACTCAGACAATTAATACCACGGATAATGAGAATAATAACAATTATTTTGTCATTCCTTACATTTTTTAACAGCATTTCAGATTTAGTTGCATCCAACATTAAAAGGTCGGATTTTATAGTTGGGTATCGTTGTCTCAACAGACTGGATAGAATTATTAAAGTCCAAAAAGACAAGAATAAGCATTCATCTGAATCTAATGTTGTTTATAGAATTAATTGCAAAAACTGCGAAGCCTCATATGTGGGCCAAACAAAAAGACAATTAAGAACTAGACTTAGGGAGCACGTAAAGAATATTACGTTAGAATCTGCGAGGCATTCGGTGGTCTCAGAACACATTCTCAATACACAACATACCATGGATTGGGAAAATGTTAAAATATTGGACATAGAGTCTAATTACAGGAAGAGACTTATCTCTGAAATGATACATATTAAAGAACAAAAACATGGAATTAACTATAATACAGACACCGAATTACTCGATAGCGCATATTATGATGTTTTAAACGAGTTGTCCAACGGATAATCGTTACTTTGTTCTTATCGTGTCACCTACATATTATTGATATTTACCGTGATTATGACATTTATTATCAGTCGTGTTCTTGACTTCGAAATGATGGGAAGCCTTTAGGAATATCTTGAGCTTTATAGAGACATGTTTATGACAAATTATGTAAGCAGTTTTAACTTTTTTTGACCGTTTTCATTAGTTTTTCATTTATCATGAATAATATGTAGTATTTTATTGCTTATTAATTCATTAATATTTATTAATTTAATTCATATTTTCTTTTTCTTAATTAATCTCAATTAATATTCAATAACAATTTTTGAATTTAAATAATACAATTACAGCATGAAAATGATAGACTCGGACACAACTGTTATGGCCAGTTTCAAATCAGGAGCTTCTCGCTTCCCAACGAAGAAGTTGTAATTGAATAGGAGGCCAATTGTCACTCCGGGTCACTCATTTGTTGTGCTGCCGGAACATGTTCTTTTACAAGGGTTTTTATCGGCTTCTTTTTATTTATTTATAGCGCTCTAACGATTGTTTCTTTTTATACTTATGATTTCTTTCTCTCTATGCGACACTTCGCTGATTTTGTTATATTTCTTACTGAAGAAGACTAAGTAAAGTCGAAACGTTTTCGTTATTTTTCAAATAAACGAATTTATGATTATTTGTATTTATGTTATTTAGACCTTAGTAATTAGCTCGTATTATTGGCCCTAGAATTTTTAATTTTTATTTTTTTAAAAATTATGATAGGTATAAAAAATTATAACAGATAAATTGTGATGTTAACGAAAATTGGCATTCGCAACATGTTATGAGAAAAGTCTAGTAACGATTATTGAATATATGTATATATCCTGAGTTCATTAAATAAATATTAAAGTAAAATTGGCTGAAATTGATCAAAAATCAAATTGACGGGTTTTCTTTCTCTTTCTCTCTTTTTTTCTCTTTCTTTCTACCTGCACCAATTTGTGTTTTTGACAATGTTCTTTATATCATTAACTATAACTTCAAATATTAATGTACCGAAATATATTTTTTAGAATATTTTCTTTACGCTATTAGGATCTTTATATATTCGAAGATTTTGTAAGAATTTGATTACCTTAACATTATGCCCAATGGCAGCCATACTGGAGGCACAGATCTCTCTCGATAATCGCGCCTCTGCGCACGGATTATTTGTGAAGCTGTTTGTCCCGGTGAAACCAACGGCATGGCATTCGGAAACCTATTGAAATTAAAATATTTTTACTACTACTGATAATAAAAAAAATTATTAAGATAGATAAAGAATAATTATTAACTTCATGCCATTTAAAATTTTATTCGAAATGCTAAAGTGCAAGTGTTCTTAACGTGTAAGATCTAAAATAAACTACTTATAAATTTATTTTGCGTCATATACGTGTGTTCCACATATTTTTTCTGCTATAAAAAAAAACGCAATAGCTCACCTCGCATCCAAAAATTTAGTCTGCATGTAAAAAGTATAGCTAGTTAATAACGATATGTAGATAATTATATTTGTGGGTATCCATGCATAATCTATCATTATGATTTAGAAATATGTCATGAAATATCCAATTTTACGAATCAGTTTTGCACATAATTATTTGTTATAATACATAGTAATACATATAGTACAATAATTAACAGCGGAATTACATGTATTGCGAAACATCCTTTATGAATGCATTCTTTGTGTGCATATACGTTTCACTTATAAATACTCTTACCTTATCTTTGGTTTCTTGCAAAGTCCGGTGTCTACCATGTACGGATAAATGGTAGTAAATTTGATGAAAGATTTGCCTTTGGTAGATATCCGTAATTCCTCACTAATTGATTCCATAAGCCCTGTAATTACATGGCACGATTGAGAATAAAGCCTATATTTTGCGCATCGATGTGTTTATACATGAAATGCGGTATTAAAATTAAAACGAATACGAGTTTGCTTACCTCTAACTGCGAATTTCGAAGCGCAATAGGGAACTAAATTTGGAAGGCCACCGATTTAAAAAATCATAGCCATATTGTTGCACTCTCGTCATTGGCAGGAATTGGTAGGAATTGGCATCTGAATAGAACAATAGAACATAAATATTATTACAAATAGCTTGCGATCAAAAAATATTTCATATTTTATATATATAGTAATTATTAGTATTATATAATCTCATTTTAGATTTAGATTTTAGATAGTTCTATTAAAAAATAATACACGTTTGAAAGATTATTTTATACATATATATTCAATTAACATTCATATGTATTAATTTTTATTCATTTACCCAGAAGTGGGCCAGTACGTTAATGTCGAAGATTCGTTTAATTTCGTCGATTGTATGATCAAGGAAGGCGTGGCAAGGCATTATACCAGCATTGTTAACCAAGATAGTAACATCACCGACTTCCTTTTTGACTTTCTCGGCCACGCTGAAGACTTGTTCCCTTTCCGATACGTCGCATCTGCGTATCAAAATAAAGATGCTTTATTAGAATTTAATTAAATTTGTCCTATCGAATTGTAATTTTTATTATAACGCATCTCGAGTAGCGTCGATTTCTCTCGATTTTATTTTTATTTGATTTTATATTTATTTTTGTAGAAAGAAAAAATAATAATACATACTGATACGCGTATGCTGCAGTCCCGTCTTTTTTATTTCGCTCAATGTCTCCTCGTTTGCTTCTTGATTTAAATCCCAACATACCACGGTTGCGCCCAGAGATGCGTAACGGAGTTCCAACTCTTTTCCGATACCATGACCCGCGCCTGTTATCTATACAAGCATAATAAGATGTAATATACATAATTATTATTAATTTACATATGTTTTTAAAATTACTTATTATGCTTTCCAGAAATAAAGATAATATTAAATTTCATTTATTTTGCTACACAAATGAGAATATTAATTTTCCTCCATTCTAAATTTATCCTAAAATTGTTTTCGAATAAACGCATCATGTAAAAAATTAAAATTATGTAAAATATTCTTTACAACAAATTGTAATTATGTGTATATTGTTCAGTGGAAGAAAATCTGTTTATACGAGCGAATTTATAGATAATAAATAAAATATGAAATAATTAAGAAGATAGTAATAAATAATATATGATAATTACATTTATTTTTTGTTATTTTTATTATAATTGATTATATTTATATTATAAAAACATATTTTTGAATTAATAATGAATTGCACTCGTCATAATTTATTTTTGAATTGGGCGGAATGACGAATATGAAATTATATACTCATAATATAAACTTCTAGAGAAAACAAAAAAGAAAAAATTTCTTTAAAATGAAAATTTTTTAAAATTATTTAACGATTATTATTTAACAATCAATATATCTTTATTTATATGCATCTAACAATAAGTTGCAACTTAAATTGAATGTAATCGTTGCGTTTTATTTTTTTATTTAATGTAAAAATAATTTTATTAAATTACATAAATTTTTGTAAACTTGATACATACTAAAACGATTTCACCAACTACGCTCTTCTCTTCTGTTGGCACGAAAAATTTATACACGCTTTCGCAGATGTAATATAGAATCTTCAAAATAAGCAGCAAGACATCCGCTAGGAGCACCATTGTATGCTTTTACCATGGTTATCTGATATGTCGATCTGCAAAATTGACGAAATTTTGATATAATCTGTAATTTTAATAATATTATTATTGAGTAATTTTTAAAAAATAATTTTTTATAGCGCAAAGAATTTATTATAATAGAGTATTTATCAACAAACTATATATTTATACATATATCAACTGATGATTTATTGTACATACTATAAAAATGTGATAATAAACTTCATATATATATATATATATATATATATATATATATACAGGGTGTCCTAGACCACCCGTACACCCCTTTTCTTTCAAAAACTAAGCATTTTAGAGAAAAACGTTTTCGACAAAAGTTGTATGGTTTCGAGGGGGCCATAAGATGGTACCATTGGTTTGACCTTGAAGAGTCATTTGAAGATCACGTGAAGGTCACTTCAATTTTTTTAAATGGAACACCCTATATATTTTTGCACATTCTTGTAGCTTATCTCGATAGCTTTCCAAAACACTATAATTAAGTACCTTTTCGTTAAGTACTTTTTGAGTTATGAGGCTTGAAATAATTTCTTAATTTTACATAAACCGTAAAATATCTTGTAAAATACTCATTTTTCGATTATCTAACCTTAATACTTTTACGTACAAAATAATAAGAGGAATCAATTGGTGTAAAGAAAACACATAGTTGTTTTGAAGAAAAAATATGTAAGTTGCAATTAACAATTCCATATTTTTTCTTAAAAACAACTATGTGTTTTCTTTACACCAATTGATTCCTCTCATTATTTTGTACATAAAAGTATTAAGGTAAGATAATCGAAAAATGAATATTTTACAAGATATTTTACGATTTATGTAAAATTAAGAAATTATTTCAAGCCTCATAACTCAAAAAGTACTTAACGAAAAGGTACTTAATTATAGTGTTTTGGAAAGCTATCGGGATAAGCTACAAGAATGTGCAAAAATATATAGGATGTTCCATTTAAAAAAATTGAAGTGACCTTCACGTGACCTTCAAATGACTCTTCAAGATCAAACCAATGGTACCATCTTATGGCCCCCTCGAAACCATACAACTTTTGTCGAAAACGTTTTTCTCTAAAATGCTTAGTTTTTGAAAGAAAAGGAGTGTACGGGTGGTCTAGGACACCCTGTATATGTTATTAAAAGTTCTCTAAAATAACTTTGAATTTCTATAATTATTATCTTTCAGACATATATTTGTGAAATTTTTTATTTGTCGATGAACTTTACCTTTTTTCTGAAATTTCTATTTATAGTTTGATTACATATCCGATATAAAAGATTTCTCGACATTTTAAGATCTATAAATCACGCAAAATTGAATTGATGATCAGAAAAAAAGAATATCGTAAATATGTGCGTATATATTGGTCAGAAAAAAAGAACATTATTGTGTAAATATGTGCACTATATTAATGAGATACTATATTAGTGTGTACTATATTAATGAGTTACTTTATTGATTATAAATATCTTTCAAAGTATTGATTGATGTAATAAAACATTTTAGATTAAACTTATTTTATATCTTCGTGTTTCGAAAATATTTTGTAGTCTATAAACATAATTTTGTTCAAGTAAAAATACTTTCAAAGTTTCAAAATTATTGTTGTCTCTCTTTCTCTCTTTCTCTCTTTCTCTCTGGTCTAAAACCATATATTTTTTATAATAAATCTTCTCATCATTTTGGACATAATAGAACATTAAAGTATAAAATTGATAAATAATATATAATAATATATAATAATATATAATATGTAATAAATAGAGATTCATATATAAAAATTTATCAATCATTTATAAAACTCAATATAATTTACAAGATATTTTATTTCAACATATTGAAACATAAAACATGAAATATGTTCTATTTACTATTTCATTAAAATATTCACTAAATTATTTACAGAATAATAAGTAGAATTATGTCTAACAATCATCTTTATATAAATCCTTATGTATCCGAATGTAGCATTACAATGTGTAGTTACATATTTTTTTAAATACAATTATGTATATTAATCAATTGATCTCATTATTCTGTATATATGAAAGTATTGAGACAAAATTATTTCACAATTAATACAGAGAGTTTACAAGATATATATATATATATATATATATATATATATATATATATATATATATATATATATATAGTGTATATATAAATATATATTTTAAGTCACATAATATTTCAAAGTAAATTATGAAATATCTTGCAAATAGTTTAATATTCTTTTATAATTCTATTTTAAATTTTATGATTCTATTAAGAAAATCTACACACACGTACGCATAATTATGTGGCTTTAAAAAATAGATTTTTTTCGAATATCAGAAACGTCTTTATATATATCTAAAATAAAATTGTTGATTATAAGATAAAAATATTGATTATAATATTGATTAAAATATTGATTATAATAACTACTGTCTTCTTTAGCACAAAACGAATTTAATTTGAATTGAGTAAAAACGCGATCAATAATTTTTTTGTGCTAAATATACATATTTGATAACTATTTAAAATAAAATATTTGATAACTATTTATAATAAAATTTATTATAAAGTTATTATAAATTTATTATAAAACTCATATACACACGAGAAATATATATAAAATGTATCTCTTATTTTTTAGAATATTTTATGTTTGAAATAAATTTACACAGAAAGAGAAATTTGGTTTTCCTTCTTAGGATAGAATATAATAATAATTATTTTGTTATAACATTGATTATATTTTGTAAAGAGAAATCGTGAAAATTGAACAGATATCAATATTTAAACTTTCGACGAGTTACGAGACACTTTAATTATATTTTACTAGAATAATACTTACGAAATTTGTGTGAACGGAATATTCACGGTGTTCACAAGTAACAGCGAAGGTGAGTTTTCTACGCCGAGTTTGATACTCTCTGGCGAGTGTCCAGAAATCAACTATCGCTCTCGTGCAATTAGCTTCTAATCTCAAGGTACGCATCACATATACATTTCCGCACTTTCGTAATGGTGGGAGCGCTCAAGCATATCTTACTTCGACCTGAAAGTCATTTATGCGATTTAGAATTTGTGTAAAACTTTTTTAAATTATATACATCATATAAAAAATGCTTTAGGAATTAAAGTAATCTTAACTCATTTAGTATCGATTACGAATTAATATCACATAATTTATTATACTTGGCTAATAGTATTGATCTCATATCGGTTTTGAAATATTTTATTTTTATCACTCTTTTAGATTTTTTGATTTTTTTTATGTACTTGGCGTATTTTTTTACCTTTATAAGGTTTTTTTTAGGGTATATATTTCTTTTCTTTCTGTTACTATAAAATTATATAATTAATTATATAATTATATAATTAAATTTAGTTAATCGATAAATACAGAGGATATATAGTATATGATAATAATCTTTAATTATACAATCGATGATCAAAAATACAATATTAAAAATCAATCCGGTAATTCTCAGCCACTACCCAGCAAACCAAGTAACATTTATATACTTGTTAGTTATCATTTCTCATTCAACAATTCATGCACATGTATTCCTTTCACTTGGTTTTTTACTATTAACACATTACCATCCGGAGACATAAAAATATGTTTTTTCTTGACTGCTCGTAAAATGCCGGAGACATATAAATAGGGTTTTACAGATTGTGCATTAAATGCCGGCGACCTATAAATATGTGTTACAACATATATATATAATGTGATATAAAGGAAAGTACAGACATTACATCGTAAGTAATTACATCGAAAATGCCTAGTAAACAGAACATAATAAAATAATAAAATAGCAATGTAATTAACACATTTAAAAGAAGTAAGAGGGATACACTGAGAAAAAAGTTATAGTAATGGTAGCAAAAAAATAAAATTACTCACAAATAGCTGTTTTTAATAAGAAAATTTTGTAAAGATAGCAAAGTGTAATAATTTTTTGTTTAAAAAAAATAAAAATTTTTTTTTTCACTTCAAATTTCATAAAAAAATATTTAATATTTTAAAAGTTATAACCATTTTTGTAAAGTGATGTAATATAGTTGAAAACCTTAAAATATGCCGGCTACACGCAAAAGTTTTCGCGCAAACAGCCCAGACCGTAATGTGTTAATCAAGAGTTGAAGAATTCAGAATGCTATTTCAATTTTTTCATAGATTTTTCCTGCCTTTTAAGACAAAAACCGGTTTATTAGATATGTTATTAAAGCTAGTTAGTCTTTATGGTACAACATTGTTGGTGGCATAAATAAACATATCGATGGTTGTGAAAGGTACATGTTATAATTTATTTATATATATCAATGCTACACCCACAGAAAGGATTTCTAAATTTAATGCTATTACACTTCAATCTATCATAAAATAGGATCGATATAGCGCCAATCATATTTTTTATTAAAAAAAGAATATTTTAATCTTAAATAGAAAATTCTTAAATCTAGAATAAAATGATCCTGATACTATCTACAAAAGACGACAGACGCATATCGGTTTCACGCAACTACTGCGAAAAAATTGTATTCTTAACTTAAGAATATGCCACTTATCTTTACAATATATACCACTAAAATAGGCGCCAAGAGGATACTCTTAAATTAAGAGGATCTTCTAAAGAGATATTCTTAATATACAGAGAAAAATATTTTTTTGGATTTGATAAATTTTGCTGAAGTCAAATAAATTTAATTATTGGTGTCTAAAAGTTTTTTCCGCCTAATTTGAAGTAATCTGTTTAATATTCTGAATCCCAACAAGGAATCCAGATTATTAAATAAATCATTTTAAATTTAACTTGAAATTAAACTGATAAACAGTGATGTCAGAAAGAGGATGCGGCTCAAATGCACACAGAGAACCTGTGTATGAGCAGCTTCCTCTCTTCCGCATCACTGCTAAGGGAGAAAAATATACTTTAGATCTTATGTTAATACAAGTCCTTTATATACATTTCATGGTAAATATTGAGTACGAGAAAAATTAAGAGTGGTGTCGCCGCATATCGACAAATGAAAAAACATATCGCGCACACGAAAATCGAGTTGCGGCGTAGAAGTCGCAAATTAAGAATATATTCTTATTTATTAAATGATGCTAATATCAAATTATTCTAAGTGCAAGAATATATAGCTTAGATTTCTTTATATTATTCTTGTTTCCAGATTATAAAGAAGACAATCTTGTTTAATTCGAGAGAGAAGAATAAGAATTATTGTTTTAGTTTTAAAATTGTTTCATTTTTATACTACATAAGATTGTGACCGGATTAAATGTGTCAAGAATATTTTTGTCTTGTTATCAGAAATCCTTTCTGAGGGTGTATTGTGTATGAATATCAATACTTAAAGATTGGTATTAAATACAAGTATCTTCAACATAAATTTTTCTAACGAATATTTTTCAAATTTTTGCTTTATTTGTTTTATATATTTTTACAAATATTTCTACGAATAAAATATTATATTATATTAAAAAATTTTAATATATTATTTTATTTCAATTTTATTATCATATTGTACGGTTTGCACGGTAGTTTTTTGTGCATACAATGCTTTTGTACGTAAAATGCATTTAAATTTTCACGTGGGTCGTCAATATCGACAGTATTGAAAAATCATTCATACATTCATTCATATAAATATGTATCATTCATACATTCATTCATATGAGTAAACGCTAGTGAATGGGATCATTCATATACATATGGAAGTGATTGGGAGATCTCTGTCGGATAACTTCAAGAGACTTGTTTTTCTTATCCCTTACATATGATCGTGCGTTGCTCTCTAACCTCTCTAACATTTATTTTCGTCGTTAGGTATCTTCGAGCAGGACGCATTGTGTCCAGATATCCACATATTATAACTATTGGTTTTGAGATAAATTGATATTTTTTCCTTAAAGATTAAATACATATTTTAAAAAAAAACACGTTCCAATCTTCTCGAGTATCTCATCGATGGCGCATGAGTGTACATGAGCAAGTGTAAATTATATTTCTAATTCAAGATGAGTCTTGTAGCATATGTCAGCAGTGACGAGGGTTCCGAAAATGAGGAGGAGGTATTTGCACAGAACAGAAAATGTATAAATTACTTATAAATATTACACCTACATTAACTAATAAACTGTATTAGTTTAAGGATGAGGAAGAAAAAAGCAACGATGCAGAACATAATGTGGGTTTACTCAACACGCTATCAAAGCCCAGATATGTGAGTTCTGCAAAGGATGTCGAAGAGAACGATGATGATATCTTGTTGAAAAAATAAGATGGAAAATCAATTCATAAAGCCAACAAAAAAGCAAACTATGAAGATATCGGTTGCTTCTTTATCAGAGGTAAAGCACATCTAAAATATAGAAAATATAAATTACTTTATTAAATTACATCTATATTATTTGATGTATTAGTTTAAGGATCTTGAGGAGGAGAGGGAGGAGAAACCTGCTAGGATTATACAGCCATCACAAGTAAGTTTTAAAAAATTTCTTTGCATAAAATTTCAAATAAGGTAAGATCAAAATTCATGAATTATTCATTATTTTAGAAAGGTTGTGGACTCTTTGCAATCTTAGGATTACCAAAACAGGAGCTTGCAAGGAAATCTTTAATACCTCAAAGTGTTAAGAATGCAGCAACACGAACAAATATCCAGCAGCCAAACATGATGAGGAAATCTGGTGCAAGTCAGAATGATTCTAAAGTGAAAGGACAAACTTTAAATGAATCGTATGATGAATCAAATTTTGATGATGAAGAAAAGGCATCAATAGATTTCTTTGGATTGGATACAAATAAAAATATATCAGACGATTCAGTATCAGCATTACTAGAGTTGCCTTCAGATGATCTCATATATAAATCAAGTGCTAAGGAAGCTTCGCTTGTAAAACATTTGGATCGTACAACACATAATCCTTCCTCCATTAATTCTGATATTTCAACAAATGATCAATCAAGTAACTCAAGCAAAACATTAATAAGTAATGTTATAAATTTGCCTAAGGAAGAAATATTATTGAAAAACAAAGCAGAAGTTGGACCAAAACTACCAGTTTCTGAGCAAGAATATAATGTTGATACGCAAGGTAATGTAGTCTTTGATGAAAAAGCAATTGAATATCTTTGTGGAAAACGAGGTATAAAACGCAAAGAGCTTAAGGAAGCAGATATAATCGAAATAAATGGTGAAGATATAAAACCAGATCAAAGAGAATGGATGGTGAAAGCGTTGACGGAGGAGCCTGTGCAGAGACCAGTATCTATGCAAAGCTGTGGAATTAACTCGCAATCCAAGAAGAAACATCAAATAACTTATTTGGCGCATCAAGCAAAAGCTATGGAATTAGAACTGAAAAATCAATGGTCTCAAAATAGAATGGCGCGAAAACAAGCAAAATCGAAATATGGTTTCTAAGAACAAGAAAAGGATTTTCTGTAAAAATTTTTATATTTTTATGTATAGTGTCTTATATTAATAATTACAATTTGATCATTTATGAAAAGAAAAATATTGTAGATAGTGAAATGTACAAATAAGTTTAAGATTAAAAACCAAAATCACTGAGTTTTTTCTAAAAACAGTCGATCTAAATTTTCATACTCTTTCCTTTTATTTTCTAGTAATAATTTAGCCTGCAATAAATTAGGTGGCAAATCACCATATTGAGCGAGCGATTGATTAACATCTGCCAATTTCCTTGTACCTTCTACATATAATTTATATTTATTTAATATTTTATCGGGATAAAGTTCATCAACTTGCATATCACTTAAATCTGTCTCTAATTTCTCCACAGCTTGTTGATATTCTTTCAATTTTGTAGATAAAAAACCTTGTTACAATATAAATTATCCTTCTCCTTGTCTGTAGTGTCAATAGTATTCTGGAGAGAATCTACTGTATCTTGTAGATGATTGAGTTTTGTCTGTAATCTCATGTAATTTCTAAGTAATTTGTCATGTATCACTGACATCCGCTTCTCCTCTTGTTGTCGCCTTTTCTCTTCTATAATCTTACGTTCTCTAATTACACGTAGCGCTGTTTCATCAAATTCAAACAACTTTTCTGCATTTGAGATCAAAGACAATTTCTCCAAGCCTTCTTTTATATCATTGGGTAGAATCTTAATTTCAAGATGTAATTTGGATAATAAATTGGTAATCTCTTTTGTAAATGTAATATTCTCCTCTGTTGTCTCCGAAATGCTTCTCTGCAAGTGTCGAAGCAACAAACTCTCTTCAGCAGACATATTTTCACTATGACACTTCATGATCCCAGTTGCAGCAGAAATAGAGTCATTGTATGAAAATGATGTTGCCTATATTTAATTAATATATAATTAATGCATTATTTTACAAAATTATTATATCTATTTATTGATAATTTATATATCACTAATATATTAGTATAATTTTAATAATAAAATTTATAGCATTATTTTAGTCTTTATATTAACCAAAACTTGTCAGAAATAAATATACCTCATTGTTGTTATCCATTTGATCAATTATTTTGATCTAACCGTACTGTCAAACACTGTCAAAATAAATTGTTGAATTTGAATAGCGTAGAGGGAGGAGAGAACGAGCAGAGAGAAGACGAAGAGGTGAGAGGTGATATAGCCACAGTTTTTAGATGATCTCTAAAAGGGATACTCCCTCTATAGACATTAAAAACGTGGACATGAACTACAAAGCCACAAATGTTTTCAGAGGGTAACATATATGTCTTCTCTTGATAATATAAATAACATAAATAATTAAACAAAAATATAAATAATTTAATTAATAATAATTTATTATATAAAAATAACAGTATGTTCTCTCTTTCCACGCTATTATTTATTTATTTATTTATGTGTCCTTTTTCTTCTCAACATCATTTATTTATTTTTTATTTATTTATTTATTTATTTAGCTCGCTATAAGTCAGTCTTCTAAAATGCAAAACTAAATATTATAGAATTTGACATTGAAAATAAAATAATCGAATAAATTCAAATAATTAGCATAACAAAAGGTTCCGTGAAAAGTCGTTTAATAAATAATCAATTTTAATTAATTAATGAAAATACTTCTATAATTTAATATTCCGCGTTAGCGTATATTTTATAATATATAAAATATTTCGGCAACGAATTATCGATAACACGGTATTCGACTTTGGCAATACAAAATATAAACAGTAGCGCGCTATGTTACGGCTTTGTCATCATTCGCACGGTGACTCTCGAGTAATAAGGTAGTGGTGAGAAACGCTTCGTATATTATAATTTTCTTATTAAACACGATTACGATTAGTATCGAAACATAATTTGCTTTAAATATTAATATAAATTAATTGATTGAAAATTAATTAACGACATGAAACTGTATGGCAACGATAAATCTTTATCGAGTCGCAATCATTCATTATTGCGAATAAAAATTGAAACAGGGGATATGTAAAAGGGGATAAGAGAATTAATTATGTTATGATATTTCGATTATTGATGCTTATTATAATATTTCTTTAACAATATTAGAATTAAATATATTTCGATCAATGTTTTAAATATTCTTAATCTTTGTTAATTAGACAATGTACAATTTAATCGAGCTTCGATTAAATGATAGGAATCCAAAATGTTAAATAATCACTTCGATCGTTGCGACCTTTACGGCTAATAATTATTATTTTAATACTTAGAGTCACAGATATATTTTATCTGTGTTACTTTATCGTTCTACTTGACAACTTAAATATAATTTGGACTATGAGAGAACACGAAGTAAAACAATCAAATTTTATATATACAAATCATTAGTATAACGAAAGACTCTGTGAAAAATTGTTTAATAAATAATCAATTTTAATCAATAAATTAAAATACTACAATAATTTAATATTCTGTGTATATTTTAGAGTATATTTTATAATATATAAAATATTTCGGCAGCGAATTATCGATAACATGATGTTCGACTTTAGCAATATAAAATGTAAACAGTAGCGCGCTATGTTACGGCTTTGTCATCATTCGCACGGTGACTCTCGAGTAATAAGGTAGTGATGAGAAACGCTTCGTATATTGTAATTTTTTTATTAAACACGATTACAATTATCAAAACGTAATTTGCTATAAATATTATAAATATAAATATTATAAATATTATAAATATCTTTCGCTCATTGATGCTAATTATAATAATATTTCTTTAACAATATTAGAATTAATTATATTTCGACCAATACCTTAAATTTTCTCAATCCTTGTTAATTAGACAATATACAATTTAATCGAGCTTCGATTAAATGATAGGAATCCAAAATGTTAAATAATCACTTCGATCGTTGTAATCTTTACGGACAATAATTATTATTTCAATATCTAGAGTCACAAATATATTTCATCCGTGTTACTTTATCGCTCTACTTGACAATGTAAATGTAATTTGGATTGTCAGAGAACACATATAGTACTGAATCGAATTATAGATGCAAATAATTAGCATAATGAAAAGATAAATTGTTTAATAAATAATCAATTTTAATCAATAAATTAAAATACTTCATTAATTTAATATTCCGCGTTAATGTACATTTTATAATATATAAAATATTTTGGCAACGAATTATCGATAACATGGTATTCGACTTTGGCAATACAAAATATAAACAGTAGCGCGCTATGTTACGGCTTTGTCATCATTCGCACGGTGACTCTCGAGTAATAAGGTAGTGGTGAGAAACGCTTCGTATATTATAATTTTCTTATTAAACACGATTACGATTAGTATCGAAACATAATTTGCTTTAAATATTAATATAAATTAATTGATTGAAAATTAATTAACGACATGAAACTGTAGCGCAACGATAAACTTTTATCGAATCGCAATCATTCATTACCGCGATTAAAAATTGAAACAGGAGATACATAAAAGGGGATAAGAGAATTAATTATGTTATGATCTTTCGATCATCGATGCTAATTGTAATAATATTTCTTTAACAATATTAAAATTAATTATATTTCGACCAATACCTTAAATTTTCTCAATCCTTGTTAATTAGACAATGTACAATTTAAGCGAGCTTCGATTAAATGATAGGAATCCAAAATGTTAAATAATCACTTCGATCGTTGTGATCTTTACGGACAATAATTATTATTTCAATATCTAGAGTCACAAATATATTTCATCCGTGTTACTTTATCGTTCTACTTGACAATTTAAATATAATTTAAATTGTGAGAGAACACGAAGTAAAATAATCGAATTATAGATGCAAATAATTAGCATAACGAAAGGATAAATTGTTTAATAAATAATCAATTTTAATCAATAAATTAAAATACTTCATTAATTTAATATTCCGCGTTAATGTACATTTTATAATATATAAAATATTTCGGCAACGAATTATCGATAACACGGTGTTCAACTTTGGCAATATAAAATATAAACAGTAGTGCGCTATGTTTCGGCTTTGTTATCATTCGCACGATGACTCTCGAGTAATAAGGTAGTGATGAGAAACGCTTCGTATATTGTAATTCTTTTACTAAACACGATTACGTTTAGTATCGAAACATAATTTGCTTTAAATATTAATTTAAATTAATTAATTAAAAATTAATTAACGACATAAAACTGTATCGCAACGATAAATCTTTATCGAATCGCAATCATTCATTACCGCGATTAAAAATTGAAACAGGATATACATAAAAGGGGATAAGAGAATTAAATATGTTATGAACTTTCGATTCTTGATGCTTATTATGATATTTCTTTAACTGTATTAGAATTGAATATATTTCGACCAATGCTTTAAATATTCTCCTTGTTAATTAAATCCTTGTTAATTAAACAATAGTTATGTATCACGACATGTAATTATTTTAATCTTAGGATATATTAATACGTTAGATATATGAGATACATTAATATGTTAAAATATTTCAACAATGAATTAACAACAACATAGTATCCGACATAAACAGTACTGCGCTAATGATTTTGTTTTACGGTCTTGTTATGCAAATTTAAATTTATGTACTATATTACAAAATAAGTGTCAAATTATATATTATATTATATATAAAATTATATATAATATAACCCTCCCATGGGGTACACCTTGTCGCGGTGGGAGGGCTTAGTACTTGGATGGTGCCTTGAGGTTTATCTTAAATTTTTCTATTTATGATAAATCTTAAGGTGCCGGAATGGGAAGCTAAGTACCCTTTCGCGTCATCGGTGCCGTCAACGTGCCGCGGACGGCAAGCGCTTCGTTACCGCGTTTTCGCGTTGTAGTATTCTCGCGTCGTCGCGTTTTCGCGGAACTTTTGGACTTTTTCATATAAAATCCTAATTTCATTTATTGTCACGAGTCTCTACTTCCGATGCCAACTAACTGGGATGTTTCGAGTTTGCACACGTTGTTATGCAACGTACACTCGCGCTTCGTGCTTCGTGCTTCGTCAAGTGATTCGGCCCGAATTAGTTAGAACTCGATCGATTGGTCGGAATGGTCTTCAATGGGTCCCTTCTCTTTGCTCGTCTACAGCCACACGCACTGCGTGTGTTAACCCTGTCGAGGAGTCGAGTGGATTCCCCTAGGCACGATTTTCGCTCGGTAAAAGGGGTTGCCTCCCCATTTTCTAAATTGCTGAATGTTAGCGTTTAAAAAATGTGGGTATCCTCTTCTTTTGCCGTCTACCAGCCTGGTGTAGCCATGTCCTGCAATCGCGGGAAACTTCGTGTTCCGGGCGAAGCACCTGAAATCGTGCTTAGCGGGTCCAGGTTCGATACGAGATAGGATAATTATGCGCGAAAAAGAGCTGGTGAACTTCATTTTCCTCTATTCCGTCAATCGTTTCGTCTTCTTTCCGGTTCGGGCCTAATCTTTGCTCGTTGTATCGTTGCATTCCCGACTTGTTGGCTCGAAGTTGATTCTCGTAAATGAAATGGGATTTTCGCTCGTACCGAAACCGGGAGTGTCGTTGAAAGTATATATGTATTAAATATATACATCGCGCGACCAAATTTTTAATCGTAGCGAAATAGTGCGGGAGTACCGTTCAGTATCGCGCGTAAAATAACGAAAATAGCGATATAAAAATATCGCTCGTGAGTGCGGGAGTGTCGTTAAAAGTATCGCGCGTCAACAACATGAGAGGAGGAGGAGGCCTGGGAGAGGCATCTTGCATCAGCGGAGCAACCTGATGGTGAATATTTTTTATTTGTATATCAATTGTTATAAATCGTACGCACAATAATTCGGTCTTATTATTTAATTGAATTAAAGAGAAAATTAGAGAGGAAGATTTTTATAAAAGTCATATAAAACTTTCTATTTAAAAATGTTTCAAAAATTTATAAAATTTTTGCACATGTGTGTTTATCTCTGCTTATTATTTTACACATCGGATATAAAATTCCGCACAATAAAAATTTTTTGAAATGTTGATTTTGAGCATTGTTATAAATGAATTTTATATTTGTATGTTACAGACAACGTAGCTTCGATAACGACAACTCCGCTGTTGCGCATCAGTGCCGGTGAGTGAGAAAAACTTTTATTTAACTTTAAGGTAACGGATTTGTAGAGATTGTAGACGTACATGTAGATGTAGATTGTAGATTGTAGATAAATCCGTTGCCTTAAAATGGATGAGCTAGGATAGATTAAATTAAATAACTTTTAATAAGTTCTTTTGAGATACTTTGCATCTATTGCGAAAATATATTGAAATATTAATTAAAAAAAGAAGATCAAGAAAAGCATTTTGTAAAGATTGTGTCTAATTTATTAAACAAAGAACACGCATTAATAATTTCATCAATTTTATCAATTTTTGATACTACTTTATTTTTATAACGCGCACTTATTCTAACTTCTTAGTTCATCCATCGTAGAATTTGTTTGTAGAATTTGTAGAATTTGGTTTATTAGTTTTAAACTTTACTTTAACTTATATAATATAAAGCCAAATGATTAATTCATTAAATAACTTGTAACATGATAATAAATGACTTACCAATAGCCGTGTTAGCAATTTAATATAATATATAGAAATTTGTTATTGAAATTTTTTGGCTTTATTTTAGTTAAAATAAAGTTATATTGAAATATTTAACGATCGTAAAATCTCACGATCGTTACGATGAGCGTGAAATATTTACGCTCATTTGCCGGCAAAAAAAGGAGTGTTTATCTCTTTTTTCGTTCTCTGATTAGAGATCGAGCGAGAAAGTGGTCAGGATCAACGAAAGGTAGGGTCAACTGGCCTGAAGAAAAGCTCGCACGCGGTTAGGATACGCGGTTAGGGAATGTAATTAGGGTATTGATTAAAATATATATGATTAGAGATAGGTTCCCCAAATCTCGAATAATTTTAGTTAATCAGGAAGTAGGGTTTTGTTAGAATTCATAGAGTTGTTAAGATTATAGGGTTGTTAGGACTCATAGGGTTGTTAAGATCATTATTTGTTTCAATTCTTTTAATATTCCAATAATCCTAGGTATAAATTAAAATTATTTAAAAAAATTAAATTGAATTTTTAAAAATTTTTTAAAAATTTTGTAAAAATAAATATAACATGTTAAAATAAAAATAAAAATATTTTAAAAATGAAATTTAAATTTTCAAAATTTTCAGGAATATTAAAGAAATTGCATAATTATTAATGTTTAAGAAATATCTTAACATGTTATATTTTATTTCAAAAATATATTAAAAATATATGTGTATTAAGTTAAATAATATTAAATTATTTATGTTATTAAATATTTGAATAAATCGAATATTTGTCTTTAATAGTCTGCGCTAGTAATGCAAATATTTTTTTTACTACTTAAAAGACGCTCGATAATTTTATTAATGACTGTTTTAATTGCAATTGTTTACATTATATAAACCTTATTAAACTGTAATTATTATATCGATTTTTAGAGGGATTTTGATAAAATCATTCGTTATTCTCTAGTAAACATGGTGATAATGCAATTTTTGAATTATATATTAATTATATTTTAATTATATTTAGAATTGTAAAGTTTTAAGATTTATTTTGTTTCATTTAACTAATCATGCGCGAAATATAATATGCATTTTCAATATGTATTTTCTCAATCACGACATTTATATAAAATTGTATATTAATTGCAAACGAATATTGCCGATTTATTTATTCGTCGTGTTTTCTCGCAAATTTTAAATCGTGATTTATTTTGTAATTTAATCTTTGATTTACATCGAAGCTTGCTCTATCTTTATGCGTTTTGAATATTTCTTTTAGATAGTCTGCACAAAATGCACCAATAATACAAATATTTTCTTTTACAATCGAAGAAACGATCAATTTTATTAATGACTTTTTTGATCATGATTATTTATACGTTATACGTTTAAACGTTATTTATATAAAACTAATTAAATTCTATTATTGTATGTGATTATTAATAATAAATATCGCGTAATTAATCATCACTAATCAGTCTAGTCTGGTCTATGTAAAAATTCTTAGTAAATTTTATATTAGACGTATACTTTGGACACTTTCGTGTAATAAATCTTATTTTGTATTAAGTTTCAAATTATATTTTATATTAAATTTGTATTATATTTTGTCATGTATTTTGTAATACATATATTTGTAATGTAATTATTTTTATGTTAATTAATAATTTAATATGTTTATGTTAGTATGTTAGTATGTTTATGTTAATATTTTTTATGTTAGTTAATAATTTAATATTTTGTAATTTTGTTTTTTATGTAATTGCAAATTAATTGTAATTTACGTTGTATATATTATAATTATGTAATATATATTTTATATATGTATTGTATTTTCTGTTTGAAAACTCTGTATTAAAAGAAAATAAAAATAAAATAAAAAAAAATAAAAAAATTTTCCTCCTCGATGTATCTCCACCTTAACGAAGGCATTTGCCGGGTGAGGAGGTTTCCGTACTCTCGTGAACCTGAGACCTATGCCGGCGGTAATGTACGCCGATATTCATATAGATTATTCTTGTATTTAAGATCATTTTAAATATATTTTATTATATCATTTTAAATATATTCTTAGATTGCGTCTTAAGATTTCGTTCAGTTATTAAAATAGTTGTATAACATTTTCCAACTTACTTAAGATGATCTTAATTATAAGAGTAAATTATGAATATCGGCCGTAGTTACCGGTAGGATCACCCATGCCGGACAAGTCGAAGGGGAAGAGTCAGACTAAGAGAGATACACAAAAATACATATATATAATATTTTATAATATATATATAATTATATATATAATATTTTTAAATAAATTAGAAGTAAAAGAAATAGCAATTGAGAGAGTAGAAAAAAGATTTTGTGTGATTTGAACACTTTAAGAATTCCTAATTATATAAATGGCTAGAAGATATTAATCATCACGATAAACATCATAAGAAGGAAGAAACACGACAAGTGACTATGGTCTTGAGAATGCAACAACCCATAACAATCTAAAGATTCAAAGAAGAGGATGCGTTGGATAAAAATGCACAGTAAGAACGAAAAAACAGCTTGCAATTATATACGATCCGTTAATAATAATATTTTTTAATTATGTTACATTTTATAATTCAGTAATATTTTGCTATTATAGAAACTATAGTAAAATATTATAAAATATGGTCGAAACGTTCGCTATCCTCTCTTTGTATGCTTTAATATCAATATTTATTTGATTGTATTATAAATAAATGTGTTATAACATCGACACTCGACTCGTATTGCCATTATAACTGTTTTGTTTAATTTTATATTTCGAGTCTTATATTTATTAATTTTTGTATTATAAAATATGTTTGCTATATAGAGTGGAACTTTCGAAAACATATCTTTTGAGATATTTTGCAATATCTGTATTTTTGAAGCATTTTGGGAGCATTTTTGGAGCTTTATATACTGATACCTCAGAAGAATCATTTTGACAAATTCTATATATGCATTACTAATTAAAATCTAATTACTTAAAAAAATTAATGAGCTCAAAGCTCCATTTACAGCTAAGTATTGTTAGTAATTGATATTATATAATGCAGTACTTAAAATTATTTTAATATATAATTCTCTCTTCCTCTCTCTCTCTCCCTTAAAAAAATTCATTTTAATCTTTTATCTATATAATAATTAAGACATATATTATACACAGAAAAAAATTATTAATCAAAAATTATTAACTTGACTAAATGCATTTATTTTGTTATAGTTTCTTTAGCCTGACAGTGAAATCGCATGATCAAGTAATTAACAAAAAGATTCGTGATACATCAATCGTATAATAAATTAATAATTTAAAATACTTCTCTACATTAGTTTAATATATCGCATAGATATATATGTCATAATATATAAAATATTTTTACAACAAATTAATAATAATACCGCGTTCGACCTCTGCAAAATATATAACTCATTGATATTTAAAAGTGCTATGGTTCTTATCATTCGCGCAATGATACTTGAACAGAAAAATGATGCGAAAAGCTCCGTCAAATTCCTTTTCTAAACGCGATTGATTTGATAAGTACATTGAGAAATAATTTGGTATGATTAATACTTAATTTCATATGTTAAATAATATGTAAAATTACGTCGCGACGATAGATCTCGAAATGCATATTTCGCGATGTATACAATTTAATCGAGAATCGATTAAGTGATACGAATCCAAAATATCAAATAATCATTTCGATCATTGCGATCTTTACGGACAATAATTATTATTTTAATATTTAAAGTCAAATATATTTCATCCGTGTTACTTTATCGTTCTATTTGACAATCTAAATATAATTTGGATTATGAGGGAACACGAAATAAAACAATCGAATTATAAATGCAAATAATTAGCATAATGAAAGACTTCACGATGAATAATAAATAATAAATAATTTAATAAATAATCAATTAATTTTAATCAGGTTTAATAAATAATCAATTAATTTTAATCAGTAAATTAAAATACTTCTATAATTTAATATTCCGCGCGCGAATATTTTATATTACAGAAAATATTTCGGCAACGAGAGAATTATCAATAACACCGTGCTCGACCTTGATAAACAGTATCGCGCTATTGTTAATATGTTACACGGCTTTATTATCATTCGCACAGTTACCTTGAGTAGTGACGTGAGAGACGTTTCACATATTATTAAATTCTTTCTTTACATAGTCGACCTTAGCGGTATAAACATTACCGCGGTAATGTTTCTGACTTACGATCATTCGCTCAGTGGCTCTTGAGCAGTGAAGTAGTGATGTGAGACGTTTCATATATTATCAAATTCTTTCTCTAAACACAATTGTAAGTGTAACAAGGAACTTTTCGGGAATGAGTGCAACGAGGAATTCAAATGAGTGCAAGGAGGATTGAAGTGCCGACGAGGAAAAAGCGAAGAAAACAGAAGAAAAAAGGAGGTTTCGGAAGTGGATGGATCAATAAAATATGATGTAAGTCATTAATATAAATTATTTATCACATTCATTATTCATTATATTGTTGCGTCCTCGCGTCCCGTCTCGCTGAATGTATTCGTCACCCGTTGAATTCTTTCGAAGAAGATCGTTTTCGCGTGCGTTGTCAAGATATTTTTATAAACAACGACTGTCAGAGAGTCTGAGCACAGCTGTCAAGTTGTGCGGACGCTCGTCTATTTGTGATCCGTTTTACGATTATTCTGAATTTTGGTATGTTACTCGCGATTTATTAAAATTCTTGTGCACCTTAAATCTCGTTATTATTATTTACGAGTGCACGAGCGTCAGCATATGTCGATTGTGTCGCACGCGTTCGATATATATCGTTCCGCGGACGCAACAATATATAAATTATTTATCAATAGTATATATATTCAAAATATACATATTTCTCGTTTCGTTTTATTTCTTTGATAGTGATTCAATAGTGATTTTAAATTGTAACAAATATAATACATATACTTATAAAAAATATTCCATTTTATTTTAAAATAATTAAAACATTTATAAAATTGTTTATTAATTAATATTTTCAGATACTTCCTATATTTTATATAACATTTCATATTAATATATTCATTTAAATATTTCATGTATAAAAAAATAGAAATTTTTTTATTTATAATATTTTTAAAAGTTTCTATCTAAGAAATATAAATTATTTTGTAATTACGTGATTTATAACATTAAAATATATCTATTTAAAAGTAAAAATTAATTGCGC
This sequence comes from Camponotus vicinus, assembly GCF_025532165.1. Classification (NCBI taxonomy): domain Eukaryota; kingdom Metazoa; phylum Arthropoda; class Insecta; order Hymenoptera; family Formicidae; genus Camponotus; species Camponotus vicinus. The sequence goes on from NW_028141947.1 coordinate 1,540,690, forward strand.
GCAATAATTAGATTTAAAATCAATTATTTTGAACATTGCTTTATATAATAGATTTTCTTTTGTCTTTTATATTTTTATTTATCGTTTATATTTGCGAATTTAAATTTATGTACTATATTATAAAATAAATTTCAAATTATGTATTATATTATATATAAAATTATATATAATATAACCCTCCCAAGGGGTACATCTTGTCGCGGTGGGAGGGCTTAGTACTTGGATGGTGCCTTGAGGTTTATCTTAAATTTTTCTATTTATGATAAATCTTAAGGTGTCTGAATGGGAAGCTAAGTACCCTTTCGCGTCGTCGATGCCGTCAACGTGCCGCGGACGGCAAGCGCTTCGTTACCGCGTTTTCGCGTTGTAGTATTCTCGCGTCGTCGCGTTTTCGCGGAACTTTTGGACTTTTCATATAAAATCCCAATTTCATTTATTGTCGCGAGTCTACTTCCGATGCCAACTAACTGGGATGTTTCGAGTTTGCACACGTTGCTATGCAACGTACACTCTTGCTTCGTGCTTCGTCAAGTGATTCGGCCCGAATTAGTTAGAACTCGATCGATTGCTCGGAATGGTCGTCAATGGGTCCCTTCTCTTTGCTCGTCTACAGCCACACGCACTGCGTGTGTTAACCCTGTCGAGGAGTCGAGTGGATTCCCCTAGGCACGATTTTCGCTCGGTAAAAGGGGTTGCCTCCCCATTTTCTAAATTGCTGAATGTAAGCATTTAAAAAATGTGGGTATCCTCTTCTTTTGTCGTCTACTAGCCTGGTGTAGCATATAGCAACCGCGGGAGGCATAATATGTCCGGGCGGAGCACCTGAAATCGTGCTTAGCGGGCCCAGGTTCGATACGAGATAGGATAATTATGCGCGAAAAAGAGTTGGTGAACTTCATTTTCCTCTATTTTCGTCAATCGTTTCGTCTTCTTTCCGGTTTGGGCTTAGTCCTTGCTCGTTGTATCGTTGCAATCCCGACCTGTTGGCTCGAAGCTGATTCTCATAAATGAAATGGGATTTTCGCTCGTACCGAAACCGGGAGTGCCGTCTGAAGTATAGATATACATATTAAATATATACATCGCGCGATCAAATATAAAATTTTTAATCGCATTGTAAGTGCGGAAACCGTTAAGTATCGCGCGTAAAATAGTGGAAATAGCGATATAAAAATATCGCTCGTGAGTGCGGGAGTGCCGTTAAAAGTACCGCGCGTCAACAACGTGAGAGGAGGAGGAGGCCTGAGAGAGGCATCTTGCATCGGCGAAGCAACCAGATGGTGAATATTTATTATTTGTATATCAATTGTTATAAATCGTACGCACAATAATTCGTTCTTATAATTTAAAGGAATTAAAGAGAAAATTGGAGAGAAAAATTTTTATAAAAATCATATATAATTATATATAATTATATATAATTATTATTAATTGCCTATGCGCGATTTAAATTAAGTAATTAATCGCGTAATTTGATTTTTTATTTACATGACTTAAACAAGAGAAAAAGAGAGAAATTTTTACATAAAAACTGTAATTTAAAAGTTTCTACGTTCGAATAGCTTTTAATAGAATTCTTAAATTATTACTTATTAGTAGAAATTTTTCAAAATTTATAAAATTGTTTATCTGCTTATTATTTATGTGCGTCGGATATAAAATTAAATGCATATAATAATAATTTTTTGACCGTGACTACAATTTGAATCTTCTTTGTACGTTACAGACCAACAAACTATTGTGAGAGGAGAAGGAGGCCTGGGAGAGGCATCTTGCATCGGCGAAGCAACCTGATGGTGAATATTTATTATTTGTATATCAATTATTATAAATCGTACGCATAATAATTTGTTCTTATAATTTAAAGGAATTAAAGAGAAAATTAGAGACAAAAATTTTTATAAATATAAAAATTTCTATTTAAAAAATAATTTTAAAATTGATAAAATCTTCCCACGTGTTTATATCTGCTTATTATTTTACACACCGGATATGAAATTCCGCACAATAATAATTTTTTGAAATAATGATTGTATTTTGAGCTTTGTTATAATGAATTTTATATTTGTATGTTACAGACAACGTAGCTTCGATAATGACAACTCCGCTGCGGCACATCAATGTTCCGGTAAGTGACAAAAACTTTTATTTAATTTCAAAGTAACGGATTCATAGAGATTGTAGATAAATCCGTTGCCTTAAAATGGATGAGCTAGAATAGATTAAATTAAATAACTTTTAATAAATTCGTTCGAAATAAATTGCATCCATTGCGAAAATATATTGCAGTATTTCAATTATAAAGAAAAAAGATAGAGAAAAGATTATTTTTGTATAGATTTTACCTAATTTATTAAAAATAAAGAACACTAAAAATTGTATCAATTACATCTAATGCTAATTTATTCTTATAACGCGCATTTATCTTATTCACTTATCTTACTCTAATTTCTTATTAGCTCATCCATTACAACATTTGTTGTAGATATTGTTTTTAAACTTAATGTAAAGCCAAATGATTAATTAATGAAATAACTTGAAATGTGATAAATGTAATATGATAAACTTTTTACACATATTAATTTTATATTTTATTTTAAATTATGCATTACTATAAAAATTTATTAATTATATATATTATTATAATATCAATCAATTTTTATTGGTAATCTGCACAAAGACTTTTATACTATAAGAATTTCATATATTATACCAGGTTGCTAACAGCTGAAGCCAGGATAACCATTTACATTTGGGCAGGATATACATATACAGATTAGATTAATATACATATTATGTCGTACTTCAATTTTTGCCGGCATTTATTAAAATAAATATAAACTTCTACGAGATAGTGATTAAAATGAACATAAGTAGTTACAAAATATTAAAATATAGTATTTAAATAAATATAAGCAATAACCAGCAATTATTAAAATAAATATATAAGCGATACTCATATAAATTACAATTGCATCTTTCGAAAGCGATAGTTATGTTATGGTAAATTCTATGATACCCGGTATAAATTCTGTCCAGTTATAAATGGTTGCTTTTGTTTTACATTTTATCATATGAGATATGGCCGTGTTAGCAGTCTAATGTAATATAGAGAAATTTGTAATTTGGCTTTATTTCAGTTTAAAAAATTAAATTGAATTTATTTTTAAAAATGCTTTAAAAATGAAAATATTTAAATTATTAATTTAAATTATTAAAATTATTTTCAGGAATACTAAAAGAAATTGCAAAATTATAAATGTTTAAGAAGATTGTAAATTACGTAAATACATTCTTATGTAAATTACACAAAAAAATATCGAAAGTATACGTATAATGATTATATAATAGTAATTCATTAAATTAATATATTTATTTCTATAGTATATATTTTTTAAATATTCATAAAAGAGTAACGATTTATATTTTCATATCAAAGAGTCATTAATAAATTCGGAAAATTTTTATATAAAATGTAAAAATTCGATGCTAAATTAATGATTAAATATAAGCGTTATAAAATTTGACGGACGCCTTTGTTACAGAATCGCGAGTCAATTATTATAAATTTAATGATATGATTTCCGTTAGATTTATCTATTTATGAATTCCATATCGCGCGGAGCTGAATATTCTTAAAATAAATTATTAAATTATGATTGCGAAAATACCGTGTTCTTTTCGTGTTCTTTCCGCGTTCTTTCCGCGTTCTTTTCGCGTTCTTTCCGGGTTCTTTTCGCGTGCTTTTCGCGTTCTTTTTGCGTTTTTTCCGCGACCTTATAAAAGATTACCGTTTTAACAAAAGAATTTTATCGCTGTCCCTCTCGTCAGATAATATTCCTAAATATTGCTAATTAAATATAAAGAATTATCGAATAAGAGTGTGAAGATTCGATGTGATAAGTCAACGATTAAATATTAGTTTCACAAAATTTAACGATCACCTTCGATATTATAGGATCGCGAGTTAATTATTATGAATTTAATAATTTGTTTTTTCAGATATATTTACGAATTTCGTATCGGAAAATATTCATAAATAAATTAATAAATTACGGTAGCGAAAACACCACGTTCTACCGCATTCATTTTGGCGTTCTTAGACGAGGTTGTCGTTTTAATAAAAGAGTTACATTGCGTCATCGACTTTCCATCGTCGGTGCCGTCAACGTGTCGCGGACGGCGGCATTTCGTTACTGCATTTCCGCGTTGTAGTATTCCCGCGTCGTCGCGTTTTCGCGTTTCCGCGTTCGATTTTTCGTATAAAAATCCCAATTTCCTTATTGTCGCGAGTCTCTACTTCCGATGCCAACTAACTGGGATGTTTCGAGTTTGCACACGTTGCTATGCAACGTACACTCTTGCTTCGTGCTTCGTCAAGTGATTCGGCCCGAATTAGTTAGAACTCGATCGATTGCTCGGAATGGTCGTCAATGGGTCCCTTCTCTTTGCTCGTCTACAGCCACACGCACTGCGTGTGTTAACCCTGTCGAGGAGTCGAGTGGATTCCCCTAGATACGATTTTCGCTCGGTAAAAGGGGTTGCCTCCCCATTTTCTAAATTGCTGAATGTAAGCATTTAAAAAATGTGGGGTGGGTATCCTCTTCTTTTGCCGTCTACTAGCCTGGTGTAGCATATAGCAACCGCGGGAGGCATAATATGTCCGGGCGGAGCACCTGAAATCGTGCTTAGCGGGTCCAGGTTCGATATGAGATAGGATAATTATGCGCGAAAAAGAGTTGGTGAACTTCATTTTCCTCTATTTCCGTCAATCGTTTCGTCTTCTTTCCGATTTGGGCTTAGTCCTTGCTCGTTGTATCGTTGCAATCCCGACCTGTTGGCTCGAAGCTGATTGTCGTAAGTGAAATGGGATTTTCGAGGACGAATTTCGTATCGGAAAATATTCATAAATAAATTAATAAATTACGGTTGCGAAATCACCTTGTCTTTCCCGCGTTCTATTCGCATTCTTAGACGAGATTGTCGTTTTAATGAAAGAGTTATCGTTGTTCCTTCGGTTAAATAAACGTTAATAAAAGTTGCATGGCTCGTACCGCCGAGGAGTCGAAACGATTTTCATCATGGAGAATTATTTCTCACCGGTTCTTGTGAGATCCATTCGCGACGTCTAGTTCGGTGCCCTGTTAAAAATTGGAAATTTTTATTGTAAGATTGGAACTAATCTCAGGTTTTCCTGGCAATTTCCGAAAGCAATGATTTCGGTAGTAATTCAACGACGATACGCTTCTTTAACGTCGAATTAATTTAAATAATATATATATTTAGATGAGAAAAATGTATCTTTTCTTTTCTTCGTTAAAAAATGTTCTTCATTATTAGGATTGGTATTATTATTGTCTATATAATGCCTATTTAATTAATTTTTATTAATTTTTATGATAAAAATGATTACGAACGAATATATTTTGTTAATTATTAATTAATTTTAAAATTTATTTAAAATACATGCATAAATTAACGTATCCAAAATATTTTTATAATTTTTGTTAATATAATATATTATATATACGCGAAATTATACATGAATTTTACATAAAATGTGCGAATACTTAAAAATTTAGAGACGAATCGAATGGGTACCCCTATAACAGTAAGATATTGATTAAAAGAAAAAAAAATTATTAATTTAAACGTTACAAGAATAAGAATCTAGATAATTAATCTAGAATTAATTATATATTTAAAATTATTTCATTTATTTTATTTTGAACACTATTCGAATTGAAATTTTTTATATCTTGCTGTTATCGGGTTCGATTCGCCTCGCGCGCGACGGTACCCCAAATTATGTGTTCGCACATTTAACACAAACTCCAATAATGCATATATTTTATTATTTATAGATATAATCGTTCGTAATCACATTTCAATAAAGAAGGTCGTTATATCCATTTAATTTTCAATAAAGAAATATATTTCTTAGTAATGGAAGAACATGTTTTCTGACGTGAATATCAATTTCGCGAATTGAAAATAATGACGAGGGATAATTGTCTTTGATTTAATACTGAAATCATTGCTATCGGGAATAGTCCGGAAGATCCAGGATTCGTTCCCTCCTACAGTGAAATTCCCGACGTTCAATAGATCACTTAACTTTTCTTCGCAGATTGATCTTGCGAAATCTGATGTAGAAATAAGATGTTAATCGTTCTCCATTTTTAAGATCGCTCCTATTTTTATCGGATATTACCGGTATGTCACTCGCGTATCTGCAATTGAATATTTTGAATATTATCGATTTATTTATTCGTCGCGTTTTATCGCGAATTTTAAATCGCGATTTATCTTATAAAAATTCGCAAGTAAATCGGTCGGTGAATTGTATATTCACAAACATTACAAACAAATTTGTCGAAATATTTTCGATTTTCTATATTTTCGTGATAATAATTATATCGCGCACGTGTCTATTGAGAGCTTCGATTATTATATTTATTCGTCGCGTTTTCTCGGGAATTTTAAATCGCGATTTATCTTATAATTTAATCGTTGACTTATACGTCGAAACTTTGGCTATCTTTCCACGTCTTTGAATATTGTCTTTTATAGTCTTTGCTAGTAGTGCAAATATTTTTTTTTACTATTTAAGAAGATGCCCGATAATTTTATTAATGATTAATCGCGATTATTTAAATTATTATATAAATCTTATTAAACTCTACTAATACATCGATAGTTAGAGATATAGTTAGATAGTTAAATTATTAGAGAGGGATTTTGATAAAATTATTTGTGCCGTTATTCTTTATTAAACGTGGCGAACAACGCGATTTTTTAATTATATGTTAATTATATTCAAAATTGTAAAGTCTTAAGATTCATTTTATTTCATTTAACTAATCATGCGCGAGATGTATGTATTTTCAATATGTATTTTTCAATCGCGATATTTCTATAAAATAGCGTATTAATCGCAAATAAATTCGCAAATATTACAGACCTTAAATATCTGTCGAAATATCTTTGCACTTGTGCGTGATAGTAATTATATCGCGCGTGTCTATTAGGTGCTCCGATTATATTATTAAAATTATACATATCGCAATCAAATATTCCGAATATTGTCGATTTATTTACTTGTCGCGTCTTCTCGCGAATTGTAAATCGCGATTTATCTTCTAAAAATTTGTAATAAATTCTATATTCGCAAATATTATAAATCTCAAATGTCTCGAAATATCTTCGCATTTGTTTGATAATAATTATGTCGCGCGCTGTCTATTAGCGGTTTCGATTATCATATTACAAAAATTACGCATATCGTAATCAACTATTCCTAATAATCGACTTATTTATTCGTTATCGCTCTCTCGCGAATTTTAAATTGTTATTTATCTTGTACTTTAATCATTGATTTACATCAAAGCTTTATCTATCTTTTCGCGTTTTGAATATTAATAATCTACATAAAATGCGCCAGTAATGCAAATACTTTCTTTCATAATCGGAAAAACTATCAATAATTTTATTAATGACCCTTTTGATCACGATTATTTAAGTTTAAGCGTTATTTATATAAAACTAATTTCTATTCTTAAATTCTATTATTGTATGTCGATTATTAATAATAAATATCGCGTAATTCATCATCGCTAATCAGCCTTGTTTGGACTATGTAGAAATTTTTAATAAATTTTATATTATACGTATATTTTGGATACTTTTGTAATTCTTTGTAATAATTTAAAATTATTCTTAAAAAATTAAATTGAATTTATTTTTAAAAATGTTTTAAAAATGAAATTTAAATTATCAAAATTATTTTCAAGAAGATTAAACAAATTGCATAATTATAAATGTTCAAGATATATTTTAGCATGTTATATTTGATTTTAAAAATTAAAAATATATCATATAAATGTGTAAATTAATATATAGCTATAATATTAAGTCCAAATGTTAATGTTATCAATATCAAATTATTTATGTTATTAAACATTCGAATAAATCGAGCACATTTATTTGATATTGATAACATCATAAATTATATTTTGTAAATTGTACTTTGTAATTAATAAATTGTGTTTTATAAATTGTAAATAGTTATAATTGTATATTAATTATAATCTAATATTGATATTTTTAATTATTGACATAGTTGTATAAAATACAATTATAACTATAATTATATTACATGAAATTGTATTTACGATTGTAAATCGTATTGTGTCTATTTACGATGTAAATTGTAAATAGTTATAATTGTATATTAATTATAATCTAATATTGATATTTTTAATTATTGACATAGTTGTATAAAATACAATTATAACTATAATTATATTACATGAAATTGTATTTACGATTGTAAATTACGTGAATACATTCTTATGTAAATTACACGAAAAATTATCGAAAGTATACGTATAATGATTATACATATATATTATATGTATATATATGATTATACGTAAGTATACGTATAGTATTAATTCGTTAAATTAACATATTTGTATCTATAGTATATATTTTTGAAATATTCGTAAAAGAATAACTGTTTATATTTTCATATCAAAGAGTCATTAATAAATTCGGAAAATTTTTATATAAAATGTAGAATCGCGAGTCAATTATTATAAATTTAATGATATGCTTTCCGTTAGATTTATCTATTTATGAATTCCATATCGCGCGGTACTGAATATTCTTAAAATAAATTATTAAATTATGATTGCGAAAATACCGTGTTCTTTCCGCGTTCTCTTCGCGTCACCTTCGCTATTATAGGATCGCGAGTTAATTATTATGAATTTGATAATTTGCTTTTCAGTTATATTTGTATTTACGATTTTCGTATCGGAACATATTCATAAATAAATTAATAAATTACGGTTGCAAAAAACACCGTGTTTTTCCCACGTTCTTTTTCGCGTTCTTCTTAGACGAAATTGTCGTTTTAATAAAAGAATTACATTGCATCATCGACTTTCCATCGTCGGTGCCGTCAACATGTCGCGAACGGCGGCATTTCGTTACTGCATTTCCGCGTTGTAGTATTTTCGCGTCGTCGCGTTTTCGCGCTTCCGCGTTCGATTTTTCGTATAAAAATCCCAATTTCCTTATTGTCGCGAGTCTCTACTTCCGATGCCAATTAACTGGGATATTTCGAGTTTGCACACGTTGCTATGCAACGTACACTCTTGCTTCGTGCTTCGTCAAGTGATTCGGCCCGAATTAGTTAGAACTCGATCGATTGCTCGGAATGGTCGTCAATGGGTCCCTTCTCTTTGCTCGTCTACAGCCACACGCACTGCGTGTGTTAACCCTGTCGAGGAGTCGAGTGGATTCCCCTAGATACGATTTTCGCTCGGTAAAAGGGGTTGCCTCCCCATTTTCTAAATTGCTGAATGTAAGCATTTAAAAAATGTGGGTATCCTCTTCTTTTGCCGTCTACTAGCCTGGTGTAGCATATAGCAACCGCGGGAGGCATAATATGTCCGGGCGGAGCACCTGAAATCGTGTTTAGCGGGTCCAGGTTCGATACGAGATAGGATAATTATGCGCGAAAAAGAGTTGGTGAACTTCATTTTCCTCTATTTCCGTCAATCGTTTCGTCTTCTTTCCGGTTTGGGCTTAGTCCTTGCTCGTTGTATCGTTGCAATCCCGACCGGTTGGCTCAAAGTTGATTCTCGTAAGTGAAATGGGATTTTCGCTCGTACCGAAACCGGGAGTGCCGTCTAATGTATAGGTATACATATTAAGTATATACACCGCGCGATCAAATAAAATTTTTAATACAAGTTCTTATACAAAATTATCGTTTTAACAAAAGATTTTTATCGCTGTCCCTCTCGTCAGATAAAATTCCTAAATATTGATGAAAAATGAAAATTCCTAAATAATTAAATTTACAGAATTATCGAATAAGAGCGTGAAGATTCGATGTGATAAGTCAACGATTAAATATTAGCTTCACAAAATTTAATCATCTTTGATATTATAGAATCGCGAGTTAATTATTATGAATTTAATAATTTGTTTTTTTCAGTTATATTTGTATTTACGAATTTCGTATCGGAAAATATTCATAAATAAATTAATAAATTACGGTTGCGAAATCACCTTGTTTTTTCCGCGTTCTTTTCGCATTCTTAGACGAGATTGTCGTTTTAATAAAAGAGTTATCGTTGTTCCTTCCGTTAAATAAACGTTAATAAAAGTTGCGTGGCTGGTATCGCCGAGGAGTCGAAACGATTTTCATCATGGAGAATTATTTCTTACCAGTTCTTGTGAGATTCATTCGCGACGTCTAGTTCGGTGCCCTGTTAAAAATTGGGAATTTTTATTGTAAGATTGGAACTAATCCCAGGTTTTCTTGGCAATTTTCGAAAGCAATGATTTCGGTAGTAATTCAACGACGATACGCTTCTTTAACGTCGAATTAATTTAAATAATATATATATTTAGATGAAAAATGTATCTTTTCTTTTCTTCGTTAAAAAATGTTCTTCATTATTAGGATTGGTATTATTATTGTCTATATAATGCCTATTTAATTAATTTTTATTAATTTTTATGATAAAAATGATTATGAACGAATATATTTTATTAATTATTAATTAATTTTTAAAAATTATTTAAAATACATGCACAAATTAACGTATTCAAAATATTTTTATAATTTTTGTTAATATAATATATTATATATACGCGAAATTATACATGAATTTTACATAAAATGTGCGAATACTTAAAAATTTAGAGACGAATCGAATGGGTACCCCTATAACAGTAAGATATTGATTAAAAGAAAAAAAAATTATTAATTTAAACGTTACAAGAATAAGAATCTAGATAATTAATCTAGAATTAATTATATATTTAAAATTATTTCATTTATTTTATTTTGAACACTATTCGAATTGAAATTTTTTATATCTTGCTGTTATGGGGTTCGATTCGCCTCGCGCGCGACGGTACCCCAAATTATGTGTTCGCACATTTAACACAAACTCCAATAATGCATGTATTTTATTATTTATAGATATAATCGTTCGTAATCACATTTCAATAAAGAAGGTCGTTATATCCATTTAATTTTCAATAAAGAAATATATTTCTTAGTAATGGAAGAACATGTTTTCTGACGTGAATATCAATTTCGCGAATTGAAAATAATGACGAGGGATAATTGTCTTTGATTTAATACTGAAATCATTGCTATCGGGAATAGTCCGGAAGATCCAGGATTCGTTCCCTCCTACAGTGAAATTCCCGACGTTCAATAGATCACTTAACTTTTCTTCGCAGATTGATCTTGCGAAATCTGATGTAGAAATAAGATGTTAATCGTTCTCCATTTTTAAGATCGCTCCTATTTTTATCGGATATTACCAGTATGTCACTCGCGTATCTGCAATTGAATATTTTGAATATTATCGATTTATTTATTCGTCGCGTTTTATCGCGAATTTTAAATCGCGATTTATCTTATAAAAATTCGCAAGTAAATCGGTCGCTGAATTGCATATTCACAAACATTACAGACCTCAAATGATTGTTGAAATATTTTCGATTTTCTATATTTACGTGATAGTAATTATATCGCGCACGTGTCTATTGAGAGCTTCGATTATTATATTATAAAAATTATACGTATCGCGATCAAATATTCCGCATATTATCGACTTATTCATTCGTCGTGTTTTCTCGTGAATTTTATGTCGCGATTTATCTTATAATTTAATCGTTGACTTATACATTGAAGCTTTGTTTATCTTTCCACGTCTTTGAATATTGTTTTTAATAGTTCGTGCAAAATGCTGGTAGTGCAAATATTTTCTTCTATAATTTAAAGACGATGGATAACTATATTAATGAAAATCATTCGTTCCGTTATTTTCTATTAAACGTGGCCACAACGCGATTTTTAATTATATTTTAAAGCTTATAGAGCTCATTTCTTCTTATTCAGCTATTCATGCGCGAAATAGGATATGTATTTCATTCTCAATTGTGAAATTTGTATAAAGTCGCGTATATATTAATCGCAAATAAATCGGACAGTGAATTTTATGTTCATAAACAATACGGATCACAAATGTTTTCTAAAATATCTTCGTCTGTCATCATTTGTGTGATAATAATTATATCGCACGCGTGTCTATTGATTCGATTATTATATTATAAAAATTATGCGTGTCTCGCAATTGTGTGAATATTCGATTATTGTCGATTTATTTATTCGTCGCGTTTTCTCGCGAATTTTAAATCGCAATTTATTTTGTAATTTAATCTTTGATTTACATCAAAGCTTGTTCTATCTTTACACGTTTTAAATATTTCTTTTCATGGTCTGCACGAAATGCGTCAATAATGCAAATACTTTGTTCTACAATCGAAGAAATGATCAATAATTTTATTAATGACTCTTTTGATCATGATTATTTACGTTTATACGTTATTTATATAAAACTAATTAAATTCTATAATTCTATGTCGATTATTAATAATAAATATCGCGTAATTAATCATCTCTAATCAATCTTGTCTGGTCTATGTAAAAATTTTTAGTAAATTTTATATTATACGTATACTTTGGACACTTTCGTGTAATAAATTTTATTTTGTATTAAGTTTAAAATTATAGTTTATATTAAATTTGTATTATATTTTGTAATACATATTTCTAATGCATTGTATTTTATATATTCTGCATTAAATTTTGTAATATATATATTTGTAATGTAATTATTTTTATATTACATAATTTAATATTTTGTAATGTGTTTTTTATGTAATTGCAAATTAATTATAATTTACGTTGTATACATTATAATTATGTAATATATATTTTTTATATGTATTATATTCTCTGTTTAAAAACTCTATTAAAAAAAATAAAAATAAATAAAAAAATTTTTTCACCTCAATTTTTCCTCCCCTGTATCTCCGCCTTAACGAAAGCATTTGCCAGGTGAGGAGGTTTCAGTACTCTCATGAACCTGAGAGCTATGCCAGCGGTAACATACGCCGATATTCATATAGTCTATTCTTATATTTAAAATCATTTGGACAACGTATGGGCACACATACATACACATATAGGTAAGTAATTTATAAAAATTATTTTTATAAAAATTATTATTTATCATATTTATATATTATTTTCAAAATAATGATTGTTATACTCTGGTGCTACCGGCATTTCGTGCACATAGCACGGAACAAAACCAGAAATTGTGCACATTACCCTTATATTACCCTCTGAGAACATTTATGGACATTGGCTTTGTAGTTCATGTCCACGTTTTCAATGTCCATAGAGGGAGTATCGCTTTCAGGGATCACCAAAAGCAGGCCATGACATCTCTCAGTCTTCTCTCTGTTTCTCAAGTTTCCTCCACGAGCGGCCAATCAGCGGTCGACGTGACAGCGAAAGGGATATCGAAAAGTCGAAGGCGACCCGAGCCGCGCCGAGGGCTGCCGAAGAGGCACCGTGACGTCATGTTAGAGCAGAAGAGATAAGACAGAGGAAGGGTACTCTGTTTCCTGGTGCACGATCGCGTAGCTAGAATTACTCGCGCGTCCCATCGGTTTCGCGTATCTCGAAGATGTCGTACGCGTATCTGTTCAAGTATATCATTATCGGGGACACAGGTAAATAAACGACGCGCGTTTCCCACGGGACACCCTCGCGAAACGGGACCCTCGTCCCGTGGCTTTCTACGTCATCTTTGACAGGGTCCCTTTGTTTTCGTTCTCGCGTGGTGCGCGATATCTCGCAAGCACGAGAGCAAATGCGTTTCCTTTTTCTTTTTTTCCTTTCCCCGAAAACTGTCACCGACGAGGAGATTCCCTTGCTTTAAAAGCGCGCTCGTTTCCTTTAAATATGTATATCGCGTGCATTGGCATTTTTTTTCGATGAATTTTATATCTGTGGTTTGCACTTTGTAATTTGATTTGTTGTTATTGCGCGTCGTTTGAGTTATCTGTAAGACTTGATAAGCTGTCTTGCTGATTTCAATTATGACAGCTGTAAATTGTGTCTTTAGTAATGAAATTATTCATGTTACAACTAGATACACATGTACATTTTGCATACTACATTTATTATCAAATGAAAATATTACTATAATTTTATTTTTGTATAATACTATTCATAGACTTGTTGCGAGTGGTGATTATTATAGTTAAATGACATATGAAAAATTAAATTAATGCAATATTGCAAATATACAAGAACTCGATATTAAATAGATCCTAAGATATGCTATTAAATACATATAAGATAAGATAATCAAAAACATTTTTTTTTGTTTATATATTATATACGTTCAATAAGGTAATAAGAATATTTTCTTATTATTTTGTTGAACGCATATTTCTTATTAAGATTTTACAGTCAATTTATAATTATACCTTTTATTAGGATTTTACAATCAAAGATTGTGATTTAAAAACTATGATATTTTTAGGAGTTGGAAAGTCCTGTCTCCTTCTCCAATTTACGGACAAGAGATTTCAGCCAGTTCATGATTTGACAATAGGAGTCGAGTTTGGAGCTCGTATGATTACCATTGATAGCAAGCAAATTAAATTGCAGATTTGGGATACTGTAATTATTTTTAATAATTCTATTTATATCGTTACATTTTATACTATTAATATTTATTAATCAGAAGTCATAATCTGCAATAAAGTATTACGTTAATACTTAATATTCAAATTAATATATTATTGTTATTTATATAAGAAAACTCACATAAATTTTAATTCTTATTGAGAAAAATATTTTTAATCATGCTTAAGAATAGAATTTTATAATTTTTTTTTTAATATTACCAAAGCATGAATAAAATCTTGTAAAATATATATATACATATTTTTTACTATTTAAGTAGTATTAATTGTTAATTATGATTGTTGATTATTATTTTTATGACTTGTTATATAGGCAGGTCAAGAGGCATTTCGTTCTATAACGAGGTCATATTATCGAGGAGCAGCTGGAGCTCTATTGGTGTATGACATTACACGTAGGGAAACCTTTAACCATCTTACAACATGGTTGGAAGATGCAAGGCAACATTCAAATTCCAATATGGTTATCATGTTAATTGGCAACAAAAGTGATTTGGATAGTCGAAGAGAAGTGAGGAGAGAGGAAGGTGAAGCTTTTGCACGAGAGCATGGTCTTGTCTTTATGGAGACTAGTGCTAAGACTGCAGCCAATGTAGAAGAAGCATTCATCAATACTGCTAAAGAAATATATGAAAAGATACAGGAGGGCGTCTTTGATATCAATAATGAGGTATGATAGTAATGTTTCTAATTATTTTGCACAAATTTTACATACACATATGATAAAAACACAGTTATTCTTTACAAAATTTTATATATTCTCATCATATTATTTGTAATAACATTTTAATTTATTATTATTTAAAATATAATGTTACGTAATATATTATATTTCTATCAATCAAAATATATATTTTGATTTATTATAATATATATATTTGCTGTAAAAAAGAGAGTATAAGAGTTAAAGATGTAGTGAAAAGGTATAATTACTTATTTTTTCATACCTTTTTTTTACATTTTTTCTGGAAATATCATATTATGTAAAAAAAATACAATTTATATATATATAATTTACAAAATAAGATGTTTGTGACTATATGACAATTGAATTGCATAGGCAAATGGTATTAAGATTGGACCACAACATTCGCCAACAAGTCCTGGAGGTTTAGCAGGAACTGGTGGACAAGGTAGTGCGCAAGGTGGTGGGTGCTGCTAGGGGCTGGGGCTTATCTGTCCACCGCTTCATCCTTCTCCGATCTGAATTGACCTTACTCCTGCTCTTTATTTTAATCTGAACACTTTGTACAATTTAATTCTGCGCATGCTGTTTCATGAGGTAACAAACGATAATTGATGTATTTATTAGTTGAAATTATCTTATACACGTAATAAATAGATAGGATTATTGTAAGACGAAAATGTTATAATCACTAAAATCATGAAGCATTAATAAAGTCTTTATTTACAAATTCTTCTAAAGATATAAAAGTGAAGTTATGTCATTTTTCAATATACTTTTGGTGAATTTAATTCGAGAGCAAGCAGATATACTTTTCAATTTAATATATAATCATTTTCGTACTTGCATACATCACGTAATAATTTTATCTTTTAACATATTAGATTATTTGAATTAAGGTTTATTTAATTTTTATTTAGAAAATTACATTTATTTAAGAATGCATAGTATAATTTAACTTGAATTATATTGTAAAGTCTATCAGGCTTGTCCCCCACTTTATTTTAGCACGACATATATAAATAATTGTATTAAATAATATATTAATTACTTGGGAATGATAAAGCGGGAGAGGACAGGCGTGTTTCTATTTAATGTTTTATATATTCGTTTAATACATATTGTGTACTGTAATGTAATGTGCACTGATGATCAAAATTCCATTCTATTGATGGTGGCTCATGGACACTGATATGTGTATCAGTTAAACTAATTTGATGATGATTTACACCTAATTATCTAAAATAACACTATATATATGTATGTATTGATGTATAAGATGATGATTATATAAAACATATATTAATCAATGGCGTTAGGAGGCCTATATTCAATCGGATTTATATTCTATATAAATAGTTACACAAGAGAAATCTTATTGCATACGTTATAACAATTGGTATCATTATTTATGGTATTTTTCTGAAAAGGCATTATTAGTGTTATAAGCAAATCAAAAATACATTTTTACAATTTATATTATAACTATAATAAAGTTTCTAATAACGACTATGTAACACAAAAGCCATATTTAAAGCCATAGATAAAGATACCGATATGAGTATATCAATAGCAATGATATAATTTTACCTGTATTTCATCAAGGCTCGAAAATTCCATTTTAACAAATGTTCCTGTCTTTGTTGCAAGAATTATTATGAGAATATTTCAGAATCTGCAGAGACATGAGACACGAAAAATATTTAACAATATGATGAATAAGAGATAAGCTCTAGTAGTGCACGTTATTATATTTATTAAAAGATTTGTCGGCTGGCAAAGAAACATACAGTAAGATTAACGTTTCTTGATGAAATTACGAGAAGATGCATCTATAAGTATGAATATATTATATCTAGTACAAAATTGGCTTTTCGAGTATTAGGGTGTTATTTATATCTCAAATTACGAGCTTATACCTAATCGTTATACCAAAGAATGTGTCAGCATTGTATATCTTTTTTGCGCTTGTACACTGTAATGATTAAATGGCGTACATTGGCTTCATAAAATTATATATATTCGATACATTTAATTTATTATAATCTAGCGATTATTCTACACCGTCAACATTAATAATATTGACGCTTGTATTTTGTATGTATGGGTTGGGTATATCTTTTCAATTGGAAAATATATATGTGCACATTACTTATCATTCTTGATCCTAAGATACATCATGTAATGAAAGGATACAAACTTTAAATTTTTCAGGACTGCGTCATATGAATAAAAATATATATAAATAACGAGCACACAATCGCCCTGCAAAAGATACAAGACTGCAAATTTTAATTAAAAAATGAGTATAATATTTAATATTGTATCCTGCACTTGTTATATATTTTCATAGTAGTATTTTTATTTAAGTGGCAGGGAGATTTGTGAAAAAAATTAATTTGCATGTAATATTGTTGTAAGTTTGAAAAAGATGTAACTCTAATTTTCGAGCAAGGTAGGCTGTTTGAAAATTTCGCGCGCGAAACGTCACGATGCGTGTGCTTTTCTCTACAGCTGATTAGTTGACAGTTGACGTGTCGCGCCACCGCCGAGTGAAGTCGAGTCGCTTGTCGCGCTGCATCTCGGAGATATGCCGTGACTGCATCTCGGCTGTTTTACCAGCGGAAGTGCCATAGTCGGTCGACCCCGGCAACGGGTTCGCGCGCAGCGTGTCCGAGACGACCACCAGCATCACCAGGTTACTCCGACGTACTTTATTCGGAGTGACGGTCCCATCAATCGGGCTGCTGTCAAACACGGTGTGGAGACGAGGAGACGACGCCAGTGGACGCCATGATGGTAGGTGGAACCTGTTATCAATCGGTGGCCGGCGATCCGTTCGTCTGACCTTTGCCTTCGATCGGCGTGAATCTTTCACCGAGTCTCTCGTTCCCCTTCGCGCGAACACTCGTCCGAACACTCGCAGCCTCTAATACACGCGAAAAATGTTGCAGGACGGTATATGTGACACTGCCGACATCTTAAACAGCGTGCCTCCGAAGAAGGTATTTATGGTGTTGTTGCTCCTGTCCTTCTTCCTCTCCTCGCTATCTTATCTTCCTGATGTGACACGTATTTGCTATAATTATTGGAATGTGCTCGATTTTCTGTTGTCGCATCGTCCATCGCTTCTACTCCAATGGATCTCTTCTTTCAGACAATCCACGCCGACACCATAGATCTCTCAGATAAGTCCCTGCAGGTGGACATTTCGGATGCTCTCAGCGAGAAGGATAAAGTAAAGTTTACTGTACATACGAAAACTACTCTACCTGAATTTCAAAAACCGGACAATCTAGTTGTGAGGCAACACGAAGAGTTTGTATGGCTTCATGATCGATTCGAGGAAAATGAGGAGTATGCTGGTTATATTGTACGTGAAATCTTTGTTCTCTAGCATACGCTTCATTCGCGTTTCACTCTTAAGTATTAATATTGATATTATTATGGTAGATTCCACCGTGTCCACCAAGACCGGACTTTGATGCATCGCGTGAAAAGTTGCAAAAACTTGGCGAAGGAGAGGGAAACATGACGCGTGAAGAGTTTAATAAGATGAAGCAAGAGTTGGAAGCGTAAGTTTTTTGTATACGTTGATTTATACTATATTTATTATCATATATTTTAACTGTAAAGATCTAAAAATCTAATCTTAATATATTCGTTATCTTGCAGGGAATACTTGGCCACTTTTAAGAAAACTGTCGCTATGCATGAAATGTTTCTGACCAGATTGGCGCATCATCCAGTCTTTCGGAACGATCATAATCTGAGGGTATTCTTGGAATATGATCAAGATCTTTGTGTACGAGGTAATATTCCCTATGCATTTGTATTTTGCATAATGTTAACATAAATTGGAGATAGATGTAGAATATTTATTCTGTTTATTTTTGCAGGGAAAAATAAAATGGAAATGTTTGGTGGTCTAGTAAAATCGTTTTCCAAAACTACCGATGAATATTATTTATCGGCTACGGTGAAAGATGTGAATGATTTCTTTGATCAAGAAATGACATTCCTTCAAACTTACCATCATAACTTAAAAGAAGCAACGAGGTTGGCTGATCGTCAGACAGCTAAACATAAAGATGTGGCAGATTCATATATAAAGATTTCCACCAATCTTTTACAATTAGCTACAACAGATACTGGAAAACTCGAAAGATTCTTAACTAAAATAGCTGAGACTTTTGAGAAATTACGAGTAAGAATATTTTATATAATGCGATTAAATTTCAAATCTGCCTTTATTGTTTATTGTTAAATTTTCCTTTCTTTTTGCAGAAAGTTGAAGGACGGGTAGCATCAGATGAAGATTTAAAATTATCAGACACTCTTCGTTATTACATGAGAGATACAGCTGCAGCTAAAAGGCTTCTTTTTAGAAGACTGAAAGCTTTACACGAATACGAGTCTGCAAATCGTACTCTTGAAAAAGCTCGTGCCAAAAATAAGGATGTTCACGCAGTAAGTTTGCATTTTTCTATAATTTGCAAATTGATATTCATGCAATATACCCTCAGATATAATTCTTATTATGAAATAACATACAGAGAGAAAGAGAGAGAGGAGTAGGGCAAAATTGAAATATAATAAATACAATAATATTAGTTTTTAAAATCACATTAATATCACATTCAGTTAAACTGCAGTTATTAGATACTATCATCAAATTATGGCCATGAATAGCATCTAATCAGAACTTTAATTTTTCTTGCTTTTCAAGGCACTGGAGGTTGCTGAGGTGTGTCATATATTGTTTGTCATATATTTTTTGCAGTAGTGCTTAAAAAATATAGATCCTATTTAGATCAGCTCCTCCCCTTTTACCCTTTTTTTTTAAATGTATCAAAAGTAATTTGATCAAGATTTACCCATTATTACGCGTATATTATATAAAAGCATTTTAAAGGAATACTAGGTTTTATATGACATAGTATAAGTTATTATTAAATAATATTAGAAATTAATTTCATATAATTCCTCTATCTAAAAACCATATATTTTTACAAGATTTCTACTTTTTCTCATATACAGATAAATAATTAATATGCAAAATATATACGTGAAATAATTTCGTTTCAAACAGAAAGATAAATCAGCACAAATTAATTATTGTAGCACAAAAGTTATTGTCAATGCATGAATAAGTTGCATGCACTTGAATATTATTGCAATAATTTATATCATTTATCATGCGACTATAATATTTTTACAATAGAGATGTGTTATTATTGTTGAGTTTTGCTGATGGACATGCTAAATATTACATTATATAATTGCATCTTGAAAGTTTTAAATGAACAAAACATTTAATATATCTCGTGATATTTTAAATTTGTGTTGTATTATATCAAGGCGGAACAAGCACAAAGTGAGGCATGTGAGAAATTTGAACAGATGTCTGATAAAGGAAAAGAAGGTAAATAGAAATACAAAAAGAAGATAAGT
Source organism: Camponotus vicinus (assembly GCF_025532165.1). Taxonomy (NCBI): domain Eukaryota; kingdom Metazoa; phylum Arthropoda; class Insecta; order Hymenoptera; family Formicidae; genus Camponotus; species Camponotus vicinus. The sequence goes on from NW_028141947.1 coordinate 1,561,436, forward strand.
AGAAATAGATGTATATTATTCACTTAGAAATAGTATAATCAATATCATTCTGTAAGAAAATAGATGTAGGAATATAGAATAAAGACAAGAAATATGTACATTACTTTCTATCACAAAGTGCATACGCAAAGTGTTTCTTTTTTTTTTAATTTACAAAATGATATTGATTATTCAAATTATTTAAAGTATTATTAATACTTGCAATAATTTTTTAGAATTATTAGATTTCAAGACTAGGCGAGTAGCAGCGTTTAAAAAGAATCTCATTGAACTAACAGAACTGGAAATAAAACATGCTAAAGTGAGTGTAGTTTCTTATTTTTTTAAGCTGAAATAATATTACAGGAAAATAATGTAAACATGTATATCGAGAATGTATTTACATTATATGTTCACAGTCGCACGCGGAATTGCTCAAGAAATGTTTATCCGTGCTCCGGGAAGAGTGATCTAGTTTTAACGTTGCCATGGATGAACCTACGTGCATGCATTCTGTATGCAGATAACAGTTTATTTAAAATATAATAATGGTACTGTAAAAAATACTATATATATTTTTTGTTAACTAAATTTATTAGATCTATCTTACATTGAAAATAAAATACTGTATTAATAGCTGCAAAGTGACTGCGAAAAACGGATATTTACTATCTTTGAGCTGTAAAAAGCTATGCAAGTGCTGTTATCAGCTTCTGCTTAATAGAATAATTATGTAAGCAATTTTATAAGAGTTTGGATAATACTTGTGTTAGAAAGGAATAACACGCATTTCTATTGTAAAAAAATTAAATGTTATCGAGTCCCTTTGCAGCTTTGAATTAAGAGCCTCTCTGTTACACTTATAAAGGTTCTCTATATAAACATAAATATATATATATAGAAGAGAGAGAGATATATATATCTATATATATATATATACATATATGTATAAATAAGAATATATCCATATGGAGCATGTTATTATTATAATACTTAAGTATAGGATAAATTTGTGAAGGAGGAATCGTTAGTATAAAAGCTCAGGATGATTAAAGTTAATATAAACAATTAGATTTTCATAAATGAACTTTCCAGATTTTTATGACGATACATTGGTAATTATTCCGACAAATAATTATTCGTAATTGCGTTCGTTTTAAGATTAGGAAGCAAAGCAATGCGCAATGATTAAAGGGACCTTGAAACGATTTATAATAAAGTGCAATTATACTTTTCATTCTAGCGTTGTAAAGCCATATTTATGCTTTTACGTTCTTTCGTTATGCACTTCATCACCACTTTTGTTTGTCGTGCAAATTACATTGAACACTTTATTACCACTCATCTGGCGTCGTAAACTAGAAAAAAAAAGGAGAGGCATGCTTTATGATCGTTCGAGTATGCAATTCCGGTGATTGTTTTTTTCATCAGAGATGAATAATTGCACACAAATATTTTCGTAAGTTTTTATTGAATCGAATCATTTTTCTTTTCTATAATACATGATTGCAGACATATACTGAGAAATTCATTAAGTTGCAAGTTTTATCGTTTAATTCTTTAAGAATTAATTCGAAATCCACCGTAATGTTACCGTACATTATCGTCTTATCCTTAATGTCAGTAGATCCTATGAATATCCTATGAGTGAGTGCAGATAAACGCGCTGCGATGCGGACAACGTCGTATCCCGTTTATCGTACGCCGGTCTTAATTAATTTGGTATCGTTACACCGTACAGTTAATATAATCTTAACAATAATGAATGGAAAGACGACGCAATAGAAAATATTTTTTTTTTTTTGGTACGCAAAAGTCACGTTGCAAAACGTCTCGCTCTTTCAACGCCATTTCTATTTCCTTTCTCTTGTTCTTCATTCTCGCTTGTATTTATTCTCAATCAGTATTTTACAGATATCGAATTGCGATAAGACACATATATTTTTGAGAACAATAATTAACGCACGCCCTTTCAGTTTAACAGTATTGCTTTTATTTTACGTCTGCGTCATTTGTGGACAAAATTTGTGGAAATATGAATTTTTTTAACGTATTTTGATAAGCAAATTATTCTACAAATAATGACAGTTATTCACTACTAAACGTATATATTCATTTTGAATGACGTATAAAAGATGACCCAAAAAGATATGATTAAAAAGACGCGAGTGATTTTATTTTATTTACGAAAGTAATGAATTAAATCCATCAATTCACTCATGGTTTTGATAAAAAATATTTTTGCGTTCTGATATTAGGGACATATATGTATAAATTTAATTAAAAAATAAAATAAATGTCTATAGCGAATACACTTTTCTCGAGATACATATTTCACCTGTATTCGAAATTATCGATCGAAATTTCGGGCTCTAACGAGAGTCATGTTTCGGAGTAAAATTCTAACAATAAGAGTAATCTATACCCACATAAGCGCTACACGTGTGCGGAATATAATCCCACGGGTCTGTTAACAATTGTAATTTCATTGTGTATGTACGGAACAATGAATGCGGTCCATATTATATTTTAATTCGACTTTATTTCGCTCGTTAGCATTATCATCGGACCATATTCCGGCAAATGCGGAAACGTTCATTTCGGAAAATTTATCGTTCTCACGCGATGTACAAACGGGGTTGGTTATCGGGAATGCACGATCGTTGTTAATAACACGGTAGGTAATTATCGATTCTCATTGATCAACAAATAGGAGCATTCGCTCCTGGATTATGCTCGTTCACCATGATGATGAATTTTTCACAAGCAACGCGAATGGCTCTTTTATTTTTCGATCATTAAACTGATATCCTGCGTGGAAAGAAAAAAAATGTGGAGATTAAATTTCGCAAATCGCGTGAACGTCTCGCGAATAAAAGCGTATCAGTGAATGTATTATTTCGTTCCGTTTGTCAAAAGTACACAGTAAAAAATTGTGCGTCCATATGTTAAAATTTTCTTGTGGTACCACGTTTTGATTAGTACTTCAATGTAAAATTAACATACAACTTATATGTTATTATTTTTATAACGTTTTCATATGTTACATTTATGTCAACTTTAAAACTTAACACTTTGTACATGTCTCTTAGAAATGGAATATTATTTTGAGTATTTTTAACATAATCATTTTAAACAATTAACATGTCTCAAAATCAGTTTAACATTCTAAGAAAAGTTTAAGTGAATCTTTAAATAATCTTAAACTTTGACATACAAAAATAATCAAATTTACTAAAATCAAATGTTTCTATTACAAATAATTTAAGTTAAAATAATTGCTATTATATGTTAATGTCCTCAACATTTCTTACGAGTTATTGTAACTATTTTTTCATGTAATTTTTAATTAATTTGTATGTTATTTTTACATTACACTTAAAGTCACGATAACAAAAATAAATGCAAAGTATTGTGTAATTAACATTTTATTTTTTACTGTGTACAAGCACGCACTCGATTCCGTATATTTCGATTATTTTAATTACACGTGTATCTTAAAAAATTACTTGATTTATAGAGAAGAAAAAAATATTACACTTGTTATAATATCTGCCACCAGGAAATTAAAAAGATTTAAATTGCCTCTGAAGTTACAGAAATTTTCATGTAAATATATAAATGATTTTAGGGGATGTTTCTGAGCAATTTAATCTTTATCTTAAAAAGTTTCTTTTTGTATGTAAGTGTGTATGTGTGTGTGATTAAGTCACTTTATTTAACATCGGAACAGGATTGTTATTTAAAATTTTAAAGGCGCGTCACTTTAAATTAGTCGGCAAATTGTTTTAAAAATGAGTCGAATTTCTTTTTAAGACGCGTTAACATTATAACTATATTAATACTATAACGTTTAGTCACGTGTCAGGAGGGATACGAACAGTTGGATATCCGCAAGACGTTGCTAGTAAACGCTTGGTTCAAGTCGTTTCAAAGTTTTATTAGCTGTCATGGCACGGAAACACGGCTCTATTAATATCCGAGTAATTGAGAATGAAATACAATCTTATAGAAAATACGTATTTGCACATTTATGCTGGTATTTATGCGAGGTAAACAAGCCCGAGAGATACTCAATCTCAATATATTTCGAATTTCTCTCTATGCGCATCGCACATTATTTGTCTTTTACTTTCGCGATCGTGTCAAGATTTACTCTCTCTCTCAAGATATAATGAATTTCGCGCACACGTTGGCGTTTAAATTTAATTTATATTTAAATCTATGCGAAATGTGTCGTAGATCTCTCTCCAATTTTTTCCCAAACATGCGATGTGGGCACGGTATATACAAGTTAAAATTTTCATGAAATCACCATCACCGTTAATGTCAATCTTAATTCTTATCGTCGATCCTTAATCTGGAATGGTAATTTTTTTAAACAACGTAATATAATTCTCAAAACCAAGTTCTCTTACGCTTAAGGGTAAATTAACATTATATATGTTATGGTTAATGATATATCAAGTTTTTTTTATATTTATCTGAATTTATAGATCGACGAAGGCGACCTATTTACTTAACCAGTGGTCACCGTTAGATTTCTAAACGCGAGAGCGACACCTGAAATATCGTGCTCGATGAACACCGGACATTAATTCATTCCGAGACGCCCACGTGACGTGATTTCTCTTTGGTCGTCGCGAAAATACGACGATGAAGAATGCACTCGTGGATCCTAAGCTAAGGGGGTGGGAGGGGGGGTTGGTGGGCGCAAGAGAAGCGTAGTAATATATATCTACGCGGTTGTGCGGGAGATTTCGAGCAGATTTATGATAACGGTATGCATCTGGGTCGGCCAATCAGTCTTCCGCCCGCTGGGCTGCAATCCTGGGCTCTCGTTCGCACCTGCACTCTCAGTCGCGCTCGAATCTCGAATCGAATTCAAATCCGGTCATTCTAATTGTCTACGATGTCTAGCTGGAAACTCGAAATAGATTAGCCCCTCGATTATCCCCTCGCCCCTATGAATCCCGAATGAAATTCAATCGCCAAATCGATGGCCTTTGGAAAAAAGTTTCCTCATCCCTTTTGCTCTTGTCGGATTTGTTCCTTTAGAAAATCGTGCGATTGTGAATTTCGTCTCGTTGAAATTTTTCCCTTCATTTTACTAGAAACGTCAAAGGGTGGAAATATCAAAAAGATACTTTAACAGTGTCTAAATAAGATCTTTGAGTCGTTTTTAGGCGTCTCTTAGGGACGTGTGTCGTCCTAAGATTGTAGAGGATTATTTGATTTCGTCTTGATTAGAGTACCCGTTATTGCCATAATCATTGATCAAGGGAATCATATGCAAATTATCGACATTTGCTGTTCTTCGTCTCATGCTTAACGCACTCGCTGCATTATTATAATGCATTTCCACTCGCGCATTATTTGTATTTATCATCAAATCATGCATGGAATCGCTCGTAATACGACTGTCGTATCGATCGCGAATTTGTTACGACCGATATCAATAATTCGTCAGACATTTGCGGACGAGAGGCGCGTGCGTTGCAAGACCGAATTAATAAACGCCGAGTATAATTAGGATCCATTGTGAATGGGGAATGTGTTAAAATTTCATGCGGAAACAATGTGACCGAGCGGCACGTCGTCGACATTGTTAATGAATTTTCCCCTCGAATAAATTGCGTCCGCGCGCTTTTTTTTTTTTTTTCATAAAATACCTTCGGCCTCTCTTCTTCCATTTTTGTATAGTACATAGACTAATGTAAAAATAATGTGAACACCTGAAAAATAAATTAGATTTGTTTATTAATAAGACGTTCGGCCACCATTTGCCTTTAATACAGCTTCAATTCTCCTTGAAATAGTCATACAATTTTTGAATAGTCTCCAGGGGAATATTGTCCCATTCTTTTATCAAAATATCTGCCAATTGCTTCAGAGATGTTGGAGGAGGAAATCTGCTTCTCACTTTCTTTTCCAAAAGTGTCCATAGTGATTCGATGATATTTAAATCGGTTAATTGTGCTGGCCAGAGAAGATGAAGTTAAATCAAGATTGAACTTTTCCAAATATATGTATTGGTACGTTATATATTTTGAAAAGTGGCATTATTTGGTAGAAGAATGGGACAATATCCTACTAGAGACTATTCAAAAATTGCATGATTCTATTCCAAGGAGAATTGAAGCTATATTAAAGGCAAATGGTGATCCAATATCTTATTAACAAATAAATATAGTATTTATTTTCCAGGTGTTCATTATTTTGTCCACTCTTGGTATATGTGTGACAAATGCACGTGTTCGTAGCGTAAATACAATCCAAGATTCTTGAGTGTTGTCTTATATAGTTAAAAATAACGTCGTTAAAATAGCTACGGTACCATTAACACGCGACCTGTTTTTATTCGGAACAAACACGATATTTCTATTCGTGTTAAACATCTTTACTTTCTTCCTTCCTTTTCTTTTCTTCGTCTACTGCATGTTTTAATAATTGTAAAATTCACGAGGTGGCACGAAATAGACTAGCATGAACTTTAAAGAGTCATCGCAGTCGAATTCGCGAATATTAGATCGAGTCAGTTTTTGAGTTAAAATATAAGAATTCATGTAAAAAAATGGAGCGATTCAATCAAATATTTGGAGCAATATCAGGAAGAAAAAATGTTGTTGTAAGAATAATTTTTCAAATATATTATTATGCAATTGCCAATAATTTAGAAATTTTTATATCGAATTGTTTTTAGCTGCAAATTTTTAGCTATAAGATATATATAATTATTATATATTTAAAAGATTAAAAATAAGTTCACAAATTCCTTCATAATAATCATTATATTTTATGTAACTTGCAGCTAAAAACAATTTGATATAAAAATTTTTAGATTATTAGTAATCATATATAATATCATATAAAAATCGAACATGTAGACAAGCCTACACATGACATAAAAAAGCGTCAATTTGCAATATTGTTCTCGATAATAAACAAAAAATCTCTCTTGAAATATTTCTTGTATTTAATTGTTAATTGAAAAAAGACGTTATTTTTATACAAAATTTCATATAAAAATAAATAATGGCAAATGTGGACATTGGATAAAACTTCCTTAGATTATCAGGTCGATTTCCGAGGCAGCTGGATAACCGGAAACAATTAAAGGAATGAGCTCTTCAAAAAGGAATTACGAGAACGCGAAAGAACGATAGCACCGGCGTAAGAAACAAAAGGACACGTATGTACGTAGCTTCCGGGAGCCTCGAGAGCATTCTCGATTTAATTCCGCGGGGATTTCCGTTTTCTATCGATGTTTTTGCAGAGGGATCGCCTACTCCGCCGATTGCGACGTCGGGACACGTGGGGGATAAAGAACGCGAGATGGATCCAGCCGGGGGCGAAATCAACCCCCGGCGTGTGTGACCCTTTCTTGGCGGCGTTTTTCCCTCTTCCCCTCCCCCACCCCCTCCCAAGTTCGGCTCTCCTCCACTATCGAGCCACGGATAACGACGGATACATAATACACGGATGACTGCACCGCGATTCCACGAAATCCGCGGAAACCATCTTCACGCTTCGCCGATCAAACGTTACTTGGCGCAGTTTTTTTTCTTTTCCTTTTTTTTCCGCCTCTTCCTTCTTTCCCGACCCGCCAGGACGACCCGGACAGCACCCACTGTAAAGGGAACTCATTAAAGGCCATTGTACGGAGAATGGGAAGCGAGGTAGCGGCGTCCGATCGTTTCCAAGATTCGCGGATCGAAGCGAGACCCGAGCGTTGAATCGATGATAATTATTGCGTTCGTTGTATCTCCTTGTGTACCCATTTATGCTTGTACGTTTCTATCGCGAATTTCGACTGTTTCGTTAGATAAATTCGTAATCAAAGCCCGAGCGCCGCTGAAAAACTATCGCGTGGCAAAGATTCGTTAGAAAAAATTGTTGGAAAATATCGAGAGGTCACGATAATTCGTTTAAAAATTAGAAAACTGTCTCTTGCTTCGATAAGAGTTTTGAAAAAATCAAAAAATATATTAACAGGAAAAAAATATATTATAAAATAAAAATATATCAACCAAAAAATATAATATAACAGGACAAATATTATATAATAGTTCAAATAGCAATAACAAAATTATTAATAATAATAATTATTGATAATCATCGTCCTCATTAATAGATAATCAAGAATAAAAAGAAACAAATTCTTTTGCGTATGCTTGGAGCAAAAATATTTCCAAGTCAATGAGTTATCCCGAGAGACAGGATTGTGTGTGCGTATTTCACGATTTTATTTTATTAACGAATGTACGAATATCGCAATTCGAAACGCCAATCGATAACGGTACGCAACGGTTGCGCTCGCGATAATAATTGATTTAATCCCGATGTAATCGTAAGCACGTACAAGCGACGACTTTTACGAGAACAAACGAGATTTCGAACGTGCGTGCGTGCGTGCGTGCGGGGGTGGTTGCGCGCGCGCGCTCGCTCGTTCGCTCGCCGGATTATTTCCATTGGATTACTGATTTTTAATTAAATTAATTGAGGAATCGGCGCGCGCTAATCCATGGAATTCGCGTTAGTAGTCGCTTCAGCGTGACGGCCGTACGCTATTGCAGAATTCCGTGAGGTTGGTAAATATTCGAGGAGCGCCGCATTGTTCTCATTACGGCGTATCGCGCCCTGCTATTCCCCGATAACTTCATCAGCCGGTATTCGACATCGAAATACCCGTACCGCGGTCTAGGAATTTCGATTCGCGCGTAGATATAAATAAATACACGCGTTATTGGCCATTAGTCTCGGGACAGCTCGAATCTGTATCGAAAGGAGTACATCCTTCTCTCTCTTTCTTTCTCTTTCCGTCGCTCTCTATCGTTTTTCAACGATAGTGGAAAAAAATCAAGCGAAAATTCTTGTTTTATTAATTATAACCGTAATGAATAATTTATTCAAAGATCTCATCTTTTCTTTGCAAGTCAGAGAATTGACCGCAGGCATTTTTCCTCAGAGCGAATTTACGCTGCCTTGAAGCTCGCTAAGAAAATTGCATTGTTAAGAGATAATTTTTTTTTATACGTACCATATTTCTGACAATTTATAATAATTATAGACGAAGAAAAATACAATTTATGACTGCAAAAATATTTTAAGAGATAATTTGATTGAGATTGAAATGTATAATTTTGTAATCAGACATTCGGAAATTAATATTAAATATATATACTTTGTCATGTTAATTAAAATATGAAATATTACCAATAATCGTGACTGGAAAATTAATAATAAACTCATAAAAAGTCATGCTAGAATGAAATAGACTTAAAATAAGTAGCGTGCGAAAATATAAAAATTTCTAAATGAATATAAAATTTATCAAGTACGTAATGTATGCATATTTTTTCTCTTTCTCTGTCTTTCTTTTTCATACAATATACGCAAGTGAGTACTCGGTTCTGGAACGATTCAAGTATGCACGTAAAGGAGCTATTAACTTACAGTAACGAAGAGATTGTAAGGGACGATTGGGAATTGTCGGAAAGGTCGTAAAATTTGTTGAATTCTGTAACCGCTTTGTAGACTGCTTGAATCTCAAATAACGTGAGCGATAAAGCTGTAACTATAAATTTATCACGATTAGACGATCAAACATTCCGGGCATTATCGAAGGAAATGATTTTGACAACGATGGCAAATTCTTTGCCGCATTGTTTCGTAAAATTTTGCAGAATTGATATCGCGTCCCATATATTTCGCTTTCGCATATTAATAATGAATAATGAATACGGATTGGACAATAGTTTATAAACATATTTTTCAATACGTTTACAATATAATGTCATCTTTATAAATATCGCTAGAAGATCGTCACGAGACAGAGCAAATATCTAACAACATGTTCATTTTTCGTAACATCGAATTAAATCTTTTGATAATATGTGCTTATATAATAACGAATATATGCTGGCACGTAATGTGATATTGGTCGAGCTGGAATTCCATGATATTCCTATAAAGGAATTACTCGAAAGACAGTTTTTTTTTTCGCTTCTATTCAGAATAACTTCATTAAAATTTTAAATTCTGTAGAAATTCCACGAATTCTCTACGTACGATTTATACGACATCTGTATCTATATAATGTGCTTTAAATTATGCCGAGAAGTATAGCTCTCGTTGAAAGTACTATGATATAATTATGTGTTATATTTATTAAAAGCGTGTAAATTTTAAACAAATTTTTTTAACGCAAATTCTTGAAATATTATGCTGTCGTATCGTTGCTTTTACCGTGGGAATTATAAAAAAGTCGTTAGAGCATGATCCGTTACTTTATAAAACTATTAGCCGCTTTCGAGATAACTGTTTTAAGCAACTCGAGAAAAGCGATGAGTTTATATAAAAAAGTAAATAAAAAATCTCCAATAAAGAATTCTGGGACAAATCTGATTAATAATCTTATGAATCATGATTATTGGAAATGTCCATTTTTTTGCAGATTTCCAACGAAATAAAGACAATTCAAATTTTAAAATTAGCATGTACCTCTCCTAATTTCTAGATTCTAAAGTGTCAAATATTCGTGTCAAGATATCAATTGAATCTCAAATGAATATAATTATTTTGATGAGTGTAATCTTGATATCAAGAATAAATTTTGCCATCGCGTTGCGAAGAATAGAAATTTAGTTGCAACATCTTGTTTAATCACATTTCGTATTTTTACTATAATAAACTGCTGTATCGTGATACAGATTGTGTTCAGAGACATAATATCGATAACATATGTGACTTTTGGCAGCAAAGTAGAATGTCAAATAAGGTTTTCGTTATGTGATTTTTCGCGTTCTAAGATAAAGTTTGAAAATTCGGAGTCGTTTCACATTTTAATCGCACGCGTTGTCCGACATCTTACAACAAACCGTTCACAGATTTCATCGCGATTACATATCTATACCTCAAGGATTGCGCATTATAATTCTTGGATAATTTTATCCACTTGCGTTCTCCTTGAAATACCCCTCCTTCGCGCGTGGAAAGGGCAAGACGTTTTTTAAGGAAACGCTACTCGAGACCTGTCGTCTTAATAAACTTAATATTATTATAACGAAGATAACGCGGAGAAAAAAAAATTCGATTCTCGGAGGAAAAAAAAGTACCGTTTTACCTTCTATTTTCTACGTTTTCTTTTGTATCTTTGCGCGCGCATCTCGCCTTAAATTAGGATATACAGAAAGAACCGTTGAATATCGCCTTATTCGCTATGTATATCCGATGTGTACAGTGTTTCAGGCGAGAGAAAACGATGCTACGTGATAGTTTCGTGGGCCCTCAAAAGAAACGCCGGGGGCCCCTTTAAACGACACGTTTCTGCCGCCGCTCGGTGAGCCTACGAGTCAAGCCTGTCCAACTTGTAGGTTTCATTTTTAATATGCAATGAGACGATACTCGGCCTGTAATTAATTCGATAAGCGCCTCGACGATGGGTACTTGGTTCGCTCTCGAAAGATTTTATAAAAACATGTAAATATATACGGATAAAATTGATCGCAGGTGTCTGATGTTTTTCTCTGAAAAACAATCTACATGTGGTAGAACACGTGCATACAACATACACACACACACACACACACATATACATTTGTCTTAATTTTATAAAATTAAAATCATCATTTAAAATAAAATCCGAAAAAATAAAAAAGATCTCGTTTCGTTCGATTGCGCCTTGAGTTCTTTTATTACTGCTATTCTGATCAATTCAGGTCGACATTTTTGCAAGTAATCGTCTCAATTAGCGATTCGTCTTCACATACGCCGAAACTGTAATAATAGATGAGCCGGGGAATAAACGCGGAAAGAACGTGCACCGTGAAACTGGGTTCTTCCTCGAGATGTTTGCTTCACGTAGTTTAGCTCAATGACAAGGGGGACAGCGTTACGTTCATTCGTGTGCAACTTTAAGATCGGAGCTACACGTGGCCCGAAAGAAGCAACGTACGTCACGAATGTCGGTTGTTCAACATTCCGAGAGGCGGCGGATGCCACTTGTTTAACTTTTCTCATGTAAGGATGTTCTAAAATTCACGCGCACGCCTCGCGCAAGGACGCGAAATTGCAATCATATATAAAGTAATATTCAGCGGCGCACGTGGTGACGTTACTTTCACGATATAGAGCGTATGACTCTATATTCTTAACCTGCATTATCAAAGTAGAGAAGAGTAACTCATCTATATAACATGAAGAAATTTTCTTACTTTTTTCTTTATTAAATAAAAATATAAAAATTTTGTGCAAAGATATTGGTAATTTAATCATTGGACACAGTAAAAAATTGTGCGTTCATATTAAAATTTTCTTGTGTTACCACGTTTTGATTAGTACTTCAATATAAAATTAACATATAATTTGTATGTTATTATTTTTATAACGTTTTCATGTTACATTTATGTCACCTTCATAACTTGACACTTTGTATATATCTCTTAGAAATGGAATATTATTTTGAGTATTTTTAACAGAATCATTTTAAACAATCAACATGTCTCAAAGTCAGTTTAATATTCTAAGAAAAGTTAAAGTGAATCTTCAAATAATCTCGAACTTTGACGTACAAAAATAATCAAATTTACTAAAATCAAATGTTTCTGTTACAAATAATTTAAGTTAAAATAATTACCATTATATGTTTATGTCCTCAACATTTCTTACGAGTTATTGTAACTATTTTTTCATGTAATTTTTAATTAATTTGTATGTTACTTTTACATTACACTTAAAGTCACGATAACAAAAATACATGTAAAGTATCGTATCAATTATTTAACATTTTTAGTTTGTCAATAAGTAACATACGACGAATGAGTTATTTTAACTTAAAGTTTAGAGTGGACTTTCTGGGACACGTGAAAAATGTTATAATGGACATTTTATTTTTTACTGTGCAAGACCAATATTTATCATATTAAGCACACATATGATTTTATGTAGAGTACAAAGTGGTTAATATAATAAGAATATACCTTGATATTGCTGGGTCTAAACTTGCGGCAATTGCTAACGTACTTAATACCACGGAATGGTAGGATCTCCTCTCTTCTCTCACTTTCTCGATGCTTTCTCGGGTATAACGACGAGCGGATGATCCATCTAGTAGTATAAGCTGTAATAACGCAGCCGCGAGGTGCCTTAATGACGGTCTTTAATGACGTACCGCGCTCTATCTGCATATTGCAATCCTATGCGCGCTTTGTTCGCGTTTGTTTCGCGTGCAATAAACGCGCGTGACGTCGTGTCGTGCAATAAGTGTTTCCGCGTTTGTGATCTCCTGTCATAATATTGTAAGACTTCGTCGAGCTCGCTTGTAAAGCGAGCGATTTTTCGCAACAATTTTTACAGACGCGAGAAACAAGATCGCGAGCAAAGACCTCGCATGCTTTGCATTTTTCGATGGAGACGCGGGGATTTCGGTTTCGACTGCCATTTCCATTTTTTATTTTTACTCGCAAATATATAATGCACCCCAAGAGAAATTCTCCAGGCTTTGGAAATGTGTCATTCAAGCAGATTTAAGAAAAGATTGTATCGAGACGTATGATTCGAAATATCTGTAAAGTGATTATTTTAATTGGGAAAATATGAAACATGTATTATATAATATTATATAATATTTAATTATATTATATAATTACTTTTTTTTATTGCTATTATTATTAGGATGAATTTAAGAAAAAATTGTAGAAAACTGAAATACATAATCTTGAATTAAGTTGAGATGCCGAGTGAATGTATTCAATTAATGTTGCTATTGTATATTAATTGCTATTGCTATTTAATGTGTATTATTCTTACAGTATAAAATCGAATCATATCAATATTATATTGCTCTATAATTAAAATTAAGTCGTTTATTGCAAAGTTGAGTCGTACAATTCCCGATTTATCCAAGGAGAACCTTAATCATTTGAGCAACATATTTCCAAAATCTATCAAATTGTCTTAATGTGTATTATTATTTGATTATTCAAAAAACAATACAAACTCACGAAATAAAATTGTAACGATAACAAGTGTAAAGTAGAAATGTTGTTCTTAGACGAAACGACGCTTGCGTCACTTTTACACACACACACACACACACACACACACACACACACACACACACACACACACACACACATACAACATATTAAAAAATGTATGTTTTTGCCCGTTATCTGGATTTTTGGAGAAATATGCTCTCACCTTGTTGACGTGATCGATCCGTTTGTACTAACCAAGTGAGTTTTCCATCCGACTGAGCTGAAGAACCTGATGAGAGGAGAACAACGATCGGCAGTGTACCCGGAAGTTGGACAGACCTGGCCTACGTAATCCGCGTCGTCGTGGCTTATTCGACCCGGCGAGTATTTACATAATTCGAGTCGCATGCGCGTCGCGCGTAATGACTTGGAGCAGGCAATCGCGCAATCTTCCACGAAAATCTCGCATATCTAAGTAGTCCAGCCGGCGGCAACCTCGACTAAGGTAAATAAGGGATAAGGGGGACGCGAGCGAAGAAAGAGGGAGGAAGGGAAGAGAGGAAGATGGGATGGAAGACGGGAACTAGGCAGGAGAGGAGGAGGAGGAGGTGGAAGAAGAAGACCCGCGAGGGATGAAGTGGAGGAGGGAGAACAGACGGGGTGGGTCGGGGGGTGAAAAAGGAGGGCGGAGGACCGTACAGTCCCGGGAGTAATATCCTATCTATCACAAACGGAAGTGTAATGGTGTAATAGTTATGGACATTTCCAAGTGAGACGCTTATCGCGCTAAAACGACGCCCGCTACGATGAGTAACGCCGGCAACAGCATCCCCGACCGATTCCTCCCGGCTGCCGACGTCTTGCGACGCTGTATCGCTGCCATCTTGTCACCTGAAACAGCAAGAGAGAGACAGGTGGTTAGGTCCGTTAGTGAATAATGGCTGAGATCGATCGCGTTTCCCAGTCGTGCCCCCGTTATCGAGGTAATCGAGTACACATCGACGCGAGGGGACGCCCCCGTTTGTGAAAACGGTGGCGTGTCTCTTGTAAGTTAACTCGAGCGTAAGTCATTTCCGCCGTTGGCACCGCGTGTTCCTCGTCATCGGCGCGAGGTTTAGGTTAAAGCCGAGAGAATCGGGGCCTGGGAGCGGGATGACGCTTGTGCGCCACTTGCGATTTCGCCCCCGTCATTCAATAATTACGTCTTCCGTCACGCGTGCACGAGAGAGAGAGAGAGGGCAATCGGAAGGCGACTTACACAGATTACGGCAGATTAAATCCGCATACGTAAACAGACGTGGATCCGAGGCGCGGCTTTTCACGCTAAACGGCCGGTTTGATTCGAATCCATTATTCATATCGAACGTACCGCGCTCTGTGTATGTTAGACGGGCAAAAGTCAAGATCAGACGGACCGATATAATTTAGGGCCACCGCCCACGCGATGTGTATTATTGAAATACTCTTGGAGTTTCAATTAATAGCGTACATACATTTAATGCGGATTTCGATCAATTTTAATAATTATATAGGGTGTTTCTTAATAAGTGCGAAAAATTTGAGATGATTCTTTGTCGAAAATTAAGGGGGGTTTTTCATATAAACATATACTCGTACATCCCTCCCTGTAAAGTTACACTCCTCCAAAAATGGGGGTAAAAATTAGGTTTTTATTTTTTTCTCAAATTTGAAACAAGTTAAAGAAATGAAATTAGGTGGATATTTTGCACTAGTAAAAAAGTTATTTATTAATATTTTTTTCAGCCTCCCGCATTGTTATAAGGGGATGAAACTAGCAACCCCTATTCAATTTTTTATTAGAATTTATTAGTGGGCCGGAATATGATCATCTAAAAATATGCATTAAAAAGTTTGATTTATTTAGAAACTTTTTTATTTCTTTTATTTCTTTCATAAAATCAGTAGTTTTCAAGAAAAAAAATAAAATACACAGCACGATGCTAAATAGCATAGGTTTCGAATTACGAGAAGTTAAATTTTAAAATAAAAATAAAATTAGAGTAAATGTTGAGAGAATTGGAACAAAAACAAAATTATAATAAAAACCTAAAAAACTTAAAAAAATTATAATAAATTATAATAAAATTATAATAAAAAATTATAATAAAAACCTAAAAACCTAATTTTTATCCCTATTTTTGGAGGAATGTAACTCTACAGGGAGGGATGTAAGAGTATATGTTTACATGAAAAACCCCTCTTAATTTTCGACAAAGAATCATCTCCTCAAATTTTTCGCACTTATTAAGAAACACTCTATATATTTAATAAACAAAAATTTAGTATGTTTCCGTATCGTCTTCGCAACGTGCATCTTCACTGGTCGCTGCGATCAGCGTTGAATGTACGGAAGAATCGAAAAAATGTCAACGATGATGCACACAAAGATGGCTCTTTTGCCATAAAAATAGAATGTGCGGCACTTTTCTATGTAAAAGGAGGGGCTGCATATTTTTTCTTTTTTTTTTATAGCGCTCGTTTTGCATTCAAGCCCCGATTTAAGCGGTGTCGAGTAACGACGGTTGCGGTTTTTACCCGATAAAGCCTTCCTCCTTTTTTTTTTTCTAACGTAACATAACACTGTTTGCGTTAAAGACCGGCGTTGTAACGCGGATTCCTTTCGCTACGGATTAGCGACCGTGGAAGATCCGAAATAAATTCCGGGCGTAGATTTCCATTATAATTTCCAATTGAAATTGTGGACTCCCACGGACTCGCCCGGCGCGTTGCATACAAAATTACTTCCAGCGCTCTGACGCATCGCGCCGACGTTGTTGTATTCGGTGAAACTGCACAGAATGCGCTGTGGATTACTGAGCTAATTACTGTCGTAGTTACTCACACTGTGCGTTGTAGCTACCCCGCGGAATAATTAATGTTGATAATATATATATATACATGTATATCGCGTATTATAAATTGTATAGATGCGATATCCTTCGTAATTCGCCGATATTAATTTGTCATTACGTTCGACTAAAATATGTAATCGATAGGTACATCACTAGTACAAAGAAGTTGCTTCTAACGAACACTTGGTCTTTCTATTTTCGTCCTTAAGAAATTGTGCCTCTACTCGAGTAAAATTGTACTCATATTTTATAGATGACGATATAATAATCTGTTGTGACAAGCATCACGATTTTGTTTTACTTTTCTTTTTATAGAGCAAATTTATCAAATTGATTTCTCGATTTTAAACATTTTTTAATTTTTTAATTAGAGTTTCAAATAGAACACTATAATAATATAATTTGATTGGATCAATCACAATTTAAGGAATGATGTCGAGGAATTGATATGATTGAAATACCTGCATATTTTTATTCAATCATGTCATTCTTTATTTAGTTATGTATTAAATTATGTCTTTTTCAATAATCTAAAAAAAATGTCGAATAAATGTTGATATATATATTAAAAAACAATAATTTTGTAAATAATTTAATAAATATTGAAGGAAGATGAGAAGTACAAGAATAAAAACAAGAATCGACAATCGAAAATAAAGCGACTTAATATACATTGCTCGCAAATTTCTTTATGGAAAAATTATTTTATGAAAACCTATTATCTGAGCTTTATTTAATATTAATATACATATATAGCTATAATTAAGAAATATAAGAATTGTGGAGAATCGAGCAGACTTTTGTTCTGCGCCAAATTTTTCCTACAATATTTATAAATTTAAAAATAATTCGACGATTAAATTAATTTCATCATCAGTAAACTAAAATATATTGCTTGCGAGGCTAAGTCCAAATATATCGAAGTAGGTCATATGTATAAAACATACGAATTGTAGTCAGACTACGAAGTGTGTCACAGTGCACCGAACGAAACTTTTGTTGATACACATTCAAGTTTTTTAGTAGTTTGTCCCAGAATTTTAATTTAAGCCAAACGGTTCAGTTGGGGAAAATATGTTTCATTCTAATGTTGCATATTTAAAAGTCGCGATAAATGAGGATCTTCCTAAAATTTTCTCTAAGGAAAAATCAGTTTCAAATTACACAGAGAATTTATATCATTAAGAACGGGATTCTGATACCGTATACGCGGTTTCTGGAAACCGTATTATATTACTTTAATTATATAAGGCAGTAAATCGTAATAGTGAAAAAATTCTTTAATTATAATATACATTCGTTTTTACATCTCTGAAAATTAATAAATATTGCACTTTTTTTATAACATATTTTGAATACATTTCTCCTTTTATCTAACGTACAAATTTCTCCGATTTACCTATTTTCCTCGTATCATCGATCCGGGGCACGAGAAACGTGCATGCGTTGCCCCATTATGCGATTTGCATGCCCGTTATAACCCCAGCACTCGTTTGCGACTAATTAATGGCCAATGCTTGCGTCGATTCGCACCTCTGGCCTGAAAGAGCATGATTTCTCCTTTCATGCGAAATAAAGGCCATCCATTGTAAATGGTGTACTTTCATCTATTCGCACCAGTTTACAAGAGATCTTGATCTTTGCGTTTGCTTCCGAAAATGTATCGTCATTATATCCGTGTTTATCGCGATTATCTTATCGATGGAACAAAGGAAATGTCACACAAAGCAATGCTGTATGAAAAATCTCTCTCCATCTTTCATGTAATATATATATTTTTTTATAAATTATATTAATAAAATTAATATTTAGCATTTTCTTTAGATGCATTTTCTTTAGAGAGATATGATAAATTATTTTTTTATACGCCTTGCTTATATGTAAAAGAATATTGAGTATAATATAGGATACAAAGACATTTTATTTCAAGAAAAAAATGAAGAAAATATGAAGTATAATTGATAAAAATTTATGATTTATAGAAAAAAATAAAATAATTTTTGTTTAACAAGCATAAATTTACATTAAATACATAAATATATAAATTATTTAATTTCGATTTGAAAGCGAGATCTTATAGAATGTGCAATTTATATAGATATTTATATAGATATTTTGAAAAAGATAGAGAGAAAGAGGTAGAAAGAAATGGTGAGGCAAAATGTACTCGAAAAGATAAAGAAATTAAGGTGCATTTGAGCTAAAAGTGACGACACATTTTTTGTTCCCGCACGTCTGCGTCTAGAATAGACTTATTCGAAGCTATTGGTCGTGTATACCATCTTTTATTTTGTATCCCGAATGTGCGGAGTTGGGGGACCACTTCCGCTGATTAAACTTCCGTGGTTAATTAACCACAGGCCGATATTTGCTCCGGTTTTGCGCCAATTCTGGAAAGACCGTGATGATGTTTCCTCTCAAATAGAACCATAGCGACCCACCATTAAACGGAGTTATTTCCCATACTCGTCAAACCGCAAATACGAGCTACTCGGCTAGGATGGTTAACGCCGTAAACATCGTTATGTTTCGCTTGCGGCCTCGCGTGCCTCTTGTTCTTTTATATTTTCGCCGCATTCCACCCTAAAGAATTTATCTTGACGGCGAGTAAAAAAATTGTCATGGTCGCCAATATTAATATCCACCATAATAAGTATGTTTATCGCGGTTCTAAAGAATTTTTGCTCTGGACGGGATTCGAAAGCCCAGAAGATGCGCAGAATTTTACGATTTCTTTTATATATGCATTATTTCTTGTACGTAGAAGGAAAATGTAGAAGCTGCTTCTTATTGTTAATGCAGATAAAATATCTCGTAACTCGAGAGAACTTTCTCAACATTTTTCTGAGGAGGAGGATGTACCCAAGGTTTTATTTACAATGCATTCAGTTGTCTTACAGATTATTTTTGTGCGCGTCGAAACTTCACGACCGAACTGACTTTGCCTTCTTGACTAACAATGACGGGAGCTTGACTCATCTACCAGAGCCGATAGTATTGATTGCGGAAACTGAATAGCTCTCAAGTCTGAATAAGATTCTGCGCAAACTTTGTCAATTAAATCGAAGTGCATTCAAACATTTACAGAATACGTGCATTGATTGCGAGATCTAATGACCCCTGCTCATGTATTTATCAGAGGCTTTTAAATCCTTCTCTCAACTTGTTTCGAGATATCTGCGAATGTAAGATTATGAAATATTTGCATATACACTTAATTTTGCATCCAATATGACTTATTGTTAATTACGTGGTCTTTTATTTTTTTTTATGTTTGATTTGTTATTTTTTTACGTTTTCTAAATTTCTAATTTTTTAATTCCATTTTTCCAAATTTACTTTCTAATAAAAGATGGATTTTATTTGCATGCCATAGACTTTTGAGGATTGCCTCATTATTATATTATGTCTAATAAATCATTCTCTCATATCCATTCGTCGAGTATGAGTTATTTGGGTTAACAAGAATTTTAAAAAAACTTAAAGTTTATGTAGGTCATAAAAAGACAGTTACCTTATTTATCATTTAAATTATATAGAAAATTCTACAAAAAATATATACAATGTATAAGAACAGAGAGGCGTACACACAAAAAATATTATAAAATTTATCGTATTATATCTATTTTAATTTCTAATTAATCATGTTAAGAAATTGCGATGAATGATAAACGGAGTGTATCAAAATAATTTTAAGTATTCATTGAGTCGCGTAGCGTGTTCATAAAAGTAACACGATGCTTCGGATGCATGATCCAGAATCTACGTGAGAATCGTGATTTGGGTCAGAGTGCATTTCAGCATTTACGGCCTACGTGCATCGGTTATAAAGATGCTCTCAAAACCTAATGACAAACAGCTGGCACAACCCAGGAGGATTTAATGCTCCGATCGCCTCATAGCGAGAACCGTTTAATAAGAATTTTCCCATTGGCTCATAAATTTTTCATGATAAAACGAAACGGCTCTATCAACTAAAGGAATGAAGATGGATAAATATCATCCGTTTGCGAATATTATTGTATCTTCTTTTTTACTTTAGAAACACAGACTCTCGAGGGGAGATTTTTATTTTGCATCTTGCGAGAAATCAGATTTATCTTCTCGTTATATCGCGAAATTTTTTTGGACTTTCGAAAATATTCTCGAGAGAATTAGTTGATTCTTATTTTTGAAAAAAGATCGTAAATAAGAAGAAGCACACTAGGTCATTGGCAGAAAGCATTTCCACATGCTGCTTTTAAAATTACCTTCATAAATTGATAAATCGAATGTCGCAGAATTAATTTTCTGCCGTTTTTGACGCAATAATTTTCTGCAAGTTCATTCTGCACCGATATCTATTTTTTATTTCTCTATGAATTATTAATAATACTGCGAATATTTTCTCCTACGATGTCTTTTTCCTCTCATAATATTACATTATTTTTTCCCTCATTTCAACCTCCTTTTCATTTCTTCCTTTATTCTTAACCGAGTTGCTCTTAATAATTACCACACCGTTCGTAAACTTGCGCTCGTAAGAAAACTTAATTAACATCCGAGATGCGTGTTGATGTAAAAATTGGACAGGCTGCTCGCTACGCTTTATGACGCTTTTACCGTCCGAACAACTATTACACCGTTGCCGTAGAAATCCTGGCGACAAAGTGGACCATTCGTACGCGCTACAATTGACGCAAAAGGCGCCAAATGGGAGTTTACGAGCAGTCGTCGCGATTAGTCGAGAGAAGACAATAAGGTCGCGATATATGAAAATAGTCGCGTCGGATGAAAAACATCCCTTTACGGCCTGATTTGGCTGGGGAGGCCGGTCGAATTTTCGCGGGGCTTCGTCGTCGAAAGCTCGTCTTCGTCTCCCACGACTTGCAGGACGATGCGTTCGCCCACCTTTAATGAGATTGCCATCTAGTATCGCCTCGCTAAGCCAATTTACCCTGGGTGTCGCACGACGCTTAGATAATTTATCGCGACACGAAGACTTCATCCCCTCCGCGCCCCTTCGCTCTTGGTCGCGCGCGAGGAGCTCGCGGAATTTGCCGGATAAAGCGGCTGTCTCAAGTTCTGCAATATTCATTAAGGATTTTGCGGCGTTTCCCTCCAGTAGCGGGTCAGAATAATGGAGAACGGATGAAGCAGCGTTAACCAGCCCAGAAATAACCAAGCGGTAGTTACAACGATCTATCATTAAAGCCGCGCGCCGCCGAGCAACGAGCAATAATTTCGCGGGGGATATTTAGAAACATAATTGTATCGCTCGTGCTCAACCGTAACCGAATAGTTGATACTTGAGAGAAGCCGCGCTGGCTATGAATTCGTCATTAATAGCTAAATGCGTACGTGGAAATTCCCCCGGCGAATGGCAGGGTCAAAAATCTCGGTCAAAAGACAATGTCATCACCTGCGCGCCGCAAAGCTCTCTCTCTCACAGAGAGATTTCATCTCATTATCTCGTACGCGCAATAATTAATTCTCTATCTTGCGAGAAGCGGATATGTGTGTTGATGCCGCGCGCGCTTCTCTCTCGCTGCGATGAGAGACACCGACACACCCACACACGTTAAAAGGACTCGCGTAATTTCCAGCATGAATTTTGCGTCAGACGCGAAGGGAATTCCGTATTCCGTGTGAGAATTAAAAAATCCACCGGAGGGAAGAAAATAAAATTTTACTTTCATTAATCTCCGCGCTCTCTTTCATCCCCTTCGAATTTATTTTAGTCGAACGTAACTTTCGCAATTCATTTAACTTTAAGCGAGATCCTGTAATTAGGTTTCATCTTTAATTGTAGCGGTAAAAAAAAAGAGAGAATCGTCTCGTACAAACGTTGAATATATATCCCATACAGCACAGAACATTGCAGTAACATCACAGCAATATTGCAGCAACATTGTAATATTGCTGCAATAATAATGTTACATTAATAATATAATAATATAATATTAATATATTAATGTTAATAATATAATAATGTAATATTAATAATAATGTTACAGTAATAATAATGTTACATTTTTGTAACATTACAGCAATATTGCAGCAACATTGTAATATTGCTGCATTATTGCTGCAATGTTACAATAATAATGTTACATTAATAATATAATAATATAATATTAATAATAATGTTACAATAATAATAATGTTACATTGTTGTAACATTACAGCAATATTGCAGCAACATTGTAATATTGCCGCAATATTGCTGCAATGTTACATTAATAATATAATAATTATTAATAATAATGTTATAATAATAATAATGTTACATTGTTGTAACATTATAGCAATATTGCAGCAACATTGTAATATTGCCGCAATATTGCTGCAATGTTACATTAATAATATAATATTAATAATAATGTTAATAATATAATAATATAATATTAATAATAATGTTACATTGTTGTAAACATTACAGCAATATTGCAGCAACATTGTAATATTGCTGCAATGTTACAACAATGTTCTGTGCTGTATGGGATACGTCGCCCTAGCGGACTCTCGACGTCTCGGCGCCTTCGGTGACGATCGCATTTGTCTCGGGCCGGATATTACATCACCGATCGTCATTAATAACCTCGCGGGCCGCCTTGACCCGGCCTATCGATATATCATCGTCCTCGATACGCTATGATATAATCCCATCGTAAATTTGCCGCTGGGAAAAAAGCAGAGAGCGAGAAGGAGAGTGGGAGGGGGAGCGAGGGGGGAGGGGAAAGTGCGCGGATCCTTCTTCCTGTCTCCCGAATATCAAAATTCATGGCGCGGATCCGCCAGATTTGCAACATTCATCGGCGATACGTGTCTCTTCCGAAACGCGAGCGCATGCACACTTTTACCATAATTTACGGCGTGAGGCGCTGCCCCATATGTTCCTGGGGCTGTGAATTACGTACCGCTAGTCCGTGTGAGCGCTACGCAAACGTATACACGCGTGTACACACGTGTGTGTGTGTGTGTGTGTGTGGGAAACCGCGCGTATACGTGTAAACCCGAATACACGCGAGGAATTCGCGCCGGGTCCGGGTGTGCGGTGCCTGGTAATGGAGTCCATATCTTCAAAATTTAACCTGAAAGCTTAGTACATTCGCGGAACACAGAAGGGACGCTCGTACAACGGTTTATCACGCATGCGGATGGATATATATGTGTTATTGACCGGCCGAAAGGACAGCCGGACCGGATTTTACGGCTTGGATTTCTCGTCTGATCGTCCGCGAAAATCAACCCTTTGCTGTGCAAAGGTTCGCACTACATTTATATGCTTCAATAGGGTCGATTCGAGACGCATTACACGATCGATATATCTGTTTTTAACTCGCGATTTTACCATCGATGCTCTTTTTCTTTAAATAATCTCTTAAAATTCAGGATATTACTTGAACGTGCACCTCGCGAGCAGACGCGTTATGAGATCCTCTGCCTATCCGACGTAATTAGAACGTAATATCTCATGTTTAATCGCAGCTGTTGCCGCTTGCTTCTTCGCGAACAGCGACATGCATGTATCAAAGGCCCGTGAAAACGCGTTTAGCTCGGCGAGGCAAGAGAAGGGGTGGATACCCCGTCTCTCTCTCTTTCTCTCCCCCTTCATATAACCATATAATAAATCTTCTGGCCGACCGAGTTTCTCGTAATCCAATTAAGATTTTCGCGACTCCGTCCTCATCCTTTCACATCAATTACGGTAAACCTGGCGGACGCCTAAAATTGCGAGCGATTTGCCGTTGAAGTCGTCGCGCGCAGGTTTTTCCCGACGACAATGTGGAGCCGAGGAACGCTTTTTGCTGGAAGAGCCTTGGGCTTCCTCGTCACAGTCATGGCCCTTGTTAGAAAGGGGTTAAATCGCGCTATATATATACATCGGAGGGGAATGGTCGGCGGCGACGAGTGATCGATCGTCGAAGGACCGGGGGAGATTCGTCGTTCACACGCATGTCATGTGTACGTGTTCGTGTAGATGCGACATATAATCTCTACGCAATCTACGTGCGCAAAACGTGGAAATAACAGAAACGATCGTGTCGAAAAAGGGGGACCTGTGTCCTGAAGCGGAATCGGGTGTTGTCGATAAACGGATGTATTTGTTTAGTCGAGGATATTAGGTAATTTTCAGAGATGTTTTATCATTATTTTTACCGACAATATAACTATTATTATAATCTTTAATTTGGAGGCCTTTGAATGTTATCAGAATATCCTCCACGTGTGCATCTCTTAAAATTAAAATTGTCAGACTCGACTTTTTTGCTTAATATTATTATTTTAATCATTAATATAATTATTATATTAATATAATTATTTATTTATTCTGTACACATGTTTTTATATATGACGTTATACAGGGTGTTTCTTAATAAATGCGAAAGGAGATGATTTTTAAAGCGAAAATTAAGGGAGGTTTTCATATAAACATATACTCCTACATTTCTTCCTGTGGAGTTACACTTCTTCAAAAATGGGGGAAAAATTAGGTTTTTATTATAATTTTGTTTTTGTCCCAATTCTTCCAACATTTACTCCAATTTTATTTTTATTTTAAAATTTAACTTCTCGTAATTCGAAACCTATGCTATTTAGCATCGTACAGTGCACGATAATGTATTTTATTTTTTTTCTTGAAAACTACTGATTTTATGAAAAAAATAAAAGAAATAAAAAAGTTTTTAAATAAATCAAACTTTTTAATGCATGTTTTTAGATGATCATATTTCGGCCCATTAAAAAGTTCTAATAAAAAATTGAATATGGATTGCTAGTTTCCCCTTATAACAATACGGGAGACTGAAGAAAATATTAATAAATAACCTTTTTATTAGTAAAAAATATCCACCTAATTTCATTTCTTTAACTTGTTCCAAATTTGAGAAAAAAATAAAAACCTAATTTTTACTCCCATTTTTAGACGAGTGTAATTCCACAGGGAGAGATGTAGGAGTATATGTTTATATGAAAAACCTCCCTTAATTTTCGACAAAGAATCATCTAAAATTTTTCGCACTTATTAAGAAACATCCTGTATAATTCACATTTATGGAAAAACTATTATATAGCAATATATAACAAGGAAAATAGATATTTTTGACACTTGTATAATTTAGGAAACGCTAGATTATTTACGTGACTTAAAAGTTTGAGAAATCGTACATTTTCATTTAATCAAATAACTTTTCGAAACTGATTTCTCTTAATTGAAATTGACATATCTAAATCTTTCTTCAACTTCAATAAATTAAATATCTCGATAATTAAATGTCCTACGAAAATTCTTTTCGAGGTCAACTAAAGATAAGATAATTTCATTATATGAAGTATCTGCAAATGTATATTTTCCGATTGAAGTAAATATTCTAGATTCAATCTTCCCCGAGTATCGTTACCGGTGTTTGTTCGGAGAAGAGGTAGTTAAGAGACCAACGAGAGGACCGCGTCGGGGGTCTGTATTGATTAAGGGAGCCTGTGGCTCCGTACAAAACACATTGCTTATACTTGCCTTCGGTGACGAAGACGAAGATCGATGCCGGCTTGGTGTTGGAGGCGCTGCACGTGTAATTGCCCGTGTCGGACTCGACCGCCTGGCGAATCGTCAGCCGGCTCTGAGTTGGTCCTGGATCGGTTTGTACGGTCACGCTGCCGCGCGTGGTATCGTAGTTTATCATCCGGTTATTGTGATACCAGAACACGTATTGCGGCGGCGTCGGGCTCTGGAGCAGATAGAAGAAGAATGGCGCCGGTTGACAAGCATGAGATTTAACGCGCGGATTTTTCCGAGCACAAAGGGCAGAATCCGCGGGGTCCGCGGACCGTGACATTCGTTATGAGGATTTCTTTCGGCAGGATAATGCGCCTTTGTGTTGGGAAGCATGAGCGCCGACGGGGTTTCCCTTTGCGCGATCTTGCTAATGTTCCCGTTCGCTTATTTTTTTAATAGGTATTTCAAAAAGTTTTAGAGAGTCTCGTCTTTTATGTTTAATGATCTCGTCTCTATATTTACAAGATTTATATTTGACTGAATTAATTTAATTATGTAATTAGTATTTATGCATTTTACAATATTTTATTACACACATCTTGTTCGTTTTATTTTGGAAACAATGTGAAAATACAAAAGAGAATAAATATGTATATAAAAATCTTTTGCAAACCCTTTATGGCATTCCAAAATTAGTTCACAATGACTGTACAAGAATTAACAATTATTTAAATATAAGCAAGTAAATCAAAATTTTTTAATGAATTTTATTGGTAGAAATTCAAAGAAAATAAAATTTAATATTTTAAATAACATTTGAATAGGAAAGATGCAGAAATAATTCACATTAATATTAAAAAGCATCTCCCTAATCAAATTTTTGTTGAGAAAAACGAATCTATTTTCTATGCTCCCTCTTATGTGACATCTTCAGTATATTTTCAAGTAATTAAATATTATATATTAATATTATATATTAATATTATATAAATATTATATAAATATTATATATTAATATTATATTAATATTATATAAATATTATATATTAATATTATATAAATATTATATAAATATTATATAAATATTATATATTAATATTATATAAAAATATTATATAAAAATATTATATAAATATTATATAAATATTATATATTAATATTATATTAATATTATATTAATATTATATAAATATTATACATTAATTTGTAAGAAATTAATATTAGCTTTCGCGAGGAGAAAAGCTTGCAAAAATGCGAAATTACATAATACGTAAGGGTGAATGAACGCGCGCAATTCAGCCACGAGCGATGAAGGTCCGTCAACTGTTTATTATAACTCCGGAAGCACGTTTACAACGATTCTGTTGTGCCGCAGAATACAGGAAGGATAGATGCGTGAAATGGTGCGTTGTTAAGACACACTCGCAAATTTCCAGCTTTAACGTCGTTGAGAATTTTGCCGAGCGAAATAAGAGGCTAGCCCCAAAGAACTCGTTTTAACACAACTTATTTGTTATTCATTTGCCAGTATCGTTGTTTCTTAAAATGTTACTTTAAATGTTTTGCGTGCAATTATTTTAATATCCAGCGTATTGTTGAAAAATAAAAAAAATTATGTATATATTTTTTTGAAATTCTAAAGAGAAATAACGATGTGTAAACATAATTATAAATATACATCACGTCAATAAAAAGGAGTCTCGTTTCGCGTTTAGATTTCGGAGAAGAGTTGTCGAAATGCACAAACGTTTTTTGCGATATTTGCCAATACTTAATTAATTTGAATTACTTAATTATATTTGAACGTAAGATTGATTTCGTCGTTTTGCGAATTAGAGTACGTCAAATTTAGCGTGTGCATCTTACGGCGCATAAATTTCCGTCCAATGTAGCCGCGGGATCAGATATGCGGGATGCTGCTCGTCATCCGTTTATTATAACGCCGGATACGCGTATATTGTGGCGGCGGCGTCAAGCCGCAAAGCGGACGAAGAATAGACGTGCGAAACCGTATGCGGCCAAGTGCGGGATACCCAAGGATTTTCAGCTTCACGGATTTCGCATGGTAAAGCGAGGTCGGAGAGGTCACGCATCCCCCTATGCTAAATGCTCTCGTTCTTTTGTTCCGTTTAATGTTCCCTAAGCCGTCGGTATAAATGTCGTCGCGCGATGTACCGCGCCTATAAAGCTAAGTACCCATCAGAGAAACGTTTCTTTACCATCGTCGGTGGAAGAAGAATATTGGAAAATTAATTAAATTAAGATTTAGAAAAATAAAGCGAAAATTAATTAAATTAAAATTTAGAAAAATAAATACTTGGAAAAATAAAGGGAAAAAGAAACTGAGAGGAAGAACTTTGAATATACATATCTTAAGTTGTCAGTCTCAAAAATTGAACATATGATAAGAGTATAATATATACTTGTCAAAAATATAATTTTTAAGCAACTATGATATATAAATTATATTTGAACAAGTTTTGTCGCATTTATTAATTTTTTAAAATAATTTATAGAATGATAGATTCCTGTTATATTTTTTTATTTCAAGTGTATAATATACATGTATTAAAAATTTCTTTTAATTCTTGAAAGATATTTTAGCAAATTGTTAATATCAAACTGAACATATGAAAAGAAATAAATAATACACTTGTCAAAAATATATAATATATAATATATAATAAATATATAATATTATTAAGCAACCACGTGTTGTACAGCCTCTTAGTTAGAATGAAATATAATTTACAGCGATATAAATTATACTTGAAGAAGCTTTGTCACGTTTACCAATTTTTTAAAATAATTTATAAAATGATAGATTTCCGGTATTTTTTTTATTTCAATAACATAAATCAAAAATTGCTTTTAATTGTTGGAATTCTTATTTCAGCAAATTAATATGTAATTAACTCGGTAATGTTGAACGTTGCGAGCTTTTTGAAATATTATCGTCGATTTTATGCCGCCAGAGACGAATAAATCCCTCCCGAGGCGTTGTATGCGCAATTCACTTTGTGCTTTTAGGGATTCATATAAATTACTCCATTGTTCTCGCGAGACGACAAAGTGGAGTTTCAACGAGGTAATGCGAATTACACGGCAGAAGAAAGCGAATTGTATCAAACAAGTAATACAAACTATTAACACCGGCGCTAATTACGCCGCTACTTATCCTGCTAGTATGTATAAAGCGCATGCATAATGTAAGAAGAACGATAGTTCCGTTATATGAATGAGAATTACATTGACGTCAATAAAACCATTTCAATCTGATCGTAAGCGAATCCACTTTTGCATAAATTTGCATTACATCACAATGCTATAACAAGTATGATCTGTAAACAATAAAATAATTGAAATCAATATTATATTGATTAAAAAAAAAAAAATATATATATATATATATATATATATATATATATATAATTGATATATATGAGATAAATAATACATGTGATAGCGAAATTAACATACATATCATAGTCCAGTTTTGTTAAATTCATATGATATTGTGTACATTTAACAAATTCAATTTAATCAATATGATTTCATATTTATAGTTGGAAACAGGTAGTGTTTGTCAATTTCGAATGCCAATAGGCTTTTACGCGTCGTATTATTGTAAAACACTACAACAATTGGCGAGAAATAAACCGGCAAATAACGTCAGATCGTTTGTCAATTTCTATTAATGATACTCGTATTTAATATTCTATATCCTAATATTTTAAAAAATGTGTGACTTGCTATTTAATTGGTTTTTATATTTTATTGGGCTGCAAACGTTGCGAGAATTAAACTAGAAACAGACAGACATGTAAACTGTCAATAGTCGCAGTCACATCAAGCACCCCTCGCGACGATGTTTTAAGAGGACTTTATCCTTCTTTTCGCGTGGTTTTTATATCGTTCAATAAACCGGACCGACGATGCTGCGGGAATTATGTCATTGCAAGCTTAGGAAAGACTTAAAGGCACGTAACGTCGAGCATCGGGCACAAAGTGGAAACGGACGAATTACGTCAGGCAAGTAGAACGAAGTGTGACGAACGCATCTAGCTCTTCCCATCCTCTCTCTCTCGAGATGACGAAGTTTACTTCCGCTTTGCGTTGGCGTCTGCAGAAATGCGAAATGCGTAGGCAAAGGACGAGCTCTACGATGCTCGTTGGAGCGACGCGATGCAAATCCGGTCGAGCAGCAGCGTCCGCTTTCACCGTCTCAATTTAATCTTGCAGCTAATTGCAGCGGATTTGCAACCAGATTCGATTTATGCGCGCCTGTCGAGACGCTCGGTTCGTAAAAGGGATTTTTATGCCCGTTCATCCTCGCAACAAATCATTTCAAATTCATGTCTAAGAGAAATTGACATTTCATATACTGAAAAAAAATTGTTACCGTTCTGTACATTTGTTGCAAAAAATTTTACACATCCTCCGTCTGTTCCTCGAAGGGGATTAATTGTCGCGTTGGAGGCGGCGTCTTAAAGAGACATAGCCTCCGAAAACGTCGAATTTCAGTTCCAATGCTGTTCTGATATCGGAAAGGGATAAATAAAACGTCTTTTACGATCTACGACCTGACTCGAGAGAATTTTTACAGAGAGAAATATCTTGGACATGTTTCGGATCTTGTGACATTTATGGAAAAAAGTAATGTGTATGTATATCGCAAGTCGTGAATTGACTGTAACAAACGTATAAATAAGTGTCTTTATTTAAAACTGTTGCCTTTATAACAATTCCAGACGATATACACGATTAATATTTTTTAAAAGGGTTATTTTTTCGAAGCGGGTCAGTGTAATATTTGACACGTGATGGAGTGTTAAGATAGAAATCTCTGATGGCATATGTGTCACTACGTATTTTTATCGACCTAAAATGATCTATCTTTCGATGCCGAAAATGCGGAGAAAAACGGACGATCAATTACGATAATTGTTAGTAAAATAAAAATCTAATTTTCAATGATATAATTCATATAATCGTAATTTTTTTATAAATATTAATTTTATATTAATTTGTTTTTTGATAAATTAATATAAAATTAATTAATATAAAATCAATTACTTTTTTTATAAATATTAATTTTATATATTTTTTAATGATATAAAATTCATATATATATAATCGGAATTTTTTATAAATATTATTTTTATATTAATTTATTTTTTAATAAATTAATATAAAGTTATTAACATGAAATCAATTACTTTTATAAATATTAATTTTATATATATTTCAATGATATAATTCACATATAATCGTAATTTTTTAAATAAATTTATAATGTGATATCTCTTCGATAAATAATATCTGTTGGATATAATTCACATATAATCGTAATTTTTTTAAATAAATTTATGATGTGATATCTGTTCGATAAATAATTATGCCTTTGAAAATTTTCTATAACGATTTCTGCCATTACTGCGAAAATGCTTCAATGTCTTATTTACGTTATTCCTGTTCCTTGATTGATTTTATAGGATTTACAAAATTCGGCGAATTGACTTTGATGGGAATATAACTTCTAAGTATAAATCGGCGAAGTGTAAATTGTTCGTATAACTTTATGAAATAAATACACTATGCGGTAGTTTCGAATATCCAATTATACTTAAGGATTCTAAGGCACTCGGGAAACTCGAGAGGCTGATACAGAATTTTAATCAAAGGAGCATTTCAAGCGATGGGATTAAATTAACTTGGTCTAACGGCACTCGAAACTTCCTTTTATACGAATCAAATGTTAAATCGCTATTAACTGCCTGATTAATGAAAATTTAATATATAAAATTTTTATATATTATTTTAATATATAAAATATATATATTTATATTTCTTTGTTTTCTTTTTTTACTGCACCATATTAAGCGATTTTTAAAAATATATTTCACCACTAATGAACACTTCATTCGCAGTTAAAGGCCGCTTAAAATAGCTTCGAATTTCCAAGTACGGATTCTAAGCAGTCCAGTCAGTGCAGAGTTAATTGCTAGGCTGCATGTCGACGATGCAATTGACACTAGTATGTCATGTTGTTGCAAGCGGTCTCTGTTTTCGAGATAAATAGAGTAACAAGACGCGCACAAGGCTTTATTAATGAAATTGTCGTCTGTTCTCTGTCTCTTGCACCGTTCAATTAACCCTCTATTTTTCATACGCATTCAACACTCGAATCTTAACGTTTGCCATATCTTCGTATTATCATTTTCACGATTTTCACCAATTCTTTTGCCTCTTGTCTTACTTTTTTTTTTACTCGGCCAAAGACACTCCAATATAATACATATCTTCTCAATTTCTATAAGAAAGGGATTATATTATATTTATAAAATATTTATATTAATGTTTATATTGAATTAGAGGAGTCTTATAAAAAGAATAATGAGAGAGATCTTACGTCGCTTTATCTTCGTCATAGTCTATTGATTTTTGCGTCCGCTTGTGCGAGAAACAAAAACCGTGTCATTAGCAGGTGCTCTTCAGCGCTGACAGTATTATTATTTATGACTCGCTACGGTAAAATAACGCGTTCATCCCGAGATAATTCGCGCCTAGCGTCATTTAGGTGTCAAGTGTATTCGCTCGTGGTATAATTGTCATTACTGTACCTCGTCACCGAGTCCGACCGTCTCGACTCGACCGTTTGCAAGGGAAACACCGTGATATAACGCGGCATTTGGCATTCATTAAGAAAATAATGCGCGGCGGCGCTTTGAGCGTCGTACAGAGAAATGCAAATATCGTATATACACCGTAATATCCAGCTCGACATCTTAATGTACGTCCCGGCCAAGAAAATAATACAATTTGTCACGCATTATTCGCCTCTCCACTCGGCGAAATATCCTTTGGGAAAAATAGCAATAAATGTCATTTATTACGTGTCATCATTTACATGCTTTTTACTAATATTGACGTAAAATCAATGCTATCGTATCCCCAACACGTATACATTGTTTTCATTGTAAATGGCACTTTTATCGATTATAAAAATATTTCCCTAAAATGTCTTACACATCTCTTCTATCTCGTAATTGTATTTTAAGCCTCGTATACGTCAAGTTTAATGAAATTTATTTAACTTATTTAATTTAATGAAACTTATTTTGATAATACTCATTATGCGATTTTTTCGAGAAATGACGTGCAAGAGTAAACATCTGTCAAATTATAATTTTCGAATAACGTAAAAATGATGACAAAATGTTTTAATCCATGCACAGTAAAAAATAAAATGTTAATTATAACATTTTTCACATGTCCCAGAAAGTCCACTCTAAATTTTAAGTTAAAATAACTCATTCGTCGTATGTTACTTATTGACAAACTAAAAATGTTAAATAATTGACACAATACTTTACATTTATTTTTGTTATCGTGACTTTAAGTGTAATGTAAAAGTAACATACAAATTAATTAAAAATTACATGAAAAAATAGTTACAATAACTCGTAAGAAATGTTGACGACATTAACATGTAATAGTAATTATTTTAACTTAAATTATTTGTAATAGAAACATTTGATTTTAGTAAATTTGATTATTTTTGTATGTCAAGGTTCAAGATTATTTCAAGATTCACTTTAACTTTTCTTAGAATGTTAAACTGACTTTGAGACATGTTGATTGTTTAAAATGACTATGTTAAAAATACTCAAAATAATATTCTATTTCTAAGAGACATATACAAAGTGTCAAGTTATAAAGTTGACATAAATGTAATCCATGAAAATGTTATAAAAATAATAGCATACAGGTTGTATGTTAATTTTACATTAAAGTACTAATCAAAACGTGTGGTACACAAGAAAATTTTAAAAATTTTAATATGGACGCACAATTTTTTACTGTACGAATATATTTCTCGCAAATTTCACCGAAATATTACCCATCGTTAGCTGAGAACTCTCTCTGATTGCGAACGTGAATGTGCGGCACGCTGCTTCTCGTTCCTGAAATCTCTCTCGAGAAAGTGAAAAGAGATGTTTGCCCGGAGAATGCGACGCGCGGTCTCTCGACGCGATCGTAAAACTCGTCAACGGACGCTGATCCCTTGGCTAAAGATAAACCGAGTTACTTTCGGAGAGACATCCCTTTTGCGACACTGCCGCACTCAGTCTGTGTATGTACATCTCTCGATCGTATACATATAGGGCGAGTCATGGCCGAGCTTATATACGTACGTCACTACGAACGGTCCCCGTGTGCTTCGCCGCGCATGCACATCGACGTAAGTTTGTCAAGTTGCGCGCGGCGTGGTTGTTTTGCAAGCTCGAGGGGCTTCCGGATTGAATCCGTGTACGAGAAGCAGGACGAGAGAGAGAGAAAGAGAGGCGGCTTTTAACTCCTGGCATCTCACACCAGGCAAGAACGACCTCGAGCGACGCACAGAATTAATATATGGTTCAGCTGTCTCCGGTATCTCCTCGAGCAAAGTCGATAACTTGTGACGTCCGCAACTTTTTAAGAATGATACCGTTATATTGTGCAGCGATATGCGAGGAGATTGAGACAACTTTTCTTCCGAAATGTGTGCGCGCTTGTCACATTCGCGATTGATGCTCGGATCGATACATTTTTTTCAAAATGTATCTTTATCCTCGAGTATACGTTAAGTTTGATGAAATTTATTTTAATAACACTTGTGCGACTTCTTTTAAAAATATGGGGCACAAGAATAAATATTTTTCATCAATATTGTAATTTTTAAATTAAGTTAATTATTATATAGCGAGAGATTTCGACACTTTATAACTATCGAAGATATAAATCGTTAAATTGAGGCAATAATTATTCATATCTTTGCGCTCGAGAATTCATCTCTTGCGCATATATGTATAAGGATTGATAATAGTAGATTAAACTATTTTAATTTTATGCGAAAAGATACGCAAATTTATCTAAATTTTTCTTAATTCATAATAATTTTTCTTTATATATTTACATTAAATTTGCATGTATTATCTCGTATGCTAATTCCTTCGGGAGTTATTTTTTTATGCTATCCTAACTGAGAATAATTCAATATTAACGACGGCAAACACATTCGCGTCTGCATCTGCCGCCATTATTTTTGCGAACAAAAAGGAGCAGTTGACATTTCAAGTGCTGGATTCGCCTATTTGCAAATGCAACGCAATTTCGAGATACACGCGAAGTACACGCGCTTCTGACAGATCCATAATTTATGCGCTCCTTACTCAGAGTGTATCAAAAACTAAATATTTTCCCTTCATGTGATATTTAAATATGTTGAGTATGTTGATATTTACATGAGTTGGGTAGAAAATAAGTGCGGAAGAATCTTGTTAATTTTATCGTCGAGTCATCAATAGATTCAAAATTGTAAATAGAAAAAGGAAATTTTATACACGAATAAAGAAAGATAAATATACAAATTCTTTTAATAAAATTTATATTCTTTCCAATAAAATTTTAATATAACTCAATTTTATTGAGATGCAGTCCGTATTAAATTAAATGTTAATTTTCTTCTATTTTCAAACTTCAAATGAGAAATATGATCACAAAGTAATATTTTGTAAAGATATTCTTTATCTTTTTATATTTTTTATAAATATTTTTAATATCATAAATATTATAAATATTTTTATTATAAATTTTATTATAAATTTTATTATAAATTTTATCATAATATTTTATTATAAATTTTATTTTATTATAAATATTTTTATAAATATTTTTATAAATATTTTATATAAATATTTTTATATTCCTATAAATTTTTCTTCTTTTCTTCTTGCATGCGGAAATTACGCCGCACAAAAGATAGAAAGGTAGATAGATAGGGAAGATTCGTACATTAAAAATTAAGTATAACAACATGTACAAATGCCAAGAATACAAACGCTCGCGAGGAAGAGAAAGAAAGAGAAGATCTGCTGTTCTATCTTTCATTGCGAAACGCAACGAAATACCAAGCCGGCCATAGTGAAGCTGAGAGAGCGCACAGCAGCAGAAATGGAGTAATTGTCCATACCACTTCTTTATAGCTGCATTTTTTCCTTTCCTTTTGCTACCCTCGAGAAACACACACTCACAACTTTGTAATTTTAGCAGTAGCGATGCGGCAGTTCAAGGGTAAAGCGACGTGCGCAATTGCGACTGTAATGTCCTCGCTAATTACCGAAACACCGCGGCGGGGGTGATGTTTTCGCCCCTTTGGTTTCGCGAGACGAAGCGAGAGCGCCGTTACACGACGTTACAACGGCGGTAGTCTGCTAATTTACCGTTACAAATGGGATGCCAGCGGAATTATTCCGTGGTTATTTACGACGCGCCGTGCCATTGTTGGACGGTATTCGGAGAGAGAGAGAGAGCGAGAGAGAGACGGCGCGAAGTTAAGCCCCGTCGAGCTATCGCCTTTGGTGGCGCAGTGCGATAATAAAAAGCGCAGCTTCTCTCCAAGTGCGATCGATACGACTGCGGGGGATCGCGTTTGTCTAAACCCCCGGGGAATTACCGCGTTACCTTCAAAGGGATCCGGATCCTGCCGCTTTATTTAACCCTTCGCGGCAAGACTCGCTCGAAGCCTTTCTCGCGTTCTTCCAACTCGAGGGAGAATCGCTCTCTCTTTTGCTCCGATTTCGACTCGCGTGATTATGCTTCCTCACGATGGGAGAGTTAATAGACATTAGCGTCGTCTCGAAAATTAAAGCGTTCCACGATAAACGGTTATACACATCGATATGGAATCCGAGATGAAGACTTTCCCGATAAAATCATCCCTTATGATGGTGTCTTAAGTGTTATATCACCTTTTTGCGTTGGATAAAGATTGGCGGAGGCGTTTTCTTATTTTTACTTCTTATTTTTACAATATCTATGCATCGAGCGATCGTGGAAGCCCGTAGTCGAGCTGCTTTTTCAAAGCGACAGGCACGCGATGCTATTTGAAAACTCCGGCAAGCCGCATCTGCACACTTTATTAAACGCTCCTTTGTGGCAACGGCGGGAAAACTAGGGCGGCGTACTGCTAACACACACGATTCGAGAGCGATCGTGGATATTTTGTACACTTTCTATTTCCGCTCTATTGTGAAGTGGCTTGTGCGTGACATTCTTTTTTTTTCTAGTCGAAAACTCGCTGGAATTCATTTCACAGACGTGTCCTCCCTGTACCCGCTATATTGTCTTTGCTTTTTTTATAGGAGAACGGCTTGTTTTTCTCCCCAAGGCTCTTTTTGTTCAAATAAAATACGTACGATCTAAAGTAAAGGAATATCAAAACGAATATCTATATTTCTTTCAAATTTTAATTATATATATGGAAAATTTGATCATACAAGGTGTTTCTTAATAAGTGTGGAAAATTTTAGGAGATGATTCTTTGTCGAAAATTAAGGGGGATTTTTCATATAAACATATACTCGTACATCCCTCCCTGTGAAGTTACACTCCTCCAAAAATGGGGGTAAAAATTAGGTTTTTATTTTTTTCTCAAATTTGAAACAAGTTAAAGAAATGAAATTAGGTGGATATTTTCCACTAGTAAAAAGGTTATTTATTAATATTTTTTTCAGCCTCTCGTATTATTATAAGGGGA
Source organism: Camponotus vicinus (assembly GCF_025532165.1). Lineage (NCBI taxonomy): Eukaryota > Metazoa > Arthropoda > Insecta > Hymenoptera > Formicidae > Camponotus > Camponotus vicinus. Next base: position 1,599,323 of record NW_028141947.1, read on the forward strand.
TGAAACCCCTAGCAACCCCTATTCAATTTTTTATTAGAATTTATTAGTGGACCGGAATATGATCATCTAAAAATATGCATTAAAAAGTTTGATTTATTTAGAAACTTTTTTATTTCTTTAATTTTTTTCATAAAATCAGTAGTTTTCAAGAAAAAAAATAAAATACGTTATTGTGCACAGTACGATGCTAAATAGCACAGATTTCGAACTACGAGAAGTTAAATTTTAAAATAAAAATAAAATTAGAGTAAATGTTGGGAAAATTAGAACAAAAGCAAAATTATAATAAAAACCTAATTTTTACCTCCATTTTTGGAGAAGTGCAACTCCACAGGGAGGGATGTAGGAGTATATGTTTATATGAAAAACCCTCCTTAATTTTCGACAAAGAATCATCTCCTAAAATTTTTTGCGCTTATTAAAAAATACCCTATATATGTGCGGAATTTTTTTAAATTTTATATGGAAAAAATGTAGGAAAAAGAGGAGCGCTATGAGAGAATGAATTATTATCTTTTTAGGAATTATATTATATTGCAGTACGTAAGACCCAATCATATAAACTGTTGAGTTTGTCCGCGGGCTATGTTCGGATGAGATCCAAAACGTTATTATCCTTTAGTATATAAAACGCGGAGCGCCTTGGTAAATTTCTATGGCGGGATAAAAACGTATTTACGCAATGCAGCACGAGGAATGCAGCGGAATAATTCGTATAATAGCGTGTTCCAAGTCATTTCTCCGTTATGTTACCGCGTTTTTTCGTATTCGTTTAATCTACTTGATATTCACGTGAAAATAATGCGTTTTCGATTAAATAATCTCCATTCGTGTAACTTGTATTCACGAGAATTTCTCAATTTTTTATGTAATAAATAAATTCAGCTTCAATTTTTTCCATGTTTGAAGTTTCTTTTTTCTTTAATATTGTACTGAAATTTACTCACAATCATAGCTCTCATTTCAGTTAAATTTCACATGTCTCGTGTATGTTGCGATTTTAGAGAGAGATGGAATTATCTCATGCATGTACAAGTGCTCCGAAAAAGTAAATTCGCATTGTTTGTTTAATTAATGAATACACGAGTACAAGCTAATGTACAGGATATATGCTAATATCACCGACAATGATATCGGTAAACTGATATAATGTTAAATTACATATTTTATAGTCAATTAACGTGTAGGGTACTTCTTGATCGAAAAATGGATAATTAACGCTCGCTTTTAAATTTGATGCAGGAGAAATCGATTTTTCGCCACTGAAAGCTCGAATCCAAATGGTTCTAACTTTTTGATATTTGGCTTCTGATATTTGCATTCACGTTTCGTTATTCAATTTCGGGTTATTTTCAGTTTTGTCATTATTTTTACATTAAATATTAAATATTAAATATTAAATATTAAATATATTAAATATAATATTTATATTCTTTTTCAAGATGCTTGGGGCGAGCTTGTTATTTTAGGAAATTATGCAAAGTTACAATCGCGCGAGACGCTTCCTTTTTCAACCTTCTGATGACCAATGTTGATTTTCCAAGGTAAAGCTAATAATGCGTTGGAGTTTTTGTTTAGGGCAGAGAATTGTTGAGGAAAATATCGAGTGTCTCTTCCTATTTCACGCAATAAATTTGAGGGAAAAGAAAAAAAGTAGACATTTTCTATAAATAATCTTGAAAGTATCGTTCGCGATAGAGCAACGTTTTCCTGAACAAAACTCGGATTCTTCTTCCTGATGCCGATAATGAGTGTCGCTCAACGAAACCCGGCGTAATTGATAGGAGATTGCAGGTGCAGATGTTTCTGAGGAAAAAGCCGCTGCTACGGCATGAAACGGAGATTCGATCGGTAGGAACAGAGGCAATCTTTCGGATGATTGGCGTTTATTAGCTGTCCCGCGGACATGCGAACGGCGGACACGCTGGAAACAAGGGACGCCGTCGTTGCAACGTTGCAACTTGATGCAGCGGCAGACAGGGGGTTGGGGGTGACGGCATCGGCGGTTGTTAAGCGGCTTGAAAAACGGCCTGGTTTTCCGTCTCACCCCGTCACCCTGTCCCTCTACATATGTCCCGGTACATCTCTCTCTCCTTCCTCCATCCCCACCCCTGTTTTACACCGTTTTGCTGCATCCCTCTTGCGTCCAACGTTCAGGCGAACAATTCGCGAGATGGAAAAAGCGCTAGTTAGGGAAGCGGGCGAAATCGGTCGACACGCTATGTCGGCGGGATCCATTTCTACGGCAGTTTGTCGAATATTGCGGAACAAAACCACGTCTCGCGATGGAATGGATATATCTCGAGTAATATTATATGAGAAATCATCGTCTCTGGGTTTTCATGCTGAAGGAAAGGTTCTATCGTCAAATATACGCTGCAAACGCGAGAGAAAACTTGTTTCATTTTGTTAAAATTGGTTGAACAAAAACTGTATATATACGATTTATGCTACACATATAATTTTATTTAAAATCTTTATATTTGATTAACATTATAATTTATATGTGCAATTATATAATTATATATTTCAATATTATATAAATATTATATAAATATTATATGAATATTTTATAAATATTATATAAATATTATATAATTATTATATAAATATTATATAATTATTGTATAAATATATAAATGTTATATAAATATTATATAAATATTACATATTAAATTACATAATTATATATTTAAAAAAAAATAATCGCAAGGTTAACAGAAAGGAATCACAAAAAAGACTAACACGTGATAATTCTGTGATTAATATGAAACGAAATAAGATTTAGATTGCTTATCGCGGATTACACGCTCCGAACGGGTTTAGAAGGGGTGAAGAAGGATTAAGCTTCCGTGGACGTCCAGTAAATCAGTCTCTCCCCGGACAGGGGAGAGACGAGACGACGTCGCGCCTGGTTTCTTCGCGCCGGGACGTATCAGCAGCCGAAGGGGAGGTCGATGAGGACGACGAGTGCAGTAGGATTATGGCAGATAGGTATGTAGGTAGGTAGATGGGTAGGTAGGTAGGTATCGGGGATGCCAAACTGTCCCCCAAGTTTTGCCGCGTCCGAAAGGAAATTCGATCTCTCCGCGTCCCCGTCGCCGGTCGCGACACCCACTTAACTGGATTTCCGTTCGTTGAGTTTAGCGAAGATTAGCAATTCGACGCCCCGATAAGAGAGGGTCGTCCTCGTCTCTCGGAACGGGGCAGAGCCCACCCCGATGTGCCCGGGTCTGCACACGATTACTCGTGCAGACTTCCCCGAGATTACGGCGAGGGCTGCTTCGGAGACACTTCTGATCATCGGGGGCTGAGAGATCGATGTACTCATCGAGTCCCTTGTATGTCTGCTTAGTAAATATTATTTATCTTGTATGCCATCAAGGATAGATTTATTTATGAAAAGGGATAAAAAGGTTTCAGCATCTCGCATATGCTATAATTCTTGTGTATATAATTTTATTTTAAAGCACGCCTCTCTCTCTCTCTTGCATGAGAATATTTAAAAATAAAATGTATAAATATATATAAGAATATTGAGAATATCTATCATATAATTAAAATCTTCCTTCTTTTATAATAATTATTTGTAAAAATATACATGTAATTTATGTTGCAAATCTTGTGATGTCTTATTAACATGAACACTGAGATTCTATTATCTGTGACTTCATCGCTTTGCTGACGCGCGCGGAATTTGACTCGATCTTCGAATTACAATTTTATGGAGTTACCTGGTATTATCGTCACGTAAGAAAGAGAGGTAGCGGCCCGGTAACCCGCGCATTCGGAATCAATGAAGCAAATGGAGATTTAATGGCGCTCCTCGCACGAGCGTCTTTCAAAAATTACAGAGACTGGAAAAACCTCATTCTGATTCCGTTTGATCGATCGTATCATATCAGATAGAATTCGACAAAGAATAGGACGACGAGGGCAAACCTTGCGATTATTTTTTTTCTTTGTAGAACTCGCCCGATCCTTTAATCGTTGTTTCTTCTTCGATGTTGCGTAGATTCGAGGAAGTGGGCTGATAAATCGAGTTACCATGGAATTGAGTTTTCGCGTCAAGTTTACCGATATCGACGATAGTGTCAAAAGGACGCGTTTAAAAAATGGACTCGACGCACGAAATTCGATTTAATCGATACCTCGGTTGTTCAAAATACACGCACGATAATTCATAATCGAGTTAGAACCTCGAGCACGTTAACGAGAACGGACTTCGGCGTCGATAGCGCGATAAAATGTCGCAGTCAACGATTCAGCCGGCAAGCAAGCAAGCAAACAGTCGCTTCGACGAAAATCAGATTTATCTAACATTATTTTTATGTTACATCCTCGTTTCACGAGCTAGACTAGTCGTCTCGTTAACGCGATGTGCGATTTTTAAATTAAAAATTGATTATTCGATTAAAATTGATTATTGTGTGTATGAGATGTAATTGATTATTAATTATTGATTTTAATTAAGATTTATATTATTGATTACTGATATTGTAAAGTTAAATTAAAGATAGATTAAAAATTAATATTATTTTAGAGTTAGAGCTCACATAAAATGTGAACAAAATATCTGATTTCTTTTTATCAAAAATAAAGTATACAATAATCGATATAACATAATAATGAAATTATTTATTATTAATTAAATATATTATTATTATTAATTAAAAATTATTATAATTTGCCATATATTTACTTTTTTAATATATATGCATATTGTATATGCATGTGTGTGTGAATTTTCTAATATATTTATGAATGAAACTATATTTTTTACTTGACACAAGTTGCAATTTACGAGAAAAATATTTAAATATTTGTTCTATGCCGTTTCCATTAGCGCGATAAAAATATAAGCGCTTGAATTACGAACTAAGAAAGATTGGCTTGGAGCTATATTATTCTTCATTGCGTTTGATCTCGTAAATATGCCATTCTCGCAGAATTTTATAATAGGAATAAACAAAAATTGCCGACAATAATAACGGGTTTCGCGTGCACATTAGAGCACAAACGATCGCCTAATGAATTTCAGATTGTGAGAGAGTGCTCGATATTGGTGTTAACATGTCGATTGAGATGTATGGGGTGTTAATAATTCCACTCCATTTCTTTCTGTCACTTGAGCGAGAAAAATTATTCGACCGCAATGACAAATAATATGTTTTATAGAAGAGCTAAAGGGAATAAAAAAAACGTGTATAATAAAATAAAAAACACGTACAGGTGTTTTTCCTCCTTTTTCTCTCTCTCTTTCTATGCAATAATTACTAGATGAAAAAATGAAAAATTTTACTTCAGCGACATTTACAAGATAATAAATACGAAAAGTCATCGTCCCATGTTTGCGTATAATATTTGCATCAATCGGATTAAACAGAGTGCGAAAACTGAAGATTTAAAAAAAATTCCTATTTATATACGTAGATTTTACACTGGGCCAAGTTATATTTATCGAATGCACGTTTGAGCTAGTTTGTAACGTGAATTGCACGAATGAAAGTATCACATATGCATGTATGATTCGATCGGAATCCCATTCGACCGTTTATACGACAATCGAAAAATGAAAGAAAAAAAAACCAGTCAAGAAGAAAGCTGTTTAATTTACTTTTATCGAGAATGCTCGAAGCGATAAATTGAATTCGCTAGAGGGTCGTTCTGCAGATATTACCGATTATGTTCGGAACGCTTTTTAAACGCCCCGATACTCGAGTGCAAGTAATAAAATATATGCGCATTTGTACAAAGTTTATGCAATAACCACGTAGAATAAATGGCGGATTATCTGGTGGATTCTCGTGCTAAAAACGAGGGATGAACGATCGCGATCGTCAGCGAAAATAGTTTCACGTCGGACGAAACAAATGCACCCTTCATTCGCCCCTCTGCGGATCGGTAATTGCCGTTTGCCGTTTTCGACCAACTTTCGCTCGTGGGTCGAAAAGTTGCGGGAGAATCTCGGTCGCCTCCGAGATTCTCCGGCTGGGAAACGAAGCGGACGACGCGGTATGCTTCTGTTTACCGTTAAACGGGGAGGCGCCGTAATTAGCCCCCGGTGCCATGCGACGAGCGTCAGGTGCAGCAGGCAGCGTGCACGTCTAGAAATGCACGTCGCGAACAGAATCGGGAACGAAGCGCCGCTCTTCTGCATGCTCTATTATCGTCAAGAAGTCGTTCTCAAAAGACCGAACGGCTGCCTTCCTAGGAATCCTCTCTCTAATGAAGCTCACTAATTATTATTCTTGATTTTCGATCCTGTCAAATCTCGACAGGAGCGGCTGCGAAATTGTAATTATTACTCTGTAAAAGCTGTTTATAACAAAACAATATAACAAAAGTTATATAATAGTTATATAACAAAACAATATAACAAAAGTTACATAATAGTTATATAACAAAACAATATAACAAAAGTTATATAACAGTCATTTTTCGGTCAATGTTCAGAAATTTGTGGAATAAATCACTCATTTATACCTATTTGTTTAGAATCAACTAATTTTTATAATTTTAAAAATTCATTATATAATATAATATAATATAATAATAATATATATCCATTAAATGACTGATTTTAAGTTTTGATCTTTTAAATCAACTATAATAGATTTTATTCTATTTTTACTGGAAAGAATTAATTTAAAAAAAACACTAAATTGTCAATTTAACAATATTTTATTAAAATATTCTTTTATTCCTCATATAATACCTATATTATGAATTTTAATCTTTATTTAATCTTTTTTATCTTTATTTTTGTTATCAGCTATAATTTATTTTTTCTATATTCCTAATTTAACCTATAAAAAATCTTGTATAAAATTTTACAAATGAAATTGAATATGATAATAAATTTATTCTCAATTTTTGATCCCTCTACTAGAATAAAATTTTCTCTAAATTGATTATAATAATATTATAATAAAACAATATAACACACAAAAGTTATATAACAGTTATAATAAAACAATATAACAAAAGTTATATAACAGTTATATAATAAAACAATGTATATCTCTTCTAAAATTATAGAAATATGAGAAAAATAAGGAAATAATTAACTAATTAGTGAAAAAAATAAGAATTATCATTGTTTTCTAATTTTTGATACTTGTGCATTTTTAATAACAGCCTTTTATTTCGAAGATTTCTATTTGAAGCGCCGCCAGGATTGATTCAATCAAATCTCTGGTTTTCCCAGTCTCGTCATCGTTTCGATTTCGCTGAAAGAGAGCGACGATCCCGTAAATATCAGTTCATTAGACGCCAAAAAGGGGGTAAATTTCTTAAGTGTAGTTGTGCATGCTATCGACGTCAAACGAGCCTCGAGATTAATTAATTAAGTATGTAGTTAATTAACGTGAAGCTTATTAATGGAGCACGTAATCGCGTAGTGGAAATTTGGCGGTGCGCTTATTGGAGCGTGCAACTCGGTTAGCAAATTAATGGCAAAACGCTGACGAATTACAAGGTACGTTAGATGTTGACGAACGTAAACTCGCCAAGACCATACATTCTTACGATAAAATGTCTTTAGCGAGATGTCACGTCAGATCACTTAGCAGAAAAGAAATGAACGTCGATTTCATCGGAATTAAATTAAAATTAATATCAAAAGATAACGAAAAATTCGAATATTCTTCTGTTTCTAGAAAGCGGAATGTCATCTATAAAAACATTTATTGTTTTTTTTTTTCATAAATTCCTTCCTTCCTAATATTTATCCTTCTTAATAAATATGTTCGATTTATATTAATCGTTAGTTTTTAGCGGGAGCGCTCGAGGGACTGCAAATCAATTTTTCGAGGGCTTAGCGTAACGTAATTCCTTCACTCTCATCTCGCGATGCGAGAATCGAAGAACGACAGCATTCCCCGAGATAAGTGCAGATTACCGGTCTTTTTGCCCATAGGACTTTCTGCTGCCCGCGGGATTATTAGGAAAGAAAGGGGGATATATCCTCCTCTCTGCCTGTGTGTGCTCGGTCATCCATCGCGTCCGGAACGAAGCTTACGACCGACAAAGAGCTTATATCAGAGGCTTTCTCTCGCCTGGGCTGACTCAGCCGAAAGTTCAAGCACTATCTCGAGGTTTAAGGCTAATACTTTGGGACGGATCAGCCGTTGAAAAAGTGATATGCGTACACTTTCATTTATAAAGAGATGATTTTGCTAATAGAACCTCGAGATTCCCGATCTATGATGTTTAACTCGTAGACGAGGGATATTTTCGACGATCAATATCTTTTGTGATAAAATCGCGAAATTATGAAAACGTGAAAAAAATGTCAGTTATGTAAAAGATATTTTCGACTATCATGTGAAAAATTCACGAAAATTCCCGTGAAATTTCGACACGAGATCTGCTTTGTTATCGAATACTTTATATTGTAAAATTTTACCTAACACCACGAAAAATGTTAAATGCGTTTTTGACGTGAATAAATTTAGACACGGTTGTACTTTAAACAGTTGAATATAATCGTAATTTACTCTATATTCCTCAAGAATTTACATGTCAAGATTACAGAGGTCCGACGTTGATCCTCTCGGAGGGACGACAAGAGCGTTTATTGCGCAAAACGTTTTACCCCCTTGTTAAAAGTACTGACGGAACGTAAAATTGAATTTGAAACTTACTTCCCCGTCTTGCTATGGTGGTCGTAGCAAAGAAATTTTACGTAAAATTCGTTAAGCGGTGTTTTCAACTTGCTAATTTTTTAATTATAATTTAATATAATTATTGCATATAATACACACAGGAAATTATTGCAAATTATTTCCATGCTATCTTTTATAAATTTAGAATTATTGCGTATAAAACACAGAGAAATATGATTGTATATTCCTCTAAAAAAATCCGTGTGTATCAAATTATAAAGGAATGACAATGATCTGCATAGAATGACGATAAAAGCTCGACATTCTCTACTTTAGCTCATCAATTATCTACGTCGCGTTGTTAAATCGAATTTATAAATGATATCCAACTCAAACGGTGCCTTTGTAAGCTCTTCAATAGTAATGTATTACATCTGTTACAGCGCGATAAAAAGGACAAAGCGAGTTGAAGCGATGATTTTGATATTTTATCGACAAAATCCGTGCTACTGTTCCAAACATTTCGTTGCAAAAATCGATGCAACGAAAAAAAAAAAAATTATCAATGATAATCGAAACGCGTAATTAAAGCCTCGATTAAATTTTCAAAGATACCATTTCATTTCTATTTGAAAGCCTCGCGATTGTGATTTCAATTACAAATCTGTTTTCGCTCGTTACGTTTCGTTGCTAAATTTTCCCAAGGTGCGCGTGTGAATTAATGCTGTAAATTGTGGATGCACATACATAATGTTTACGGTCGAGGAATTATAATTACGGCGTAACGCTGGCTGGCGGGTGCAAAAGGCGAGGATAGACCGCTCCCTTTTTCTTTGGGCTTTTGAAGTGCTTTCATTAGAAACTGCGAAAATTAATGCTCGGTTTTACCGCCCTTTCACATGTTCTCTCAATTATTATACGTACAATGGCACAGTATTGTACACGTTACGATTTCCGCAAACGACTTGCTCTTTACCATGCAATCCTAATAGCCTGTCGTGAAAGACCACACATGCAGCTAACGACAGAAGTCTGTCCTTTGTTTCAAAAGAGGGGCCGTTAATTTTGAAGAATATCAACCTCTCGGATCATCTTCTGCTTTAATAATGAAAGATCCTTTCCTCGTCTGATTTTTTAACTGAATAAAGAGTTGCGAGTGAATATTTACTAAATGGAACTGAAATATCTTTTTTATCTCTTGAATATTTGTGACGCTATAAATATCGACGATAATCGCGAATATTAAATACGAGTAATAATAAATAATAATTCGTTTTTCTATAACTTAATTCGAGTTTATTTCGAGAGTATTTCGCAAGAATAAAATGTGTTAAACTTGTCATTCTCTTTTTGTCATTTTCTGATTTAATAAGGGATGTTACAAGAGACAATTTTTGCGCTATTTAATCAGACATTAGATATTCTTTCTTAAATTAATTTCTGATCTATCTAGAGACTACCTACGTTATGACATCACGTTATATTTAGCGATTGCATTATACATCCTCATCGATATTGTAAGTGCTTTTATTTTAGTTTATTCACATGAGTCTACTTTTATCTATCTTTTCATGCAAATATATGAAATATGATCACACTAACGCGGAATGATAGCTTTGTGTTATTTTTATTATCATCTTTTATAGTGCTTACTTGTAGAGGAAATCGAATTTCGTAGACTATATTTTTTCCTTGGGGGAAACTAGGCTGACGAATCGATATTTTTAACGAGAAAACCCGGCAGATTTCCGCGAAATGCAATGATTTCAGCCACGAGGCTTCTGCATGGCCGCTAATGAGAATTTTGCCGAAAGTTTAATTGGCTCTATCATAATTCTGTACGGCGCACCAAGTCGTGGTTTAATCAAGCCGCCCTTCATTACTACAAGATTCATGCCTGTATTCGTCATTCTGAATTTACTTTCTCGCCTTTCTGATTCATTATCTATAAATGACGACGACGACGCCAATTATCTGCAGCTTAATTTTACCAAACATTCACCTCATAATTATAATGATCATTCATCAAAAAGTAAAGTAAAATTTCTTTCTTTCGCTATTTATTTATTTATTCATTCTCTCTCTCTTTCTCTCTTTACGCGAATATTGTTAAAATGTTGAATGAAACGTTGAACGTTTTTCTATTCAGTGATACATATCTAATATACATGCGATATATTTATAAAAAAATCGACAACGCTTCATTGACTTTATTTTTTGCTGCTCGTTATTATTTTATATCAATATTTGATAATTGCTATTTTATAATCGAAAAAGAGATTTATCCTCTAATAAAGTGAAGTAAATGTAAATATCCATATTCGCATAAGCGTTCGGCGGAACATAATGCTCTACGAGTTATGCGAAACGCAATCGTTTGCACTCATTGCGATATCCGGCACTTGCAACGATTAAAAATTTCTACCTATTAGCTTATGGTGAGGCATATTGATTTTTGTCCAATCGGCAAATGGAAGTATCCTGTAGGTGCTTATCCGTAAGCGGCTTTTGCGCGATTCTAAAAACAGAGCGTGGCAGATGGAAATAAGATAAACTGGTATCTTTATTGTACTCTGGTAGTATGCGAAAAGGCATTGTTCTTTCAGATTCTCTATCGGAAAATTGTGGGGATGATTCGATTATCGTTTACGTGTTACATATACCGTACATATACTCTAAAGGTTTTCCATTTGCGAGAAATGGAAATATGAGATGCTCTTATTGAACCCGTTCAAGCGTCTCGAATAATTTCGAATCGACATAAAATATAGTTAGCAGGACGTTATATATCTCGTTCTCTACTATTAATCCTATTAATCCCATGTTGCATATAATATCGGTGATTATAAAATATGTTTTGCATATGTTTATAATCAAAATAATTCACGATTTTATCTTAATTTTTTACAAATATAAAAAAATTATAAGAAGGAACAAAAATAGACTTGAACTAAAAAATTTATTTCTAGATACGAGTTGATTCATTCCGTGTTTGACAATTTTTTCATTAAAGAAACATAAAATTAATTTAAAAGTTGAGTTAAATTCTTTAATTAATTTTATATAAAATAATGTAAATTTACGAAAATGCAATTTAAATATGCAATTATTGCACGTTATTTTTATAAACGTGTATACATTAGAAAAATAATTAATAATAAAATTTTAAAAAGAGCAAAATATAATTATAGAATTGGGAGATATTTTTTGGCCTTCTTTATCATTTTAGTAAATATCGTGTCGAACAAGTAGTATTTTCTTAAAATATTTCCTCTGAAAAAGGATTTCAGCTTTTACATTAAAATTGAAGAGATTAAATTTAATCCCAGATAAAATTAGAGAAAAGAATCACGCAAAATGTGTAACTTGTGGCTATAAGTGGTACTAATCTTCTGATTTTTATTTTGACAGTGAGCTGGATTTATAAAGAATTTTAAAAAGGTTAAAATTTTTCCATTTAGTAATTAATGTCTTCTTCTCTCACATCTATTTAAACATTTTATATTGTATTAGATGTTCTCACACATGCCCGTCAAGATTTTATCTTGATAAAAAATGTGCGTGCATAAATTATCATATTTAATTTATCTCTTTAGGGCATTATATTTTTTATTTACTTATATATTCTCTTTTGTGAATATGCAAAAATATTAAAAATTATAAAACTCTACACAAACGAATTTTCACTAATAATTAAAACACTGCTAAAGTTATAATTAAAATCAAAATTAAAATATTGCTCCAAGTACAAGTTTGCAAGCTGCAGTGTTATAAATCTGAACATTAATGGCACGGAAATTCTACACGTGTGCTTGTCTCTCAATTAAGGATCGCGCCGATAATCAAGAAACTTTGTTTCAATGTAGCGCGATTCGACGAAGGAAGAGGAGATGATTATCTTGTCCACGCTCGTATAATAATCATGCTTCGATGATTTTCGGAAAATTCGAAAATAAATTATTGATGATTCAATGACATTTGTTTTAATTTTATTAGCTTCTCAATAAAAGAAATGCCGCAAGGGAAGCAAGTTTTCTTTTCCGGCGATAGATTATAATCAATAATCGTTGTAATTAAATTTTCACATAAAAATAAAAGCGCGTACGTATAAGTTTTGTGTTTAAATCGTAAAAGTTTCTATCATTTTTCGAATAAAATATCTTGTTAATACCAAATTTATGTTATTGTAGCGAATATAATATAATATGTCCAATTATACTTGAACAGCAATAATGAAATATGTGTTTTCTCGCTAAATAAATATTTTGCATTACATCCCAACAAATGCATTAATACGTCACGATATCATCAATCAATATCATTCAATAATTTGATACCGAAATGGAGGAAATCTCGTATATACGCTCGCGTTTGAATAGGAAATTTATTCATCCATTTTCAGATTAAAAACCGCGACGTTTAATATTTTCGTTTCAAGATAGCGAAGGTGAATTTTAGAACTAAATTATCTTGACGAGGTTACAAGCGCAACGCACGGAATATTAATCATTTTACAAGATTTTTACGTGTGTTATTTGTGGGTTGAAAAAAAAAATATTACGCTTTAAAAGGAATTCAGGGGTAATCGTTTGCGGCGACTTTTATCCACGTTACACTCGAAATCTTTCCCAATGAAATCTTTCTTCTAATACAAGGATAAGGAAGAGCTTTATCTCTTGCTTTAAAGTTCAAAGCTTCGTCTCTGTGGTGGCAATCCCAAAATTTCCTCTTTAAGCTCGGATGGAGCGAATGTAAGCGTATCGATCGATAGTTTCTCTCGTGCATCCTCCTCCTCTTTCTCTATTTCTCTCTCTTTTTGCGATGCAGCAATTGTGTATAACGTAACCAATGACGTAAAGCCATAACGTGAAATTAAACGACGATGTACAGCGAAGTTTCTCATCGAGATATCTAATTTTTACGAGTTCGATAACATGTCATTGCAACAATCTATATACAGGGTGTCCCAGACTTAACGAATCAGTCGTTAATAGCAGATTCCTGAGATCATTTGGAGACGAAAATTCTAATAATAATTTAAAATGTTGAGGAAGACTTCATAAAAATGTTTAAAACTACTGGCTACTGTACGGGCCTTGATGCGCTATGTCTCTGAGCACGTAACGCGCCGATTGGTAATCTTTAATCTTTTGTAGCGCCGAAACTACATCTTCTTCAACATTTTGGTATTAAGATTTTCGTTTCCAAATGATCTCAGGAATCTATCATTAACGGCTGATTCGTTAAGTCTGGGACACCCTATGTATATATATATCGACATTTTATGCAGGGTCGAGATGATTTACCATTCTTGTTATCGCGCTCTTTCGACTTCCTTCCTTTCCTTTCTTTTTTTAATAAATAAATCCTGTGTTAAAGTGCGTCGACTTCCTGCTGCAGAAACTGCTTTTCTCGCGGTCGCGTGATGTATCGCTATAATTTACGCTAATCTTATTTCATTAAAAGGAAAAAAATATATATACCCCGAGACATATTGCGGTTTATGCGTAATTTGTATTCTTAAGCATGCAAACGACATTCGCGGGGTTTGAAACTACGCAGGAAAAATGGTGGCTCTCGCGAGGAGAGAGGCGCGACGCCGGAGTATTTACCCTTTTTCCGCGGCTCGTATTGTATCATCAGCTTGAATTCAATCGAGAGAAGCGGCTTACAGATCATGATGCAATCGGCTCGCGCGCGAGTCCGATATATTACTTTTATAATTTTAGATTGCGCATCGATACGCGAATTATATTATTCAATGAAGCATGAATTACGTCGGCGGCAACAAACAAAATATCACGCGATATTAATTAATACATCGCTGCGACTCGAATCTGCATATCCGGCACGTTTTCGAGCTTACTTTGCGAAAACATTCCAAAAAAAAAAAAAAAAAAAAATGGACGTGCATAGCATAAATCACTTTGCGCATTTTTTCCAAATACGGTTTGTCGACCGTTCGATAATCGTGCTCGGCGAAAAAAAAAAACAAAAAGAGAGAGGCAGGGAAAGAGTTAACTGCTGCGGTCGCGTGCCGAAGTAAGATTACAGGCGCGGTTGCGTTTCAAAGTTAAGCCGACCCGATTGTACTTGCCAAAGTTAAACCGCCCACATTTCACTCGCCCTTATTTAGCCGGCGGCGCATCCCTGAACCGAAAAGTTCGTCGCGATGCGCTCTACTTTTTGCGCGGGCGCATATTTGCGAAAGGGAATAAAAAGAGCGCTTCGTAAACTCGACACACGATCCGCCTGGCGTTTTTCAATACGTTCGTGTGTAAATGTAAAGGGTTTGCAGCAGGCTCGCATGCGAGCGAACGTGTGTTACACACACACACACACACACACACGCACGCACATTTTCGCATATAAGTCCGCGCTCGAATCTGCGTGCGCATCAATTTTTAGCCACTCTGCACCGTGACACTTTTAATTTATCAGTTTAATTAACGGTGTCTGTATAGCCGCTCGTCAATTACTGCGAAATCAGCGTTACGGTGCGTTACGCATTTTCTATACGAGCACGCTTGTCTCTAGAGAGAACGTTAATAACGTTATTGCCTGCGTATGTGAAATGACTTTATCCAACGAATAAAAAGAATGAAAGTATTTCGATATCTTTCGATATTTCAATGAAAATTCATCCAACGCTCGGCCAAGTTAGTATTGTAAACCGCAGATTTCCGCTGCCTCTCTCAACCTTGTTTTTCTAACAATGGAGAATGTTTAATTTGATCGCACATGCTGATACATATCAAATTTATTTATTTAATTCAAATGTATCATCTGCAACACAATTATGTAGATAAAGACTTTAGCATTGAAGGAACGTATATTTATGCAATGTGCAATACTATGGAGTATGCAAAATATATAAGAAATGTAAATAAACAAAACTTGTATTTCTTGTATCATTGTACCATTCTTTCCTTCACATCTCAAACTTTGTTAACGAAGTCAGAATAATAATGCTTTAAAATAATAAGATTTATATATATTGTATCGTAAATAGAATAGAAATTAGACGAAAAATCACAGCATCAGTTATAGATACGTTTAGAAAGAGTACTTTGTTATCGTGGAATTAATAAGATTCATATACAGGGTGTTTCTTAATAAGTGCGAAAAATTTTAGGAGATGATTCTTTCTCGAAAATTAGGGGGTCGAAAATTATTTTTTCATATAAAAAATGGAGTTACACTCCTCTAAAAATGGGAGTAAAAATTAGGTTTTCATTTTTTTCTCAAAATTGGAACAAGTTAAGGAAATGAAATTAGGTGGATATTTTCTACTAGTAGAAAGGTTATTTATTAATATTTTTTTCAGCCTCCCGTATTATTATCAGGGGATGAAACTAGCAACCCCTATTCAATTTTTTATTAGAACTTTTTAATGGGCCAGAATATGATCATCTAAAAATATGCATTAAAAGGTTTGATTTATTTAGAAACTTTTTTATTTCTTTTATTTTTTTCATAAAATCAATAGTTTTCAAGAAAAGAATAAAATGTTATCGTGCACGGCACGATAAATAGCATACGTTTCGAATTACGAGAAGTTAAATTTTAAAATAGAAATAAAATTGGAGTAAATGTTGGAAAAATTGGAACAAAAACAAAATTATAATAAAAATCTAAAAAATAAAAAATAATCCCTTCCCTTAATTTTCGACAAGAGTCAGTCTAAAATTTTTCGCACTTATTAAGAAACACCCTATATATTGCACCGCGTAAATAAAAAAAATTAGCGAGAAATTATGTCGACATGGGCTGTACACACGTTGAGAAAGAGCATCGAATACAAATTGTAAAACAGAGAAATTAAGTGACTCAACGGCGCCTTGTCAATAGAGGGATGGTGGACGGATCAGCGCGCATGTTAGTCGAAACACGAATTTAATCAATTTCCAGCCGCATTGCAACGACACGGCGCGGCGCGGCGCGGCGATTTTAATTTATCAGTTTAATTAATGGGTATCTGGTGTACAGAGTTACCAATTAAAACGGAATCAACGTCATCGGGTTTCGCGATTTCTTCGCCCGCGATTCCGTCGCCGCGCGTGAATATCGAATAAGGGCGGAAACGGGCAGCCGCCGCGCTTGCATATTGCTTGGAATCCGCGGACAAGCGGCACAGAATCCGATAAAATAACTGAAATATTGCGAATGGGGCCGGAGCGAGCGTCCGCGACGAGAAATGCTCCCGATATCGAAGGCGCGGGATCAAATCGCGGCAACAAATATTCGCGCGCAAGTCTCGGAAACGTTAATAATCTAACGATACAAATCAAAGGACGACGATGAAACGGCGGCAAGTGAGAGAATACTATGCACGAATTATTCGCGTTAACATCGTACTGTTGCGTGGCGTATGAGAACGAAGCTATTAATACATTCTGGCAGGAGATAATTAATCCTGCGCGCAAACAAATGCCTCGAGAGAGGTACGCTTTTGCGTATCGCGATTCCCTTTATGATACGTAAAAATTGCATTGCATCGTAAATTTCGTTCAACATACTTCTCGGTTTCCATTTACGCCCTGGAAATTCGTGTAATCGATTTGATATCAAGTGAAAAATGTTATTATTATAATCAGAAAATAATATTAAAGATAATTTTTCGCAGGGAAATTAATTGTTTTGATACGTGTTAAGAGAATGTTGAGTTTTAATTGCGCTGTGAAAAGTTTACAAATAAAATGAAGACGTAAGATATTAATGTCAATATTATAATATATGCGCATAATTCTCGAGATTAGATAGTTATAACATTTCGTCTGCAAAATTATTTTTATTGATCTGCAAATTGAATGGTTTATATTAATCCCAAAATTACTTTATTGTTCTAAATTGAAAAAAATCTGAAAAATTTAAGACTTTGAAATCTTTATAACGTCTCTATATCAATCGTTGTTAAAGTCAAATATTAAAATTGTTTTTTCTATAAAAATCGAAGTTTGAATAAGAATCAGTAAAAATGGAAACTTTTTAAAAAATTTATAACTTTGCAAAATTAATAAGTATTGAGAAAAGTTGTTGTTTAAAGAACTATGACCTTTCGAAAGAATATAAATGTATTTGCGGCTTCAATAAGCTTAATTATTTTGAGAGACCTTGAAAGTGGAGTAATTTTATACGGATGCATGCGATAATAATAAATAATTAAATTATTTATATAATTTTTCCCGAATAATAATAAAAATTAATAAAAAGAGAGTGAATTGAAACATGTAAAAAAGAAAGAACCGTCTACCTGCTAAGCAAACGCATAATGATACACAAATATACGATATTTTACTAGAAATACATGTTTGTATTTGAATAATTGGAAATTATATGCGAGAATATTAGCTATTGCTTTTTTTGTGTGCGTCACATTAAAAAACTTATTTTAATTAATACTAAAAAAAAATATCAAAAAGCGGGCAAAATTAAAATTCATACTACTAAAAAATGCATTACTTGCAGAAATACTGACACCATTTGCAATTTAGGTCGTTTACGATCCTAGCATAATTTCGATTCTATTTTAATCAAAGATAGATTGTTGTTATCTTGGTGTCGCTTGATGAATAAGACTCCACCGCTAACAAGTTTTTTTTTAGAAGGGAAAACCAGGTTTTTCTCTCTCTTCATTTCGGAGTCATTTAAAATTTAATTTTCGTCTGGATCGTTAACAACCCAGATTGCAGATGAAGAGTTAATAGCAACACGACAATGATGTTAATAAATATGAAAATCGTGTCGAAATGATTACTTTCCGATGTATCCCGTGTTGAAAAAATGTCTATCTATAAAACATGGAATTTTATGCGCGATATACATTAACTCCACTTCGCGTAAACATATTAAAAATGAACGCGATTTAAAGAATAAGTATGACCGAATATGGTGAATGGACAAAACACTATTGATGCAGTTAATATCCAATATATATAGTGTAATGTATAATGTAATAAATTTTTGTTATAAACGTCGAAAAAGAAATTGAAGAGGAAACTGCTTTATCGAGATTTCCTTATCGATTATTTACATTTATTAGTTGATTTGTTCGTGCTTGTGTGAAGTAAATGTCTCACGAGCGCAACATGTAATGCATCTTACCTTCTCTATTATGCATACGAGGCTTATGATAGAGCCTACATCGACGTGATGCTCCTCGCCCCCTAATATAAACGCCTCTGGTATCACTATATTTAGATTGACAAAATGGGACAGTATCCCTGTACTTCTCGAGACCTGGAAAATAAAAAATTAAATCAGACACGAATCGTTTTGCACAGAATTATATGTAATATTTCGTATAATACGAGAGAAGAATTTTAACTCTTGAAAATAGCTGAAATTTTTAATTACGTGAATATGATAAAATCGAATTATTCAGATATGTGAATATCTAAAATAAAGTTTTAAAGTGGAAAATATTCGAGTTTATAATTTATTTTTTAACTCTGTGAAGGATGATAATGTAGTTGGAAACAAATTATAAAGGTAAAAATATTTATTAGCTTCCTCGAAAATTTCTATAATAAATGCAATAAAATTATCAAATATTATTTTCAATTATAACTCTATAAAAAAAATTATAAACGATACACGCTATCGCTAAATATTTTATTGCTTACATAGCCAAGATAAGAGTATAATACATGTGTTGCAATGTTTACAATTTTGATTGAAAATATGAAACATTTTTAGCAGTTGTAGTAAACAAACTTATTGCTCAATTATATATACGAGATATAACTTTTAAAAAGCTTCACTATCAATCATATGCTCACAAATATTTATAAATCAGAAATATGAGAAGCTTACACATCAGTTTTCATTTTTTGATAATGACTACTTTAATTCTCGATGATCAAAAAATATATGATATATTTGACTACTTTAATTCTTGACGACCAAAAAATATATTATATATATGTATTTCAAAGTAAACGCACAATACGAAAGCTGAGCAAGCTTTAATTCATCGAGTTTCAAGTACATGGAAATCGGCTTATCGACAACTTCGTCCAGAAA
This sequence comes from Camponotus vicinus, assembly GCF_025532165.1. Lineage (NCBI taxonomy): Eukaryota > Metazoa > Arthropoda > Insecta > Hymenoptera > Formicidae > Camponotus > Camponotus vicinus. The sequence continues at coordinate 1,618,957 of NW_028141947.1, forward strand.
CATTGTAACTCGAAATACTGAGTTTTCAGTACAGTCCATTAAATATTTCAACGTAAAACTGAGTGCTCTTTCCTGGCAGTTCCCATCTTTTTCAATAAAAAAAGGTCTTCAAATAGATGGGTACGCGATGTATAATGTACTATTTGCACTTTATACATATATAATGTACGCGTTTGTCAACAACATCGGTAATGAAAATTTAAAATAAATACGCTTCGTCTATTAGTAATTTTCAAAATTTCATCTGTTTTTAATTTCTGTTTACAATCTCGCTGCACCGGTCATGTTTAGCGACATTTGGCGCAACGAACGCTATTCTAATAAATGCGAGGGAGGTGAAATTTAATAACAACGAAGAGAAGAAATATTATATCGATCCAAGAATCTTCTTAGCATACGAGATATGAAAACAAAAAAGGATTACCTCGTCGTCTCACGAAACGTGATTGCAATTATAATTTTAATTTAAAACGTTACGAAAATTCCATTTCAGGGAAATTTCAGCTCTTTGTTACGTAACTTCACTAAAATAACACGGGGATCGCGAGCAAAATTATCGTCGTCGAACCGTTTTCCCTTTTTAACTTATCACAACCCTTCGTACCTCGAAAAACAATACGCGCTTCTCTTTCAGGTGCGCTCGCTCTCGGAAAACCATCTCTCTATCCCAAGCACCGTCAGATGTCATCAAATATATGCATACACAAGAATAGTTTTCGCCAAGCTGCGCAGAGCGTGCACAGCAGGGAACTGGGGAAAGTTTGCCGTGGAACAATGGTGCCCATAGACAGATAGGTATGTAAGTAGGTAGGTAGGTAGGTACGCCGCATAAAAAAGCATTATGCGAGTTTGAAAAGTGTATCGTTTCCGCCGGCAACTTGGACGAGTGCCCGGAACTTTCTTCCCTCTTCCCGACTCTCATCGCGAGCGGCGAACGGTGTGCGCCTGTGCATCCTCGAGGATGCACCCCTGGCATCCTCGTGTGTTCGTATGGATAATGCGTCGCGGTAAAAACGTCACCGCGAATAAATATACAGTCGGGCGCCGCTATTTTTTCTCCCTCTCTCTCTCTTTATTTTTTTTTAAACGCGCTCCTTCTGGCCGCGTATATACGTTGCGGTTATGAAACGTCATGAAACGCCTGGCTGCTCTCCTCCGTTCTTCTTCCTTTTTTCTTTCTTTCTCATTTTTAGAGAGAGAGACAGAGAGAGATAGTCTCGGGGCTCTCTCTCGTTGTACGCGTGCATCCGCCATTGTTGCGGGCGGGTGTATAATCGCATTAATAAAACGGTATATTCTATGGACGCGTTATAATAGCGGCACGAAACCTTGTGTGCCTTTGCATGACAAAGGGGAGAATTGACAAGCATGCTGATGCTCTTGTTGTCACGGCTGGCGGTGGATGGGTCACTCCCGCGATACAAAAGAACTGCGAATAGGGGAGACGAGAGTCGAGTTAATTAAATCCCTCTGCGCGTTTAAATGTCTTGGAAAAAATTTGTTATCCGGCAAAACGGCGTATTTCTGCCGGCGATAAACTCGGACGATGAGCAATAACGCGTAATTGTTATCCCCCGCGGCTAAAGACGCAAAGTGATTTCAACTTGTCGTTTCAATCTTCCAACGACGATATTTTTTTTCAATCAATCGATCTGATTTTGCCATTCTTACGATTCATTTCCGATTTTAATGCGCCTCGATTAAAAATATCGCATTCGTTTCTCCCGCTCGAGAAATTCCTCAGACCTGCTGACGTTGAAAATTATTTCGAACAATAATCATATAATTATCGCTGCCTATTTTAACGACGTAAGATGGTTCAATTTAGCTCGGAGAAAGAGGGAGAAAAATCTGAAAATATATTTCGACAATTATTCAATGGCTCGTATTTTTGCAACGTATTTTTCTAACGAAAGATCGATCTCAAATTGATCGAGGAATTTTTTTTTTCGTACCGTATGAAGTGTAACGAGCGCGAATTTGCGGCCACCAGGTGCGCGCCGCGCATTCGCAGTGATATACTCGCTCATTTCGTCGGACGCGCGTCATAAATACGACCCAACTACCTTACTCGCGGCCTCTCGGCGTCAAATGATCAGCGTCGCGTACAAAACCACGGGAATTAGAAATATGCGCGCGTTCTGATTAATCGGCCGACGAGTACCGCTCGTGTTTATTGTCGCCTCCTCGATCCGCCGACGCTCACGAGTGACATTTATTTTCATCGCGCTTGAATAACGGCGGATAAATTTACGAAGGAAATATTACCGCGCGAGCGCGTGCTTTCCTCACCAAATTTTATCCTGCCGCGGCAGAGAGGAATATGCTGTAAATGTTACGCCGTGAATTTCGCGCGGCGAACGACCGGCTCTTTTTTTCGGCCGGCTTTTCAAGATAAAATCGCGAACCATCTGGCGCGGATATGCGTTTACAATTACCGCATCGCCCGCGAATTGCCTATGTAAATAGCATTTCTCGCATTGGCGTTTCGAATCGAATCGAATCCCGCGCGTGTGTGTGTGTTTTTTTCTCGTGATTAATACACGCGTCCTGCTAACACGGGATTATCGACTCCGTGTATCGTTCGTTCTCCGCTCGCGTTTTTTTTTTTTTCATCTCTCGGTGCCTCCGAAATGCGCGGATGATACTCTTATCTGGCACGGCGGGGATAAAAATGACGTCTGTCATGGATCGGGCCGTTCGAAAATCTCCCAATTGTGCCAAGGAAAGCCGAGCGTCCCGGATTTTCAGGGGTAAGGCTCGAGCATATATCAGCCGGGCTTCTCGTTTCCCCTTGCGAAATGCTCCGCGAAAATATACGCTCTTTGCTTGCGTCGGTCGTTCGACCTTTGCGAAAATATAGACGCGGAATGGCATCTTACGCGCGTGACAATCGCGATTATCGTCATGTTGGCTTTATATATTGACTATACTAATGCATTTCTCCGGTTACACGAGAGTAAAATACTCGTTTTACTCGAGCGTTTACGCGAGAGTTGCGATAGAAATAATTTGCGATGAGCAAACACTTTTTTTGCATGTAATTTCTCTTCACGTCGTTATTTATTTTGCTTAATTCACATATTAAAATTTGCGTTATCTTGTATATCTTTCATATTGTCATCCCTATTTATTAATCCGTTCATATGCTGTTTTTTTTTAATTTTTTGTTCAATTAATTTTTTTTTTTTAGCAAACATATAAACTTGTACCGTATTGGATTAATCGTTAAATCGTAATGAGCGAAATCGTCGATGCAAGAGAAAAAATATGTGCAAAGTTTGCGTTTATCGAGTATAAAATAAAATTTCAGAAATTCATTAAAAGTTCGCTAAAAAATATATGGAGATATTTATTTCTATCTATATTACTTTTGCCATCATTTCATACTCCTTTGCGCGTATTAATAATTAAAAATGAATATCGTGCAGAAAGAGATGCTTTTCATATGCTCATTCGCGCAATTCAACAACACATTTCGCAATTACTTCCGACTGCAAAAAAAATTTCATAATCATGAAAATCCATAAATATGCGATCTTTTTATCCGTCGCCGATTATTCCCTCCTCCGTACGTTGATTAAAAATTTCCATGTGTTTGCAGCATCGTATTATCTCGCGTATAAAGTGGGCCTGGAAATCGTAGTAAATCTTACATATTTTTTTCTTTTATCAAGATTCTTACTTGACGTCACATAAAATTTCCCTGCTCGCCGTATCTCGGTGACACACGCAGTCGTAATTACGTTAATGCAATTCGGTTTAATCAGACGGATTATTACCTTTTACGGTATATTAATTATTTGTTTGTAATTTCGAATGAGGATATCGTTCATTAAATAATTCCGCATTTATTAACGAGTACTCTCGTATATTTAATTAGAGTCATATGTGCTTGAAATTTTCCGTTTTCTTTTTAATACGATTAAATGTATGATGGCTACGTAAATTGCTGAAAATTGGAATATTTCTGGAGGGACAAATTAAATTTAAAATGTATGCATTCATATCTTTCCTTACATTATCGTCATTTTCATTTGTCATTTCTAAATCCATTGAATATAATTACGATAATTTTCCTGCGAAAAAAAGATTATTGCTTATAGAATATTTATATTTTTATTACCGTGAAAATGTCTCGACAAATAATAATTTCTGAGACTAAAAATAATATCCAATTGAAAGTATTTGAGTCTCGTTGCTCTTAATATTTTTCTAATTTTGTAACATGCAGTTTATATTTGTAGACAAATTTATTTTGTTTATTTGCTGATCAAAAAATGTAGAAACATTTTGATAAAAATACTCTCGTTAAGAAAAATGCAATCAAGACTCATTCCTGTCTTTTGATTCAATTACTAAATATATATATAAATATATATATAAATGTTCTGTCATTCAAGTGTCGAATTAAATCGTGATTCAAATCGTGATTAAATCGTGAGATCAAATTAAAATGTAATTTTTATTTCTTACGTAATTTCATTTCGTAATTTTTTCATTTTCTAGTTTATGAAAGAATAATAAAAACGTAATAAACCTAATTTCAACATTTACTGATCGCATTCTTTCTTCGCGATATGACTCGTGGCTTCCCCTTACGACTCCCAAGTCGCCATGTTTATGTGTTAGCTTCTACTTGAAAGCGACGTAAAATGTTCAACGGCAGATACAACGGCAAAAATACAACGCTTTCAAGTTATTAAACTTTTGCAGCCGACTGCGAGCAGGGAAAAGCATCAGGTAAAGGCGTGCGCTTGCGGAGAATCAGCATCGTGTGTTTAAGCCACTTTTTTTTTCTCGTCAAACACGGGCATTCGCCGGAAGATACGATATGTATACATTTCGAACTGAAATATTATTTGCACGAACCCCTCGATTTAGCCGATGCTTATCGCATAAACAAGCGCGCGTCAATCCCATATTGACTCTTTGGCCTAGAATTGCTTCGATAAGTCATAATCCTATATTTATGTGAGCCTTCATATTTAGCATATGAAAATAAAATTCTCTGAAAACTTTGTAAAATGCTCGCACATTTAATTTTCTCATTAGCCGTATGCACATTTTCATGTATAAAAGATAGTTTTAATTATCCCAGTATTTAATTCTGGTTATTTCAAGTTGCGAATATTTTGGAAATCTTCGTGTCTCGAAAATAATTGTATCATTAAATGATATTCTTCTTTTGCAATAATTTTGAGAATTGCATAAAAATCTGGCCAATGTGTGTTGCTCGTTTGCATATTTTTAAGATAGATAGAAGACCTGATACTGATTTTTCTGAGTGCACAAAAATCCCTTATTTAAAAAACAATTTAATATTAAAAATTAAATATTACTGATATAAAAATTGATATTAAATATTATTGATATAAAAAATTATATATAATAAAATTATAATAATCCATTAATTATTCAAGCTTATATTTCAATCAAAATATTGAAATGTAACAAGAAGATATCGCACAATGATTGTTTTATTAAAGAGACGTCAATTCAAATATAATAAATGACATAATTCTTAATGCATAGATAAGTTTAAGCACATGTGTATTTCTCTCTTGCTATAAATATCAAATCATATCTCTTATATTATTGTGTTTTCTGCTACATCATTAAACGCCTGTCTCGGTTGTGCTTACGCTGAAGCTTTCGCAGGACTAACGTGAGGCTATAACTCGTGCTACGGCCCGTTCGCGGCCGATGATATACGTAATGACGTTCGATGACGTGTCAAACGGCGCGTAGACGATAGCTTTGCGGACATAGAGCTGTTTCGGGAAGTCAAGCCGGTGTGAATAACGTTGACAAGACACACGCGTATACGTACAATGTAGACACACGTACACACGTACACACATCTGGCAACTTGGTAATTTGTATGGAGTTCGCGGAAGGAATTTCGGGGGAAATCGTGATATGCGAGGGAAACTTTCGCGTACCATCGCTTCTAATTCTGATACGGGCGCTAAATTGTCCCTTCCGTAGGTTTGCCTCTCCTCGGTATTCGCCCATAGAGCGAAATGTTTGCTGACGTAACGATTGGATGGCATAAAATGGGGAGAGGAATCCCAAGGAAGCGAAAGTCGTGTCGACATTTGTGAAAGGTAATGGCTGTACAGTGCCCATTTATGTGATTTGACGTTGTTATCGCTTGCATATTACTTTTTCTTCTGCGATTTATTAATATCAATCTTTATTATACAGGGTGATTTATTTTAATCTTAACAGGCAAATATTTTGAAAAATATGCGAGATACGAAAAAATGTTTCAGACAAAAGTTATATGGTTTTAAAGGAGACATAAGATGGTGTCATTAATTTGATCTTAAATAGTTACTTGAAGATCACGTGAAGATCACCCTCAATTTTTTAAATGGAACTGCCTATTTTTTATTACATATTCTTGTAGCTTATCTCGAGAGCTTTCCAAAACACTATAATTAAGTTAGTTTTCATTAAGTACTTTATGTACAAAATAATGAAAGGAATCAATTGGTGTAAAGAAAACACATAGTTATTTTTAAGAAAAAATATGTAATTGTTAATTGCAAATTACATATTTTTTTCTTCGAAACAACTATGTATTTTCTTTACATCAATTGATTCCTCTCATTATTTTGTACATAAAAGTATTAAGGTAAGATAATCGAAAAATGAATATTTTACAAGATATTTTACGGTTTATTTAAAATTAAGAAATGATTTCAAGCCTCATAACTCGGAAAATACTTAATGAAAACTAACTTAATTATAGTGTTTTGGAAAGCTCTCGAGATAAGCTATACGAGAATATGTAATAAAGAATAGGGAGTTCCATTTAAAACAATTAAGTTGACCTTCAAATGACCACTAAATTCGACCTCTAGGTCAAAGTCAAAGTCACCATCAGATGTCCCCCCTCGAAATTCTACAACTTTTGTTTGAAACATCTTTTCGTATCTTTAGACTTTACGAGATATTTCGATGGCAAAGTTAAAATGGAACACCCTGTATAAGATTAATTAATTCTTCTCTAGATTTGAGGATTAACATATATCTGGAATATTAATCTAATTAATATTTTAATAGACACTTTCGAAAAATAGAGACGGATAAAATCACGTATGAAATGGGGTCAATATGTCGTTGACCGTTGATAATTTATTCCGACTGCGCCTGGTATTTATACACATAAATAATATAAAAAAAACATGAGGTCGAGATGTCGATCGATGTTATCGCAAGTTCTTTCGGAGCGAAGAGAGCTCAACGGGAGGATATATTTGAGGCTATTAATTACAGGAACGTCAAGACCAGGAGGGTCAAGTTGTCTCGAGATAGGTCAGACGCGAAGGATCCCTCGCGCAAATGCCGCGCGACGACCGGTTTAATCTTTTTTATCTTTGGATTGCGGCGGAGAGCGACTCCCTCACGCTATTTATAATCCATAGGTACTTCTGGGAATTGGTCCGGGGCAGGCATTTGTGCCTCGTGGAAGGTGTGACACGTGAGCCCTAGAAAAAGGCAGCGCGCGCACGAGACAGGCGTACGTTTCATCCAACGTACCATCTGTATTACTCGACGTCGTGCTTTCTTTCTTTCGAAACGATGCAATACCCCCGCGACCACCGCGAACGTGACAGACGACAGATTGGCCGGGATACTTACGTCGATAAGAGAGGACCCCGGGCTGCGCGAAACCTCCTGCAAATACGAGTCTCTGTTGCAAGATGGGAAAAAATATCGGGCCTCCAAGACACGTGTATCTTCTTGCCTTCCATCCCAGTACATCTCGCATCCCTCGTGCGCGTAATGATATGTCATTCTTCAACTGGATATAGTCGAGCGAAAGTCGCACAGGGACCTAACCGTATAATCTATCCATGTACTTTGCGCTGTCTCGATTTCCTACCTTTTATTTGCGTACCAATTCCGAGAAAGAAGTTGGACCCGCGTATCACAGGCTTCTTGTTGTTTCACGGTTGATGGTATACCTCTTACGCTAGAAGATACACCTGATTCTTACACGAAGCATTGAGAAACGCGAGGAAATTGTCAGCCGCTCGTGGGAAACGGACAGCGCTCGGCTGGAAAATATAGCGGCCAACGTGGCGCGTTAATCAATTACGTCGTAACGTTAATAAATCCCGCGCAACATGATTATAACAACAACGAGCGTTTTAAAGAAACCCACGAGAGGGAAGATCTATTATAAAAATCTCCCCTAGTCATTCAAGACGCCGGTCGCCCATTAATTACCGACGTCCCATCACCACGTATTTCAGCTTGGGAACGACTAGCGGTGACGGCCGCGATATTCCCCTTTTTGTGTTGGCTCCTCTCGAACCAGCCAAGGGATGAGGAGAATCAGCTCGTCTGGTTCATGAACGCGTCTCTCGAAATTCCGCCAAACTATACAAGCACACATGCACACGGATACTGGAGGACCTGGCTGGGACTGTTTAGAACAGGCGACTCGCTGGAGAACCGAGGACCGAGAACGCGGCATAAAAGCTCCGAGCGTAATGAGTTCTTTCCTCCGCTCTCGCTTCGCCAAGTGAAACGCCGTCGTTTTTCGCGCGCATAAGTCTCGAAGTAAGCCGCGTCGACGTGGAAATGCATAGTGGAGTGCTGATGGATACAGAGAATGGAGCGGGAGAATGTATGGTACATACATATGTACAAGAGAGAGTAGTCGTGACGGCTGTGTGCGCCTGGCTCGACTTATGCGTCACTTTTGTCGCGATGGGCAACCCATTGGAGAGCGCTCTTCATTATTGTGGCACTGCAACAGAGGCAGGGAATTGCTGCCTCGTGCTGTGTCGATGATGTCGTGTGAGCGAGCGCGCCACCACGTGTTGGCCGTTCGATTATGTCGCGCCGCCGACGTGAACCAGGTCCTGATTTATTTTTAATCGAGGGGGTGAAAGGGGAGAGCAAACGTGAAAGAACGCGCGTCCTGCTCTCGTGATTAACGCGCTCCAGATTCGCCGACCTGAGGAATCGTGCTCGGCAGCCGTGTGCGCTCGTCGATCGAAACAAAGAAGTGGAATGAGTCAACGTATCTTCCAACGTGGGTAAGACGAGTTTCGTCTGAATCTCGAGATTCTTTATCACTGGGAAAGACAAACGCGTTTGGTCGATCAAAATAATTACGAGTAAATAATCATAGCGAGTAATTTTTCAAAAGTTATTATACTTTTTGATACAATTTTATATTTATGTATTTTTTTCAAACCTCCAACCATATATTTTTCTATACATCCAAAATTTCTGTAAATTCGTTTTTTTGGTCTCTGAATTCGAATCTATGTCAAAATTTTCGATTTAAAAAAATTCAAGATGGCGAATAAAATATAGCAGAAAATTATAAATTTAAAAAATTGTAAATTTTTCCTATAAATTCGAATTTTGTGACTCAAAAAAATCTTTAGAGAGAAAGTTTAAAAAAAATACATTTTTCACATTGTTTAGATTCAGTACAGAAAATATTGTATTTTTTATATAGATTTAACAACAAAAATAACGGAAAAATTCTGAAAAAAATCTGAATAATACTTTAGAATGTAAAAAAATCGCTCTCTTGATTTTTTAAAATAGATTAGTGAAAAATACATTTCTTCGTGAAAGATTACTAATTTTGACTATTTATTTTTATATATCTTATTTTTGCAATTAACAATTAATGATTTCATATCTTTTACACTTATTGACGTTTTAGAAATTTTGTAGAAACATAAAACGTGGTATTTGTTATTAAAAAAGTAGTTGAAAAAATGAAAAACTGCGAAGAAAAAGGTCGCTGAGCGACCCACCGTGACGCAAAGGGTTAAACGACTATACGTCATTTTATTACACATTTATAATCGATATTCTTCCTCTTTCACTTCCCTACTCTTTGTAATTCCTGCTCGTTTCACGCGATACTTTTAACGAGACTCGTGCGTTTATTGCTTCACTTTTTGCATGATAAATTCGATTTAGTTGTTCTCGATAAAATTGTTGGGACACTTCGAAAGGCAATATATCCCATCAACGAATCTGATCGGTTATTGAATGTTTGACTCGGGCGGGACACGAACGATGATGGATAAAGAAACATCATGTTACGTGTTATTAAAATACTTTGGCGACGGCTGTACAGTGATTTATCTCAGCTATCGCTTTTCAGAATGGGGGGACACGAGGGATAAAAAAAAAGTCTCCAGCTCTTGTCACTTGCGTGAAAGTCCTCGGTATCGCACGGGTCATCGGCATATATAGGGCATGTGTCAGACTCGTTACAAAGTCCGCCGCGATACTCGTAATACGTACCAATGACATCGTTAACGGGGAAAAAGGGATTGAGCTCCCGAAGTGATTCCAAGATGAAACGAGCAGCGAAACATTTTCATTTCCCCGCAGGGTCCTGGACGACGTCGCGCCACCGGTCTCTCTATTTTCTCTCTCTCGTCTCTCTCTCGTTCCCTCTAGTTAGTCCAGTTAAGCCCGAGGTAGAGGTAATTCGGTTTGTTCCACGGTTCGGGATTTAGAATCTATCTACTGTTGGACTTTGCTTTACGTGACTGACCATTCTGACGGTATAATTTCTTGGCGGACGCGGAGGGCGAGAAAGTCATCGCAAACATTTTGAGCGCGACCTCGTTGCGCATGAAATTAACTTGCTTGAGGGTGGTTTAATTTAGGGCGCATTTGGAATTATGCAGAGGGGAGATTTATTTATTACGAAAAATTTCTATTGCCACGCCATTTTCTATGCAACGTTTGTTCGTAACGCGAAAATCGAAGCATGTTGCGCATGCGTGGTACAGGTGCCGGCGAACATGTTAATTGAATGTAAGTTAAGTCAATATTGCTACTTACTGTGTGTGTACAACGCGCATTATTATTGCGAGAATGCACAATCTAATCGCTCTCGTTATCGCGGCTTTCGACGGCAACAGCCAGGTTGAGGGTGGCCGAAACAGCTCGAGGAGATCTAATGTCTCATGTCTAATTACGAATAATGACGTGACGCTGTCGTCACTTATCACCCGCATCGACACAGTGATATTACGTGTACGTCGGGATCGTATGTCGCCTGAAACAGAGGGAACACGAGTATTCGGTTACGTCTGGGATCGCGGGCAATAGGTGGTTAGGTGGTTTCTGGACTCGAGGAGGAATTAATGCAGGTGAGCCCTGCTTATGTCGACTCCTTGCTCATTAGTAAGTCGACACGGAGTTTGCCAAGTCGCGAAACGCATCATTGGAAACGCGAATCTAACGAGGATCTGCCATACTTACAGGAAGAGCAACGAAGTTATATAAAATCCTTGTGTGTCTTTTTTAAAAAATAAATAAATAAAATGCGACAAAACTATTCATTTGATCTCTTATTGATCAGTGCATATGTATGTCAACAAGATGAAGTTGTATTTAATACAACATTTAATGTGTCTTGGTGACTTATACACAGTAAAAATTATGCGTCCATATGTTAAAATTTTCTTGTGTTATCACGTTTTGATTAGTACTTTAATATAAAATTAATATACAACCTATATGTTATTATTTTTATAACGTTTTCATGGGTTACATTTATGTCAACTTTATAACTTAACACTTTGTATATGTCTCTTAGAAATGGAATATTATTTTGAGTATTTTTAACATAATCATTTTAAACAATCATCATGTCTCAAAGTCAGTTTAACATTCTAAGAAAAGTTGAAGTGAATCTTCAAATAATCTTGAACTTTGACATACAAAAATAATCAAATTTACTAAAATCAAATGTTTCTATTACAAATAATTTAAGTTAAAATAATTACTATTATATGTTAATGTCCTCAACATTTCTTACGAGTTATTGTAACTATTTCTTCATGTAATTTTTAATTAATTTGTATATTATTTTTACGTTACACTTCAAATCACGATAACAAAAATAAATGTAAGGTATTATGTCAATTATTTAACATTTTTAGTTTGTCAATAAGTAACATACGATGAATGAGTTAATTTAAAATTTAGAGTGGACTTTCTGGGACATGTGAAAATTCACATTTTATTTTTTACTGTGTACATATATAACTACGATAGTTTTTTTTAATGTTATTCGAATGCATTTTTTACGCAATGGACAATCCATATATTTTAACTTGTCCTAATTAAAAATTCAATGATTCATTCTATTTGGATAATAGAAAGTTTTTTTTTCGGTAAATGAGATCAAAATAAAAATTCATAAATTATAATTAAATGAGTTAAATATGTCGTCTCAAAAATAAGAGAAAAATCAATAAGTAATTAATAAATAAATGCCACTTTTTCAAAAAATACATTTCATATAAATAAAAAAAGTATTTTTTAAAGTTCTTGTGTTTTTAACCATCATTTCGGTTAACTATTTTCAAATCACTATTACACTCTTGCGTTTTAATTTCGGAATATATTTCGAGATACATTGGTATGGATGCGAATATTTCAGTTTAAACAGATATAAAGTATCAGGTATCATGCGATGAAAATCTTCCATTTTAATTTTAAAGCCAGTTGTAAAAATTCATTAGAATTATACGATTATAGTCACATTGCAAATGTAAATAGGTTATATTCCATCGGTTCTTCGTTTTGTCAGGTTAAACAGAACGACCATTCGATACTTTAATTTTCTCCGGATTAAAATATACATTTGGGAAATGTGAAAAATGTTCGGGTATCAATTCTTTATGAAATTTGTTTGCACATTGAAACAGTCTACCTCACTGAAAAGTGTGCAACGTTGCATTCATTATTTATTAAACACACGATGATGATAAATCTGTCGAGAGAAACTACAGAAACTACGATATATGTCTGTAAAAATCCATCGACAGTCTTTTTCCTAATCATTGGAAACCAAAGAGTTTCTTTTGGAAATAAAACTATCCGTTCGGAAGAGGAATCTTTTCCCTGAGAGACGGGACGAGGATTTTTCTTCCTCACGTACATACGAAATAATTTCCTTTTGCGAGAGCGCGCGCTTTCGCGCGAGAAGATATCATGTGACATATATATGTCATGGGGAGAGAACGACGCGACGAGACTCTATGTGAAAAGTCAGGTCCCTTCGAGAATACGGCGATCCTATCACGAGGTGCGCGCCCGTGGTCTTCGTCCGGTATAGACGGATGAGAACGGACGAAAATTCGATTTGAGCCGTCGTCAGCCTGTATCACATATCCGCGGAAATGTTCGTTTTTGCTCGAAATAAATTTCGCCGACGTAAAAGGTGGAACACCTATCTGCCGCCAACACGCGCCACGTTTCTCCCTTCCACCCCCGTCGTTTTCACTCACGGGGGGGAGGGGAGAGGGAGTGAGAAGGCGGAGAGCACCCTCGGCTCTTCTTCGGATATCACGTCGAGTTTCCTCTTTCTTTGACTCTCTCGGGAGACTTTAAAGATTCCAAGTTATAACCGTCCGGCGGGAGGAATGCTATCCTGAAAATTGCATTCCCATGACTAGAATCTTTCGCCACCATAATGTATCACTCTTGCCCTGCTTCGACCGGACCCGGAAGATCCTATTTTCGCCTCATCTCGCCATCGAAGATATATTCGGACGCGTTAACCATGTTGTTAAATAATTCAGGTTCCGGGAAGAGTAACTTTTTCGATTATTTATTTATTTATTTATTTATTTATTGTAGGAATATTAATGTATGTTAATCACGAGATCCTATATTAATATAAAATATATTTTCAATATTAAAAGGTTATTAGCTAGTGGATGAATAATTTGAATTTTTTCTTTTCCTTTATTTATTTAAAAAGTAGAAATGGTTCGCAAAGCTTTGTAAAAAATTATTCGAAATTAATTAAATACTACTGGGGGACCTCCTTCTTCTTGCAAGGATTATTTTTTTAAATAATTATGACTCTTCATATGTTTAATTAACTGTGATATCGAGTTCTAAAACTACCTATCCTAATCTAACTTGTTCTTGATTTGGTGAGTTTTATAAATTTATATAAAACATGAATCTTCTAAAGCTTGATGGAAAGCTTAATATTTCGATTCCTTTCGATCTAGAAAGAGAGATCTTTAAAGTATAAATTCATTTAAATTAATTAGACTAAATCTTCAATAAATTAAATATTACTTTGGAATTGTCATAAAAAGCATGAAGGGTGCTTTCTAATTTTCGTTTCGAATTTTCGTTGATAATTTTATTTTTGCCTCATCAATTATGTAACACTTTATAATATATTGATTCGTGTCTTTAGAATAAAGATCAGTGGAAATAAAATCACACGCCCCCGTACTTTCTGCGATATTTGATCGCGTTATACATATACTCCAAAAATCTGTAGAAATACAAGGAACCGAAATAACATTCCGATCAGGTTTTCATATTGCGCGATAGAAAATGCTATAATCTTTTTATGACGCCGCCGATTCCGCTGGTGCTTTGAACGAGAAACCGCAATTTCCACTTGTGCACCCGGTATTCCCAGTCTCGCATATGCGTGCGCAGATCCCCCGCACATCGACGTTATTTCACACACGCACGCGGTACGCGATATCCAATCCCGACTCTACATCGATCAGCCATCAGATCGTATCTATTCGCGAGAGAATCCTTCCCATTTATGAAAATAAGCCGAATCTCTTATAATCCTCATCTTGTAAAATACTTTAAGACATTTCTGTGTTTTTTTTATGAAACTCACCGATAACATTATTGATGCCAATCTCTCTGAGAATCGGATATATATATATATATCCCGCGGGAGTAAATGTGTGTTACAGAGAGTGGTTTTTCAAATGCGCATTTAATCGTGCCAGCTTGTTGATCGAAAAATTGCAATTTGCGTCCCGAAGATGAAAGATACACGACCGCGAGGCATCTCTTGTTATTGGCGAGCAATCTTACTAACGTTCGATACGAGAGAAAACTCGAAATCGTTTCGACGTAATCAAATTTTCCGTATATTTTATTTAATGAGTCAATAAATTTATTCATAAATTTATTTATAAATTTATTTATAAATTTATTTATGAGCTAATAAATTAAAGTAAGCATATATACACTTACATATGCTTACATGCTTTATTCATATTTATTTATACTCGACGAATGATATATTTTCGCGTCCCTACGTTTATTGATTTACTCTTGCGGAAGTTAGAATCATTCGATGCGCGAAAATTCTGCGCATTTGTCGGGAATCCTGTTTAATTCGTACAAAACGCTACGTTTCGAAATCCTCTTTTCCTCGTGCCGCAATGGCTATAAACACGGTAATCATTCCGCATTGGCAACGGATTCCGGCGGTTCTTTGAGCCGGGAGAACCGCAATTTCTGTCCGTGCATAGGGTGCTCGGCTGCAGTTGTGCGAGAGGCTGCTTACGCAACTTGCACCCCCGCGCGCGCGAGCCCGACGTCGAAATACGAGAGGGACAAAAGAGCCGACAGCGAGGAACGCGGAAAAGTGATTTCCCCTTTTCCGGCGTTTGGCGCAATTGCCCTTCCGGCTGCGACTCGGACCGCCTGAAATTGCACGTTGGTTCGACATAAGCTTCTCAGCGATTCTTTCCACCTTACTCCGTCTATCTATTTCAGCCTCTCCTTCTGTCTCTCGCTCTCTCTCTCTCTCTTTTGCTCTCCCTTTCTCTCGTTATTCTCTCGCGAACAGCTTCGTCGACAGCTCACCGTAAATTGGACGCCTATTATTTCACGCATTGCCGTAGTTTCCGTCTTTCGCCATTAGGTTCTTTTTTTCTTCCTCTTTTTTTTTTGAAGCTCCCTACACGAATCTACCATGCTTCTCACCCTCGTCCACTCTCTTTATTTCTATCGTACGAGTTTACACGCATTTTCTAACTTCCCGGTTCTTACCTCATCCATTTTCATTACTTTTTATCGCCGGATTAACTGTTTGTTTTGATTTGGGGAAAATTCTTGGTCGTTTTAAACAGCGGTTTAATTTCCGTATGGCTCTCTCTCTCTCTCTCTCTTTCTTTCCTGTACTGTGTTCTTATATTAAATGTTACGCATCCCTCTTCTCGTTGTTGTTGCGACTCGCTATTATTTGCAGGGACGTAGTTGTTATTTGCCACAGTTTAACAAAGGAATCTTAACAAAGGGATCTAACATTTGTTCTAAAATCTCTGTGCAATTCCGTTCCATTAATGAATCCTGCCATTAATGTCCCTTTTCTAATCTCCCGTGCCTCGTTTTAGATAAATAATTCCATAAAAGGATATATAAACATACATCCCAAGACTCCTTTCTAGGACTTTAAGTTTTTCCAGGATTCCTCTCGAGCGTCGTCAAAGGGTTTCTCCTTCGCTCTGTGTCTTTTCTCGCTCTGTTTCCATTTGTCTATTTTTCTTTCAAATTCTGCGCTTGCTTTTCTTCACCCTTCCTCCCTCCCACCCCCCTCTTCTCCTGTAGTGTAGTTCTTTGTATGTGTCGTCGGACTTTCTTCCACTTCTTTCTCTCAACTTACTTTCCCATTTCCTTGTTTAGCCTTATGCACACATATATCTCAAAGTATCTCTGAAAAATAGGCATTTCATACTTGGCTACTTGTTCTCTCTACATCGTCGAATGAGTTAGTCGTTTCATTTCCAATAGTAGCTATATAAATCATGGAAGGTCTCGGTGTTCAGGCTTTGCCGTCCTTCGCAGTTGGCTCAAACAGATTTTCCTCTTTCTTGGCCGTATCTCTTTCATTCTCTCTCTCTCTCTCTCTCTCTCTCTCTCTTTCTCGTATAGGGTATCTTTTATTATTTCCGTCCTTTATATGCTTCCCTGTTGGTTTTTCGATACGAAAAATATCCATTTCCTTTGTGCTGTCGTTTTAAATTATAGCAATATCCTTCTACGATATCCCGATGATTATATAAACTGAATTGGCTATTGAGAAAAGGAACGCGCGTAAGACATCGTTAAGGAAAATTTGATAGCGATAAGAAAAGTTGCTGCAGTTATTTACTCTCTCTTTTTTTCTCGTTTCATCATAGCTATTACAAAAGGAATATAAAATTCTTGGCAAATATATATTTTTATGGCAAATGTTTATTTTTACAAAAGAGAAAAAAATCCCTCCCACTTACATCGGCTAATATCCTCTTTACAATAACCGTTCGAATTTTCTCGAAGTGCATGCGCGGATTTTTCAAGTGTACAGTTATCATCATTTGATGCGATTTGTTACGGAAACCAGTACATGCTTTCTGCATTATTTTGGGTTGAACGTTTAAGGGGGTACAGTCCCGGAGCGCCTAATATAAATGTGTCTCCTTCTTCGTTCTTTTTTCTTTAACGAAAGAGAGAGAAGGAGAGTCGGTTTTTCCATTTCTTTTTCAATTTCAACCCCATCCGTGGAGTTTCGCCTCCTCGCGTTGCGTTTTCCTCCATTTTGCCTCTCACGGGGACTTTTCTTCCTGTCTTCAGCGGACGTGTCCGCGCAGATATAGCCGAGGGGAGACGCATTAACTCGCAAGTACTCTCGGATACTATCGCGAGAATAACGGCCTCCTGTGTTTCTTTCTCACGGCACGAGAGGGTGAGCGCTCAAGGAGACTTAAGGACAGGAAAAGGGGGGGCGGAAGAAGAGGTTGAGGCTGTTTTGCGCCCAGGTCTCGCAGTTTAACGACCATTCCACTTGAATCGAGCCAGTAATATCGCACAATGTACTATCCCCGACCCGGCAACGACGGAATAAGGAAGCACACGGGACCTTTTGCAACATTCAAGTGTCTCTCTCTTCCTCCCTGCCTTTCGCGGAAGATACGTTCCTTGCATTTCCACATTTTCGTCGGGTTCGACCGAATTTTACATAATCCTTCCGAGCGTCCATCTTTTCTCACGCGATTTTTTTCAGCGGTAATTAATGTAATATGATTGCGATATAAAGTGGAATTTAAAAATATTCGTATTTTTGTGGATCGAGCTTTTTTCGCGACTTTATCTTGTCGGATAAAAATCTCAAGAATATATATTATTTTTAATTACGTGTGATTTTGATTTTATTTATGTACATCGTTTATATAAACCTCATTTATAAATTACATTCTCCGACTCTCTAGCGACTGGCAACAATTAGGCATGTTGATCTGCCGGAGTTGTAATGACGTTAATGCATCCGTCGTGGACAAAGACGCGCGTTATCATTCAAAGGTCGTCGCGTGACAGTTTCGTTTTGTGGGCCCTTCCGCGGGATGGTCGGCGGGATCTACTCATCAAAGCGTATCTATATTAATGAGATAGCGTGCACAGCTAGTGCGCCGACCGTCCTTATTACGCGCGAGGGATGATTTTCGGCGAGCCATGCGGGAGGGGTTGACAAGGTGCTGTACGCGAGTATATTATCAAAATTCATGAGGACCTTGTTTCGAGCACCGGCCAGACAGTTGATGATCCGACGATGGGCTTAATATGCGCGTAGATTCATTTCCGTCGCAGGAAATAATATTAGTTTTTCTCGCATTTTACTGTCGCAAAAATTGCAGAATCAAAATGTACACTGCTTCAAATATGCTACTGGTTTAGTATAATTATGGTCTTCTCTCTCTCTGTCTCTTTCCGTTTTTCTCGTCTAATTTTTCCATGTATTCCAGTCAAAATTAAAAAGAATAATCAACTTTTTTTTTAGAAAGAAAAAAAGCATTTATTTAAAATTATTCATTTAAAGTTATTATTATTAGTATTTAAAGTAATATTATTTATTTAAATTCATTTTTTAGGAAGAAAATAAGTATTTATTTAATATTATTTATTTAAAGTCGAATTAATCTGTTGCTTTTTTTATTAAATTATCGATAAACATATTACACATTTTAATTTTCTACAATTATGACATAATAATGTCATAAAAAATAATGTCATTTCTTGTGAAATTGTTAAATGTATGGAGAGAATTATAAAATAGTACATTTATTATTCTATGTGATTTAATATAATAATAATATAATAATTAATATAATAATTAATATAACAATTAATAAAATAATTTACACAGCGTTTCTGTTAATTGCAAGGAAATGTAGACGTAGACAAGTTTAATGCGCGTTTTGTATCTCCTTTGAATAAACGACATTTGCGGCTCTTCAACAAAATGATGACGATTTTCGAGATTATCGTCAGTATTATTAAACGCGAACGAATTGTTTAGTTAAATCAATCGCGCGAGTACGCACTTGCCAAGTAAATATCAACGAGATGCACCTCGTTTAGCACTCGGACCACGTAATGCGCAGCAAGCATCTCTCGTTCGACTATCTATAAAACGTGTCCTCACCTCGATAGCTTCGAAAACATAATCCAAAGTGCTGCAAGTACCCATCTCGCGAAACAAAGCTCTCCCCCTCCCGCCCCCTCTATTCCGTTGCCGTGTTCATGGATTCGGTACATTCTACGAGAGAAGCCCTGCCACTCATTTTATTTAGAATCCGCTAGGTAGCTTCGATTACTCCCCCAAGGCTGCGTCGATTTTCGAAGCTCGTTGCGCATTGCACGGGGCGTTGGGTCGCGCAAGAACGAAAGAGGACGAAGGGGTGAGAGGGGGATGAGAGGGAGGGAATGCAATCGATGCACTATGCCGTAGGAAAAGCCAGCGAGCTCATCGTCTGCGAAGAAATTCCCGATTTGAGAGAATCGCGAACAGAGTTCAGTTAGTTTTGGCGAATATCTTCTTGCTACTTGTAAGACACAGATACGTACGTGACATGGTGTACAATTTTTGCGGGGTCTTCCGAGATCGTTTCCACGTCTGCGAGCGACGTTTAAAGCTCGAGGTCTCGCTTTAGGGGTCTTTAACGCGTGTATTTATTTCCACGCTCGGTCGATGGCATTGCGCAAAACTTGCAGCGCGTTTAACAACTCGAGAATTTCAACGCCTGCGCAAACAGGGGGTGCGTAAAGTCGATGCGATTTCCAAGGTGATATTACCAGTTAAATATTCTGATGATACAGCTCCCTGTTTAGAAGAGAGTACGAGTGCTTTCAAGTTCTAAAGAGATTTAAGGCGACATCGTGCGTACATTTGCATGAGATTTCTCTCTACGAGCTACATATTAATAAATTTCAATGTAAACATTTGAATATTCATAATAAATACGAATATTTTGAATACACGTTTCTAACATTTAAAAATTACTACAACAAAGAGAATGTTTATTATACTCAATTCTTGTAAAAAAACTCTCTCGAATTATTTTTGCTCAAAATTCCAAATAAAGAGAATATTTTGAAATTTTTTTTTACTTTTAATATTTCAAAAATTCCTTGGCGCAATTTTCTAAAATCATTTTTTATCGCGTTTTTACTCATGCGAAGAAGAAACATGAAACTTTCAAAAGTTTGTTAAATTTATTGAAATGTTTTATCGAAAAAAATTGATTAAATTTTCACAAGTGATGAGCATTTTTTATTCACATAAATATTTATCACTAAAAATTACAACAAAGAATGTGTATTGTGCATTTAATATTTTATTAAGATATTGAAATATAAATGAGAAGATAGATATATATTTTAAACATATAATTCACTTGGCTTGCCGACTATTTACGATATGAGAGAATTTTTTTACAAATTCCCTGATTTTTTCCACAAAGAAAATCTCTGGGAATTCCAGGTTTTCCATGTTTTTGCAGGAAGTAGACACTCTATATAATCACTGTAATTTCGATCGATTCCTTCTACTCTTCAATCAATCATTCCCACTTTCCGTACATCTCCCTCTTTCATTTCTATTAATAACCACTCTCCGGGAAATCTCAAGAATGCGTTTCCCGAAGACGTATAATAAGCCGCCAAGGGGGAAAACTCATTATTTCGTTAGGTAACAATTCGGGAGCGCGTAAAAAGTAACCGCGTTACTTTCGCATCTCAATTTTCCTCGTGTCTGTACAAAGACGCTCTCAGCGGGAGGGTCCCGAGCGGAGCAACAGAATGAAGCCGTAGCCGAGCAACGTTTCCATTTTCACGCGGTTGAAAACACCCACGCGAAACGAAGAATGTGCAAGCCGCAGCCTATTTCTCTCGCTAAAAAAGAAACGGGAGAGGAAAAAAGCCCCGAAGAAGAAGAGGAAGACGGAAGCGTCGAGGCGGAGCTCGCAGATATACTTTCGCCTCCCCTCGACGTCCTCTTCCTCGTCGCCGGTCCTCGACGTCGCTGTCGTTTGTAGGCGACGTCGACGTCGACGTCGTTTCACGAGAGAGAGAAATCGATTTTATCAGTGCCCCGGAGAGACGTCGCCGACATCTCGCGCGCAGAAAAACCGAAACAACTGTTGAAGCCCGTTCCTCGTCGAGCTCGAGGAGTTTTGCGGGGGCGTAAGAAGAGGCGCGCCGGGACGAGGAGGAATCGATGCGGGATAAAACCCAGATTGCACGCGATTGTACGAATCGCTCGTGTCGGGAGTGATTCTTATCTCGGGGGGCGCGAGAGAAAACCGAGGCGATTTTCCGCGCGAAATCGCGCCGCGGCACGTTTCGCGGGGCAAAATTATGTTACTCGCGAGTAATAACGGGCGATCGATGATTCCTTCTGGATGAATCGCCAGAATGAATTCTTCTCCCCGCGATCGAGGCGAATTGCTTTTGCGCAATTGCGGTGGCGGCCTTAGAATCACGATTATCGGAGCGAGGAGCGCAAATATACGGTAACAATTTCCCCCTTTTTTTCCCCCTCGCGCCTTTTCCTTAGCGCCGCGGATTTTTTCATCCCTCTCGGATATTTTATAAAGCGTTCGCGGAGCCACTCGATGTAACGAAACGTAACGCTCTTGTTCTACACGATGGAAAATCTCAAAACAAAGTGACTATAAACTTCACTCACCGAGGAGAAAAAAAAGTTGACAGTTTCTGCACAACGCAGAAGTTTCACGTCTCGGGTATCGCAGTCGGAGATATCGGAGATTCAGCGATATCAGAGCGGTTTATAAGAGAGCCGGGGGTTTAAAAGAAAGCACGAGGCCGCGAAAGAATCTTTTTTACGGATGTAAAATATATTTGTCGTTTGTTATTTTTCGCCCCCCGCGCTAAATTAATCTCCCTGCGAGATTATCGGGGAGAATGTATTGTCTCTCGTATATAGGGAGGGGGAGGGGGGAGGGGGGCGATCGGCGGGGGCGGTGATTTACGATAAAGAATATGTCGCGCCAGGCGCAGCGTGAAATATCGTTCCACGTGGCGCAATAAGATCGTTGTAACGAGTGGCGTCTTTTCTCGACGTTAGCGGAGATCAAGGATCCGCCCGTTTGAAAAGTTTCCGCTCGCTTAAAACCCTCGACTCGGGGAGGGTATATAAAATTGACCTCGCGACAAGAGGGAGGAGAGAGAGAGCTCCCGGGGCGGATGAAAGAAAGATCTGTGAGAAGTTGTCGATACTAAAGGGACGGAGGAGAGACTCGCCCTCGAAGAAGCTACCCTGGCGTTGTCCTGGAATACAATCCCGGCAAGTGTATTATGCGCCTGTCTCTCGTGAATGTATATCGAATGCAGAGCGAGCGTAGTCTAAAAGTAATCTTTAAGACGCGTATCATCCTCCCGCTCCTCCGCATCCTCCGCGCCAGGAAATGGAGTGTCTTTCAAGCGCGTGGCGTGTCCTCTCCGATATTCCCAGCTAACACAACGTTTGCTCTACACGCACGAGACGTGCAGCGGGACATTTTTCTTTAATACGACGAGAAAACGTATATAAGTGTATAAGTTATGACATCGTTCACGGACAGCTGCGCGCTCTCTATTCTTGCGAAATATATTTTTTTGCTTCTCGTGGATGGACAATTCTCTCGGTCGCGTTTTTCGAGATTTAATCCGACCGATCGCTTTAATCGAGGCGAGACCCTTTGAATTATCTCGCAACTGCAATATCGCAGTAACACTACATCCGACTAAGACGAGAGAGTCACGTTCAGGAATTTGTTGATAGGGTCAAAAGAAGCGCGACGGAAGATGTTACAGAAGAAAAGGCATTGGCCCGGGATATAACGTGGATTGCAAAGAATGCGGAGTCCGTATTTGAAAGCACGTAGGAAGCTAGATGGGTAAGTGTATGCGAGCATATGTTGTTGAATTGTACCTGCTGTAAAAGAAATTGTCTTCCGTTTTTAAGTCTTAGTAAATACTCCTTTGTGCCGCGTGCTTTTCTGCATGTGTTGCTTTAAGTCAGTCTTCTTATAACAAACAATCTTCGGATATTTCGTGCTTTACTTGCTCAAGAAAAATATTGTATATATTTTGATGTTATAATGGATACACACGCATGTGCTATGGTGTATGCATGTATCTTTTTTTCACGAGTACGTCTACACAGTAAAAAAATAAAATGTTAATTAATTATAACATTTTTCACATGTACCAGAAAATCCACTCTAAATTTTATTTTTTAAAATAATTCGTCCTATGTTACTTATTGACAAACTAAAAATGTTAAATAATTGACACAATACTTTGCATTTATTTTTGTTATCGTGACTTTAAGTGTAATGTAAAAATAACATACAGATTAATTAAAAATTACATGAAAAAATAGTTACAATAACTCGTGAGAAATGTTGAGGACATTAACATATAATAGCAATTATTTTAACTTAAATTATTTGTAATAGAAACATTTGATTTTAGTAAATTTGATTATTCTTGTATGTCAAAGTTCAAGATTATTTGAAGATTCACTCTAACTTTTCCTAGAATGTTAAACTGACTTTGAGACATGTTGATTGTCTAAAATGATTATATTAAAAATACTCAAAATAATATTCCATTTCTAAGAGACGTTTACAAAGCGTTAAGTTATAAAGTTGACATAAATGTAACACATGAAAACGTTATAAAAATAATAACATATAGGTTGTATGTTAATTTTACATTAAAGTACTAATCAAAACGTGGTAACAAGAAAATTTTAACATATGGACGCACAATTTTTTATACTGTGTATGTATATTATATAAAATATAAATTTTACGATTTTGTTCAAAATAATTGGGATGATGTATGATTGCTAAAAATCAATAATATTCAGAGATAAACGTAAAAAAGAATTAAAACATTAAATTTTTTCAATTGAATCCATTTTCGAATTTTCAACATTTTCGATATGGATATTTCATCCTTTTAAACCATAATTAATTAATTTCATACATGATGCGAAATATTTTTTCTAGTACATTAAAAATAATACTTTCAGCCAACTATTATTAACTTGAGAATTATTTCTTGAAATAATTACTTGACATATTTCACAAATATCTGTCATTAATTAAAAAAAGGGCTATTATTAGACTGAAATTGAGACTAATTTTTATTGAATATTATTCATAAACGATATTGCTGCCACGAGCCGTTACTGCATAACGTGTAATCAACGTTCGCAGATGTGCCATACACTATTCCACATGCATCCAAACTCGGGGGGAAGTTCCCTCAAAGATTGCTGATGGCAAGTCCGCGGTTGCACCCGGATTTACGGTCGACTAACTTGCTCCGCAGCTTGTAGATCTCGCCCTGCCTGAATTTCCCGGCGTAGTTCCGTCTTAACTCAGCCATATTACATTCAAATGGCCGGATTGCTACATTTAATGACGAGACATTATCGTTCCGAATGTCTCGCGAAGAAATTCAACGGAACGAGATTGGCCACGTTTATCGAGTACGTGTGTGTTGGTGCGATTTCTGGCTGTGTATAATACAAATGCGGGACGTAACGAGCCTGAATTCGCGAGTTAAATATATTTTACGGGAAACAAGTAGTGTAAAATTGGAGTAGACCTCGTTATTGACGATCGAAGAAACTTTGCCAATTAGTATTGTACAGCGAATTTCAACTTTCTTTTTTCCACCAACCGAACAATGCGCGCCCATGTTTATTGATCCAATGCTGCTAATTGTAAATTTGCCAACGAACGTTGTGCTACGTTTTAATCGAATAAGTAACAAAGAAGACCTAATGTACAGAAATCCATTAATTTTAATTTATGACTGTGAAAAATCGCCTTCAATATCGAAATTATAAATCTGACGTCGTACATTTTTACGGTATTTTTATACTGTTGATAAAATAATCCTTCTCGTATATAAAATTATAATACATTTATTTAGACTACCTGATAAAATAATATATTTAAAAATTAATAAATCAAAAACTACTTTCTCCATTTATATCATTCGGATGAATTCGTATAAAATACCACCGGTATTTCATTTCACAATCGTTGGCAGCCTCTATCTTTTATCTTTCATCGCTCGATGATAACCATCAACTTTTACGATACGATAATAAGCTAAATATTATTCCTCAAAGTACCTCGCTAGGAGAATCAACTTTAACAACCGGTTCGTTCGTCGACTTCATCACCAATCATAATTTCTTTCTTTGCCAAGAGCTACGACGGGGTACATTATACCGCTGCTCCACAGCACGTTATACAATCTACGTACTTTAAGTTCTGGAATAATGTAACATGGAACTCTCTCGTGTGTTTCATACGCGACTCGTAACGAGGTGTAAAGGCCGCGCCAACGGATGAAACTTCTATCGTCAGGATGACGTTACACGCTGGTTGCCGGCGAAACGAAGACGGAAGCTGCAGATGGAAAGCTGGTACGAGGCGAAGAGGAGTGACTTGTGTTTGAGCATCAGATATAAAGGCACTTCGACCCTTTGAACTTCGAAAGTTTCCCCGGAGGCGTCTCGAATATATATACAGAGTGTACCAAAAGTCTGGAAACGATTGAATATTTCATAAACTATGCATTTTAGAAAGAAATGTTTCAGACAATAGTTGTATGGTTTCGAGGGGGACATAAGACGGTGCCATTAGTGTGACCTTGAAGAGTCAGCTGAAGGTCTCGTGAAGGTTACCTCCAACTTTTTAAGTGGCACACCCTACATGTTTTGCATATTCTTATAGCTCATCTCGAGAGCTTTCTAAAACACTATAATTGAGTTAGTTTTCATTAAGTACTTTCCGAGTTATGAGGCTTGAAATAATTTCTTAATTTTACATAAACTGTAAAATATCTTGTAAAATATTCATTTTTCGATTATCTTACCTTAATACTTTTATGTACAAAATAATGAGAGGAATCAATTGGTGTAAAGAAAAAACATAGTTGTTTTAAAAAAAAAATATGTAATTGTTAATTGCAAATTACATATTTTTTGGTACACCCTGTATATGTACACGTACCCTTACATATCCACCCATATATTATGGTACAGCAGCAGCTGGGCCAGAAGAAGCGACGAAGGAAGGACGCAACTTCGGGTGTCTGATAATCAAAGAAATTTTGCCCCGAGGTTTGGCCCGGGGTGTCAAGGTAGCGCCGAAAGTGCCCCCGTAACGGTCGATTTATTGAAAAGCTTGACGTCGACCTCGTTTCACTCCGCAGGATCGATATTATCAATTTCGCGCTATAGATGTGAGCAACGACCAGGGGCGTAGCTACCGTGCTTTCAATCTGTCGGGTCAAAAATTACGATTTTTTTCACATTGTTGCGAAGAAATGGATAATAATTGCGAGATATTAGTATGTTTGATCAAAACCAATTGATAAATAATTCGGTCAGATGACGTGTTGCAAATTTCTGAAATACGAGCGATTTCTGTTGATTGCATCTCGCTCTCCCGAAAAGGAACGAGGACGGGAATAACGGGATTCGTTACGTCGCACGACAAAGGGTCAACCTTTGCCGGTTAGACTTTGCTCGTTGCCGAATTACCGTCTTAAAAAGTGAGTCGCAGTAAAGCGCAGCGACATAGTGGGATATTGCATCACCGGTTCGGGCCCTTTACGACGAGTCCCAAGCGAACCGGGAACAGAACATGGACGATTAAGGACATTTCGCTAGCTTGGAAGATTCCCTCTCAGGACATTACAAAATCTCTCGTCGGAGACTTGTTAAAGTTAATTTCGCTGCGCGATTCGTGACGATGTACTTTTATAAAATTGAATCGTTCAATATCTTTTAATATCCCAAGTTTCCCCCTTATGTTTTATTAAATATCTTCTAATATGACTTTTGCCATTTTTCATCTCGTGTCGTGATAATTAAAATCTAACGAGCTGCAACCCGGTAGAAAAAAAGCTATGAATAATATTAAATTAATTTGCTGACGAGTTTAAATATTAAATGATTATCTCTCGCCTTTTCTTTCTTTCGTTCCCTGCAGATGAGGTATGTCCTGCCGACTCATTATTCTTTCATTGTAACGTCACACAACGATTGTGTACTCACGGAAATTAAAGAATCTCTTTTAGATCTCGCACACGCATGCTGTTATCAGCGCAAATTAATCTTATTATTACATCGTAATAAGATTTATGAAGCGTAAATTCTGCCTGATAAAATTTTGTTGTCAGCTAATGTTATTGCATTAACGTAAGCTTGCGTCGGAAATGGTCGTTGTAACGAAATGAAATCCGTTTCTCTCATGCACGCCATTTATGTTAACTGCCGATCATACTTATTTTAATGATTTCTCCTTTTAAAAATAAATTCAAGAGCAACATGTTTAGAATACTAACTTTTGCAATTTTGTAGAAAGCCAATTTGTTTCTTGAATATAATTCTGACAGTATAATTATTGAATATCATGTAAAGCAAAATTTTTAGAGACTACAAATGCGTATTCATATAAGTATGTATCACATTTGCATCTCCTGCAAGAAAATTTCACATAAATTGGAATAACTTTTCGAAAAATAATAGAGAAATTATGCAAATATTTATTTTCAATAAAAAATAACTATCTTTACATGTCAATTAATTTTATCTTGATAGACGTGAATGAATAATTTTCAACTTTATTTAAAATCAGAAAAGTGGCTGGTAAATCGATATCTCTTAGATATCTGTATTAAAATAAACATGAACGTGTTTTACAGGGAATTAAAGCAACGATCGACGCGATCTGTGATCAACAGGTCTTTTATAACCGCTCGCAGACTTAAATAATGCTGGCATTGTCATTAGCTCGTTTTTCCTAGCTTGTTGTATCTTTTTGAGCGTTGTTGATCGATAAAACAGCCATGTATTTTTCTCTCGCGCGAGACATTTTAATCTGTCGAGAAATCACACGACAAGATCAAAATATAAGAGAGAGATTATTAGAACCGATAATAATAATTTTTCATATTAACCGATATATATTTAAGTTATAATTTCCCATTTGCCATCAGCGACTTCCTCCTTCCCCATTATCATTTTACAGGGTCACAATTGCGCGCAAACTTGAAAGCGCATAACTGTTAATTCTGTTACGAGGCAGGGAAATGTCCGGAACTGCTTATGTCCAACGAGATTCCCGCTGCCTCGAAGAGAGTCTCCGCATCGCAGAGAGTCTGACGGAATATTATAAAATTCAAATGATGTAGTAACTATCATAATTTCACTTCTGAATATTGCGGACCTTTAATGCGCGCTAATATTATATTAAACAACCGGAGAAGATCAGACCGTCAAAGAGCAAAATAGTGTGGGGAATTAGTTATTCATTATTCATTACGACGTTAAAACTCGGCGAACTTTGCTGCCTTCTCGCGATAATAAGTCGCACGGAAAATTAATCATTCATTTTACGTGCAAGAGCCAGTGCGTGATAGTTGTTATTACTATGCGTGTTATTTGCGGAAGCGATAAACGTTTCTTGCGGCGAACTTTTACTTTATCAATTATGCCATAAATTCGCAGTAGATAAAAAAATCTAGAAAATAATCTTTCTCAACGATAAACATTTTTTTTATTAAAAAAAATGAAAATTACATACGCAAGATTATTAAAATAAAAAAAACTTCATTATTTGAATTCAATAATAATTCTATTGCAAAATCGACACGTTTATAAATAAAACGTAAATTAAAACGTAAATTAAAACGTATGAAGTTATAATATCTCTTGTGCATAAATTAACAACATTACATTTTATGTATGCAAGATATAAATTTGTATATAAAATAATCTTATAAATTCAAATATTACACAAATCTCGTGCGTAATTTCTTGAAAATTACGTTTATCGGATAAAGATATGGAAAATGCTACATTAAATCACGTTGCGATAAAGTCAAATATTAAGTAATTTTTAACTAATTAAGAAGCAAGGAGAAAAGTTTTGAAATATTCATACTATTTATCAATAAGCACCGCACGTTCGCGGTAAAAAAGTCAATTGTTTCGACATGATAAGCATTCTGTGTCGTTCCCATCGGATTAATTATTCCACGAATCGCTTGTTAAAGATGTCGAAATGATCGTGGCGCGTATAACGAGGCAGTCCGATTGAAAAGTTTAAATTGGCGGCGAGCATGAAAGATTGTCGTGTCGCGGTTACCCTGTAATTTCAAGTTCGCTCGCCCTTTTTTTCGTCCGTGTTCCCTTTATCACTTTTATCGCACGCGTCTCGCAATTGAATCAAAAGCGGATTTAATTAGTAACCTTCTACAATCCCGCTTTCTCTCATTAGAGTACAATAAATTTGCGAACGGTTCTATAATTTCGTTAGTTTTTTCGCGAATCAATATACCAAAGTGACATGTAAATGTATTTGCATTGTCTTTGATAGAATTGTGTCTATAGAGGCTTAATCGTATGGTGTCGTATCGATGAGGATCCCTTCAAAGTTTAATTTCAAATAGAAAACGATGAGTGAAGAAAATATAAGTTTAAGTGGAGATTTTGTATTTTCAATACCCTTGACATTTCAAACCGATTCATCTAATTTCAGATTAACGTTTCCATGAGATAATTCTAAAATACTAAAAATAAGTGGTATTTTATGTTCCAAGAGTCGCATAATATATAATTTTAATTTAAATTATCGTAATCAAAATTCCCTTTATTAACTTCGTTATAATTTCTCAATTCTCAAAATCAATTATATCGGTGATTAAACTTGGAATTTTGACGTCATAGCGTAGTTGAACTCTGCATTTTAATGAACTGTGCGAGAAGAGAACGGCATCGCTTCGCCAAGATAATAGGATAAGATTCCACGTCGCTTTTATCGATCTCGAAACGTTACGTGGCGTTCAAATTTACACTGCCGGCTAGCGATTAAATCGTCCTTCGCGCAAACAGACCGCTCGCGATGATGACTTGTCGCCATTGCTCTTCGAATCGATAACGTACGCGTGCTTATAAATTTTTTAGCGATACCCTCGATAATAGGGGACGCAAGAGGACGCATCGACGAGAGGGTATCGCGCCCAAGTAGTCGAAGAGTCGAGGGTGCGTCGACGCTCAGGGGCGTCGGGTATTCACAAAAGGTCCGCAAACTCGGAGGAAATTGCTTTCCCTCACTTAACTCAATTATTCGTTACTTTCGCCCCGTTAAAGCGCATATCGCGAAAGTTCTCCCTCTCGCCTCCCCAGCCCTCGTATCATTCCCGCGTCCGAGACTCCGCTAAAATGCGTTATCGTGGATATAATCCTTAACTCCAATCGAGGAAACTCGACCTATCCCTCCTCTTTCCCCCGAGGAAGGGACCCTCCGCCCAGCACTTTCGAGGAGCCATCCAGTAAACTCTCATTCCCTTGTCCCGCGTCGTAATGCGTTTGCGTTACTTAAGTTAGTTATGTCGGTAGTTGCTTGCAGATTAATGCAACAAATGACAAGCGAGTTACGCTAAAAGAAGTTTCTGTCGTTTATGCTAATACGTTGCAATTTTATGCCGCGGTATAAATAGCAGCATGGCGAATAAAATGACGTTTTGCAAAAGTACGGCACAATTATAAAAGTTCGAATGTCAACATGTACCATTTACGTTTAGTGTAAAATGTATCGCACAGAAAAAATACTAGTGTTAAATTCGAATACTAGAGTTTAAATTCGATCAAATTGAGATAAATTATTATAATTGTCACTTTACAATTGTGAAATAATTTTGTTTTATTTTTGCTTACGAAAAGATGTCATTTTTCTGGAGTGAAAATTGTTTGATTTATCCTCGTTAAAATGCAGCTATAATGTATCACAACATATCATACCGCTTACAAATCACTTCAGTTTTGTTTTTGAAAAGCTGTCTCGTCGGTCTACGGTTATCCGCTTTCGTATTATCATGTTATTTAGGTTACTCGAGCGCGCTAAGTTGTTTACTGGCAGATGTAATGAAGATTGAAGTTAAAACTAGGAGAAAGTTAGAGATGCTCGTTCGTTATTTATGTTAATTCGCTTAGGTTGTATACTATCCTGTTTTTATGCTGTACTTGCTAAATATTAAAAAAAAGTACAGCTAAATATCCTTTTAAATGACATTAGAAGAAGTAACGTCAAAAATATATTTTATAAACCAAACTTTCGCTTAATATTTTTCAAATAAAATTATTATAATATACATTGGATGGAAATTAATAGGAAGGCTTACAAACATGATTTGCTTTCATAGGGTTGTCGAAATAAATTTTACATGCACAGGAAATTTCATTATTTGACATCTTAAATCTATTTTAGCACTAAATTAATTTAACATTTTAAATAAATATATTTGTATAAAATGTAAAATAAATAATTAATTATTAATCAATAAGATAAATAATTAATACATAAATTTATATAGGATATCAAATAGAATAAACCTATATATATATGTCAAATTTTTCATTATTCTACTATACAAACTGAATAGTAAAAATACTCAATATTTGTTAAGTAATTATTAATTGTCATATACTTTTTTATTCATATTTTTATTTAATGGATACAATATATTTGTTATAGCTTCATTTATTCAAATCAAATATTATTTATACTCAATCTGGAGAGAAAATGTTCAACTATTTATTGGCATATTGATTCTATTATTTTATATCTTATAAATCCATTTATAAATTTAAGAAGTTAAATAATTAAATAATAAAATTTGCAATTTTTTTCATTTTTCGACAACCAGATAAAAACGAATGATATTTGTAAACTGATTTCTATTAATTTCCATCCGTTTAATATTTCTCAGCTGATTTCTCATCCGTCGTACACGAATTTCCGAGCGTTCGTTCCGATTCCAGCGAAATCGCGTTACCTACGCGTAACATACTGCACGTAGTTATATGTGCTCCAGCTGGCGCGTATATAGGGTGCATAAAAATTCTCTGTCTTGACGAAAAATTGGCGTCGTGCTTTAGCGGCGACCCTGGGAACCCCGCCGATCGAAAGTGTGATCAAATTGGATTTTTTTTTCCTTTCTGAGGGCGACACGATCCACCGACCGTTACACACCATACGGATATAGATTTATTTCGTTCACCACTCCGTTACATGCCCCGAATGTTGATGGGATCTGAAAAACGCCGACGCCTCGGTTTTACAACCGAGCGTGGGTTAGTATCGTTTTGTCGTAAATAAGTTACGTCAGCTGCAAACGCGCTATTCGCAGCATCCATTTCGATTGTGTCGTCCTACAGAATGATATGTATAACTGCTTGCAAGAATTGCTGTCTAAAAAAATTTTCACCCACGCTAACGTGACTGATGTTTAATAAAGCCTGAATGATTTCCACTCTCCCTGCCAATGGAATTTTGTATAGTCGAATGTAAATATAAACGATAATAAAAATACATTAAAATATATGAATAAATTCTTCTCTCAGAAGATTTGCGATATACATTTATGCAGATGACAGATTTCATATTTAAAAAAGCACACAAAGTTTTCATTAGTTTTATTAATAATTAGAGAGGTTTTTCGAGTGTTTAATGAATTTATATTCAAATGCAAAGCACAACATTTATCTTTGGTACATTATAAAAATTGACAAATCGATACATTATATGTCAACAAATCATAAAAGATTTCGCGGCTAATAATTTATTCAAGTGTGTGTGTAATTCGGTGAACTGTTCCGCAGGTATAAATTCGACAATATTTTTTTTTGCCCACATATTGTAAAATAAATCAAACAACTACCCTAACATTTCTCTCGAAAAAAACCAGCATGTGAAAGAACGTTTCCATTTTGAAATTTTCACCGTCACATGCTTTTTTTTTACATATCCACATACCAGAACGCAGCATATATTTTAATTACTCCGTTACAATATTCGTGTATAGACGGAATTTGTAAACGCGTGCATAGTTTGACTGTATAATTCTATTGACATAGAGATCAGTATTCGAGCCTTGTTAAATACCAGTCATGCTGCGATCGATATCGCTTTTTGACATTCACGATTGCGTTTTGCCATAACTTTTTAATATTTGGCTTTATTCCTTCAAGCACCTTTTTCGCAGCCATAATTTTTCATAATTTTTTTAAACTTGAAATCCCGTTAAAATAAAATTAAATCATGAATAAAGATGCGTTATTTATTTTGTAAGCCCAAACACATAATCCCTATAAAAATTCCCTTTTAATCTCGTTTGGAATTCCACAACAATATTTTGAAGTATCAGAAAATACGCAATGCAAAAACATATGATAAAATTGCCTGCGCTTAAAAATATTTCCAAGTCATCGTTTCATACGCAAAGTGAATATCAAATATTGAACTAGGAATAATTCCAACTTCAATTTGCACAAAATATCGATCGCCCCGCTTTCAATCTCAAATGTATAGAGCCTCCTTTATGTTTCATAGTGCATCTACTTTATTAGCAAAATTATTATGCGTGCACTCGCTCGCTTCAACACAGGACGGGCTCCACGCAACTATACTCTTCCTATCATAAATTTTCAGCACGTAGCAGTCCGCACATGTGTATTGTCCGTATGCGCCGAAAGTTCCTACTGCGAAAATATGCAACGGTACGAGCTTAATTAAACTCGGCACGTTAACCGAACCATTAATTTTCTGTTAATGCGAGAACCCTCTAGGTTCCGTACGCTAGATTCCGGCGTTGCCGGACCGGAGATGAAAGTAGTGGATTAATTCTTACGGACTATATATCGGACGCACAAGTCACATCGAACGAGTCGCGAACAAGTTGAGCATTGAAAGCTTAATGAGCTTTCTTGGAGCTTAATGATGTTGCCCAAGCTTCTTTCGCAACTCTCATTTCCGCGAGATTTATTTATCGTTGTAAGAAGTCGCATTATGATAGCTTTGGAAGCATTAGCGCACATTGAAATGATGAGAGATTAAGGCTGCGGAGATAATTAAAGATTGAAAAATCCGATCCATTTCTAGCTTCGAAATAATAAATTAACTGAATTATAAGCAATTAGTATAATTGAACATTAAAGCGCATTGATGTGTTTCCTACATTCCATCTAATAATCTTACATTAGTAAAAAATTACGTCCATATGTTAAAATTTTCTTGTGTTGTCACGTTTTGATTAGTACTTCAATGTAAAATTAATATACAACCTGTATGTTTATTATTATTTTTATAACGGTTTCATGTGTTACATTTATGTCAACTTTATAACTTAACACTTTGTATATGTCTCTTAGAAATAGAATATTATTTTGAGTATTTTTAACATAATCATTTTAAACAATCAACATGTCTCAAAGTTAGTTTAACATTCTAAGAAAAGTTTAAGTGAATCTTCAAATAATCTTGAACTTTGACATACAAAAATAATCAAATTTACTAAAATCAAATGTTTCTATTACAAATAATTTAAGTTAAAATAATTACTATTATATGTTAATGTCCTCAAGATTTCTTACGAGTTATTGTAACTATTTATTCATGTAATTTTTAATTAATTTATATGTTATTTTTACATTACACTTAAGTCACGATAACAAAAATAAATGTAAAATATTGTGTCAATTATTTAACATTTTTAGTTTGTCAATAAGTAATATAGGACGAATGAGTTTTAATTTAAAATTTAAAGTGGATTTTCTGGGACATGTGAAAAATGTTATAATTAACATTTTATTTTTTACTGTGTACGTAGATTAATTCTTCAAAATAATAATCGAATTTGTTTCGATTATAAATAATAAATAATATTATAAATAATAATTCTCTAATATTGCAATAATTGAAGGGTAGTAATACATCTTCTCATAAGAGATGATTCGCATAAACAATAATTAAAGTCGATTAAAGCCTGATTAGTTTAGGGAAATGGCTCACAGAAGGATATCTAAATTCGTACGTAATCGACGATCGACTCGCGGATTAACGAATATCGTTAAAGCGTTCGCATTTTAATCCCGGGGAAAGTAAGATATCGCGCGGTGCCTCTCGCCGGGTGTAAATCCCTCGGCTTCGCCACGAGATTAACTGCCAAATTTGACCTCCATCAAGGAATATCAGAATCTCGGTTTCGCAGCGCGGACGAGCGGGCAGGAACTTATCCTGAAAGCTTAACGAGTCCTACGATTGCGGCTACGTGCATTTCGTCGAGACGGACCAGGGTGAGAGAAAGTACTTATCTTGAGCGCCAAAGGGTCTTCTCCGCGGTGTATGTCCCATAAGCGAACCACTTTCTCTGTATAAGTGTGGGTAGTAGGTAGGTATAAACCAATCCCAGCTGCGGCTAAGATGAAGCTTGCGATAAGCGCGAAACGAGCTTTCCATTACTTCTCCGAAGGCGCGTAAAAAGTTAAGCACCTTGACTTACGTACTGTGTAACAACTCAAGGCCCGCCTTAATTAATTTCTTTTTACAGTCGCGGCGAGGCTGCCGGACGCGTAATTAAACCTGGCATTTAATACCCTCGCTACTCTCGGCTTGTATATTGTCGATATAATCGCAGTAAAGATAGCTTCCCGACGTTGTGCAGTATTTTTCGGCCGCTTTATCCCACGATAAGCAAGAGGCACCGTCCTGTTGTATTCAATCGTTAAATGCAAAAGTGATGGGGATTTAAAGCTGAAATACGTCTCGATGTATCTTTCCGATAAATATATACCTGGCAACAAAATGCGAGAGAACTGCAGAAAACATTTGCAGGAGTAGTAATGTTCGGGGATGCTTTAATTATATTTTAAATATTATACGATTCATTTATGTGGAATAGTGAGGAAAATTGAAATTTGTTGTATTTCAAGTTGTACGTGAAATCATTTCTAGGATGTGATGCAAAATTTTAAATGTATTTCTATAATCCGCCTCTTATTTTTTTAGAAAATGTAATTTATTACACGGTCGTTACATCGCGCAAATATCCAAAAATAAAAATTCTAAATTCCGAGAAAATTTCATAGAAATTTCATGTATATAAATTTCCTTTTTTTTAAATTTCCTAGATCTTCAGATATACATTCATATATATATAAAGTGTTTCTTAATAACTGCGAAAAATTTTAGAAGATGATTCTTTGTCGAAAATTAAGGGAGGTTTTTTATATTTTCCCCCTGTAGTTACTCCTCCAAAAATGGGGGTAAAAATTAGGCTTTTAGGTTTTTATTATAATTTTGTTCTTGTTCCAATTTTTTCAACATTTACTCTTTTTATTTTTATTTTAAAATTTAACTTCTCGTAATTCGAAACCTATGCTATTTAGCATCGTGCTGTGCACAATAACGTATTTTATTTTTTTTCTTAAAAACTACTGATTTTATGAAAAAAATTAAAGAAATAAAAAAGTTTCTAAATAAATCAAACTTTTTAATGCATATTTTTGGATGATCATATTCCGGCCCATTAAAAAGTTCTAATAAAAAATTGAATAGGGGTTTCATCCCTTTATAACAATATGGGAGACTGAAAAAAATATTAATAAATAACCTTTTTACTAGTAGAAAATACCACCTAATTTCATTTCTTTAACTTGTTTCAAATTTGAAAAAAAAATAAATACCTAATTTTTACCCCCATTTACTACCATTTTTGGAGGAGTATAACTCCACAGGGAGGGATGTAGGAGTATATGTTTATATGAAAAACCCCCCTTAATTTTCGACAAAGAATCATCTCCTAAAATTTTTCGAACTTATTAAGAAATACCCTGTATATACATCATTATCTTATCAGATTTTCTGCGACACTTTAGCGAATGCACGACCGAGTCTGATGCACGACGACGCGAGAAAATGTTTCGGAAGGTAAAACCGAAACTGGTTATCAAGGAGGTTTTTCACGTAAACACATCTACTCACATGTACACACGTATACATTATCCGTTCTCTCACTTTTACCGCAGACATTGCTGCAGCGGGCTTTCGATTACTCGTAAAGCTTTCCAACGTTCCGTCTTCAATTACACTTAATCGTGGCCGCAATAAAACGGTCACCGCAGTATATCTGTCGTTCGCGATAGCTGTGCTCGATGCTTTTCGCGCTAAAATGTTTTCTACGACAAAGATAGTGGGATTCACCAGAGAGCCTCCTATTTCTTTGACTAGGCTCTTTACTAGGTCTATCTTGATTTATACGATTTACCTTAAAAAGATTATTCAAGATCGATTGCTGTTGCAAGGATGCTTCGTGAGGAGAGAAATATCAAATGCAACCAATATGCAACATGTTCGTGCGACGAATCGAAGATGTCTCTAAAAGTGCATGCAACAGCTTGATCGACAGCCGAACTGTCAAAGTAACTGTAACGCGAGAAACTTTCGGGGCAAACTTGGAAAATAGTCGTTTCATCTTGTTTTCCTCCCTCATATGATTTTGCTTTATTCTATTTATGTAAAATTTATTTATACACAAATCTTGATCTACTCGTGCAAGATAGATTTACTCGCGTGAATCCTGGGTATTCTCGCTTATATATAATGTATATTTCTTTACGTCAGTCTCTAAATATAATTTAATATTTAAATGCAAGAATTATGCGGTTTATTGAAGAACGCAAATCATCATAATTTATGGAACATGACGTTGTGGATAATAAACTTTGACACGATATGTTATCGGGATGCTTCAGACGTTTCATCGCATCTCTGATAATTTCTAATTATAAGCCACGCGAACTATCACGAGAGCGTTGAACGGCACTCCGTGCTGGTCAGAAACACACACCTATGCATTATCGATCTTATGACAAAGTGATTACCATACTCAGTGCATAATGAAGTGTCGAGAGTTGCATTGCGGCCGTACAACCGCACGTGTCGTTTATCCACATTCGTTCTCCTCTTCCCCTTGTCGCGACCTAATAAATAGAACGTCGTCATGCATTCAACAACAGCCGTTGAATACAGTTGAACAGTCATCGATCTTTTTTCGAATCACAGCTCCTCGTATATTGCTTCGTATTCGATTTATCTTACACCTGTTATACGGTTCGAAATCGTGAGTCATAACAGGAAAATGGATTTTAGTTTAAAATTGATTGTCTGGTATAAATTACGATGTACAAAACGAAAAAAAAGTATTATATTAATTGATAAAGCTATATTTTGGAAGAAAATTTACGTTTCATACTTGAATGGTTAAATTGTCTATTTTAATTAATTCATTATTATATAAGTGTAACTAGCCATTTTATTTTTGTACCTTCATTCGCGCTTCGATTATTAAATTACAAAGGTACAATCTAAATTTCAATGCTGTAATCGGCTTTTGATATTATGTTGTACACATTGAATACTTATTAATATCCATTATTGTATTTCTGTTTAATAATTACGTATTTTCGTTATTCCATAATAAATTCAATTTTTGATAATTATTCTATACATCATTTCGCTCTTCTAATGCATTAAACATAACACTTGTATCTATATTACCACGAATATTTTATTACATTTTATAAATCTGAATAAATGTCCGATCTTTGTGATAAGAAACTCATATCGGTTCTCTCGTAATTCTTTTTAAACTGATACACAGTAAAAAATAAAATGGTAATTATAACACTTTTCACATGTCCCAGAAAATCCACTCTAAATTTTAAGTTAAATTAACTCATTCGTCGTATGTTATTTATTGACAAACTTAAAATGTTAAATAATTGACACAATACTTTACATTTATTTTTGTTATCGTGACTTTAAGTGTAATGTAAAAATAACATACAAATTAATTAAAAATTACATGAAAAAATAGTTACAATAACTCGTAAGAAATGTTGAAGACATTAACATATAATAGTAATTATTTTAACTTAAATTATTTGTAATAGAAACATTTGATTTTAGTAAATTTGATTATTTTTGCATGTCAAAGTTCAAGATTATTTGAAGATTCACTTAAACTTTTCTTAGAATGTTAAACCGACTTTGAGACATGTTGATTGTTTAAAATGATTATGTTAAAAATACTCAAAATAATATTCCATTTCTAAGAGACATATACAAAGTGTCAAGTTATAAAGTTGACATAAATGTAATCCATAAAGACGTTATAAAAATAATAACATATAAGTTGTATGTTAATTTTACATTGAAGTACTAATCAAACGTGGTAATACAAGAAAATTTTAACACATGGACGCACAATTTTTTACTGTGTATTATTAATTTTCATAAAATGTGCGACGCGCAAAGAACACTGTCCCGTCTCGCAGTCATTAAATTTACTCGCGCTTAAATTTTCTTCGTGAAGTTTACTGAAACTGACGGACAATGATTTCAAGATGCTGTTCGGAGCAAGAGATCGGGGAAAGTATGCAACGCGGAAACGAAAGTTCTGCAAGTTCGCCGGTAAAAGTTTCGCCGCGAGGCACCGAATATTCGCGCCTGAAATTAACATAAGAGAGAAGCCACCTTTGCTATCCAGAACCTGATTCCTCAGTAGTCGAAACTTTAGGAAGGATCAGAGATTACCGCAGGTTTGCTCAACGGCGAGTGCAAGCTCGGGCATCGTGTCTCGTTATTCACGCTGTCCGATTTCTTTCGAGCTCACACGTATCCGCCGACTCGTGTTTGCCGTTCCATTAGCCGGAAAAATGTATGAATATGCAGGAAAAACGTACCCGGCTTATCCGCGCTGCTCGCGAATTTATGTGTTAGTGCCCGCCGTCACGTTTAATTATACCACCTAGTGATGTGACGAAAAAATTCTCTACGTTTATATCCAGGTAGATATAAAATCATTTCATCTCTCTCCTTATTAAAGCGGATTTTGCAGCATTTTTCGCGATATCTCTTTCCATTTTCGGCATTTTAAATTTAAATGCCGCACATATGTTGCGATATTTCGTATTTAAAATTATTATTTTCACTTTTTCCTTAATAATTATGGAATATTAAATATCGGTTACGTGATAAAAGAATATTAAATGTATTATGCGATGCATTTTAGGTATCGAATATATGTCGACATTTAATGCCAAATTGATAATGCATACGTTGCGGTGTACATAATCAGCAATGTTTGGAATTATTGATAGGAGGATTTATTACTCTCGTTACACATATCCCACATAAATCACCGATGGCCTTCACATAACGCGTATTATTGAAATATACATCCGAATTAAAGATACTAATTTGCATGTTGTAGCACAAAGGCGTATTTCCTGTTGACGCTGCGATCAACGATCAGGAACAATAGACCGCAGGTCAGCTTGAATACGGATCGGATCGATTCGTCAATTTCGTGAAAAAATTAAGAAGAGAAACAGCGATCGATTAAAGCGGCAAATAAAGTGGCCAAGCGAGCAAATAGTACATCGCGAGATAAAAGTCGGAAAAAAATAAAAGTCGTTAAAATGCACTGAATTAATTAATTCGTAACAAGGCTGTTCGTGCCAAGTTCACGTTACCTGACACTCGTATGTCCCGTTATCTCTGTCCTGGACGTATTTTATTTGAAGAGTCCAATCGTCCGAGCCTTCGGGATGCAGCACTTGAAATCGCTCGTCGTTCGTGTATGTGAACATGGAGCTCGTTAAGACGTGAAAATCACGTCGCCGGATCCACGATATCTGAAACACAATAATCGATTGATCGGTCAGTAAATATTTATACGTATACATCGTCAATTTTACAGCGATAAATCAAAACTGAGTGGAAAATATATACGAAAAAAATTTGATGTATCGAATTAAAGTGTCAAACGGATAATTAATTTAATTTGACAGACGTTCCCTGAATATAACAGAAAATACGCTAGGCATATCAAATTTTCATTGAAACAAATATTAAGTTAACGTGGAGCTGCCAGCCCTCCACTTTGCGCTTATACACAAATTAGGTTAACGTAACCAATTGGATTTCATTTAATGGAAATTATGAGTCGAGTATTTTCGATAGGTTCTCGACGAGTACACAAAATAATTAATAATCTGCGTAGATATAAAAAGTTGTAATAAAATAATGATGCAACATTGTTCTGACGTACGTATAAATGATAGAGATTTATATAAAACAGAGGAGCAATTTCAGCACAGTAATGTTAGATTAA
Organism: Camponotus vicinus; assembly: GCF_025532165.1. Taxonomy (NCBI): domain Eukaryota; kingdom Metazoa; phylum Arthropoda; class Insecta; order Hymenoptera; family Formicidae; genus Camponotus; species Camponotus vicinus. The sequence goes on from NW_028141947.1 coordinate 1,660,132, forward strand.
AATCATCCCGTTGAATTATTATATATCGGCGTGTCGTGTAAATAAAGAGAAAAAGATGAACGATCGTGTTATACCACATGAAATGGAAATGTATTTAACTTTGTATAATGGTTGTGAAAAATTTCAAAATAAAATACAATCGACTCTATGCATACGCAACGGTTTCAACATGTAGGGGTCTATTTTAATTAAATAATAGATTAAAAATGCAATTACTTTAATCCGTTACGTAAACATTTCGTCAAATTTAATTACAACCGAGCTGCACGTCTAGCGAGATATTTTATTTTTAATGCAACGCGTCAAATGAAGATAAAAATTTATTGCTTCTAGGAATGAGTTTTGCTCTATTCTTTCTGCTGATATACTTTCGTATAGGGATTTTAAATTAAAATTAGGAGAAAATTATTTATTAATACATGTCATTATAAAATACACAACATTAAAAATATTTTCAGAATATTTTTCTCTGAAAACATACAAATGAAAAGAAGTGATAAAATAAATATTGAGACTGTCTCTTGAGCGTATGAATGTCAAAATAGTGGAAACCAACTATTTTTGCAGAGCGCCCGGAATAATGAAATATAAATATTTCAAAGTAAAATAACTACTATTTCTCGCAATCATCATTTCTATATTTATTTTTGCATCGTGGCCGTGACTATTGTTTATCAAACGAGAGAGAATTTGCGAAGCGTGAGGAGAACTGGTTTTAGCGGTACTTAGTAAGTTCGCTCCTACTCAAATGTTACGACCTATCTTGCGATCCGGAGGGACCGAGCGCGATATTGCATAAATACTAAAATTGTGAGAGCCCGGAAATACGATCCCGATCTCTCGAGGAATGCGGCAGATCTGCCCCCTCCTCTCGCATTCTCCTCCGACGAGCTTCTTGCTTCCTCTTCCTCGGTTGATGCCTCAAGATCATCGTAGAAAGAAAATGCATAGCACATAAGATACGAATATAATAATCAATTATGATTTTTTGGATCGAATTGCCGCGAAATGTATAAAAAAATGGTGCGATATTAGATTAAATTATATGCAATAAATTTTACATTTTTATTTCGATGATAAATAAAAAAATAAAATTTTCTGATTCATTTCATGGTAATTTAAATGTCCTATTCTTAATGAATGCGCCAAAATCGGATTTAATTCGTCTTTACGCTAAATATTTTATGGCAATAATAATAACTATAGTTGCCATTTTATGTATGCAAATAGAAAAAAATGTGTCGACACAATTGCATGTGATATTTAACATAATATATATGTCTCGTTCCTGGATACGTGTAGTTTTCATTTTAAATGGCATACAAAAATAGCGGAAAAACAGCGTTCGTAAAGTCGCATTTACGCGAATAAATTACGTAAATATGCAAATTCCGTTACAACATTATGTTTACATAATTGTATTAATTTGTTAGACTTTTCGCGAGCGCTGGCAAGCCCGACAAGATGCTCGGAAAATTCAAGTAGCGAAACTTTACCGCGGTATGATTGCCCCGACTCCCCAGCTAGAATCAAGTACTTCCAATGTTTCCAGGCATTCGGAAGAGATCGGTTCGTCCGAAAGCATTAAACCACTCGAAGCACTTCGATCGGCTTCAAACTTTAGATTGATGTGAAATTTCTCGATAGACTAATCATTATGGATTTGCCTCCCTCCTTCTCTGATTTGTATAATATAAAAGCCAGGTGAACTTATTTCAGTACGTCTTCGAGAAGATCATCTTGAAAAATGTAGAGGGATACGGCAGCCCAGGATCTAACACGATCTCCTCGATCGTGCAATCTTTCTTTAGATGAGCACTGAAATTTTTATTATTTCAATTGTGCTGGAAGCGATCTAGAATTCAGACTCTCGAGTCAAGCATTTATACTTCTGTCGTGTCCCTCGAACGATCGTTAGGTCTGCAAATACCTGTCATTGATATATTTAAGCACTTTTCCACTCGCTTCTCAAGTTCCTTTTACGGGGGCAAAATTAAACTTGGAATCGTGACTAAAAGCAACCCTTTTCCTCTTGTCCAAAGCCAAAAGATCGTACTCTCGTTCAGTGCTGATTTAGAAAGGGGAGTTTGTTCCGACGACTCTGAAGATCCGATGAGAGTTTCGGGCGAAAGGCACAGCCCCGTCGTCGTCGGAAGTTTACAACGTCGAAATTTCGTCAGAACAACCGACGAGGTCGATTCTATTGCCGTGTAGAGTGCAGCGGTCTGTATGATGTATGTAGGTCAGCGTCTCCCAACCTTTCACGTGCGGCGGACCGTTGGAGCATCAATTGAAAGAAGCATGTCGCGATATATCGTAGTGTATATACGTGCGATACTTGGTGATATACATTTGAAAAAGTGCCAGACGGACGGATGAAAATATGTTGGCTTGCGTACAAACGCGTGACACATGCATATACGAAAATCTTTTAAACATGTACTTTTCTTTGCCCCCTATTCTTCAGCCCTTGGACAGTTGTATGCATTTCAGTACCGAATATTGGATCTAGTATCGTGTAATAATTTTATAAGATCGCTCCCATTGACACTTTTATCGATTTTCTTCCCTTCCTTTGTTAATAATAAATACTCGATTTATCTTCCCCTTTATTTTGCTTTACATAATATATCTAATCGGTTGAAGGAGCCAGAATTTTGGGAGCAGATTTGTGTGATGGGTACAATGAGTAACGTTAGGTTCGTGTAACCTCTACGGATGACTGACCACAACCAGTGCTTGGTTATCTCGCTAAAGGGTTAGGTCAGGTATATCCTGTCTGGCTTTTCAGTTTCTGTTTCACGCTACTCGAACAGTACGGAACGTTATGGCTGCGGTATTTGCCGTGCAAAGTTTCGCGTGTAACCACAAATGTTATTTTCGAACAGTGCGCTAGTTTGTCATAATACTGCACATTTCGATTTTGGTCGAAATATTTGCGAAACGAATTAATTTGCAGTTAGATAGGCAATAATAAAGTTATTTCATATGTATAACGCCGAATAGATACGCATCAAATTCAACGTCTGTTGTGTTGGCGTTTGTTTATATTGACAATGTTGATGAAACACGATTAAATGTATCACTACTATATTACTATAATAAATCTAACTCGAAATGTTAAAGTTATTTCAATTTCTGGAATAAGAGACATAGTTTTAAATAAAAGAGATTAATCATAAAAATGTCACAGAATCAATATTCCAGCTCTACAGCTTTTCTAATCAAATATTTCTTTTTTTTATTAAACAGATAAAGTGTATTACCCATGCACACACTATCTCACTCTGTATTTTCGTCAATATCTTCACGCACTATAAAATTTCTGATCCCAATAATAAAAAGATAAATCATCTCTTTTCTGTTTAGTTTACAGAAAAGAAGCATGATCCTTTCACTATAGGTCAGATCCCGCGTTATTCGAGAAATTTCGTTTATCGTAGAATCTTAGAGTGGCTTATCGATAAGATCGAGTAATATGCAACGCAATATCGGACACTCTGGAAACGATCGAATTTGATCGCAACGCGAAATTGTTTCGACTATCGCGGGATGATCGTGCAAGGTCGTCAATAATAGAAAACAATGAGAGAGAGAGAATGAAAAAGAGAGAGAATATACAGGATGATTTTTAATTACATCTCGAAAATTAATAATATTGATAAAATTAATAAAATTAATAAAATTAATAAAATTAATAAAATTAATAAAATTGATAAAATTGATAAAATTAAAAAAATTGATGAAATTAATAAAATTGATAAAATTGATAAAATTGATGAAATTGATAAAATTAGTAAAATTGATAAAATTAATAAAATTGATGAAATTAATAAAATTGATAAAATTGATAAAATTGATAAAATTGATAAAATTAGTAAAATTGATAAAATTAATAAAATTGATGAAATTAATAAAATTGATAAAATTAATAAAATTGATAAAATTAATAAAATTGATAAAATTAATAAAATTAATGAAATTAATAAAATTGATGAAATTAATAAAATTGATGAAATTAATAAAATTGATGAAATTAATAAAATTGATAAAATTGATAAAATTGATAAAATTGATAAAATTAATAAAATTGATAAAATTAGTAAAATTGATAAAATTAATAAAATTGATGAAATTAATAAAATTGATAAAATTAATAAAATTAATAAAATTGATAAAATTAATAAAATTGATAAAATTGATAAAATTGATAAAATTGATAAAATTGATAAAATTGATAAAATTAATAAAATTGATAAAATTAATAAAATTAATAAAATTAATTCTTTATAATGATTTTATGAAGAAACTCTTTTGTCAACGCTTTAATTCTGGATATATGGGGTGTTCAAAAAATTATATCCTAAAATCAAACCGCTTGTGACAAAAGTGTACGTAAACTTTTCTTTATGAAATTATCTGAGGAATTATTTTTTTAATTTTTAGAACGAAAACTTAAAGACCACCTTGTATACGGGGAGGAGAGTCTCGACGTTGCGTGCCGGCTCGTTTCGTATCGCCATTCGAACGGAACGAAAAGCGTGATTGCCCGGCGCGCTATCTCGGGACACGCGAGATCGTCCGTACACGAGCGCGGCGATCCGGCGATAACCCATCGCCGATTGTTAACGCGTTAATGGAGTTACTAAATGCGAACGTGCGCGTTTCTCGTCCCCCGATACTGCGCGGCCCTTTGCCTTCGCCCGGCCCGAAACGACCCGATAAAATTAACGAGCCTAGGCAGATTAGCACGTCGCGAGCGAAATGTTGCTGCACGTTGCGACAATGAACCTATCGCATAATCCCAATCCATATGGCATCTTCCGATGCACTTTGCGAGTAAATTGAGAGAGAAAGGAAATTTATGAGATGGAATATATGGCGCGTATTCTTCGCGTAAATGCAAATTGTGATACTCTGTAATCCAGGTGCAATTTTGTCATTTTATATTTGAAAATGATCTCTGAGATTGCGGCATAATAAACATTAAAATCAATGAATATTATATTCAATATATGAATATTATATTGAATATTATATTCAATATATGAATATTATATTGAATATTATATTCAATATATTATATTAAAATATTAATATATTTTCCAAGTGTCTACTCGCATCTTGTAAAAAATTCTCCGATCTTTCAGATATTTTTGTTCAAAATTCCAGGTAAAGAAAATATTTTAAAGACTTTTCGGCGCAATTTTTAAAACAAGTTAAAACAATTTTTAACACACCTTTGAATTGTATGCATTTTCTAATGTTTTTCACACATCAAAGGAAAACCTACTTAAATTTTAAGTGTTTGATTCGAAAATGTATTGAGAAAAAGACTGAATGGCTTTCGTAAGATAATTATTTTTCATTTGCATAACATTTGTATTTTTTTATCCTTAAAAATTTGTTTCGAAAATGATCTCTAAGATTGTGGCATAATAAAGCATTAAAATCAATAAATATAATATTCAATATATTATATTAAAATATTAATATATTTTCCAAGTGTACTCGAATCTAAAAAATTCTCTGATTTTTCAGATATTTTTGTTCAAAATTCCAGATAAAGAAAATATTTTAAAGATTTTTCGGTGCAAACTTTTTAAAATATAAAGTTTTTAATTGCTTGCGTTTTCTAATATTTTTCACACATCGGAGGAAAATACAAAACTACTTAAATTTCAAGTGTTTGATTTGCAAATGTATTGAGAAAAAGACTGAATGGCTTTCGAAAGATAATTATTTTTCATTTGCATAATATTTGTATTTTTTGTCCTTAAAAATTACAATGAAAATCATGTATTGCTTATTCAATATTTTGTTAAGACATTAATTATATAGAAGAGGTAGATATATATTTATAATAAATTTTAAATATCCATAATTCACTTGACTCGACCCTTTATAATAAGAGCAAAGTTACTAAAGAGACAGAACATCTTTTTGAAACATTCCTCGAGTCCCAATAAAATTCCATGAGAATGCCCTGAAAATTTCAGGCTTTTCACGGTTTGCCGGGGAGAATAGATCTATTACATAATTCACCGATATGATCCAAGTATGTCCTGAGCATTGCTATGCCCCGGCTTTCAAATTCGCCATAAACAGTTCAATAAAATTAATAGCAGATTAGCCCCGATGGCAGGAGACGCGTTTGCTTAGCCCACTGGAACCAAGAGACAATGGACCGACCTGTCGGATAACCCAAATCTGTCGGTCGACTCCGGGCCACTGGTGCTCGTTGCCAAGATGAGTGGTCGGCACGAGTCCATCGTCGGGAATTCTGAGGTAGAAATGTGTAGTTTCGGCTCAATAAATGATCGCGTTTATGCTGCTTTCCGCATACAATTGTAATGAGAAATGTTTTCCCGGGAGGCTACAAATCACTATCTCGAAATCGATGCCAGTTCGCATTTTGCAGATAGAAGGAGAAGCATTGTACGCGTATATATATATGTGTGTGTACCTGAATATGCGATTTCCTTCTTTGTGACCTCATGCCAAAGAATTGCGTTGAATCTCTCAATTCCGAAACATCTATATATTCCAAATTTGAATAGGTAATTTATTGAAGTCTGAGATATTCTATGTGCGCGCATGATTTCGATAGTCCTCATTCGATTATACTTCCGACATTCTAATAACTGCTATAATTTTGTCATGAAAACCTTCATAAATCATATATTTATCCGCTTTAGCAGGATAAGTGACTTGTGCGAGTCTGCCGTTTAAAGTCATGTCGTGTGATTTAAGCAACGTGCTCCATCTTATGAACACATCGATATTCAAAATATTTTTAATGCCGTGATGCATTGTTGGTCGCACGCGACTTGGCCGGGTTAATCGTGAAATATTACACCGCGAAAGTCGTATTCGCAGCGAAAGAAGAAAAGAAAAATAAAAAAGTCAAATGTGTCTAAGGGAAGAAATATGAAGCGGTGAGATCTCTTGTATGCGTCGTATCGTGCCTATCGTGGCGAGGAAAATTGTTTCACGAAATTCTTGATGGCCCTAACCAAGTGATAGATATCATTAAGACATTAATCTTTCACGAGATCCCTCTTATTGCGGTTATCGATTTATCGAACGACGCACGCAAGCGCGCGGTTGAAATTAATGTCCGAAGGCGGAAGTGGACCATTACGACGACCAAATCCATGGCTTCAATTCAACCACGACGGTCGTCAAGACAAAGGACCCTTGTCCCTCAAAGACGCCAAGTCAGATATCCTGCTGGGCTTCCTTCTCCCCGCATCTGCGTTCAACGTTAAACCACATTTCATACTAATTGCGCCAGTTTACAAAACCGCATATTTCATGCTCCCTTTACATAATCCTATCGTGTGCTTCGAGAAAATCTTAGCGGGAGGATACAAGAAGTTACGTTTATGATTTTAAAAGTCTTAAAGGAAGTCATAGATGGTCGTAAAATTAATTTTTCAAAGGAATTAATTCACAATTAAGATGGCTTTCATGTACATTTTAATCTTGTATGAAAAAATATATATATATAAATATTAATTTATATATTTATTTATGTATTTAAAATTTTCTCGAGAGAAAAAATTGCATCTCGTACATTTAAAACTTCTTTCTCCGCTTGATTTTATATTTATGTTATGCACTTTTATATTTTCGCTCGCTATTTTAAAATAAATTTTTAAAATTGCTATTGCATTTTTTATCCTTTCTGGATTACTGATGACAGTTGGAATTTCTTTTTCAATTTTAGTTAAATAACACATCAGTTTTGCAGACGCAAATACTATCGTGTTTAAAAAAAATGTGATCAATGAATAAAGCAATTGCATGCAAATAAATCAAATATCAGTCATCCTTTAATCAAATTTATGCACTAGCCCATTTTCGAAATACTTTTTCACACGGGCCTCGCGAAGCCTTATCTAGTCTTCTTCCCAATTCAAGTTTTATCCCGGCACGAAATGGCTTTTCCGATCCAATAAAGTGTGCCGCGTTAATTATCGGAATTTCGAGAGGTAATTCATTAATATCGCTTTCTGGCTGCACGAATCGATATCGTCGTCGCGAGGAAGCAAGGGAAGGTGGAAAAGAGGGAAAGAAAGAAAAAGAGAGAGAGAGAGAGAGAGAGAGAGAGAGAGAGAGAGAGAGAGAGAGAGAGAGAGAGAGAGAGAGAGAGAGAGAGAGAGAGAGAGAGAGAGAGAGAGAGAGAGAGAGAGAGAGGACACTCCCCTTCCGGTGGGAAACCGACAGCTAAATATATATAATCAACTGTCGTGTTTTATGATGTCTTTCGCGACGCGTTCCGTCAACGTCAACGCTGCGTCCATCGGGCAGAAAAAATTCTCTCGGGGGTGACACATCGATGGCGGTGCGCGCGGCTTCGCGGAGAACGTTGGCCGCTCTATCAAAATTACTTAGCGGCGTTCGACTTTTCGTCGCCATCAATCTTTCCCGGTTTGACTGCTAACGCGATAATGCAGTTACGCCGCGTGCCGGGTTAGGTAGATACGGATACCCAGCCCGGCCAGCCCGTCGAATTCGTCATAAATAATTGAATTAAAAGCAACGACGTCGGATAAGTGGATTTGCGGATCACCCAACTGGCGAAGCCTCACGAGTAACGCTGATTCACGATAGCCCCGTTTCGCGATACCGGAGATTTCATAGGGAGTTTACGCGATTCCGCGGAACGACCGCTCTCTCGAGGGTATGTGTCGTCCGGAAAGCTCGTGTTGACTTTTTTCACCACCGTTTCTGCTCAACGGAGACTCTGAATACGTCATAATATATGTCTTTGCATTATGTTTCAAATGTAACATTAATGCGTGTGTGCAAAAAATTCGCTCGCAAATATTACAATAAATTTATAAATAAATAAATAAATAAATAAATATCTCTCTCTCTCTCTTATGTGGGATTTTTTTAGTAATATATAATAATTTCCATATAGAGACTATTATTATAATTATACAGGATGTTTCTTAATAAGTGCGAAAAATTTGAGGAAATGATTTTTGTCGAAAATTAAGGGGTTTCTCATATAAACATATACTCCTATATCCCTCTCTGTGAAGTTACACTCCTCCAAAAATGGGGGTAAAAATTAGGTTTTTATTTTTTTCTCAAATTTGGAACAAGTTAAAGAAATGAAATTAGGTGGATATTTTCTACTAATAAAAAGGTTATTTATTAATATTTTTTTCAGCCTCCCGTATTGTTATAAGGGGATGAAATTAGCAATCCCTATTCAATTTTTCATTAGAACTTTTTAATGTTTATATAAAAAACCCTCCTTAATTTTCACAAAGAATCATCTCCTAAAATTTTTCGCATTTATTAAGAAACATCCTGTATACATATAAAATTTTCTCTCTCTCTCTTTTTCTATTGCTTTCTATGCTCATAATTTCTTCAAATTTTCTAGTTTTAATTTTGTTTTTTTTTTCTGTAAAAAGTCTGATAATTTTTTGTTGCATTAAAAATAAATATAAAATAAAGCTTTGATTATGATATTTCATAATATCAATAAATAATTTCATAAATAATTTCATAATATCATTATGATGTTCCATAAAACAAATATGTTTTGTAGGATTTGTGATAATTTTAGGATAAAATATAATATCTCACCTTTTTTCTATTCAAAACTATTGAACCTAAAATAGATAAATCGCACATAAAATATTAAGTTGATTTTTCTTATTTTATTAGCGCAGTAAATTATTATAAATTATTTACCGATCGAGTAATATTCACTAATAATGTAATTTCATTATTTTATGTTTTATCAATTAATCATTAAAATTGAGAGAATTTCGAGATACATTTTGTAAATACAAACGAATAGTTGTTTTATGCCGAAACACGCCAAATTTCGTGATGTTAGCGCAATATCTTTGCTTACATTATAATTTAGGAACAGTAATTAAATAAAATAACGATTAAATTATACAAAGTAATAGCGAACGAATTAATTAGTCGCTTCAATAAACATGATGGAAATTGCGAATCCAAATAAACACAAATGCATCGTTGATAAAAACAAATCATAAAGCTCTTTCCCTCTCTCTCTTCCATTTTCCTTCTCTTTCTTTGATCTTCTTTATCTGACTCAGTGAATTCTGATATATTAAATATAAAATAAAATAAAATGTGTCGAATGTGTGAAAAAAAAATTTCATAAAAATTATATAAAGTTTTATAAAAGTAGTATCAGTTTTATATCAATCTCATTAAAATTTATCAGTCATTAATTCAGTGAAAATTCGAAAATACTATTTTATTGTTCAACGATTTTAAATATTTAATGATTAATTTAATGATTGATTTTCGGTCAACGATATCTAATTCTATAAATTCTATAAGAAGAAAGCTATGGTGGTTGACATTGTATGAATTTAATAGTTCGCAAGTTCCTACACAAAAGTTCTCAAGAGTTTTCGTACCAAGTCACAGACTCGTTCTAAGGATATCTTCCCGAATTGGGGCGGATTTGTCGCGGTCATCGACTTTTTGCAAGCATCAATCTTAAAAGTTCCTGCGAGCAATTTGGCGTATCGCGATGCCGATTTAATATAATGTCGAATAAAGAATAATGACATCTAATAGAGATGTCTTTAGCAGCTTATTCTTTATTCCCTCATCTTGTTATAAAATATTGTCGATCGCTCGAGACGGGGAGAGACGACGAGGAGTCTAAAATCAATATCCCTGAGGAAAAATCGAAGGATTTGATAAGGATATCCCCAGCGAACGCTATTGTTGCGTTTATCTGTATCCAATACCTATCCAATAAGCTTGTTGTTTTCGTGGAATCGCATACCGATTGCCACGCTCTCACCAGGATCATCGATCGTCTTACCAGTTCGAAGCATCATGATGGTTGTACGGAAGGAGGTCATTACGCTCGTGCACATGAATAAATTTGTACAGTTGTTCCATGGCTATACGGACAAGATTAACCGTGTACTATATTCGTATCACTGTTGCGTAGGCATTAGCATAGCTTCTCACGTACACGCACTATTGCTACACGAATGATATTTAGTGGAGGAATGTCTTTTCCTCAAAAACGAGTGTTTGTAGACTTTCATAAAAATAGTAATAATTTTTATTGTATTATCCAAAAATAATTCCTTGTTTATTAAACATATTTGTATCGAATTTAATCATTTGTCATGTCTGTTGAATGATTTAGATATTCTACTGTTATTTCTTAGACACCTTATTTTATGAGGAAAAAAATAAAAGGGGCTATTTTTTTATGATTTCTTAACACAAGCAATTAATCATTAAATTAAAGATTCGCATCAAAAATTATTCTACACAGTAAAAAATAGAATGTTAATTATAACATTTTCACATGTCCCAGAAAGTCCATTCTAAATTTTAAGTTGAAATAACTCATTCGTTACTTATTGACAAACTAAAAATGTCAAATAATTGACACAATACTTTACATTTATTTTTGTTATCGTGACTTTAAGTGTAATGAAAAAATAGTTGCAATAACTCGTAAGAAATGTCGAGGACATTTACATATAATGGTAATTATTTTAACTTAAATTATTTGTAATAGAAACATTTGATTTTAGTAAATTTGATTATTTTTGTGAGTCAAAGTTCAAGAGTATTTGAAGATTCACTCTAACTTTTCCTAGAATGTTAAACTGACTTTGAGACATGTTGATTGTTTAAAATGATTATGTTAAAAATACTCAAAATAATATTCCATTTCTAAGAGACATATACAAAGTGTTAAGTTATAAAGTCGACATAAACGTAACACATGAAAACGTTATAAAAATAATAACATACAGGTTGTATGTTAATTTTACATTGAAGTACTAATCAAAACGTGGTGACACAAGAAAATTTTAATATATGGACGCACAATTTTTTACTGTGTAAATAAATTTTAATATATCTGGGAGTCTGTATAAATATATCATCGTAGAGATTATATCTGCCGCGATAGTTACACGCAAACACAAATTTTACGTCACTCTTTCGTCTGCGAAACGTGCAGAAATCCGCGATAACAACTTGAAGAAAAGAGCCGAACCCACGAAAAGAGACACAATAATCATTCCGGAGAAATCGGTCCCTACTTGAAAGCCCCGATTGCGACTCGATTCTCCTATTCGTCGAAAATCGGTCGCTTCTTTTAAGAGTTTTTTTTTCACGGAGGAGGTTACATTGCTGCTTTCTTACCTCGGCATCGGAGACGGTCCTCTCCGCCAAATTGCGAACTTTGCAGTGGAGGAAGGCGGTGCCGCCCAATTGCACCGTGACGTTGGAGACGGTGTTGTTGTCGTTCGCATCGTTCACTCTCTGCAGCTCGTCGAGATTGCTGAACCAGAGGGCCCTCCAATCCGACGGTATGTTGTAGGGTATGCGTCGATCTGAGGAAAGAAAAGATGACCAGCGGGTATAATTACGGTAATTTAATTAAGTTGATTGTCTTTGGGGGGCGAAACTCGACGAACGACCGCCGCAATTACCAGCGAGGCGATCGTCGGCTCGACTAAAACCAGCGGCAAAAACTTTTTTATCAGGACAAAGAAAAATAGAAGTTATAAAGGTACGACGGGAGAGCACCAGGAGAAAACAAACGCGGAACGAGCCTCGACTCCGCTTGTTTTATCCCGGCCCTCGTGAATTAGAAACTACTTTCCGCGCTCGGACCCTTCTGAATTACCTTGTTATTAAATTTTTTAAGAAGACGACCTGTGTTCCCGCGCGCTCCGCTCATTTCTTTCGATGTAAATCACTGGGGAAATGTGCCGTAGGAGTTACGAGGCAGTTTGCACATCGCCGTAACGATGTCTTGCAGTATTATTTGAACATCTCGTGTACATGTGTACGGAATATGTACTGTATCCCGACAAAGTTTAAGCACATGGGAGTGATATTATTATCAGGCTCGGTATCGGCGTCATATCGTGTAATTATAACGCGGTTTGAAATAATTTATACGATGTGGAATGTCTACTCAAATCTTTTAAAAAAAATTCTCCGATCTTTCAGGATTTTTGTCCAAAATTCCAGATAAAGAAAATATTTTTTACAAATATTTTTAGTGCAATTTTCTAAAATAAGTTTTTTATCGTATGTGTTTTTTTTCACTTATATAAAGGAGAAATACAGGATGTTTGAAGAGATGCTAGATTTGTAAATGTGAAAGAAACTGAATAATTTTCATAAGATAAGAATTGTTCACTCGCATAAAATTTGCACTTCTTTATCATTGAAAATTACATAAAGAACATCCTGCACATTATTTTGTTAAGAGATATATATTGAATATACAAACAAACATAGATATTTATATTTTATAACTCATTTTGTTTGCGCCGATTGTTTATAATATAAAAGTAAACTAATATCAAAGATTTTGTAAATAAATAAAATTCCTAGATTCCAATAAAATCTCGTGAAAGTTTTTTGATTTTTTTTCCAGGTACAAAAAAATCTCTGAGAATTCCTTGTTTTTTCAGAGTAGACACTTAGTAAAATTTTGTAAAATTTCCTTTACACGAGCCTCGGTGACTATTTTTTAAATTCCTAGCTTACATGTAAAAAAAAAGATGAAAAATCTTCGTAACATAGTTTTTACTCGATGATAATAAATGGAAAAATCCGCGACGTACAAAAATGCGACAACGTTTTGCTAATTGCAACATTCCGCATCGCTCGAATTTGACCGCACGTTTCGCGGGATACGTATTGTTTCATGGAATAAAATTTTTCCGCAAGAGATCGCAAGATTCGCGACGAGAGGCCGAAAAAGAGTGAAAGACGCGGAGGAATTTTTTCCCGGACGCGCCGCGCTTTGTTAAAATTTTCACGAATACGACCTATTTCCGGGCGTGGCGCAGGTGATTTAGGGATGTTTGCCCCCGACGGCAGATTACGATTCAAGGAGACTGCGTCGCCGGTGCCTGCGCCTCGTCCTGACCTCATTTGAATAATCCATGGATACGCAGCGGACCGTACATATACCTTTTACGCGTCGCGCGAACGCCCTCGCGTTAAAAAAAGGGGATGCTCGCGTTAAAAAAAAGGGGATGCTCGCGTATTCGCGATGCTTTCTCCCTCTCGAAAACACGACCCCGTTCGCGTCGCATTTGCAAAACTTTATTCAGATCATGTTGCCTTCGAAATTACTGCGGACCGAATCTTTTAACAGTCGGGACTTTGTGCGAGGAGAAAATTTATGAATTCTTTTTTTTTTATTAAAAAGAGGCGCTGTGTCAGCTTTTCCCAATGAAATGTGTATTTATTTTTTTTATGAAAATTTTTTTTTATCGAGGAGAAAAAAACAAAAACAAGATAATAAATATGTTTCCGATTTTATATTCTCAAACGAAATTTATATAAAATGTACTGTTGTTTTTGCTTTACATTATTTGTATATTGAGTATTAAAATTTGACAAGCTCGATTAAATTTTACATTTAACTTGGGAATGAAAAAGAAGAAACACATTTTTTCGACTTGAAATGGACCAGATAGTTCTGGTATCGACATTTTCAATAACTGTTCTGCGGAAAATTCAATGTAACTGTCTAAATAAATCATTAGTCAGGCTGCTAAAATTACATTACACGAAGAAATAATGTGTCTATAGACGAAAGGAATTACGAATGAGAAACCATCGAACTTTAATGCTATTGTCCTTTTTTAATTCGAGTTGTTTAGTTCGAGTTGTGCAGAATAAGAAACATCATGCATGTATACTTTTGCATATTTTATTGTGAAGTGTAACGAAAATAAAAGAACAATCTCTCCTCGATATTTATACAGGGTGTTTCTTAACAAGTGCGAAAAATTTTAGGAAATGATTCTTTGAAATTGAGGGGGATTTTTCATATAAACATTAAAATGTTCTAATAAAAAATTGAATAGGGGCTGCTAGTTTCATCCCCTTATAACAATATGGGAGGCTGAAAAAAATATTTGTTAGGTTTTTATTATAATTTTGTTTTTGTTCCAATTTTTCCAACATTTACTCTAATTTTATTTTTATTTTAAAATTTAATTTCTCGTCATTCGAAACGTATGCTATTTACCATCGTGCTGTGCACGATAACGTATTTTATTTTTTTTTCTTGAAAACTACTGATTTTATGAAAAAAATAAAAGAAATAAAAAAGTTTCTAAATAAATCAAACCTTTTAATGCATATTTTTAGATGATCATATTTTGGCCCATTAAAAAGTTCTAATAAAAAATTGAATAGGGGTTGCTAGTTTCATCCTCTTATAACAATACGGAAGGCTGAAAAAAATATTAATAAATAACCTTTTTACCAGTAGAAAATATCCACCTAATTTCATTTCTTTAACTTGTTTCAAATTTGAGAAAAAAATAAAAACCTAATTTTTACCCCCATTTTTGGAGGAGTGTAACTCCACAGGGAGGGATGTAGGAGCATATGTTTATATGAAAAATCCCCCTTAATTTTCGACAAAGAATCATCTCCTAAAATTTTTCGAACTTATTAAGAAACACCCTATATATATTACGTTTATTTTCATCATCATTTGCACAAATGAATGAATTTATTACCACACAATGTGATAATTATGTAATTATCATTGACAGAAACTCACTAAATGCTTTAAATGCACAGAATAAAAAAAGTGTAACGTATCAGTGTAACATATTTAATTCACGAAAGCAAGAATCTTGCGAGAAAAGTTTAACTGGCGCGATCTGCACGAAGGATGCATCCACGTACCTCCTTCAGGAGGGCCTTCCTTTCATCGGGGATTCGATTCGACCGTGGAAAAGTTCGGCATTCTAACCGCCTCGACTCTATCTTGTACATAGGTGCTGCGGCAAATCGAGTTTGAAAGCCTGAGAGTAGCGAGCGTGTTTGGCCGCTGCTCGTATTCATCAAAGCACCGAGGCAAAACTGAAATACTCGGGGCTTCGATGGCTTCGCCAAATTCTGAAAAGTCTTTTAACCGCTCGTAAAAGGAAATGGCTTAACGTGGAAAATGAACAGGAAATTTAATCTCTCCGTAGAGCTATAACGGAGGGATATTAATACGGAAATTTTCGTGATTGTTCGATGTTATTTAATTAGAAGCGAGGAAAAGGTTTTTTTCACCCCCTCCCCGGTCCCCGGAAAAAGCGTATCTCGCGTCGTGTGTGTATCGTGTTGATAAATATAAAATCTAAATTGTTTTTCCTTTCGTATAGATTTTACAAATAACGCGGCTGGCATTCCAACGCTAATCTTGTTTTAAACAACATGCAATGTTTGTTAACGGACTTGCGCTGTTATTCCGCGTATCACGTCAGTTACTTGTTTTCGGACGCATTGAATTTTCGCGTCCGTTTCGCAATAACGAAGTTTCAACACTTTATTTAACTAGAAACATCGCGAATTATTCAGATCGAAGCATCAGGTACCTCGCCACTGTGGATTTCCGCTAGTGTAACGTTGCGTTGTCTAATTTAATGCCAGCAAACATCATTGTAATAATGAATGAAAATAATTAATTACAACGCTATGTTAATGCAAAGTGCACAATTGTTGCAGACTCCGTGTTTCATATATCCATCATGTAATAATCTCCACGGTACATTATCAGGTAAATTATAGAATGTACAAGTCTATGTGTTTGTGTACGTGTGTGTCGAGCATCGAGAGTTTCGCTTTTCACCTCGAGTATTTCAAACTTTCGAGATGATGAAAACTGTTTCCATTGTTATATTATCAAGTTTTCGATAAAAACTGGATAAGTTTTGCATCTTTCCATTAATTGACATGAATTTTATGCGATTATTTAACTGCCTGTTGGAAATGCTGAACCTTTTTATAGTGAATATCTCAAAAAATTTGTATTTAAAAAAGATTTATTCCTTCATAGATTTATTTATTTTATTTATTTATTATTTTTTTTAGATTTTTATTTATTTTATATCTATCTTTTTACATTTACTCAACTAAATAATATTAATCTCAATAATATTTAATTAATTATAATAATAATAATAAATTCTGATTACATAAATTTTTAGCGAGCGTCAATTATATAAATAGACTGAGAAGAAGAATGACTGAACGAACAAATGGCTAAAATATTCCTACAGCAATATTAAAAAAAAGGAGAAAGTGAAAGTGGAGTGTTTTTTTATTCTCATTTTACTTGTCTATTGTAGGATATTGCGCGCAATTTGACTTGCCAGTCGGTTATCCGTGTTTGAAAGCATAATGGAGGCCTCTAGAAAACAAAGGGACGCGCGTTTTGCCATAGTAAAGGAGTAAGTGGGCCGCACGCGCGCGTGTGGATGCATATAACGCATACAGAGGCGAGCAATCGGTGCTCTCTCCGAAATGCGCGAGTTCCTGAAAAACACGTTCGCTCGACTGCGGACAAAGGATCCACCCCCGCGTGCGGCTGAGCGCTTCACGTGCACGCTTTGTGCGCTTATTTTATCGAACGTGTAATTTAGCCCTGCCGACTTGGTGCACGCATGTCTCTCTTACTTTCCGAAGGTGAAAGACTTCATAAAAATGTTCAAACTATTGACTACTGTTGCATCAAAGACACAATCGCGCTCACTGCAGAATCCTATTTTTTATTTTATACCGATCCCTCTATCGATATCGATATTATCGCGCTGTACGCGGGCCCCTTGATGCGCTATCCTGAGCACAGGAGAACGTAACGCGCTGATTGGTAGTCTTTAATCTTTTGTAGCGCCGAAATTACATCTTTTTCAACATTTTGGTATTAAGATTTTCGTTTCCAAATGATCTCAGGAATCTACCATTAACGGCTGACTCGCTAAGTCTGGGACACCCTGTATATAGAGAAAATAAAGATGGAGAAATCGATTCAATCTCGGGAAAAATTGCTGCTTGATGCTTTCATCGTCAAGATTACATCCGGGTTAGGATTCAAAATGTAGACCCTGCCTCGTCGTAGCCTCTTGCTCGCTAAGAGATCAATAAACGGCTATATATATCTGACAGGGTATTTCTTCTTGCCTCGTATCGCTCGATTCGATATTCCATCGGCGGGGCGAGATGGCGATGCAAAGAGATTGAACGACGAAACAAGGAATGAGAGAGAGCGAGGGCGAGAATGCAACACGGGCTAAACGGACGTAAAAGTAGCGAAGCCCAAGAAACGAGCGAGCAGATAAGGCGAAGGGGTTAGTATCGTGTATACGAGCGGAAGAACCGGAACGAGGACGTTGAAGGGAACGGGATATAGGTAGCGAGAGAAGCGAAGTGACGACGTTCGAATCGACGACGAGGAACCGTATGTATATATAACGGTAACCAAAATGCTAGCCTGCATCAAGGCATTACGTCTGCCTATCCGCCGCCTTAAACGTGTAGCGCACCGCCGCTACCTGCATACATACATGTAGTTTGCATAGAAATGGTACACGTCATCCCGCAACGCGCGATGGTCTCTGCTTTATAAGGCAGACTCCAGGCAGATTACTATTCACCAGTTCTCTCTCTCGTCTATCCCGGCTATGAAGTGACCGTCGAGTATCCGACAGATAGTGTGTGCTCCTCGAAGCCGTCTGCAGGGCATCCAGTTCTCTCTCTCTCTCTCTCTCTCTTTCTCTATCTTTCTGTTCCTCTCTACCCTGACGTGGCCTTTCCGTTCCGGTCGTTTGCGACGGGTGATTTTCGAAGCGATGTGCTTCGCGTCGCATTCCCATCACGACGTTGTTTCGATTCTTCCTTCAGCTCGCGCGAGATAGCAACGCGATTGAACTTTCGGATGGATGGCTAGAAATTAGGACGCGCCGATTTCAGTCCCGAGGTGGCAGACTTTTTATCTGGGCGACGACTTAATGCGAAATTGGGGAACAAGTTAGTTTTCTGAAATTAATCATGAGGTTTCTTCGATCAAAACAGGATGTTTATTCGAGTTTGCATATGTCGTATAAGTTCCAGACTTTTTTTTGGAGAGGAAGACAATTCAGTATAATTTTAATAAAATAATGCACGCGGAGATAACATTTAATAAAGTAAATATGATCAAAAAGTCACAATCATACTGTTTAAAAACTTCATTATAACCCATAGATCATAAAATTCACGTGTTCCCTTTCTCTTTTTTCGTCTTATATATGATATTAAAAATATCATAATAATAGTTTTAGATAAAAAAAACGTACATTTACATCAGTTATGTAATTTAATACGTTTCGTGACGTGTAAAGATTGTAGACGTGACAACGCATTTTAGCGGGACATTCTCTCGCGTCTTCTTTTCTTCAGTTCAAAGGTGCGACGAACAAGATAGCCGAAGAAAAATGCGATGTTCTTCTTGAAGCATACGGCATATGAAAAAGACCCGTCTGTAGAAGACGCGACGGTGTATACGTGTCTGTGTTTTTCATCCGCCTTCGCGATTGCGTTCGAGGATGAATGAGGCATATAAAACATACAGTAGATACGGGCTGCTCTGGTCAGACTAAGTGGAAGTGATTTACCACCGCTGTCGCAAACCGATAAATTAGACATTTTCTGAAACTATAACCGACGCTAACGATTCTTCCGGGTAATTTTAGAGCCGCCGGAGCCATTATTTCGTAGCTTTTTGTAAGTTTTTCTTTCATTTTAATCCAGCAATAATTATCTTTTTCCGAAATATTACGGTTTAATATTGTCGATAATTCTATAATTTTTTATTACAAAGTAAAACAATAGGAATAATTTAAATTTTGAGCTTAAAATTTTGCAAAAGTTTCCGCATGATTTTTGAGAAATGCGTTACACACTTTCTTGTTCGAATACAATACTCGGCAATATTGCATGGCATTACATGAATAAAAAGGAGATATACATGTATACGAGTAAAGTTGCGTTGTTCGCTCTAATATGAATTTTAAACAATTTTAAGCAAAGAACAAAAATTTACATGGAATATATGGACTTTGAAAAGTAGTTCTTGACGATGTTCTCTACTTCCGAGCTTAGAAGAGGATTTATTTTGAACAGAAATTTCTACAGAGACTTGAACGTAGTATGTATTTCAACCACGCAGTAGTTTGCTTGAATAGAAATGCGCGAATCAAATTGCGTATTACTTTCTTAAATGAAAAATCCATTGTCCGGAGAAACAATAGTAATGTGTCTTCGACCACGTCTATAAAATTGTAAATAAATTTTAAACGAATTCAACACAATGTAATGCTAATGAAAGTCCCCCTTCATCATTGAATTAATGATTCGCTCTAATGAATTTCTCCCATGTGTACTTTTAAGGGAAAATCACATTAAAGCGAATTAAAACGACTTGTTTCGTCGTTCAATGAGCGAAATTTTTTATCACAATCAACATGGAAACTTGATGATTAAGATGTGTCGACGCGCGCACGCGCTGTCCGCTGGTACAATCATTTCGTTTGTCAAAGTGTACAAAGGGAAAGGAAAGAAAAGAGCTCGCCGTAAAACTGGACAATGCCTGTTCCGTTTGTAAATTCAACGAATTCAAAAGGACCGCATTTGTATGACGAAAATTTCGTCGTATTGTCACATGCAATTACAATATTGTCATATCGTCATATGTTCCTTCAACCGCACAATATGACATTTGCATTGATTCGATAAATTTATCCAGTAAATATATTCTTTAGAATCTTCTTTTTGCATCTTTTATTTTTTTAGAAAAAAAACCTTATCAATTGTCACGCTATATTTTATGTTATAAATTGTTTTTAAAATTAACTTTCCAGAAATTAATTAATGCACAAAGTTTACTAAAAAAATTGTATATAATATTATATATAATAATTTATAATTAAAATTATTTTTAAAATTATTCTTATAATTTATAATTAAAATTCCTAAATTTATATAAAATTATTATATTATTTAAAATTATCTTTAGTCTCGATAAATACAAATAATTTAGTCTGGAGAAATATAACTATGCGATTATATTTTTCCTCATCAGAAATACTAGAGGGAATTTTAAAATATGTACCAAGGCATAAAAAGGTTTAGATTAAAAATATCGTCTACTGTCTACCTACGATGTAAAGATAAACAAACGCTTCCATTGTCAAGTGCTACTATAGTCATCAGCTGTCTCTAGCAAGTATGCAGGCATGTTCAATGTCCAATATCGCTTTACCTTCTTATCGGACAAGGTGTATGCCTATGTTCTAGATGCAGGTATACGTTCATTAACGTCGCGACCGGGTCATGGATTGCAAAGCAAGCTTGGATAACCGCAACAATGCACGGGCGCATTTCTCTGTCCCTTCGTTTCGCGGTCTGTGCCATCATTGTCCATGGCATGATACGTATAGCTAACGTTCGTCAGATAATCCTACGGATAAGCTATCAGATGTGCTGGAAAGTAAGAGAGTCAAAGCTAATAAAGCCAAACACACGGATGTTCCATCTTGATTGCGGAA
Source organism: Camponotus vicinus (assembly GCF_025532165.1). Taxonomy (NCBI): domain Eukaryota; kingdom Metazoa; phylum Arthropoda; class Insecta; order Hymenoptera; family Formicidae; genus Camponotus; species Camponotus vicinus. Next base: position 1,681,527 of record NW_028141947.1, read on the forward strand.
ATGAACGCAAAGTAGAACGTATCAACAATAAGGCAGGCCTGTAGCTGAAAAACCTCTCTTACATACCAACGTGATGCTTCATCATTCTCGCTATTATTTTTCCAGGCAACCTCGTTGGAGATAATAAAAAATGTTAAAAGTTTCTTTTTACCGGAGTATCTCCACTAACTAGATGTCCCGTTACTAATTAATGCCGTACCCAAAATATCGTACTAAAGTTGATTGCAATAAAAACCTCGTGGATACGTAACTTAAAATCGATTATCCCCAGATTTTCGTGGTCGAGGAAAGCTGATCTTTTACTTATCCGGCCATCGGACGAACGAGACACGAGTTACACGAGTGGAGCCTTAATTAAGAACCCCGCGACAACGATAATGAATACTCGTAAACGCGAAAACGCCGGTTATAAGTACTCCGTGGCAACTGGGCGAGATGCGAACCGCGCCCTCTCGTAAAAAGCAGCGAACGGGGTCCTACATTTTTCTCTCTCTTTTTTTTTTTCCACCGTGCCTGATAAGTATCGCGCGCGCGCGCGCGCGCACGCGAACAGTGATTTATCGCGAATGACGTTAACTAACGCGATCCGCGAACGCTATAATTATCGCGACGCGATGATAACGAGACGGCAATCGAGGCGCGATAACGTAACGAAGTTTCGCTCCCGTTTTACGATGCGCGTTGCATTTGACGAACGGTCTTTTAATATCGCGCCGGGGGAGGAGGGAGGGGGGAGGGGGATGAGCACCCCCGCCCCCCGGGGGGTTGACGGCGCGCGCGCTCCGGGGAAATGCTGGACTCGGAAACCCGGCGAAATGGACGGATAAGCGCGTACCAGTTATGTGGAAATTAAATTCCCCCGCGTGTATTATCGCCGGCCTCCGATATCGGGGCTGAATCGCGATTTTTCGAGTATCGCGCCTTTTTTTTCCCCCGCGCGCCAAGTACGTAAATAACGGCCTCTAATATATTTATCCTACGGCGAAATATCGAAATCAACGAATGGAAATTTGTATTGTTCGTAATTCCGTGAACGGAGAGATACGTAAGCGAGGAAGGGCGAGGGGGGGAGGAGGGGGATATAATGGCCGTATAATGCGTATCGCGAACGCTTAAATAACTGAATATTAAAATCGTGATACATGGATTCGCGTTTATCGAATTTATTACTCGTCGCGTATTACATTGCTTTCCGTATTTAAGGTAGCAACGGTTTCGAATAATTTCGCCCGCCTCCTCGCGAGGAATTTTTCATATTTTCTCGTCAAAATGTCGTAATATACTTTTCAATTATTTTAAGTAATCCCGACGTTTCTCACGCTATCGCTTTATGATAATGTGAGAAACGTTATTAAATTCGTCAACTGCGCTCCACAGATTTAATCAAGAATTTTTCCGACGATCCTTCTCTGTCTGGCTTAGCACGGAGTAGCTTAGCACTGGCGTAGCGTGATCCATTAGACGCTAAAGGTAATGAATAGTAACGAGATCCGGCTAAGCCGCAGGGAGGCAGGCAACGGCGACTCAAGCAATGCGATTTCGCATTGTGTGCATGCATCTTCTCGATCTTATCGTCACACGATACGAAAAATAGAGTCTCAACAATCTGCATTCGTACACTTCTTTAGTTTATGCTCCGAATTTAACTCTGAAATACTAACCCTCCGTCTGGGATCTGGGTCGTTAACGACCCACACGAAAATTCAATTTCAAATTACTTCGAAATGAAGAGAGGAGGAAACGTGATTTCCCCCTCTAAAAAACTTGTTAGTAGTGAGATCTTATTCACCAAGGTACGACAGTCTGTCTTCGACGAGCATAAAATCAAAATTATGCTGGGATCGTCAACCTAACTTGCAGACGGAGTCAGTATTTCTGCAAAGAAATGTTTTTGACAATTTTTTTGATTATTAAAATAAATTAGTATTGATTATTAAAATAAATTTTTCTAATGTGACGGACACAGAAAAAATAATATATAATATTTTCGCACGTAATTTTCAATTATTAAAGGAAAAGGTGCATTCTTAGTAAAATATATTATATTTTGTATGCGTTATGTGTTTGTTACCAAATAAACGATTTTTGAAATCATTTATTCTAATATTTTGCGTCTTTTAATTCACTCTCTTTTTATTATTATTCAAAAATTATTTATACAGCTAATTCAATTATGTATTATTATTTATGCATCTTTATAAAATTGCCCCTTTTTCAGATCTAAAAATAATTATACTTTTTGAAGCTTCCGCAAATAAGTTTGTATTCTTTTAAAGGTCATAGTCCAAAGTATAAAATCCTGCAACAGCTTTTCTTAATATTTATTTATCGCAAAGTTATAAATTTTTTAAGAAATTTCCACTTTTGGCTGATTCTTGTTTAAACTTTGATTTTTATAAAAAAAAGATTTTAACTTCAACAATGATTGGATGATGTAACAGAGACTTCAAAGAGTAAGCCAAAATTTTTTCAGATTTCTTTAAAAGTTGGAAACAGTAAAATACTTGGAAAGGATTCGAACGACCCAGATCGCGCCAGTAAAAATAACCTCAGACAGAGGGTTAATATATAATTGTGTGTGAAGCATCATATCGTACCTCAAATCACGATGATTTATGAAGCACTTTATTAATTATTACAACTACATAGTGTGTATATGCGTATCTTTTTTTGCTCAAAACAAAATTCCGAGAAGAAAATATTTATATTATATAATTATTATATAATTATTATATAACTGATTTCACGAGAGAGAAGAAAGGGAAGTTTCGGCGTTCATATTTCAAAATTGTTTCGATCGCATGTTTCAATCGCCTTTCAAAATATTTAAACAAAATTGTATTTATTAATTCCGAAAAAAAATCGCAATATTTCTCCGGACGACAATACGAGGAAAAAAGACTTCGACGGGGCGACGCGAAACTTCACCCACAAGAATTCTTGTCGGGAAACAAGTCCGAAAACACGATGAGAGCTAAGGCAGGACGGAGTTATACCAACGAACGGAATAAGAGGAATCGGGGAGAAAGATGAAGTCGAGAGTTGGAGCGAGTTACAATGCGGGAGAATATACGAGGGAGGAGATGGAAAAACAAAGAGAATGAATATGTGGGTGGAAAAGAGAGGGCGAGAGAGGAGAAGGGTTGTCACAGTTCGAAAGGGAAATGATAAAGAGTTAGCGGATGAAAATGAGGAGGGGGAGTAAGAGAAGCGAGCAAAAGAAGAATGACAACACATGGACGGCGGTCGAGAGAATAAAGCGGGAGGAGCACTTGAGACTGAACTTTGTGTGGGGTATAAGCTACCTGTCTTTTGTTTCCGCGAGACAATACCAGAGCTTATACAAGCATGGATGGCGAGTGGCGATAGAGGGAGGAGAGGGAAAGGGAAGAGGGAACCGCGCAGAGAACGGACTCTCTCTTCTTTCCATTTCGCCTAGTTTAGCCAGACGGGCTTGTATATTCTTTTCTCGAGCCTCGGAGTATATATTCTCGATACGCGGCCACTTTTCAGAAGAGAGAATACGCAAGCCACACTTCTCGATCGGAGACTTTATTTCGAAAGTCATCCTCCTACGTTAAGCTTCCATGTTTCCTCTCCAGTTGCCTTATCAAAGACGAGGAAAGCTATATCGATATGTTTGAGGTCTATTGCAATTGGAGCTTTTCCTAAAAGCGAGTTTTTCTTTTCGACGTATAAATTTGTTGATTATCTTATTTATTTGATTTTTTTTTTAGTTTACTTATAGGCTCGTATTTTTGCAGGGTTTCTAAAAATTTTGTCCCGCTTCTTGCTTGTAATAGTCTTTTAAATTTCTTTCGAACTTCTGGGATTTCCGCTGGGGCGCGATATGTGAATTTGTGATTTTCGCTACCTCGATATATTTGAAGTATATCGCAATTTTATCTTTTGCCAAAAGCAAATTTTTTTCTCAACATATAAATTTGTTTTTGATTATCTCGCTCGGTGATATTATTTTACTTAAATTCGTATTTTTATTAGGTCTCTAAAAAAAGTTTCGTCCTGTTTCTTGTTTATAATAGCCTTTTAAATTTCTTTCGAACTTTTGAGATTTCCGCTGGGGCGCAATACGTGAAATCTCATATGTTCACATGACCTATAAAAGTAAAGGCGAATGTAACATTTATGGTTTTATATTAAAAAGAATATATTTTTTTATGTGTGTTCCTAATTTCTGTTATTATATATTTCGTTATAAATTTGAATAAAATGTAAAAACGCGCTAAAAAAAATATGACTGTAACATAAATACAAATACGCGAAATTAGGACATAAATTTTGCTGCTTCGCTTATACCTTGGATTTTAAAAATGACTTCAAAATTCGAATCTCAGGGTGTCCCATTTTAAATAATACGCTCAAATATCGCCGAAACGGTGCGTTAAATAAAAAAATGTTTCAAACAAAAGTTGTATGGCTTGAAGGGGGCTATCAGATGATGGCAATGATTTGACCTTGGAGAGTCATTTGAAGATCACGTAAAGGTTACCATCAATTTCTTAAATGGAACTCCCTATTTTTTATTGCATATTCTTGTAGTTTATCTCGAGGGCTTTCCAAAACACTATAATAAAGTATTTCTTCATTGAGTAGTAAGAACACTATAATAAAGTATTTCTTCTTTTCGAGTTATGAGGCTTGAAATAATTTCTTAATTTTACATAAATCATAAAATATCTAGTAAAATATTCATTTTTCGATTATCTTACTTTAATACTTTTATGTACAAAATAATGAGAGGAATCAATTGGTGTAAAGAAAAAACATAGTTGTTTTTAAGAAAAAATATGTAATTTGCAATTAACAATTACATATTTTTTTTTAAAAACAACTATGTTTTTTCTTTACACCAATTGATTCCTCTCATTATTTTGTACATAAAAGTATTAAGGTAAGATAATCGAAAAATGAATATTTTATTAGATATATGGTTTATGTAAAATTAAGAAATTATTTCAAGTCTCATAACTCGAAAAGTACTCAATGAAGAAATACTTTATTATAGTGTTTTGGAAAGCCCTCGAGATAAGCTACAAGAATATGCAATAAAAAATAGGGGATTCCACTTAAGAAATTGACGGTAATCTTCACGTGACCTTCAAATGATTCTCTATGGTCAAATCATTGCCATCATCTGATGGCCCCCTTCAAGCCATACAACTTTTGTTTGAAACATTTTTTTATTTAACGCACCTTTTCGGAGATATTTGAGCGTATTATTTAAAATGGGACACCCTATATAGCGGAAAATTACCTTATATGTCTGCCGATGATCATTAGCGTTTCTTAAGCCACCCTCGACATAGTTACATGCAGGAGGACAAATAATCGAAATAACAAGCACGAGGACAGGAAGGGCCGAAGGGAAGCGTACCCAACGCTCTAATTGGGACAACAACTCGCATCAAACGTCGACGGGGCTTTGCGTTGTCAGGAAGCGCGATAAATATGGAGAGTGAAATGCTTGTGATTACATAGTCGAGTGATGCCGGCCGGCTTTCTCGACACAAGCGACCATCAAATCCTCTTTCAGACGGTAAAGTAGTAAATCCTCTTTAATAACGTGTATACGGGCGCTCGCAGTGGCAGCCAGACACGAAAGAACACGGCCAACGAAAATGGGTATGGTCTTGCCAGATTGTACAATTACATTCACGTGATTGTGGCTGTTCCTCGTCTACGAAAAAGCGTTCTCGTCTCTTATTTTGGTGCAATTGTGTCTACAACGAACCGCGAGTTCATGTAACGAGGTCGTACACGTCAATTAATAATTCAACCAAGTTTTCTAGCGTGCGATGAATGTCAAAGTAGTCGCGGATGCGTTACTTTTTGCGGCAAGAATGACACAAAAATCTGGGAAATGTTGATAATACGGAAATAAATTAACTACTATCGACGAAAAGAGTCGATCTTCCCGCTTGATTCTACAATTGTGCAGTAAATAAAAAATGTAATATCGAGTTGAAAGAGTCCATGTATCAAAAGCAACGCATTTTGTCGCGCGACGCATTTGCATAGCGGATGAAATGTGTTTTTCTCTCATAGAATTTTTAATTTTATAAAATAAAATTTCACTTTTACCCCCCAATCCCCTCCTCCTCTCCGCTGCCCGCTCGTCCGACTACGCTGCCCAAAAGTTTGAATTTCAATTTGAATTTACTCAACGGTTGTGCATGATGTTCCCGTATTCAAGTATTTTTTCCATCAATAGACAGGTATATTTTGTATTTTATTTCGAGATATATGCGCATCTAGGATAAAAGCAAAAATTCGAAAAAGGATTTTCTATGACTGGGCGCTACTGAGATAATCCACCGAATCGATATCGATCTCGTGGAGCGTGCGTTCGTTTGGCAGGTGGAATATTTTTGTGTATACATATAGTATTTCGAAGGAATAAAACGAATATTAAATGTGGTGCATACCGGAAGAATGTAAAATACGAAAACGCACGGTACAAACAGATTAAACATTTTCATTGCTCCCAACAACGACGCTATTTGCGTGCGCGAATAATTCTCAATGAATAATCAACGAGCGACAAAGATTTTTAACTTTTATAATATGTACGAGGAAAATTTTTACGCGATTTTTACGTTGTAGAGATGAATTTTGAAGACTTTATTATAAATAAGTATGCTTTTTTCTTACTGTGTTATTTGAAAATTAAAATTTGATGAACTACAAAAGTAAAATATCGTAGACAGAATGTAAGAAGATTAAATTAGATAAGAACGTAGCTATTGTCACTACTTATATTGTATTAACATTTTCAAGATTGGATCAGCAGATTTGACAGATTTGATCAGTGATAATTAAATGAAGAAATAAATAAACAAACGTTAAACAAAAATTAAAAATCAATATTAACATAATATTAAAATAAAACCCCTTAATTTTTTACAAAGAATCATCTCTTACAATTTTTCGTACTTATTAAGGAACATCCTGTATAAATATCAAAGAGAGATTGTTCTTTTATTTTTGTTACACTTCACAATAAAATATGCAAAAGTATATAGATGTTTGCTATTCTGCACAACTCGAATTAAACAAGGACATAGCATTAAAGTTCGATGCTTTCTCATTCGTAATTCCTTTCGTCTATAGACACATTATTTCTTTGCGTAATGTAATTTTAGCAGCCTGACTAATGATTTATTTAGACAGTTACATTGGATATTCCGCCGAACAGTTATCGAAAATGTCGATACCAGAACTATCTGGTTCATTTCAAGTCGAAAAAGTTTGTTTATTCTTTTTCATTCCCAAATTAAATGTAGAATTTAATCGAGCTTGTCAAATTTTAATACTCAATATACAAATAATGTAAAGCAAAAACAACAGTACATTTTATATAAATTTCGAACCTTAAATTAAGAAACACTTTGTATATTTATTTTTTTATATATTAATTCTTAAACAATTATTTATTTTATTTTTATATGTTAATTTCCAAAAAATTATTTTTCAATTCACAAAACTATGCAAAGCAATACCTCATTTTAACATTACTATACATCTCAAATATATGTATATCAATAGTAGATTTTAGAAAGTTCGTGATCGCGTGATTAGTCCTATGAGAAGAAAATCTCTAGGGTTATCTTTGTATCTTATATCTGAAAGATGTAACTGCAGCGAGGACGGGATAAACGATGGAGCACCGCAATAAATCATACCAACATTTTTCAATATCGGTGGCCGTGTTGACTGAGCTTAAGGCGAAGTGTCCTACTTGCATTCGCCATCTCGGGCTTTCCGTGGTGATACGTGGCGTAAAAGATACTTTACGGAAATGTAAATATATATGTATATGTATATAACTGTGACAGCATAATTTCAATATAATGCGCATCGACTTTATTTCAATATCACCGGAGAGTCTATCTTATGATATATAAAAAAGTTGTTATAAAAAATTGTGTGTCCATATGTTAAAATTTTCTTGTGTTTTAATACTTTAATGTAAAATTAACATACAACCTATATGTTATTATTTTTATAACGTTTTCATGTGTTACATTTGTGTCAACTTTATAACTTAACACTTTGTATATGTCTTTTAGAAATGGAATATTATTTTGAGTATTTTTAACATAATCATTTTAAACAATCAACATGTCTCAAAGTCAGTTTAACATTCTAAGAAAAGTTTAAGTGAATCTTCAAATAATCTTGAACTTTGACATACAAAAATAATCAAATTTATTAAAATCAAATGTTTCTATTACAAATAATTTAAGTTAAAATAATTACTATTATATGTTAATGTTCTCAACATTTTTTATGAGTTTGTGACTATTTTTTTCATGTAATTTTTAATTAATTTGTATGTTATTTTTACATTACACTTAAAGTCACGATAACAAAAATAAATGTAAAGTATTGTGTCAATTATTTAACATTTTTAGTTTATCAATAAGTAACATACGACGAATGAGTTATTTTAACTTAAAATTTAGAGTGGACTTTCTGGGACATGTGAAAAATGTTATAATTAATGTTATAATTAACATCTATTTTTTATTGTGTACACATTAAGATTATGATTGAGTAAGATTTAATATAAGATTGTAAAGATTTAATATTTCATTACATTTATAGTTATTTTGATATTTTATGGAAATATTAACAATGAATTGACGAAAATGAAAAATGATGTGAAACTTTGATGGGTCTTCCATCAAAAATGATAATAAATATAGGGATGACATACATATAGAAAGCAAAACAAATATTCGCGGCACGCGATTTTCTTATAAACGTATAATCATATCGGCCGTCCGGTAGCATATTTTCCCGTGATATGCGAAAAATGTACGCCTGGCGCACAATCCGTGTGCCTCGATTTAAAATCCGATTTTATAAAACCGTATTTGCGAGAATATTCAAACCGAGCGCTATGATAAGCAACCGTGCGTATCTTCTTTTCATGTGTCCCACTCGCTTATACGGCTGACATAGGGAAGAAGAAACGTTTGCCTAGAACGGCTGTCGATATTCCCCGGGTTTTCGCCGAGGAATTGGTCTCCCGAGATCGTCGTTTCTTCGGCCGTGCGTTACATACCGAGTTTACGATTATAACCATCGGCTATCAGGACTCCATCCCAAGCTCGAGGTTCAGCCTGAGAGGTAGCTAGGGTAAGTACCACGGACTCGCCGACGACATTATTAAGCCGGCCAATATACGTGAAACCATTATACGGGGCACGCCATATTTTGGTCTTTACTGTATATATATATATATACAATATATATACCAAAGCCATTGCTACGGTACAGAAAAAGAATTCGCGATAGCGGTCAGCGCGTTGAGCTACACGTCACGGCCAGATTATTGCATACGCGGCTAAAAAGCGTAGCGCGCTCGCGAAAATGGAATTGCGAAATGTAATTTTATTTTTCCCGATGCCGAAATATCACGCTGCAAATAGAACGATATTGCGATATCGCCGGGCAGTGTTATCTGATGTTACGGAAACTAATTGGACATGTGACGGTGCAGGTTAGCGAAACGTAATGTAAAATGATTGAAGTTTAAAGTAATTATATTTCTCTCTTTTATTTCTAATTCTCGCTATTTATATGTGCGTGCGCGGGAATTAAAATTTCCTCAATAAGAACAGACGGAGATTAATACGGGTCGTCGGTGCGAGAATAGATCTCCGTGCGATAAAAATTTGCATCACAGATTTAAATCTGCTTTTTAATATTTCGCACGATAATTGCGAATTATGTCGCGTACGCTGCAACGAATAATCCAATATATGCCAACGAGATTCCTCGCGCGACTTAATACAAAGTTGTATTAAAAAGTACATGGATAAATATTTTATTTCTTCTAACCACCATCTAACAAAAACAAGCTGGTAAAAACAAATTTTCATTTGGAACATCGCTTGAGAATCTTGAATAATCTTAAATTCTTCTTGAATAATCTTAAATATCTCGAATAATTTTTTGATAAAGCCTTAGCGTCCTATTTAATTTTTTCATGGGAAACGTATTATATCTACGACAAAATAAATTATTAATTAATCAACTTTCATCCTTAAGCTGTTGATTTATAGCTCAACGAAATATATACGCAATTCTTTAAATTATATGTGATGTCGAATCGATGAGTCTATACGTGACTACGAAGCTCCACCCATGGAATCATGATCGCGACTTTTTTCCCGGAACGAAATCACGAACCATAGATATCGCGATAAATAATCCCTCGACGGATAAAATTTATTTTACGGGTATCTTTTATATGGCCGGTTTTATGGACGGCAAATAAACCTGTCCCGAGGAACAGATCAGCTTCTGGTTGCACGCCACCGGAGCTTAGAGAGAGAACGTTTCGACGAGGGAAGGAGTTTGTGATACGAGCCACGAGATAGTCGTTTATAGATAGCGAAAAAATATACGTTTATCAAATATTGAACTAATATAAATGTCTCGCGTTTACAAGAGAAATTTTATTTTATCGCAGATAGATACAAGACACAGATATTGATAGATACAAGAGTGTAACGGAGAATTTCAATCTCGATTATTATTAAATAGACGCGATATAGCAAAAAATTTAATAACGAAATATTACTTCTTATTAATATATCTAAATCTATCTTATACAATTGAATGATTTTAAATATTCTAAATATTATATATTAAATAAATATTATATATTAAATAAATAAATCTCGAAGCAAACTTCCCTTCACAAAAATTATGATATTTCAATAAAATTTTCCACGTGAATATGACACGTTTTTATTTTTGATGCACATTTTTTTATTTTATTCGAATATTTGACAAATAAATACATTGTTCAGTCCCATACTTGCCTCAAGTGCCTGTATCGTTCGGAATCTGTTCAAGATAAAGATGTGCACTGTTTCGATCAACTTGGGATTCACGATAGGATAAGTGCGGGTTAGATCCGTGACAGAAGAGAGAAACCGACCTCGTAAATTCATCAGCGCCCGCTCACCTGCATCGCCGTACATATTTTTTTTTGGTATACGGAATTGTACGACCGACGTGCGTTTTATCAAGTAACGCGAGGGAGCTTTCTATGCATTTTTCATGGTATGATTTGGATGTATGCGCGATATTAAACGACACAGAATTTATAACGACGGTATAAATGTCGGGCGTTTAGCGCCTGCGTCTGATGGTTGATTTTTTATTAAGATTTAATAGCTCTCTGTACTCTCCGCGCGAATTTTCAGGGCTCTTTTAATTTATCGAGAGATAAGTAAGAATTATGTCGTGCTGTGTAGCGAAACAGCCGCTTCCAAAATCTGTTTTAAATTATCGAAGTACCTAACATCCGGGAGCTGATTACTTGCTCCATTAGATGCTCTTAATTTATTAAAGTGTTTAATATCTTTATCGGTCCTAGTATCTTATATTTTTTTATCCTAGTATCTTATATTTTTTTATCTAATATTTTATGCAAACAAATAATTTTTTTTTAATTGCATTATTACACAGTAAAAAATTGTGCGTCCATATGTTAAAATTTTCTTGTGTTACCACGTGTTGATTAGTACTTCAATGTAAAATTAATATAATCTATATGTTATTATTTTTTATAACGTTTTCATATGTTATATTTATGTCAACTTTATAACTTCACACTTTGTACATGTCTCTTAGAAATGGAATATTATTTTGAGTATTTTTAATATAATCATTTTAAACAATCAACATGTCTCAAAGTCAGTTTAACATTCTAAGAAAAGTTAAAATAAATTTTCAAATAATCTTGAACTTTGACATGCAAAAATAATCAAATTTACTAAAATCAAATGTTTCTATTACAAATAATTTAAGTTAAAATAATTACTATTATATGTTAATGTCCTCAACATTTCTTCCGAGTTATTGTAACTATTTTTTTATGTAATTTTTAATTAATTTGTATGTTATTTTTACATTACACTTAAAGTCATGATAACAAAAATAAATGTAAAGTATGTGTCAATTATTTAACATTTTTAGTTTGTCAATAAGTAACATATGAATGAGTTATTTTAATTTAAAATTTAGAGTGGACTTTCTGGAACATGTGAAAAATGTTATAATTAACATTTTTATTGTTTACTGTGTATATTTGTCGAAACAAGGACTATGCACTTGGAAATTGATGGATAGTAAAACACGATGAACGATATTACAAGTAATATCTTTCTGAGTCTCAAAAACAGAAATTGACTCTACATCATAAAAAATTTTAGATCATGTTATCACATAAATCTTACTTCCATCGATGTTGCTCGTAAAATATCAGACGAGAAGAGGATAAAAATATGAGATAAGATGGAATGTTGAGATAAAATAAAGTGAGAGATTGCGAATTTCGTAAAAAATATATAAAACCTTTTTCTTTATTATATATATATCACATCATTAATATACACGTAAAATAACTTAGACGTTTAACTTTAAAAGCGCGATGCGCTTATCTTGAGACTCATTAGAAAAGAATAATACATAAGCATAATCTTGTGTCAAGAGAGAAAGCATAATTTCATTATATCATATTTATCTACTTTTCGATCAAAGACTTGGGTCGCACTTTCCGGAATTTCATTTAGCAAATGTGTGCGCTATAAAAACCCACGTGGTAAAGATAGCATCTTGCATGACGTAGGGACCATGTCGGCGAGAATAAAGTCTCGTAAAAACGTCGTGTCGCGGATTTTCGCGATATTCGCCGTTTCCACAGATAGTTAAAGTTTGGTCGATAGCCTAAGAGCTATCTACGAATGCTCTCTCCACCGTCTGCTAACGGGTTCGATCGTGTGCCAGGTGTGCTCCCGTCCTCGCTCTTCTACGGCCGCTTCCGTAAAAGTACAGCTTTTGACAGGAATTTAATAACTTTTATGAAGCCCGGCGGTGGCCCATTAACGCTTATCGTGGCTTACCAGCATTCGCCTTTTTCCACGCGGGTGGTCTCCGTAAAAATGCATCACCGCGCGCCCCGCGACCACCAAGTTTTTCCACGGAAAGTCTCGGGTCGTTGCGAGCGTTGTTCCCAACTCGGGCAAGGCATGGCGAAATGTTATTCTGCGCGTGTCTACGTTAAATGACCGTAATAGCAACAATTATAATGTATTTGCCGCGCGTACAAAGACCGCGACTCCTTCGCAGACCGGTGTACGACAATTACCATTCCAACTTGAGATGCTTACACAAGCTAGAAAACAGGTAACAATGCTCTTACAAATTTTCTGGACCAATTTAATAAAGCCTGGAAGAGACACAAACTTGCGTTGACATTTTTGAAAATTACCATTTACGTCAAAACGATGAGAGTTGATGCTTCGATTGAGAAATCGAAATTTCGAAAAACATGTATTGGTAAAATCAAAACCAAGCTTGGTCAGCGTTTCGATATACATGGAGTCTTGCAAACTGTCAAATCTGCTGACCAGCAGTCGTGTGTGTCCTGTCGAAATGCGTTCATCGGGTATGGCAGAGAAATTATTTGCGTCTTAAAATTTTATAATTTTTCGAAGATTCGAAAAATTACGTTGTGCATTTTTCACAGAAAAAAATAAAAAATTACTCATAAAAGTAACTGATAGTGTTAAACAATTAATGAAAAAATTGAGTTTGTATCTAAATATATCATTCGATCTGATGGATGAAATGTGATATGTTAAACCATCACACACCAGCGATATTTCGATAAAGATATTGATACAGTCAATAAAAATGTACTCGAGATTGTATTTTGGAGTGATAAATGAAATGGACTATACAGTTGTGCCACATTGGATACACAATGACGTAGTGTATGTCAATGACGTAGTGTACTGTTTTCTGTCATTTGATAGCGTTGAGAAACTGAATAACAGGATAACTCATCCTCGTCCTATTTAACAAAGTTGCGCTATTCATTTGTAAGTCGATCGAGAGACGCGTTTGCTATTGATAAATTCTAGTAATTGTGTAACAGTTATAACAACACGTTGACAGACGTCGCGAAAAATTCTATGAATAAACAAAATGCAGCGAAAACAAATATGGCTTCGTATTAATGTAAAATATTACTCTATTATACTGTAAAAAAAAGTATAACAAAAATATCATGTACTTATATTTATCTGTTTTAAATTTAAAAATCTGTGCATATTTATCTCTCCATCGTATTTATATTTATTATATATGTTATTGCTTAATTTATAATATGTGCGCGGATTAAAAAATAAAACTTCCAGTCAATCCTTATTTAGAATCCACCCCCATGATGAATTGTTTACGATCAGACACATATCATTAGAATTATCACAGACTTTCTTAGTAAGATAAAAGCTGTTACTATCGCTGTATAAATTATTACAGATGTTCATTTTTCATAGTTATGATAATAAAATTATGGTATTGTCTCTTATTTTTTTTATGCATTAATAAAACGCACTTTGATACAATTATTTTTTGAATAAATCCCGATTGTATTAATTATTAAAAAAAATTAATTTTAAGCAAAAGATATACATGTGAATTACTTTTCTTATGTTTTTCCGAGAAAACGTTTGTAATCCGATATCTTCGTTTAATCGAATATCGAACATCGTTTAAATCTACGCGGCATTAATCTTGGGAAGTAGTAACGATAATAGAACACGCTACGGTTACCTGGTAACGAAAACACATTAGTACTTAATGTTCACATTTGTAGTCTGTCCTCGAAGAAGGAAGTGAAAACTCTTAGGGGTGCATTCCTTATTGGCCGTAGCGATAAATAACAGCCTCCGGCTCTACAAACGCGTGAGAAGGTCTTTTCCTTTCGCTCAATGTATTATTCATTAAGGAACCCTGGCAAAAAGAATTGCTGGCGCCTGATAATATAATTACAATATTGTCCGTTGCCTTAATAGAGCTCAATCCTTTTGCACTTCTCGGTTAAGCACGTGTACCCTACAAAAGTGTAGACGAAATCTTTAAACAGGAAAATTATTTATCAGAATAATAAATGAATTGTAATAAATGAATATACAGAGTGTTTCTTAATAAATACGACAAATTTTAGGAGATGATTCTTTGTTGAAAATTAATGAGGGTTTTTCATATAAACATTAAAAAGTTGAATAAAAAATTGAATAGGGGTTGCTAGTTTCATCCCCTTATAACAATACGAAAGGCTGAAAAAAATATTAATAAATAACCTTTTTACTAGTAGAAAATATCCGCCTAATTTCATTTCTTTAACTTGTTCCAAATTTAGGAAAAAAATAAAAACTTCATTTTTACCCCCATTTTTGGAGGAGTGTAACTCCACAGGGAGGGATGTAGGGGTATATGTTTATATGAAAAACCCCCCTTAATTTTCGACGAAGAATCATCTCCTAAAATTTTTCGCACTTATTAAGAAACACCTTGTATATATTAATGACAATAATATCAATAATTCAATTAAAGAACATTACAGATAAATATATTGCATCCTTATTGTATCATTCATCAGAATTTTATTATAAAATATTGACTTATATCGAGCAATTTTGATTTATAAAATGATAGAGAGTGAGCTTAAAATTTCCCCAAAGTGGAATGAACACATTATCAACTTGTCTATTTATATCGAAAAGGCAATAACTGTCCGACTACACATACAATATATTGCGTTCGTATCAAATACGTGTGGTTAAAGCTTAACATAGCGTATATCTCGTGCCATGTTCCACTACCCTTACTGATAAGCGGCCAACAAACACATAGGGCATGCATTCCTATCGTTTCCAATCGACAGAGGTGTCAAGCAGTATCACAATATATTGTGCTCGTACGGTATCATGCATATGAAGGGACGCGGGCGCATAAATGTGTGACAACAGTCGCGTGGGTCAACGACATCACGTTGGCGAAGGTAAATACCCAGACAAATATAGGAGCCGATATTTTATATCGTGTTGCAATATTTCTTGTAATCTTACGATAGTCACTTTTATCGTCTACCGAGATCATTCGCCCATCTGATCGATCTATTTGTGAATAATATTTTCGTTCTTATCGGTATTATTTTAAATAAAGAAAAAATATTAGGGTTTTTGAATTTGACATCAACTTTTTTGTACTTTTTTGTTTAAGATTGTAAATAAATAAATGAAGTTAGGAAGGATAAGTTTTTTTATATTACTATAATAAATTGACGTCGAATAAAAGCTTTCTTTTTGTATAATATCGCAAATATTAATTATGTATATAAAATAATATTTGCACACAATATATGTATATACAATAATTTTTTTTAATTTATATTTTTCTTAATTTGTTTAATAATATTTGCGTTTTATTATGAAATATATCTTTGAATATTTATTTAGATAAAACATATTTATATACAATTAGAAAAAATGCATATATCATAATTAATTGTCATAGCTGAAAAAATAAAAATAAAAGTAAAAATAAAAATATACTTTGATATACAACTTGCGCTAGTTTCCTACCAAAGTTTAAGCAAAAACAGGTCATATATCCGCGAATTAATCAGACAGGGACTCGTAATACGCGCACACACTTAACGTAAAATACATGGCTCGTATAGTAATTACGTACACCACAATGGAAAATATATCGCCGACGGCTATGCGTGTAATCTAGATACACGACATTTTCAAATAATTCTATCTATGGTAACCCATATACGATGCAATTAATTCCCTCTTAGCGCTCTTGCCAGAAACACGCGTATATTGTCCCGCAATTAATTCCATTTCGCGGAAAGAGATTCCGTTTCGCGGAGCTTTGCCCCGATATCTTAGGATCTTGAAATAAAATTTTACGCATAGACATATTTGCGCTTCTATCAGATATCATCAGGTCTAAATAGTTGAAGAGTAGAAACGGCCCGAATTAAATTAAAGGACGGAAATTTGGGGGTGAAAGTGATTTTGTAAAGTGGTTGTCTCGCATTTTCTCAAGATAATTACTTCATATTTCATGCGTCAACTCTTTTTTTGCTTCATGCCTGATTTTATATAATTATATAAAATTTATGCAAAATTTTAATTATATATAAGTCATGCAAATGTGATTATGACCCACATTTATGCAGATTACAAATTTATTCTTTGCTACAAGCTTGTAAATCAATAAATTCTCTCGTATATCAATTAATCGATCTTCTGGCCGTCCGAAGTACAAATACAGATGTCTCGTAACGACTCTATCATTTTAATCGCGTGATATTTGAGGCGAAAGTCAAATTCTCCAGGATCAGAAGAGAGAAATCCAAGATCCACTATCAGCGTTCTCGCTTCCCAATATCACCTGACCTGACAGAAGTAAGAAGAAGAGTGGGCGTGGGTAGGAATAGATTCGGGTCGTTTGCATATCGCAGGTGCAAACCACCGGTCATGTATTCACCAATGGCCAACACGAGAGATCGCCGCGATCTCCAATAATATTGCATTACCAATCTCGCGTCGTCATAGAGACGGTGCGGCCAGTAAGGCCGCCGCGAAAAGCGAGCAGAGAGCTTATCTCACTGGTACATACGTGGGAAAAGCGCTTGGTTCACCCTCAGGGCGGACATATATGCGTGTATATATATAACATATACAGGGTGTCCCATTTTAACTTGGACAGTAAAATATCTCAAAAACTAAGCCCAGCAAACAAAAATGTTTCAGACAAAAGTTGTATGGTTTCGAGGGGGCCATAAGATGGTACCATTGGTTTGACCTTGAAGAGTCATTTGAAGGTCACGTGAAGGTCACTTCAATTTTTTTAAATGGAACACCCTATATATTTTTGCTCATTCTTATATCTTATCTCGAGAGCTTTCCAAAACACTATAATTAAGTACCTTTTCGTTAAGTACTTTTTGAGTTATGAGGCTTGAAATAATTTCTTAATTTTACATAAACCGTAAAATATCTTGTAAAATATTCATTTCTCGATTATCTTACCTTAATACTTTTATGTACAAAATAATGAGAGGAATCAATTGGTGTAAAGAAAACACATAGTTGTTTTTAAGAAAAAATATGGAATTGTTAATTGCAAATTACATATTTTTTCTTCAAAACAACTATGTGTTTTCTTTACACCAATTGATTCCTCTCATTATTTTGTACGTAAAAGTATTAAGGTAAGATAATCGAAAAATGAATATTTTACAAGATATTTTACGGTTTATGTAAAATTAAGAAATTATTTCAAGCCTCATAACTCAAAAAGTACTTAACGAAAAGGTACTTAATTATAGTGTTTTGGAAAGCTCTCGAGATAAGCTACAAGAATATGCAATGAGAAATAGTAGGTTCCATTTAAGAAATTGAAGGTGACCTTCATGTGACCTTCAAATAACTCTTCAAGGTCAAACCAATGGTACCATCTTATGGCCACCTCGAAACCATACTTTATAACTTTTGTCTGAAATATTTTTGTTTGCTGGGCTTAGTTTTTGAGATATTTTACTGTCCAAGTTAAAATGGGACACCCTGTATATAACATATATATAATATATATGTATATATAACATATATATAACATGTATATGTGTATATATATATATATATATATATATATATATATAACATGTATATAACATATATATAATATATATGTATATAACATATATATAATATATATAACATTTATATAACATATATAACACACACACATATATATATGTGTTTCAACACATGCTTACGGAGGATGGGAAAAATATTCTCGCCCATGGGGATGCATCTCGCGTGTGAATCTCGCTTTATATGCAATCGCATCGCACGTTTATGTCTGCGCGCACCGCGCATGCCAACGATTGTCAAAGTGTCAGATGGATATACAGCGAGATTTGCACAAAGGAGCTTATCAGTAATTATCGCCTCTCTCTTTCTACGGATCCTTTGAGAAATTTCGAGTTGCTAAATTGTCAAATGATGGCGAGAGATTTCGGTTTATAATTGGAAAAGGGACTTGTATGATCAAATGTAAATCGCGAGAAATAGGTGAGATTATTTTGCGACAAGTCTCAGGCGAGAAAAGTTTGTTTTATCATTATCGGATTTGATTATTAAAAAGTTTCATGTAGAAAATTTAAAGATACCTTAGACTTATACCGACTATTTTTTGCACTAAATTTCTTGCAGTTGTATGTGTATGTTTACGAATTATTCTATAGTAGAATTGGAACGTTTTGCGAATTGTTACGTTCACACAATCTACCGTTGAAATGGGTTTAACTCGTTGATGTGGGACATGGCTGTATTCAAAATCGCGGTTATATTAGGAACTGTAATATGCCACCGGAGGATTGCAGGCGTTGACACAACCAATGGACTGTCAGGAAAGTGTAAATTGCGGTTTCCGGAGTTTGCCGAAAAGGTATTTTACGGCCCTCCTCAGACCGTGGAGCGTTTCAAAGTTTTCGCAACTCGTGACGATGTTAAATAAAAACATAATGAAACTAAAAAAAATGACATTTGAAGAAATTAACTAAAATCCAGATTACTTGTATAACAATAAAGACGGCGCCTCTCTCTGTCCGAAGGGAGAAAATTCTGCAGATGTAAGATAAATCAGACATCGAGAAGAGCGAGGACAGAGAGATACGATTTTTCCAACTTTTCGTTGATGCTGCTAAAACTCGAGCAGTGAAATTTATCTTGCTTTCAGATCACATCAAGTACTGACAGCGACCGCTTTTACAGCAAGGCACTTGTTCGTTCGGCGAATTGTTTAAGCCGAACAGATCCGAGGGAGGAAGAAAGACACGCTCCTCGTTCACCACCGGGGCGAGCCGTCTGCGAAACGCGAGAGCTATATACATTTTCAGTCATCTTGCCGGCTTTCCTCGCGCACTATTCCATTCTCTTGTTCGGATGACGACGAGGACCGAGCGTATAAGATGTTATTTCCGAGTTTGACAGCTTTGCATAAATTACATGCGCGTAACGTGCATTGTATCCGCGTGTGTATCGCATCAAAGAGGAGATGGGTGGCCCAGTTTACTCACACGTGGAACGGATACATCATCGGAGGGGGGGGAGGGAGGCGAGAAGGAGTTGCGAGATGAAAGAGTGCATCTATATAGATTTAGTTTTTCACTTTTTCGTCGTGATAAACCTAGTAGCGTCTTTTAGATAACGCGGAAGCTTTTATAATCTTGGAAAATATTTCTCTCCCTCTCTTTCTTATTCGAGAAACTCGATTCATTCGTTCGATCTTTATAGAAAGAAAGTAGTGCAGTTCGATCGCTTAAATCATTTCGCGTCAGAGGACGATTTTTTTTATTACAATCATGTTCGATTAATCGGTTTTTGCGACATTGCCACGTCATTTATTGGATTACAAGAAGATAGGAGGTAAATTTATCTCACGAGAGAACCCGGAAATTTTGATGTTGATAAAACTTTACACATGTAGAAGGGGGAGGGGGTAAATAAATAAATTTAGAAATTTTTAGTTGCTGCCCAAAAACAATTCTAAGGGATGAAACTATCCCTTATATAGTGACTTTTTATTTTTCTCGATATATCTGGAAAAAAGCGACTTTACTTTTCTCGATATATCTGGAAAATTACTCGAGAAGAATGTTTTATACAAAAGTTTCACGGTTAAAACATTCCTTTAACTATATTAATAAAATGTTTGTAAAATAATTTCTTTTACAGATTTTTTAAAAACAACTTTTTTTAAATTTTATTAATGTGGTTAAATAGAAATATTTTAATTATGAAACTTTTATATAAAACATTTTTCGACATCTCGAATAATTTTTCAGATATATCGAGAAAAGTAAAAAATCGCTCTTAGATATGAGGGGTGGTTTCACTTAAAATCGCTTTTGGGTAACAACTGAAAATTCCTTTATCTATTTATCTCCCCCTCTACATGTGTATAAAGTTTCACCAAAATTAGAATCCGGGTTCGCGAGGTTCTCTTGTCGGTAAGATTTATTTACATTTGATAAAATATTATTTATTGTGTGACTATCTGCAATAGTTAGATACAAATTGGAAGCTTGAACAAATTTAAAGCATTTTACGAAAGTTAAAATGTTACAGTACGCATCTCGCAATACTCATGTTGATCTCCGCAGATTGCTCCGTGTTTAATGGCACTAATCAATCTACACTCATGTTCTTCTCGGGCAAAGGTTGGCAATCGACCTTCTCACGAAGCGCGTAATACAAGCCCCGCTTTAGCGTTCGGTGACTTTCGTAGTAAGTATAAACAAGTTATGTTTACATTTGGGTCGATAATATATCCGATGATTCAGACCTTGTTTTTTTTGCCTCGACGATATGCAAATCGAGAAATCGCGTTATTCAATAAATTTTTGAATAAATTTTCCCGTGTCCACAATTTAGCATCTTCGTGTCTTGAAGCAGATTTAAATCTTTCACTTATTATTTTACGTACAACGCGATTTCTAAAATTAGATATTTATAATATGTGGTCTGTGAAATCTCTACATTTTTAAGAAAGAATAATATTTGCAAAAAATGATCCGTAATGATATTTGAGCTTTAACATATATTGATATTATTGTTTGAATTTTCCTACGAAAACAAGCTAAAATTTATCTTTTATTAAAATATTATTTTAATAATCTTTCATTGAATAAAAATATTAACGTATAATAATTACTTTAAGCTGTTTTCTATAAATCCCGCACACAATAATATTTTTTATATATATAAAAAGAATAAAGAAGTATGTTTCGTATGCGAGAACACATAATATATATTTTGTAGCGACAAATTTAAAATCAATAAAAATAAAACCAATAAAATATTTTTTCTATAATAATTGCTACTTTTATTTTTAATCTTTTATTCTAGCAATAAAACTTTCTGATAGCTCGATAATCTATTTAATCCTACACGTTTAAACTTGACTAGCTTGTATTAATACGCCCGACTAATAAACCCGTTTGAAAATCATTTTCAAAGTTAAAGGCTGATCATATGTAAGAGATAGGCGGCCATATACATATGTAATAAAAGTGAACAAAGCCCATATATATGTAAATGGTATATGCGAAACAGCGTTTAAATGAGATCCATACAAGAATGTCAAAGTTTAAAAATGTCTGAGCAAACTTTTGAAATTTCGGAGAAATCTAAAATCCAAAAAATTTAAGTAATTTAAGTAATTTATGATCTAAAATGTCAACGAGTTCCACAAATTTGCCACTTGAGACACTAAGGATATATTAGAACACGAGAGAGGAGAGTAAGAAACCGAGAGTCTAAGATGTCTTGAACCAGATAAATCGAGATCGCAGTTTTTAAGAAAGCAAGGAGAGACAATGATGCTTCTCGAGCGCACTTTTAGCATCAACGTAGCAATTTTTCTTACATTTTTACGGAAGATAATTGTACCTCCCGAATTACCCGGCGGTTGTTCACGTCAGATGAGATCGTTTAAGAGTCGACGATACCCCGTCGAGAGGCGGCTTTTCACAAGCAGACGTCGAGCAGACTACCGATACAAATATTTCTCAGGCACCGAAACTTTGTACTTGGGATAAAAGCGCGTTTGAATAATGAGATGGATAAGTGACGTAATTTGTCATTCGCGAGAATAATCAGCTAGCTTGGTGAACGAAAAGACTTATTGTTGAGGAAAGAAGGACTCTCGTGCAATTTGCGAGGAAGAATGATAGATGATTTATATGTGTAGCGGAAATTAATATTACTCACGGCATTATATGCATAAATTTTGTGATGATAATTTTATTATTACAAAATTCGTGCTTGAAACATTAGAATTAAAAATGCATGAACAAATATAAAAAGTAAAATGTATACAATAAAAATATATCCTGCAACGGAAAAAAAACTTGTTAAAATTTCTGATTTAATTTCGATCTCGAGTGAGATTTAGAAGTAATTATCGTTTTCGTGCGATAAACAAGTACACAAAAAGGAAAAAAACTATTTATGAGTGTTTCTAGTTATCGAAAAGAAAAATATTGAGGATAATCGAAGGACTTTAACGAGAAATCTGTGAAAAAAACATGTATTGTAGAGCCTGTGCAAAACTGTAAAGTTTAACAGGAAATGTTGTATTAAATAATGTGCGCTATCTTATTTTTTATCACCTTTCGAGCTAATATAAAAAACGATATTAACGTATAATATTAATAATAATAATTTCGTTTTATTCGATATAATCCAAAGGACTTTATAATCACACATAATTGGCAATTTATACAGTACCAGAAACAACTATGTAATATTAATTGGCTTTTGTAATTAAAATAAATTTGCCTTACGATAATTAAATATATGAGGGAGTAGAAGAGATTAAATTAAAATAATATATATTCCTCTTCTTCTGTTAACGTATGAATTTTAGGTTAATAGATTTCCTGCTTTAAATCCTGCGAGTGTCTTTTGAATATTATACCGCAAAACGAGATGTAATTTCCTCATATAATGAGGTGGAATTTCAAGATCCGCAAGTTCGCCTTTTATGCTGTTAAATATCGGCCGCGAGGAAGACCCGAATTAACTTCTCGCAACGCCTTTTATAGAATTTCCGATACCTAAATATGGATGCTGGCGTAACGATTCCAGGAAAGCCACCTAAATGCGCTCGGCGCGATTTCAATTTCAAAGAGGGGAAAGCCCTTTAAAGCGGCATGCCGATTCCACGCGATTAAGCTATCAAGAGACAATTCTTGCCTGTATTACCCGAGAGGGTGGGAAATATTTTACAATGCTTACAGTGGAAAATTTCAATTTTCGGCGCACGCACTTAAACTCGCTTGAAAAATTTATGTATAATTAATAATAATTATTATATAATAATTATATAATAATTATGTAACAATTATATAATAATTATATAATTATATATTATTTAAATATTATTATTATATAATATATAATATATATAATATATATAATATATAATATATTATATAATTATATAATTATATAATATTATTATATAATAATTATATAATAATTATATAATAATATTTATTTTGAAAGATTATAATAATCTTTCATGACGATAATAATAATAATAATATAGTATCATATCTTTTGCAATATTTTAATAATTTTCTTAAGCAATAATACAAAATTTATGAGTTGATGGTAAGTATCAACGATAGAATTCTTTTGTTACAAATGTACGATTTTATTTTCGCAATTTTTTTTAAATTACAAATCCCCATAGCACAATAATAATAGTCGCAATTTAGTGGCAAATAAAACTTTTATTGTTGTGAGAAATACTCTTCTATTATAGTGATTAATACAAAAAAGCCAAGCTATTCTTAGCGTGTCTCTTTTAAACGGCCATCACGTAGCTTTAAGAATACTTCCTCTTCGGATAGCGGGTCGCGACTTGCACGCACGTTAAATCCTTTTTATTGCGGCAGGTAGTTGCATGTCTACAAGCCTATGAGACTGCTTCTCCACACTGCTGATTATCGCACGCTCATTATTTACTCCTTCTCTCTCTCCTTCTCTTTCTATCCTCCGCTTGTTTTTATTCACCCTTGCACGTTTCGAAGAAAGGCGACATAGAGTCGAGCAACGCGAGTAAAATTGCATTACAGAAGGGGCGTTTCCCATTAGAAACGCTCGTAATAGAGTGTCTGATGGTATTTTTCTAGCACAATTCGTCGAAATAAGATCTCGAAATGACGTAATAATATGTTTCCTAGTCATATATCTCTCTGCGCTATATGTCACATGATAAAAATCTTAAAAACTGGTTGTCTAATATTTTCTTATCAATAAAAAAGAATAGATATTTTCACGTAAAATTGCTGAAATATAATATAAATAAATACTATTTATAAATATAATTTAAATAAATACTTTCTATAAATATTTTTTTAATGTTAAATCAAGATTTGATAAAAAGCGAATAAGAACGTATCTAAAATTAGAATTCTCTCCTTTATTCGCTAATTGAAAGAAGATTACATGACTGATAAAATCCAATAAATGAAGAAAAAAAAAAGTGTATCCCCCTCATAATTCCAAATATCCATCGAGGTCGCGTGCCACGCGTTATGACGATTATGCGTGCCTACGAGCGAGGAATGGGAAGAATTCCGTGGATTTTAATGAAGAATGTGCGGACAAATGCAATGTAAACGTACGCAACTACAGGTACGATTAGGCTGTACATGTGATTATTATTGTTGCACATTCTCGTTTAACACAACGCTTTTTTTTTATCCAATATAAATCATTGTATTCGATTGTGCGTTGCATGCAACAATACGGTTGATCGATCGGCGTTAAGCCCTTTAATCATCGTCCGTTTGCCACGACGTGAAACGCGTGATAAAATTTTAGGCAACACTGGTTTTCATTCATTGTTTCGCGATGTTAACGATGGAACTACTGCTCGATTTCGGCAACGTTTCGCTTCCGAAACTATTTCGCGCCCAGGTGCAAATATTTTCGAAACTTGTTTGCGGGGATAAAAAAAGAAAAGTAACTTGGCGCTCGAATGTAATTAATAATTTCTTGCAAACAATCGACCTCTCTTTCTCTTTTTCCCTGTGCAAAAAACGCGTGTAAATAAATATGTAAGAGCAAAGCAGCGCGTAACTTTAAAACATATCGTGCATCCCCTCTATTTTCTCTTTTCTCCATTTTGCAAGAGTGCTATGCAAAAATAATGACAATGTATATTAGCAAAAATATTCGTACGTGGAGCATTTGAATAAGAGAAAAAGTAGCAGAAGTAGAAACGCGCAGCGTAAATTTATCGCACACTTCGTTGTTTTTACGACGGAATACGGTGTGCACATGTCACTATCTGGCGTATATATTTAAAGGTATTTCGCATTCTTTACATTCAAACATTCGTTTTTTATCACTCTTACGGATTTTTCGTCTCTTTCGTTTTTCCTCTCTTTCGTCCCGCAACCGAAAGACTTCGTTCCTCGCACGTAGTTTGAATATTGCATTATTTTGTCGCGTGCGTTCTTCCTCCTCCACCCCCGTCATTGGCAGTTGACCAAGCGAATCTGCATGCATTTTTCCGACATGACTCGAGCGCGGGTGCATTGATGAAAATATCTCGCTTGAGACACCGCGCACCTCGTGTTTTAACGAGCGACAGACTAGAAAATGCATCGTGTTATTTTTATGCACGTCTCGCGTCTTTCATGCATTTCAATATTTCCGTGGAGCTTTCTCTCGCACGCTCCTTTCTCCTTCTCATCGCTAATGACTCGCACGGTGGTTGTATATGAATACAAACGCGTGGGTGTGTGCGAGCTTGGGATAAACGATCCGTGTTGTACTTGAAGATTGATCGACTGATGCTGAGAATTTTAATTAGAAGCACTTTCATCGTGTTTACCACCGTAAATCAAATGCCTGTTAAAAACTTGGATACGCGTGCATGCCTGTATTGTTTTCTTTTTATATAGTACACATCACATGATAAAATTTCTAGTATTTTATCCCATTTATCACGTGATACGTATTCTCGGATAAATAATCGAATGTGATACAACGTGTCATTGATAAAAATTGATTTGTAAATCACGTAAAAATAAAAATGATGTACACAAAAATATTACAATAAATTTTAAAAATATTGAAAGATACATTGGAAACAAAATACAATCCTTAAAAATTTTTTTATACAATTTACTGTTATTGTTGCATTCGATTTTCATTTCAAAGAGAGAGAGATTTTATGCTTTAAATAAATATATTATATAATTTAAAATTGATTAAAAAAATAACTAGATTGGTATATCTATTTTTTTCAAAATTCTAAAATATAAATTAAAATTAAAATAAATTAAAATAAAAATATAAATTAAGAAATTTAATAATATTTAATTAAGAATAAATTAAGAATATTTAATATTTAATATTCGAGCAAGCGCTTTCTTTTTCTTTCTCTAAAGCCTAACTTTCCGCTTCAATATTTTTCATTTTTCTTGATAGAAGAAAAACATTTCCTCTCTTATATTTCTACTTTTTCGCTTTGTTTAAAAACTTGATGTTTGATACGCATATGCGCAAACAAGCAAGCCAGCAACATGATTTGATGCGTTAAAAAGGATTTGTCGCAGAAAGAATACATATATCCGCCTACCACTGCAAGCTATTCTCCGCAAAAGTATAAACGAAAAGGAATAACATTTCTAGCCCCGACTTTCCTATTTTGCTCTCCATCTGCCACTGTTTTCCGGGCATTACAAAGAATGCACGCTGGCACATCTTTACACGGGCGTGTCCTTATTTTCTACCGGCCTTCTCTAGGTGTCATCGCATTTATATCACGCGCAAAGAATTATTTACTTAGCACCGTCTATCTAGTACGAGTCGGCGTACTTTCCGTACTAGATAAGCTAAGCTTTTCTGTAGAAAAATATATGTATTTACATCTATGTGTATACTTCTTTAACGCTGAATTATGATTAATAAAATTTTCAAAATTTCTGAATTAATAAATTTCTGTTAATATCGATAATCTCATTTTTATTACGATCGATTAAAAAATTATTTATCAAACCATATATATTTTGTAATCTCTTTTCTCCTCCAATTTTCTTTTCCAGCGATATAAATTTAAGTTTATTTTAATTATAACTTATATGTGCACGCATTTGCTATAATGTCGATGAGCACGAATTAAATTAGAATAATTATATGCGATTAATGTCCAAGAAACAGGTAGGAATTTCAATGTTTGACAGTAATGCAGAGGACGCGATATAAAATCACGCACGTATTGTATGTTCCAGATAATTACTAGAAGGTAATTACGAGGAAAACGCTCGCGATATCGCCTTCTTTAGGTGAAATTAATACTTCATGGACGTAATGCGCCCTAATGCGACTTGCACCGCGAAATGTAAATTCGAGCGTTAACTTTTTGAGCGCCTCATTCAAGTTTCCACCTGCGATTAACCCCGGAGCTTTTACGCTAAGAGCACCGCGCTCGAGCAAAGGGTTACTTTCTTTTTGAACTAACATTCTTCTAATTTTAATAATAATATAAATATATTTTATTAATATATTTTTTATTTTATTAATAGAAATTTTCTCAATAATATGCATGAATGTTTTAAAACATTAACGTTTATTGCAAATTAATACAATTGCATCGTAATCCATAGGGCAGAATTATTGAAGTCTCTCTCTCATAAATGCACCGAAAGCGTACTTCGCGGATTTCTATGCCAATTGAAAATAAAAGCTTTATATTTATACCTTATTTGCTGTTAAACGGCATTTAATAATTCCACAATATTTGAAAGACTCCCTTTGTGCATCGCAGCGAAGCGGTTATAATGCCTCGTAGTTCAATGCACAGAAAGGGGCATTCTCTCGCACTTTTTAACGATACAATACGCTTAGGAATTTATCAAACCCCGTGTTTTCGTATACATTATTATGCTCACGCGTGTAACGAGATATATTTTCAAAAAAAAATAATATATATCTTATTTAATTTATTGTATCCGTTCATTATTACTTGTTAGTATTTTCCATCTTTTTTGTATTATGAAGAAATTAACGACGACAATGAAATGTAACTTGCAATTTTATTCAACTTGGCGCAAAGAATTGTTTATTTATTTTTCTCCAATTTTATTCATTTTAATGACATGAAAAATATTCCGCGTGATTATTACATGTTTGTATACATATTTCGAAAAATATTGAATGTATTAAATTGCATAAATGGTAATGGCTTTTTGCCTGTTCTCTCGCAAACAATAAATATAATAAATAAATGTCACGAATTTATTTATGCGACGAATTTAGTTATCCTTATTTGCATAAGTTTTTTTGACATAAAGAAAACATGCTACAAAATAGGGAAAACGTTCTCCTCTTCCAACAAGAAAAGAGATGTTGTTATTCTTTACTCACCCTTATCGAGCGACCTGGCCAAGAGGATTGTCGGCAGGATCAGGAAGACCATGTACCACGAGAGCCGGTCCCGCATCTTCGCGAGGTTCCAAGTCCTCCTGGAAAAGAAACATTCGGTTTATGTCGCAACATTCGACTTACGATGCACTGTATATCCTCGCTTTTACTATGTCAATGCGTTTACGATGTATCCAGGATACAAGTTTATTCGCGCGCAGGGAGAACTTCGTTTATCATGCACCGAAAACTCGGCCGGCAACGTAAGCAGGAGAGCGAGAGGAACAAGAAAACAAGATTCTCGTTCTTCTGCATATGAAAACGTACGCGCAATTTAATCTGCAGTTAAATTTCGCCTGCGAGCCAGCGGAACATTGACACATTCGTTGAATGTAGCAAATTTTTTTTCACAACATTTATATTTTATCGCGCCAGCGGCTCTCTGATTACACTTTTTCAATTTTAGTCGCAGCGAGATGTGCGATAAAATACGTAATATATATCAATCGAGCTCTTCTTACTTATTATATTCAATAAAATATTACAAGGTGTTAATTTTTAAATGTACCATTGAATAAAAAAAAAGACATAAAAGAAACTGAATATAATTATTTTTTATGAACTTCAATCCAACTAATGGATCCTTAATATAACATTAATGAATAAATATTAAAATATTAAAATATATAAGTATTAAAATATAACACTAATGTAATATAACATTAATATAACATTAATATAACAAAATGAATGAATAAAATATTAAAATTTAGAGAAACAATATCAATGGATATTGAGCAATATATGATATAGAGAGATTTATTTTAAAATTTAATCAAATAATCCAAGAAATGTAGATTAAATTAAAGCTATATCGACAATCCAAGATACACAAACAAATTTTCAACGACGCGCACATATGCAGGGTATATAGATTCTATTAAATTCATTGAAAGTGTGCATTGTGCACGAAATGCACACGTGCATCACGTGGTATTTGTACCAGGACGAGCGATGCAGCAGCGTTGTTTGACGCGATGCATCAGATGAGCGCGATACCGCACGTTTTTCGAAGCGCAAAACAATTTTGGTGGGGCGTAGGACCAGCGAAAAGCTCAACGTTACAGTTACACGAGCTGCACGAGCGATAAATTCACGTCATGGCAAAACGTGGCGAAAATGAGAGACGTATCAACCGTTGGAAAACCTATGGAACGGAGAATCGCTGACGCGCCGCCGCTAATTTTGCGTTGTTCGTAAAAGTTGTGTCGTCGGCACTTTGATTCACGCGACGAACTTTCGACATTCGCGCACGCAATGTGATTGCAAATTATTCAAAATCAATAAATATCACGCGCGTTACTGCCCAAGGTAAATATAAACATCGGGGGTTTACGAATAAAACTGTTCGTTTCAATTTTCAAACACGATCGCTATTTTTCGGCTGTGAATGAGAGTTAAAGAGCGTCGCGATGTGAGAGAATCAATTAATTCAGAGACAACAAAGCCTTCTTTTTCATGTATAATTTCGTATATATATTCGACTCTTTAATAATATTTTAAAAGTATTTGATTTTTTAATTATATTTGATTTAATAATATTTTAAGAATATTTGATTTCTTATCCGAAAAAAATATTTTTCTGCGAGAAGTTGGAAGTAATTGCTCTTAAAAAAATTTTTGTGATGAAAATTGACTATTTCTAGTCAAATTAAAATCCATCAATAGACAATAAATAGAAATAAAAATGTCTTCATTGAATATTAAACGTTTTGTAATATTTGACGATTTATAATTAAATTACAAGTCACTAAAATTTTATTTCAAATTCATATAATATAGATGTACGATTAAATATTTTAGAGAACACTTTTACACTGCTACACTTTTGCACAGAACTCTCCACTCTCAAACGTACCTTTACCAAAGTTGGAAAATGGGGAAGGTGAAACTAATGGCAGTGTTATTCGACGACGTTAACGAGGCGAGATTCCGTAAGTCTCTGTTCTTTCAAAAATTAACACATTACATTTCACGATGAACAAGCAGGAAGTGATAAACTCGTATCAGTTCATATAATACTCTCGTCTGTCCGGAAAAAACTGTGATTCTAGTCGCATTAATTGGACCAGTGATAATAAGGAATGGATGAAAAATATTTCATAATTTTTATATAATGCGATATATAATAATTTCAAATTCATATTATGGAGCTCTTAAAAATGATATTTTTCTCCTTTCACATGCTGTTTTCAATTTTATTGAAATGATCTGAGTTTACCCCATATTTTTTTCATACAATTTTACCACGTTATTTTCAAAAATATCAGACCATATTTACGCGTCAGTTTTTATGAAAAACTTAAAATATATAATTCTCCCAGATTTCGATTTGAGAACAATCAGCGTTGCAATCAGCATTGCTTCAATAGCAATTATTATGTGTATTAAATCCTTCGGATTAAATAAACAAATATTATTGATAGCGTTAATTGAAAACTTTTTTTTATTTGCCTCGCTGGTCCATGACAGAAAAGCACTATATAAATGATAGAACTGCTGACTGTGTGTGTGAATCATTGCAGATATATATTTATCTGGTGCTACATTTCACTCGATTACGTTATTTATATGATTCACAATGATATTCCATTGTAATAATTTTATTATACTGTGAAAAAAAATATTTATTATATTTCAGTTTAATTCATTTACATAATAAACATGTAAATTATTTTAACATATATTTCAGAGAGCAAAAATAGTAAAAATGGTAACAATATTGAGATAGATAATAATTGCAATAATGTGTGTATAAATTTTTATAAATTTATATATTATCACTACTCTAACATAAATATTAATAAACTTGGAAATTACAATTACTAAAGATGCATTAATTATAATATTATAAAAATATATCTTTACTAATTGAAATATTTAAATAAAAATGTGCCATTGTACATTTCATACTAAATACTTAATTTAAACATTAATCACTATATAATATCACTAAGATATATTTAATTGAGCCAATTGTAGAATGTTTTATATCGTAACAAAATTTAATTTAATAACAGCATTAAAAATAAAAGTAACAAATAATTTTATTGTATCCTCTAATTTTCGTGGTTCTTTTAGCTTTTTGGATTTGCCAGCTTTTGCCATTTGCTCTTGCTGAAAAAAAAATTGACGCATATTGGAACGCTGGTTTACTTGATACGGTTCTCATTTAGAGCTGTAATTGTAATGAATCAGCTATTTATCCGAGTAATCGCATTGCGTGCGATGCAAATGCCGGACGAGTTTCATTTGGCGCGCGGAAATTTGCTCTCTTTCCGCTCTTCGCGAATAAAAGTTTAAAAACATCCTGCCATCCAATTTACCGATCGACGCGATAAACGAATAAATTTTTATCCCGCGCGATTAAATTCTTCAGCGAACACGAAGATTAAACCATTGCTATTCTGGTAACTGATGCAGGCCGGGAAACTTTCGAATCCCGGCTGGTTACCGTCATCAGTTCATCTGCCGACATTCTCGCCGAGATTTCTCGTTTTACATCAGATTCCGAATCATTAACATGCTTAATTCCGGAATTGTCTTGGCGTCCGCGCGAAATTCGGGAAATTCCTGTCGCGCGACAAATGATTTTATTCGTCCTAAAGCTCGCTTTCAATTTAAAGTCGAGCTTCGGAAAAAGTTTCCCGGGAGCCTGCCAATAGCGTTGATAGGTATTCACAGGACCTGAGAGAAGTTCGCGGGCAAGGGTGCCTCGTGATCGAATAAGCCAGAAATTATTGTGTCGTTTCCTAAACGTTCCCTCGAGTGAAATCTTGTTTAATGGAATAATAGATCACGGTTTGCAGTATTAATGCTACGTCAATATTAGCGAACGGACGTAACTAACGCCCGTTTGTTGACGCGTGGATATAAGCTTCAACGATAATTCGCGATTTGCGTCTGATTCTTGTTGCGGCCGACTGCTTCGTCGCGTTTAATCCCGTTGGCGCTCGTTCAATTGTCGTGATCCGATTGACGGTCGTGCATCGCCGAGGGATATCCTTGGCA
Source organism: Camponotus vicinus (assembly GCF_025532165.1). NCBI lineage: Eukaryota > Metazoa > Arthropoda > Insecta > Hymenoptera > Formicidae > Camponotus > Camponotus vicinus. The sequence continues at coordinate 1,714,463 of NW_028141947.1, forward strand.
TTCTGTCTTAATCCAAGAACACATACGAGATATCGTTACACAGTAAAAAATTGTGCGTCCATATGTTAAAATTTTCTTGTGTTACCACGTGTTGATTAGTACTTCAATGTAAAATTAATATAATCTATATGTTATTATTTTTTATAACGTTTTCATATGTTATATTTATGTCAACTTTATAACTTCACACTTTGTACATGTCTCTTGAAATGGAATATTATTTTGAGTATTTTTAACATAATCATTTTAAACAATCGACATGTCTCAAAGTCAGTTTAACATTCTAAGAAAAGTTAAAGTGAATCTTCAAATAATCTTGAACTTTGACTCACAAAAATAATCAAATTTACTAAAATCAAATGTTTCTATTACAAATAATTAAAGTTAAAATAATTACCATTACATGTAAATGTCCTCGACATTTCTTACGAGTTATTGTAACTATTTTTTCATGTAATTTTTAATTAATTTGCATGTTATTTTTACATTACACTTAAAGTCACGATAACAAAAATAAATGTAAAGTATTGTGTCAATTATTGAACATTTTTAGTTTGTCAATAAGTAACATACGACGAATGAGTTATTTTAACTTAAAATTTATAGTGGATTTTCTGGGACATGTGAAAAATGTTATAATTAACATTTTATTTTTTACTGTCTATAAATAAATTTCCGAGCGATTTTATTTATACGACAAGCTGAAATTTATAAATAGATTCAGATTGCGAACTTACTATACTGGACAGCTCAAATTGGGATCTTCAAGTCGGATAATTTTCATTTTACGATTTGCAATTATTTTTGAGTATATGTCAACAAGTGTTGAAATATTTCCAACAATAGTTATCAGAGAGGCGTCATGGTACGAATTGTGAATAGTCGCGAAATACCTACTGTAACTTTTAATTAATTAAGATACAAGTCGAAAGTGAACTCCGAGCAAGCGTGAAGCGCGAGAGAGGTATTTGTAACAGTGCGGAATTTATTGTCCGAGTTAGAGAATTCTGGCCGTGCTACTTATTTATCGAGCTCGTGCTTTATGTACTTAGTTTGAACCTCGTTCCGTTTCGAAAGTTCCTCTCGGATCGAAACTTCGTCTCCTAAGGATGCGGCCGGAGTCGCTGGTGCGTTTTCGTTCGCGAGGATAAATAATTTTTTTTTTTTTCGAATTATTATCCAATTAAATATCTTAACGATCTGGCGATCCGCTAGAGATATAGAGCGGAAAGTGTTCTCGTATCGCTGCTCACTGTAAAGTACTCGATGCACTAATGGTATTCCATTTTTATCCGGCAAATGTTTGCTCCTAAACCTCTCTTGATTGGCCGTTGCGCTAATGGAAGCGGCAAATTCTCGCTACGAGAGAGATATCTCTTTGATCCTTTCCTCCCTTAAACCGAGAGTCGGACAAGCGACGTAGAGCGTCTTGCCCAGACAAGATTTCTTAAAATCACGTCCGAAGATTTAGTCTCTAGACTTTAGCGTGCTCGCGTCAATGGCCGACTTAATGTTGTTTCACAGACGTTGCTCTTTAATTTTATTTCGACGGACAAAAGGGAACTTGGCACGCGCCGTTTGTTCCGTTTTCAACAGTTCCGTAGATCAGATTCGGCCATCCGCTTTTACCCTTGCAACAAACTTCTCCGCTTGGGAGTTTGCATCAATTATACGCTTTTGTTCCGCCAAAGTAGTTTAAAACCTTTCACTTGCTACAGTTTCAGCATTTGAATAGTTATTCTCCTTCTTTCTCTCTTTCTTTCCTCGGAATCATATTATATTTAAGTAATATTTATGTGTAAAACAAAATAGAGCTTATTTATATTCAAGAAAAATAGCCTTCATAATTTTGGAATCAAATGTTTGGCTTGTAATTTTTAGCAAACAAAATAATATTTTATAATTTTTTTATTTTAAAGAGGATTTAATGAATGCAAATAAAATATGTGATTACATTTAATACGAGTAAATAAAGATATAAAGAGCCATGAGTAAAAATTGTATCGATAAAAGATATTCTGCGATTATCAGCAACTATTAGAGTTATTAGAAAAGGTAAAAATTTAAGAAATTTGATAAATCGTTTATGTTTATGGTGGACATGAAAATACGAATCTAAATCTCAAGAAGCTGAAAATTCTTCATTTTTGCATGGAAACTTTCGTGTTCAATAACTCGTGTCCCGTATTTGAAGACTTTTTAATCAAGAAACTTTTCAAAGGGCTTTTAATCAGTTTGCGAGGGCTGCTTTGGCGAGTAAACTCTTCCGGCAAAAACAAGAGAACGAGCCACAACTGCCTTGCTTTCCTTTTAATCCAGCGAACACCGATCGTTATCGTTAATAGTTATGCTCCTATTTACTTTTGATTCGATATTCTCAAGTGTTTTTAAATTGCTCTTAATGTTTGGGAATTTGCCATAAAATCCGATACATTTTAAGAACTTTATATGTATAATATGTGCAAAAATAATAGCATGTACATAATTTTTATCTGTTTTTCATAACGTAATAATTTTTTATAAAATAGGCAAGTGCATTTTTTAATGCTTTTATATATTTTTGATTGAATAAAAATGACGATGGCAGGAATTATGTGTCAGACAGTCAATTTTGCGAAGGAATTTTCAAGAATCATGGTTTTGTGTGAGCAAGGAATCACTGTCGCATCGAATTACAAAGCAAGCTCGGACGATAAAGATTCTCTTTGCGAAAGAACTGCAAGATTACCGAAACGGAAAGCGGGATCCGTTTGTTGGCGTTTCATCCCGAGCGAGTAACGAAGGCGCGTTTCTCGTTAAGAGAAAAACGAGCTTCGAGGCTGCGTCATTATTTCGTTGCTACCTTCCCTCGACCCTCGGTGGAAATGAAAAGAGCTCCGAGATAACCTCGGCAAGTCCCATGGTAGACATTCGCTTGTCCTACGTCGAGACAAACGTCTAGCGGTAATAACGCGATCGTTAATCCGCGAGGATCCTGCCAGGATCTTTCGATGGAGCACAAGCCACTCGGCGTAATTGGGGGACTCGCGCGATGTGGAAGATGGCGAATCTATCGCGATTCGCGTTGGCTTCGAACAAAGTTCAACAAAAGGCAACAGAGAAGCTGAACAAGTAGTTTGTTACTTGATTCGCCTTTCTACTGGCTTCATGTATTCGCGGCGAAACGACGAGTTTACGCGAAGCCAATGGGGAAGCAAGTCAAATAGCAAGTTATGTGTTTTCAACAAAACGTAATAAGAAAAGTATGCAAGTGACTTACAACTTGACTCGTTCCCGTCCTACCAACTTGGCGTATTTGTGCTGTAACGACGACGACGCAATGAAATATTGGAATAAGATAAATTAGAAGCGAGAAAATGAGACGCGAGCCATCAATGGACGAAAAGATAACGAAAAGCGATTAAACGCGAGGTAGATATGATGTGAAGAACGAAGCAGACGAATGATTTTCATGTGCATCTATTTTATTCATACAACATTGCGATGTGCTGCGACAGATAGATTTACATACTTTCACGACAGACTGATACGTTTCCATTTCGTGAAACTTTCGCGCCGACAGCAAAACATTCGTCACGTTCAGCAAAATAAAGGTTAAAAATCTTCTTCTAGCAACAGGAACTGTTTCACTTTATGCTTTTATAAGTGACATGTGTAAATATCTGCAGCAAAATTCGAAAAATGTCAAAGTCGTTTATAACAAGAAGTTTTTTTTTACTTTCATTTTTTCATCAGAAAGAAGAATTGTGTTAAATTTTGTATACCTATCACATTGCTAAGTTGAAATAGGAGAAGTAAGAATTTAATAGAATCTATGGACATTTTTTGATTTTAAAATTAAGTTTTATAAAATGACTACAAGAAACATAAACATTTATGAGACATTTATATATTAATTATTATTATATTATTATATATTGCATTTTTATATTATTTTTTGAAAATTGCAATTTAAAAGAGAATAATCTTCTTTCATCATACCTGCAAACATTCATCATGTTCAGCAAAATAAAGGTTAAAAATCTTCTTCTAAAAACAGGAACTGTTTCACTTTATGCTTTTATAAGTGACATGTGTAAATATCTGCAGCAAAATTCGAAAAATGTCAAAGTCGTTTATAACAAGAAGTTTTTTTTTACTTTCATTTTTTCATCAGAAAGAAGAATTGTGTTAAATTTTGTATACCTATCACATTGCTAAGTTAAAATAGGAGAAGTAAGAATTTAATAGAATCTATGGACATTTTTTGATTTTAAAATTAAGTTTTATAAAATGACTACAAGAAACATAAACATTTATGAGACATTTATATATTAATTATTATTATATTATTATATATTGCATTTTTATATTATTTTTTTAGAATTGCAATTTAAAAGAGAATAATCTTCTTTCATCATACCTGCAGACATTCGTCATGTTCAGCAAAATAAAGGTTAAAAATCTTCTTCTAGAAACAGGAACTGTTTCACTTTATGCTTTTATAAGTGACATGTGTAAATATCTGCAGCAAAACTCGAAAAATGTCAAAGTCGTTTATAACAAGAAGTTTTTTTTTATTTTCATTTTTTCATCAGGAAGAAGAATTGTGTTAAATTTTGTATACCTATCACATTGCTAAGTTAAAATAGGAGAAGTAAGAATTTAATAGAATCTATGGACATTTTTCGATTCTAATTAAGTTTTATAAAATGACTACAGAAATATAAACAAGAAATATAAACATTTATGAGACATTTATATATTAATTATTATTATATTATTATATATTGCATTTTTATATTATTTTTTTAGAATTGCAATTTATAAAAGAATAATTTTCTTTTATTATACCTCAACGCAAACATTCGTCATGTTCAGCAAAATAAAGGTTAAAAATCTTCTTCTAGAAACAGGAACTGTTTCACTTTATGCTTTTATAAGTGACATGTGTAAATATCTGCAGCAAAACTCGAAAAATGTCAAAGTCGTTTATAACAAGAAGTTTTTTTTTATTTTCATTTTTTCATCAGGAAGAAGAATTGTGTTAAATTTTGTATACCTATCACATTGCTAAGTTAAAATAGGAGAAGTAAGAATTTAATAGAATCTATGGACATTTTTCGATTCTAATTAAGTTTTATAAAATGACTACAGAAATATAAACAAGAAATATAAACATTTATGAAACATTTATATATTAATTATTATTATATTATTATATATTGCATTTTTATATTATTTTTTTAGAATTGCAATTTAAAAAAGAATAATTTTCTTTTATTATACCTCAACGCAAACATTCGTCATGTTCAGCAAAATAAAGGTTAAAAATCTTCTTCTAGAAACAAGAATTGTTTCACTTTATGCTTTTATAAGTGATATGTGTAAATATCTGCAGCAAAACTCGAAAAATGTCAAAGTCGTTTATAACAAGAAGTTTTTTCTTATTTTCATTTTCTCATCAGAAAGAAGAATTGTGTTAAATTTTGTATACCTATCACATTGCTAAGTTGAAATAGGAGAAGTAAGAATTTAATAGAATCTATGGATTATTTTTTGATTTTAAAATTAAGTTTTATAAAATGACTACAAGAAACATAAACATTTATGAGACATTTATATATTAATTATTATTATATTATTATATATTACATTTTTATATTATTTTTTGAGAATTGCAATTTAAAAGAGAATAATCTTCTTTCATTATACCTGACTTTACATTTTATTAGATGTCGGTTTTAAAAGAGAAAAGACGAAGCGTGGCGCGATGCCCGAGGGATGAGATAGGAAGAACAGAAATAATCTTATCCCCAACTTTAATTCCACTCAGAATTGTAGCTAATTATACTAATTTTAGAAAGGGCATGTTGCATAAAAACAGGCAGGATTCCGATGGGGGGGCGCGAAAGCTATCAGAATGATAAAAAGAGAAGAAAGAGGGAGAGAGAGAACTTGTTGTAGGCAGATCGAAACGCCTCTTTGACTAGCTTGCGGTCCAAAGTTAAGCTTGGAAAAGTCTCTTAATCGTGCTCATCAAGGAACTGAATAACGCAGTGCGGAAAGTTTCTCGAACATCGGAGACTATGGCATGAAACTAATTATTTTCGGTAAATAGCTACGATTCATTAACAAATAATTTCGAAAAGAGAAAAATATTAATAGTAAATATTAATAGTAAATTAAAGAAAATTATCGGGAAATATTTATCAAATTATTGTACGAAAAAATCCTTGCAATTATATCACAATAAATAAAGCAATATAAAATAAGTATAATTTCGGTTTTGTTTATTGAAATATTTATACGTATTTTTTTGACGTGTTTAAAATCAAATTATTGAGAGATTATTATTAATATGATATAATATTATTGATTAGATTAATCTTAAAAGTAGCTTTTTAGCGAAAAGATTTATTGAAATCTTTATGCAACACGAGATGTAAATTCCTGATATCCGATAAGTTGATTTTAACTAGACAAATAACATTTAACGACCTGATCAGGCTATATCTTTCTGTCCTGTTTTTCTCGTTCTCGTAGTTCGTTATCGAAAAAAATACATTCATAATGTACAGGGTACACGAGACAATTAATTAGAATCGCATTATTGACGTGCGAACGAACAAAAGGAGTTTTTACTCCAGCAGAATGCGACTAATAGATGTCGATCTAAAAATACGAAGAAATTGTGAGAAACCCGAGAAGGTAACGAAATACTTTTCCCGTCCCTTATATCCTCGGGGATCGTTATTCCTCAATTTCCGCGAAATACCCTCTCGCTTTACCGCCACCCTCTGTTCTTTCTCTATCTTTTGTATTCGATTCGAGACGACCTCAATCTCGTGGACGAATCGGTCTTGTAAGCCGTCACAATCGAGCTCTAAGAAATTATTCTCTATTACGATAATGAGCGGCACGAAGAAGAAATACGGAAGAGGGAACCAGCCACAGGACGTGGATAGGGGAGGCTGGAGGAAAGTTGGAAACTAAGGAAAGCGTCTCCGATCGCAATTGAATGGATAATCGTGAAATTAAAGACCAATAATGCGTAGCGTTTTAACATCTCGTTCATCGAGGCGATTGTAAATAATCGACGATTCTCTCAAGCATTTATTATACCGTGACGTTAAATTTTATTTTGAAAATTCAAAATCGAGGCAATCTTCGGCCAAAGGTAAAAAAAGACGAGCTTCAGAAAAAATTCATGTTATCGCGAGACACAACCTTGAATAAAAACAAAACGCGCGGATACGTACAATAATATATTTAACATATTACCGTCCCAGCCGCGCCAACTACCTGGAAATTCAACACTTTTTAAATTTATGCCGCGGAATTTAATTTTTGTCCGAGAAATATGGACGGTGTGTCGACATAGAGCATATTAAAAGTTAGGTAAAACCCTTCGTATTCATTTCCATGAATTTTTTACTTCCTGTTCATCCTTGCCATAACTCCTAATTATTGCGGCAAAGAAGTTTCGAACACGCTAAAACCGGGGAAATATTTTCTCGCGGCATCGAATAAGAAATTGGAAATTTATCCAGATTCGTGAATGAGAATTATATATAGTTTCCTAAATTAATATGACTATCAAAATTAAATAATGACTAATATAGTCAAAGCACATCTGGCAGGAAAATTTAATTCGACTGTGATATTTATATAATGGCGGCTAATAATATTATTATAAGCCAATGAACTCGGTGAACTGTACGAATGGGAGATTGAAGTGACAAGATGGCGATCAAGTGTAAGAGCGAGGGAAAGCTCGAAAGGTCTTCCGTGCTTTCTCTATATCTTCCTTCCTTCCTGGCGTCGATTGCGCTCTTCCGTCGTTCCAGTGAACGCCTACCATTTATTTAATTAATTCCATGCAATGAAATCCTCGTCCCTTTCGGCCTTCGATGAGACGAAAAAAAAACAACGCTTACGTCGTCGCGAATGCGAGGGTGGAATACGTGAGCGAGGCACAAACCTCTCTGAGTATCCCGAATATCCTTGCTCGTTAACCCTCGAACGGGAAAGACTCATCGAGGTTTGGCAAACGAAGTATCGCCTCAACAACATTCTCTACTATCCTATGTGGAGGCATTTTACTTTTAATTAAACTCATTACTTTTAATCGAAACATTTCATGAATCGATCGGAATTAATTACGACTGTGAATAAATATATTTGCAATAATAAAATTTTTATTTGCATCATGTAAAGTCTCTAGACAATGATATTAATAAAATTGTTATGACGTATTAATTTAAATATACTTTTCTCAATTGTAGAAACGAATAAAATGGAAAGAATAGATTCGTATAAATAGATAACATTTTTAATTGATTTGTGAAAGCAGTTATTAAATTTCTATAAGTGTGTGTTTGCAGTATATTATTTTATATAAATTAAAAAATTTATTTTAAATAATATTTTTTAATTTATATAAAATAATATACTTCAAATACACATTTATAGAAATTTAATAACTGCTTTCACAAATCAATTAAAAAATGTTATCTATTTATACGAATCCATTCTTTCCATTTTATTCGTTTCTACAATTGAGAAAAGTATATTTAAATTAATACGTCATAACAATTTTATTAATATTATTATCTAGAGACTTTACATGATGCAAATAAAAATTTTATTATTTTTGCAGTGTTGCGTGAGATACCAAGTTTTGATAATAATAATATATTATATATAATAAGAATATTGTGTCTGATCTCGAAATTCAAGATTAAGATAAGATTTTTAATTAATTATCAAGATTAAAATTATTCAAATTAGTCTTATCAAGATTATTGAATTTTTCAAAGAAGCTAAAATATTTGATAAGAAATTAGATAAAAAAAAATCACATTATGTTATAAACTTTAAAAATTTTATTTAATAAACAAAAATATATATTTGTATTAATAATTTTAGAAACAATTAATAAATAAATAAAATAAATGATATAAAATTTTATAGAATTATTTAATCAAATTTTTACAATTATTTACCTTTATAAAACTTTGCATGCAACATAATTATCTTAAATTATTATATATTATAAAGATCATGTTATATGTTGTTTGATTGTTCAGTATTAAATAAAAATTATTAATAAAAGCTCAAGACAAGATTTAAGTTTTTGAACATTTCCAATATCTTAATATTTTTACAAAAATTATCTCGTCTTGAATCTTGTCTAATCCTATAATTGCGGCGATTTCCAAGACTAAAGGAATAATAAACCGAGTGATTAGAGATGCACAGCTGTGTATATATCTACACAATAGCGGCGATAATATATTAGGCCGATCGAATTAACACGTGACAATCAAAGGATTGAATTAATCTTGAAACTGTGATCATTATTACGTCTCGACGATTCGATAGTTCGATCTGACAATCGCGTTTACGTTGGAGTCAGAAGTAAGTAATTTCTATCTCAATAGAAAAGTGGTTTTTCATGGAAACGAGGCCGCTCGCTACATGTTGGATATAATCCATATTCGGAAACGCAATGCACATTGTTCACGGTCGTGCGGAAGTGTATGACATTTTAACCGAACCTAACGGAATGCCGTAATCGATAACGCGCGTGCCTCAGCATTTGTGTAACCGACTCGCGAATAAATACGAGTACAGTCGATCAAATTTGGCAATTTCATTAAAATAACTTCGTTCCCCCGCGCGTGCGCGCTATTACGCTCATAGCGATATAATGAAACCCAGGACGCACGCGAGACCGGAAGGATAATCGGTCAACCAATTATCGCGAGGATTCGCGAATTTTGCGACGCGTAAGTTTCGGCTCCATTGCTCGTTTGTCTGGAAATGTGGCATTATGATACACGGCAAATTCATCACGGTAAATCGAAATTTCGGGCAAAATTAATGATCAATCGATCTATAATTCCTCCTTTCCGATATGTGTATTAAACTATTAAATTCCACCATAAATCAATATTTTTTTCAACTTGTCTTAAATTCAAATATTGACTTTTTTATTTCTTTATATATCAATTTTTAAATATATGCCTATATTTTTTATAATAATTTATAAATATATACATATATTTTTTATAATAATTTATAAATATATACATATATTTTTTATAATAATTTATAAATATATACATATATTTTTTTAGATTAATAATTTTTATTTTTTTTCTATTGCAAATTAAAATTTTAAAATTATCGTTTTATCATTTTATCGTCAATGAGAATTTTTTATTAGATTATTGATTAACGATATTTTTTTATCTTCAGGGAAATCAGGGTCGACAACTTGGAATTTCTTAGGACACGAGCTCCACATAATTTCGCAACACGAAAGTAATATGAATAGCTGATAAGATACTTGCGCTTATTTTCTATCAAATTTCCATAAATGACCCGAATACCATACCTTTTGGTATGTTACACGTATATGCATAATCGCCATACCAGCGCTCCAAAGAGACGAGAGCCATGCCATTGCATACGGTATGCCCGCTATGTAATAATCCAGTCGATAACGCGCATAAAAACGTAATTTCCGGCTCGAGTGCTTTGATAATTCGTCACACAGTTCCAGTGAAAACTTTTGATGAAACTTGGCTAATCTCTGTGAATTATTTTAATATGCTGCGATAGAAGATTTTTCCTTTTAATCCCGCACTCTTGTATATTTGTTCACTTTTTAATTAAAAAAATATAAATTTCCTTGTTATTTATGATATAATTTAAAAGAGAGTTTTATTTAACAAATATCATAAGACAGTTAAAAATATGACTCTTTAACGATAGATTAAATATAATTTTATTTTTACTTGCACGATACAATGATTAATGTAAAATGCAAATGCGTTGTCAATGTAATGTGCAAATGTTATTTTTCTGCAAGACTATAAAGCTTTCTGTTACAGCAAAGAAAAATAGAATAGATAGATGAGCATCAACAGGGCAGTTTCATTTACTCTATTCACTCTATTTACTCTATACATTTGCTTTACTTTCGCATTTCTAAAGAAGTGTATTTCTGTGAATATCGATACATCGCACAAGGCGATGAGTAGAAGTCATATATATCGTCCTTAACTAACTTTACCGGAGCGCATTCTCTGCTTCCTCGTACGAATTCCAGGCGTAACTTCCGCAAGTCGAACGCCGATGAATGGAATGATGATTCGTGGAATGAGTACTCCGCGTGATACGCACTGTTGCATTCCACTTACGTCAAGTGCATCTGCCGCTTCAAGGCATTACGTTGCGAATTACAATGCGGGGGGTTTATAAAGCTGCCTGACTTCTCGACATGCAAATTGTACGCGTTCTATATTACAGGGCAAGATCTCATCTATTGAAATTATTTAAATGATAGGTCAGATTGCAAAATAGGGGAATTAAGCGCATGAAATCGGTAATAAAAGGATATCAAAGATTTATGAAGCATATAAGGATGTATAAAAACATTCCAAAGAATTGAACTTTACATAAATAAGATTCCATCGTATCCTAGAGAAACATTGCGGTTTATAATCGATAACATATGTTACAAACAGATATGTCAATAAATCCTTTCGAAAATATAAATCATAAAGAGTGAAATTTAGATTCCTACGAAAACAAGATCTTTAATTTCCATATTCAAAGAAATAACTATAATTCAAGGAAACAACTTTCTATTCGATTTATATCGCTATATTATTATTTCTAGGAAAGCAAAAATAAAGAAAAAACATTATTAATAAATTCATTTTATTCAAGCTTATTATAATGGACCTACACAGTAAAAAATAAAATGTTAATTATAACATTTTTCACATATCCCAGAAAATCCACTCTAAATTTTAAGTTAAAATAACTCATTCGTCGTATGTTACTTATTGATAAACTAAAAATGTTAAATAATTGACACAATACTTTACATTTATCTTTGTCATCGTGACTTTAAGTGTAATGTAAAAATAACATACAAATTAATTAAAAATTACATGAAAAAATAGTTATAATAACTCGTAAGAAATGTTGAGGACATTAACATATAATAGTAATTATTTTAACTTAAATTATTTGTAATAGAAACATTTGATTTTAGTAAATTTGATTATTTTTGTATGTCAAAGTTCAAGATTATTTGAAGATTCACTTAAACTTTTCTTAGAATGTTAAACTAACTTTGAGACATGTTGATTGTTTAAAATGATTATGTTAAAAATACTCAAAAAAATATTCCATTTCTAAGAGACATATACAAAATGTTAAGTTATGAAATTGACATAAATAATGTAACACATGAAAACGTTATAAAAATAATAACATATAGATTATATGTTAATTTTAAGTACTAATCAAAACGTGGTAACACAAGAAAATTTTAACATATGGATGCACAATTTTTTACTGTGTACGATCAAAAAGTGTTTTGTATGTCCGTTTATTTATTAAATCGCTCATATGTACTGAGAACGAACGTTAATAAATGGAACAATCGGATTGACGGATATGAAAGGTGCCTATTAAAGCGATCCTGCAAATCCTTGCAGCCACGAGGCGCAGCAGGTGTCACGGTCGGAAAAATCTGCCGCTTTTACTACTGCTGCCCGCCATCTGGACGCGGAGCAGATTTCAAAAGACCGATTTACAAGTGTTCCTTCGCGTATATCAACGCAACTAGGTGAGGTTTTAAAAACCGATCGTTATCGAGAGCGAGAGGACGCGAGCGACATCAAAAGCAGCACGTTCCTCTTTGCGAGGAACGACCGTCAGGAAAGTCCCCCGTTAATTGTGCACCACGAAGCGTTCACGCGCGGCTTCCTGGCTTTCGAATGAAAATCGCGGTTCTGGAGTGCTAATTAATAGAACGAAATTAGGTTGAACGTACAGCAACGTAACGTAAAGGAATTTCTACGCCATGTTATACCGAATAGTCTTTAATGCGGCAACATTTGAAAACGGGCGCTAATGCAATATGAGTACGCTGAACTGAAAATTGCGTATTTCAGCAAGACGATACATGAATAGGAAGCTGAAACGAGAAAAAAATTATTTCGCAGTCCATCTTGCGTGCTTCGCTATAAAACTCTCTCGTATGCACATAATTTATATATTTAATTTATTTAAATTTATCAAACTACTATTTAAAAATGTATTAAAGATATTATCAATATTAGCACAATCATCAATATTTTGTTATCAAAATTTATATAATAATAATTTATATCTTTTGTTTTGTTTTATATCTTTTATATTTATTACATCTTTCAAATCTTGTTATTTTTATATCTTTTATATATTTTACATATGGATTATTAATATTATATATTTCAGGATATTAATAGGTCCAGACATCTCGTAATATGAAGCTTGATTATGAAATTCTCTATGATAATAATCTTGAGTGTCACGACGCTAATTTACTTCGTTAGGAGCATGTTATCTCATTAAGACGTCGATGAATACAGTCAAATACAATTCACGAAGTATCCTTCGGCCGGAATAATCGAGAGACGGATATCCGGTTATAAGACTGAAATTGTATACCCATAGATGCGTCACGGAAATGGATCAATGTCCGCGCGGGTGGGTAGCAGCATCTCTTGTATGCAGCCTCCTCTTATTGGACGAGATATCTATGTCATCGCGATATCGACCGTTGACGCGTGAATTTTAAAGCGCAATGTGCGACTGCATCGGATGGAATCGACGATTCGCTGCTGAAAAGATTGCAAAAATCGCACGACGATTTTGCACATATGTAACATGTGACAGGAAGGAGGATGCGCGTTTTATCTGCGGAGATTTTGTGTGTATGTGTGTGTGTGTAACGTCATTCTTGAAAAAACTCGACAATCCGCAAAAATTGAAAAGGTAATTATTTTTTTCTACGATATATTATTTAGTCCTATTCAAAGACAAATTTAGGCTAATTATTAATGCATATTCAACTATATCACTCAACTAAAAATATTTATATTTATCATTTATTATTTAAAATATCGCTGCTTTATCTGTTTTTTTCCTGAAAAGAGAGAAAATTAATTATAAAAATTTATATTTTTATCATCAAATGTGTTTTTAATAATACACGTACACCCTGTATATTAGACATAATTAAATAATAAAATAATGGACGGAATAATGGATGCAATTTAATAATAGAGGGAATATGATGTGAAACAAATGAATGCAATTATGTAATAAAAAGCGATGCATTTAAAAAGAAATACACAAAAGCGTGGACGGTCGAGAGCTTAAAATATACGTGTAAATATCGCGAAATTCAATTCGAAGCAAAACGCGATGGGAAGACGTGATAAATACGTTGCTCCTCCATAAATATACCTAGATTCATTGTGAGAATAGCGCACGAATTTTCCTCGAAAAGCTCTAACTGCCGCTTCGGAGAATTTATCGCCGTCTCCGGGGGGATAATAAACAGTTAATTTGACGCGACGCGTATACATGAGCGAATTATTTATTCGTGAGAACGACGGAAAAAAGGCGGGGCGTGTTTGCACCGTCGGGGGCGATGGTCGCGACAGCGCCTTGATAGAGCGCGCACCTTATTTTCGACGATATAAAGAGGGTAGGTGCGCAAGAGCGGCTCACTCGTATACCCGGTGTTAGCGAAAGAGATATATGCGAAAAAATACACGGATAGGAGAGACGAGTAATAAAAGTCGGCACACTTTTCACACTTCCTTCCTTCTACCATCTACACGGTCGCCTCTTTATAATTCTCGTTTTCGCAGAGATTCTTCTTATCTTGCTCTCTCCATTTTTTTCTCACCCCTTCCCGCCCCCCCTTTCCCGCTTCCTTTCCGCTCGCGCGCTTTCTTTGTATGCGCGGACTATCCTCTTCGTACATTTCGTGTCGTATCTCATGTTATTCCCTCCTCGCATAATCCCTTCATTCATTCTTCGTGTGAAATCTAACGCGTATGTATGTACATTATATGAGGGAAAATATGCTTGCTAATAGTCGCGCGCAAATATTTGCGCGTGCATATCGCGTTATTCTGAGAATACTGCAACTAAGTCAAAAATTTGGAAAACCAATGCATCAAGAAGCCTTGTGCTCTTAAACAAAGATACTTTTATTCTTTTTTAATCCCGTGAGAATTATTAAATAAATATGACTTTTAAAGTAGAATTTTTCTGAAATATTATTTATTTTATTAGGATCTGTTCACTTTTGCAGAATTATCAATTTACAAAAAATTAATATATTGTGATCAATACTTCATTATAATAAAAAGTCGCAAAAAAACAATTTCTTTCTTAAAAAAAATATATATATATATATATATTTTTTCTTTTAATGATCGATAATGATTGCCATAAAATTTTAATTTAACTGAACCGATTTTTTAAATTTAATTTAATGAAATAATTGATTTAATTTTTCATTTCATAAGCATAGAAATAAATACAGCCAAATAGATATTTGCAGTTTAACGACGAATGCCATATATATAGAGTATCTTTTATTTATAGAATTGTATATCATGGAAGGATCTCTCTTTCCGAGATAAAATCCTTTAAAAAATGTATTCGACTCTCTAAACGTAAATATATATCTGTCTCGGAGAAAAAAGTGCACGAATTTATATAACAATTAAATGATGATGAACGATTTCCGTTTTAGAAAAATAGAAAAATTGTATTTATCAAAATACTTTATGTTACACGTCATATCTGCATGGAATATTATATGTATACTAAGGGGAAATAACAAGAAGTGTGATCGGGATTTATGTGCAAGGGAGAACGTGCGAGGAACACGCGGTTTTGGCAGAATTTCTGAAATTTTCAACGCATTTTATGCCCTTCGTGTCAACCACTTTATACGAGCGGCATATTATATGTCGCAACGCGAGAGGCGAAAGAAGAAAAAGTGCGTATCCCACTTTATTGCACCGCATAACGCCTAGGGCAATAAAGTTCATTGCACCTATTATTTCCGAGCGAGGGAAGTGAAAACGCGTTTTTCGCATCGCATTCTCGCGATCCGTTTTACTTTGGGGCGATTTTGAAATGCGCGATATTTTTCTACGCTACTTTCTCTAGTTTCATAAATTTATGTGTCACGACATCGTCTGCGACTCGTTAAATCGAATATATTAAAGCAAATTTATTATTCTAGTCTTTATTTAGACGAATCAAAAAAGATGTATGATTTTTTTCAGATTTTTTCAACCCTCTGGAAAATGTGTTAGACAAAAATGATCCCCCTGTACACCTCGAAAGTGCCAAAAAAAGGCAATAGGGTGTGAGGGGGTTAATATTTTAATTTCCGTAAAATAAATATTCATACAAGCTTTATGCAAGCACGAGAATAGCTGGAAAATTTGTATGATTCCGATGCCCAATTCTCGCGGGGTTTTTAATTAATTTACACTATTTGATGCGGAAAGTGCCTCGAGAAAATATTTCATGAAAATCGGCGCCGTCGTCCATGGCCGCCCCTCGCCCCGTCCTTTGTCACTTAATTTTTATACTTTATTGTTATTTCGCGACGCGATACGTCCACTCGATCGGAATAAATTCTCGTTGATACGAGCACAATAACGCGATTGACGTAAATCGAGGCGGCCGACAATGCGCGTTCAAGAACTGTTTTTTCGTTGGTGCCAACGAACGGTCGCATCGATATAAAAGCGAAACGTGCAGATTTAATGCATATGCGTGAGCTGCATTATTGATTCGTCGTATGGTGTACGTGCGAGGCACAATAGGCACACATCGTTGTAGGTAGTGAGGTAAGTAAGTGCCCAGATACACGTTTGTACGCGGCTCCGCGATAGCGATTGGCCGGCTACAATAGGCAGAGAGCTCCCGGTACAAACGTGGTAAATGCACATCGTCGCAACGTGTGCAGCACGTATAGGAACGCCTTGGTACGCCGCTAATGGAAAGCTTTCCGTTGGTACGGAATCGATAAATGGAGCGTTTGTAGAGGGCACGCCGCGCTTGCACCCGTTTGGTGACGCTTCTTATGTATGCATTAGATCCCCACGAAGCTCCCGGGAGTGCAACTATGACGTAGTCTTCGTTCTTGCATTAAATTAATGGTAACCGCCAATCGATATATTCCCATCTGCGAGACCGATACTGCCTGTTCAAGATTCCTTTCTCAAAGTTCCTTTTTCCCTTCAAACTATCTTCTCTAAATACCCTAACAACACACAAAAGATGTCCAAAAGATGTCCAGAGGTCATCGAGAGGACATCCAGAGGACATAAAATATCCTTTGGCTGTCTTCTAGATATTCTATGGACGTCTTTTGGACATGTGTGTTGTTAGGGTACACCCTTTTTGCAATATTCATTGTTACCTTTTCATTGGTTCATTTTACCGACCATTTAATATAATATCCCACATAGAATGCATATCCAAAAGACGTCCAGAAGATATCTCGAAGACGTCTTTGGGCGATTAGACACCTTTAGGATGTCCTCTGAATGTCTTTTGAACATAGATGCTATTTGGGACATGATACACTAATTTTTTGATTATTTTTATCGTAAAATATATCGATACTAGTATCATTATTCCACATCTTTCTGCAAAATATGAGAAATCAAGAAGTGATGTCACAGAAAATAAGATGTTTGATGAAAGTAAATGTGATAACAGTTCCAATATCAAAAATACATGTGGCTGTAAGTGACAAGAATTTCAGAAAGAGCTGGAAGAGAAGCAAACAACATCAATAGTTAGCATGTGATGGCAAATACGCGCGGGTTACAGTCAGATAGTAGTAGATTCCATGATAAATGCGATGACATATTCTTCATAAATATTTAACGCGAAAAGTAATTTGTAACGCAACTCCGAGAGGGGGGGGCGGCCGTTCGACCGAGCGAGAAAATTTATTTAAGGAAAAAGCTGTCAGACACTCGAACTCGTAGGGATGCCCGGGAATGTAACCAAGGTTACATTCATCTGATGAAGCTTCTTACGTATGCATTGGATCGGGGGCGAGGTCGCCGCAGGCACAATCTTTGTCACCTTTGGGGGATTAAGGATTGAACTGTAGTTACGCGATCCTGGAAAATATCGACAGGCCAGGAAGACTCGCTCCGCGAGAATTCCTGGAGATGCGTAATGGTATTTGCGCAAACTCTATTAGGGGATGCGGCGAAAGTTCCGGGGGAGAACACGACTTTTAACTTACATTTTAAACGATTTCCACGACATTCGACATTAACCGAGAGTTTGCGCGTTTCCCAACTTTTGCCGTTCAACTACTCATAAGAGTCGAAGGCGAAACTACGGTCGGTAGCAACCAACGTAAATATCCTGGTGCACGCGAATATGGGGTATTTTCAGTTGGTTGATTAACGTGCAATAAAACGCGGAAAAACGAGCTCGCTTGTTTAATATCGCGCGTGACACGACGTGCAATGCATGACAAGTATCGTCGCTGGAATCTAAATGTTATGTACATATGATTAAGATGAGATGAGGGCGCGAGCCGAGGGATAATCGGCGGATTGTGCGTCCTCGCTGCCCTCGCCATGATCAGGTGCACGAAATTAGTTAGTAGCGGGTCAAGTTAATGACATCCTCTCTGATGTCGGTAATCCGATTTGGGGGTCGTAGAACGGCGGAATAATCCGGCGGATATTTCAGCGTCGCTTGCAGCTATCGGGGCTGCCTCTAAGGCTCGCAAACTGCCGGCGACGTTTAATAGTCCCCACCTGTAGTGCATTGCAACGTGCACTTTCAAGGCGCAGACACGAGGTCGTATAGATCGGGGATATGTGGAACGCCGCGTATATTTCTTAATGCGTTTCGAGATTACAATGCGGAACGTATGCGTGTGTACATTAATTCTGAAAGCGAACGTCGTAACTCGCGCTATTTCCAGGATTAAATCACATTCCGCGGATAATCTCACGAGTGCGATAAGGAAAGTGTGCCGGAGCCACCTCGGCTTTCTACCGCCTATTTTTTAGGAAACTTTACAAGTCTAATTGTATATTATTAGGAGCTCAATTTCTATAGCGTGACCGGAACGATGTTTTTGCCTTTCTTTTTTTCCCTTTTCCAGTAATTATTAAATCAAAATTTTTATGCTTGCCATTTTAAAGAGAAAAAGATTATTTTCTATTATTTAAACAAATAAAAATATTCGTAGTTTATCGTAAATTTTAAAGATATTCATGAATCTATTTTTATTCGACATATCTCGAAAATTATTTGAGGTATCAAAAATGTTTTATACAAAAGTTTCAGGAATAAAATATCTCTATTTAATTACATTAATAAAATAAAAAAACAATAATCTTAAAAAAAAATTGTTTTTCTAAATTTTATTAATACGATTAAATAAAAGTGATTTTACCATGAAACTTTTGTATAAAATACTTTCCGGGATATATCAAGAAAAATAAAAAATCGCTCTTCGTATGAGGGGTAAGGTTTCACCCCTTGGAATTATTTCTGCAGCAACTGAAAATTTCTAAATTCATCTATTTATCCCCCTTACATGGTTGCAAAATTTCATGAAAATCAGAATTTCCGGACTTGCGAGGTTCCCTTGTGAGTAATGTATGCGTAAAAAGATATTAAATATTTACGGAGAAATATTTCGCGAGAAAAGTGGCGCAAGACGAAAAAACGGCGACTGAAATAAAATAGTACAGTATATCCTATGATTAGCGTTTCATAAAAATGCGTTTTTTTATTAAGAGAATAATTCTTCACAGAGAATCGCAAGTTTTTTTGATACGAATTATGTGAATCTCAGCAATTTACTTTTAAGATTTTTACTTTGCCCTTTATGTTGCAATTTATCCAAGGCGGATATCGGACTTTTTAAGGTTACGAGGAGAATAAATATATCGAGATAAACTCGCCGTATGTATAAATAAATCTTACGCATCCTTTTTTTGATCCTGCAGATTGACCACTGATTTCTCTCATTAGTTATTAATTATTAGTTATTAATAATGTAATTAAAATGTGATAAAATAAAAAAAAAATGCAAAGCACACATTAAAGCTTTAAAATCCTTTTTGTTCATATCTCTAATGTCAAAAGCCGCGAACTAATATTTACTTGTGTTCTCTTAACATGACTGTTATACTAAGTTTCGAGTTTACTTTACAGGCTGTTCTTAGATATATACGTGTTTATGCAATATTCTCTGTTTTACTTATCGGAAGATCCCAAAGTAACATTAATCCAATTTCCCAATTATTAACGTCTCTCATTTCCAAATTTGTCGAAACTTGTAAAATCTTAGAAATTGCCAAGTAAGAGTAAAATTTTATGCAAAAATTTAACAAAAATATTTTGACTCCAAAATATTTTAAAAAGTGGTGCAAATCAAGTTCTTATTTTTAGTAACTTATTATTAAGCGACTCCAGGTTGAAATTGCTGCCATGACAGGACGAACGAGACGTTAAATTTCTCTCTCTCTCCGTCCAATCTCTAAAATAACGACTTTACCCGAGCACGTAAGAAAAAGAAGAGGATTGTTTTCACGTCGAATGTGGCAAGTTGGCAAAGGAGGAGAGAATATAACGTGCGGGCGAGTCTTCCATCTTCTTTCGCGCGTCCGTTACCGTGCTCGCAAACACGCTTTCCTATCCGCAAGTCGACACTCGCAATCTGTTGGAACACGTACGAACGTATATATATACAACGATAATGCCACTTAAACATGCGGAGTCACGCGCGATACAACCGCTGTTCCGCCGATATCGCGTTTGGCGATGCTCGCCTTTATTTCCTTCCGTCGTCGTCGTCCTCGGCGAGGACGGCCGACAGTGAGATTTAAACGAAATCGCTCGCGCGCACGAATCCGAGAAGCTATTACGTAGCAGAGGTATAGAATAATCCCCCCTTAATTTTGTAGTATTATTTACAGATGTCAAAATTCGGGCCTCGAGAGATTTATTTACTTTTTATTCATTTATTATAATTGTGTAATTATTAGACATTCTTATCTTTATAAACTTTTCGATCCTTTCAATTTTGAAATCTGTGAAAATATAAATTAATTTTATTGTATTGATATTTATAACATATTTAAAAAAAGGAATAATATATTTATATGCATCGTTATAATTTATTATTATGTTATTTTTATGAATGATTATGATGTTATTATGATAATATATGATAATAAGATTTTTTGACAAAAATTTATAGATACCAAGAAGATTAAATTTTTATAACATTTATATAACATTTATATAACACTTATATAACATTTATATACTCATAATAGCATATTTTGCATATTTTTTTGTTATTTCATATATATATTTAGAGAGACTCTTCAAAATATTAAATATTGCATAAGACTAAATGGATGAAAAAGGAAATTACATCTATAATTAGAGCCATCTCGCCTATTAGTCAAACATTTTAAGAAAATCGAGCTACAGCAATTCTGCGAGACACTCGTAGATACGTGCCCCGAAAAAGGAAAGAGCGCTTTTACCGTAAAAAGTTGGTCGGATGGCTTCCTCGTCGAACCGAGATTAGTTGCGTAAGTCTCGCGCAACTTCCTTTCGAGAACGGCATAATCAAAGTTTGATCATGTTAAGACGCATTTAGTTTAAAACGTGCCGCGAATACCAGATTAAACGCACTTTTTAATTTCCTTTTGCATCATTTTTTGCGGAATTGCGTCGAAAGAACTGTGTCATTACAACGAAATGCTTGGATTTGTTGCGCACAATTATTGTTCAATAATTCTGTTTACCGATATTATGATATTTCAATTTGTATGCATTTCATGATTAATCACGCTGGAAGTATGGCATCATCATTTATTCATATCATCGTATTATAACTATACGCATTGGGCGCGAAGTAATAAATTAACACCGGTATAATAAAAATTAATAATGTGACCGACATATTAATATTCCGATATTGATTGATTTAAATATATTTAATATGTGAAATAATTATATGTATACGCACACATATCAAATAATACACAATATTGTTGTTTAATATCAATTAATATTTTCTTTTCCCGTTAATGTTACAATTTTGGCGTAATAATCATATAATATACAATTATTGATTAAACTTATAAATAATCTTGACCAAAAATATAATGGTTTACTTTTATTCACAATCGATAGAAATATATTTCGTATAACACTGTGATAAGCTACCATGCTATTTTAATCGAGACTATATTTATTTGCTCGAAGGAAATATGATTTTAGAAATGTACATTTTCCAGAGAAATTGAAATTCAATAACAGCTTGTTAAAAATATGACAGTTATGTGAGATGAAAAGTTGCAAGACATCCTGTTTAGAAATAATTTCAATATTCAATATAATTTATCCTTTCTATTTCAAATGTATTATATTATAAAAAATATACCATCAATCTTCATTATTAAAAATCCGTATTAATATATTAAATATATAATTATATGAAATAGCTTCTTGTGTTATAATTGCATTTTTTTGGAGCAACGTGCTTTTCAACCTCTAATTAGATATAAAAAGAAATGATCAAAGATTCTCGTATAATATGCTGGTAAATTTCACATTAAAAATGACTGATATTTCTCCGAGAATTTTAATATTTATATCTGAGAAGTTTTCTCTCATTTGATGTTTCTTCTTCTTTTTGTACGTCCCAAGATTTATTATAGGCTACATTCCGCTCTAATGCGTTTGGGGTTTCGCTAAAGCCCTTCGCCCGTAAAGTCTGGGGGGGGATGCGCGACAGTTTTCAAGCAAAAACGAAGTGACGCCCCTCCTTGGTACAAATTCCCGAGGTCGATCGCCTCTCGTTAGTCAAACGACCGGATCGATCTACTCGGCATTAATGAAGTTTCGAGGGCATCGTCGTGCCGCGTTTAAACGTTCGTACCGACCGACGACATCGAATTCCGAAGTCGATGGCTGGGGATGACAATGCCGGAGTCCCGATTCTCAAGTTAACTTACAAGCTATCCGCCCACCCCCGCCTCACCCCCGGCGCGAGCCCCAAGTTACACGAACGGCGGAACTCGAAGTTGACAAACCGCGCTGCGCTCGACGATCCGTCGTTCGAATTCCATCTGATGCGAACGGACTTTACCGCCAGGAACGACAGGTGACATCCGCCGCAGCAGGAGAGCATTACCGCCGACGGTGACGATGGAGTGCGCAAGAAATATCTCTCGGTTGAGACGCGCCACCGATAGAGACGTCCTCTGGTGCGCGCTCGTCTTTCGTTAACAAGAAGATTTAATATCGCGTCCCGGCACTTGGCTCCTGGAGACAATTAGATGACTCGCGCAGCCCGGGGGGTTAAAAGCTTTAATCTCTCTGACGCGCGGCAGTATCAATATTTAACCGCGAGTGCATGGCTTTCTGTTGGGACATTGTTAACGCTGGCTTCGAGGGAAAAAGGGAGATATTCTTACTTTGCAGTGTGTGATATCCTTTTATTAGTGTCTATGGAGTCTTGTGCAAAAATTCTCTGAAAATTCCCCGATCTTTCAGATATTTCTGTTTAAAATTCTAGGAAATATTTTAAAGATTTTTCAGCAGTTTTTCCTAAAATAAATTTTTTATGCGTTTTTTAATACTTTTTACACAAAGAAAAAACACAAAGTCACTGAAGTTTTAAATGCTACATTTATAAATGTACTGAAAAAATTGTTTTCGTGTTAAAAATTTTTAACTTTCTTTTTCATGACATTTTTATTTTTATCATTAAAAATTAAAATAAAGCATATATATTGCATATTCAATATTTTGTTATAAATATTGGCAAATTAACGAAACTTTTAAAAAAATTCTTCGAGTTTCAATAAAATTTCAGAATTCCCTGATTTCTTACAAAAATATTCCCTGAGAATTTCAGGTTTTCCACCTCTTCCAGAGAGTAAATAATCCTATTTATATTTATAGTAAAATATATCTTTTGTGGAAATATTCGAGAAAAAAACATAATTGTTTTTATTGCAATATTTTAATATCTCAACACATTAAATGTCATTGTACAACTAAATCATGACTTTAATTCAAAGATGTGCAATTCCAATCAACGATAAAATTCTGTTACTTTCTCGTCATTATATATTAATATTTTTTGACATTTTTTAATTATGGAAAAATCAATTGTAAATTTATCAAAACATCCACATATTATTAAAATTAGAGTCAGAACTTTTAAAATATTTTATATAATGCTCTATTTTTACATAGAAATGCTTTCTGTATGTTTTATTTCCTTGTATTTTTACACCTTTCACGTTCAATTTTTCCTCAAGAATATTTCCTGTTTTTAAATAATATCTTTCAACAATATTTGTGTTAATACGTAATCCCTCTTTTAAAATGTTTCACGTTTGAGCGATTGTTTTGTGCTGCTGCGTTAAAGAGATATTTAAAATGCGACAGCAAATCAAAGTCTTGTAAAAATACTTACAGCGCAAGACCAAAGTTGGAACACACAGCTGTAAGAATCACGACTTTTCTCGCAAAGCGATAGGTAACTCCAGTCGAAGGTGTTTACTAAAAAGTTCCTCGCCTGCGTGCTCGGTTTTATCGCAGAAAATTATTTTTGTGCCCCGTCAGAGCCCAGAGACTTTTAGTCCGCCCTGTGCGCCGAAGAAAACTCCAAAGTCGACTTAAAAGTCGCTCAGGACTGCCCTGCTCGCTCGTGTGTCACGAACGTTATTCTATGATATGCATGTCGTCGGACGCGATAACGTCGGATTAAAGAAGAGTGAACGAATTAAGACTCGCGCAACTTTAATGATTTAAGAAAGACCGTGGAAACGTATAGCAATTTTCCAAAGTGCTGGCATTCCTCAATAACACCCACACACTTTGCAATTTCACGTAATCGTACGTTGCGTCAATTTTACGCTTAGTTAAATCTTACATCAACGCAGTGGTCTAAATTATTATTAGTTGGATTCGAAATTTATAGTCCTATTTTTTAATATTATTTGCACAGTAAAAAATTGTGCGTCCATATGTTTAAATTTTCTTGTGTTACCACGTTTTGATTAGTACTTTAATGTAAAATTAATATACAACCTATATGTTATTATTTTTATAACGTTTTCATGTATCACATTTATGTCAATTTTATAACTTAACACTTTGTATATGTCTCTTGGAAATGGAATATTATTTTGAGTATTTTTAACATAATCATTTTAAACAATCAACATGTCTCAAAGTCAGTTTAACATTCTAAGAAAAGTTAAAGTGAATCTTCAAATAATCTTGAACTTTGACATACAAAAATAATCAAATTTACTAAAATCAAATGTTTCTATTACAAATAATTTAAGTTAAAATAATTACTATTATACGTTAATGTCCTCAACATTTCTTACGAGTAACTATTATTCTTATTGTAACTATTTTTTCATGTAATTTTTAATTAATTTGTATGTTATTTTTACATTACACTTAAAGTCACGATAACAAAAATAAATGTAAAGTATTGTGTCAATTATTTAACATTTTTAGTTTATCAATAAGTAACATACAACAAATGAGTTATTTTAACTTAAAATTTAGAATGGACTTTCTGGGCCATGTGAAAAATGTTATAATTAACATTTTATTTTTTACTGTGTATATATATTCATATCTTTTCATCGTAATTCTATTATCCATTGAAATTCTGTTCAGTAATCGCGTAATCAATTAATTCAATAATTTATTCGGCATGTATGTTACGTCTCAAAGACTGCATATTAATTAAGATTTATATTAATTATACTTTTATGCCGATCAATGCAGCGCAGACTTGAAAGCAAACGTATGATGAATCCTATTGGAGCCATTTTATTATACTTTTTACTCGTAGAGAGATGATTAAAATGTTCTCATTAAAACGCTCGTAATTACTCATGTTATAAAGTGACGATCGAAATCATCAGATACATAATGTAACAGGATAGAGCCCAATCGCTAATTAGAAACCCGCTTAATGAGAGACGCGATATGTGGTGAATTGGAATGCGATACACAAATGAGATAGTATCGGCGGCATATTATAGTATAGTGAAACGTCGTATATTGGCTTGTCACAAGGAACAAACAGCGTTTGTTCGACGATATCGATCATCGCCGACTTTTGTGACGCTATCGTATATTTGTGCCAATCAAAATTGATGTTAGCTTAAGAAGAAAATTTAATTACGGACCGATTAATATACTCGACGAATTACATTTAAATATGGAAATATAACAAATGTTTATTTAAATCGTTGGATCCACCTGTCCTCCCATTTCGTACACACGTGTTATTGTTCGATCTACATGAGTGATTAAATTACGAATAAAAATATCTAAACGAGGGAATCAAAGTTCCTTAATTAGCGGGATGTTGAAGTTGGATAATTGCGCTGTAATAAAACTTATACGACAATGTAATTGCATTTTAAAGTTATAGACATAAACTTTTTATCGTTTATCTCCCAAGTACTGTCACATCTGGATTGTTATAATAAGTTAATTGTCCTCGTTCCCCTAAATTGGGTTAATCGTTAATTACTGCACGCTACGCTTTTCATTGACATAGAACGGTTGATTGGACATGATGGTGCAACTAATTGCATTACCATATTCCATATGGCTAAATGTAGCGAGCGGATCGGTATTACTGAACATCCGCGTTATGTTTGTATTTCCTAATGCTGTGATTGATAGGAACGTGTGCACTGCTGTTTATGCTCGACAGAGAGAGGAGAGAAGAACTGTGAGATAATTTAAATGAAAACTCTCATATTTTTTCATAATAACGCGTAAAGGAAATCGTCGAAACAACTCTATCAATATTTCATGCAGCCATATATCATTATTATCTGTTAATGGTTGAAATATAAAGGAGATTTTCTGAAAATTAAGGAGATTTTTCTTGGTGCAAGATGCGATATTATTATAAATTAGTAAACATTTGCACAATTATCCGGCGTAATATTTATCAAAGTTTTTCTGATTTCTTCGAGAGAAAAAAAATAAATAAAAGACAAAGCAATCTCCATCACATCGCGCATATTCATTTCACGCATTTAGAAATAATATTTGTGTACGATTGAGTGATAAATTTTCGCGTCTAGTAGTAAATTTACTCGCAAGATTCATTGTTTTCCGCGGTTTCCTTGGTTTTACAAAATACACGCAATCAACCGATCGAGCGAACCATTATCGAAGAGCAGTTTAATAGGAAACCCAATACCCTTATCGCCGAGAGGTAAACTGATCGAACGTCACAATTGAAATAATGCTACGGACATTTGACACGTAACGATGCGCAATTGGATAACGATCAGTGGAATTCTAAAATCTTCATAAACTAAATGAATGGAGAATTAATTTAAAATTTCGATCGCGCGATTAAAAAAAGATAAAAAATCCCAGCTAAAATAAAATTGTTATACAGTTTGAAACTCAGCAATATCATGTTTAAAATATATAGATTTTAATTGATATTAATTATAATATATATTATATAATTTATTTATTTAATGATTAGTTATAATTTTCTTCGGATATATACGCGCAAATGCATCACGTTTAGATTATGATAAATTTAAACGTGAGAAATTGCATAAACCAATTTAATTTGACGCCTGTTTGCTCTTTTAATAACAAATTGATTTATGCCACGCGGAAGCGAAATCATTAGCTACAGAATTGTTTAACGCGGGAAAGCTGATATTTTTGTTGGCGGGAAAGGGGTAGGTGGATAGATACATCACACGCGACTCTTCAATACCCTCTTCTAATCCTGTGTAGGTCATGCTGCGGCGTGACCGCTGTTAAATGTTCAATAAGCGAATTGCGGCTCCTGTAATGAAGCGAGGATATAGCAGTTATTAACCAACGTCCGTATTCGTCGATATTCTCTTCTCGGCATAATTATCGGATATGATAGTTTCCTTTTTTTGACTATCACTTAGCGCACGTCATTTTGAATTTCCGTTGTTCTAGTTTTAATTTTTGATAAGATACTGACCGGAACATCCTTTCATTCTTCGAGATTATAATGTCCCAAATCGGAGAGTTCTAATCAAATTTTATTTACTCGATAATTAAAGTTATTAAAATATTTAAAAATTATTTTAATTAAAGTTATTTAAAGTTATCTTTTACTTGAATATCAAATAAAATAGGAACATACCAAGAATTGAAATTTATGTCGATACAATTGTAGATTATCTAAAAATCTCACGAGAAAATATGAAACAATGAAAGCTGAGAAAAAATACTTGAACGGTTTAATAATCAAATATAATTAAACATAGCTTTTGCTGAAATTAAAGGATATAAGTAATACTAAACTTTCATATGCATTTATTCACTTATTTGTGTCTCTACAACATACAATACATTGCATTAGTGATTCTTATTATAATAATGAAAATTCTGCATTTCGCAAACAGAGTTGCCTCATACATGGAAACGATGGTTAACAAACATGTTGGAGTTATTTGCCAAACGTAAACTTTTCTCATTTATTTAGAATATTTCTGCAAACAAATATCGTCCAATTGTACAACATATTGCAAGTCGGTCACTCGTATTAAACAAAATTGCACAGTTATATTAATTATATTTTCACAACAGATAATTTTCTTTTATATTTCATCTCTCTTTCGCTAAATTAATATTTCATATTTTATCTCAATATATTTTAAAAAATTATTATAAAAAAAAATAACGGTATAATAAAATTAACTTAAAATTCTGTATTGTAATTTTGAATAAAATAAGATTTTTGATCGAAACAATTATATAAATATTATCGAAATTTATTTATTCTTTTATAATTTGCTGCGCAATGAAAATTGATTTTAAAATGCAGCATTTTTCACTTTTTTGATTGGCCTGTAAAAATATTATAAAAAATAACTGATCAAAAAACACAAACATTTGCAATAACGTTGTATATTGGAAACAGCATTAAATGATAGTATAACGAAATAGGAAATTCCTCTCTCTGTATTGTTATTAAAGCGTATATATGCGTTTTACAATTAAGCGCCGATCGTAATCATACGTCCTATCGCAGCCGCGCAAGTTACATACAGTACACGATGATCCCGTATTTCGATGAAAACTGACTCTCTATCTCTGCTAACGTGTTCAAGTAGTTATTAACGTAGCCCCGCATGAAATGACAGGATAATTTGTCCCTTTTACCAAAAACGAGGTGGCTTGATTGCGGATATGCGAACATAGACGAGTAATGTAATCCTGCTCGAATGTATTTTCAAAACATTTCATTACATGAATTATGCAATAATTCAATATTTCGCGATTTGATATCTGAAAATTGTCTCGATTTCCAAGTTTAAATGATAACAGTTGGACATTGTTTATTAACTGATGCTCGTCCGTTATATTTGAATTTTGTTTGTTTTTGCAACAGCCTAATCTAGCTTTTATTTTTTGAATTAACCTCGATTATTAATAATGACGGTTAATAATAGATAGGACTTGTATCGATCATTGACTTCTATTAAAATAATATTTTAATCCTCGTATAAATATTTTGCATACAAATATTAATATTAATTTTACGTACAAATATTCAATATTTCGCGATCAAACAGTGTTACAATTGCTCGGATTTTCCAACGATTTTTCTTTATTTTTTTTTTGTTATAAACATTTGTATTTTTTATATTTTTAAATATTAA
Source organism: Camponotus vicinus (assembly GCF_025532165.1). Taxonomy (NCBI): domain Eukaryota; kingdom Metazoa; phylum Arthropoda; class Insecta; order Hymenoptera; family Formicidae; genus Camponotus; species Camponotus vicinus. The sequence goes on from NW_028141947.1 coordinate 1,744,078, forward strand.
TATTATAAGGCGAATTTTCTTACTATAAATATTGGTATTAGATAGTGATGCTTTTCGTTAATGAGAATAAAAATTACGCTTGTTTATTATCTGTGTTAATCAATTTGATAAATGTTTAATGATTAATTACACTGAACGATAAATGTCATTCGGTCTCTGGAAAATCAAGATATGATGCACATGGCCACATATCTCCTGTTTCGAAACTTGGATGATTTATCGCTTGCATATTATTATGGAATATTATTTTAATCTCGTTGATCTAGAATAGATCTATCCAGGATATGATCTAAATCCAACTTGCATTGATTGTACGAGACCAAAATGAATGGTAAATATATTTATATCGCATCAAATGGAAATTTATTAAATTTTTTAGTAAACGAGTAGTAAAGTCTTTTGCTGTTTTGTTCACTAAATTTAAAATGTTCACACATGTAATAAAAAAAATTTAAATTTCAATCAATTTATCAATGAGCAGAAATGCTGATTATTTAATCGGATTTATTTCGAATATATCTTGGCCACAACGAAGATGCAATAATTATTTCAATAAAAAGCGTATATATCGCGAGAACTATTAATACGACGCGAATTGGACGTTAATTATTTATAGTTGTTGAACCAATAGCTAGTCTGCCCTAATTTCCAGCGGATAAATTGTATATTGTGTATATTGATTCGCATCATTAATTTTTCAATTAATTGGTTTCCGTAAGTATTGACTGATCGGTTGCCTAATGATGACGATTATCATCTGCAAGGGCGTTTAACCCGTAATTAGCGCGCTGAAGCGCGCTATTACGATACATATATATATATGTATATTGTAACATTACACACACCCACGCTTTGCGTAAATAAGCTTCAGCTCTAAAGATAGACAGTACGCGTGGGCGCATCTATATTACTCAATATGTAATATTTATAATAGAGTATCGCCTCCACTATTATGCATATATTTCACTGCGGAGTTTTTCTATTGGTACTTAAGTCGTCGTAAATTTTAAAATATTGCCGTTAAGCTTTTACGAGAGACTCGACTTTTTTTCAAGTAATATTGGCTAAGTAATTCTCTTTAAGAATTCCGTATTAAGTTGTTGATGATACTTTATTTTTTTTTCTTATAGCACACAAGCGAGAAGCGAGCTTCTGAACCGAAGCGGTGCTTTTAAGAAAATTATTCCATGCCTTAAAGATATTCCCGTGCAATTGACGGCAACATTATTTTCGATGCTTCCTATTATTAAGAGCAAAAGGAATTTTGTGAACTTTGTCTTTAAGAGATTTTTAATGGACTATATATTCTCCTGTTTTTTTTAGGCCGTATGTCGCACAAAGTGCAATGTATAATTAAATATTATATCATGGCTATAATATATTGATCTTTTAAGCATCTAAACCGGATAAGTAAATAATTTAGAAATGTATACAGGTATCTTTGGAGAGAAAAGTGAGGATTTAAATAATTGTACAATAATCATAAAAGAGAATTTGAAACGTGAAAAAAATAATATTTCCTTTCTATCTTAACATATAGTGCAAAACGTTATTTTTTTCGATTTCAAAAACAAATAAATGTTAAATATTTAATAAAGAGTGCGTATAAGCTATAGCTTTAGATTTAAATTAATGTTGCAATTTTTATTTCAATCAATCATTCTCAGTGATTTTACATTACATTCTACGATTGCTTTAAATAAAATTACCTCGTTTAGAATCAGATTTACCTTATCAATCAGTCTTGCAATGTTTATCGAATGCTGATGACGGGTGATTTTCTAATTATTTCGATGGAAACCCGCGTATTAGAAGTCAATTTAAAATAACGTTACTTTAAGATCCTTTCACAAAAATATCATCCTTCCTTTTAATTTACATCCCATGTACTACAAGACACGATGGGGCTTTATCGAGCTTCTTTGTGATCTTTCCAGTAGCTATCTTGTCGGTTGATAAAAAATACCGCGCCCTCCTTTCCCGAGGTGAGCTCAGCTCGGCTGCAGATCGTTCAACTGATGACTCAAGACATTAAAGAGTCCTTGAGATAAGTTATGAATGATTTCTCTCGCTTTATCTCGTCCCAGTTTTAAGAATCGGGATTGGATCAGATTATATTGATTGTATTCGCATTGCGCATAATCAACTGCGGCAATGAACGCGGTATTACGCAATAGGGAATGATAACAGAATTAACGCTTCGGAGTGATCAATTTGCTAATTTAATTAACGTTAATGTCCGCAAAACGATTCTGAGAATATTCCAATCTGAATATTTTGCTGGAAAATTTATTTTTATGCCTCTTTAATTGTCATACGCGATAACACCGTATCATTATTAATTCATATGCGCATACTAATCCGACTATCGCTTAATTGCCATTGCAGATTTATTTTCATTGATATTCGTGGCAAACATATCATCCGCGATTCATCTTTAGAATAAGTAAAGAATTAAATTCCACGATATCGATTTCTCTTTATCCCTTTCCAATTATGTCTAAAAATATTCTTGATAAATGCAGCAAAGTGACGTTTTAATCGTTTGAAATTACAGATATATATCTAAAATAGTACCATAGCATCGATTCATCGGGCGCAAGCATAATTATTAATAGAATCACCTTTCATCATTTGCGATTGTCGGAGCAAAGGATAATTTTTCTTTTTTATAGTAAACACCCATTCCCTCCTTTTTTGCTCCGCGCGATTTTTCCCTCCATAATGCGCGTTTTAAGTTCCCTCTCCGAGATGGAAGATTGAACGACTCCTCCTCGGTATCGATCCGCCGCCTTGGCTTCGGACCGCGCTGTCATATACCGGGTGTGCGCGCGGGAGCAGCCGTATCTGGGGAGCTTACGCCGTTCCCTCCGGTTGTAGATATCGCGATATGGGAAAATTGAAATTTTACGACGACACCACGGACGATTGTATGTGCCCTCTGCAGAAGAACGTATGTTCTACGGATGGGAGATACCCTTATCCCTCCGTTGGAATTCGCTTCCTGACATTGGTCTGAACTTTCGTGCCCGTCCTTACTTGCGCTGCACGTGCGAGCGAAATGGCTATCGTATTCCTCTACGTACACGGCATCCTCACGAATGCTTCTCATCTGATTTTTGATGCGCATAGGTCGACAATGTGCAAAAAGCAAGCAGCAGCTGATACGATTCTACGAGAAAACTATCTTTCGATCGCGAAACTTTATTCAAAGAGTCGTTTCTTGCCGACACAAAAGTTGAATAACTTGAAATATGTATTCTCTTCCCAGGGACTTATTTGTCAAGTTTTATATACTCATATTTTTTTCACACAGTCAGCCTAATTTTCAAACTAAAATGTAGCTACTTTCGAAAAAGTTCATAAACGTGTCATTTTCTTCGATTTAGATAGAAATTTTTAATTTTTAATTTTTAATTTTTAAACCTAACCTAAAATTTTTCATTTTTAAACCTAACCTAAAATTTTAAATTTTAAATTTTTAAACCTAACCTAAAATTTTTAATTTTTTAAACCTAACCTAACCTAACTCTAACGTTAGAAAACAGATTTTCTCTTTCGAAAAACATTTGCTCACCTTGTACATGAGTAGTAGTCCGCAAAGCTGAGATACAATCTCGTGCCTCAACGTTCCGCAAAGATTTGCCTCTAGTTAATGAGCAGGGGCTGCGCTGTCAGCGACCAGTAAAGTAAAAATAGTGGACACGTATTATCATCAGACCGTACGTCATCGATTGCGCCTTTTTTTCACTCAATTTTCGCGCAGGCGCGCAAATCAATTTCTTAAGAGTAATCAACGAGATGAAGCAATGCATTCGATGACGTGTATATTCTATGCAATATCTGCAATAATAATAATATTCGACAATTTGATACCGCATTCAATAAACTCTGTTACAACAAATAATTATATAAAGACCATGCGCAATGAGTTTGTCCCATTGTACAGCAATTGTAACGTCAGAATTTAATTATAGTAATATGTCGCAGTTCATAGAACAATAATTGCTGCTAATTTCAATGCTTTTGCGAAGCAATATATGCCATGTGTGATTTGGGGAAAATGCATCGATATTGCAAAGATACATATATGTATATTATAATTAAATAATCATTGAGCAAAATTATTTAAAACTACATAATTTTGTCGCGTTAATAAAATATTAAAATGATATCTAAAGCGTCGAAATTGGATTACGATTTTAAAAAGTATAAAAAGGCGATAGCAATCACAAAATATGTATGTGCATTTTTTTTGACACGTTCTTTTACAAGTCATTATTTTTTTTACACGTTCTTACACAAGTCGTTACTAGTCCTTCTAACACAAAGAAATGAAAGAAGCTGGGATATGTAAATTGAGAAAATGGTCGACAAAGCAAGACTAATTAACGTGACGCTGACAGTGGCGTATGATGTCTTATATACAGACGGTTCTCTCACGGCATATGAGCAAAATAACTACTTAACGATCTAGCTGCCTGCCTATGAGGCCAAGCATGATGGAAAAGTTAGGTACCTCAGTGAAAACGAGGCGCTTCTATCGTAAAGCCGCCTTAACAAATGCCACGTACAAAACTTTTCCTCCTTCGTTGCGAGCTTCGTGTACACGGCCATTTTCCGAGAGAGGAAACTTCATGTTATCTTGACTTCGCCCGCTGACCCCGATACACATTCTGGCCAGAATCGGCGCTCGCGTCGTAAAGAATACAATTAAACTTGTAAAATTTGCTTTAAAACAATTTAACGAGCGCTCGTAACATTAAACATTGAAACTGACGGTTTCTTGCCCACCTGTGACTTGAAACTCTGATTTTATCGGGTAGAGAGCTCCAATCGATGACGATAGAGGGAAAGTTATCGAGCACGAATTGTCGAGAATCCATTTTATTTTTTATTTCGCGTTTCCCTTCTCGCAAATGATTAATTTCTTATAATTAAAAATCATGTCATATTCCACACATTAAATTCTTTCTCTGCATTTTCTTACATATTTAATCAATGATTTTACTAAAAAAAATATATATATATTCATAAATATATAACTTTTTGTTTTTTCACAGTACAAAATAAAATGTTAATTATAACATTTTTCACGTCCCAGAAAGTCCACTCTAAATTTTAAGTTAAAATAATTCATTCGTCGTACGTTACTTATTGACAAACTAAAAATATTCAATAATTGACACAATACTTTACATTTATTTTTGTTATCGTGACTTTAAGTGTAATGTAAAAGTAACATACAAATTAATTAAAAATTACGTGAAATAATAGTTATAATAACTCGTAGGAAATGTTGAGGACATTAACATATAATAGTAATTATTTTAACTTAAATTATTTGTAATAGAAACATTTGATTTTAGTAAATTTGATTATTTTTGTATGTCAAAGTTCAAGATTATTTGAAGATTCACTTTAACTTTTCTTAGAATGTTAAACTGACTTTGAGACATGTTGATTGTTTAAAATGATTATGTTAAAAATACTCAAAATAATATTTCATTTCTAAGAGACATATACAAAGTGTTAAGTTATAAAGTTGACATAAATGTAACACATGAAAACGTTATAAAAATAATAACATATAGGTTGTATGTTAATTTTACATTAAAGTACTAATCAAAACGTGGTAACGCAAGAAAATTTGAATATATGGACGCACAATTTTTTACTGTGTTCCTATATTTATAAATAAAGATATAAATCATATCTAAGATAATTCGATAATTTAATAATTTCGTGCTATTTATATTGGATATTGCTAGCAATATATACATATATAGCGTTCAATTTAGTATGTATTGCTCGACGAAGGTAAATAAAAGAGCCAGTGAGTGAATAGCTAATATTTTCGCGAAATTGCCACGGTGAAGCTGAAAAAGATTATTAACGCGAGTAGTACAAAAACGTACATTAATTTTGCATCGCGCATTGAAAATTCGCGGCGATCCACCACAAAAATCTGTATTTATAAAAATATTTAAATTAATAATAATTTATGCGGCTTTTGATAAATTGCGTGGATATCCCGCAAAATGTGCGCAACACATTACAAATACCGACCAAGTGAATTAAAGCTTTTAATAAGGAATATCGCGCTCTCGCTCGCACAAATATACAGATACAAGCATCGTGCGCGTCATGCACCGTGTATCGCGCAAAATGCACGGTCGCTATGATTATGAGATGGTGTGGACTCCGGATATTGACGATGAGCGCATCGCGGTGATTGATATCGCAAACATTTGCCAGCATTCTTCAGCAGTTGCGCCGTGGCCGCTTGCTCGGTCAAAATGTGTCGGATTAATCTTGCCCCGCAAGATTAATGGGTATTTAACATTTAGCCCGAGTTTCCCGCGAATTTCCATGGCGCCGGTGATATATTCGACTTTACGTTGGCGGTATTTATGTATGTGTGTGTGGGGGTGTGTGCGAAGCCCTTTCCCTCCACCGTCAAACTTTTTTAACGAGGCGCGCGCCAGCCAGGACGGCGGCGAGTTTAGCGGAAGTTGTCCTTAAGCAGGTCGTGACGCGAACGAAATTTGCAAGCTCGACAGCGGATGAAAACTGCGGCATCAATTACTCGTTGTTGAAAATGTCCGCGACGCGGAACGAAATTTTCGCGGACAGCGAACGGGACGCCCTGCGGTATCAATTACGCGCCGTTAAAACTGTCACACGGTGACGAGTGACCGGGTAATTGAAAAGTTTGTACCTTAAAACGCTAAAGCGCGGATGGATCCCGGTGAAATATCGTGGGCCGGGGCCCGCGTTTCAAATCACGCTCTACATCTGTGATTCGTCAAAATGTTAACGCACCCGTGCGCATTTCGCGTCGCCGATAAAAACGCGATTAAAAGCCGCCCCCCGACCTTATGCAGATTACGTCTGATTGTACGGTGGGACGAGATGTATCAAAAGAGCGCGATGACATGCCTCGCACTGTATGAATTAGCGGTTAAATCGCGCGCGATGAACATCTATGTTATGCTAATGAAAAGAATTATTTGTTTTTGCGAAACGATACGCGCGCGATAAAGCACGGGAAAATTCGCGAATGAGATCAGCACGATATTTAATCAAGCATAGATATGTAGATGCATCGATAATCCGATTATTAAATATTATTTTTGAAAAATTGAATATTTTGTCTAAATAAAAACATTAGTCCCATCGCGCGTTTATTTCTTTGGGTACGAGATAGACCCGATAAATGCGATAATTATTCGAAACTACCCTAGATTCACCCTTTTATGCAAACACGTGCGATTGCGAATGAACTGCGAAATTTTGGGACCGATCTGGTCGTTAATAAAAATGAATAATTTTCGCGCACGACGTGACGAACGACCGAGAAAAAATACACATAAAGAAGAGCGAGGGACGTAACGAGGCGGTGGTTGAGAAATTTTAATGGCGGAGATAAAACACGCCGCGCGCGGCGCGAAATAGATAATCGCCAACCGCGTACGACACACACACACAACGCATCGAGCCGTCGTAAAGTGCAATGAACTCGCGATCAGATTGCTAATGACAAAAAGTCCGACGGTGCAAAATTCGCCGGCTGCACATATTTCGAGGGCCGCGTTTATTGCTAACCCCGGGGTTTATCGACGCGATTTTCCCGAGATGGGCAAACGGCCGGATTATTACGACGCTGAATTAATGATACCGGGCATCGCAAGTTCAGCTGGAAGGACAAGTATGCGTGCTAAAGCAATTTTCCGTCACATTTTTTGCAACTGTCATCGATACTTCCTCTCTCGAGGGTTAAATCTGCGAATATTTTAATCATGATTAAGTGAAATGTCAATTATTTAGCGTCAATTCGATAACATTCTGCGCTCGATTTTATCGATATGATTTAATTGAAAAGAAGATGTTAATAAGCTTACTGATACAAAATTGTATATTTTATATTTTATATTAATTAAAGAATAGCGAGAGAAAAATGTGCGTATACATTTTCAGTGACGAAAAATCAATTTTTAATTTAAAAAATTCGTGTCCATTGAAACATGTGTACAATTTTGATAGAGAGTGGGTCTTTATTCATCGGGGATGGAATCGCTTTTTAAAAAAGTATTTCAATATATATATGTAAGCCTCATATTTATCGCTAAAACGCCCGATGGGGTTTATCGACGCGATTTCGTGCCGCGCTTCCAATGACGCGCGTATCGCCCTCTGCGGTTTTAGCCGGCTGAGATTGGGAGGGGGTGGGATAGATAGATTAGGAGGTTAAATTAGTTCAATCAGGAGACCCGCCTGCGCAACGATGTGTAATTATGCGCCGGTACAATCACGCGTTCGCGGATTCCATGCACATATTCTCCCAGATCACCGACGTAGGAAAGCAATTGCGGCAACCGCAACTAAGCGGGACGGAATATGCGCGACCCATTTTTATCGCGAAATGTAGAATAATTGGATTAAATAATTGTTGGATAATTTATTTGTATATACGTTAATTTTCGGCAATTTTTATGCAATTTGATAGCGTAAAAATCGATGGGTGATACAGTATCAACGAAAAATATTTTCTGTTTTTGCGTCAATATTTTTTTGTACGTGCTGAATATTCCCATAATATGTACCAATTGATTGTTCGTTTCTTAAAATAATTTATTTTTAAAATAATCCATCTTTAATTTATTTTTAAAACGATCTATTAATTTTTTCGACTCTAGAGTTTCACGAAGGAAAACTTACAGACATGTTGTGTCGAAAATATTTATAAATCGTAAATCAAACTTTTACAAAAAAATTAGTCGATAAACTCGTTTACTATTTGCTATTAACCTAGTTCGCCGAGTTCATCGACACGATTTCCGATAGATTATCGACGTCGTGTGTGCTTCTTCTCACGGTACTCTAGCATCGAGATAGACAGACGGCGGTGGAGACGCAACCGTATTAAGGAATCGATAAGAAGTTTCAGCATGTCTGAAGCTCCGCGAGATCCTGCCAACATTTATCTCGTATAATACCTAAGATTTTTTGCTCGATAAACCCGGTAAATATTAAAACGTTCTATAAAACCGTACCGATTTCAAAAAGAAGTATTTAATTTAATCTGCAGATCTAGAATCTAAGATAGAAATCCTTTGCTCAAATACATTTTATTCTATCATTCACATACAATTCATGCTAGATACACAGTAAAAAATTGTGTGCCCATATGTTAAAATTTTCTTGTGTTACCACGTTTTGATTAGTACTTTAATGTAAAATTAACATACAACCTATATGTTATTATTTTTATAACGTTTTCATGTGTTACATTTATGTCAACTTTATAACTTAACACTTTGTACATGTCTCTTAGAAATGGAATATTATTTTGAGTATTTTTAACATAATCATTTTAAACAATCAACATGTCTCAAAGTCAGTTTAACATTCTAAGAAAAGTTAAAGTGAATCTTCAAATAATCTTGAACTTTGACATAGAAAAATAATCAAATTTACTAAAATCAAATGTTTCTATTACAAATAATTTAAGTTAAAATAATTACTATTTCATGTTAATGTCCTCAACATTTTCTACGAGTTATTATAACTATTTTTTCATGTAATTTTTAATTAATTTGTATGTTATTTTTACATTACACTTAAAGTCACGATAACAAAAATAAATGTAAAGTATCGTGTCAATTATTTGACATTTTTAGTTTGTCAATAAGTAACATACGACGAATGAGTTAGGTTATTTTAACTTAGAATTTAGAGTGGACTTTCTGGGACATGTGAAAAATATTATAATTAACATTTTATTTTTTACTGTGTATGTATAATATATTATAATGTGATTTCATAACTGTATATATTTAATATCTTTCATTGGAATAATATTTCATTATTGCTCTAATTAGCATTAATGTTACTGCGAGCACATTTTCCAAATGATTAATTCCGACTATTAAAGTGAGAAAGAAAGAAAGACTTTTTTAAATAAATATAAGTATGATCCTTAACTGCAACTATTATTAACTCAAATTGCTACCATTTTTCTATGCTCAACTCGCTTTCATATACACGTAATCTCGTCTACGATTTATTCGATGCCATATTTCCTGGAGCAACATACATACGAATTATTGTTGTTTGATATTAATATCAAGATACAATAAATTTAAAATCATAATAAAATTAAATTAGTCTTGTACAAATAACAGAATTATCACTTTTATTGAACCCAATACATTCTTACATATACACAGAAAAAAAAGATATTCTTGTTTTGAAAATATCTTTAATTTTAACATAGAAATCTTGAAATGAGGTTATATTGCGTTAATTAAAGAAAAATATAATTGCTTGAATAATTGCTTGCTTGAATAAAGCCATTTTATATAGTTCAATCAAGAAAAATATATTCTTATGATTTAAGATTTAATTTTCCTGAATAGAAAGGAAACAATGTTAAGTAGAAAATAACATTTTTAAATTAAAGATTATAATTTTCTTAAAGTAGAATTAAATAATTATGTATTCTTGAGATGACAATTACTATATTGAATTAAGATTATAATATTGTGGAAATTTAAAATTAATAAATTCTTCTAAAAAAATTATAAATTGTTGCGTATATATGAAACAATGAACGCGTTAATTTAAGTATTTTAAATTTTGATTTGACACTTTTTTTTTCTATGTATTTATCATCAATCTTTCGTTTGTATAATCAATTTTCGTCAAAATAAAACGGTTTCTTCAATGTGACATACTTTAATACATACATGTCGTCAATTCGTGGGACTATTATTAGTTTTGAACTAGTTATGGGTCACATGGATACAATTCCTATTACAAATCCAGCACAATGCCATCGGTCTCTTCGACATTACCTTGACATGCAATACACGTGGCGTACATCAAGTCGGCGCATCAAACTCGGGATTTCAAGATTTTGAAATAACGGAGACAATGAGGAGCGACGTTATGAGACACGGTAAACATTTATTTTACGTACAATATGGCCCGTAGGTACTCCATTGCCCGAAACCGGTTGCCGCGCTATAATGCACGTTTCTACCTCGTAGCTAGCGCTCGCTAACAGCTCCGGCGAACGTAAATGTTTGCCGAGTGTGTTGTGCTTTATGAACATGGATTTCATCGTTACATTGTAACGAATTCGAGCTCATACTTGCGCGTGTGCGTCGTGTGTTTGTTTGTACAGGCGCGATGCGATCGCTATTACCGAGACATTATCGCCCTAAATGGGATACACTCAAATTTAATACGCATTGCGACGAGCAATTCCGAAATTACGCTAATCAAAATTTCGTTATCCTGTGTTGTACAGACGTAGACGTACGCGACATAATTGCCAGAAACTGAGATCGGTAATAGATATGCCGATTCGCCCGTCTACAATTGCGGTGATGCAGAGAGCACGTATGCTTTATAACTTATCGATCGCGCGATACCTATAATAACAAAATAATGGAACGTTGTTTGCGAGTATTAATGGGCTGTTAGATACAACATTATTGTGAAAAGGTTTCGATCTATTATACATATGTATCAATTATTTCAAGTATTGATCTTAAATCTTCTCGTTAAAATGTTTCTATTCTATTAAAAAATCATATGATTTAGAATTTTAAAATATTTTACACAAGCATCTCTTTTTTGGTACAGATAGATGTATTTATTATTCGTCTGCAAAGACAATCTTTAAGATATAACAAAAGTGGTAAAAGCGATCTCGAAAAGAAAGCAATTACGTTTCTTAAATTTTTAATATTAAAATATATTTATAAAATATGTTTAATCAATTATTTTGGAATTTTAAAATATTTTATACAAGTATCTCTTTTTTGGTACAGATAGATGTATTTATTATTCGTCTGCAAAAACAATCTTTAAAATATAACAAAAATGGTAAAAGCGATCTCGAAAAGAAAGCAATTACGTTTCTTAAATTTTTAATATTAAAATATATTTATAAAATATGTTTAATCAATTATTTTGGAAGAGAGGCGAAAGAAAAGGTGAATAATATAGGTTCGGATATTTTTATAATATTTAAATTTTAATAAATATTATCGCTAATATTTATTACTTCATTTTATTTAAACAAGTTTTATTTAAAAAGGCAATTTCTTTTATGTTTTTCATAACAATTAACGTAAAAATTTATTTTATTTATAATTAAATAAAAATCATTTAGTTTAAGAAATAATAATATATAATGAGAGAAAATGTAATTTCATTTTCGATAAAAATAATCGACTGCGAAATATATTTATTAGCAAGAATTTTTATGGAACATAATTTCTATGAGTAATTAGCACATTTGATAAAGTGATAGGTAAATTGCGAGTAATCTTATTTGTCTATTTTAATCCGCTCGTCGAGTTCCATAAACGATGGGTAAACATCGATCCCGGGACTTCATCTATCGTGTGTCGTTCTAGATCCGCGAAACGACATGTGGCACGACACGTCTCTCTGTTCGAATATTCGCGTTATTCGACGCTTTGTTGATGCCATTTGTTCCGAACAGTGCATAGTCCCGGTTTTATCGGCGATGAGCTCGACGAATACACCTGCCTCCGATATGTATCTCGCCGGTGCAATTTGCGTTGACCGCTGATAAGACATCGTTCGAAACTGCTTTCGCGGATCTAATATGTACATAAATTACTCCGGAATATATAATGCGTAAATATGAATGAGGTACACATTCTAGGAATCTGTCGAAACAAGAATGTTACGTTAACATACATCTCATCCTCGCTAACGCAAGTGTAACCAAAGCAAAATTACTGGATAAATTAAAGTAAAAATAAAATAAATCATAAGTCAATCGATGTAGAGATTTTTATAAATTAAAAGATACAATGAATTTTGTCTAAAAGAACACTAGAATAAATATTTATGAATATATGATAAGATAAAAATTTAATTTCTTTTTAATTTGCTTTATACAGGGTGTTTCTTAATAAGTGCGAAAAATTTTAGGAGATGATTCTTTGTGGAAAATTAAGGGGAGTTTTTCATATAAACATATACTCCTTATATCCCTCTCTGAGGAGTTACACTCCTCCAAAAATTAGGAGTAAAAATTAGGTTTTTATTTTCTTCTCAAATTTGGAGCAAGTTAAAGAAATGAAATTAGGTGGATATTTTCTACTAGTAAAAAGGTTATTTATTTCTTTTTTTCAGCCTCCCGTATTGTTGTAAGGGGATGAAACTAGCAACCCCTATTCAATTTTTTATTAGACCTTTTTAATGGGCCGAAATATGCTCATCTAAAAATATGCATTAAAAAATTTGATTTATTTAGAAACTTTTTTATCTCTTTAATTTTTTTCATAAAATCAGTAGTTTTCAAGAAAAAAATAAAATACATTATCGTGCGCAGCACGATGCTAAATAGCATAGGTTTCGAATTACGAGAAGTTAAATTTTAAAATAAAAATAAAATTAGAGTAAATGTTGGAAAAATTGGAACAAAAACAAAATTATAATAAAAACCTGAAAACCAAATTTTTACCCCCATTTTTGGAGAAATGTAACTCCACAGGAGGAGGGATGTAGGAGAATGTTTATATGAAAAACCCCTTTTTCGACAAAGAATCGTCTCCTAAAATTTTTCGCATTTATTAAGAAACACTCTGTATATCTCTTAGATTATACAAGATATTGTTAATTTTTATATTTTAGCGTATGTCGTTAATGTTGACAAATTAGTCTCGAGATCACCCTATATATGTGGCAACGGTACGGAGCTCGTAACGTACGGATTTACGGAGCAACCCACCTTCCTCTTCCGCCAGAGAAGAGATGGATATGGGAATGGGCGTAGAAGGACGCCGGAGGTGGAGAAAAGGAATGAGAATCTCGGTGTAATGGCGGCATAGAAATCAGTGGCAGAAATGACTCGGCTTATTTCTCCGGAGGATATACACCGCCAATATACGTTGTCAGAGTGAGGGAGGTTGGAGGAACGACGGGCATTCGGAGACGAGGAAGGCGTTGGCTGCTGCCGAAAACAAATTGGGAGGCTTTAAAAATTTCACAGCCTCGACTCGGTCTCCTCCATCGCGCTCGTTGCTGCTTTTTTCCCCATTTTTCTCTAGCGCGTCCGTGCTTTTATTATCATTCTGCGTCACTCGTTCCTCCCCCTTTCTCAGGGTGCTATTCCATTTGTGTTTGTCTCTACCTCTTGTTTTTTTTTCATAATAATACCTTCGACAATTAGTTGCGTGGCCTCATTCAGCCTCTTTGCTTCTAGACGTAGCGTATTTTATTCCGATAGTAAATATAGTTTGCTGGGTCTTTGCCTGTTTCTTCCGCTCCTGTTACACCTCCATTATCCGGCCGATCTAATGACACCCACGTCCACCTCTGTATTATCGCTCCTGATTGATATTAATACTTTGAATAATTAATCGTTCAAGTTTGCCTCGTCTCAAGCTGCCAATATTGTTTTCTTCCCAGGACAATGGCCGGATATATGACAAATAGTTTCCGACAACTATTATATATACTAATTATATTTTCAATTTATAACAGATAGATTTAATTTACGAATCATTTTTCTTTTTCTTTGCACTGTGATATCTGAATTTTTTCTCATTACGGTTTTCACATTGCTAATAATATTTCAAATAATTTGTGTCAAAATATTTCCATTTTATCGACATAAGAATAAAGATCAAAATATAAATAAAAAATCAACAAAGCGCGTTAATATTAATATATTTCTTTTATGTTATCTGCACTCTTTGTGTCAAATATTTCTCAACGTGAAAAGAAAAAAAAGCATTATATACCTGACTAATCTCTTTTCCGCTTTCAACTCCTTTACTTCGGCAACGATAAAACTCATTTAGATTTCTCTGCTAGTAATCCTCGGGCTATTTCAAGCCGTACCTCGCTCTTAACTCGTTTGATCGTAACTCAATCCTTTTGAAAATAATAAATAGCTCGATTTTCTCGAAATCTTTCGCAAGAATTCGATTTGTTATTTTCTCTAGGTTGCCTTCAGATGCATCGCATCGTAGGCGTAGACACTCGTAGATGATTCAGCAGTTTAGCGATTTAAATCGAGAACAAATTGAGGTTTCTTTTCTTAGACTTCTGGTTGATATTGTTTTCAGACAACTCCAATTATGTTTATTTATGTAAAGGAAAAGCGAAATTGATCAAAATTGTAATCATATCAGAAATAATTATACTATAACACAATTAAAGAGGTTATATAATTAACATATATATAATTAAATTGTGAGTATCATCCGATTAAATTTTCTAGACTTAATAGATTAGTATTATTTGATTTTGTGGTTATTTTTATTTGTGGTCATTCGCCAAGTAGTTTTTGAAAATTTCAATCTCCATTATTACAGCAGGCTCGATCGTGCCACTTCATTTCCGAACGAAATTTAATGCTTCATTCGTTCATTCGGCAGCGATTGGTTGTGTCAATTGAGCCCGGATTTTGTGTCGAACTGTAACTGCTTTAAATGCGATCGAGTATTTAAAAAAAAGGAAAAAAATGCACGAATGTTTAAACGTTAATCCTATCAATTTTATAAATAATTATATAGCGAATAATAAAATATTAGAGATAAAGTATTAATTTATAAATTTGTATTAAGTCTTAGAATCATACTTTAAATATTTCTTTCAATAATATCTAAATTTTTGATATTTTATATTTATTCAGGGACGAAAGATATATATAATTTTAAAAAAACGCGCATAAATCAGTCAATCTGCTTGTGCAAATTTTAGAAAATATATGTAGATAGCAAGATACATATATCGAGTTAAAATTTATTGAAAATTAATACATATATCACATAGTGGCAAAAATATTTTAGAAAAACTCATGTTAATCAGAAAATGTAAAAATGAAAATTTCCTATTTTTTAAAAAATGGAAAGATAAATTTAGTTTAAGAGAACATCTCTCTCTCTCTCTCTCTCTCTCGTGTCATAATTAGATTTCTAAGAATGAAAATAATTTAACCCTTTATATAATACTGATTATATATAATAAAGATTATATATAATAAATTTTCTCTTCCTCTCTCTCTCTCTTTCTCTCTCCACAAACTTCTAGAATTTATTAATGTTACGAAAAAGGACGAGCATATACATAGAAGTTTGGCGATCGGCCAGAACTGAGGAACTGAGGGAGATCGGTGGTGGATTAGAACTTCGGCTACACTGAATGTTTAAACATTCTTCCAAATACCTTCTAGCGGTAGTTACATTAATCTGCTAAAATTGCGTTTGTGAAGTAACACGCGAAAATTCGCAACGTGAAACACGCGAAACATAAATTGTTTAAGCTACAATAGGAGCATACAGGATAACACGTTAATTCTCTAATTTTTTTTATCCATAGATTCTTTGATTAATGTATGGAATATGTATGATTAATATGGAATATGTATTAGCTTTTTATTAAAAAATTAAAACATTTATAGTTTTTAAATTATATAAGTAATTAAAAATATAAGATCTTTCAGAATTAAGTTTTAGAAAATAAACATCTCTACATAAATTTGTAAATGTTATAATCACATTGTTTCGCTAAAAAATGTGATTATATTTAGATAAAGTTCATAATATTTAATACGACAAAAAAATACATTTTCTAGGAATTGCTGCAGAAATAGATAACAGAATCTTATTTAAATTTAATTAAAATTTTATTTTACAAATTTAATTTTAAAATTTAATTTAATTTCAATGTTAATTAAAATAGATAGAATTAAGTTATCGAATAAAAATGTAAAACTTTTCAAAATATAAGAATTTGTAAAAAAAGCTGTCATTTATATCATATATATAAATGACAGCTTGTATGTTGAATTAAAAGAGTTTTTATTCAAAAAGTTTATTCTAAGTTAATCAAAGAGTTATTTCATATATTTCCATAAAAAATAAAATTTATATTTATTCAGAGAAAAATATGCAAGTCTATCGCTTTTATATTTTTATATTTTATTATTTATTACAAAAATGATTAAAGTATAAGAGCTTAATTAGTAGCGCAACTAGTAATGCGACGATATAATATAAATAATATTGTATTATTGAGTTTATTTATGTAATTTCGTAATTTAAATGCGCGTGAATGATTTAACGCGAGATATTGATAATTTCCAGGGCGCCCATGAGAGCGAAGCACCGAGTTTCTTCGCGGTGGACTTTCGACGTGCAACGGGATGCGGCAAGTATATCCACCCCAGAACAGGTCGGAGAGAATACCATAGCAGGAAGTAGAATAGGGATTACGAAGAGCTGAATATTTCATTACGGAGCCTGCATGGAAACTTGCGGAATGATAATACTTTATCAGGACAAACCCGCCTGCGGTTTTCCTACCCTACTATTCTGTCTCTTTCTCCTTTTTCTCCCCTCTTGATAGGGAAGAAGGATTATTCTTAACGGAAGAGAGGAACTATTTTGCGTTTTCTAGCATGATCATTCCCTTAACCGCAATAACGAGCAAATATAATGAAAGTTGCATATTTAATAACTTTGTCTATTTTTATAATATTTAATATTATTTATTGATGATGCATAATATTTATTGATTACGTTATTATTACTAGTGTCGAAAATTAATCTTTTGTTAATGTTATGTAAAAATTCAAAGGTCACTGTTGGTATGTCTTTCCTTGCTTTCAGAAAAAAGTGAATATTTTAATATAATCGACGATTTTTGCATTATACATCTTAATATAATTCATAGAAATTGCCTCTATTTCTTTATTCCCTGTCTTTTGCATAAATCCAATTTATAGCAAGATGATAATTACAAAATTTAATATTCCTTAATTTAAATGATAAATTTTTAATTAATATAAATCATCTTCTTTATGAAAGTAATTTTACTAATAGAAAATTTAATTATGACATTAATTAAATGAATATCGTTCGTAGATATGTCTTTTTCCGCGCAAAATTTACGTCTCGATCCACGATTATTAGAATGAATATTTTAACGGGTAATTTTTGAACAATTGAATCGGAACAAATTCGTAAGTTGCTCAAAATTAATGCAGAATATCCCGTAGTTTCTTTCCACCGAACTGCGCGCACGCTTCTGCGATTGTGCAAACACAAGATTTTCTCATTCTTCGTTGGCATAGAAAATACGCGCGACCGATAGCGATGACGCGCGCGACCGAATCTTAAATTAATGACACAATCCCGCGAGGGACGATACTCGGCCGTACGCTATTTATATATATACGCTATTCTTATCCGATGCGACGATCTAAGAGTAACAGGAAAAAAAAAGAATAGAGAGAAAAAAGAATGCTCTGTGTGGAAGAAGCGTCTCTCAATGCGAGGCGAATTGCTCTCCGAGATGGAATTGCTCGACAGAGACCTTTCGCAATAACTGGTCGTGGCTCCTTTTTTGCCCGGTCAGGCGGTCGCACTCCGCTCGTTGCTTTTGATAACTTTATCCGACACAGGTCGCCGTACATACCATCCCCCAGCACCGCTGGCGTATATCGTTCTGTCACGATTTATCATTGATCCGCGTATATATAGCGATACTTGAACAAGCAACACGCGGCAACATGGGGGACACGTGCGAAACGGAACGGAACCAACTTTCTCTACGGATCGCGAACTTGCCGAAACCGATCGTAACTCGAACGTTCAAATTGCTCGAAATTATTTTCCACGGTGTACAATACGGCACGTAGATGCTGCGCACGAACTGTGTGCACAAACTGAAATCAATCAAGGAGACGGTATGGGCGTGTCTTAATTCCTCCAGGTGTAAACGCGCTTGTGCTCCAACTCTTTCGCGTAGAATCTGATCGGTGTGTATGCGAATCGAGAGGAAAATATAAAAGACAATTTAATTCTATGTTTAATATGGCATTCACGGTAAAAAATGGTGCGTCCATATGTTAAAATTTTCTTGTGTTACCACGTTTTGATTAGTACTTCAATGTAAAATTAACATACAACCTGTATGTTATTATTTTTATAACGTTTTCATGTGTTACATTTATGTCAACATCATAACTAAACACTTTGTACATGTCTCTTAGAAATGGAATATTATTTTGAGTATTTTTAACATAATCATTTTAAACAATCAACATGTCTCAAAGTCAGTTTAACATTTTAAGAAAAGTTAAAGTGAATCTTCAAATAATCTTGAACTTTGACATACAAAAATAATCAAATTTAGTAAAATCAAATGTTTCTATTACAAATAATTTAAGTTAAAATAATTACTATTATATGTTAATGTCCTCAACATTTGTTACGAGTTATTGTAACTATTTTTTCATGTAATTTTTGATTAATTTGTATGTTATTTTTACATTACACTTAAAGTCACGATAACAAAAATAAATGTAAAGTATTGTGTCAATTATTTAACATTTTAAGTTTGTCAATAAGTAACATACCACGAATGAGTTATTTTAACTTAAAATTTAGAGTGAACTTTCTTGAACATATGAAAAATGTTATAATTAACATTTTATTTTTTACTGTGTATTTACCAAAAGTCCTACAAAAAAATTAAATATTCATTACATTCAAGGGTTTGTATTTATTAGAAAATTCAAGACAGATTAAAGAAATCAATAAAAAAAAAATTTATAAAAATATTTTTTCGCATTTATTTATATAATTATAAAATTAATTTGCAAAGTGTATATACTCAATCAGTGATATATACTCTGCTCTCGGAAACGATCGCTTTTGAGGCTCTGATTTCCCGACCTGTTTTTCCACGGAGAGTCATTCTGCCAACGAAGTTGCGCTGCTGCTCCGACCACAGCCGGTACATACATTTTACAAGATGGAAGCTGCTACAGGCGTAAGTGGCATTCCGTGTTTCAAATGACTCGCCGCTATACCTGGCAAAGACATACAACCCAAGTGGTCCGCACCTTCATTCGTCTCCGTTCAAGAGCCCGCCAATGGCCGCCATGGCCGCTGGCGGCAGCGACGCAATCCTTTAATCCGACCCTAAGACCTTTTCTGTATTCCCGCGCGAAACCAACCTGTGGGATGTCGAAACTTCCACTTTGTCGCTGGCTCGCCGAATAATATCCGACCGACGCGCGTTTCGAAAGCCGCCACTTAGCGTATTTCTCGAACGCGAGACACGAGCACTTCTATTCAAGTTTGCAAATCGCGGGAAATGCAAATCCGACTTCTTCAAAGTACATCTAGGTATATCCGTTTTGTTAAAGTCATGCTCGACGAGATGCATTTGAAAACAAAGGCATTGACTTGATTTAATGATTCGCGAAGTAGCGGTAAGAATAAAATTATTTTATTGTAAATAATTTTATTTTATGCGATTGCAAAAACGAGTAATAAAGAAATAAATAAATCTTTAGGAATATAATTAATTTAAAATAATTTTATCATGTAAAGAAAAAAACTTGAATTTGTACAATATTTAAAGTTTGCGCGTAACTCGCTCTTTTCATACTTCAATTTTTTATTTCTTTATTTAAAATTGCATGTATCGCATGATTGCTTCTTTTCATGTATGATGCAGTTGCCATTGCGTGTATGCGTGAATCCGATTATAATGGTCGATATAAAATATTTTTCATATTTATTCACATTATGCTCGTAGCTTTACAAAAAGGAGACTCCACTGTGGGTTATAAAAAGAGAGTAACCATGCAGAAGCAACTCGCAAGCCTCGAAAGGAGCGAAGGCTGGCATTCCGCCAAAAAGGAGATCCGATGCTGAAACTGCTCGGCTGATACTTTTTTTTTTCTCTTCGCGGGTTCGACCTGCTGGTAATTGGAAGGTGACCTAATTGTACGTTATTCGCGCAATTGTACGTTGTTCACGCACGAACGAAATGACAAACATACGAAGATAGAGATAAATTAAAATTTTGTAAAAATAATAAATTGTAAAAATGACAATCTCTTGTCACTCTGACGAGAGATTTTTGCAATTTATTGAAGATGCAATGTCATTTAAAGGTAAAATATACGTGTATCATAATACTAGGGATTGAAAAATCGTACATGACAGGTCTTTCAAAAAAACTGTCTTTTTTACTAGCTTGTCATTTTTATTAGCTTTTCAAGTTTTTGCCAATTTGAAATAATTTTTCCCCGACAATAATTTTAGAATATTTATAGACACACAGACGTCAAACGTAAAATAGTATTTGATTGTTTCGTTTTGTTATTTTGTCATATTTATTTGCACCATGCGAGTCAAATAAAAATGGTCATCTAAAATAATTTCGGCCATTTATTTTGATAGATTATAATTCTGGCGAATCTGATATCACATGACAGATTTGTTTGTCATGTTTGCAAAATATCGCGGTTATTGTTGACATGTAAAAAAATATTTTGACATTTTTCATAAAAAAAAAAATCTGTCAGTAGTCTATTCTTTTTTACTCGAATCAAAATCGCCGAATCCATCAACTGGTCAAACTGTTGTCCATTATCTATTGTCGGCAGTTGTGAAAATTATATACAATTTTGAAGGTTCGTTTAATTACGCGATGGCATGAAAATAAAATGAGTCACTTTTAACGCAAACACGATTAAGAGCGTATCATTAATATTGTCTGAGGAAAAGTTTATACATTTGAATTTTGTTAATTATCTATGCAAATATGATGTATTAATGGCAAATGATAAACAGTCATAAATCGAAATTCTTATTAAGACATTAATTTGTCATTTTTGTAAAATATGCATAAAAGAAGACAGAGATAAATTAGAGATCGTTAGTAGAAATAATCTTCAATATGTATAGTAATGTCAGTGTAAACAAGGCATTTAGGTAAAGTCTATGCAGATATTTTCATTACACATCGCTTGAATACATTACGGTGTTCATAATTAAAACTTAAGATACTGCAAGAAAATTTTAAAACAAACTTGCCGTAGCATAATGAAAGCACAATGTGTGCTTCAAGATATTATCTTTCTTCAAACTTGTCTTAAAATAAGATAGGCATATTTACTTTCATGAATGCTATTTTAGGATGATTGCACAAGACAAGTCTTAGCATAACTTTCGTCAAGTAAAGCATTTTGTCGAAATAATAAAATTGGAAATGATGTTATAAATAAATTTCTCTCAAAAAACATGAGGCATATTCTCACAGTTGATTCTTTGTGAATGAGATTCTCAATTCTAGTTCTACATTTCGTAACGAGAACTTTTTTGTGAGCTCGGCCGTAAGGTAAACGTAAGACAAGCTTAGTTGCATAGTGAAAACTTAATATTATCTTCAAAAGACTTTAAATTGCTCCTCCTCAAATCTGGCTTTTAAAAAAGTTTATTTTGAGCAGCTAGAAAATAGGATTTTTGAATATTTCATAATAGCATAAAAGATATATATAAAATTAAAGCGAGCTTAAATATGAAAATTGTGGCCGAGCAAGTGCTAGGAGATTATGTAAAATTGAAAATGACTTAAAAGGACAATGAGATTAGCCTCGGAAGTTTCGCTCTCAACTTTCTCTTAAGCCTTGATTACAAATATTGATAAAAACTTTCCCAAGAAATAAGAATATTAGTCATCGTTCCACGGGTTATGATCAAGCAACAAACTGTAGTAAGACATTCGGAGTCATCTCGAACTCGATAGGCAGCCTGAAAAATCTCTATCAAGTGAAACAAGCGAATAATTCCAATCTTCGAGGGCTGAATATTTTGTTCGAAACCTTGTAAAAGCGAACGGGGTGCCTTGAATATTACGCCAGTACCTACTCCCAACTCGATAGACTACGCAATCTGTCTTGAGTCGTCTCGCACCCTTAGGGCGTACGATACATTACCTTCATTCGGAGGGTGAGGCAACCCCAACCTTCTCTCGCGAGAAGACGGACGTCGGGATGGGGTGAAGATGGCGCGACACGTAATTTGGCTCATCGTAAATGCACTCCCGCGGCGTGCACTTTCCATTTCGCCTCCCCATACGAATCTTGATTACCTCCTGTCGTGGTTAAACAGAGACTCTTTCGCGAGGGGTCGAGGCAAAGAGAGAGGGACGCGTCGCCTACGGCAGCGTGTGGTGTTAACTTTCAAGTTCATGCTATGGAAAACTCAACCGCTTAGTATCTCGACCTCACCTTCGCTTTGTACTCTCTATGAAAGTCATTTTCTCAGTTCTTCAGCCAGAGGAAGCAACAAAGTTTTGTTTTCAAGAGCGAAAGCGCAACGTTTAAATTAGACAATCTGGTAAATATTTCGTGCACAACAGCAAGGTAGTTTTAGTAACAAACTTTTGGTACCATTAATTTTTCTGCTTAAATGACAACTTGGGTACTTCAACTAGTTGTGTTTCCAACTAGTCTTGCAGCTAATGAATTGATGGCTCAACAAGTAAAATGATAGGGATCACGATTGAATATCACTTAAATGCGAAATAAAAGTAACGGGACTTTTATCGTCTTTTACTTGTACGGCCATTACTTATACCCTAACCTAACATCCCCTAAGCTCTATTATTTTCGTTAATTGCATAGATCGTGAGATTTCCGACGATATTGTAGGACATAATCCCGCGCCTCGGCGAAACTTCCCCGATGATGTACGGAACAAAAATGGGCTATTCTTTAACTTGGAAAAGTAACATTTCTCAAACCAAGCCCTCCCTCAACGAACCAAGGTTCGAACGGGTTAGGTGCACCAGACACGTATCCTTCCCTTCCCCTGGTCACTGCTCGAGATGATGAACGGCGTCGCCCATAAAAAACCAATTTCAGGATCAGCTGCGTCTGGGACAAGTGATTACCGGGTCCGGTTGCAATTCGTCGGAAAGATTTGAGAAAGAGTATGTGGGAAAGAGTGCCGCGATCTATCGACGTTTCATTATTCCCGAGAGGCATACGGATCTCGCATAGATCTCCTCCCCCGTCCACCCTTTCCCGTTCTCGCTTCTTTTCCTCCTTTTACCTTTCCCCATGCGATACGTGACCAGAGAGAAAAAAGCCTTCTGCCATATCCCCAAGCTATCAGAAAGCAAAGTGACTCGGAAATCAGTCCTAGTATCTTACAAATCCTTGGACGGCTCACTTAAGCGATCTGTCTCATCCATTAAATTTATTCGCCACAACGAAATGCAGAAATGGGAAAATAATGTATTCAATAAATGTCTGTGTGCAACTAATGTACAAATATTCTTTTTTAATTTTTTATGTTTTTATTTCCACGAATCTCTCCCCGCATCGTAAGAAAAAAGAGGGAATTTTTTCTCTTTTCACGAAAAGAAAAAATTTGCCGATTGTTATCTTTCCTCCATGGTTGATAAAGTTGTCACGAAGACAAAATTTCAGAATTGATCGGATCAGAAGGAGACTCAAACGTAAGTTGCGAAGCAGAAAATGCTATCCTAACAAAATCATTACATTCTTGAACAGCTTGAAACGTGAGAAAATCTTGAAAATTTTGTTTCACGCGAGGTATAAAGAGAAGATAGTACATATAGTTTGTTACAAACAAGATTGTCCGACTTTTCAAACTGTTAAAATTTTGTTTCAAAATATAAGTAAATACAGAGAGATAATTTAGCGTTAAAAACAATATTCTTTTTATAAAATAGAACTTTAAAAAATTTTACAAGAAAAATAAAAATGAATGAATATGAAAAATAAATGAATATGTCGAACAAAGAATTTTTTATTTAAGTAATAAATATTTATAAAAAAAATATTCTAATTATTAGCAATAGCAATTATTTATATAAGCAATTTTTATTGTTCTCTTAAACTACGTATGTTGGATACATATTTTTGATAAAACGATATATAAAAATATCATGCAAATTGCTATATAAATAGTATACGATATCAGAAACTATTACAATTCAATAATGTTGAGTACCAGCAAACTTGTTTCGTATAATCAAAATAATCAAAGAAAGTCCCATTTTCTTTTATTTGTCTTATTTTCGCCTTGCGAAATACGTGATCGGAACTTACATTAAAATTACATTAAAATAGCGTTAAATAAATAAATGAAAGGGTTTTTGTTTTGAATTGTATCATATGATTATAGTATCGTCAATACATCGTTTAGTATGTTATTTATTTAGCATGTTATTTTAATGAGTATAGAAGATATTTTCATATCATAATAAAGAGTCTCTTGTATGATATCAGTGTCTCATAATATTTATGTGATATTTTATCCATTTAGAAAAATATGCCATGTATTTAATTGGATACATATGTATAAAATTATACATATGTATCCAATTCGTAATATAAAAAGATAAAATATTTTTTAAATAATACGATAAAGGATGCGTATATAAATGAATATATGTCTTTATAATATTATCTACAAATATAATTTATAAGCCGATTAAGTAATTTGTACAATGTTAAAATGTTAACGCTCAAAACAAATCGACAACTCTCGTTGCAAATTTGCATCGTGAAAATATATAGAAAAATAAAATACGAGAGAATTGAATTTATTTATTTATTTCGATGATTCAAACTGTCCTTAATCATTAGCTCAAACACATACTTGGATACAAAAAGATCTCTTAGGTGAGCGAAATTAGAAGAGACTATGCGGAAAATCAGCCAGATTCCATTGACCAACATCGATGGGTCATTCGCGTATCCGCACAGTCGCCATTAATTCCCTATATATAGAGTACACACGATTTAGAGTGCATGCACCCCAGAACCGTAGCCATTTACGCGACCGGATGTACGCGTCCAGCCAGAACCGTGCCCTCCCAGGTTACGAGCAGCTCGCGCCTGTCGCTCTGTTGTTAACGCTCCATCGAACGACATTGATACACAACCACATTGAACCGAAATAAAGAGAAAGAGGGAGAGAGCGTAGATACAGGACTGTTCAGAGACGATAGTCGTGGTCGACGAAATATGACGTTGTGCAAAACGGAGCGGCCATGTTACGTTCCGCGACACGAGGGCGGCTGATGACACAAAAACGGACAGCGGGGAATTTACAAGGGCCGAATAGCGTCCGGAGAATAGATAATACGCGGGAGATAAGACTACGGCGAGGGTGTCACCATACGTAATAAATGTTTCGGCGCAAAAACGCTGTAATAGTCCCCTGTAATCTTCTCATCGCTAATTATTCGAGTATTAAATGTATAATCACTAATAGTAACTCATTAATAATCAGGCGTATTATTAATCATTAATAATAAGGCTGATTATTAATTCATTAGTAGTAATTACATATTTAATACTGTAGATTTAGATTAAAACAAAATATTTGTGTATGGAGATTAAATAATAAATAGTAAAAATAATAATAAGTAGGGGAGACCGGGGATAAAAGTAACATTTTTTGTATTATAGGTCACTAATTAATTATCGTTAGAGATATAAAAAAAAAGATTATATGTTAAAAAACTCCATTTATTGCTCTATTATTATACCTATGTTTCCATCTCAAATGATAAATATTTAAAGAGTTATTATAGCTTTTCGCAAGTACGTTGATTGTTACTTTTGTCCTGGGGGCCGGGGACGAAAGTAACATAGTCTGGGGATAAAAGTAACAGTTCTTATTTTCGGGAAAATAAAATAAATATGACTTTTTTCAATTTAAGGCAACTTTTATTATAAATTTGTATTATATTATATTAAAATAAAAAATAATATAAATATTTATTTTTATCATCTTTAAAAAACTTAAAAGAAATAATCTTCGTTAAGCAAAATAATTATAAGTAATATCATAAAATAATTATATTTAATATCACACCAGTTTTGTACTTTTTTAAGTCTAAATAATAGTTTAATTCTAAATAATAGTGTAAAAATTGTATGATAATTACTTATACAAAAGAGATTGGTATCTATTCCGAATCACAATTATGGCAAACGTAATAAGAATCGCCTTTGGTACAGTTATTATGGGACCAGCCCTTATACTTTAAGCATTGAAACATGTTACTTTCGTCCACAGAGTGTTGTGTTACTTTCGTCCCCAAACACATTTTTTAGAATAAAAGCATTATAACCTAAATATGATGCAAGACTTAGCCAAATCAACTATAAAAACTTATGAATACATTTTAGAAGAATACACCGGCAAATAATTACGTCAATATATACACTTTAATTAGGCATAGATACAAAAAAACTAAAACAAGAAATACTTAGGTGAATAATGCAAATACACTAATTTCACTCCTGCATGTGCAACCGGCGCGATCGTTCTACAACAATTAGCTGAAAAGGAAGAGAATCGGGGCGTACGCGTTTGACTATATAGTACAAATTATTCAACATATTGTGTAGTTTAGTAGGAGGCTTGTTACTTTCATGACGCTGTTACTTTTGTCCCCGGTCTCCCCTACTAAAAATGACAGATATATTATATCAGAAATATATAATGTATAGTATATTTTTAAAAATAAATTTATTTCAGTTGTAAAAAATGTCCGGGGATTAACGCAAATATTTCTTTGCTCAACTATATTATTAATCAATATATTTTTTTACAACATAGATAATACGTCAAGTTAATCCTGACATACGTTACTTTTCAGCTTCCATATTTCGTATCGTCTCACGATTAATAATTCCAATTTCAAATATATTACCGTTTGACATTTGCCGTCTGTCAATATATATCATAAGTTTGCAACGATAGAGTATTTGCTAAAAATGTCATCTTTCCAATATATATGGAATAATTATTGACCAGAACAGTTAGACGTAGCGCGTAATCTAGAAAAGCTTTTGCTTTCAACGTGATTGAATAGCGTTGCCTGTGCGGCAAATACACGTCGGGGATTCGTAACCGCGAAAGCTCGATTCTCGATAATAGCAATAATTGTCGGCGGTTGTTTTAGAAGAAGACAATGCCTGTCACGTCGAAGCTCGTGCTCACCAACGCCCATGTGAAAGCCGCGCAGCAAATGCAATGCGCTCGTTTCTCGTCTCGAGAATTTTCTGCATACATATATATATATATATATATATATATATATATGTATTTGGAATCTCCACGTTGAATATACGATTGATCCATCGAGTGGATCCGTAGCGAGCGGCGATAGCGAAAATTCCTCATTGACTCCCATCGGAGAACGAGTCTTGAAAACTCGGCTAAAATTGGATTCCGTCGACTTCGCGAAATCTTCGGGAAACGTATCAATTCGGAGTCGCGATCGGAATATCACGTGCAAGTCTCATTCTTGACTCTTTCCCCGCAAACTTGCCGAAACTATCGATATCGGACGGCATGCGATTCATGCGATGCGAATGGAGGGAGGCAGCGGCATTATCCAATTGTTGAAAACTTTAACGAGACTATTAAAAAATTAATCAAGTACCGGTTAGTTTAAAAATCTAGAAATTCTATCAGAAAACTGGGCGATGCTCGGTTCACGCGGCGAAAAATCTCCGAGTTCTTCGTAAATCTGTTCAAGAAAAAAAAAAATACTTGCACGCTGGTACACATATACGGAATCCTAGCTTGTCTTGCTAGAGATTGGTGGAGATGTGTCATGTTCGATGGTTAGCTTGGCGTCCAAGCTCGCGGAAAGGATTTGGGACTCTTCAATTTACGGAAGTGACGTCCCTCTAATACGTCCTGGCTAAAAGTGGACCGAAGCGTGACAGAGATGGACCAATACCAGCTATAAGCTCTGGACGGGGATGAAGGTAGAAAAAGACGGGTCACCGAAATACTCGAAATCCATTCGTTTTCGAATCGAACTGTTGCCCAAAGTCTTACTGCCATCGTATATATCTCTAACGGTTAAGGAAAAGAAGAAAATATAAACTAAAGATTATAAAGTCATTCTCTATTTTGCTCCAACGTCATTTTGAGAATTACTTAGACTTATTTTGAAACATTTATTATTATAACAGAACGAGGGATTTATTTCTAATAAATTAATATAAATTAAAATAATTATTTAAATAATTAATTAAAATAATTTAATATAAATAATTAAAATAAATTTAGTCACTAAAATTATGAGTTTTAAAAATCTATTTAATGTAATAGTAAACATATAATAAAACTAAGGAATTATATGAATTTTCTAAAATACATATTTTTTATAAAAAACGAAACAAATTTTGACGAAAATTTAATTAAATATGATGATTATTAAATATTGCATAGTACGTTGTATTTTTTTAAATATTGATAACCACGTTACTATTCTATCTAATCCTAATTTAAGTATCCCTGGCAATTCCAACTTGTTGATATTTTTACTACCAAAATATTGAAATGATATTCTCATACACGTTAATGTAATATCATCACATATATAATACTGGTACATTACGTAGATATAAGATATTACATGAGATTATTATTATAGAATTATAGGATCATATTATAAGACCATTATACGTGTGTGTACATGCTTATCATATTTAATTAATTTCAGCGTAAATATGTATTGCTACTTATTTGTTCTATGATCAAACTGCTTTACATTAATTTATTTATGTACTTTCTCTGATAGGATGACAATATAAATAAAAGTCCCTCCATTCGAAATTATTATAGCAATTTACGAAACGCGAATAACATTTTATATCAAGTATTAAACTCGATAATGATTATTTGCATATAATAACCATAACTGATCATCCTTTACGTAGGCAATCATGGAAAATACGCCAATTATCGTTAATCACTACGTATATTACTAATTACTTCAGTAATGACGTAATTCGACATATATACATACACACGTTATACATATATAATATATATATGTATATATCTATTTGCGTATAAAATAATTTTAATATTTGATAATACATAATATACATTATATTTCACATCATTATGATAAAAATCACAATATTGTATAACATATTTAGCATAATAATTCTATTTATATAATTTATATAATTTATATAATTTATATAAATTCTATTTATATTTATATTTTTATAAATTCTATTTATATTTCTACTGAAAATAATTATTTCGAAAAATAATAAGTCATTAATTTTATACGTAATTTCCCTGCAATATGCGCGTTTTTTAATCAGTCATATTTTTAGTTATATTTCCACTTTTTTCTAGATGGGACGCAAGAAAAATTATCGTCACGTCGTTGCGCGAAGAAATGTCACAAGTCGCAATTATCTAAATATAGTGCATAATATCGATCTTGAGAGAGCGAAATGATAACGATGGGCGAGGGAAAACGTTTGTCTGAAAACACTTCTCACAGGTGTCATCATCTAGTGAGGCCTGCCCATTCCGAGTCAGGTGGCTGCATTGCACATGGCTGTCGACACATCGAGGACTGTTACAGTCATTAGAAGATAAGTGTCTCGTTCTGTCAGTATCGATCGTCGCCGTCCGGCATACGTTATGTTACGTTTCTCGTTATGGCAAGTGAGGAACAAATAGGAGGACATTAGAATGGCTTTCCGTCGCGTGTGTTACTATGCTTTCAGGCAATATTACTCTCCTTAACCCAGGCGACCGTCGCGCAATTACGCGTCAATCCAGCGCAGCCGGGCTTGACAGAGCGATGATTTTACGCGATATAAAGTTGAATTTTTATCGAGCCACGGCGCCGCGGTCTAATGTCCGATATCATTTTAATGTGCACTGCGTCGACCTAATACCTCGTCGTTTGCTTTGACGTATAATCTTTTATATTGCACTTACAGTTACGTATATCTGCAACGCGCTTCATTTTATTAAAATTTTATTAAAATATTTTAGATAAAAATTAAAATTAATATTAGATATTAGATAAATTTTATATTAGATAAAAAAATTAAAATTAATCAAAAGAGTGCTAAAATACAGGGTGTCCCAGACTTAACGAACCAGCCGTTAATGGTAGATTCCTGAGGTCATTTGGAAACGAAAATCCTAATACCAAAATGTTGAAGAAGATGTAGTTTCGGCGTTACAAAAGATTAAAGATTACCAATCAGCGCGTTACGGTCTCCTGTGCTCAGGGACGTAGCGCATCAAGGAGCCCGCGTGCAGCGCGATAATATCGATATCGATAGAGGGATGAATATGGAATTTTCGTCTCCGAATGATCTCAGAAATCTACCATTAACGGCTGATTCATTAAGTCTGGGACATCCTGTATAAAATTATGAGAGAAGTAAAGAGAATGGAGGTCTTGTGGATCTAATTTACTTTAAAAATATGATCGTACATCATTAATCGTAGTTTTTTAGCTAATTAGACGTGACTCTCTCGTGTAACTCTGGCAATCTTGCAAATAACTTAAGACATTTTGCAAGCGTCAGAGGCGAACGAGATTAACTCTTGTCTTCCGTTCGCCTGGCAGTTTTGTAATCTCTTATCTCCCGTGACCAGAGCGCCATTAGATCACGGGAAATAGCTACCCGCAAACTTTCTACTTAAAGCAATATTCTAAAAATCATAAAAAAATTCAACCATTAGAATTTCACGAGTCGGGAGTTTCTCTTTTCAAGTCGCCAACTGTCAGAATAGAGAAGACGTGCGCGAAAAGTCTTCAACAGAAATTTTTTATTCGAGATAGCATCGCGATGTGCATATGAAGAGGAGAATATTTTTATGATCGAGGTCGCGATAATAAAATGGCTTATAATCAATCTATGCAAATGAACATATAATCAACCTGCGCAAGTGAACATATCATAGGAGCTGCAAATAGCTTCTTATGGAGATGAAGATGTTTCATTTACGAGTGTTTGGCGACGCTAATTTTAATTTCTCTAATTTAGATCAATTTGCGGCGAGCATCGATATCCATCTTGAAGCACTGATATAATGCATCGGTGACACATATATTATGTTAGTAATCGACGACCGTCTAACATTGCAGTTCTGAAAAATTGCCGTGAGAAGCTGACAGGACGCGTAACTTCTCAATTTAACGCATGGAGTCGCCGCGCTTGACACTCGTTTATAACGAGATAAAATTCTATCTTGCCGGTACAGGATTTTATCTCGACATTTTGACACGTATCGCGTTAACGAGAAAACACGACGTGATAAATCCCTATAGATAGGCACGATTATTCGTCGGGAACGAGTCGCAAAAAAAAAGTAGATTATTAAACCATTATTTATATTTTGTAATAAAGTCATTAATAGTTGACTTTATAAAGTCGTACCGGCAGCATTCGTACGCGATAATTGAAAAAAATGATCTTCCATCGCCCTCTCGCTCTCTCTCTCTTGATAAGAAAATATTTTTTTGCCGTCCCACCCCGCGTTAAATTGATACAACGTCATCAATGATACTCGAAATTTCTGATTTTACGTGTAACTCAAAACGATAATCATATCCGCGAGACTCTTAACATGGTAATTAATGCGCAGCGCGCGCATCAATTAACGTAATAGCCATTACTTTGTCATCACTTTCCCGATTAATGTTACACATCGACGAACGGGGCAGTTGCCGTTTTGCCAGTTTTTCGTTCGCGTTAAAACTGTTTTACGACTTAATAATAATTAGCCGAACGCGAACACGGAGGTGTCTGGCAAGGGAATATTTTACAATTTATGGCATGAGAAAATTCGTTATATGACCACGGCGCTTCGGCGCTTAATTAAATTTCGCGAGCGGGCGAACGTGACGAGGGTCCGCGCAAAAAAATTCACCCGCTTTCGGGTGAGTGATTAGAACCCGATGAAGGGAACGTTTCGGGGGCTCTCGAATTATTATACGATGTTTTCTCGCGAATTTTCCGCGACCAGCTTTCTCATTCGCGTTTTGCCGGAGGAATGGGACAACCATCCGCTTAGAGCGTGTCATCTTATATGCAAGCTTCGTATGCGTACATGTATGTTTATATGCACGGGAATACGTGTAAACGAAGACGTATGTATTCACGAGGACCGTCTTCTCGTCGTAAATCTCGCTGCGAAATCATAATGCAGAAAATGCACCGGGAGGATTACGATCTTATTTGTCGCGCGCGAAAGCAGTTCGTAAGTTTGGAAGAAGGGTTCCTCGTAAACCCTCGAAATTACCGTCTGTCGCGGGGCTGCGCCTGCGTTCAGTGTCTCATCATACGAAGAATGAAGTGACGAGAGAAAAAAAAATGACGCATACATGTATGTTTCTGCCGGAAGCTTCAACAAGTGTATTTTCGTGTGATCGAAATTTAAATCGAAAATAACATTGAAATCATATTGAATCGAGTTTGATTAAATTCGAAATTTTGCAGATAAAATGCGCTATTTTATCGTTATCGAAGCAATATTTAACGCTGCTTCTTTAGATATTAAGTGAATAGGTTTTAATTAATGCAAGCAGTAAATTCGATATGAATTTAATCTTCTAATCTAAGAATTTATTTGTCAATATCGTACATTAAAAGCTGAGTATTTCCGCTGACCTACAAAATATTAATGTCTAAAAATAATACTTAAAGACCTTTTAAGACCAAGTTTGATATTAAAATGGGGAGAGATTTACCGATCAAATTATGATTAATTTTGACAAATTTATATATATATATATATATATATATATATATATATATATATATAATTACATATATAATTTTATAATTAAAATATTTAATTACAAAATGTAGTATTTAAATTTAAATTTAAATTTATGAGAGAGAGAGAGAGAGACTAAATTACAACATTTCCAACAGTCTATTTGTCAAGTTTCTGTCTTATTACATTATAATGTAATGGCAAAATTTACGAACGTCTGATTTGACGGGTCGCAATATATTTTTTTCGAAAATAAAAAATACGCGACACAGTTGTCGGGAAAGCAACGTGCTTTCATTTAATACAGAAACGAAAACGAAGGCGCCGGCAATATCGTTCCTAAGGGCGCCGTCTAGATCGGGAGTTTATTGCCGCACGAAAATCTCGAGGCGGCAATCTGGAGATCGGCGCCCTTTATCACGTGAGCTTTTTGACAAGCTCCCGCGAAAAGGCACTTCGTTTTAGCTGGTGGCGTGGCTCGCGGTCGAAACGTGACGTGAATTCGCAACCGAACATCGTGGCAGGAACGCTCGTTCGTTCCGCTCATGTTTGCCAATTAAGACGGAAACCGGTAATTGGCGGGTCATCGATTGATTACGCAACGACCGAATTAAACAAAGGGCCGCGTCCCTTTGCGCGATCATATATGTGCAGGCGTGTTTGCATCGCCGCTCTAGTCATCGATGTAAATCTGTACCACACAGATTATCGACTGACGGCGTATTGACGAGAAAAGACGCCGAGGGAGGATTTGTAACATGTTATTATCGAGAGCGAATGCTCTTTTACACAGTAAAAAATAAAATGTTAATTTTAACATTTTTCACATGTCCCAGAAAGCCCACTCTAAATTTTAAGTTAAAATAACTCATTCATATGTTACTTATTGACAAACTAAAAATGTTAAATAATTGACACAATACTTTACATTTATTTTTGTTATCGTGACTTTAAGTGTAATGTAAAAGTAACATACAAATTAATTAAAAATTACATGAAAAAATAGTTATAATAACTCGTAGAAAATGTTGAGGACATTAACATGAAATAGTAATTATTTTAACTTAAATTATTTGTAATAGAAACATTTGATTTTAGTAAATTTGATTATTTTTGTATGTCAAAGTTCAAGATTATTTGAAGATTTACTTTAACTTTTCTTAGAATGTTAAACTGACTTTGAGACATGTTGATTGTTTAAAATGATTATGTTAAAAATACTCAAAATAATATTCCATTTCTAAGAGACATATACAAAGTGTCAAGTTATAAAGTTGACATAAATCTAAGACATGAAAACGTTATAAAAATAATAACATATAGGTTGTATGTTAATTTTATATTAAAGTGCTAATCAAAACGTGGTAACACAAAATTTTAACATATGGACGCATAATTTTTTACTGTGTATTAATAGACGAATCGTTATTTTTCCTCGTAAATGTGATTGAATCAATCACTATCAGGAGAAGGATGTATGACTCGCTTCTTCGCAAATACATCGGAAAAGATAGCTTTATCCTAAAAAAAGCATTGCACGCGCCAAACATAAAAATACGATCTTCGGGTTAATAAATCATCGACCCTTTAGAGACAGAGAATCCAAGTTCGTATAAATTGTGAACTCTAAGCCGTGGTTTCTCGTGAACCCTACGCTATAAAACAAACCTGTTAAGAAGAGGCACGGCGCGATTAAATTATGTTGTATCGTAAATTTACAACGTACTCGTGCACAGCTGAGTTCGTACCCAAAATTGAAGTAATTAATAGTTAGTCAAAAGCGTCCATCGATTTTATCGATTTAGTAGTTTACCCTTTGCCATTTGTTAATAATAAGCATAAAACAAATATTTGTCCCAAATATCGTATATATGTAAATTATATAATATGTAAATATGTAATTATCTAATACGTAAATTTGTATGTAAACTGTTACAAATTATTCAGTAATAATGAACGATAAAAAAAAAGTATAAACGTAATTCAAATTACAATAATAAATTCAAAAATCATTTCATACATGTCTTAGTATTAACACTAAACAGGAAATTTAATCTATCTGAGAATTATTTTTCTGACTGTCATTTTTTGTCGCTTTATAAATTTATAGCAAAACATTTTTGAATTATGCGTTTTGGTAAAAATAAAAGTGACTTGTTTAATAATAAATGAAAATGTACAAGTTTCGTAATTTTTATATTTTTTTATACAAATAAAATCCATATTTTCAAATCACGATATAATTTTTAATTTTTCAATCTTTATAAACATTGCATAATCCATTACATATATATGCTATATATTAATACATGTTATATTATTGTGACGTGATTTGTCAATATTGTTAAACATGGGGATAAAATCGCAATCATATCCAATAAATATTACGGTGTGAAAGCGCCGATGCGAAAAATCAATCTCTGGCGTCATATAACGCGACCGTACTTTCTTCAGTTCGTTGATATCCTGAAAAAAAGGCACACCTGCATTTGGCGTAACGACAATAGCTCCCACGCATATAGTGCACGTTGAACGGGGAACTTTTGTCCCGGTGCCAAGTGCAGGTGCGACAGGACTCTTTCGTTTTCGCGTAAATGACGCGACTACCTCAATTCCATGACGATCGGTATAATATTTTGTGACGATGGGGAGCACAATGTCGTAATATTTTCATGCATTTCGATGCTCAAGAGTCGAGTCGAATTTATATTCGCGTTTAATGGTAAATAGTATAACTGGAAACGCCGCGTACACGATCACGATTATTGTGTTACTCGTCCAGAGTTGTGGCGGACTGGTTTAACACGTTAACTGTCGGTGGAAGCTACATGCAACTCGCTTGTATCCGTTTAATGCGTCTTGAGATGCAACGTCCGGCGCCATGTATACCATACAAAGCTCCGCTTCATCATACTGGGTATCACATATACTGAACGATGAAAGATCATTTATTCTCGTTGAAAGATGATGCGTTGAAGATTTATATCTGTTACACCATCGCCATTTATTCTTTTATATACGGCAAATGTGCATATGAGGCAAGTGTATAGAAAAAAGATCGAATAATACACAATAAAAAATAAAATGTTAATTATAACATTTTTCACATGTCCCAGAAAGTCCACTTTAAATTTTAAGTTAAAATAACTCATTCGTATGTTACTTATTGACACTAAAAATGTTAAATAATTGACACAATATTTTACAATTATTTTTATTATTGTGATTTTAAATGTAATGTAAAAGTAATATACAAATTAATTAAAAATTACATGAAAAACTAGTTACAATAACTCGTAAGAAATGTTGAGGACATTAACATATAATAGTAATTATTTTAACTTAAATTATTTGTAATAGAAACATTTGATTTTAATAAATTTGATTATTTTTGTACGTCAAAGTTCAAGATTATTTGAAGATTCACTTAAACTTTTCTTAGAATGTTAAACTGACTTTGAGACATGTTGATTGTTTAGAATGATTATGTTAAAAATAGTCAAAATAATATTCCATTTCCAAGAGACATATACAAAGTGTTAAGTTATAAAGTTGACATAAATGTAACACATGAAAATGTTGTAAAAATAATAACACATAGGTTGCATGTTAATTTTACATTGAAGTACTAATCAAAACGTGATAACACAAGAAAATTTTAAAAATTTTAATATGGACGCACAATTTTTTACTGTGTATCTTGGATGTTTAATATAAAGCTTTAAATATGTTTATATATATCAAATTATTTTTGCAATATTTTGTTTTCTATTAAATTAATTATATAAATAAAACTTGGGAGCCGATAAAAATGTTTAGAAAATAGTTCTTTTAACATTCTTAGAAGTATGTTTAACAGAATTAAAACGCACTTCTCTTTAATATTCCATTATTAATTTGATAAATGCATATAATATATAAAGAATTAATTTATGGAAATAAAAATACAATAAATATGATATATCTTTTTTTTGTGCATTTACTATTACAATTGATGATTAATTGTATATTTTTTAATAACGAGGTAGATTTATATTTTTCTATTAATCAAGATAATTAATACTCTATTTCTCATTTTTATTATTATTTAAGAATAAATAAAAATTTAAAAATTAGCGATAAAATGTATCTATTTTTGTCAAGCGTTTAAGAGAGGAACATTTAAAGGATTACGAACACGATTCTTCTCAATCGGCTTTTATAAAAGATTCGAGCTTGCTATCTTATTTAAGTATGTCCACCTAATCCGCTTACATCTCTCCCCACTTTAATTGCATGTAATTGCTCAGTGATTTAGATTTGGTTTAATTTTTCATTGAGAAACCTTCATCGCGCAAATCGTCTTAAGAATGATACATAGCCATATTTCAATTTTTGAATATCTCTTTATTTCACAATTGATGCAAAAAAAATACTCCATTTTAATTTGGCAAAAAGTTTCAATAATTTTTTATCAATAATTTTGATTATAAATAATTTTGTTTTGACAAAAAGTTTCAATAATTTTTATCAATAATTTTGATTATAAATAATTTCTGTATTTCAAATATTAATTTAAATTATATCTTGGATAAAATTAAATATCTTCGGTAAAATTAACTTAAATTTCACTTAGGAATACGATAGCTTTCTAGGATCAAGAAAGTGCCTTTGATGAATATAACGGCAGTCGCACAATGCAAGAAGAATGCAGAAAGTAAAAAAATACTCGAAGAGAGAGAGATTCGGGTTTCTAAGACTTTAGAAAGATCGGAACGCGCGCGATGTGCTCTCTCGTACGACGCGGGCCGGGAAAATAGGATAATGCACGCGGTGCAAAGTTCTCAAGGAGTAAGAAGACAGGTTCGCGCCTTCTCTCGAGATGAAGAGAAGCGAGGGAAACTTTCAGCGCGTCGATAACCAGCAGAAAGAGATAAGGATACGAACGTCGAAATTTATGGCGCGGCGAGATAGCAACACCCACGCTCTCGTTCGCGTTCTCGAATCCTTCAGCGCATGATATGGTGTTCGGGAAAACGGAGAGCCGATGGGAGGACCAGGACGACCCTGTTTACGAAAACATAACGCATTTCCCCGCAGACGGCGAAACGCGGGCTTATCATCCTCGACATCCGGAATTTATCACTCCCGTGCATTTCCGGTTATTATTTCCGGAATTAAAATTATGCATGAATAGATGCGATCTCGAGTGATTTCTGAACCGACTGAACGAAGGCGCGTGTGCTTCAGCCAGAGTGTATCGTTGAGGTAGCCACCCTCGAAATACGTCATCGCGATCTATCGCGGACACGTAGCGTGGGTGCAACGAGCTGTCTGAGCGCCCAGTCGGCCGGAATATAAAGCAGCTCGAGCCACCCCTGTAAATGGGTGCCGCAGCGGTTATTGCTACTTTCCTGCTATCACGCTGCTATGATTTGTTTGGGTATGGCTTTCTAGGCCAGAAACGAATGGAAGTTTTCTGCTACGCTCGACGGCTACGCCATGCAAATTATACTCTGCGTTCGACTGTGAAAAGAATAGCATTCGGAATCGAGGAACGCAAGCATAATTATTACCTGTCAATTTTCTGATAAATAAAGAGTAAAAATCAAATGTCACTTGCATGTCAGAAATTCATTATTATATGATATTTAATTTATTATATAATATTTTATAATATTTATTATTATATAATTATTATATTTCATTATTATATAATTATTATATAATTTGAACATCTTGAAATATTTCTTTAGTAAAAATAAATTATTAATAATCTGTCAAAAGTATTCTTATAAACCATCAACTTATAAATTTTACAAAAAGCTACCCAATTTTGAATGCATTTAAAATACGCGCGTAATAGTTGGATATGAATTATTCATCTCATCTGGCATCGGATATTCAATATCCCGTCTCTGGTTGCTCCGATGAACAGTAGTCCTTAATCGATTACTTGTAAATTTCCTATAAATATGAAATTTTGCATAAATTTAGGGCATGTCACGATTGACCGCAGGAAACGTTCCATTGGAATATATTCATTATTATCATTATTAGATCGCGCGGTGATATTTTGCGAGTTGTACCGCACAATAATACGCGCGCGTTATATTTAATGCCGCTGTATGAATTGACAAAACATATCGGCCAATAACTCGCCACGTTAACCGTTAATTGTTGCGATTCGCACTCCTGTGTACTCGTAGAAAAATTTTGGACGGCGAAAAATGTATCGCGCTGCTTCGCGCGCGCAACGTCGTGAAAGATTCGCGAGTGTAAGCGTGTGTACTAAACCATAAACGCGGAGAATATCGGGAAACGTATTACACTTTTGTGCCAGGAATGTCTGAGCTGGTGTTGTGCAATGGTGTACACCGAAGCGGAACTTATCCGCGATCGATCGCATCATTGAAACTAGGAATCAAACTATATACGATGGAGGGGTGGAAGAGAGGAGGGTTACATTGGCAACAAATATTGATTACCCGTGCGATGGTGATAAAAAACTGGAACAAACCGTGCAACGGTAATGCATGTTAATGCTCGCAATTAAAATTACATATAAATATTATTAAATCGTATCATTATTATTAACGTACATATTTATTATTAAATCATATCATTACAGCTACAGCTTCAATTACATTGTTTTATATGAAATATTTGTGATGAAACGGAGAGTTACGTGTAAAATAGTATTTATATTATTATAGGAGATGGCTAATTTTCGAGAAAACCGAATGATTTATAAAAAGATTTAACGCATCTCGTTTTATATATAAATATTTTACATATTTCAATTAATATTATATATATTTTATTAATTAAACCGATCATATTATTGCAGCTACAGCTTTAATTACATTGTTTATATGAAATATTTGAGATGTTATGCAGAAAATAGCATTTATATTATCGTCGAGAATGGCTAATTACCGAGAAAAGTAAACAATTTCTGAAAAGGCTTAATATCTCGTCAAAATTGCAGCAGTATTTACCAGTTTAAATTGTTATTTCGAAATCGAATTTTGTGATTTCTTCTTTACGGGAATTATTTATTCGGAAAATTTATGCTTAGTGTATCAAATTGGACATTTGGTTGTATAATGATATTATTGCGAGATCGAATCACATTATAAATTCTACCGAACAATCTGCGTTGTTTCGCAATTACCATTGCGAATGCAGAACGTGTTGCTTTAGTGGGAACTCTCTCGCGAAACTCACATGTAGAACTGATTTTCTATGTTGTTTGAATAAGAGAATATATCACTGCGATGCCGTTTGCAAAATCATGTGCAACACGCCTATAAAGAAGATATAAAGCGCAAGCGATACCCCAGACCGAGACAAAATTGTGCCACTATTGGAAAAATAGAAGCATTAAGGAAAAGTTATGACGATTGCATACTGTATAAAATTATAAAAGTGTTTTACTTAAATATCGATTGATAATATTCTCTGATATTTACAAGTAAAAAGTTCCGCGAGAAAAGATCTCAAAATATTCCGCGATATAAATTTTTTGTTAAAAGGAACATACCATTTTTATGTGTTTTAATTCTTTTCCTTTTCCCCTCCAATATCTATAGTAAAATATCTGTTATAAAAGCTTATAGTTTAATTAAGGATATCATGAAAGACGGTTGAAAATGCTCGAGGGCACCGAGTATTGTTACATTGTTTCGTAGCGCGAACATTTCCCAGTTAAGGAAATTAATCCGTGAATAATAAGACGAAAAGCATTTAAACCCGTGAATTCGTGAAGCCCGAGAAACTCAAATAAAGCATCATTAACATTTATCATGTTAATATAAATATTAAATCTAGAAAAAAATATTGTGTTTTATTCAATACGTTTTTCATGCTTTGCTAATTCAACTTCTCGCTAAATATCGTCGAAATATTATTCCAATTTTTACATAATGCGGAGATTGCATTTAAATATGCATATAAAATTGTTTACACATTATTTAATTAATTTCAAGTCAGATCTTTTTTCAACGAAAAACTGATTAAAATGTTTAATATTTTCAAAACTTTTAATTCGTCGGAATTTTGTTAGATTTAAATGTAAAGTTAAAATCCTATTAAAATATCGATATATATTTTCGTTAATAAAATATGGTATTAAATTGTAATTGTTAAATAATTTTGAAAGATGATAATTATATAGGTGTTTCTTAATAAATGCGAAAAATTTTAGATGATTCTTTGTCGAAAATTAAGAGGGGTTTTTCATATAAACATCTATTCCTACATCTCTCCCTGTGGAGTTACACTCCTCCAAAAATGGGGGTAAAAATTAGGTTTTTATTTTTTTCTCAAATTTGGAACAAGTTAAAGAAATGAAATTAGGTGGATATTTTCTACTAGTAAAAAGATTATTTATTAATATTTTTTTCAGCCTCCCGTATTGTTATAAGGGGATGAAACTAGCAACCCCTATTCAATTTTTTATTAGAACTTTTTAATGGGCCGGAATATGATCATCTAAAAATATGCATTAAAAAGTTTGATTTATTTAGAAACTTTTTTATTTCTCTAATTTTTTTCATAAAATCAGTAGTTTTCAAGAAGAAAAAATAAAATACGTTATCGTGCACAGCACGATGCTAAATGGCATAGGTTTCGAATTACGAGAAGTTAAATTTTAAAATAAAAATAAAATTAGAGTAAATGTTGGGAAAATTGGAACAAAAACAAAATTATAATAAAAACCTGAAAACCAAATTTTTACCCCCATTTTTGGAGAAATGTAACTCCACAGGAGGAGGGATGTAGGAGAATGTTTATATGAAAAACCCTCCTTAATTTTCGACAAAGAATCATCTCCTAAAATCTTTCGCACTTAAAGAAACACCCTATATATTCTAGAAGCAACTCGTATATACACATCCACATACGTAACGTTAGGGTACTTTGTATACGTCGCGACTGGAATGGCCGTTAGCCGTCATCTGTTAAGAGCGCGTAAAGGAGCCGCGCAGGAACGAGCGATTTATCACCGCAGTCATCCGTAACGAGGCTAACCGATATGCTAATAGAATGATAAGTTAAGAGAATATATACACCCCAACGTTCTCTCTTGGCCACGTCCTCTTTACCGTTGAAAGAGATACGTTGCGTGGCGAACGGTAATCCGCTAATGTCCGAGCGATGTGTACCGTGTGCATAGATAATTCGCGCACGCTAACGTACAGTCGTGCAGTCGGGGACCGGTAATGGCATCAATCACTTGTTACAACCAATCAGCCGTACGTTTCGTTATCCCAAAACCGATGCATTCCCGCCCATTTCCAGTAAATCGCATTTAATACACGCTATATGCGTCGCTCGAGATTGCGCCGACAGGAAATTACATCGAGGCGTTCCTCGCGAAGAAAGGGATGCAGGACGGTTTGCGAATCTCATCCGCGAGTAAGCTTCACCCTCCAATTCTCATCAGTTCGAACCGTCATTTCCGCTCTCGGCGCCTCTCTCGGGCTCCTCGCGTCGACGACTGCAGCAAAGAATTTTTGTCATCATCGATTCGCATGAAATCACTTGTTTCAATGTTCCCTATTCAAACATCGATCGGATAAACCTGGGACGCATTTCTCTGGATAAACAGACGATATCTGTTGACAAAAAGGCGATCGGCGAATATGGGTAATGTACTTTTTTGCGTGAAGAGAGAAAGAGAGATAGTCATTATAATTTAATGAAAAATATTTTGATTACTCGATCGACGTGAATGTATAGAAAATAGAAACCTTGGGACATTAAAATCTAACCAAATTTATTCCCTTTATGATTAAATCGAATTTGTTTCTGGGTAAAATTACACGGCCGAGTGTATAAAATTGTCAACTGTCAAATTTTGATTCGGATTATGAGATTTTCAGAAATCTTGTCTGGTGTTCGGTTAACAAGTCAAATTGAATGTCATATGTCATGTAAAATACAATTTTAAGTAATCAAATGAGCTTTTAGATTATAATTCATAAAGTATTTTTATGACATAAATCACAAAAATTTTGTCTTTCTTGCTAAAATGCTTTTATTACTTAACACATTTTCTTACTATATTTTTATTAAAAAAATTTATATTTTTATATTTATATTTTATATATATTACAATTTATATTTATATTTTATGTTTTAACAAATATTAATTGTTTTTTATTTTAATGTATTGTTAAATGTGTTAAGTGTTTTAATAAAATGTTTATAACAAATGTTAAATGTCACATGTGTAAAATATGGTTTAATTTTTTACGTTCAATATTTAATGTTTAATATTTTAATTCAATAATAAAATGTGTCTTGTATAAATTAAATAATAGTAATTTATTTTTTATTTTACTCATCCAAACTCTGTTTTCAAAATTGTTTAGAAAACAATATTGTAAAAGAGAGAGAGAGGGAGGAGGGAAAAGAGAAAAGAAGAGAGAGTAATTTCTCATAAAATTTTGCTAAAATTTTCTAGTTTTATCATTACTGTTTTCGTCCAGTTGGTTTTGTTTCCCAGGACGAAATGTCGGGTAATTTAAATTTTTGGATTTGGCAACCCTACGTGTGTCATTTTCAATGACGATCGGTCCCGATGGTTTTTCATTTAGTTCCCGTTGAAAGTATATATATCCTCGCGTATAACCCACGGAGGCAAGAACAATGGTAAGAAGCGGCAAGCGGAAAAGAATACCGACTCGGAGACGAGGAATATAATGGAAAGATAAAGAAATGCGCCATTTCTTCCGCGAAAGGGAATAAAAGGGGCGCGACGGGATGGAAAATATGGTCCGACGGGTACAAGAGAGGAAGGAACGTTAATATCGCCGGAGACCCGCCCGGCATTTGTATCACTTATATTTGCATCGAACACCCGGTATAAAGGCGCTTGTTCTCCACAGGCATTCCGGGCGATCCGACGTGATTAAAAAGTCGGTGTGCTCGCCCCCGCAGCCGGCCAGCACCAACATCGGACTCTGAATAATTCAATAAAACGCGCGTTAATTCGCATATACATGCTGCGGCGCGGTCGCCCCTCACAGACGTGCAAATCCCACGAAAGAGACCGAAATTTTGAA
The DNA here is from genome assembly GCF_025532165.1 of Camponotus vicinus. Classification (NCBI taxonomy): domain Eukaryota; kingdom Metazoa; phylum Arthropoda; class Insecta; order Hymenoptera; family Formicidae; genus Camponotus; species Camponotus vicinus. Next base: position 1,788,554 of record NW_028141947.1, read on the forward strand.
TTGTTAATCATACCGAGTCGACCAACTTCGAGTATTTGCAGAATGATTCGGAGCGCATACGCGGACAAACATGCGAGTACCTTTGATCGTATGTTGTACTACGTATTTCAGGTGAAAATATCTCTTGGAAGAGAAATTTTCATTTAAGTTATATCCGGGCAAACAGCTTGTCAAAATTAAAGATCGTGCAAATTTCTCTTTAATAATATATAAATAAATTAAGAGTAATGTAATAATATATAGGGGAGACTGGGGACAAAAGTAACAGCGTCATGAAAGTAACAAGCCTCCTACTAAATTACACAATATGTTGAATAATTTGTACTATATAGTCAAACGCGTACGCCCCGATTCTCTTCCTTTTCAGCTAATTGTTGCAGAACGATCGCGCCGGTTGCACATGCAGGAGTGAAATTAGTGTATTTGCATTATTCACCTAAGTATTTCTTGTTTTAGTTTTTTTGTATCTATGCCTAATTGAAGTGTATATATTGAAGTAATTATTTGCCGGTATATTCTTCTAAAATGTATTCATAAGTTTTTATAGTTGATTTGGTTAAGTCTTGCATCATATTTAGGTTATAATGCTTTTATTCTAAAAAATGTGTTTGGGGACGAAAGTAACACGACATTCTGTGGACGAAAGTAACATGTTTCAATGCTTAAAGTATAAGGGCTGGTCCCATAATAACTGTACCGAAGGCGATTCTTATTACGTATGCCATAATTGTGATTCGGAATAGATACCAATCTCTTTTGTATAAGTAATTATCATACAATTTTTACACTATTATTTAGAATTAAACTATTATTTAGACTTAAAAAAGTACAAAACTGGTGTGATATTAAGTATAATTATTTTATGATATTACGTATAATTATTTTGCTTAACGAAGATTATTTTTTTTAAGTTTTTTAAAGATGATAAAAATAAATATTTATATTATTTTTTATTTTAATATAATATAATACAAATTTATAATAAAAGTTATCTTGCTTAATAAAAGATTATAATAAAAGTTGCCTTAAATTGAAAAAAGGCATATTTATTTTATTTTCCCGAAAATAAGAACTGTTACTTTCATCCCTAGACTATGTTACTTTCGTCCCCGGCCCCCAGGACAAAAGTAACAATCAACGTACTTGCGAAAAGCTATAATAACTCTTTAAATATTTATCATTTGAGATTGAAACATAGGTATAATAATAGAGCAATAAATGGAGTATTTTAACATATAATCTTTTTTTTTATATCTCTAACGATAATTAATTAGTGATCTATAATACAAAAAATGTTACTTTTGTCCCCGGTCTCCTCTATTATTGCAATTATTAATACATTCTTGAGAATAGAGAACTTCAATTAGATATTTATAATAACACCAAAATTAAAAATATAGTTAATATTATTTATATTATTAATATTATTTATTTAATATAGTTAATATTATTTCACAATATTTACTAAAAATTTTTCTCGCACTATGTCTCTGCACGTAAAATAATTTCGACGGATTGCAAATTACAAAACAAGCGCGTTGAAAGTCGCAATTGGGAAAAATTCCTGATGGATGACGCGGCCGACGTATAAAATAATTATACACGTACACATGAATAATTATACGTAATCATTCATAAGCAATTATGATCCATTCTGTCCAATCGGGTATCGAATTTGTTTCAATTAATTTATATTCGCGTAAGCGAACTTCGGAGCTTCCAATGATTAACTGGCGTAACAAGTGATGCGCGTTAATTCCCGTACAATGAATCATTTACGTCAAACTATAGGGGCGACCGTACGCCGTCGAAATGCAGAGATTTGAATATATTAATACCGGAGAAGCGTCGCTCGGCTGCAAATTATATCGTCGTCCCGAGACGTCACGCGAGCCGATGACGCCCACGTCCTCGTTTACGTCGACAGTCTTAACGTCACCGATTCGACCGGAACGTCAACTATAATATAATATCCATTTAGCGTTCGGTAATGGCTTGCATAGTGTAACAGCGAGCGATTCCGAGCGCCCGCTGTCGCGTTTTGACTGATTCGCTCTCGCGCTCGCATCGTTTTGCGCGAAATTCCAGGCGAAATGAGTTTCCGCGAATTCACGATTGCGCTATGTTAACACACGCACATCGCACAACGCACCGATAATAGCTGACACGGCTGAAATTACGGAAACTCTTAATTGTTAATCGTCTCCCATTGTACGATTTCAATTTATCTCGTCATTCGTGCTGCTACACGCAAATTAATGCTTAATTTGATTGAGCGAATCCATTTTCAACGCGGCGAATGGCAAGAGTTGAAAGTTGCGCGAAATTAAAGAATGCTCCATGATGCAGCAATTATTAAAGTAACAACGTAATTATAAAGTTACGCGTTTATATATTCCCGCTGCGTTATTTTTTTTACTACAATTTATATATTGCACACACACACTTGAATGCCTCATTTTTGAAAAATCGTTTCTAAAAATACACTAATGCAAATATGTAACATTTAAAAAATATTCGAAAGATACCGAGAAATTGTTTGATTAATATGCGCGTGCAAATTAATAATAGAAAAAAAATTTATATTGCGAAAATAAAAGCTATAGTTTAATCAAATAATTAAATCGTATAATTTAATCGCTGAACATGTAATGTCGTTTTTTTTTTTTTTTTTAGGAGAAATCCGTTTATTTATTCCGCTTAAGGGCGCACAATTTTAAAAGCAATAACATTTTTGCGTTTGTGGCAGCTCGTTTCGAATCATCATGCGATATTGCGTATACTGCATATAAAGGCAGACATTAATGTAGGACCGTATATATTCGCGTATTCCTCGCGAAAGTTTTCATGCCATATTCAACGAGGAAACACGACGGACATCGTTTTAATACCTCCATGCTACGCATAATTACTCGTAATATTCATCGTTCAACTGATTCATACTCGTTGCATTCAACTTCCGGATTTGTAATATAACAAATTGCGACAAAGTTCGCTATTACCGGACATTAATTCGCGCACAATCGTGTATTACAACATCATAGATTTACTGCGAAACTGCACGGAATTTTCAATTGAGAATCGCTTCCTGTTCCTGTCTCATAAGAATTTCGCACACACGACATAATTCGAAATATGTCCATTATTCAAAAATTTACTTCGATATTAATATTCAAGTCGTTTAATTGTATTACGTGTCGATAAAATAACAAATCCTTCAATATATTCAATAATTTAATATATGTGCATGTGTGAGCGTATTTACATATGTATATAAATATATAATAATTATATAACATAAATTACTCTGGAAAATATTAAATCACAGATGCTTTATGTAATAGAGTCATAAACATTTAGCTTTAATGGAATGATAAAATAATTCAATTATTCTATGTGCGCAAAAACAAACCGCAATAATTATATGCGAATTTTGTATCTATTTTACAAACTAAAATATTTGAAAATGTCAGATTGGCTTTATGTAATTTATCTGTGGCCACGTAAAAAAAGTAAGTATATTAAATATTAAATATAGAATACTTTTTATTGGAAATTGCAGGTTTGGAGATTTATATCTTTCGCGCAAATAATAAATGCACGAATAAAAATACTTGAGAAAATTACACATTTACGTAAAATATAACGATATTTTTTTCTTTTTATATTTTTAAGTAATCTTTTATAAAATATCTATTCTTTCTTAGAACGTAATATTTTATTCTTTCTCTATTCTACTTTATTCCTTCTCAATTTCTATTTCAATTTCCGCAAAAGCTTTCTAAAATTGCCCATGGTATTTCGTATCGTCCGATATGTCTACATTGTCGGAACTTTCCCGATGACCACGATTGACGTCGAAAGGTGCTTCTATGGATCATTCAGAACTTTACATTGGAACAAGGCAAAATTGTATGGAGCTCGAAGTCAACGTGTGTTAATTCGTATACAACAGCTCGTTACGCCAAAACAGAGAACGGGTGCTGTGGAAGTGGTGAAACTTTGAATTGTTAATTAGCTATGTATTACCTAGAATTTTGACTCTCTCGACCTCGGAGGAGACTCGTAATACGCGTTTAACGTACCGTATATGTCTTTTATATCCTTGTTAAAATGTACCCGTATTCTTATATGATGCAAATTGTTATTTTAACTATGCCTCATGATGATCGTCTCTTATTCTTATTATAAATATATTATATATTTATTTATTATATAACTTAAATATATTATATATTTATTTATTATATTAATTATTTATTATATAAATTTATTTATTATATATTTATTTATTATATAACTTCATTATGAAAATAAAATTATAAAAGAATATTCTCATTCAATAATTTCTTTATCAATGTAATCCTGTATTTTTAAAATCAATATTTTTTAACAGAGGGAAAGCGAAGACAAATTTGAATTTTACACGAGATATATTTTTCTCTCTCCATTTTTTTGCAACTCCAAAAGTAAATTACCATTATTAAGATTGACGTAAAATATATTTATTTGGATTAAAATACAATTCTCAAGTCGATATTTTCAATAGAAAATTGTTAAACTATTAATATAAATTCCATTACAACAATTCAGTGTTGCACTTGTAAAAAATTAAGTAGCCGTTAAATTTATATTCGGCTATCATTTAAAGTTTAAGTAGCGCTTAAAACTCGCTTCGCCGATAGTCGCTTACGATCGTATTCATCGTCATTGTCGTCGTCGTCGTCATTCAGCTCTAAATTTTATCGAAACATCCTGAGCGCGCTGCAGAATGTCCTGTAAATTTCGTCGTTCGCGTCGAAGCGCGGTATAGCTAGAAAAATTTTTCCGCGATAGAAATCAAATCCGCGTTAATGCCGCTTCGTGCGTAGCATCGAGCCAACCTGAAGAATAAAACGAGATCCGGATCGAACAAGTGACCGCGTTTTTTCAACGACCGTTCAACGAATCGATGAGATATATCCGTCGTTGATGGCCCTGACACCACCGAACCGTCGATCAAACTTTCAATCTACTACATCGGAACATTGCCGGGACAGTCCTCGTCATTTAACTCGGTCATGACTTTCACGACTAATAAGCCAATTAGGAGAGACCGCCGTAATATATACGTGTGGCCATATTCGTTCGAGAACGTTTGAGTAGCCGATCAATTACGTTTTTCATACTCGATATGGGCCAAATCAGAGTTTTCGTTCTTCAGCTATATATCTAGTATATGTATTACAGGTAAAAATAGGATTGAGTTTTTAAAATATTAATTTATACTGACAAGAGATATAAAAATCGATTTATCATGTTTCAAAGATTCTTGAAAAAAGATATAAAAAAAATTTGTAAAAATTCTTAGATATATGTACATAAATTGAAATAAAAAATAAAACAAGTTTAATAAAATTTTAACGATATATTAATAAAAAAATAAATTAATAATATAATAATATAATAATGTATTAAAATTAATAATATATATTAATAAACAATAAAACATAATTACGCTATGAAATATAATTAATTACAAGTATAAATTGTAAATATTTATGACTATTATAATATTTATAACTATAACAATACATAATTTTGCTTAAATATAAAAAAACATTAAATATCATTAATTTTTCATAATTCTTTAATAAAGATTTTGCTTCCTTTTCGCAATTACATTATATTTTAATATATCTTATTCGTAAAGCACAGGTGTATTTTAATACGCAAACTCATAAATAATTAAAAATTCTATCATTATCTTTAATAGTTTTATAATTCTTGTTAATTTAAACAAATAATTGTGAATGTTAAATTAAAAAGATGCCTTGAAAAAATACTGAAAAAGAATAATTGTAATAACAATTTTTTAATACTGCTTTTGTAATTAAAATTCTCTAGAAATATGTACACAAAAGTGCGAGAACTATTTTAAAATAAACAGAACTTTCGACCAGCGATCTCTCATCTCGATACTCATACGTGTGCTCGTGACTATTTTATATTAATCTATGTTTTTTGTTTGAAAAGTAGAACTCTTTTTAGGACTCAGCTAAAACTCTTTAAAAATCTGATGAAAAATGATGAGGAAAATTTCATAGGACAAAATGAAACACTGCGTGAATTTGACATCTCAGTTTGTGTCAAGGCATTTTCTTTAATTCAATGGTCAGAGCTATTTATTTAAATTATCAAAAATTATAGAATTGTTGAAAATAAAACCAGATCAATTAATTATCTATAAATTGTCATGAAATGGTACACCGCTTCATATGTACTGTACGTTACAAATTTATATTTACAAATTAATGAAAAAAACAAAGAATAATTCCATCTCCCAATCCATATATTTTTGACGAAGAAAGAAGAAATTAAATTAAATCCTTCAATATCAAAAATTATAGAATCGTTGAAAATAAAGCCAGATCAATTAATTACTTATAAATTGTCATGAAATGGTACACCAGCTTCATATATACTGTACGTTATTACAAATTTATATTTACAAATTAATAAAAAAAAAGAAAACAAAGAATAATTCCACCTCTCAATCCAAATATTTTTAACGAAGAAAGAAGAAATTAAATTAAATCTTTCAATATACATATGTGTAAATTGAAAAATAAAGAAGAATGAAATATTTTCTGTTACTTTTTAGCCAACATGACTATTTAATTACCACGATATGCGCATCGGAAAATAACGATACTTCGTGATTTGTTCGTTCGTGGCGTTACCAAGCAGAATTGGGAGGCTGCGTTTTATTAACGAGCGGCGATATACGGTCACAACGACCTCGAGATACATCATGTCTCGTCGGTTATGGTTATTGTCGTTTATCAAACTGTAAACTGTAGAGGATTTTATGGAAAGTCGTATTAAGAGAAAATATCTCGTATGATGAATGATGATCAATATCGCGCGCGAGACAATGCGAAATGATTGACAGATCGATGCATTTGTTTAATTTATCAGCTGCAATTTTGAAAATCATTATCGCGATTTGTTCTTGCAAATTATTCACGCTTTACCGCCGGGACGTCATTCCTCTTTTTATAACGGCGACAGTTAACGCCGACCAAATGCGTAACAGCCAGCGGACAGCCGAACGTTAATTTGTTCGCTTGTTAATTTGAACAAGTTTTGAGGAAGCGATAGAGCGAATAATCGAAAGTAACGCCATTTGCAAGTGTAATTTATTACTCTGGCAATGAATAGTCATTCGTGCGTAATGCTCTTTCACATTTCACATGACGATGATCATGCATTTGTATTATTATATAGGATGATAAATCACTGATTAAATTTTATGTACCGCAAGTTAAACTAATTTAAAAGAATATTGATATATTCTTTAGCGATATACCGGCTATGTGATTTTAATAGATTTTTATATCTGTTCTTTTTGATGGTCTGTTTATATAAAATTATATCGCTAACGAATCTCGTAGACAAAAATGTGCATGTATATAAATAAAAATATATGTCATATTTTTATAGAAAATAAATTATTCTCAAAAACGAGGCAAAATATTCGCAATATCATTATGTTATTTACAAATTGATTGCTATTGTGAAAAGAGAGAGATAACGCTTTAGATAAATGATACATTTATAATAAATAACCAATAAATACGCTGTAAATTTAACCCCCCGGCTGCAAGGTTATTTTTAATGGCGTGGTCTGAAAGCTAGGTTATTTAAGTCCTTCCCAGGTTTTTTTTTAGCGTTTTAAATTCTTTACTGTTTTTTTATTGTTCTGTTTAAGAAAATCAGAAAAAATTAGAATTACTCTTTGAAGTCTCAGTAATATCCAATCATTGCTAAAGTCAAATGTTAAAATTTTGTCTTATAAAAATCGAAGTTTGGACAAGAATCAGTCAAGAATAGAAGTTTCTTAAAAAATTATAACTTTGCAATAAATAAATATTAAGAAAAATTGTTACAGGGTTTTATTGAACTACAAAAGAATATAAACTTATTTACGCTTCAATAAGTGTAATTATTTTGGATCTGAAAATGGAGCAATTTTATAAGGATGCATACCTAATAAATAATTAAATTATTTGTATAAATAATTTTGGGCGAATAATAATAAAAGGCATTATTTACTAGGAATACACTTCTTTTTAGTAATTGGAAATTACATGCGAGAATATTATATATTATCTTTTTGTGTCCGTCTCAGGAAAACTTACTTTCTAATAATCAATACTAGAAAATAATTTTCCTAGTAATCAATACTAAAAAAATTCTAAAAAAAGAAGAAAAATTAAAATTTATTTACTTGTCAAAATACTGACACCATCTGGTAAACTGGATTATTTACGATCTTATTGTTAGCATAATTTTGATTCTACGCTAATCGAAGACAGATTGTTGTACCTGGAAGTCGCTTGATGAATAAGATCCCACTGCTAACAAGTTTCTTTAGAAGGGGAAACTAGGTTCCCCTCTTTAATTTCGGAATAATTTGAAATTGAATCTTCGCGTGGGTCGTGAAAGACCTCAAACGATTGCAAATAGTAAGTTAATTTTAAATCCTAAAATACGATAAAATATCACAAACCAAATCAATAAAAAAATTGGAAGATTAGATAATCAATTGATCTCACACATATTATTCAAAAAGAATTCGCGTATTATAAAGCAAGAATATTATAATATATTAATGCAACATGAAATTACAGAAACGAAAATAAAAAATCGAAACGAATACAATATTTTTATTGATTTCAAAAATAAAAAATACTTAAAATATACAATTAAATATATAATAATGTAAAATATACAATTAAATATATAATAATTAAATATATAATTTCAAAAATAAAAAATACTTAAAATATACAATTAAATATATAATTTTTTCTCTTGAAAATTGTGACTGTATTTTATATAATTTAGTTTCGTAATTTCAACTTTGACATGATAGATACATCTTATTGATCATGCGATACGCGAATCGCGCCGAAACAAATCACTACATCATAATCATACGTGATGCATCGTTGAAGAAATATTGCAGTGAGAGATGATTAATTTATATGTTTCACGAAATAAGAAAGTATCTTTAGCATGTTGTAATTTTTGCCATATTTATAGAAATATCGACACGTGCTACAATTATTATTTTATTATAATTATTATTACAATTATTATAATATTGTTGGTTATTAATTGTGCGTATAAAACAAATATTAAATTGTGCATCATAATTACATTCATTTGTGTTACTTTAAATCCACTTTGCTAAAAAACGGCTGGATTTTATCGCTCATTACATTAATTAGAGGTAACGCGCATCGATGTGAATACGAAATATGCATCGAAACATGATGATTAACGTAACAACGTCAAATCATCGTTGTTGGAATGAACAAATAATCGATCACGCGAATATAACGATCTCATTTGCCTGTTGATTCGCCGTCTTCTCTTCGTCGGATTCGTTCTGTTGCACGAAATATTTGCTCCCTGCATGTTGGGAATCACTGTTTTCTCACTAACCGCCATCGTTCCTCCGACTCGTATTATTCTCGTCAACACAAATCGATTGGAGAAACACGACCGATTACGACCGATTGCCATGTTATGCGACAATCCCGCGGATTAACACACACACACACACACACGGCGTATTATGGACGAGTAAATAACGCGAATAAAAACATCCGTTGTTTCGCACGACAATGACAATTCGCATGTACAAAAAATACAGAGGGATTCAAAGGAGCAGCAATGACTGCAACGTCTTCGCGAGGCGAGAGACAACTTGTGAATAACATATATGAACATATTAATCACGTAAATATTTCTTGAGTCAACAGTTGATGTAAAAATAATTAGAGATATCCCAACAAACACCAAATAACAGTTATATAACTGTTAATTATAATTTCCCACTCAACAATATAAACATGTAACAGTTATATAACATGTTTATATTGTTGAGTGGGAAATTATAACTAACAGTTATATAACTGTTATTTGGTGTTTGCTGGGATATCTATTATTATTGGCTCTAGAAGCGACTATCTTCAAACGAGAAGACATTAATGACGCCGAATGTACCTTAATTTGCCGATCCACATTATATCCCCAATGTTCGATCGCACGCATGATGTTGTGTCCGGACAAACAATACGGGAATACCTCTGTTTGCTGCCGCGATGTAGCGAGGTGGAATGGGGTGGCGTAGGGTGACATTCTACGCCAGCTGAGAATATTACAAGACGCTAATCGCACTTGAACGCGATAATTAATACTCCATGGCAATCGTACATGTCGTCGGATTCAACACTCTCGACGTCAGATGTTATTTGCGACCGAAAAAATACTATGCGAGACAGGAAGCGAATAGGGAACTCTTCGAATCGCGCGACAAGTACTTCTAAAGGATGAAATATATAAAGCGATTTTTTGCTTTTCGTGATATATCTCGAAAATTACTTGAAATATCGAAAAATTTATACAAAAGTTTTATGATAAAAAATTATCTCTATTTTATTATATTAATAAAATTTTTAAAAAATTTTTCTAAATTTGTGAAAAAAATTATTTTTCAAAATTTTAGTAACATCGAGGTGTTTTAACCATGAAACTTTTGTATAAAACACTTTTCAATATCTCAAATAATTTTCGAGATAAATCGAGAGAAGCAAAAAGTCACTCTTCATTTTAGGGATGGGTTATCTTTGCGTATTCGACGCGAGTGAGTGTCTTTGGTGAAGAAAAGTAAGAGGAGGTAATGGTGGTCTTCAATCAAATACGTTAACTATATATGAATAAATTTACTTATTGTTATATATATGAAAGAGTAATTATTTTGTTCGTTGCGTGTTATTTTTGACGTCATAATATTTGGCACATTCTCTTTTCTATTACGATGGTTTATTTTATTCGAAAAGAGTTGAATCGAGTTTCAGCGGCTCTGTTGATTTTTTGCCATGAATCCTCGCTATTTTGATGAGGAAAGCACAGCAACGTAATCTGACTACACAACTCGTTTCATAGGACGCTGTATTTTTTTTAACGATCACGCGATACCTTCCTAATACGTAAGCTTCGTTGCAACAACATCAGTCCTCAATCATGCTCTTTAATCCGTACAGAAAATCGGGAATATTTATCACATTGATTTATACAAGGTCACATTTTGTCTCGTCGCAAAAACTCATAATTTTGTTACTTTTCAATAAATTTTTGCACACTTAGGATCATAAAAATGCATAAAAGATTTATAAGAATTTTTATATTTCCTATTAAAAGAGAGATATCTCTTTGAATTGAATACTGAAACAGGAATCGTTGGTTTTGCTATTTTCATACATGAAGAAAAATTGTAATAAAAATTACAATATAATTTCTATAATCGTGGAACACACAAAAGAGAGAAATCACGATATTTTTATTTAATAATATTTTATATATATTATATTTTACAAAGGAATGCACAAACAAATATATAATTGTCAAAAAACAGTAAAATAATTTTTATAGTAATAAATATCTTCAAGTCGTTATATTCCAGGATTATATTAAATGTAGAAGAGTATTTTTTCTGTAATTTGTACTGTAAAATATATATTTCCTCCGGTTATGAATTTCCTGGATCCCAGTAATTATTATAGCTATTGTTATTGTAGCTGCGAGCAATACAAGATTTTTATATAAAAATTTTATTTACTATAAAAAACCACTTTTTTTAAATCAATTATATTACTAATGTTTTTTTTCTGAAGAAATTAGTATTATTAATAAAATCGAGAAAAATATCATTTTTTGACTTACAAGAATTACTTATAAATTACTCGCAAAATGTGTATAAGTCTCTAAAATCGGAATTTTCAAAATTTAAAATTAATATTTTTGTTTCTTTGTTAAATTCTGAATGACGTTCTATAAGAACAATCATGTAGCGCAAAAACTCCGCACATTTGCACGGTAACTTCCAGTAAAATTCGCTTGCAATATTTATTAAATTTAATCAGTCCAATTATTATAGATACATATGTAATAAAAAAATTTATTGAGATTAAAGCCTCCTTTTCTAATCAATTATATCAATTGTCAACGTTCTTCTTTTTGAAGAAATTAGAATTTTAATAAATTCTGAAAACAACCAATTATTTTCGACTTACAAGAGTCATCAACAAGTTACTTGCAAAAGGTTCATGAACTTCTGTAGAAACGGAATTTCCGGAATTAGTGAATGATTATATTTAATATTTTGTTAAATTCTCTTTATTAAATTCTGAATGACATTCTATAAGAACAACCATGTAGCGCAAAAACTCCGCACATTTGCACGGTGACTTCCAGTAAAATTCGCTTGCAATATTTATTAAATTTAATCAGTCCAATTATTATAGATACATATGTAATAAAAAAATTTATTGAGATTAAAGCCTCCTTTTCTAATCAATTATATCAATTGTCAACGTTCTTCTTTTTGAAGAAATTAGAATTTTAATAAATTCTGAAAACAACCAATTATTTTCGACTTACAAGAGTCACCAACAAGTTACTTGCAAAAGGTTCATGAACTTCTGTAGAAACGGACTTTCCGGAATTAGTGAATGATTATATTTAATATTTTGTTAAATTCTTTTTATTAAATTCTGAATGACATTCTATAAGAACAACCATGTAGCGCAAAAACTCCGCACATTTGCACGGTGACTTCCAGTAAAATTCGCTTGCAATATTTATTAAATTTAATCAGTTCAATTATTATAGATACATATGTAATAAAAAAATTTATTGAGATTAAAGCCTCCTTTTCTAATCAATTATATCAATTGTCAACGTTCTTCTTTTTGAAGAAATTAGAATTTTAATAAATTCTGAAAACAACCAATTATTTTCGACTTACAAGAGTCACCAACAAGTTACTTGCAAAAGGTTCATGAACTTCTGTAGAAACGGAATTTCCGGAATTAGTGAATGATTATATTTAATATTTTGTTAAATTCTCTTTATTAAATTCTGAATGATGTTTCGTGGAAACAACTACGCGGTGCAGAGTCCCGCGCATTTGCGGAATGGTGGCTCGGGGTAAAATTCGTTTGCAACATTTGTTAAATCCAATCAGTTATCCAGGCGCCAAGTGAATCGCGAGCGTCGACTGCGTCGTCCTCGTCGTCGTCGACGGCGGCGTCGGCGGCGACGAGCTCGTTTTCGCGTTTTCCACGCGAAATCGCGGAGAAAGCCGCCGGAGCTACCGAGTACGAAACGAAATATTGGATTAGGTAGATAAAGGCGGCACGAACCGCAATATATATGTAAGTCCCTCGGACACGCGATGCGGGACGCGGGGGATCGTTCGCGACGGGAAACGCGGGGGAGGAAGCAGGCCGAAATGCGCGATACATGGGGGAAGATAAGGCTGAAATTGCATTATGGTCGGCAACCTGGTTTGCGAGTCGATACGTTTTATCGCCTTCCGCGCGGCATTGCACTCGAATTTGTCACTTTCCCGCGTATGCGAGCGGTGATTAATTAGATAGTTTGTCAGGTCGGGTTAGATTCATTTCGAATGAATCCTGCGGATGTATTTGTGACCGTGATAGATGTGTAAAGGTGACGAAGATCTCTGTAACGTGAATATTCTTTCTATTAAAATATTAAGCTTCACTTTATTGAATTTTTCATTTTTCTTTTCGAATGTCGATGAAGGTATCGACTTTGTATAAAGTTAGTTTTTTGAAATTTGCAGTGTTTACGAAAAGGAGCAGATAATTCGTCCATTTTGTCGTTTATAAATAAATAAATGTCTACGGGATGATTTTGTGTCAAGTAAAAATTAATTCTCGCTCGAATTCAAACGTCGTCCAAGTTGGCTTTATCCATAAAAACATTTTGTACGTGCAAACATCACAAAGCTCCGCGTGGCTGCGTCAATTTTTAACAACGCGATATCACGACGCACTTTATCCTAGTTGGGCGTAAAAGCGTTTTTTCCGCAAAATCTGACAGCAGCGTGCGCGTTCGTAAAAAAAAAGCGAAAAATTCGCTGGCAGTTTTCGCAGAAAGCGGAAATGCACGTACAGACAAAGGGAGCGGAGGGGGACAGAGGAGAAAAATGCTTTTGAGAAGGCCGATTTTTGATGCTCAAAGCAATCAAACGCCATCGCGGATTATACGTTAATTATTCCGTCCGGCTCCTCTCTCTTATCGTCCACGTCTATTGACGGCGTTATCCGACAACTCTTCGTCAACGTCACGACAAACGCCGCCGCGCGGGTGTCGCGTCACATCGAATTATCTCTCACGAGATCGTTCCTCGCTCTCTCGCGTTTAGCGAGGTGAGGAATCGCGATTTCCACGCGATCCTTTCCGCCTTTCACGCGGGGCTTCCCCTGGTTAGGATGTCGCTCGCGAAATCATGATCGACGTTTCCGTTCTTCCGTACCATCGATCACGAGCGATTCCGAGTTAAAAGGAGTGCCTCGTTAAAAAGGCATATACCGTCGAATACGCGCGCCAAAGTCGCTATCGGGGAATTTGTCGAGGGAACCGGTGCGAATGGCGTGTCGGGGTTTGATCGACGTTCCCCATCGAGACTCCGAGGGCCCCTCTCCCTAGTGGAAGCGTACACGAGGGACCGTCGGTCTGTTAAAGATACCAGCAAACACCAAATAACAGTTATATAACTGTTATTTATAATTTCCCATTCAATATAAACATGTTATATAACTGTTATGTAACAGTTACATAACATTTATACATGTTATGTAACAGTTACATAACATGTAACAGTTATATAACATGTTCATATTGTTGAGTGGGAAATTACAACTAACAACTATATAAATGTTACTTATATATAAACATGTTATATAACTGTTACATGTTATGTAACAGTTATATAACATGTTTATATTGTTGAGTGGGAAATTACAACTAACAATTATATAAATGTTACTTATATATAAACATGTTATATAACTGTTACATGTTATGTAACAGTTATATAACATGTTTATATTGTTAAATGGGAAATTACAACTAACAATTATATAAATGTTACTTATATATAAACATGTTATATAACTGTTACATGTTATGCAACAGTTACATAACATGTTATGTAACAGTTATATAACATGTTTATATTGTTGACTGGGAAATTACACCTAACAATTATATAAATGTTACTTGGTGTTTACTGGGTATGAATTTCGCCAGCCGGGATCTTTGGGGGTAATTGCGCTCGAATTGCGTGGCCCTCTTTCCGTCAGTAAAAATATCGTCATTTCGCCGAAATTTCGGTAAGATTTATATGGAGATCTACCAGGGATACACGCGCCTCGCTGTGTGATTGCGTGTAAAATTATCCTCCCTATGAGAATCATATTTCCCCATCTCGTTTCCCGACTTTGAGGTCGCGTCTCTCGTGACTGATGGCAAAAACGAAAATCGTTACTTGGCGAAGAATATCGAATTTTTTTCCCGCTAACTGCGCTTTATAAAAATATATCTGCCGGCGGAATATGCATGGAATTTTGTCGCGTATTAAAAATTGGCGGTCACCGATGGTTTTATAATATGACTGCGGGGTTATCGCTTTCTGTAGAATTCTAAAAAAATGAAGAAGAAAGAGATACAAAAGCGAAGGAGATGCGTTTCAAAGCGGACACGCGCTTTGTAAAAATATTTACCATATATATTATCGTTTACGTGCTTTTACCACGTAATATTTCACGGATCGCGGGGCTTGTTGTCTGTTGTTTTCTAATTCTCTCTCAGTCTACTTAATAATTAGGTCGTCAATATAATAATCTTACGATGAAAAAATGATTATACATATATTGAAAATGATAATTTTTAAATTTCTCATTTAATGACTTTCATAATTATAAAAATATGATAATATATAGGTATAAATATTTGTGTGCATAAATTTATGTAAATAAAAATCCTTTTTTATCAGAGATTAAATTGCAATAAAATTATAAAAAATTATTTTGATCAGACAGTTTAATATTTCATAAATACTTGTATATCACGTTTATTAAATTACTTTATTTTTATAGAAAGTTTCCGATTTTATATAACGATATTAATAACAATTTTAATAACGATATAAAGTTAAATAGAAAGTTTTTATTCGTAGTTCAACTTTTATTCTATTTTCTAAAATCATTGTTAAAGCTTGAAAATTATACCCGACTAGAATACATAATGTTACTGGAAAGTGTGTAATATGATAGATGATAAAATACTTTAATAAATGCATGGCAAATAATTTTTTAGCGGAGCCATGACGCCATTGTTGTGTTAGTTCAACACGGGTTTCCTGTTATGCTACGTTGGCTATCAATACCGTGTCAAACGTGACACGCTAACAGGTATGTAATGCTTCGTGAAAGTGAAAAAAAAATGATTTGCCTATAGGCGAAAGAAGTTCTGCAAATTCATTCCCTTCGTAGTGATTTATCATTTGTTCCATCGTCATATTTCACTGAAACTGTGCGTGCGCGTTGTGTCATATATCCCTTTTTTCGTGTATTTCTATATATATATATATTATATCACACGTATTCGAAAAATTGCACTCTAGACAGTTATTTGAGAATAATGGGATTGATAGGTGACGTCACGTTATGGCATTTCGCGAAAGTCAGACGATTAAAAATGAAAAACGTTTGAAAATGTCAAATATGTTTTGTTGATTTATACACAAAGTCGAGTAATTTGCAAATATTTATCCTTATGCAGCAGGCGGATAAAGATTAACTTTCTATGAAAATTGCACGGGATGCTTGAGTACTTGGTTTAAATTAACGATTCATGCACTTACATTCTGTTTCTTGATCGTAATCTTTCTATTCAGGACCCTAACAATAAGAAATGCTTCCTCAGGGAATCGCCGTTTCTGAAGGAGCGGAAATGAATGCCGTGATAAGTTAAAAAGTAAGCAATGCATTATTCAGTTTTATTAAATCCTAGCGGAAGAAAGGAGTTTCGTATAATTCGACTCTATCTTTAATTGGATACCTTTCTCTTCTTTCCTTGATATTAATAACGTGATGTAAAAGAAATGGAAGAACAAGGGAAAAAATTTTTGAACCGTACTTATATCGCGCAAAGCTTTCAATATAATTCCCCCGATACTTTTATTCGCGTTTGTAAAGTTAACGTGTATTATGCTATATACAATACATTTCTCAATTTGAGCGAATTTATCGATTTTATTACGTCGAGTGGACAGCACGGAAAAGTTAATCGTTTTAAAGTTACAAAAGGACAGCCAACGGAAAATGATGATTGGATAAAGAAGAATATTTTCTGACGATTGAGATATTTATTAGAATTATAAATAAAAAGGGATAAGCTTTTAATTATTAAAGTTTGTTTCACTTAAATTAAGATTAACTACTCTCTGTTCCTTCGCGACTTGGAAATCTATTAGGGGATTTAATTATTTATTTAAAAATCAATAATTGTAATGAATGAAAGAGAGAGAGAGAGAGATTAACAAATATCTCATCCTTGAAAGCTCGCTTTTACTTATGCGAGAATATAATATGCCTTTGCTTGACGTATCTGTAATGAAAATCAGTCGCGAGCGTAGACCACCGTCGGCAATGCTTTTAAACGCTGCTACTTAAAACCGTTGAACTAATGGTGAAAAAAAAAACATTTGCGTGCTACTGTGGTATTGATCTTACGCAACGGAACACGCGAGATGTTCGCGACTTCGTGGCGTTTCGAGTGGCGCGGATTACATCCGTTTCGTTTTTCGAGCATGACATTTCAATGACACGTGTTTTCCGCTTGTGTTTGCTTTTTTCTTTGTCCGGGTCTTGGTCGAGTCCGCGATGGCGATATATATACGACAAATTTAATTAAAGTAAGTAACGGCGAAGCTGGCGTGATGCGGTAAATAGAGAGCACGAGGCTGAAATGTAACGTGGTATGACGTGCGATATTTTATATGGAATATGTTTCAATTCTGTTGTGTGTGAGAGATGTTCGATCATTTGTTTCTACTCTTGTAATTGCGCAAAATCGAATCTGAGACATAAATTTGCAATGTTTGATTCAATATTTTTTTTTTATTCTTTCTGGAAGACTTAGAAAAAGATTTTCCTTATAATTATAATTTTTTATATTTCCTTATATAATTAACAAATATTAAAAAACTGTATTTGTGAAAAAATATTTTACATTTTACTTTATCGAATTTATTTAAGATTTTATAATAACATGCCTAAGTAGGATAAATGCTTTGATTAATTTTTTAATTAATAATATTAAAGTTCGATTAAAATTCAAATATTTGTATCAGTGTTTGAACTGAAAATCATTTATGACTTATCACTTCATATATTTTTATTTACATATATTATTTTTATTTTCTCTATAAAATTAAATTGATATCGAGATATATAAATATAATTCTTAAAAACTTATCTTTTCAAAAAAAAAAAGATAGAAAAAGGGTATCAAGTACATTAATTGCGTCAAACTGTTGTGTGTATTAGCTGCAAAAATAGTGGTATAAAAAATTGCGCCAACTAAAAACTTGTATAAGTTTAAAAAAAAATATTTTAATTGAAAATCTTATTATATAAAATAGTTATTTTAATTTCCAAAAAAATAATAATATTGAAAAATTATATATTTTATTATTCTGTGAATTATCTTGCACAAGTAAGAGCATACATACAGATAATTTATTTATAAATTATAAATAATTATTTATAAACAAACACACACAAACACACTATTTGGATATAATATATAAAAAGTAATATAAAGTCATTACCTGAATAAATTCCAGAATATCCAGAAATGTTATTCATAACAAAAGTATATAGCTATATTTTTTTAAGCAAAAATTTCCTGCTATATTTAAATTAGATTAATAATTTTGAATATGTGTATTTTTAAAAAAATTATGCGTGTATATTTAAAAAAACTAAATGAACAAAATGTTTTACATATACTTGCTGTTTTTCAACGAACCAAATTATCTCGTAAAATTGCATATATTACATGAATTATTTCACATACATAAAAGCATATACATGATTTATTTATAATAAATAAATATTCTCTCTCTCTATTTGAATATAATGTATAAAAAGTAAGATGAAATGATTACCTGATTGAACTATCCAGAAATACTACGCTGAAGAAAGTGTATTTCACACTTTTTTACACGTATAAGCAAATTTTCTGCAATTTTTTAAGTAGATTAATAATTTTAATTATATAGCTATATTTTTTTAAGTAAAAATTTCCTGCTAGATTTAAATTAGATTAATAATTGCTTATTAAAATAAATGTTTATTAAAATAATAAAGACACTTTGCAAGTTAAATATATATTTATATTTAACTCTTGTTAAATATTGTACATATTTATTATTTACCTTGAGCTTTAATTGTCACGCCTTACTGGCTCTTATTTGCCGATTTTTAATTATTTATTATTTAACTTGTCGCTACTCAAAATTACACATGTCACATATCATATAAAACGTATAAAATATATTTATATCCAAACAATAATTTAATGTTGCAAAGCATATGCTATTTAAAAAAAATAAAATATATTATTTATAAAATACTTCCTGTAAAGATAGTTTCAGAAATTAATTATTAATTTTTCATAAGTTTAAACTTTATATATTGTAGATTTTTAAATAATATTTCTTTTATAGAAAATCTTGTATGTTTTCAACATGAGTTTGAATCCTTTTTCTAAAAGTAGGTA
Source organism: Camponotus vicinus (assembly GCF_025532165.1). Taxonomy (NCBI): domain Eukaryota; kingdom Metazoa; phylum Arthropoda; class Insecta; order Hymenoptera; family Formicidae; genus Camponotus; species Camponotus vicinus. The sequence continues at coordinate 1,808,270 of NW_028141947.1, forward strand.
AAGAGAGTTTTGTAAAGTAGGAATAATGCTTATCTTGAATAATGATAGAACTTTTGAAAGATCTTATAATAGAATCTCTCACAAGTTTATGCATTTCTTAATTCAAGATTAATTGAATTTCGTACCTTAACTGTTAACGTGGAAACTGCAAGAAAAAGTATTAATTATGGCTATAATTTAATGTCTTTTTTAAATTTGAGAATTTTTTAAGTATTATTCAGAATGTCCCATTTTACTATCTTCCTTTTTTTCTTTCTTTTATCTTAGTTTATCTTAGAATATATTACTGAGATGTAAAATATGCGTGTATGTGTCCATATGACAAGTTATTTTTCGAGACGCGAGATCCTCTCTAGCTTATCTTCTAGATGTATTACATAATTGTAATGCACAAGACATACGACAAAGATTTTTCACTAGAGTTACACTCTGTTACTCGTGTTATAAATAATGTATAGCAGAAAATGAGGGAGCCAGAGAAGGAAGTATAACCGGAATTTTTATGGGTGAGTTAACTTCTACGGGGGACTTTGCATTGCAAATGGAGCAAGTTTCGGGGTATAATGCATGCCAAAAATTTATAGAATAATTTCGATGACACTCGGTTAGAAATCTCTAGTTGTGAATGGGGTTTTAAGTTGTTCGAATATCTCCGTGATCCGATCATTTGAAAGTAACTTGTGATCCAGCCATCGTAAGAAAGAAAAATTAATTCACTGTCAGTTTTAACAATGACAAGTATTTTTAAAATGTAAAAATAATCGCAATCAAATTTCAATTAAGGTCCTCAAATTATTTTGTATGTTGAAATGTGCACTCACATTTGTATAAATCCCCTTTAACATCGATTTCATTGGAGGTTTATAGAATAAAATATTATAATAACTTATTGAAATACATTGTATTATTCTTACGATATTTAATCAGAATAAATTGAGCATTTAGACGTTTATTCGGATTATATATTTATAATGACTCTCTACAAACGCGTCTCACGCTGTCACATGAAAGTTTTAATATTGCAAAATGTATTAAGGCGCGAGCATTATTGATTGGATCGTTAAATTCCAAGTACAAAGGTGTGTTAAGCGTTTGATGAAGAATATATGACATTTTATACAAAATTCACTGAACGTGCACAAAGCGTATGAGGAATTAATCAATATATAGTTTTTGATTCATTGAATTATACAAGAATCGTTTGCAATGTTGTATTAAGTGGAATCACAAATTGTAAAAAAATTCTACACGTTGAAATTTTATATATTTATTCTGAAAATTGTGAGTAGTTAAATCAATTATTTTACACATCTTTCATAAATTCTAAATCTCTTGTTCATAAATCAATTTGTTTATTTTTTTAAATACTTTTTGTAAATTGAATTGTGTTGTGAGTATTTTAATTTCGGAATAAATACTCAAATAATGGATAAAATAATTAAAAAAAACAATCAAACGAGAAGAGATGTGAGGTATAATCGTACGACGATAATCGATGCCGATTCATGTGTACATAAGCAGTTATAGCGCAATGAATTCCTTCAGAAATGACGTCAATAGATCGGATATATAAACGCAGACGATGCATTAATAATGAAGCATATTTACATTTCACCCACTTACGACCGCAATTAACGCCAATTTCCGGTTATCAAGAAATATCAATATTATATTTATTTGTACACGAATAAATTAGAAATACGTGGTCGTGTTCAAAGAGAAAAAAAAACTTAAATGTAACACTTTTGATTCAAGATCGTTTTATAATGTTCATTTTTTTATACGATATTTTCTCTCTCGCTCTCACTTTTTTTATTGCTTCTTTCGTTCTCTCTCTTTCTCTCTCTTTTTTCTCTTTTCTCTCTGCTTTCGCATTCTCTCCATTTTCTTTTTTTTTCTTGTTGACGACCGAAATCACTGTAGCGGAAGTTACAATCTGTTATACGTGTTGCGTATAGACGATATCCACCGACTGTTTCATTTGTACCGTGGAATCGACGTTTCTCGTTGCAACTGCTGAATCCGTAGCTGCAAAAAACTCAACGTTTGCTTATAACTGATTCTACCTATTGGGATCTCGACATCATAATTTTCAACAACGCCCCGCGAAGTGATGCTGTAGATCGCTTAAAGATACCTCTCGGTAAACAGCATTTTGTTTTCGTAAGGAAAAGCGTTCGACGCGTTATTTTGCGGTTGCACACCATGAGATGCATTACGGTCTGCAAAAATTTATCATTTGAACTGCAGGAAGAATCGATCACTTCGGTGCGCGCAAAAAAGCCGAGGCGGAAACGAAGAAAAGACGTAACGCGAGTGCGAAGCCATATATCCGTGCGCTGCGAAAACCAAACATCGTACAGTTGCTCTGAAGCAACAAATAATTCTTTTTTGCCTCGGGAAGACCGATTGCCTCGAAGCATTTCTCAAGACATAAAACAACACGCAGCAACAATCTCTCATAAATAAAGGGTAACAGATATCTTAAGGATTATTTGCTTAGCACGATGTAAACGCAGAGATAAAACGTATCTCGTCGCAATTCTCTCTGAAATGATGGGAATGATAAGAATTTTTACTCTATAGGGTGTTTCTTAATAAGTGCGAAAGATTTTAGGAGATGATTCTTTGTCGAAAATTAAGGAGGGTTTTTCATATAAACATGTACTCCTACATTCCTTCTTGTAGAGTTACACTCCTCCAAAAATAGGGGTAAAAATTAGGTTTTTATTTTTTAGGTTTTTAGGTTTTTAATTATAATTTTGTTTTTGTTCCAATTTTCCCAACATTTACTCTAATTTTATTTTTATTTTAAAATTTAACTTCTCGTAATTCGAAACCTATGCCATTTAGCATCATGCTGTGCACGATAACGTATTTTATTTTTTTTCTTGAAAACTACTGATTTTATGAAAAAAATTAAAGAAATAAAAAAATTTCTAAATAAATCAAATTTTTTAATGCATATTTTTGGATGATCATATTCCGGCCCATTAAAAAGTTCTAATACAAAATTGAATAGGGGTTGCTAGTTTCATCCCCTTATAACAATACGGGAGGCTGAAAAAAATATTAATAAATAACCTTTTTACTAGTAGAAAATATCCACCTAATTTCATTTCTTTAACTTGTTTCAAATTTGAGAAAAAAATAAAAACCTAATTTTTACCCCCATTTTTGAAGAAGTGTAATTCCACAGGGAGGGATGTAGAAGTATATATGAAAAATCCTTCTTAATTTTCAATAAAGAATCATCTAAAATTTTTCGCATTTATTAAGAAACACCCTGTATATCGAATCAGTTCGAAATAATTCTGCAAATTGTCGAGATAAAAATTTGTAAAAATTATACATATAAACAAGGAATAGTTTATACTAATTGTTTTGAAACATTTTTCAAAAAAAGAGAAGGATATAATGATAGATATAAATATGTTATAACTAATGTAATAACTTTTAAAAACTTCTTATACAGCATTTTTAAAATAAATAATACACATATATATTATACAAGATTATTTGTAGGGATCGAGCAGGTATCAAACTAAATCTTTATTATAATTTACAATTCCGGTGCATATCCTCGAAATTTTCAGTCAATTTATAGCACGAGAATTTACGTAGACGTTTGGCGGCGTAGTGCTTGATTGCGGGCGGATTTACCGGAAGCTTGTTGTCGATTCCGACGGAGATTTATTTGCAATCGGCTTTGACAATCGTCGAGCGCGTCGGATGGAAGCGTAGTCGCGAATTCATTCCTGTGATGGAACAATATCGTTGCAAGCAGGCCTATTAACGCGTTTCTCGTCCGAAACGGCTCGACTTCGTTCGGCTCAGCTCACAATCAGCTCGACACAACGCGGCGTACTTGGCAGACCATTAGGTTAATTACGGACAAATGTGCCGACGAGCGTCGAACTCTGCAGTCGACACGGTGGCGATGTCAACGAGATACTTATTGTCTGGTCTAACGCACCCCCAACTATCGCTCTTTCTCTCTCTCTTTCTCTTTCTCTCTCTCTCTCCGCCTCCTGGTGAAAGCGAAGAAATTACCAGATAACGACGCGAATTTGCCGTCGCTAAACTTGTTGCGCCGCTTGCGAGCCAGTTTCGAGGGACACAGAGAGAAAGAGGAAAACGTGATGAATATGAAATACGATTATAAAAAGCGTCGACGGGCGCGGACAGAGCGGATGCTCGCGCGCTTGGAAAAATTTGTCTCTCGTTAATTTTGGGCATAAAAGCGTTGACGGACCGCGTAAAAAAAGGACGAAATAAAATTTATTATACGTGGTCGAGTTTATACGTCGTTGTAATAATTATACGTTTGTGAAACGCACGCGCGTGTTACATGTACAGTCGGTCCTTTACAGCGGTAATATTGCGTCAAATTCATCTCGCGACCGAAGGATATCTGTTGATTTCAACTAAAACATTATAATATGACTTTTATGCTTCAAAGTTTACTTATAATATAATTGTGGGGATGCAAATAAAATTGCACCGGTTACAATAAACGTGAGATACCCTCGATATTTCGCAGCGAGCTCTCAAGATCCCAAGTATATCCGCGACTAGATATCCTGGAGGTGGTGATGGTAACCGACGAAATTGTAGCTACTCGTGATTACCAACAATTTGTATGTGTCAGCCAAGATCTCGGCTACGTACCTTCCGGTAAATAGCTCGAAAGCCTAACATCTCAAGTAATGATGGAGAATTAGAAACTCAATTATACATCCTCGGGGTATGCTTTTAAGTGCAATAGTTTCGCAATTTTCCCTGCGGAATAATCCACCGTATTCTGTTTGCTCTGCCAGTCACGGCATTGCCTCGTTATGTGTTTGCATCACTTGGCTTCTTTGCAATTTCTCCCTCGGTATCTGTATACAATAATTTCAGACTACGAAATATTGCATATACGTTTTCGTGCGTTCCTCTACATATATACAGGGTGTCCCAGACCACCCGTAAACCCCTTTTAAAATGAAAATAAATGGCTTTTATCTGGCTGTTGAAGTTCATTATTTCATCACAGTTACTTTCAAGGTCAATTTTAAGATTGACAGAAGCACTTTCAGGAAAAACGTTTGATACAAAAGTTTCTTATTTTTTCACGTACAATTCGAATCTGTAATAAAAAGTATCATGTTCCCCTAAAAAAATTCAACTTCCGATCCGGATGGCGTATTTCCGGTCGGAATCAAAAGTTGAAAATATCACTATTTGATAGAGCGTACCCGATTTACTTAAAAATTGTTCGCGATTTTTGATAAAAGCCATTTATTTTCATTTTAAAAGGGGTGGTCTGGGATATCCTGTATATATAACTAATAATTTATTAAAATAAACGCACGCACAGTAACAAATATCTTTGGCTTTTTCCCTCGATCTGTTTTTCCCATTTCCATTCATATTATTTGTTTTATTATGTCTTTCAGTCGTTTTAATATTTCCCGATTTAATTAAAATTAAAAATATTTTCATCATAAAGTATTAAAAAGATATATTATTATTATTCATATCTGTAAGTTTACGTAATGAGATTGTTTTATTTACCCGTGCTTTAATTATTACGCTTTGATGCGTTAAAAATAATTTAATTAATTCTAATATGATCGAAAAGCACATTTCAGTATTAATGCAAAATAAATAATTTAATTTAAAACATAATTTATTAACTAGTAAACATAATTTAACTACACATTAACTATCAATTTTTGAAAAGTACGTGACTTGATATTGCGCGCGTTATATGATTTGTGAGAGGTCAGAAGCGAGATAAATGCGATTTGCATACCATTTGGATGAACATTTTGGATGAATGCGAATAAAATCGAAATTCGATATGAACGATCTTACTTTTACATGAGGACACTTCTGTAAATATAGGAATTTTTAAATTGCACCTTTGAAGAATTAAACCATATTGGAAAGCAATAATTTGTCGTAAAGATATATATTTTTATATATTCGTAATTTTTCTTTCATACAATAAGTATTCATTAGAAAAATAGTATTCCTTTTTTATATAATATTATATAAAAATTATATAAAAATATTTGAAATTTATCAAGTTTATACGTGATATTATTTAAAATATTATATAAAAATTTATAACTTCATAAATTTCAAATACGTTAGAAATTTTATAAATTATTTATACATCCAGGCAATCATTATTAATTCGATAACAAAATCTTAACCAACTGTTATTTTCCTATTCAGCAAAGAAACAATTGCAGGAGCTATCGCACTTCCTTCCTCGTCAAAGGAACTTGTTATATGACAGTTACGTAACAATGTCTGCAACGGTGTACATCAGTTACGGTACAAGCTAAAGCAGAGGATGCATTGCTTAAATAAAGGGAGATACTTGAATGCGCATTTGATAGACATATAAAACGAGTATATATGTATATAAACGTGATAATATATATGTTGCAATTTCAATTTTCACAATACATATATATATTTGTACGTGCATTACTATTGTGCACGCATTTACTCGATACATTATAGAGATGCGTAAGCATTAACGGATAACGAGCATAATGAGTCCATTATCTATTAACGTTTATACATCTCTGAAAATACGTCGATTTTTTTTATCGTGCATTCAAAAATAATATCATTATCAGAATTTATTTCCCAGAACAAAAATAACAGGTATAATTAAATTTTCAAATGAAACTTTTACCTTTTATCGTGTAATTCTCTTAATCATTTAACATTTTGACTTGATACCACATTTATTTTATATTTGACTGTAAACTGCAGTTTTAAATTGTTTTTAGAATTTGATGTGTCGTGTATAACGGAATACTTAATGAAATTTTCGAAAATCGTCGCGTCAAAGAGAAATCGCATTGTAATCTAATCTATCAGCTATTGTGGCGTAATTCGGCGGAAAATTCGATTGTTAAACGATCCATTAAACGACTGCGTGTGTAATTTTAAGCAAAAACGTTTTTCTATAAAAGTGACAATTTAGCAATGAAGCGATGTAAGAATTAATTACACGTGCATATATCAATAAATCGCATTTTTTAAAGAAATATCAATCTCTAGACTTTAATTTTAAAAACTCACGGGTTACAGGAATAATTTCATTTTATTGCATTAACTTTCATATGCTTTATGTAATGTGTAAAATGATACACGTATCATTGGATTATATATTTCACATAATCGGATTAATAATAAAATAAAATTAATATTTTTATTTTATTTTATGATTATTTTAAAAATAATAATTGAAAGTTCTTTTTGAGGAAAAGAGAAAGAAATTTGGTATAAATTGTTATTTGTAGAACTGCGAGAGAGGTAGTATACAATGATGCATGGTGTCCCTATCAAAAGCAATACGAGTATAGCCCCCGAAGTATTGGAAACCATTGTTGACTCGATTTGGCGAAAAATGTGAGTCATATCTTTTCCAAAATAAAAACGTGCGATTCAACTGACTTAAAATGAAACAATTTTTCGCATTAAATTGAATTGAATTGTTGATATCGAAACTGGTCAGAAATAATGGAAAATTCAAAATTTCAAAAAAGCAGTCACACATATTTATAAATTAATTATTCTGTTCAAAATTTATTTAGTTTATACAAAGAGAGATGTTTCTTTACTTTACATATCAAAGAAACTTGGAATTATAAAGTATAATTGTAAAGTGTCGAAAGGTAAAATTGATAGATAAAACGAAACAATTTTCACATTAAATGGAATTGAATTGGTATCAAAACTGATCGGAAAGAATGGAAAATCCAAAACAAGTATCACACATATATTTACAAATAAGTTGTTTTGCTCGAAAATTATTTAGTCCACACGTGGAGATATTTTTTTGTTTTACATACCTGGTGACGTCAAAAACATAAATGTTCCATTGCACGTTGAATTTTATTGATTTACGAGATACACGTGTATTGTGTGAATGAAATAAATTAAAACCAACGCAAATGAATAAATGCAATATTTTTAGTGCAAAAAGCCTGTTACAAAAATATATAACCGTTTGATTCGTGTATTGCCATTAAAATCATGTAGCCAGAAATTGCATTGCATTATTTTTGACCCGTCTGTGTTATTCGAAATATTATTTTGTCATCTTACTTGCTTCTCATAGATGAAGCGAACGATCGATAATTGAATAAAGAGTTACGCGAAATTGTGTCATTACAGCGAAAGGAGCGAAAGTGGTAATTCACTCGTTTGCGCGGCAAACTAGTTGCTCTATATGTAAATTGCTTGTTCTATATGGAAATGCCTGCCTTTCTGTGTAAATGCCGCGATGTTACAACGTGCTAGCAATACCGCCGAAATCGCGAAGGCTCGCCAGAGAGTCGTCGCGCGAGTGACAGGTCGCAGATTCGCGATAGCGATTCACGAGTCGCGATTATTTGGGCGAGGGTCGAGGGACAGCGGTGGTTGTGCGAATAATTTACGAAACGATTTAGCAAGAGATGCGTCCGGATTGACGGATATTAATTGTTTTTTATATCGATACGAGACGCCTGTCCTCCCCTCCCACACTTCCGTCCATCCCTCCTCGCCGACTAAGCGATGTCGCGCGTTGTCCCCCAACAATAATAGGAGTAATTAACGCGGATCGTGAAAACCCCGATGCGTGCTCGAGCTAAAAGAGTGACGAGACTTCAAAAGCGAGGGATGCGGGCGCGGCGTTAATCGGATGCGGGGACCGGGGGGTGGCGGGGACGGGGGTGGCGCGCGTTATTTCGAGAGGTCGTCGATCTATTTCCATTATTCCTCGTCCGGCGACGAAATCGAGTGCGCCGGGTATATCGGGGGAGACGTGATTTACGACGAGCATTGTTTGCGGACGTTTATCTGATTCCATAAGTCGTTCTTACGTGAAACGAGTTTCTTGATTGGAGTTTACCTTTGTAAGGGAAGTATCCTTTCTCACAACCGGATATAATCAAGCGAGCTTGGAGATGCGTTAAAAATCTGGCGCGCAAACAGGATTGTTATTAAAAAGATTGAAGGAGAGAGAGAGAGGGAGAGATGTAATATTCTCGAAATATTAAAATAAATATTTAAATAATACTAAATGATGGACGCGCATAACTGCTCGATCGTGTAGATGCATATTGAAAAGACCTGATGAATATGTTAATTACGCGGAAACATCGAGATAAAAAAGTGAAGTGACTATACAAGAAATAAATTTTTTGGAAATTTAATTTTTGTGTTAATTTATATAAATGTTATATAAATGTTATATATATGTTATATATATGTTATATATATGTTATATACATGTTATATACATGTTATATACATGTTATATACATGTTATATTTATGTTATATACAATATATGTTATATATATGTTATATATATGTTATATACATGTTATATACATGTTATATACATGTTATATACATGTTATATATATGTTATATACATGTTATACAGGGTGACCCATTTTAACTTAGGCAGCCAAATAACTCGAAAAATAAGCAAGATAGAGAAAAATGTTTTAGACAAAAGTTGTATGGTTTCGAGGGGGCCATAAGATGGTATCATTGGTTTGACCTTGAAGAGTCATTTGAAGGTCACGTGAAGGTCACTTCAATTTTTTTAAATGGAATACCCTATATATTTTTGTACATTCTTGTAGCTTATTTCGAGAGCTTTCCAAAACACTATAATTAAGTACCTTTCCGTTAAGTACTTTTTGAGTTATGATGCTTGAAATAATTTCTTAATTTTACATAAACCGTAAAATATCTTGTAAAATATTCATTTTTCGATTATCTTACCTTAATACTTTTATGTACAAAATAATGAGAGGAATCAATTGGTGTAAAGAAAACACATAGTTGTTTTTAAGAAAAAATATGGAATTGTTAATTGCAAATTACATATTTTTTCTTCGAAACAACTATGTGTTTTCTTTACACCAATTGATTCCTCTCATTATTTTGTACATAAAACTATTAAGGTAAGGTAATCGAAAAATGAATATTTTACAAGATATTTTACGGTTTATGTAAAATTAAGAAATTATTTCAAGCCTCATAACTCAAAAAGTACTTAACGAAAATGTACTTAATTATAGTGTTTTGGAAAGCTCTCGAGATGAGCTACAAGAATGTACAAAAATATATAGGATGTTCCATTTAAAAAAATTGAAGTGACCTTCACGTGACCTTCAAATGACTCTTCAAGGTCAAACCAATGATACCATCTTATGGCCCCCTCGAAACCATACAACTTTTGTCTAAAACATTTTTCTCTATCTTGCTTATTTTTCGAGTTATTTGGCTGCCTAAATTAAAATGGGTCACCCTGTATACATGTTATATACATGTTATAAATATGTTAAGGTTAAATTTAAGATAGTATCGATTTTGTACGCTCAAGTCGCTCCTCGTTCTGACAATTTCATGGCGCATGCAATGGTTACATTGCCTGAGAAGCTAGATCTGACGAGAAATTTGTTCGTCATGCCTTATCCGGGGTAGAGAGAAGGTAGGCAATAAAATTCTAAATGAGACCGACGAGGCATCGCATTTAACCTCCAGGGGCTTTCGGCGTCGCGCATAACCGTTCCTCTGGCAGATGGAAAAGCGAGTTCTAATCCGATCAGACTTTCTTTCTAGCCGTCGACGAATTGAATGCAATCACCAGAAGCTAACCTCCTCCTCCTCCTCCTTCTCAGCGTTATAAGAGCATTTCACCTGTGCAAATACGCGCGTGCAAGATCCACCGAGAACTTTGCCAACTTGGCAGCGAACTTATGCGCGGTGTTCGATCTCCGGTGTCGAAGGAGATATGTAAAGATAGGCGGTAAGCGAAAGCCGGCTAGAGTCTCGAGAAAACGAGCTAGATAGAGCGTCTTAGCTGGGAATGGCTCCAAGAGAATGGAAATGAGGGAGGAGGCGGACGACCCGACAAATGACGGTGCTTTCGTTTCGCGTAAATAATAACTATTCTTAGGAGGAGAGAAGAAGGTGGCGCGCAGACGACGTTGATGATAGGTCGGAGGAACCAAATCCCCGGTGAATAAGCGCACGGACGCACGTAATCCCGTCACTGGCGCATTAACGATATGAAAGGAATATTGACTTACTGTTTCTGGAGTACGCGGCCCACGGTAATGGAGATTTACCGGTAAGGGGTCTGGTTGACGACGACGACGACGATAAAAACGATGTCGACGTCGCCATCGTTCTCGTTCTTTAATATCGCGGATAATATATTTTATGCTTGTACAAGAAGACGTCGAGTGCTTGCCGAAGAGAAACTTTGTTAATCGCGCCTATCCTTTGCCTTTGCTCGAGGTTCGACTTCACTTGGGGATACTAGCTCTGCCAGCGGATTTCTTGTACTTTTTCATTATTCGTGCAATTCGTAAATATTAAACGAGAGAGACAAATGCGTGCCGCTCGTTATTAACGCTCGTCTCCGGTTTCGCGCAATCTTCGGACGACGAGATAGAGTTGTTTGGTGAAAAAAAAAAAAAAAAAAGACGCGAATCGCGGGTAATGGTGAGGATGCTGCGGAAATTTAAATTACCGCATTCTGATGTGCGAAGCGTGCCGCAAATTTACATGAGATAGCCTCGCCAGAGCCATCTTGAAACGGCTCCCTCACGTCCTGGGTTAACAAAATTTATCGCCGTCGTGGGATAAGAGATACAAGCAAAAGAAAGAATAGTGTCCCTTATGCTTGACGTATGCAGACGTATCGTAAAAACGAAACGCACAATTTAGAAGAAAAACAAAGCGTTTTCGAAAAATGATCTCTGACATTTGTAGAAATAATATAACTATTAATATATTATCCAACTTATTTAATCACAAAAATACCAGCGTAACATTTTAAAATTTGTACACACGTATAAATATATAATTAATTATTAATTAATCTAAACCTTCTAAACCTAACCTAAACCTTCTAAACCTAACCTAACCTAAACCATAAACATTTAAAAAATAAATTTCAACTCTTTTGACTTTAGGCCGATTCAAGGGAATATTTATATACATTCATGAAATCTAATAATGGCTCGTTACTTTACCCGCGGAGTCAATAGTATACACCCTAGAGTGTTATATAATACACAGCAAGTCAAGCAGGCTATAATTAATCCGTGAATGTTTATCAGTTAGTCGGTGGTGGCTGTTTAAACAGGTATCTGTATTCAGATGCGCTTCTAGGTATAATATATCGCTGAAATATATAGGAGATTGCTTCACCATGATCACGATATTGTATCTGCGTCCACCTGTTCGCGTAAGTATATATATATGTGTGTCGGATACCACGGTTGTCGACCAGCAATCACACCCTTCCCAAGTATTTGTATCACGTGCTGGAGGTTTTACGTCAGCATTTGGCAGCGATCCGACGTTCCACGGATATTGAAACATGCCAAGAATCGTCGGAAGCTAGAAATTGGATTTCTTTGTATTTCTGGCACTCTAAAACAAAGAGACGGCGATCGCCAAGATCATCGCCAAGAATCGGTTATGTAACACCGTCGAATAATAACGCATCCGCGAAAACAACCTCTCGTGCGGGGGAAGAGGACGACGAGACTTTCGGAAATTGAGGATCTCTTGAATCAAACAGCCTGTTGCGTATCTGTTTTTTCGAATACTTCACAGATTAGTATTTGTGCGCTACCCTGTTGCACCAGCGTATCGCGAACGGCTACAAACTTTATTCGGATGGGTCTAGTAGTCGCTGTATAATTCATATTCATATATGCATGTGGCATTTTTTTGAATGAAATATATTTCAAATATTATACAACATGTAAAGGGGAGAAAAAAGAGAAGGGAAAATATTGCGCCATATATTTTTAAGAAATATAAGATTGTTACAATATATCAGCTATAATTCGACATAATATGCACTAGTCAAAAAAAATAGGGAACACTTTTTGAACCCTAAAAATTGGGCTATTTTCAAACCGCTGAAACTCGTTGAAAAGTCATCGTAAACAATTAATTAAAAAAGTATTTTGAAGCTTAAAGGTTCAACTTTAACGCGCAGTTAATGGTTTTTTTAGAATTTTTTTATCTTCCTTCTTCTATGCTTTAAAAAAGAACATTGTTTTGTTCTTTAAAATTACGTATACTTTATACTCTGCAGTTCGATAAAAAAATTTTTCTCTAAAAATTCAATTCAAGTTCCGCAACATTTTGTCTACAAAACGCTTTTTTTTAAATTTTCCTACAATTTTTTTTGATCGAGCTACATGACTTCGAAATCATCATTATTTTTGAAGAATTTTATATCTAAAAAGTACTGGTTTATTTTCAAAATCGAATTACTCGGTCAAAAAAAAAATCGTAGGAAAATTAAAAAAAGCGTTTTGTAGGAAAAATGTAGTTTATAAAATTTTAGTTGAATTTCTCGAGAAAATTTTTTTTATCAAGTTACGGCGTATTAGAAAAACATAATTTTAAGGAACTAAACAGTGTGTTCTTTTTTAAAGCGTAGAATAAGGAAGGTAAAAAAATGTTGAAAACCACCAACTGTGCGTTAAAGTTGAAATTTCAAGCTTTAAAATGCTTTTTTAATTTTTTGGCTACGATGATTTTTCGACGAGTTTCAGCGATTTGAAAATAATCCAATTTTTAGGGTTTAAAAAGTGTTCCCTATTATTTTTTTGATTAGTGTATAAACATCAATAATATTATACATTTGTATAAATCCCATCTTAAATTATACAGACGTATTTTTAAATATATCACATTCATACAAGTAAACATATTAGAAAAAAATGCAACAATGAACACAAGCCGAGTCGAAAGAAATGTATTCATATAAATAAATAAATAAACGTACGTAATATTCCGTAAAAGTAGCATGTAATAGCAGTTGTTTAAATATTATACGAGACGCAAAAGACGGAAAGTTGAACGTAAATTTACTGGGTTGTTTGCGCGATAAACTTATTTTCTACCAAGAAAATAAACTACCAGCGCTTATATTAGCCTGTTGAACGAGCGCCTATTTAAGAAACGATGCAAATCCGCGGAACGCTCCTGAAACAGTATTCGCCTCAAAGCGTACGCTCTCGTATCTGTCGTCGCATTTGGCACGAATTTCCACATTCCTAAACGGTAGAATATAGGGTGAGAGCATCGCAGGCTGGATCCGTCTCTTTGTCCCCCATGACGGAAACTTCATTATCTCGAGTTGTTACGACGCACCAGTCAACACAGCGACTCTACTCGACCATAATTACATTCTAAATGTATTCCGCATGCGAAAAGTTTCGAACTCCGTGTGCATCGCGAGGTGAAGAGGAGAGCTGCAACGAGAGACTCGTTGAATGTTTTTCACCTGCACCAGCGCATTATTATCCAAATGACGCGAATATCAATGTAGCCACTCGAGCGCATCATCGTTACACTCGTTACATCGATTTCTAATCGTAATCTGATGTGTCTTTGCGATTATCTACGCGGAAATTACGCGTGTTGCATTTAATTTCAGTGCGTCTACAGGACGATTATGATCATCCCGCAGAGGTCCTGGGGCGCGTGCTTCACATTCCTGAAGGACATAATGCGCAAGGCTTGTCACGAACCGGTACTCGTCTCTCTCTCTCTCTCTCTGTGTGTGTGTGTGCAACCACGAGATAAACCTGATTACGCTATGACAGCGGCACAGAGTGGACCGGGTACACCGTCAACTCATAGACACGTGGGCGCATTCTCCCGTTTGTGGTCGGGTTACATACGTCGGCAACGTGAGCTCGTTTACACCATACTAATGAAGGATACAACCGCCTCTGGAGCAAGTCACTAACGACTTATCCCGCGACGATTGTGCTCATTCGTATGCAACAATTGTGACATTTGCCCCTCCCCCCCTCTCCTCTCTCTCTCTTTCTATGAACAAGATGCAATGTATCGTAATTGATAGTTTCTATTTCCTCCCAAATCATTGGTGTGCCAATGATTCGAGTTTCTCGATTGTAAAGTGTACGCGAAAAGAGACTTACACAGCAATAAAATGTTAATTATAACATTTTTCACATGTCCCAGAAAGTCCACTCTAAATTTTAAGTTGAAATAACTCATTCGTCGTATGTTACTTATTGACAAACTAAAAATATCAAATAATTGACACGATACTTTACATTTATTTTTGTTATCGTGACTTTAAGTGTAATGTAAAAATAACATGCAAATTAATTAAAAATTACATGAAAAAATAGTTACAATAACTCGTAAGAAATGTTGAGGACATTAACATATTATATAATAGAAATTATTTGTAATAGAAACATTTGATTTTAGTAAATTTGATTATTTTTGTCTGTCAAAGTTCAAGATTATTTGAAGATTTACTTTAACTTTTCTTAGAATATTAAACTGACTTTGAGACATGTTGATTGTTTAAAATGATTATGTTAAAAATACTCAAAATAATATTCCATTTCTAAGAGACATATTCAAAGTGTTAAGTTATAAAGTTGACATAAATGTAACACATGAAAACGTTATAAAAATAATAACATATAGGTTGTATGTTAATTTTACATTGAAGTACTAATCAAAACGTGGTAACACAAGAAAATTTTAACATCGCACAATTTTTTACTGTATATTTACTCTACATTTGCGTATTCGCAAATATAGAAATATTCTTGGTAAACATCGTAGAAATTGTGAAATATTTCGCGGTTATTGTTATCGTTGCATTCATATTTTTTCTGATTTATTTTGAATGTAAAATGTGTAAATATTCTATAAAAATGGATATATTTGCGAAATATCATGTGTGTCGAGATAGGATTTTGGTCTGTCAACTATGAACTCGTCTTAATTAACTCATTTCGACATAAATGACTGGACTGCATACCAACGTCTCATAAGCATGTGCTAGATATTCGCCTATTCATGAGCGGTACATGCGCGGAAGACAACGAAGAACTGTTTTCTCGGTACTAATAGATTTGGAAGTGTATCTTGCAAGTAATTAACTGTACAGTTTATCTTGCGTTATACGAACCTTCTAGGTTAATAGACTACTTCCTATCAATATCTGGATTATGTATGCGGTGAACTAGTTAATGACTACATACTATGAATCATCCGCGAGGAATAGATCAGAGAAATTCTATATTTCTAATGCAATCTCTAATAAGAATCATTAACATAAATAACCAAGCGAGCTGAATAACAAATTATTTTATAGCAATTAATCATTACTGGCATTAATATGAATATGTTAATTATTGATAATTAACGCTAGTATAATAATTTATTTTCTATTTATAGCAATTAATTATGATTGATATTAATTTGAATTATTAATTATTGTTAAATAACGCTAATGGCAATTAGAATTATTCATTACAATCTGGCATATTTCAGAATAATATAATTGATATGGTCTATTTGATAGACATTTACTAAAAAATTTCTTCATTTAAATTTTATCTGTACCTAGACGTAAGAAAATTGATAGTTTTTTTTAATCCACATCGGATACATCGGATGTAATAGCATTTAACATTCACAGGCAGAAGCGAGGCAAATTTGTCCAGTATTTCTTTGGAAACCACGGATATCGACAAACACGTATCTCAAGTACCATAGTCTAGACATATGTGTGTGTGTGTGTGTGTGTGTGACATTCTTCTAATTTTTAAATAGGTTTTTACGTAGTAAATGTGCGGTTGCTTGTATCGGATTAATAGATCTTGTCATTTGTTCCGCAAGCAGTAAATGACTCGTAACGCGGCCGCGGCAGTTTCTTTCGTTTTTTTTTCTATACGTATAAATACTCCCAATTGTGTAGAGAAAATAAATTCGCTTATATCGATACTAAGTAGTTTCCTTTTTATTTCGTTGTTCACTATATGTGTTCTATTTATTCAGGATATATTGCACGTTTCATACAAGTCGAAAATACAGTATCAAGCTGTGATAATTATAGTGGTTATGTCATCTATATTATGACAGTTTGTTGTAACGATGAATTGTAAATAAGCCATTAAGGCGATCTAAATTATGTTGTATGTGTTATCTTGTTTTTCAATTATTCATGTAGTAATATTGATGTTATATTTTCTCTAATAATTAACATTTACGATTTTACAATTTCAATTTGATTCGTAATTAATTATTTATTTTACAATGAAAAATAAATTTGCTCTGCAATAAGATTATGAAGATAATTTTTCAATTTCTGATCAATCTATTGTTATGATTTTAGTTAAATTTTAAAAATAATTAGATTTATCTGTTAAAATTGGTAACAATTATAACAATGTGGCACAATAGATAAGAAATAGAATGGAAATTTTTTTAACTCCCAAATAAGTAACTTATAAATCGCATTGGCTTATCGAAGCAAAAATTGGACGTATATATTTCATCCAACAATCTGCGGATTTATCCAATTTTTTCCCTGATATTATCTCCAAATATACGGATATTGAAGGCGTATATGCATATATAATAATAGCTTCATAAACTCATTCATTGAGAATTGGTATATATATATATATATATATATATATATATATATATATATATCAAGCTTTTCGTAAAAGATACACCGTTCTATGAAGATCCCAGTCACTTTGCGAAAAGCCAGCAAATGCGAGTAGGATTTTCGTGAGATGCCGCGTCAGTAAGATCTCCTTGGAACATCGTATTTTACAATAAGCCTTCGATATATACATACGAAGAGGTGTACAGGATAATGCACGTAAAATATTTAAATATTTTTTCAGAACCTATCAGGGATAACAATAAAATTCTTTTTTGACATTTTTATGACATTGGGAACATGGAATATTATTTTCGGATTTTTTAAGCAAAAGAGCGACTCTTCATTTCTTTTAAACGTATATTTTTTTTCTGAAAAAAAGATTGATTCTTCTATAACTTACATCTTGCAAAATTATTTAAATAAAAATTTGGCAAATAATATAATATTTCTATATATTTTATATATCGGGTAGAAAAATTTAGAGGTGGATGAAATTAAAAAATTGTTTGTGAATTATTTTTGTTTAATCGAAAATCTATATAAAAACATTTAACGATATTTCGTCGCAGCAACAACATTTAATAATATTTTGTCGATGATAATTTGTCAATGAAAATGTTCTAATACTCTTAAAATAAATTCTCCAATTTAGTTAATCGCATTAAAAAATACGTACACACGCAACATCACGAATGCATTTCATTTTCAAATTAAATCGATTCGAACGAAACGACCACGCTGTTATTCTCCATAACGTAGAGCATAAACATGTACGTAATTATCGCCACGGTTTCTTCCGCATCGAATCAGCAATACAATTACAACGTGGAACTGGCGCAATAGCATCGGCCGTTATCGCGAAGGGGAAATCGGAAAATTTCACGGTGCGCAGCGATACACGAAGGTATAACCCTGATTAACCCGAGGCAGCAGAAATTCCCGGGCTCATGTGTGAGTACCCGGCTTATGGGCACCGATCTCTCCGAACTCTCTCCGTGACTTGGGTTGTACTGGCTCCCAACGAACGAGTGCCCCGTTTACACGAACTAATGGATTTCGTCGGCTACACGCGAGTGGGTAACGACGCGTCGTGTAACGATCCCGTCGGTTTCTTTCGACTACAACGGCGAATGATCGACCTAGATCGAAATAAAGGAACGACTAACGAGGGGAGCGCTTTTCCGGGGCGCGCGTTTCCTCTCGCGTCCCGTTCACCTTACTTTATACACCGCCTGGAACGTGACGGGTATTCCTAACAGTGCCCCTTTTTTTCCCTTCCCCTCCTCGGTTCGCGTCGATATTCGCTGGTAAACCGCCCTCTTCCTGTTTCTAGCTGGCGGAAGCAACAGATCTTTTTAAGCGAGCGAATTTTCCTCAAGTGGAGGATGCAATAAGTCGAGGTTGGCTTCGGTAAACTGGGTTGTCTTTCGCGTGTCTCGATTCCATTTCGTTACCGTCCAATAAAGCGAACCTCGAACAGGCAAGATTCACGATTTGTGCCAGAGAGAGTTTCATAATCGCGCTGAAAGTACTCTAAGGCATTTCATTGCGCCAGATCCGCTCGGTAAAATGCAATTGAAATAATTCCACCCTGGAATGTCCCGTATTTTCGTAATGAGCGTGCAATAGTTGGGGATTTTTTGAATCCCGAGTTGCGCAATTTCAAATAGGGTTACGCAATAGCATGCTTTAATGCGAAATATTTCACTATTTCGTGCACCAAAGACGTATAGTTTTGACGTATAAAATATGTTACTTCTTGCATTAATTTAAATATTAAAAACTTATAAAATTATAATACACAACCAATAACCAATTTGTAGGTTTAATATAAGCATTAGATGGGAAAAATCGGAGGAGAGAGGTGATTACGCGGAATATTTAACTTTTGATATAAGAGAGCACATTTTGGAAGTTTTCGAACCAGCAAAGTGTGCGTGTATTTCACGTACATATGTATTTTCTACGCCTCGCATCCTTTTAAGTCTTCGGTATTTCCCGTTTTATCACCTCGAAAATTTTCATGAAATGTGTACTGCAGCAAGGGACACGAAGCAGCGTGATCAGCACGAAGTGCCAATTTTACGGTCGACCACATCATAT
Organism: Camponotus vicinus; assembly: GCF_025532165.1. Lineage (NCBI taxonomy): Eukaryota > Metazoa > Arthropoda > Insecta > Hymenoptera > Formicidae > Camponotus > Camponotus vicinus. The sequence goes on from NW_028141947.1 coordinate 1,827,878, forward strand.
TAGTACACAGTCATAACATGAAGCTCAAGTGTGCTATTCTCGCGTTCAAAAGCTTAAGTATCATATTGCCCTCGGAGGATTTCTTCTATGGTTGCCGTACAAGGAGCCCTTTAGAAATTCGATCTTTGCTCGATATACGGTAATTCGATACATGGAAGATAACACGTATGATTCTATAAATTAAATTGCCAGTAATTTACATCGCTCGCACATAAATGATATGTATCAAAACTGTTGCAATACTGCTCTGTTTTAAAGAGTCTGTTACGATTTTATCTGTGCTAAAAATGTCGGAATTTAATAATGCGAAATTCTTTCGGAATTTATCGGGAAATGTATAATGCAAAATAACATATCTCGGTATAATTGCACAACAGAAATCAGCTGGAAAGAAAAAAAGGGAAAGATTGATGAATAAAGTTAACAAATACTAGGGTGTTTGCTTATACACATTGTATGAATTATTAATGCATTAGCACATAGCATTTTTAGAAAATTAAATTCATATTCATGTTTAATTAACATACAAGAGAATTAGCAATTGTAGTGTTAATGCCAACCTGTAAGCATTGCATATTTATGAACGATTATTTTAACAGCGCAACATTATTATGATGTAATGAGAACACTTTCGTCGCGATTGATCTCCTATTGTTATGATATAATCATGCAAAAGATTTACAAAAAGTGATTGGTACCCAGCAAACACGTTAAACGTTACTTGGTGTTTGCTGGGTACCAATCGAAAATGTACCAATCCGAGGAAATAAGAGATATTCCAATAATATACAGGGTGTATCTGAAATGATGTACTAAACTTTAGGAGCGTATTCTAGAGGTCAAAATAAGACTTTTTTTTCCTATGAACATGGGTCCGTAAATGAACCCCCTTCCGAGCTAGAGGCTCCTAAAGTTTGGGGAAAAAATTAAAAATTGGCTGTATTTCAGAAAAAAAAAGGTTTTGACGTTACCTATCACCTTCTCTTGAGAGATAAATAAATTTGCGTTACGGATGTTTGGTCAATTTCACACATTTTCGAATTTTAGCTCGGAGGGGGGTTCATTTGCGGACCCATGTTTATAAGAAAAAAAAGTCTTATTTTGACCTCTAGAATACGCTCCTAAAGTTTAGTGCATCATTTCAGATACAGCCTGTATAAACATTTAATTAAATATACATGAAATATATCACTGATACCCGCATTTCGACAATTTTATTAATAAAAGATACCCCAATAATATTTCAACAATTTTATTAACGGAAGATTAGTTTCAAATTTGTCGAGCCAAGTGGACGAAGATAAATCAACGATGACATCGTGCGCAGCTTTTCAAGACAGGGTTGCACACGCGTCTCTATTCCTATCAACCGGAGGAGTCGCCCCAGTTACGGTCTCATGTAAGGCGACTTCTAGAGAAAAAAAAAAAAAAAAAAAAAAACCGCAGAGCCGAGGTATCATCGACTGTTCGAATATAATGTCCATTGTTATTTAATCGCATGTAGCAATCGCGCGGACAACAGCGGCCCGCGAGTGTATCATCATATGACGTTATAGTACAATCGCGCGGGGGAGAGGTAGCACGATGCGGTGCGGTGCGGTGCGGTGCGGTGCGGTGCGGTGCGGTGCGATGCGGTGCGGGCGATCCCGTGGCGTTTTCAATTGCATTTGCAGCAGGCGTGACGGGTCTGTACGGCAAAGTTGGCGGACTAAACGCGCGCCCGAGCCGCAGCACGAACTGGGGCAAACCTGGGGCGAGCCGCCCCGTAAACGAAGGGGGATGCGGCGGGGCGGGGGGGAGAGGGGGGAGGGGGGATGTATGAATGTCGGCGGGGTGCGTGCGTGTGTGTGTGTGTGTGCGGTTCGCGTAGGTGGGGCTCGCGGTATCGCCATGTGTGACGTTTTGCAAAATCCGCTCGATTCCATGCGAACGGGACAGAAGGCTTTCGGAGCCGCCGAACTATCCACCGGCGATTTATGCCGCATCCCCGCGCGCCGAAAGCTATCAGCGATCGGTTAACCGACCCCTCTCTCTCTCTCTCTCTCTCTCTCTTTCTTTCTTCTCCTCGTATGGCCTCGATGCCGATTGCCGATATGTAACGTACGTATGCGAACTCGCCGGTATTTAATGCGCGGCTCCGAGTGTATTTGCGTGCCCGATTACGCGGTTCGATCCGTTGCGCCGATAGCAAATGTTTAGTAAAATTTCAGTCAATTAGCTTAAGCTCGCGCTCGCCAACTTTACGGCAGCTTATGCTTTCGCGTCGCGATAGTCCGCGATCATTCGCGTGATCCGAGTTACCGAGCATTGCGTCGGTTAGGGAAAAGAATTGTACAGTCGGACGCACAAAATACTTTGCACATGACATCTTCTATTTTGTTTTAATTGTCAAATATTTTTTCCGTCGATAATTACGTCATATTTAAATTTAGAAGATGAAGAGATTGTATTAATAATAGTTGTATAATATAATGACAGTGTCAAGTTTGTTAGAAAGATTTTTAAACAATTTTATATAAATTTTTTTGTGCATTTGTGTGTCTACTTTCACTTATTATTCTGTTATTTTTTCGGTATAATTATTTAATTAATTTTTTAAATTTTAATTATTATAATAATTTTAATTATTAATTAATTTAAGGGAATTAATGGAAGTAACGTTTCTCGTGTTTCTCATCGCTTTTCGCGCGATTCATATGCATCGAAGCTTAAGCTTAATTGACTTTCATGAGAGATTCAAAGATCGATTACTATATCGATATATCTATTTCGCTGACATATCGAATCATGTTAAGCGAAGATCGAATTGGGGGATGATATATTCATTGCTTTTCATCAATCGTAGAAGATCGTCACGTATATCATACATGTATATCTATCATATATATATATATATATGAACTTGATGCGTATACGCAATAACATATATACATATGTAGCAAGATAAACGAAGCGGTAAGCTAATCAATTGCCGATTGTTTCATCTTTCGTGAAACAGATGGGCAAAAACCAATATTGGAGTCGAGTCATTCCCACAAATAAAATGAATGGAATATACGGAGCATTGTAATCATGTTTTCTTTGTTCCAAGGTTCCTGTCATTGAGAGTGAGAAACTTTTACCATGCGATATCTCATACCATTTCTAATTTGGTTTCTCGATCCACAAAACATTCAGGTCAGACAAAAATTACGTTATCGAAGTAGTTTGGGAAATGAAGTCTCAGGGGGAGATGACATTAGGAAAGCACGTTTCAATTGCTTTCTGTTGACAATTCCGTTTTTATTTTACTTATTATATTTTTTTGTACGTCAAACGTCATATAGAATCTACGCAATTTCACGTTTATGTCAATATTCTTAAAAATCTGGAGCTATAATTAAATAATAAATTCCCTAGTGACCAAAGAATAACATGCTACGAATTTTGCCTCGTAATTAATTAATAGCGGTAGATTTAACGTGTTTCTGATCCAATTCTATCTTCTGTTGCTCTATGATATTCCAACCTTCCCATCTAGTTAAATCGTAAGTGATTACACCTCGTGATAAATATCCCAGTTGCTAGCCAGCAGCTGGCGTCCAGGGTTAAATCGCATCTCGTCGCTTGTGATACCACCTTTCGAGGAACTTGCCGGGTGTAATAAGGGATCTTCCCACTTGTACATAACTGTGCGTACGCTTTCGCAAGAATTAATTCCGATAGCTCGATCATCAGAAGTTTCGCAACGCGCCGGGAATGAGTGACGTGTAACGTCCCGTATGCAAATCGCGAGGCTAAGGCTCAGACTCGTCGGCTAAGATGGCATCTCGCGATCGATCGGTGCAGGTCGTTGTAGCCGCGCAGCAGTAAACGCACCCCCCGACCCAACGACCTTCTCTACGCGAGCGGCATATTGCATCCTTACCCGCATTCACACCGAATACTGTCTGCCGGAATTCCATGAGGTGCTCGGGGCTCGTCAGCTCCCGGTCTATTACTCGTTCCACTTCTCCTAGTCTCACCTTAAGTGTCTATTCACTAGCACATCGTTTATATGATTCCGTTTGCTCCTTACGACCCTTGTATTCTTCCATTCTCCCGAGCAGCTTCCAACAACCCCTCGTGCGACTATGTGATTCGTCATTATTGCTCTTCCCATGCGATAACATCCTCTGTTTCGTAACCAAAACGCTCGGAGGACCCCGGAATTTCATTCCGCAGGAACATCGTTCTCGTCGCGTTTATCGCGTGTGAACAAAATAATCACTTTTCTTCAAATTTTCGAACGTTTTAGAGCATCCGCGTCATTATGAAAATAATGAAGCGAATAATGAACACGAATGTTTTCAATAATTTAACAACAATCAATTGTTTTCTTTGAGCTTAATTTAATTTTGCGAATTTCAAATTGGATTAATATCACCTCGAATTATTCTAAACCGGCAATTATAACTCAATAAAGTTTACCGAAATTAAATTTTTGATCTGGCTGCGTTATTAAATAAATATATCCAATAAGTATATCTGTTGCAAATAATAAAATAATAATTAATACTAATTAAAATAATGCTTATTAATACATAATATAAAATTCATGATGTACTTGTTTAGCTGCGTTATTAAGCAATATTATAAGTATAAAAAATTCATGTTTATGTGGTAATATTAAGCGTCTGATTAATCGTCGGCTTTTTCACTTGCAAGTCTGTCTCGAGTAATTTAAGTCGAATTGCAAGCTTTGAAAATAAAAGCTTCGCAAAGCTTCTCACGTCTGTGTAATGGCAAGGTACGTCGAATGTATTCCTGTTAGAAACCATCTGCGCAATAAAAAGATACAACACTCAAAACGAATATTTTCTCTCTTATTCGATATCATTCGTAAAGTAATCCCGCCAACAGACAAGAATCGCCGCTTTATTCTGAATACGTATTCTGTTTACGTTTGATCAAATGTTCATAGGCAAATGGAGATTTAAATACAATAAAGAATAGAAATCTTTGCGGTCTGTAGATCCCATCTGAGTTTCAATTTTTGATGTTCGTTCGAATCGAACGAATAATTTTGGACATTTCAAAGATAACTTTTTAACGTTAAAGCTAAAACGTGTCAAATTAAGGTTTTCAAGAAGAGGTTTGAAAGAAAATTTAGAAAAAACTATTTTCAATATCTGTATTTTCAATAAAAGTCTAGATTTCTGCAGTTCACTCTGTATGTGTGTGTATTTGAGTCCTCTTTTACATTTTTTAAATTAAAATACAACAAAATTACATAAATATACATTATTTTTCATTAAAATTTCCTAAAGGAAATAGCTTTACTAGCAACATCAAAAAACGATCTAGTAGGTTATTTAGTACTTCTTTTGCATCACTAAAAATAATTTTGTACCTCCATGCTGTGCTATTTAAGAAAACATAGCGTTGTTAATTTAATATGAAGCTAATAGGATAAAAATAACTAAATAAATAAATAAAATGAAGCAGATACAATTAATGTACTAAATCTGTACCATTCAAAATATACTGAAATATTTATTAACCCCTTTTCAAACAATTCTTCTTTCTCTTTCAATTAATCTCAAAAGCAAGACTTTTCTTTTCCGATCTCTTAATAATTAATTCAATAAAATCGAGTTCAATTTATCACATTTATTTAATATTTATTGTATCCTATTTTGTACCACCAGAAATAATTCTGTATTCTGTGTCACTAAGAAAAAATCGTAATTCTAGTAACTTAATATAAAGCTGGCAGAATAAAAACCATTAAAAAATAATTAAAATCGATATAAATTATATATTGTTAAAAACAGTATTAATTATATAAAATTAATTCTAACAATTATAAATATTATAAATTAGTAGAGCATATATATTATTATGGATTTTTTTAAAATATTTCTTTTTTTCCAGATTATTATATGCAACCTATGTTTGCCTTACTCATAAACATATAGCTGTATAATATCCGATTGTTCGTATGCTTTTTATCAAAATATATTAACCTTTTGTATTTATAATAACGCTTAATTTATATATTACTCCATTTAATGGATTTTTGAACGATTTATTGATGTCGTTCAATTTAATTTGTAAATCAAAGAAATGTTATAAAAATAAATTGTATACATTTTTAATATACTTTTTAAATAATAAATCCTAATAAATCATGTTATATTCTTTACTGCGAATACCTATAAATCAGTTTATTTTTTAAAATCATGGATAAAAGTTTTAAAATCTAATTCATAACAGAATTATAAGACACCATTAAATCATAAAATATTTTTACTCATTAAGCATCAAATACGAGCATTTTTTAACAATAAAAATTAGTATCATTTTAGTATTAATTGAATCTATTTTTATTTTATTTTTTTAAATTGTTTTCACTCTGCTAGCTTCATATTAAATTAGCAGAATTACGATTTTTTTATAAGATATAGAGTACAAAATTATTTTTGATGGTATAAAATAGTATACGCTAACATAAATAATAAATAACGCGATAAATTTAATTCGATTGTATTGATTTAATTATTAGAAGATTAGAGAAGAGGGGGGGGAGAGAGAGAGAGATATCTTGCTTTTAAAATTAATTGAAAGAGGAATTATTTCAAAACGTTAATATAGAAATATTTTTATTTATTTTGAATGCTATAAATTTAGCGCTAATTATATCAGTTTTGTTTTCTTTATTTATTTTTAGTCCTGCTAATTTTTAGTAGGTTCACGATATTTTTTTAAATAACACAAGGTACAAAATAAGTACTAAATAATCCACTAGGTCGCATTCGTTTTTGCTGATTTGGTCCTGCTGGTTGAAAAGAGCTAAGAAAAATTCTGGGTTGTATTACGTTTAACATGCGAGGGCGATAATGTGAACAAGAATAGTGCGCATGTTTGAAAAAAGGCTGAAGTAAATCGATAGATATAGTCAAGATATGTAAGGTGTTGATATCTAGACACAACATGTGCGTGTTTAAAAGAACAGCCTCTCACTTCTATTTAAATTGCAAATGTTATTACACTATCTTGAATATTTTATATTCTTTAGTATCTAAAAAAATCCTCATTTTTAAAAAAATATAGTGAAACCACAATATTAAAACAGAACAGTATTAAAGTCGGAACAAATTTATTTGGCAGCGAAAGCGTGGATTAAATAAATTTACGTAAGATTCTGTTTGTGTAAAATGGTCTTAAAATTTCGCGAAATATAGAGTCAAAGCTCACAAGTAAAACTAAGAACGTAATTCGATAATAATGATCACGATTTAACTGCCTGTTTAAATTGCGCTAAAGAATCGAAGACGAAGAAACATTTGGAATCGAGATTGAGAGTTCGGTGGCTGAAAGCATTAATGCCACTTGCTCTAGAGTCCTCCGACGCGCTACTTGCAGAAGGACGGCGACAGATACAGTGAAACAAGATAGCGGTAGTAGGTAGGATAGCACTGAACCCTGAAGTAGTCCTATCGCGGTATCCAGAGATGGAGGACGCACACCCTCTCCAGAAAGTGCCACCTAAAACTTTGAATCTCGCATCTCGTGCTTACGAGGTCGCGTCCTTAAATCCCCCGTCTCGTCTCGTCTCCTCGCGTTTGAACCTCGTCTTTTCCTGTCCTCTCACATTTCCATCTCTTCCGCCTGGCGGTCCTCAAAGTTACATTTACTTGCGAATTTCTATCGCGCTGCGTTACTCGACGATCGTCGAAAATTCGCAATCGTAAAGCATCAGGTCTTGTAATGAAATGTTTGTATAATAAAGAGAACTTTACGAGACGATTATTGAGAAGAGCCAAATAAAATAATACGTCATATTTATATCTAAAAATTTATGTTTATTTATAAAGAAAATATTTCCTTTTATAAATTGCCATTAAAAATTTACGCGGTTGCAGATTATTTGAAACAAACGAACGTTTATTTATGTTTTTGCGGAGAAAAATTTTCCTAGCAATAGTTATTTTTTATTTAACCTTTTTACGAATTCTAGTCGATTTTTGCTTGGTGTGTTTTTTTTTTTCTACAAGATTTTCTCAGATGTAACTCGATTTAAATTTACGATTTCGCTAATATTTTACTACCAATCAAATTTGTCGTCAAGAGGAGAATCGAGTATCTAGCTCGGGTAAATTCGACAGATACGCAAGATAAAAAGAGGTTGCCGGCTTTTCTTTGGCCGCGCTCCAGGATCTCTCGCAGCCGCGTTTCCACTTCGCGATCTACGATTTACCTAGCGTGAGTTCCGCCGCGCTATGGATTGTTCCAGGGCGTTGTTTCCGCGTTTATGGAACCTGCTTACTCTGTCGGGTTTCGCTTTACTGCCTCGTGCCAGGCCATTAGCCGCCGCTTGGAGAACATGAGATCCTCGCTGAATGAATTTGCGATGCTCCCGACTAATACTTCCTAATAATTATTCCGGAAGTGGGGCAATGTCCGATGCGACATGCTCACGTTGAATTTATTGCATTTCGCTTCAATGAGCAGCGAGAAGTTGTTTTGCGAAATTTCAGTCTCTCACAATAACTCAAATACGATATCTCAAATATCGTGCATATATGTACATATATATAAGAAAGGAAAAATAGAAACAATCCATTTGAATTGTTATTTCATGTCCAATATAAGTATATATATTTACTTTATAATTTTAATCCTCAATTTCCTACGAATAGTCTATGTACATACATGTATCAGTGTATATATTAGTATATCATATTTTAGTTTTGGCTATATATATTCTATATTAAATAATATTCAAACATATTTAAATATTATTTAATTATTTAATAATTTTATTAAATTCTAATTTAATTCTATTAAATTATCAATTTTATTTTTATTTCTATTCATCTTATTAATTATTTGTTACTTGAGTGCATGATAATAATATGAGTTGCTTTTTGTCAGAAAAATAAAAATTTTCGTCATAAATAGAAATGCATGTTATTTTTGCGCAGCAATGTTTCAAATAATTTTCACGAGTTAAAGTTACACACGACATCAACGAGGCACAGAAAATTATATTCTATAGTTACATTATCACCTCAGGACACGGCAGGGCCTCTCCATCATTAAACCCATCAGACGGTTCGCACGAACGCTCACGTGAAACCGGTCGAAAATGTGGCGCATTGGGGCCGCTAAATCTCGTCGCTCGCAATCGTTCACCCTCCATATGTACGCTCGAACGCCCGACTTCTATGTCCCGTCATAACCACGTCGAAATTACGCGGTCCTTTTAATGAAGGCGGAGGTATTACATACCCTGCGCGCCCTTTACGAGTCTCCTCCCCCGCTCTTGGGGTGACCGGGTGGACTAGACTATTTACAAGCGTTTCCATTTTCAAGTTCCGCCATATTTCCGCTATAAAAAAAAGACTGATACAAATTCCCAGGAATTTATCAGAGAGAGAGAGAGAGAGAGAGAGAGAGGGAGGGAGAAAAAGTCCACAAAATTTTACGCGGGATGCACGAGTGCCTTGGCAAAGTTTTCCTTGGGGCTTTAGTGGAATTGTGTGTGAATAATTTGCTTGGCTAGGCTTGTTATGAAATTTATGCTTGATATTAACCGTTAGACGAATTACGTGGGATGTAATACATCCGGTGATAATTAACTCATCCCTGCCTCATTTCCCATTGCCCTTTTACGTAGGTTAAATTAACAGTACTTCCGTTACTTTTCATATTAATGGGAAAAGTTTGCGCTTTATTTCGCAATAAAATCAAAATTTCTGTGATGCGTTATGTTAATTGGAAAGCAACTTTTTGAGAGATATTTTTAAATTTTTGTAAATAATTTCACTCGATATACAAACTCTTTATACATTTAACTGGCATACATGATATATATATATATATATATACAGGATGGCCCATTTTAATCCATCCAGTCGAATATCTCGAAAACCAAGCCCGGGAGAGAAAAATGTTTCAGACAAAAGTTATTTGGCTTCAAGGGGGCCATAAGATGGTACCATTGGTTTGACCTTGAAGAGTCATTTGAAGGTCACGTGAAGGTCACTTCAATTTTTTTAAATGGAACACCCTATATATTTTTAGACATTCTTGTAGCTTATCTCGAGAGCTTTCCAAAACACTATAATTAAGTACCTTTTCGTTAAGTACTTTTTGAGTTATGAGGCTTGAAATAATTTCTAAATTTTACATAAACCGTAAAATATCTTGTAAAATATTCATTTTTCGATTATCTTACCTTAATACTTTTATGTACAAAATAATGAGAGGAATCAATTGGTGTAAATAAAACACATAGTTGTTTTTAAGAAAAAATATGGAATTGTTAATTGCAAATTACATATTTTTTCTTCAAAACAACTATGTGTTTTCTTTACACCAAGTGATCCTCTCATTATTTTGTACGTAAAAGTATTAAGGTAAGATAATCGAAAAATGAATATTTTACAAGATATTTTACGGTTTATATAAAATTAAGAAATTATTTCAAGCCTCATAACTCAAAAAGTACTTAACGAAAAGGTACTTAATTATAATGTTTTGGAAAGCTCTCAAGATAAGCTACAAGAATCTGCAAAAATATATAGGGTGTTCCATTTAAAAAAATTGAAGTGACCTTCACGTGACCTTCAAATGACTCTTCAAGGTCAAACCAATGGTACCATCTTGTGGCCCCCTCGAAACCAAACAACTTTTGTCTGAAACATTTTTCTCTCCCGGGCTTGGTTTTCGAGATATTCGACTGGATGGATTAAAATGGGCCACCCTGTATATATATATATGTCATATTAATTACTATATATTTCAAAGAGACATTTAACGTCTCGTGAGAGCAAAAATAATTTCAGTACCGCTGATTTATGTACTACTGATACATATTTAATTCGTCAAAATTGTAAAGTTCAAAGCGGTATATTTTCACTTCGTATTTTACAGTCAAACTTTTTCTTCCCCCGAAAGTTCAGGAAATATATTCCACCCTCGAACTTTTGTGACGCATGTACATTTGCGTGACGTAATGTGCGCTGTTATAACAGCTTGTTAAAAAATCATTTATAAGAGCAAGGGTTCCTTCGTTCTAAGTAGATAATACCTCACACATTCTACGAGCGAGCAATTGCTCATTGCTGGTGGACGACGGAGGAAAATGGAGGACGGTTGGACCGGTTTGGGAGTAAAAGAGGAGAAAGAAAGCCGCGCTACAGAACGACGGCTGTGTTACCTCGAGCGATAAACTCTGGCGGAGTGATCCTCGGGGAAATAAAGTTCCGGAATGGTAGCGAAGAGGTGCTCTCCTTTGCCATCGCGGCCGGTCCTTCCTTGCTTGACCTCCGGCGAATCGCGTGAGGAGCATCGGCCTCGTTGGCTTTCCTTTACATCGCGATTACAAGCGACGTTTGTACAAGCGTTAGCGCAACCAGACTTGACTTGTTTGTTAGAATCGAGAAAAAATATGGGAGGATGCGCGTGTATTTCTTTCTCGCTCACGCGAAAATTTCGAGAATCGCGACGGAATTATGAAATAAAGGGAATTTCTGAAGGAGCGTTTTATGCTGGATTATTGATGTAAAAGAATCCAGAAAGATATATACAGGGTGTAAGTTATGTCCCATCTCTGAAGGATAAATTGACAAAGTCGAAATAAATCGGAAATAAAAAATGATGAAACTACGATTGAGCTTTCTTCGTAGAATTGCGATCAAATAATCAAAAAATTTCTTTGGATTATTATTTTTATTTTTGAATTAAAAGTTTGTAATTGTTTCGATAAAAATAAGTTAATATGGTTTAGCATTTGTTAGGCTATTAAACAAAGCAATTGTTTGTGACAGAATTTTTAAATGAATATTAAAACGCATTATTTTGATTGTAACTCTTTAAAGAAGGCTCTAATTTCGTCATTTTTTATTTTCAACTTTATCAATTTATTCTCCAGAGATGAGGCATGACTTATAAGACATCCTATATATTAGAAAGATATAAATATACACTATGGCGTATGATAAAATAGCTGTGGTTTCAATTAAAAAATTTTAGATTTTTTTTAAAAATCATTTTTTAAGTCGAAATTAAATGTATTGAATTTATACTATAAAAAAAAGATTTATATTTTAAAATATAATTTTTAAGAGCAATTTAAATGTTATTATGTTTAACTAAAATCCTTATATATATATAATTTAATTTTATAATATTATTAATTAAATTTTTCAATCAATAGATTTTTCTAAATATTCAATTAATAATCCAATAATTAAGATAATTAAGATAATTATAAAAAGGCTTTCTAAGATTAAAATAATCATTGCATAAAATAAAATATTTATATATATGTGAAAAAATATTTTTTATATAGAATAAATTTAATTCCAATACCAATAATTTTTTTTATTCTACTTAAATTTGAGAATGATAACACATGTTTATTACAGATTTTCCTTGCCTACGAGTCAAACTTATCCTTCTGTAATACATCCTTATAAATTTCTTGCGATTACGAATTGAAAACAATAAATATTTCATCTCTTATAACAAAGAATTCAAAGGGGCAACAATTGCGTAAATTTTAATTAACCCTTGATAGACTATCTTCCCAATGAAGATTTGTGACGATTACAAGCAACTTAGATCTTTGCCTCATAGATCTTTGTATCTTGTCGAGACTAAGGAAGAGTTAATAATGTCTTATAATAATTAATTACGATTTTACGCTCAACGTATTTTCTCGTTGTCAAAGGTATTCCTAAATGAATCTTAAAGTCCTTTCTCAGCGTTTATTTTGTCACCGTATTCAACCAAATTCAAAATTAAAGTCTCAAAATTAAACGCGACCTCTCATTTTAACTACGAAAAAAATGAATACTGTCAAACTTTCGAACCGGTTTCAGCGATAAACTATATATTATAGTCCAGATTGTAAAACTGATTTGCGCGCGTGAAGGATTAATAAATTTTCGATATCTTTATAATTGGGAAAGATGACGACTCCGGAGGGTCAATCCCGATCAAGGGAGATTTCCGGGCTCATTGGCGTCCTTATTCCTTTATAGCTTCATCTCCGTTGTGTTCGTCGAGGTGGAAAAGATCCCAAGGAAGCAATGTTCTGTCTTAGAGATGGAGGTCTCGTCCTCTATCCATTTCGACTCTCCGTGATGCAAAATAGAACTCAAATGAAAAGTCACGGAGCCGGAGAAAATGCGATTCGTCGGAGAGATTCCTCGTCGCGCTGATTTCTGGTCGCCAAGGTATTTGCGGACGAGCGAATCACATTTGGATGCGAGAATTAAACGAATACATTTTTTCAAAAATTGCAAAAATGGAACGGTTCTAAATTTTACTTCGATAAATATTTTATCTTATATTCTGAGAGGAAATATGACAAATAATGTACGAGAATACTCGTAATATAACGTTGACACGTCAGGTTGCGCATGAAATATGAATGTAATTTGTGAAATGAGTTCTGAGATTATATCAAGAGTTCAAGTCACTTCTCTCATTTTTTCCAAATCACCAAAAGTACGGACTAATTTGCTACGCTTACGTCTTGGAGCTTCATCATGCGAGGGGTTAAGCGAGACCTTGTTTACGCGGTGCTGTTGCACGCGCATTATTTACAAGTTAATGAATATATTTGGTGTGAAAATTACAGCGGTTTCCTCGAGCCATGCCATAAAGTCGCGCCGTTCATTATCCGCGTCGCTTATCCAGACACGGTGATGTATTCCACGGGCGCTATCGGCTAATGAATATCCCGTACCGAAGCGGACGCGACACGCCGTATTAATTACTACTCATCGAATTAATATTCCGCGTTTATGGCGCCGCTCGAGAAATCGGCGACTTCCTTCTCGCGCAGTTAAAACGCGACTCATTACGGCTGCAACACTAGGCTCGTATATCAAGCCGAGGGAGAAGGCCACTTGTATATAATTCATCCGAAGCGCGCGCGGCCGATGTTTCTCGGTCGGCTATGCTTTTACGGCACGCGGTAAAAACAAAATGACCCGCTGCCGCGCGATATCCCCGACATTTGCATAAGGCGTCGAGAGGCCAAACGAGAGAGAGAGAGAGAGAGAGAAAGCCGCGTCAAATAAATCCTCGTGATTTATATGCGCTCCTGACGCCCGAGACGCGTCCTTGAAATGGACGGAAAGACGCGAGAGAGAAACGTCCAAGGTGGATCCGCTCGGAAAAATTCCCGACTGCTTATCGGAGCACTTTCCCGGGGACTCCTTATGCCGTATCCTTATCAATCACTGTCCCCTACCGATGTCAGGGGACGCGGACGCATTATCCTTACTTATATGATCCGACGTTCCCCGGATGTCGCGACCGGACCGACTCGGAGATTCGAGCGGGAAACGGAGAGATAAGAAGGATCGAAGAGAACCAAGAGGAGAGTGGAATACGAGAAGAGCACGAGAGAAAATTCATTTGTAATTACGACTTTTGCGGATGGAAGTTGAAAGCGTTAGTTTTCCGAGAAATATTGAAGACGAGGCTGGGAAAGTTGTAGTCAAAGTTTTTGAAAGAAAGAGAGAGAAGGGACCGGGGGGGGGGGGGGGAGAAGAAAGAGAAATAAACCGTTTTCTTGTCTAACTTATATAAAGGATATCTTACGCGAACTCTTTTCCAAAGTTTGTATGTATTTAAATATATGTATATTATAGTATTCAAAGATTATGCAAATTTTACCATAATTAATCTGCAGATTTCATCCGTTTGCGCAACTTTAATAATACTCCCTTGCTGCAACATTTTTAAAATTCTTATACAATTCGCAAGTTTTACACACCGTTCGCGGGATGAAGCTGTCGATGTAACGAAAATATGCCAAGGTAGATAGTGTCATCCTTGGTGGGTCGTTGAACGACCCCTGTTTAGGTCCGAGGTGGGACTGGATTTAAAGTCAGAGAAGCGTGAAAGAATAGATAGAGAGGAGACGAGGGAATTCATACGTATTATATACCCCACCTGGGGTAAGAGAGTGTGTCAGACGGAAAGATATGTGCGATAAGGAAGACAAACGACGAACGATAAAACGGCGGATGGCACCCCGGGAATCGTCCCGCGCGCGACGGAGGCTGATCGTTATTAACGAACGAGGTGTGCCGTTATAGGCTTATTATCCGGCCGTTCTAATTAAATTGGATTAGCGCAATGAAGCGTACTATGAAATTCTCGGTAAATGGTCCCACTACGACCCCGCTGCTGCGCCCTGCACCACTCGACCCGACGTCGATGTCGTCGGCGACATGCGACGTCGACGATCGCGATAACATCCTTTGACGAATTCGATTATGTATACAGGGTGTCTCAGACTTGACGAATCAGCCGTTACTAGCAGATTCTCTAGAAAATTCTAATAATGTTGAGGAAGACTTCATAAAAATGTTCAAACTACTGACTACTGACCCCTCTATCAATATCGATATTATCGCGCTTGATGCGTTATGTCCCTGAGCACGTAACGCGCCGATTGGTAATCTTTAATCTTCTGTAGCGCCGAAACTACAGCTTTCACAACATTTTGGTATTAAGATTTTTGTTTCCAAATCATCTCAGGAATCCATCATTAACGGCTGATTCATTAAGTCTGAGACACCCTGTATAAATAACGCGTGATTATTATTACGTATGTATGGAGCTTTCATTTCGCGCGTACGGACTAATTTCTTCGCGCACGAATCGTGAGGGATGTTATTAATGAAAGCATTATTACTCGCCCTGTTAACGTTACTGTACGAGACGTATGTGTGCTTAAACTCACATACGTACACGCACAGACGCGTGGTAATTTCGCAGTTCGTCTTCGACGGTGAGAATTGCCCACAGTTATGAAATCTTGTCTATCCTCCAATTGCTATTCTCTTCTTCGGAAGTTCTAATCGTGGAGTTCCCGTAACTTTCATTCGATCGATATCGGTTTAAATCGACGTCATGCACCAGCTGTTCGCTCTATTCGCTTATTAATTTGACGCCGAACGAGAGAAAACGAAGTAGAACAACGCGCTGCGGAGAACAACTCCCAAAGCGTTAATGGAATTCGCAATCCTACGCGTAAATGCACGTCGTTCCAAATTAACGATCAAACTGCAAGAACACGGCTAATTGAGTCGAGCTTTTGTAAATTGATTAAATGTGTCGGGCGCATAAAATATACACGATGCATGAAAGAACGATCACTGATCAAGAAAAGTAAGCGATGACTGGATTTAATTAGAACGTCCCAGTCTCTCGTCTATTTCGCCGAGTCGGCAAATCGCTGCCTCCACCGCTTCTCTCGTCCTTAATTATTCAGGCCGGCTATAATTCACATTTTAAGCGTGCCAGGAGTGATAATTGGTGAGAAACTAACGCAAAGATTGGATCGTCGTCATCGACCTCTCGTATGTAGGTCGCTTCACAGGCGATATCTAGCCATCAATTTACGCAATTCGCGAGTGCACGATGCGTTATCGAGATGCTCGAGAGAGAAAAGACGGCAAGGAAAGTTCGTCGAACGAGAAAGAGTGGTCTTCCCTTGTTAAGGTCGCGACAATGACCGTGCGAGAAATGCCGGGGATTAAATCTTGGAAGAAGCGACGCGCGTTTATCTGTGTAACTTTTCCTTTTAATTAAGCCGGGGAAGTTATCCGGTGTTTTGCGCTGTATTAACTCCGACGTATTAACATCTCTGTGCTTTTCGAGATGACGAGTCACGGCTGACTCGCGGGCGGTTAATTAATATTCGCGATTTCAGCCGGCAGGCTTAATGCGCTGCCTTGCTCGCTGATTTTCGTGACGAGATTAAATGCGGCTTGTTTTTTGCGCCAACCTAAAAGCACCGGAAAGAGAGAGAAAAATCCTCCAATCTCGACTGGAAATCGAGCAAAATAGTTACGTTTATCGAACTTAAAACAGTACGAAACAACACGTTAAAGTATGATCGATGATGACGATAAATGTTAAGCATCGAGCCGTCGAGCTGAGAGAGCAATATTGTGTATTTAGCGTTGCATTTGTACTATAATAACCAGACGATGTCTCATTAAGCGATTCGTTGGTGCATCGGTCATTAACCTCGCGTGGACGGATTAGCGTGACCAATTTATCTCTATTTAGTGCGATAGCAATGTTTCATTTTTACGCACAGAGATGTTTATTCGATCCTATATCTGATCTGTTTCCTCCATTATCACGATATCATTAATCAATCTAATGAATGTTATATTAAAAACTGGTATATTTTGCAAATTATCTTGCTCGCTCTGAATATATTCGTATATGTTTGATAATTTCGTATGTTTCCATCATTCGCGTTTTTCATGAAACCATCAAGTTTTATTAAATATAGATACTATTTCTGCGCACGAATAATAGTAATAACAGAGGAAACGTCTTTTCAACAAAACATTATTGTTAAACTTTAAATACGCATGATCATAAAATATTTGAATCGCTAAAATTAAATGTAGAACGTTCTATAATTCACAATTTTATTTTTAATAATATCTCAACTTTAATAATTATCGGAATTATTCATTGTTTTCAATTCTATTTAAACAATGGTCAAATTATTTTATTCAAATTTATATATACGAAATTTTATTCTAAAATTACAAAATAATAATCTAATTATATAAGCATGAGCTGAAAAAATGAAGAAACGTTTTGCATGTAATCGTCATTTTTCGGTCATATCGCGAAATTGCAACGTATATGCACATCATTTTATTGCGCTATGATTGACGCAAAATTCAGAATTACCACTGCAATTGCAAATTGCATTCTCAGTGTACGTGCGATATTTTCTCACTTTCCGTCCGCTTGTTCTCATCGTAATAATGCGCCAGCATCGTCAATTTCAATCCCGGAGCTCATCTTTCGACGCTTTTAACTCATAACTTCTCGTGACGCAGTTTTCATGTTCACCGCAGAGACCTCGTACCTCGGTGAAAGATCCCTACTCCAGGATTATCCCGGCAGCACTACTTCCTCTCTCTTTAACACAATTTCACTTCTCCGGCAGGAAACACTCCACGCGACAAACACCTTTGTAGCGCGAATAAAACGCGTGTTAATTGTCCTACTTGTGAGCAAACAGTTGTAGAATTGACTGCAATTAAGATTCCGAACTTGCTGGTCGACGTTAATGGATATCTAATTTGCTCTCGTTCGACTTGCGGTCCAAAGACGACGATGGGTCGCAGAACTAAGACAAAGAGAACACGGGAAAGGGTAGCGGAGAAACCGCCCTTGGGTGAGGTGGAACGGGAAAGGGAAGAGGAACGCACGATGCAGGCAGCGATGTTCATTGTCCTGTCGCGGGAGTCGAGTTTTGGTAGGAATGACAGGTTGATATCGCGGGCAAAAACGTAAGACGCTTGGCGACAGGAGTTTGCTGTAGACAGGAGGTTCTTGTCTACGAGAGTGGCTTGCGCAACTACGTCAGGTATACGTATTATGTAAAGGCGAAGTAGAAACAGCGTGTAAGTATCGACAACGGAAATTGGAAACTCGTAAGTACATGACGCGGAGATTACGCAACGGGAGTGGATTTGATCTCAGGGTGACAGTGACAATTTCCGTCATGACATATCGGTCGAAATTATACGTATCCGCGTGACGCATTATTTTCATATGCTAGATCGCTCCCAGGCGCACCTTTCCATGTATATATGTTACGTGTCAATATTTCAAAAATATATATTTAAATATAATAGTTGAAATGCGGTGTGCATTATGAGTGATAAATATTTTCTATAGCTTTCATAAAGTCATACAACAACAGAAGGATGAATTAAACGATATGTTATACTAATGATGTAATTTATTATACAGGGTGAGCCATTTTAAGTTACCCACCCCAATAACTTTTTTATTTTTGAATGTACAACAAAATGTTTCAAATAAAAGTTGCTTGATTTCGAGGGGGACAGAAGATGGTGGCAAAAATTTGACCTTGGATAGTCATTTGAAGGTCACATAAAGGTCACCTTCAATTTCTTAAATGGAACCTACTATTTTTCATTGCATATTCTTGTAGCTTATCTCGAGAGCTTTCCAAAACACTATAATTAAGTACCTTTTCGTTAAGTACTTTTTGAGTTATGAGGCTTGAAATAATTTCTTAATTTTACATAAATCATAAAATATCTTGTAAAATATTCATTTTTCGATTATCTTACCTTAATACTTTTACGTACAAAATAATGAGAGGAATCAATTGGTGTAAAGAAAACACATAATTGTTTCGAAAAAAAAGAATGTAATTTGCAATTAACAATTACATTTTTTTTTTTCGAAACAATTATGTGTTTTCTTTACACCAATTGATTCCTCTCATTATTTTGTACGTAAAAGTATTAAGGTAAGATAATCGAAAAATGAATATTTTACAAGATATTTTATGATTTATGTAAAATTAAGAAATTATTTCAAGCCTCATAACTCAAAAAGTACTTAACGAAAAGGTACTTAATTATAGTGTTTTGGAAAGTTCTCGAGATAAGCTACAAGAATATGCAATGAAAAATAGTAGGTTCCATTTAAGAAATTGAAGATGACCTTTATGTGACCTTCAAATGATCCAAGGTCAAATTTTTGCCACCATCTTCTGTCCCCCACGAAGTCAAGCAACTTTTATTTGAAACATTTTGTTGTACATTCAAAAATAAAAAAGTTATTGGGGTGGGTAACTTAAAATGGCTCACCCTGTATATTATACACGAGTAGAAAACACGTGTATATGATTGATGCAAATAAATAGATTGATTACCAGAAAGATTATCTGTCGAAATGGAATGCTATAAAGTAGAAGATAAAAATACGATTATTCGTAAAGTATTTTGAGATAGTCGGGAAGAAGATATATACATGAAAAAAGTACTCCAAAAGATATTACTCAAACACGCAGCAGAAAATTGCAATTATAAAAAATTATTCTCTTATCCTACTAATCCTTAGTAATCTGTAATCTCTTTTGAAGTAAACTCTGTGGTATATTATATTGACTAACAGGGTGGAGTTGAGGGACACATGAAACATTCGGTTGGAGAACAAAGAGAGAGAGAGAGAGAGAGAGAGAGAGAGAGAGGCAGAGGCGTAGAAGAAGAGGAGATCACTTGTCGACATACCGCCGCACGTAATTTCCTGACAACGTTGCCTAGAAGAGCAAAACGCCGAGGGGGCGGAAAACTGGGGCGGCTCGCAAAATTAACGTAACTACATCGAAGAGCCTCAAGCTCTCAAGCCCTACGCTACGTGTCTACGCTATGATCAATGGCACATCACACAGCGGTACGAAAGCTTACTCTGCTCTCGTAGAGCCGAAATTTATAGTGACCTGATTCACGAGGCGCTATACCTGGAAACTCCGCACACAATCGTGATAGATAGTATAATAAATTAAATTAAGAGCGCAGGACGCCCATCAAAGGACAATGCGGTTAAGTTGAGCAGTCGAAGCGAATTGCTTTCGTGAGGCACGTCTCGAGCCACTCGTATATTTGATAGATACTTCGAACTTGATATTGTCCAAAGAATCGTAATTACTCGCACTGTGAAAGACATAATGAGAGAAGCAAATATTTAGATTTAATTCTGCAAGAGTATTTTTCATAATTTAAGAGCTACAGAAAGCCAGGTGATATACTTTTGCAACATTAATTGAAATATATTCTAATATGGTTTCAAAGTTTTATTTTCGGCATAATATAGCACACACGAGCCACGTATATAAAATTTACAATTATGCATTCCATGAATTTTGATTTTAATTACATATTTTATAGAAACAGGAAAGGCAAAAAGATATTATACTGCTAATTTATGAAAATGTCAAGGTAGCTGACATTTAATTTATTAAAATGTTCCATCTGAAGGGTAAACGGCAGCTAAAATATTGGATTAAAACATGAATTTTTGCAACGGTGTGAAAAATGTATTTGCATCGAAAATGAATAACGCGCATATAAGTGTTGTTATTTGTTTTTTTTCTCTTTTTTGAATTATTTTAAATAAATTCCATTGTAGAAAGGAATCAGTTATAATCGATCGAAAACTAATAGTCACGTTGCTTATCTCGCCGTGTTATGTGCGCGCATATCGGATTAATAACAGTAAAATCAACGCAACACTAGGGAAACATTAAGACTTTAACCACGCGAGCGATGCCAGTGCGATGATCAATGGCACGTCATGCGCCGTGTTAAAGGCTTATCCAACTCGCATACTTGGGATTTATAGCAATCTAAGTGGCCTTGACTTCTGAGAAATGAACGGCCTCTTCACATAAATCCATATCTCGTACAATTTACACATCATGGCTTATGCTAATTAAAATTACGCCATCTTTGAAATTTTATGTATATATACAGGGTGTATCTAAAATGATGCACTAAACTTTAGGAGCGTATTCTAGAGGTCAAAATAAGACTTTTTTTTCTTATAAACATGGGTCCGCAAATGAACCCCCCTCCGAGCTAAAATTCGAAAATGTGTGAAATTGACCAAACACCCGCAACGCAAATTTATTTATCTCTCAAGAGAGGGTGATAGGTAACGTCAAAACCTTTTTTTTTTCTGAAATACAGCCAATTTTTAATTTTTTCCCCAAACTTTAGGAGCCTCTAGCTCGGAAGGGGGTTCATTTGCGGACCCATATTCATAGGAAAAAAAAGTCTTATTTTGACCTCTAGAATACGCTCCTAAAGTTTAGTGCATCATTTCAGATACACCCTGTATATATATAAAATCTGATGGTGTACACATTAAAAAAAAAAACATAGGAAATCAAACTTTAGACACGAAAAGTTATTGCATCAGTTTAAATAATAATAATCTGAAATGTCGATAATCTGGCATTGACAATAGAAAAGATTAACGTGTATAGTTCGACGTATTTCACGGTGGAAAAACGAACGGCTTGATTGCAGAAGCTTTGAGAATGCAACCCGCGTCGACAGAAAGCTTTGTAATTCGCCGATGCTCGGAGATCTGTAGAGAGAGTCTAAAGTTTGATCGGGTTTGTAGTGACCCGAATTGGACACGATGAAAATTCCTTTCAAGATTTTAATCGTGACAAATCGCTCTGCAAAGCGGATAAGGGCGTCGAGGACTTTTTAACGGGTAGTGGACAAGTGGCAAAAGTGCTAATGTGCTTATGATTGAATAACCGCAACTTCGGAAACACACTTTACGCGATTACGAGTTCTATATGGAATGTCGTCAGAGTGGCACTGGGCGATTCTTGAGGCTTAATAGCTTTACGATGAAATCGCGAATGATAAAATTTCTTACGCTGCCGTGGGAGTTAACGAAATTTGCGCGATCGCTTAACCGTTGAAATGGAACTGAAGTTGATGGCTCTTGGCTTTGCACCGATTCGAGATTAATATTTCTCGAAATTAGTTTCCACAATTTCGTTATACTCTTCTATAATTTATTCACGACCTT
This sequence comes from Camponotus vicinus, assembly GCF_025532165.1. NCBI lineage: Eukaryota > Metazoa > Arthropoda > Insecta > Hymenoptera > Formicidae > Camponotus > Camponotus vicinus. The sequence goes on from NW_028141947.1 coordinate 1,850,285, forward strand.
ATTTCTTGTATTTATTTTAAATTAATTTTTATATAAAAAAATACGTATGTCTTATTCCTATATTTTTTACATAAACAATGTATGTTTAATACTCTTTTTTAAATCATACATTATTACAGTTTATTTTTCTGAAATAAATTAATACACTTTTACACTGATTATGTATGTATTTGATAATGTAAGATTGCTTAAAATTGTAATTGTCTCGAGAAAAGATTCAAAATACACGTTAAAGAATAATAATAACGTTATAAAAAATCACCATTATATATTTATATATACGTATTCTTTAATCAAATTTAAGAAGTCGATTCTTTTTGTGTAAAAATCCTGCATTAAATCACAGTTACTTTAATCGCGCACGGTTTCATTCTTTGATATTTTTGTTCCGCGAGAAGCGATTTCACATTGATTAAAAACAAATATAATTCTCTACACTCTGACTCGTCAATCTTCTAAACTTAATAAAAGAGATTAATGTATTTAACAAAGTACTCTGACCTATCGTACGTATTGATTCACGTAAGAGTGACGAAGAAATCTATAAAAAATTGATACAGATATCATGGACGATCTTATGGGAATCTATTTATTTGACAGCTCTTCAGATTCCCATCGATTTCATTTCTCTTCAGCATGTGGCTCGATAAATTCATACAAGAGAGGCGATAATGTGCGCCACGTATTGCTATCTAGAATCGTGAAATTGCAATGATGGTTTAGGAACTCACTTGCAGCGCGGGAATGTGGTACACGGTTGGCCCTCGGCGAGATCACCTCGCGTCACGGCAGGGATGTCCTCGGGCGGACGTTCGCCGACGAGCTCGTCGTGCCCAACACCCGCGGACCCGTGTCGGCCGATCGCGGAATCGGCGATTCAACCCTCTAACGAGGGCTGCAATCGGGGACGCATCGTGTCCCTCGCACCAGGAGCGATTCGATCCTCCGGATGGTCTCTAACGCGATGGTGCGACACGATCAGGATGGAGCGGCAACCTCCAGACCTCCACCTCGTCGTAGGCCAGTCACTATGCACTTCACGATCGCCGCCAGCTAATGCCGCGCAACGAAAGCGAGTCTCCGATCACACCTGCTATTAATACGGTCACTGCACCCGACGACGATACACTGGCATGTCACACTAGCAAAACTCCCACTGCGCTCGCAGGTCGTCGCCCACACTCGAGAGTAATCACACTAGCCTCCTCGGAGATAGATCACACACAGTTTCCCTTCCGGCGGCTCATCGATGAGAGTCTCTCCTCTCTCGCGAGCGAAAAGTATGTCACTCGAGATAGCAGCCGCGCGATCAGACCGTCACTACCCCGGTGAAGGAACGCGATCCGAGTTGCCGATTCGCGCGCCGCGGCTGACCCTTCTTTCCCGAATTGGCGACGAGAGGGTCGCAACTTCGAAGACACGCAGAGGGAAAAGGCAAAGTCGCCCGAGGCGATAAAAATATTGGCGATACGTCACGAATCCATGCACGCGTGTATGTATTTATGTATACAAATAAATATATATGCACGTGTATATATGTATATGTGTCCTGTATGTGTGTATGTGCGTGCGTGCGTGCGTGCGTGCGGGCGTACGCGCGCGCGGTTATCAATTTTTCGCGCTCGCAAGACGCACACGCGAGGGGGCACAGCCGACACGCATCAGCCCTAGGAGAGACCCTTAGGCTGGATCCGCGGAGTTTCCTTTCACCTCGATTTTCGGTCCCTCGCCACCCCCGCGTTGCACAGGCGCGAACCGCTTTCAGAATTTCCGAGGGTCGGGCGACGCGCACGCGGGAGGGAGTGACAGCGAGGGGGGAGCGTTGCCGCGTCGGGGGTGGGGGCCGCCGAGGGACAGCGCTGGAAGTGGAAAGGACAGAGTACCGGGTGGTAAGAGTAAATCGCAAGGTGGCGGGCCTTGCCCTACGCTACGAGAGAGGAATAGACTCTCGACACACGACCGGTTACACCGGTACGGCTAGACTACCACCGGGCTACGCGACGTAGCACCGACGTGGGAAGGAGGGTGTCTTGTAAGCTCGTACTGATGGCGATGTCGTGATTGTGATAGTGCTGCCGTGTTACCGTTGCCGCAGCTGCTGCTGCTGCTGCTGCTGGTGGTGTTGCTGCCACCGTCGCCGCCGCCGCTGCTGCTGGGTGGTACGGGCGTGGAGGGGATGATAGGGAGGAATGGAGGGATATGGAGAAGGGGGATAGTAGCGCAGGCGTTTTGGTGCACCGACGCATTGATCCCTGGAATTCGTGGGGACGACGACGAGGGTCGAGCGTGTGTCCACCCTTCGCGAGGGAAAGAGAGAAAAAGAGCGAGCGAGAGGACGGGGTGGTAGAGAGCGTCGACTGTTCCACTCGTAGCCAATGTCCACACCTGCAGGTCGCGGACGAAGCCAGGATTTGATAGTGGAAGCGAGGTGTCATTGATTGGCAATTGTAGATCACTCGAGTGGTCCATGGATCGGTTGACATGAGAGAGCTGACGTCTAGATCGATATCAAAGAGATTTTTCCGATAACGCAGTTAGATCTGTAAAGAATTTTGCTAGAATGTTAGAAACTATATTTCATGTTACGTTAAATATAGGAAATCCCGGATAAAAAAAAGTTTCTGTATATTTTTCGGTATATTTTTATCTCGAAATATTTTTTAAAATAGAATAGGAGTGTTAAAGAAATGTGAATGAAAGAAATAATAATAAAACTGGCGCGAGTATGTGATCAATAATTTCCAAAATGTTGAAACAGCTCATTCAATTGTCCAGAATATTATTAATATTTATAGAACATACGTACTTATATATATATATATATATATATATATATATATATATATATTTTACATTAATTTTATGAACTTTGTAGCAAAAATACAATTAATTCTTAAATATCCATCTTGTCTCGTAAGAATATGAAATATTATGTGGCAGACCGATACTTTCTCAATAAGCATTTCAAACATAGGATATATAGACTTTTGCTGATGCTACATGCATGTTACAAATAAAAGGTAAAAAAAATTGACACAATAGAAAATCAAAAACTCGATATACAATTGTTATTAGATTTATCAAATTAATATTTTTTTTAAATATTAACATGTGCATGTAAAATATTTTATGTATGTTTTAAAAAAATATCGCTAATAAAAAAAACAAATTTTTTTAAACTTTTATATTGCAATCTATAGAGTCGTAACAATTTGATAATCGATATACTTGTAACGAGTTTGATGCATTGAATACTTTAAAGAATTACGTATTTATTTATTATATTAGATATATCTTTTATTGAAAAATTGTCGCGTTGTAAAAAAATTTTTTCTGTATAAAACAACACATAGCAAAAAAGAAATATTAATTTCGAGCGTGCTATTTACACGTTATTTTTAAATTATCTTTTTTTAAATTAGGAAATCATAGATTTTTACATAAAATTGTATACTTGCTTTAGTCACTTCTAGAACAAAAGTTGATTTTTATAGTATTATTATTTTAGTTATTTGTCTATATAATTTTTTAAAATCGCTTTTTGAATCTTTTAATATTAAAATTACACTATTGTTTCATAAGAAGTAAGGTACATTAATTAAGTCATAAAAAAGTAACAGACGATGCGCCGTAATATTATTCATGATTCACAATATACATCAAGATACACACACAACGTACACTTGTCTGTGTGTACGCACACAACTGCCGGCAAATAAAAGCGGTATCTTGTCGCTGGCCGCGATTACTCGTTAATAAAAGAACATGGGAAAAGATGGAGTAAGACAAGGGCGAATCATATAGCAAGAAAATAGAATTAGAGCTACACGAGTGAGTCGCTTTGTGATTTTATTGATTTTATAATTTTTCTAACGTATCTAAAGACTCTTTTGTTCTATCTCGTAGCTAGCACATGCACGGATTAAATTATTAAAATTTTAAATAAAGATCTTTAATGATCTAAAAATTTAATTACTTAAACTTATCGTTGAACTCTCGGAGATGAGAACGTTTCCTAATGTTGTTAAATTATAAATTTTTTTTCTAGTAAAAATAATAATTATAACATAAAGGTTACATTGAACTAGAATAGACATTCAATTTGATGTCTTTATCGTACTTGAAAGTAGAATCATCTATAGCATATATAGATGTATGTATCAATATATGTTATATTTTCCTATTTTTAAACAACAAAGAACATCAGTTCCTTTTACTTCAAGATATTAAAGTCATACAGCTACTGCTTTATACAGAAATAGAAGTGCTTCTCAATACATGCATCAAAAATTCTATCAGGTTTATAAACAATTAATGTTGAAAAAATGGATCAAGACATCAATAGTCACTCATAAAATTAGGTGATTGAAACTTATGTTGTACTTGTCGAAAATCTTAAAAGCAAAATTATACTTGACAGCTTTCTCCTTAGCTTTCATCCAACTGTCCAACTTTTCTTATACAGTATTAACTAAAAGGGAGAATTCAGTGTGACAGGAGGCTTCAATATATTTCGGGCAATTTTTGCGATCAGAAACGATCGTCAAGCGCGAATCGTGATACCTCAGGTACCGATACACGTAAATATATATATATATATATATATATATATATATATATATATATGTATATATATGTAACATCGCTCCCATGAAATATTCAGACTCAGTCTGCGTGCGGATATGTAGCATCGTTGAATAAATAACGAAGAAAGTAGGGAATCCCGATTGGTTCATAACTCCCTTTCATCCTGGATTCTTTTGGTAGTCCTAGTAACGAAAGCCATGCATCCAGGGAACATAAGGAAATCGAAAGGGGATCAGACGATTTGCCCTCTTAAAAAGTTATAGATTTAAGATTTTTTTTATAGGTACGCAGAAACTCGTCTCTCTCAAAAGATATCTTATTATTATTATTATTATTATCATCAATATTATTATTATTATTATTATTATTATTATTGTTATTATTATTATTATTATTATTATTGTTATTATTATTATTATTATTAATTTATATAATTGTTCAAATCTTACATTTTTTTCTATTTACTCTTACATGATGAATGAAATGATTAATTCTATTGATAGGGAAAAAATGAAGAAGAACAGAATGAGCTATTTTGTTTTGAACTAAGTTTGTTACACGAACTATATTCAGACTGGTATTTTTTACACAATTGCCCTCAAATTATGCTTCTATTGATTTAAAAAAAAAACGATTTAGAAAAGAAGAAAAAAAAAGAGAACAAAAGATAAGGAATGAAAAGGGGGAGAGAAAGAGAGTTGAAATTTGAAGATACAAACGGGTAAATAAGATCTCTCAGTGAGCGAGGAGTTCGGGAACTGCGAGCTTTCGAGCAGTCGTGTTGTTTCTTTCAAAGAAACGGAATAATAATTTTAACATTTTTCAAAACGGAATCGGTTCTCTTATTCTATCGTATCGCGAGAAGGATGAAATATGCAATAATAAAAGTAGGACGTTAAATAAACTGCAAATAACAGATACTCGTTTATTTGTCGAGAGTTGTCTTGCTTCATTCAAATGGAAGAGACCAATATATATCAACCAACTTTACGTAGATAGTTATTTCTAACAATACTTTGAATGTTGCTGTCACTCAATTACATCGATCTCATTGATTTCTTTTACAGGTGACTGCGTTTATACATTATTTCTAACGATATTTTGAATGCAGCTGTTATTCAATTCCATTTATTTTGCTGACTATAAGTGTAAGCTGAGCTTATATATACTTAAAATACAATTAAAACGAAATGAGACGCAAAACTCGTAGTTTTGAAATGCCTTTTTCGCGGCCAATTAACAGAGACCTTAGTTTCAGAAATTAAAACAACGTTTTCAGATCTCTTTGTGTTTAAAGTTTGGAGAACAACTATTTCTAGTTTTGTTAATTTTGGATCTTACAAAATATATAATGAATAAATGATCAAATGAACTCATCACGAATTAAATTTGAAAAAAGTCATCAATACATGTTTACTGACAAGCTTTTTGGACCATGTTATTTTCAAAAATACAAAATTGAACAATGAATATTCTCTCGTGAGGCACTTTTTTATTTCGTCGGCCGGTATTTCGATATTGCAAATAGTAGATATGTGAAATGCAAGACGCGCACGTAAATGTGAGCCCTTGAGCTTGGAAAGCTGCGCTTGTGAGTCGCGTTGTTTTCTCCAAATTGTCGGAAACCTTATGATGTATGTGAGGGAAACTCGGAAAAGTAACCGCATAAAACGAGTGCACAGGATCTATCGCGGTAGCGACCGCTTTAAGAAATATCGGGGCGACTCCGTGGATCCTCAAAGAATGGAATACCCGGGCTACGCTTAAACGGGGAGAACGGGTACAGCGGATACTCGATACCGCCCCTCTGGATAAACCGAGCTTGAGTGCCGTGAATGCTTGCTGACTTTACCAGAGCTACCCCACTCGTTTCGCTCACGACGCGTTTGCTGTTCCTGCGAAGGCTCGTTTTGTATTGAAAACCAAATTTCGCTCGTCGACGCCGCCGTCGCCGATGACGTTAAATCCGATATAAAACCTTTCGCTTCGACACATGAAGTAGGGGGGAAGTGGAATATGCGAGCGAGATGCTCGAGAGAAAATTTCATTTTTGCACATCGGTTTTTAGTAATCGCTCGGGGCAAAACAAAAATATTCACGTGTTGAATGAATATCGTGCGAAAATATTTAAAAGCAAGTGGTACCGGGTAATGATGTTATTTAATTGGAACTAAACAGGCAATGAATATTATGTATTCGGCGATACGTACGTTAAATTTTGCAAAAGCACTTGAATGTGATTGAAAAATACGCATATAAATTCTCATTAAAGTTTACGCCTTAAATATGTATATATAATTTTTTAGATATATTATTATATAATTTTATTCACGTAAAAAATCAGTCGCTTGTTAAAGGATTCGTACTAAAATATAGAATATTGCAAAGTACGTTCTATGCCTATCGTCAAATTTTAATGCATTAAGTGGCCTTATTTGCATTTCTCTCTATGTTTTTTTTTTCTTCTTAAGAAAATGATGGTGTTTCTTCAATTGATATTTCATCTAAGTATTTATAGATAAAAGTGGATGATTTATACACACACAAATGAAATTATCAATACATATAGAGAAGCTATGTGTTAGATAACGTGCAAACATATAACCATAAGCAGCTCTCTCGGTAATTCAGTAATGGTCTTAGGGTAAGGTTCATAATAACTGCGTAAATGAGAAGGGTCCCGTAATTAATTCAAGCATATCATGAATAGGAAGAGAGAGAGAGAGAGAGAGAGAGAGAGAGAGAGAGAGAGAGAGAGAGAGAGAGACAGAGAAAGCACATGCCAACATTTCGTATACGAAGTAAATTTTACTTTAAAAGCTTCCTTATGAAGCCACTAAATCAATCGTTGATTGTTAAGTATAAAGCAAATTGTCTTCTTCCATATATATATTCGATACAATGCAATTACAACATGCAATTAGCAGATTTATTCTCTGCGTAATAATATAACTTGCAATTTATAAATAATACTTTAATTGAGCAATTAAAAACGTATGAAAATTTGAATATTCCCTTCTGATAAAATATCGCAATTATTATCTCTACAAATGGATACAATTTTTTAAATATTTTTTCAACTTTGCATCTTTTTGAAAAAGAAAAAAAATTATATTAAATATTAATATTTATGAAATTTATTTATTTTCATATCTGAAACAACATTTTTTTAAAATAACATTGTGCTTTCGTAATTGAAACGTTAAAATATGAATATATTTTCGAACACATGTTCAAATTGCGCAAAATATATATAATTTAAATGTTTAAAATTGAATAATAAGCATTGAATTCTGCTTTATAATCGTCGAATTTATTGTTATTAAAATGCTAACGAGGATTTAATTGTTTAAGTAATTACATTTTATGTAATTATACATGATATATAATAGGTACATTGTATTTAAACTTGTAATAATTGTATGTATTCATGTATATATACATCATTTTATTTGAACTCATCGTTCTCAAATTTTCTTAACTAATCGAATTGCATATCAAGAGTTACACACTTGCCCATACACAATACTATCGCAACAACATTATTCATGTGTTATTGTAGGCGGGGAAGCCACGAACCAGAAATGGCTCGTAAGGGAAATGCGGTATAACACAATCTATCTGATGATAACTAATACGTAATTCCGCACTATTGAAATCATATGCATTGTTTCGAATATTCGAGCGGTAATGGTAATGAAAGAAATTGAGAACCATAGCAATAAATTGGGTGTTCTAAACATAAATAGATGATTTAAGTACCACATTTTACCATCAAATTTCTACCCAGTAAAATAAAAAAGTGGATTTAATTCGAAAATATTAAAAAAATGTAGATAAGAAATAAGATAAAAAATAAATAAATAAATTAGTACGAATTTTATTACACTATTTTTATAATATTGACATGTACAATATTGGCATGTAAGTGTAAAATATTGTAAAATGAAATAAAAAAATCGGTATTTTAATTTCCTTCATTGAATATTTTAACATGTTTCTCTTTAATATATAATTTTGGGTTTTTAGGAAAGATTATATTAATTTACATGTAAATAATATGTAAATAGATAGGATAAATGATAAGAGATAATAATATCACACGATATCATATGATCATATAATATAATGATAATGAATTTTAAACATGGAAATATTACGTCATTATATACCGTGTATTTATAAAAATAAAAGTTTTTCATTTTTAATCGATTAGTCTGAAATTCAATCACCGATTTACACTGTAAATATACGTATATACATCGAAACAAGCATTATCTGTACCAATTTACTTTAGCGCATAATATCACATTACTTGCGATTAAAAGGTATTAATGGAACTAATGCGCACTAATTGATTTTATTGCTGCTTATGTAAACTAAAATAAAAAAATGAAGAGAATGAGAAATGAAGAATGAGGGAACTTATTACATATAACAGAATTATTTATTTTTTCAAGATATTAATAATAAAATTATTAATATATAATAATGAGCAAATTTTAAGCAATTATATTAATACAGGAATAATAGAAATTATTTTTTAAATCGATGAAACACATGAGTAAAAATGTACTCAGAAAAAAGTGATACATCATAAATTTCCTTTCTTCATTCAATTACAATTTTTTAATAGACTTATAAAGATTGTATATGAAATAATAATTTAAAGAGGTCACACATGCACATATTTATTTAATAATTTTTTTATATATACTGTGTGACCTCTTTAATTCTTATTTCATATTGCAATCTTTATAAGTCTATTAAAAAATTGTAATTGAATGAGGAAAGAAAATTTTTGATATATATCTCCCTTTTCGGAGTATTTTACATTTTAATTAAGAATTAACAATTAGTTTTAATGTATTTTAGTTTTAATTAAATTAATAATAATGATGAATAATAAATAAAAATTATTAATATCGAACAAAAATAATTCGAATATTTTAATTAAAAATAACCAATTTGACAAATAAATCGATTAGCATATTTGACAGGTCCAAAAATACCGATGGATTCTCAATCCATCAAACAATTAGACTACATGCGAGAGGTCGCCAGTAATCAATCAATCAGCTGTGTAAAGTTGTACCTGTCGATAAGCATTCTTTCTTATAGCAGAGAGAAGACAGAGGTGTCATGGCCCGCTTTTAGGTGATTCCTGAAAGCGATACTCCCTCTGTGAACATTAAAAACGTGGACATGAACTACAAAGCCAATGTCCATGTTCTCGGAGGGTAACATATAATGTGCACAATTTCTGGTTTTGTTCCGTGCTAGGTGCACGAAATGCCGATAGCACTATAGTGCTATATAGCAAGACGCTTAAATATATATTTAAATTAGTAGTAATAAATTATTCAATCGTGAAAGATGCTGTAATTTTCCAATGTAATGTTAATGTAAAGATGAAATAAATATTTTTCTATATATTCATTGTCATATAATTCTATATATTCATTGTCATAAATATTTTTCTATATATTCATTGTCATATTTATATATTTTTATTTACAAAACACAAAATGCCTGCTGTGGGATAAAAACATTTTTAACCATATTTCTATAAATCTTCTTAATTAGCAGTAAACTGATCTTTGATATTTATTAATCATCTTTTTAATTATTTAAAAATTTAATTATTAATACATGTATTATAGAATTTTTTTAAATTAATCACTGATTCTTCTGAAGTTTTTATAATTAAGATTCGAAAAATATAGATGTTGCAAAATATTTTAAATGTTTCTTCCTTTATATAAAATATAAAGAATTCATATGTTCCATTCTAATATAGTCAACATTATTTATATATTTTTATTATAATTTTCATACCAGCATAATATTTTTATGCTTAATACTTTATATAATACAATGTACTAAATTATAAAATTTAATATAATTACAAAATAGTATTATTATTAATAAATAGATTGTATGCACACTGTCTATTAGTTTCTAATTATTTCCAATCCAATTTATTCCAAATCACTATGCATTTCTAGCCAATATATTCTCTTCTTCTTGGATTATTATGATTTATTGTATTCCTTTGTGTTAAAATCATAAGGATTACCATCATTTGTCATGCTTATTCCTTCCTATGGAGTCCATTGGAATATTTTCTGTGAACATTTGTTCTCGGGTATAGATATTCAAATCATTCAGGTTTAAGATATTCAAATCATTGTAGTTGCCTTTTTTATTTTCTCGATTACTGTCTCTTTTTCTATTATTTTAAAAATTCTCAAAATTATATAATTTTAAAAATATCATTAAAAAATATTAATATAATTATATTAATATTTTTTAATAAAATGATAGAAAAAGATATTAATAATTTTGGTATCTCTCTTGGTCTGACTCTTCCCCTTCGATCTATCCCGGCATGGGTGACCCTATCAGTAACTACGGCCGGTATTCATAATTCACTCTTATATTTAAGATCATATTTAAAATTAAATAATCTTAAATATAAGAAAAGTCTATATGAATATCGGCGTATGTTACCGCCGGCATAGCTCTCAGGTTCATTGGAGTACTCAAACCTCCTCACCCGGCAAATGCCTTCGTTAAAGTGGAGATATATTTACCATCGAGGAGGAAAATTTTTTTTAAATTTTATTTTTCTTTTCTTTTAATACAGAGTTTAATACAAAAGTTAGTGTAAAATATAATATAATTTGAAACGTAATACAAAATAATTTATTACATAAAAATGTCCAAAATATATGTATAATATTTTATAATATAAAATTTACTAAAAATTTTTACGTAGTCCAGACAAGAATGATTAGCGATGATTAATCCCTAAGATTACTGGGATTTTAATATATTTTCCCTGTGTGCATTAAAGGAATATTAAAAAAAATTTAATGATCACCTAAAATAGCCCTAACAATCCTACTTCTTGAAAGAAATATTTAAAAAATTTTAATGATTTATTTCATTTTATTTTTTTAATTTATATAGTTTAATAATAAAACATTATATTTTCATTATAAAAATAATATGTAATAGAATTAAATTTCTATTCATATATATAATATACATTCATAAATACCTAAAAAAAATAATTTTCTTAATATCTTCAATATTAAACTTTAATAATATAAGCTATTTAGATAAATTTATATAAATAATGAATTTATATGAATAAATATAATTTATATAAATTTATATAATTAATGAAATTACTCTTATAATAGATATAAATATATAAATTTTATAAAAACTATTATTTAAATTAAAACCTTAAATAAATAAATAAATAAATAAATAAATAAATAAATATATAAATATATAAATATATAAATTTTATAAAAATTGTTATTTAAATTAAAACCTTTTATAAATTTTAATAATAAATCCTTTTCTATAAATTCTACTCATTCTATTTTAAATCTTTCTATTCCTATATTTAAAAATAGCTTATAAATTCATAAATATACTAAATTTATTATCCATATTGAACTAAAAAAATATCTTAAAAATATACACATTTGTATTTAAAATTTTTCATATACATACATAAAATTTGCAAAAAAATTCGTATTACTATAAAAATTATTGTTAACAATTTAATTTTCATCCTCAAAATAAAATACCTATAAAAAAAACATTTAAAAAAATATTGACCCCCCCTAAAAATTTTTAATATTAATAATATAATTATTGAAATATTTATTAATCTGTTTTCTCTAATATTATTTAACCCTACATTTTCCTGACTCTCTAAAAAATACATAATATATGAATCACCTAAATTAATCACCTAATAGTCCTAACAATCCTCTACTTCTTGAAAGGAAAATCTTAATGATCACCTAATAGCTCTAACAATCCTACTTCTCGATTAAGTGAAATTATTTGAGGAGAGCCTATCTCTAATTACCGAGGGGTTGGTCACTAGTGGTTATAGTGTACAAAAATTACCCTTGATACGGATTACCTTTAAATTACCTCAGATTACTTAAGATTATCTAATATTGCCTTAAATTTTTAATAGATGGTACTGGAAAAAATAAGATGGTGAGCAGTACTAAAATTACAGCTTCAAAAAAATCATCCTCTAGTGAAAAATACAGTCGACAAAATCGATTAAAAAGAAAATTACAAATAATATCTCCAAATCAAATGTTCATTACTCAATATTTTTCCTATGTTAATAAAATTTCGAAAATAGTATAAGAAAATGACATTTTGAAGAAAGCGTTTTTTGAGCATGCCGAGGAACTTTGGTGTCTTAAAAAAAGTATTGCTTCGATCCCAAATAATATTGACGGTTTTTTTAAACGACTTATTGAAACGGCAATTCTTAACAATGCTAAAACGAATCCGAAGAATAATCAATATGAAGAATCTTTTAAGAGATTTTGCACATATCTTTTCATTGGTAAGGATGCATTTCGCAATTTTTATATATTTGTATTTTTAGTTATTTTTAGCTTTTTTGAATTTTGTTTCGAATAATAAGTAGACGCCTGACTTACGAAACGACTTTACATGCCAATTTGAATTGGCATTATTCCATCTGTATCCACTATCAGCAGGGTAATAAATTCAAACTATTGTTTACTTCGGGAAAGTGAATTTCGTTTTAAGGAACTAAGTGACTTCTTAACGCAAAGAAATTTGCCTAAAGTAGTTTAACTTAGTGAAAATGCGACTGGAATTACTGGCAGAATATTCAATACATGAAAATTGTAATATAGGTTTTGTTTTACCGTTAAATGACGATGGCTTACCAAAAGTGTGGATAAGAATGCATTTCGCAATTTTTAAACGTTCGTGTGTTCGTGGCCTGAGAGAGAAAGCATTACAACGTGATACCGCGAAAACCTAACCACGACAATTCGTAGACTGCAAAAAAGCACGTTTTTACGAAGCGTTGATTCCAAAAATCGAATGTATATTATTGTAAAAAGATACAACTTCGTCAATGAGAGACGTTCACTAACTTCAAAAATTAAAGATTACCTTAGATTACCTAAGATTATCTGAGACTACCTTAAGAATACCTAGAATTACCTACAGATTATTTGATATTACCCTTAGATTACTTAGATTTCCTATTAGATTACCCAAGATTACCTGAGAATGCTAAAGATTATTTAGAATTACCAAAAATTACTTTAGATTACCCAAAATTTCCTTTGGATTGCCGCTGAATTACCTAGCCCTTGTACAGAAATTACCTCAGTGACCAACCCCTCGCTAATCACGTATATTTTAATTACGTGCCCTAATTACATTCCATCGCGTGCCCTAATCGCGTGAATAAATGTCCGACATTACGTACTATTGTACGTAAAGCTTTTCTTCAGGCCAGTTAAACTTACTTTTCGTTGATCCTGTCCACTTTCTCGTTCGATCTCTAATCAGAAATCGAAAAAGGAGGTAAACACTCCTTCTTTTGCCGACTAATTATCGGCAAATGAGCGTAAATATTTCACGCTCATCATAACGATCGCTCGATTTTACAATCGTTCGTTAAATATTTGAATATAACTTTATTTTAACTGAAATAAAGCCAAATTACTATATATTATATATATTTCTATATATTATATTTTCGAATAAAATATAAAATTAATGTGTATGATATTTACCATATTACAAATTATTTAATTAATTAATCATTTGGCTTTATATTAAGTTAAAGTAAAGTTTAAAACTAATATCTACAAATTCTACGATGGATGAGCTATAAGAAATTAGAATTAAATAAGTGCGCGTTATAAGAATAAAGTAGTATCAAAAATTGATAAAATCGATAAAATTATTAATGCGTGTTCTTTATTTAATAAATTAGACAAAATTTTTATAAAAAAAATTCTTTCCTTGATTCTTTTTTTTAAATTAATACTTCAATTTATTTTCGCAATAGATGCAAAGCATTTCGAAAGAAGTTATTAAAAGTTATTTAATTTAATCTATCCTAGCTCATCCATTTTAAGGCAACGGATTTATCTACAATCTACAATCTACATCTACATCTACATCTACATATACGATCTCTACGAATCCGTTACCTTAAAGTTAAATAAAAGTTTTTCTTACTCACCGGCACTGATGCGCAACAGCGGAGTTGTAATTATCGAAGCTACGATGTCTGTAACATACAAATTTAAAATTCATTTATATTAATGCTCACAAAATGCAATCAATATTTCAAAAAATTTTTATCGCGCGGAATTTTATATCCGATGTGTAAAATAATAAGCAGAGATAAACACGTGTGGAAAAATTTTATAAATTTTTAAAACTATTTTTTAAGAAAGTTTTTTAGAAAGCTTTATATGACTTTTATAAAAATCTTTCTCTCTAATTTTCTCTTTAATTCATTTAAATAATAAGATCAAATTATTATGCGTACGATTTATAACAATTGATATAGGTACAAATAATAAATATTCACCATCAGGTTGCTCCGCCGATGCAAGCTGCCTCTCCCAGGCCTCCTCCTCCTCTCATGTTGTTGACGCGCGATACTTTTAACGGCACTCCCGCACTCACGAGCGATATTTTTATATCGCTATTTCCGCTATTTTACGCGCGATACTTAACGGTTTCCACACTTTCGATGCGATTACAAATTTTATATTTGATCGCGCGATGTATATACTTAATATGTATATACTTTGAACGGCACTTCCGGTTTCGGTACGAAAATCCCATTTCATTTCACAAGAATCAACTTTGAGCCAACAGGTCGGGAATGCAACGATACAACGAGCAAAGACTAGGCCCGAACCGGAAAGAAGACGTTGCATAGCAACGACTCGATGAAACATCCCAGTTAGTTGGCATCGGAAGTAGAGACTTGTTGACAAAAACGAAATTGGGATTTTGAAAACGCGAAAACGCGATAACGCGAGAATGCTAAACGCGAAAATGCGATGACGAAACGTCGCCGTCCGCGGCACGTTAACGGCACCGACGACGCGAAAGGGTACTTAGCTTCCCTTTCAGGCACCTTAAGATTTATCATAAATAGAAAAATTTAAGATAAACATCAAGGCGCCATCCAAGTAATAAGCCCTCCCACCGCGACAAGGTGTACCCCATGGGAGGGTTATATTATATATAATTTTATATATAATATAATATAAATTTAAATTTACAAATGTAAACGATAAATAAAAATATAAAGGATAAGAGATAATCTATTATACATATAAAGCAATGTTCAAAATAATTGCTTTTAAAACTAACTAATTGCGCGCAATTAATTTTTACATTTTTACTTTTAAATAAATATATTTACTATTGTAAATTGCATAATTAGAAAATAATTTATATTTCTTAGATATAAACCTTTAAAAATGAGCTAAATAAAAAAATTTCTATTTTTTTATATATGAAATATTGAATAATATTAATATGAAATATTTTATAAAATATAAAAAGTATCTAAAAATATTAATTAATAAGAAATTTTATTATAAATGTTGTAATTATTATAATATAAAATGGAATAATTTTTATATGTATATGTATTATATATATATATATATATATATATATATATATATATATATATATATGTTATAATTTAAAATCACTATTGATCACTATTGATCACTATCAAAGAAATAAAACAAAACGAGAAATATGTATATTTTAAATATATAATATAAATGATAAATAATTTATATAAATAATTTACCATATATTATTGATCCATGCATTACCAAAACCTCCTTTTCTCTTTTGCATTCTTTGCTTTTGCTCGTGGCATTTGAATTCTCGTTGCACTTGCAATCGTGTTTAGAGAAAGAATTTGATAATATATGAAACATTTCGCATCACTACTTTACTGCTCAAGTGTCACTGTGCGAATAATGACAAGACTACTATGTTATTGTCAATTCATTACTGAAATATTTTAATATATTAATGTATTTCATATATCTAACGTATTAATGTATCGTAATAATAAAAGATTAAAGTAATGATATGTCGTGATATATAACTATTGTTTAATTAAAAAGAATTGCCGATTGAGAAAATTTAAAGCATTGGTCGAAAATTTAATTCTAATATTGTTAAGGAAATATTGTTATAATAAGCAATATCGAAAGATCATAAAATAATTAATTCGATTATCCCCTTTTATGTATCCTCTTTCAATTTTTATTCGCAGTAATGAATGATTGCGATTCGATAAAGATTTATCATTGCGATACTGTTTCATGTCGTTAATTAATTTTTAATTAACTAATTTTTATTACTATTTATAGCAAATTATGTTTCGATACTAATCGTAACCGTGTTTAGTAAAAAAAATTACAATATACGAAGTGTTTCTCACCACTACTTTATTACTCGAGAGTCACCGTGGGAATGATGACAAAGCGGTAACGTATAGGACGCTACTGTTTATATTTTATATTGCCAAAGTCGAACGCCGTGTTATCGATAATTCGCTGAAATATTTTATAAATTATAAAAATATACATTAACGCAGAATATTAAATTAATGAAGTATTTTAATTTATTGATTAAAATTGTTTATTTATTAAACAATTTATCACGGAGCCTTTCGTTATGCTAATTATTTGCATCTATAATTCGATTGTTTTACTTCGCGTTCTCTCACATCCCAAATTATATTTAGATTGTCAAGTAGTACGATAAAGTAACACGGATGAATTATATTTGTGACTCTAAGTATTAAAATAATAATTATTGTCCGTAAAAATGGCAACGATCGAAGTGATTATTTAAATTTTGGATTCCTATAATATAATCGATTCTCGATTAAATTGTATATTGTTTAATTAACAAGGATTGAGAAAATTTAAAGCACTAGTCCAAATATATTTAATTTTAATGTTAGGTTGTTAAAGAAATATTATAATAAACATCAATGATCGAAAGATCATAACATAATTAATTCTCTTATCCCCTTTTATGTATCCCGTGTTTCAATTTTTAATCGCGGTAATGAATAATTACGATTCGATAAAGATTTATCATTGAGATACAGTTTCATGTCGTTAATTAATTTTTAATTGATTAATTTTTGTTAATATTTATAGCAAATTATATTTCGATATTAATCGTAATCGTGTTTAGTAAAATAATTACCATATACGAAGCGTTTCTCATCACTACTTTATTACTCGAGAGTCACAGTGCGAATGATGACAAAGCCGTAACATAGCGCGCTACTGTTTATATTTTACATTGCCAAAATCGAACATCGTGTTATGGATAATTCGTTGCCGAAATATTTTATATATTATAAAATATACATTAACGTGAAATATTAAATTATAGAAGCATTTTAATTTATTGATTAAAATTGTTTATTTATTAAACAATTTATCACGGAGCCTTTCGTTATGCTAATTATTTGCATATATAATTCGATTGTTTTACTTCGTTTTACTACGTTACATCTGTTGCTTTTCCATACTTCCTTTTCCTCTCTTACGTATCTTTCGTTATTTCCTCTTGTGGCATTCACTCACTCACGAAAACACGATTTAATTATGATTAATCGAATACGTGGCGCACTTTGCACGAGACTCTCAATCGCGAAATAATCATACGAAACTTATATACACACTTATTATATCATAAGAGAACAACATGACCTTTCCACGAGACCAAAATCATTCGCTACTTGCTACAGCAATGCGTATTACTGTATGCTACTGATACGCGTATTATACGCTGTATAATATACGAATCATAAGAATGAAAGGATTAAAATAATAAATAAAGTTGTGAGACAGCAGTCATTTAATTAATAATTAA
Source organism: Camponotus vicinus (assembly GCF_025532165.1). NCBI lineage: Eukaryota > Metazoa > Arthropoda > Insecta > Hymenoptera > Formicidae > Camponotus > Camponotus vicinus. The sequence goes on from NW_028141947.1 coordinate 1,868,645, forward strand.
TTTATGTTCACATTTTAGAAAAATTTAAAGTTTAGTTGTCTGATTGTAACGCAAAATATTAAATTGTAGAAGTTTTTATATTTATAGATTAATGAAATAATTATTTATTATTTAAACAATTAATTAATATACGAAACGTATCATTACTTATTGCTTGAATATCACCGAGCAAATGATAGCAAAACTGTAATGTATAAACAACGCGCTACTGTTTACGTCGCCAAAGTCATGATTTTATTGATAATTCGTTGTCGAAATATTTTATGTACTATAAAATACACACGCGCAGAATATTAAATTATAGAAGTATTTTAATTTATTGATTAAAGTTGATTATTTATTAGACAATTCATTCATTATGGAATCCCTTATGCATAAAATATCTAAATATATTATTGTGTGAAGCAGTTTATGAAATATTACTATCAATATAAAAGTATTAATTAATACAAGAGTATTTTATTATAGATATTTTAAGTATATTAAAATAAGATAATCCAGAATATTTTATATATATGTTATACTAATATAACTTAAAAACTTAAATAATTTAGATAATTTACAATGAGAGAGAGAGAGGGAGGGAGGGGGGGGGAGAGAGAGAGAGAGAGAGAGGGAGGGAGAGAGAACAAGCAATATATAATATGATCTAAATATATAAATAATGACATATATATAATACAGTCTGATATAAATAATACAGTCTGATATAAATAATAAATATAAATGATAAATAATTTATAAATTATTTACCGGATATTGTTGCTCAGTACGTTGCCCAGTGCTTTTTCAGACTTGCTTTTCCTCTCCTTTGCTATTTCTTGGTTGCACTCGCATTCACTCCCGAAAACAAGATTAATTAAGATTAGTTAATTAAGATTAGTATACGCAATAATAGTGAGACACTTTGCACAGCACTCCCGATCGCGTAGTAATTACAATTAAAAGTTTAGCAAGTATTAATTATAATTATCATAGCGAATTATGTTTCAATACTAGTCATAATTGCGTTTTATCGTTAGAGAGAAAATTTAATAATATACGAAGTATTTCGCACCTTATTCCTCGAATGTTGCCGTGTGAATGATATCAAGGCCGTACATGTAAACACAACGCGTCATACGCCGCCAAGGCTGAACGTGTTATTGTCCATTCATTGCCGATATATTTTACGTACTTTAACATATACACGGAATATTAAAGTGTCTAGAAGTGTTTTAGATTATATGGATTAATTAAATAATATTTGTTAAAGGATTGATGTATCACGAAGCTTTTCATTATGTTAATTACTTCGATTTATGATTGTTTTGCTGTGCGAATTGAATCTAAATTAAATAATTAAATTTTAAATAATTGAAAAATAGAACGAGATAAAGCGTCGCGGTCGAATTATATTTGATTCTATAAATATCATTAAAGTAATAATTTCTTCTTGTAAAAATCAATTTCACATAAACTATAATTAAATTATTTTAGATTTCTGTTTCTATGATTCTTACTTGATTAAATACTTGAATAAATTACGTGAAATATGCGCTTCGAGAACTTTCATCGCGATATATATATATATACAGGGTGTCCTAGACTACCCGTACACCCCTTTTCTTTCAAAAACTAAGCATTTTAGAGAAAAACGTTTTCGACAAAAATTGTATGGTTTTGAGGGGAACATAAGATGGTGTCATTGGTTTGATCTTGGATGGCATCGTTAAGGTGAGGTCAAGGAGACCTTTAATTTCTTAAATGGAACCACCTATTTTTTATTGCATATTCTTATAGCTTATGTCGAGAGCTTTCCAAAACACTTTAATAAAGTATTTTTTTATCAAGTACTTTTCGAGTTATAAGGCTTGAAATAATTTCTTAATTTTACATAAACCATAAAATATCTAGTAAAATATTCATTTTTCGATTATCTTACCTTAATACTTTTATGTACAAAATAATGAGAGGAATCGATTGGTGTAAAGAAAACACAAAATTGTTTCGAAAAAAAAAATGTAATTTGCAATTAACAATTACATTTTTTTTTTCGAAACAATTATGTGTTTTCTTTATACCAATCGATTCCTCTCATTATTTTGTACATAAAAGTATTAAGGTAAGATAATCGAAAAATGAATATTTTACTAGATATTTTAAAGTTTATGTAAAATTAAGAAATTATTTCAAGCCTTATAACTCGAAAAGTACTTGATGAAAAAATACTTTATTATAGTGTTTTGGAAAGCTCTCGACATAAGCTATAAGAATATGCAATAAAAAATAGGTGGTTCCATTTAAGAAATTAAAGGTGTCCTTGACCTCACCTTAACGATGCCATCCAAGATCAAACCAATGACACCATCTTATGTTCCCCTCAAAACCATACAATTTTTGTCGAAAACGTTTTTCTCTAAAATGCTTAGTTTTTGAAAGAAAAGGGGTGTACGGGTGGTCTAGGACACCCTGTATATGTATATGTATGTATGTATGTATGTATGTATGTATGTATGTATGTATGTATGTATGTATGTATGTATGTATGTATGTATGTATGTATGTATGTATGTATGTACAATATGTATAATAATTTATGTAAATTGAAGTAAAGTAGTGATCCGATACGCTTCGTATATTGTCGAATTTCTTTTTTAAATGCAATTGCGAGTATTTGCGCGAGTGAGTGCAAGTGCCTTGAGGAATTTAAGTGAGTGCAAGTGCCACGAGAAACAACAAAGAGAGCAGGAGGAAAAAAAAGAAAATTTAAATAACGGACGGATCAATGAGATATATGATAAGTAATTTATATAAATTATTTATATGATTGTGTTAATTTACATAAATTATTTATATAATGTGTCATATGCCATATGTATGAGTCATTTCTTAACCCTTTAACTATGGATATGTATTCATAATATTAAACTTTCAAACGCAAAAATAAAATTTCAGTAACCGCTAATAATTATTAAAAAAAGTGCCCACCACGTAAGAAAAATAAATAAGTAAATGAAATAAATTGTTGAATGAATAAAATAAATAATTGTAGATAGAGATAATATAACGTAAACAAATAAAACTAATGAAATTGTCAATAAGCGATCCCGCGTATTTATATTTTTATTTATATTATTTATATTATTTATATTATCAGAAAGAAAACTGAGAGGTATCATGGTCCGCTTTTAGGTGATCTCTGAAAATGATACGCTCTTTGGAAACATTAAAAAGAGGGTAACATATATGTTACCTTCAAAGAATATTCGTGGACTTTGGCTTTGTAGTTCATGTCCACGTTTTTAATGTTCATAGAGGGCATATCGCTTTCAGTGATCATCTAAAAGCGGGTCATGGCACCTCTCAGTCTTCTCTCTGCTTATAGTATTGCAAGAAACACAGAGATGGCAATAGCGACAATATTGTTTATATATTTGAGTGATTACTCCGTTTTCCTCTAAAAATTTTCCTCACTTATTTATTTCTTATATAATATAAGATATTATTGAGTTATTAAACTAAAATGTTTAAGTCTGTTTTACGTATGACGAAATTTCCTGTATTAAAGGGAAGCGTGTCAGCTGATGGTCGATTAACCTCATTGTTTACCAATTTAAATGTTATAACCTCGAGAAACATTTGCACCACGATATCATGTTGCAAGGAGATTCGATTACAAAACGAAAAAGTGAAGGTTGGCAGAGGCTCGAAATATGGATTAATAGAAGGAGAAACTACAGTCGAAGCATTGAATATTAATCAACAGTAAGTACTAATTACACATCACCCTACAACTAACCTTGCCTAACTATCTCTAATTATATTAGATATGAATGACAATCTTTATAATGGTAGATGTAATATGAATTAAAAAAAATTTAGTACATAGTTATATTTTACTGCATTATATTTTATTGGCTTATCACATTATTGATTAAAAAATAATATCTATTTTTATTATATTTTTAGGGACCTATTTCCTGATGCAGATACACCAAATCGACTCTTTAATGGTGTACCATTTAAAGATTTACACATTGTTAATATAAAATCATCTCCTAATAATACGATTTTCAGCTTTACTGATGGTAAGGGTCTAGTAATAATGACGCATACAGCTGGTATAGAAGGTTTTAAAAATGCTAAGAAAGGGACAAATATTGCTGGTCAACAAGCAGCTATAACACTTGCTAGTGTAAGTATAGATTATATGTGTTTCTTAAAAGCTTAATTATATATGATGTATTATGTTAAACACACATGTATTATAAATGAATGAATAATGAATATATATATTTATCTTTATATATATCTGTTATTCAGCGCATTCTGGACTATGGTGTAAATATGGTGAGAATACGAATACAAGGTATTGGAGCAGGTAGAATGGTGTGTATTTAAAAAAAAATTATCACTTGTTTCTTTCAATAGATAATATATTTCTAATACTGACTAATGTTGTGTTTTTCAGTCTTCTATAAAAGGCTTTCAAATGGCAGGCTTAAATGTTATATCAATTACAGATGCTACTAGAGTAAGTTGGTGTCCACCTAGACCACGAAAACAAAGAAGAGTGTAATTATTATACGTTATAAATTATAATTAATTGTGAAAATATTAATGAATATATTAATAGATCTTACAAGACTTACATATGATACACATTATTTTATATCTCCAAATAACTAAACTCTACGCGATCTATTAAAATTTTATTATTTCAAGTTACTTGAAGTCAACAAAATAGAAATATTGATTGGTATTTTCATTTCACTACATAAGGAATATCTTAATTGATTTATTGTAAAGATTTTTCTTAACATGTTTCTTCTTTATTTTTCTACTTTCATTTACAACAAATAATTGTCATTCTATATATAAAGATTTTTATAAATAAAAGTTCAAGAAATATAAGTATGTATATATTATGCCAAAGTATATTATCACATACATATGTTATACTAGGCATATATTATATAGGAACATATAAATGACTAGATTAAATATAATCTTGAATAAGATTGAATTTTTTATATATATCTTTTTATCTATTATTTTTTATCATGATCATATTTTATATAAATATATATATATTTTATATAATTATTTCTTTTCACATTTTGCTTTTTTTAATCAATTGTGTAATATCAATACAATTTTATGATTTTACCATATAAGAATTTACGTGTATACATACATGTATGTGATGGTTGTATTTTTAACAAACTTCAAGAGTTGAATTCTAATGCGAAAATAATTTTATAATTGTTTTTGTCTGTATCGTATTTTTTTTCAGTCGGATAATGAATATCGGCTAACTACTTTATTAAGTGTTTAGAGAAATTTTTCACTGGCTGTAAATATAATTTTTTGAATGTAATTTTTATAATATTTCTCTTTCATATTTCGAACATTTATTTGAAACAGATAATCATTTAATATTGTACAAAATTTCACTATGTTGTAAGAATTTACACACACATATACACATATATACATACGTAATGATTACACACGCAGGTATTTTTTAATAAACTTCCACAATTGTTGAATTTTACTTTGTCAAAAATAATTTTATGATTGTTTTTGTCTGTGTATTTTTTTCAGTCGGATAATGAATGTCGGTAAACTACATTTATTAAGTATTTAGAAAAATTTCATGTGAAATTTAGATATATTTTGATATAATATTTCAAGTACTATCCGTGTATTTAAATATCATCTTACTAATTGTAAAGCAGTTTAAAATAATACATGTAATCACAGTCATTTAACTTGTTTTTAAAATTATGTTTTACATAAAAGCAATTATTTCATTTGATATAATACAACATTATTTAATCGATTTTGCAACAGAATATACGATCTGATAGAAGTATTATCTAAATATTCTATATCACAGAAATTGTGAATCATATTTTACATTATATTTATGATATGTATATCAAATTACGTGCATACTTAAAATTTATACTTTTTACAGAAATATACAAATCTAATAATAGAATTTATACATATATAGACTTATAGTAAACATTATATATATATATATATATATATATATATATTCGATCAAAAGCAATTTATCTATTACTACATTAATTATGAAATACATGAATAAATATTATATAAATAAAATATTTTCGTTCGCAATGATATTGTTACATAACAGGTCTTGAAAATAAACAGCCCTGGCAAAAATGAGACGTTTGTTTGGCGTTTACATGAACGTTTGTGGAAGTTCGTCGAGAGTTTAAAAACGATTAGTAAAGAGTTTGTAGAACAAAAATTGCAACACTGCAGCGTTTAAAAGATGTTTGTACGTTATAGCGTAATCGTAAACGTTTGAAAAGTCTGAGTAAACTCTGTACACGAAGATGTATCAACGTTTACTGAACGTACTCTGAAAAATGTTACCTCAGCATTGCAAAACTTTCATGTAACATTATATAAAGAGTTTGTAGAACAAAAATTGCAACACTGCAGCGTTTGATAAGCATTCAAAACTCAACAGCGTTATGTAAGTGCTCTTACAAAGTTTGAAAAGCATATAAACTCTCAGAAAACCCTCACTCAACGGTTGTTAACGCTTTATAAAGTTTCTTATTTTCGCCAGGGAGAGAGAGAGAGAGAGAGAGAGAGAGAGAGAGAGAGAGAGAGAGAGAGAGAGAGAGAGAGAGAGAGAGAGAGAGAATTGTGATATATAAATACATTTCAGTTTCAGATAACTAATAACAATTATCATATTTGCTATCTAATTATAGTAATATAAACAATAAATGTACAATATTTTATCAATATAACGGAATATTAATTACGTCATCACATATATAACTACTCTTGAAATCAGGATTTCGTTTTTTATCACTAATAACAGATTAATTGTCTATCCTAATTGACTAGCACTATATAATTGCATACTTAATCGATTTGCTTCTTCTATTTATATTACAATTATAACTAGAGGCATATCTAAAAGATGTTTCAAACACGTTTTAAAAATACTTTCTTTTAAACATCTTTAAAATATCTTAATAGATTAATAGATAATATAAATTAAATAATTTAATATAAATTAAAATATCTTAATAGAGTTACAAGTATGGAATTATTAATTTTGTATTATGTGATATAAGGAAAAAATAATATTAATTTGAGGTAATTATTTTAATTATCGACGCGAATCAAATTCGTTCTTATTAGACGAAATTGGGCATCGAGATGAAAGCTCATGTTTGTACTTTCCTCCATCATCGACCGGATTGTGTCTCCTGCGTAATCCAAGAAACATAGTCCGAAACTCTCGTATATATGCCAGGAAGTCGTGGTCTGCTGCAGCCTATACCGGTCGAGACCACCCCGATCACCATCAAGAGCCCGGTAGGATGACTTCCGACCATCAAGGGCTCGTCGCTGTCAGCCTGAAAGAAAGTACAGGATGTGTGCAATGTCGTCTCCGCACATCCCGTAAGCTTCCGTGGTTAAACGACGTGATAAAAATTCCACTTGCTCTAATATGGACGTTAGGATTACGAGAGTATCTATTACGTAACGTAAATTATCGTTGTACACATACGCGGATTATAAATTTCGTCTGATGAAAATCATAAGGTATTACAAGCATAATATTTATTCTTATATATTAAGTTTACTTTGTGTATTAATTCTTAGGCAATTAAGAAAGAAAAAAATTTTTGCTCAATAAATTAAGGATTTTTCTTTAATAATTAAAAAAGAAAACTATTTTTCCTCAATAAAAATTTTACAAGATATTACGGGCAATTAATTTTTTTAAATTTTTAATTGTGAATTATTTTCCTTCTTTTTCACATAAAAAATTAAAAAAAAGATTAATTGCTTTTAATGTTTTGCGAAACATTTTTATCGAGAAAAAATTGTTTTTAATCTTGACAGAAAATATTTCTTCTGCTCGCTAAAATATTCCTTGTCGAGAATGTTAGAATAATAGAATATGATTTTATAATTCCATATTTTTTCTTTTATTTAAACATGAAAAATTTTTTTAAATGAATTTTGTAAAAATGAAAAATTAACAAAAATGATTGTATATTATATAATTATATCTCGTTGCAAGTGTATTGAAATAATCTACATATAAATATTAGAGAAATATTTTTCGATGCATTAGGAAATATAATATAGAATCGTTATGATTCCGATCGCGCTATGTTCGATATACTTCGAAATTAATTTTTATAGTTGCCAATCCTAGTTTTCACGCAAACGAGGTAAACAAGAAATCTAGCACATCTCAATTCCCATTGGAATCCTCAGTCATATTGTACTTTTCCCTTCTTGATATATTTCGAAGCAATATGTCCGTTCTCGATTGATTTCCCGGGAATATCTTTGTCTAGGGGAAATAGAAATTGCTGATAAGAATGTGACGGAGACACGGAGAAAACTTATCGGAGGAGACAAGAAGGGAGTTAATATTCTTATTTTTATCTTATTTTTATTTTTGCTCCGATTTGATAATGCTACGAATTCTCGTGGAAAGTGGTTTTCCTTCGTAGAAATTATTGTCTTAATTGACAACGTGAATTTAACATTTGCAAGACAGGGGAAGTGTGTATTGTCCATTCCCCCGAGAGAAAATGCAACATAAAAAGAGGACAGAAATAAAAATTAATTTTCAGATTATTATGACATGATTATATGATGATTGTAAGTGACATTCTTTTGAATTCATTCGAACATAAAAAAGAAAAGCATAATTTTTAGATGAGAGTTTGGTATATGCATCTATATTTATCATTAATATTATTAATATTTTTGTAATATTGACAGGGATGGGAAAATTACTTTTTAAAAGTAACTCGTTACCGAGTAAAAAAAGTAACTCGTTATCGTTATTAGTTACTTATTTTTAGAAGTAACTAGTTACCGTTACCGTTACTTCAAAAGTAACGATTCGTTACTTTTCCCGTTACTTTTAATGTTAAAACAAGATAGAATTAAATAAAAAAATTACTTTGGTAATATTTTTTATTAAAATATTAATATAAAAGCAACAAATTCTTTATTTTAAATTTACAAAACCGTAAAAAATTTAAAGAGATATAGATTTTAAAGCACTTAACATGTAACCACATGTAAATAAAAAAATTTTAATTTCCATTAAATTTATAAATACAGCTAAATTTACATTCTTTTTGTGCTCTCGTCCGATATTACGTCAAACTTAAAAGCTGGCCAATCACATCCATTCCTCAGACGAATGAAATAACTGTGATTGACCAATGATGTCATTAATCACTCCAGAGGTGTCTGTGAAGCTGGCACGACAATCTACGAATTTCATAAAAATACTAAGAGTTCTGATAGCACTTTTCATAGTTCTACAGTTCCTGATAAAAATTAAAAAGAGTTTCGCATTCCTTATATTAAGAAATCGAAATCGAAAAAATGTCGTGCTAACTTCGCGAATCTAGCACGACACTTTTCCCTCTAAAGAACCAAAACGCATTGAATATTATTATTTTTAGCAAGAGTTCCCAATAATTCTGTTATAGTTTAGCCTATATATGCAATTTCAGACTGATATTTCAATAATTAATAATTTTTAATGTCCTTTTTCAAGCAGAGAGATTTTTTAAATAATTATTTATAAAATAGTAAACGGTCGGAACTCTGCGTAAAAATGTTTCTAAAGGATAGAACTTTTATAGAACTATCCAGAATTGCCGTTAAAAATACGAAAAATTATTAGCACGACACATTTTCACTAAATGTCATGCTGGTCAAGAACATTAAAAATTCATAAAAAATTATTAATAATTTTTGGAATATCGATTAATCGACAAATTTAGCTGTATTTATAAATTTAATGGAAATTAAAATTTTTTTATTTACATGTGAAGTTACATATTAAATGCTTTAAAATCTATATCTCTTTAAATTTTTTACGGTTTTGTAAATTTAAAATAAAGAATTTGTTGCTTTTATATTAATATTTTAATAAAAAATATTACCAAAGTAAATTTTTTATTTAATTCTAACTTGTTTTAACATTAAAAGTAACGGGAAAAGTAACGAATCGTTACTTTTGAAGTAACGGTAACGGTAACTAGTTACTTTTAAAAATAAGTAACTAATAACGGTAACGAGTTACTTTTTTTACTCGGTAACGAGTTACTTTTAAAAAGTAACTTTCCCATCCCTGTGTATATTAATGTGTAATATATATGTGATTTAATAGTGGATAATAATATAGTATAGATTTATAATTTTAATATAATATAAAATTATTATGAATGTTGTATATAATAAAATATTATATGTGTAAGTAATATTATAACATATGTACATATAATTAATATTTAAATGTACTTGTATATAAATATTAACAAATTAGTGCGTTATATTAACATATGTTATTAATATTATTCGCTATAAGGAAGACTTGTTTAGGACCAAAAAATCGCAGGTGATAATACGTGTTTTAATAAATCTATAATTAAAAAAAAAATAATTTCTAAAACATACAAACGTTTCGGTCCTCATTGTGACAATAATTATTTTAATAGAACATATAAAAGGATTACTAGAATAAATCGACAAATATAGAAAATTGAACCAAATGGAAAGTAGCACTGTACAGGTCGAATGACAAAATTGTAAAAATAAACATCAATATCGCGATCGAGTTGGTGAACGTAATCGATAAAATTTAAATTAAAAGTAGATAACACGCCAAAATTAACGGAAAATTCTTGTGACGCAAGACGTTGTCTATTCGTGATAAAATTCGTACGATGTTGAACCAATTACATTCTTCACTATCCTTCGCAATAGACGACGGTTTGTTTTCTTAAATTCGCAATAACGTTTGTTCCTAGCAAAACCGTTGGCTCCCAAATTTACGCTCAAACATCCCAACGAAATCCATCCCGCATGACGTTTTGCCAAAGAACGCATGTTAAAGGAAGGGATTTTTCAGTAGTCAATGCTCAAGCGATAGTCCCATGGCAAACCGATGACTCAATAGCTGTAAAGGAGGAGGCTGATAATTTTTTTGAAGCACGACATGAAATTTGAAAATAGGCAATGATACAGGTTAAGAATTTTACTTTTCCCTTTAGCCTCTAAGAGACTTTTTTGAAAAAAAGGTTGGTCCTAAAGAAGCCTTCCTTATAGCGTTTGATTTATCGTTCGGACCAATCACACGTAGTTTTAATTATTATTTTTATAATTAATTCAATTTGATCTTTGTTATTAATATTTTAAATCTTATAAAAATTATTCACATGTTAAGGATGGCTGGTCCTTTGTTACAAATATTAAGAATAAGTTTATTGATGATAATAATATTATGATATCTTTGGATGTCAGTTTATTATTTACAAATATTCCCAAAGATCTGGTCATAAATGCCATTAAAAAACATTGGGATGATATTATTAAGAATACAAAATTTAATTTAGCTCAGTTTTTATATGCAATAGAATTGATTTTAGATTCAACTTGCTTTGCCTTTGATGGACGTTTTTATGAACAAATCTTCGGCAGCCCGATGGGTTCTCCGTTATCACCTATTTTAGCAGATATGGTGATGGACGATCTGGAGACACAATGTTTAAGTTCTTTGAATTTTACTGTTCCCATTTATTATAGATTTGTAGACGATGTTTTTGCCATAGTGCCACGTACAAAAATAGACGAGATTTTAACGACTTTTAATAATTATCACCAACGCTTGAAATTCACTTATGAAATTGAAGTTAATTCGTCTATCAGTTTTTTAAATGCAACTGTCATTCGGTTCGATAACAGACTTATTACTAACTGGTATAGGAAACCTACGTGGTCTGGGAGGTATATAAACTACCATTCCAACCACCCGTTGAAATATAAAATTAATACTATTTATAATTTGGTTGACCATGCAATTTTATTATTTAATGACAGTTTCCAACAAAAAAACATTGAGTTAGTACATAATATTTTACTCAATAACTGTTTCCCTGAACATATCATAAAACGACACATACAAAAAAGAATTAATTTTTTAAACAATCGTGACCACAACAAGAACGTCGACGCAAATCTTAAACATTTCGACAGGACATCTTTTATTTCATTACCATACGATAAAGATGTGAGTCATGACTTGTGCCGTTTATTGCGAGGCAGTGGCTTTAACGTTGTCTATAAAATAACAAAAAAACTAAATACCTTAATAAAACGTGATAAGGATATTTTACATAATAACGATAAAACAAATGTTGTATATAAATTAAATTGCAAAAATTGTAATATGTCATATATTGGGCAAACAAAAAGGCATTTACGTACTCGAGTGAAAGAGCATTTTAGCAATATAAAATTGCATGAAACGAATCATTCTGTTATAAGTAAACATAGATTAGAATCAGGACACGAATTTGACTGGACGAAACCTAATATATTACACAATGAGAAATATGTGCGAAAGAGAGAAATTGCTGAAATGTTTTATATTAAAAAATCCAATAACTCAATCAACCTACAGAAGGACACGGATAATTTAAACAACATCTATGACAAAATAATAAAGATCGTGTAGTTTATTATTTTGGATTTAACATATTCAGTTTTTGACGAAGTCTCACACTGACATAACGTTTTATCTCTCTTTTTCAAATTTGGCAAGACGTTAATGATCTTGTAATTGTGATATGTAGAGTTTACAAAATTAAGATTTACATTGTTATACTCTTTTATCTGAACCGTAAGTTATTCAAATTGTTCACAGTCAATTCATGTCTATTGCTGTTTTTATTCAAACCGCCAAAAAATCAAAAAATCTAATTATCGATTTCAATATTCCAATATATACTTGAAAAGGACCACAAACATATGGTCGAAACGTCGTAATTTTTAAAAAATAAACAAGAATTTTGACTAGTTTTGGTCGATTATACATATATATTTTTTAATGATCCATAGAAATTATTCTTTACGAATGTGTTTTATTAATGTACTGCTAATGTTTTTAATTTAATAATAAATTATATGGCATAATTCTTGGAGCACGCTACTACTATTCCACAGTATAAAAAAACCTTTCTCAATTTTAATTTAAAAATCTGCTTCGTCATAAGAAAGACACGATTATTGATTTGATCGATTTAAGGGATTTGAGGGATCCTGTTGTTTTATTCATATATTCACCATATAAATTTGAAGGAGTGAACAGAAACCTAAAAAATAATAGTTATTCATTATATTCTCTTATATACGATACTGTAATATTATACTCTAGTGTTAATAAGTTACGTTTTTTCATTAACTTGCTTCAAGACAATTTACCGATACAAACTCGTAATAATATAGTTAATAAAATTTCATTTGAATGTATATTGTAAATTATAAAAATTCTCAAATTTTTAAAGGAATTTTTAAAGGAATACTACTTTTAAATAGAATAAAAGAATTCAAATATATATATTTCTAGATATTTTTATATTCTACGTAACGGTAGCCTCTTTTGCTTTATGTTTGTTTCTATCAACGTCGTTTAACTTTAATCTTAGCTTAACTTACTCTTTGTCTCCTTCTAACTGTTCCTTTAGAAAGAGACAAAGAATGAGTTAAGCTAAGATTAAAGTGGCGTTGGTAGATTAGACCAATGCGAAATAGACGGCTCTGCCTTCTTACGGCGCTCGATCGCTAGCACGAATTTGGAGAGGGACAAACGGCACCGTGCTTTGCTATTACATACCGTTTCTCGATTGAAACGTCTGTTAACGACCTCAGAAGTTGTGTGTTTACATATGACATACACATTTATTGTAATATCGCTAAATGTTGTTAGTCTTTGTAAGTTTCTCGAAATAATAAGAAATCATAAGTGCGCATATATATTTTTCATGTTACAATGATAGTGGATAAAACATTAATTTATTGCAGCTAATTATTGTAACGAAACATACACTTCCATAGAATTTGTGATATATCCCATTATACAGAGTAAGTCATTCAAAATTAAGTTTATTTTTATATATTTGTCTTAATTCCTTCTTTTCCACTAAATCATGGTAGAGACAGTACTGTGTTTAATTTGTCCGTTTGTACTTTCTAACAAAAATATATTTTTACAGATATCTAAGATAAAAGTAGTATCATGTTTCTAAAACTATTGTTAAGTAGCAGTTTAACAATTATCGTCGCGGCGGTTTTTTTAACCGACGATCAGATAATTAAAATATCTCAAGAAGAGTTAAACGGGCAAACGAATTATATATTACCGCCACAATATGATATCATCGTTACACATATCGAAAAAAATATTTTTGTCAGCAACTGTAGTATACGTATAGGGATTATATATCCAACATCAAGCATATTATTGTATTTACACGTAAAAGATATTGGTCTAACTGCGTTTCATTATCCAAATTATTATTCCAAATATGATATTGATAAAACGATCATTTATCCATCGGTAAAATCTATGTATGATATTGAGAAAAACATTGTCAAATATATATTCGCTAGTGATCTATTGCCAGGATATTACATCATAAAATTAGTTTATAATATAACTGAAGGTACAGGCCTAAAAAACTTTTATAAAAGAGATGAGCGACAGTGGTAAGTAACTGTTAAAATGTTAAATATATAGTAATTTCACGATGTTTATGAACAAACCCTGGTACAGCATTCTATTTCTATTTAAAAAGTATTTTCTAAGAAAAACACATTTATACATAGACATGTACGTATCTGAAATGTTTCCATTCTTAATTATATGTTTCTTAACATCTTTTAACATTTTGCAATTTAATATTACCATTATTATTAAAATGAATGTAAGCTGCAAATAAAAATTAATTTAATTAAAGTAGTCAGCAATAATACACGTCTTATACAGCATTTTATTGTCAACACTCGAACGAAATCAAATATTCCGGTAGAGTTTCGAATTGTTTTCAAAATATAAGTATGATTTTGAAGGATTTATATTTTTATAGAACTTGCTTATTTGAAATTTGAAATTTTGAACAAACATTTAAGTTTTACACTTTACTTTGACAATACCAAACATTAGGAAATTCGTTTCTAATATTGAAAAAATTAATAAAAAATTTATAATTCAGAAGGAAAACATTTCCAGATATATGAATTCTTTTATCCTTATAATGTTTATTTTATCCTTATAATGCTAATTTTATGTTTATATGAATTCTTTTTATCCTTATAATCCATAAAAGTCATTATCAAAATTTAATTAGATCATGAACACTCACAACTTTCATAAAAACACTCTGCATATAATATATAAAATTAAATATACAAGCTATACTTATGCTGTTTCATGTATTTAAACGTGCATCTACACACACCCATACTATTTAGAAACAATACTAATTTCGCTAATAACTAAGACATATATACATATGTGTTTTATTTAATAAACTATCACTAAAATAGACAGTTTCTTGAACTTGTATAAAATTATGTAAGGAATCGTTGATAATATATCAATTAAAATCAATTTAAAAAAGTTATTATTCTAATACTGTTTTATATTGAAATTTATTTTAATTTTATTAAATTTTCATACTAAATATTAATTATTAAATATTTATTTTGTACCTGTACATTCTAAAATAAACATTTTATGAATCCCGCACAACTAAAATATATGCAACTTTTATACAATTTCATTGAAACCACTTTTGCATAAGGTTTTTGCGGTGTTTTTTATTATTGTTAATTCATATTTCTAAATGTGATAGGTTGGCAACGTATGTTGATATTGAAGGGATCCAACACATGATTCCGTCTTTGCCCGGATTTGAATCTTTAAGAACCTTCATGTTCCATAGGCCTATCTATAATATCATTGTAGAACATTATCAAAACTATACAGTTTTATCAAATGTACCGATACAAAAAATAGAAACGAATGATAAAAACATGACGAAGACATATTTTAATACGTTTATAAAGCCTATTTATCTTTTATTTCTGACTAACCGAATTAATTTATCTCTTATACCTGGTACAAATGAAAGTATCAGAATTAATATGTGGTGTAGAATGCACTGCGAATTTGCACACAAATTTGCTGAAAATATAACATCGTACTTGTTCGATAAATGGAAACGTTTGAATCAAACTTGGCAAATAAATCATGTTGCACTTCCGGATTTTCAAAACGAAAGCATCATACATCTGGGCCTTATTCTTTACAGGTAACTATATAATTAGAAAAAATTAATATATTTCGAAGATGAAAAGAAAGGATAACAATTCATGGTAACTAAAATTATTTACATATCTTTTCTCTATTTTTAAAATATTATTTGAATATATTTTAAAAAATAAGTAAAATTGTATGAAGCAATGAGAGGAGAAACATATCTAATCGTTTATTATTAGTCCAGTTTATTATTTGTTCAGAAAGTTATTGCGATTTTTGTTGTTTAAAATTTGGCGCTTTTTTTACGTTGTCTTTCTTTTGTATCTATGTTATATCAATTTAAAAGCGCAAACTTCGCTCTACATTTTAATAAAAATAACTGTGTTTTGATATTGGTTTGCGATTTATTTAAACTATGAAATTAAGAATGGAAAAATAGCAAATTCCAGCGATTTTTTTATATGAATTCAAAATGAGTCGTAAAGCAGCTGAAGGCTTGCAATATTAACGATGCACTTGGTCCAGGAACCGCTAATGAACGTACAATGCAATGGTGGTTTCCGTAAATTTCAGTGGAGATGAGAGCCTTGAAGTTGAAAAGTTCTGGACGATTGCGATTATTGACGACGACCACTTGAAGGTGTTAGTTGAAACAGAGTCACGCACATTGATTCGAGAACTAGCGGAAAAACTTGGCGTAAGCAAGTCAGCTGTTTCTGATTACCTGGAACGAATTGGAAAAACAAAAAAGCTCGACAAATGGATGCCACATCAATTGAGCGAAAATCAAAAGAATCGTCACTTTCAAGTGTGTGCTGCATTGATTTTGCGCAAACAAAATAATCCGTTTCTTGATCGCATTGTAACGTTTGATGAAAAATGGATCTTACGATAATCGTCGACGTTTTGCACAATTGTTTGACCATGATGAAGCGCCAAAACACTCTCGGAAACCAAATTTGCATTAAAAAAAGATTATGGTGACTATTTGGTAGTCGTCAACCGAGATAATCCATTACAGCTTTCTAAATTCGGGCGAAATTATCGCGGCAGAGAGGTACTGTCGAGAAATTGGCAAAATGCATCAGGAACTGATACGTTTGCGTTCGGTTGGTCAACAGAAAAGTTCCAATTGTTCTACACGACAATACTCGACTACACGCCGCACAACCGACGCTGCATTAATCAATTGAGCTATGAAGCTCTATGAAACTCTGTCTCATCCATTATGTTCGCCGGTTTTCTCACCAACTGACTATCACTTCTTTAAACATTTCGACAATTTCTTGCAGGGGAAAACCTTTAACAATGAAGCTACTGTCAAAAACACCTTTGAAGAGTTTGTCGCTTCTAGAAATCTAAATTTTATGCTACAGGAATAAATAAACATTGTTTCTCGTTGGCAAAAATATTTAAATTTCAATGGTTCTCTTTTCAATTAATAAAGTTTACTTGACATATTAATAAGTTTCACTTTTAAAATATGCGTATTAGAACTTGAAGGTTAAAAACCACAATAACTTTCTGGACAACCTATATCTTCAATGTACATCAACTTATACGAAAAATAATATTAAAATATATATATTTTATAATCATAAAATTGAAAATTACAAATTAAAATATAAAATTGTAAATTAAATAATTATATTAAGGTATAAGTATAGGCATTAATAATAATATATAATTAATATGTTAATTTAATAGAATCATTTAATTATAAATTTGGAAATACAATATTTTTTATGTGTTATTATACAACAGAAATAGACATTATTTATAATTTTCAGAGAAGCAGATATTATCTACAATGACAAAGTAGATTCTGTTGCGACTAAAATCAAAGTTGCCCGCTTCATGGTCCATAAAATAATACAGGAATGTTCTTATTATGAAAATCCACTTTGGCCGTTATCCTCTTTGTTAAATGAAGCTATTGTCGCATTTCTTGGATCATATGTCACCAATCAGGTTATTTTAAGCATTCTTTAGCGCAAAACATGCTCACTAGCAAACAACATGATGGATATATATATATATATATATGTATCATAATATATATATATATATATATATATATATGTATCATATTATTTGCAAGTGAGCAAGGTTTGCGTTAAACATATATATACAGGGTGTTCCATTTTAACTTTCACACTCGAATATCTTGAAACCATGGCGGTTTCGGTGAAAATGTTTTAAACAAAAGTTGTAATATATAATAATATAATAATATAATAATAATATAAATAAATAATAATAATAATAATAATAATAATAACACTTATGTAATTAATATTATAAAAGAAGTAATATACACATGAAAATTTTGTAATTGTAACATACAATTTTATAAAGATCATCAATAAGAGAGGAGGAGAAAGGATAAGATAAAAGAAGATGTAAATATATAATATCCATTTATTAAATCATATACAGGGTATCCCATTTTAACTTTCACACTCGAATATCTCGAAACCATGGCGATTTCGGTGAAAATGTTTTAAACAAAAGTTGTATGGTTTTAAGGGGGCCATAAGATGGTGTCATTACTTTTACCTTGAAAAGTCGTTTGAAGGTCACGTGAAGGTCACCTCCAACTTTCTAAATAAATAGGGGGTTCCATTTAAAAAATTGAATGTGACCTTCACGTGACTTTCAAACGACTTTTTAAGGTGAAACCAATGACACCATCTTATGGCTCCCTTAAAACCATACAACTTTTGTTTTTAAAACATTTTCACCGAAACCGTCATGGTTTCGAGATATTCGAGTGTGAAAGTTAAAATGGGACACCCTGTATATATATATATATGGTAAATATTTACCTTTACACAGCCACCCCCAAATGACTTGACCTTGACATATATTGTCAAGGTCACTGTCCTGAATAACATCCAAAAGGTTTTAGGCGTCGCTCGTTGTTTATTAAAAAGTTATGAACAAAAGATGTTTCATAAATTCATTAATACATTTATCGAAAGAAAAGTCAATTGTTACATAATTTCACATAGATTTGTAACTTTCTATGCAGAGAGAAGTGTATGAATTTAATACAATTGAATATAATTGTAAAATATCACAAATGTATGTGCACACACACACACACACACACACACACACACACACGCGCGCGCGCGCGCGCGCTGGGAGTGCGGGGGGGGGCCTTCGGCCCCCGCCGGTAGGCAAGGTGGACCTTGCTTTACAACTTACAGCATATATCCATTGTGATTGAACTCTTCGCAATGCGTCCCCTACCGGCCGGGTGGTCGCGGGAGGGTGGGCCGAAGGCCCCTCTTGCACCCCTCGCGTGTGTGTGTGTGTGTGTGTGTGTATACATACATTTGTAATATTTTTTAATTGTATTAAATTGTATTAAATTCTATATAAATTTAAATTGTTTCTTTTACAATGTCATCCTCAATTATAATCGATATATATGCAAAGATCAAAGAAATTGAGATGTTCTTCAATATGTTTATTCCTTTATAACTTTTAATACGAAAGGTCTATTATTGTACATGGTGTCCAAAAATTCTGTGAATCTTATAAAGCTTCTTTTGTTTATAACTTTTTAATAAACAACGAGCGACGCTTAAAACCTTTTGGATGTTACTCAGTGCAGTCACCTTGACAATATATGTCAAGGTCAAGTCATTTGGCGCTGGCTGTGTAAAGGTAAATATTTACCATTATAGCGTGTAATTCTTTTTATAAATCAGAATATTAGGCGAAGATTCTACATTTACAAAAAAGAGTGAATTTTTAAAAAATGCTAATTTTCAAGTAAATCTGCAACATACATAAATAATACAATTTAAAATATTTTTACATTTTAATGTTTCTTTTATTTTGTGTGTATGTCAAAGTCACTATGTTACATTTGTCCGACTTTAAATTATTATATAAAAAAAAAGAAAAATACATTATCATTCAGATTCCACATAATATATGTATACATATAGAAATTGTGTAATAAGATAATTTTACTATATAATATATTTTAATAATTCTCGAAATATTTAGTTTTAAAGTTATATGTCGAGTAATCGTTTTTGTTATTAATATATTATATTTTTAAATTATTTATTCTATATTTTAAGAGTATAAGAGTATAACAAATTTTTTTTACATACACGTAGAAAGTAGCAGCCCTAATGCATATTGCTATTGTTATTGTGTGTGTTAAATATAATATTAATTAAATAAATACATTTAAACCATTTTCTATAGGTTCTCCCAAGTACTCGGATGATGGACTTGTTTGTGGTACAAATTCAACACGAATCCCTTCATTTCGATACTGAATATAAAACATCACTTTACACACAATTCAGCACAATCAACAGTTCTGTTGAAAATTTTCGTTACATTAGAGGTATGATAATATAATTAAAAATTCATTATGCGTAAATTTTTGAATATAAATGCTTAAAAAACAAACAGAATAACTGATAGAAACTTTAATTTTATATATAATCTTTTCATTATACACATGCACACATATATACATACATAATGGAGCTGTAGTATATAAAATTATACATATATAAAATATATTACATACAGGGTGTCCGATTCCTGAGTAATCAAACGAAAAGTAGTAGTAGATTGGGTCAAACTGAGAAGAAAAGTCCTCATTTTGCAAAATTCGCAATAATTATTAAGAAATAAGCAAAAATGTCTTGGTACATGAGAAGCGGTAAACCGCTTGTAGTGTGTGATTATTAAGTGATCAAACAAATGTGGTGATAGATTGGGTCAAACCGAAAAGAAAAGTTCTCTATCATATTGCAAAATTCGCAATAATTATTAAGTTATAGGCAAAAATGTCTCAGAGTATAAGAAGCGGTAGATAGATCGCTTCTCATGCGCTGAGACATTTTTGCCTATAACTTAATAATTATTGCGAATTTTGCAAAATGGTAAAGGACTTGTCTTTCCAGTTTGACCCAATCTACCACCACTTTTCGTTTGATCACTCATTAATCGGACACTGCGAGCGATCTATCGCTTCTCACATGCGCCGAAACATTTTTGCTTATTTCTTAATAATTATTGCGAATTTTGCAAAATAGTAGAGAACTTTTCTTCTCAATTTGAACCAATCTACCACTACTTTTCGTTTGGTCACTCAGGAATCGGACACCCTGTATACAGGATGTTTCTTTTTAAGTGATACAGTAGATTATCTCGCGAACCGATGATTTTATTGAAAAATTTTTCGAACGAAAGTTGCATAGCTTGAAGGGGTATACATGATGAAAATATGGACTTGACCTTGTCAAAGTCAGGTCAAGGTCATTAATGCTTTTTTAAATGAATCTCTATTTCTTTATTACATATTCTTGTAGATTACCTCGAGAGCTTTTCAAAACGCTATAATAAAGTATTTTTTTATTCAGTACTTTTCAAGTTATGTCTTAATTTTACATAAGCTATAAAATAGTAAATCTAGTAAAATAATCATTTTTCGATTATCTTACCTTAAAACTTTAATGTACTAAATAATGAGACGAATCAATTGGTGTAAAGAAAAAACATAGTTGTTTCTAAGAAAAATATGTAATTTGCAATTAACAATTACATATTTTTTCTTAAAAACAACTATGTTTTTTCTTTACACGAATTGATTCGTCTCATTATTTAGTACATAAAAGTATTAAGGTAAGATAATCGAGAAATGAATATTTTACTAGATATTTTATAGATTATAAAATTAAGAAATTATTTCAAGCCTCAACTTGAAAATCACTCAACGCAAAAATACTTTATTATAGCGTTTTGAAAAGCTCTCGAGATAAGCTATAAGACTGAGCAATAAAAAATTGGCATTTCCGTTTAAAAAATTAAAGATGACCTACATGTGACCTTCAAACAATTATCCAAGGTCGAATCAATGGCACCATCTTATGTTCTCCTTCGAGTCAATCAACTTTTGTCTGAAACATTTTTCTCTAAAATCATTGGTTTACGAGATATAGCACTGTAAAAAGAGACACCCTGCGTAGACGAAACTCTCTGTGAGGATCAAGATTAGATGTAGAATGAACTTCGCTTTGTCTTACAAAGTACACTTCGTGGACGCAATGAGTTCCGTCTCCCTCCCCCTTATTCCTTATGGGAGAGTTCTACTTCCAGAACGGACAACATAATGCAAACGTATTCCTTTAAATGTAAAATTTTGTTTCGATTACATTACATAGTACAAAGAGTATCTTATTGTAAATTAGTACAATGTAAACTAACCTCATACATAATGCTTTTAATATCATATTATGCACTTTTACCATAATTATTAATTATTATTTACTATAACTATTATCTTATTCATATTCTGATGTAAATTATATAATTATAGTATCCAGTGTATTGCGTATATTACAACACATGATTACTGAAGAGATATTTTGGCAGAGTATCCGTATATATGTAAAGGACAAGTAAGTAATACACTATATTGCTATAATTACTATTTTTATTTAAATTAAATTAATTTTATTTTTATTTAAACTTACACCGTTTCCTTCATACTTTATTATCTTTATTATTACCATTTCCAATACTTTTTACCTTCAATATCATTAAATATTCAAGATATATTTTCATTTTATATATACACTTATCTTTAAAAGTAATCAGGTTTGGCCATTTCTTTTAAATTATAATTTAAACTGTAGCATCAAATATTTATATAAAAACTATAAATCATATGATTAATTATGTAATTAATTATATATTTAATTAAATTAAACATAAAATATAATTAACAATTTTAAATTGTGATAATTATATATATATATATATATTTGCTTATAATACCTTTCATTGTCACATCAATAAATTTTGCATAAATTTTATAACTTTAGCAAGCCAACTCTTAACTATTTTGATGAAGTTATGAAGAACCTTTCGTCTATTCAAATGTCTACAGACAATTTACTTATAAGGCAGCTAATTGAGTCTTCAACAAAACGAAAATATTTTCCTGTATTGAAAATAGTACGAGATTATAATCAGCCTATCGGACGGATAAATGTAACGATACAACATAGAAATTTACATAAGATAGTGAATAATGACAAACCTATGTCGTATATTACGCAGTTGAGTGACTGGATAGTATTTAATAAACAACAAATTGGTATGTTTGCAATAAATTTATTACATTTTATAATGTATATCATACATACACATTGGAGAAAAAGGTTTACATTATTAAAAATATTATTTATTATATTATGTATTATATACATTACATTTATTATACATTAAATATACATACATACATACGTACCATTATTAGAAATATTCAACTTTCATGCAAAATGATTTTATACCTAATATAATATACAATTTGCATTTCCATTTATGTTCACTTTATGATACATTTTTGATCTGTGTTAATGTATAAAAGTATAAGTACAAAAGTATAAACAGACACTTTTACTGATAAACCCTTTGAAAGAATTATATATATATATATATATATATATATATATATATATATATATACAATTTATTTATTTTCGGCAGGATATTATCGAGTCAATTACGATATCGAGATCTGGCGAAGAATTGCAAGTTATCTAAATTCTGAAAATTATATGAAAATACATGTTTTGAATCGTGCCCAAATTATCGATGACGCTTTCCACTTAATGATAACAAACCAACTTAATTCCACTGTATTCTGGAATATTACGAAATATCTATCACGAGAAACAGACTACGTGGCATGGTATCCTATGTTCAAAGCTTTGGAATATCTGTCCAATATCTTTCTATTTCAGGAACCAATATATTTTAATATCAAGGTAATAACACATATTATAAACAATGTCAATAATGATGCCTTAAACATACTAAAAACATATTACTTATTGCACATATTAATATTGTGTGCATTTATAACAATAATTATTAAGTGCTTTCAGAAAAAATACATACAATAAAATACATGTAGCTAAAAAAATTTGATTACGATTTTTAAATATATTTTGGATGAATGATAAGTATCTATTTCTATTCGAATAGAGTATATACTAATTATAAAAAGTTGGAGAGGAAAATAGAGAAAAATATGAAAATTGTTACCATTTTTAATCAAAGCATGATATTCATAATGACGATTTAAATATCATTAATTTTTAGATAGAAAATTAGTAGAAAACATATATGTACATCAGTTATTTGTGTGTTTAATACACACACAAACAGTTAAAAAGTTATTAAATTATATTATACATATAATGTCTACATGTATGTCTATATGTCTACAAAATATTTTTGTATTTTGTAGACATATATTTGTATATTTTGATATGGACATGTGTGCATGTGTTAAGCATGTGTGAATATGCACGCAAGTAAAATTCAAATTTGTGTAAATACGTATACAATATAAGTATAGCTATACATATAATAGATATCTTTATAAAAAGAAATTTAGAGCTGTTTACCAAGACAAAACGTTCTTAATATATAAAACCATGTAAAATACATTTGCGCAAGATATCTTTCGGTATGGCAAAATATAATGCAAGAATCGAAAAATATAAAATTTATATCAAGTAACAATATAAATACATATAAATATATATAAATTTATATATTTAGGGGAAAATGCTAAACTTACTATACGATTTGCTTGATAAACTAAAATACGATGAAGTTTCTAATGAACACGATCTTACAAAGAGTTTAAGAATGGAGGCTGCGAAATGGACATGTAATCTTGATGGTCGCATATGCATAGAAAATGCCCGACATAATTTAAATCGACATCTCGCAGATCCCGAAAAGAACACGTAATTTTTCTTATATATTCTCGGTTATTTTAATTTAATTGTTTTGTTGATACATGTGCAATGTTTATTACATTATTTATATATCAAAATTATATATCAAAATTTAAATTTATTATGTTATGTTATGAAATTATAATTTGTTAAATTATTTAATCAAAATATAAGATTAATATGTGCAAAACTTTTATATTGGAATTTGTTTTTTGTTAAATCTCGTAGGCTTTTGCCATGGTGGAAAGAATGGACATACTGTCAAGGTTTAAAAGTATTGTCCTATTCTCCTAGCAATGAAGATTGTCCTTGGTGGGGAGTATATCGTCTGGGAAAAGAAAAATTTAAACCTAAACTTTTAAAATTTCTCTCTTGCCCTGAGGATTCACAATTTATTAAAGACTATCTAAATCTAATAAAAAATGATAGTACAACATCGATTATGTTTTTAAAAGATTTTTCCGATAAAGATTATATTAATTATTTTCTTTTTACAATTGCGAAGCATGCAAGGGATCCTGTAATACTCAGTTTCATATTACACAATCTTGAGAATATAAAACCTAAGTAATACAGTTTTCTCTCCGTAAATATATATCTATCATTCAACAATTTATTTGTGTATCAATAAATTTATTGTTTTACTGTTATAGACAAGTCAGCGAGTATGCAACGTTTATTATTATTATTAATCATGTGTATTCCACAAATCAACTCGAAAAGGTAAAAATTGCATGTGCTTATGTACATATATATATGTAAAATAAATAACCATGATGCGACATCAAATATTGCTGTTTAATATCATCAAAATGATCTGTTTTAGATAAACGACTTGCTAACAGATAAATTTTTTAAAGTGACACAAGTTGAATTAAATGAATGTAAGAAGTTATGGTTTTTTGTGAAAGAAAAAAATACGAAAGTAAAGGTAAATTTTATGAATATCATTTAAAAAAACACATGGTTGTTTCGAAGAAAAAATATGTAATTGTTAATTGCAAATTACATATTTTTTCTTCGAAACAACTATGTGTTTTCTTTACACCAATTGATTCCTCTCATTATTTTGTACTTAAAAGTATTAAGGTAAAATAATCGAAAAATGAATATTTTACAAGATATTTTACAGTTTATGTAAAATTAAGAAATGATTTCAAGCCTCATAACTCGGAAAGTACCTAATGAAAACTAACTTAGTTATAATGTTTTGGAAAGCTCTCGAGATAATCTACAAGAATATGCAAAAGCATATAGTGTGTCCCATTTACAAAGTTGAAGGTGATCTTCACGTGACCTTCAGCTGAATCTTCAAAGTCAAACTAATGGCACCGTCTTATGTTCCCCTCGAAACCATACAACTATTGTCTGAAACATTTTTCCCAATCTCTTTTATTTTAAGAGATATTCAGCTGCATCACTTAAAATGACACACCCTGTATATACACATACACGAGATAATATTTAATATAATATTTATTAATAATTATTGGCTATTCACACTAATACTTAATACCGATATAATCTGTTTTAGACAAGCAAATTCACAGAATTAGCAGAAAATTTCAGATGTGTGCAGCAATATATTTCGAATATTGAAAGCAAGATACAAATGCGCTTTTTCGAAATCAAAAGTCAACAGAATTACTTTCAAAATTTTGTCAAATATCAACAGTAACCGTTTAATAATAGTAACAATTGTGACGCGAATACATCTATATATCTTTTTTACAAATAGCTTTTTATAATGTTTATAGTTTTCGATTTATTATTTATGCTTAATAATATATAATTAAATGCAGATGCATTAACAAGAATTCATTTTAGCCCGCAATTCACTGATGTTTTTATTTCCTTATTAACATGAAGAAAAGCAAAGTGTAAATTATATTCATAATAATAATATATAAATAATTATATTTAAATTATGTTATATTATAATTAAATTAATTGTAAATTATATTCATAATTATAATATATAAATAATTATAATTAAATTATGTTATATTATATGAATAATTCTAATTATATTAAATGAGAAAGTATCTGCAATATATTTAACATTATATTATTAATGTACTAAAAACGTATTATCTAATTTAAATTGTATTCTGATTTATTTTTTAAATTGTATTTGATTTGTTCTATATTTGTAACTTCATTTGTTAATATTTATTAATTATATTATCTTGAATCAAATTTTTATTATAAGTATAATATAGATATAATAATGCATATTAATATTTAAATAACATCTAAAATTAAAAATTTATAAAACGTATTACAATTCTTTAATATTTATATATATAATCACAACTTTATATATACATATATACATATATATATATATATATATATAATAAATTGTTGTTATAAATTTAATATGTATTATTAATATTTTAAATATTTATATATTATTAATTGTTTGAAACACATGATCTTTGTAAATTTTATATAATTTTTGATTTTTATAATAAACCACATGGGACAATTTTCTCATACATCTACATGTCTATTTCTCTATACTTCTTACATATTTAAAGAAATGTAACATACACTCGCGCGCATTCGTGCAAATATTTACACACGCACGCACTAATGCACACAAATTAATTTGCACCTACTATATAAGCAAATAGCGACATTTTTAATTAAAAAATAAATTATATAATCATGAACCACTTTCTTCCATAATTTATGACAATTTTAAATATAGCGATAAAAATTATCAAATTTAATTCACTTGATGTCATATAAAAGTCACAGCTTTCTATTAGAGTGATATACGATATGTACATATATTCGTGAACCGCTAGTAATGTATGTGGTTATATAGTATCCGATTTCAATCTGAGTTTAAATTACGGATGTTTGTTTAAACAACGGCGTTAATTATAAATTTATTTAATAAGTTTCTGTTTTCTGAAGTATCATAAAATATGAATAATTTACGATATTTAAATTATTTATCAATGAATATTATGTGTTTGTTTAGTTCTCCTCGGTTTAAGTTTAGTTCTATGTCATATATCATATAGTAGTGTCATTTATATGGTAGTATTGAACTTACAAGGAAAGGCACGGAAGTGTCCCCCTCCGATTTTGATGAACTTTTAATATGTTATTTTCTAGACAAAAATAAGGAACACGTATTTTTTTATACGTGCCCATACGCGTGTCTAGGGGGTAAAACACCCCTTTGAAAAAAATCGATTTTTTCCTTTCAAGATGAATATTTCAGAAACTATAAGAGATAGAAAAAAATTTTCAAATTAAAAGTTAAATGGCTTCAAGAGTACTTTACAATAGCAACAAAAAAAATTTTAATTTTTTTAATTTTTCAAAATAACCCCATCACTAAATATATATTTTTCTAATTTTGAAATTTCTTTAGTGAAAGGTTATTTTTTTCCAAGTGAAAGGTTATTTTTTTACAAATCCAACTATATATGATTGTTATGTTTCGAAAAGTCATTTTTCAGAATTAATTATAAACCTCTCTGTAATACGCTATTCGTGTCCGTCCATGCGCTCGATTTTTCGCGCAACACATCTTGTTTTTCTGTAATAAAAGATAACTAACACGGATACATTTATCTATGTAATTATGTTTTTTTCGCGTGCATAGCTAGAATAACATTGATATAACAAATCAAATTTATATTTAATATATTATAAGATATTAAAGCGTTAAATATAAATAAGCTCAAAATGTATGCATGAAATGACGCACGAGACTCTAAACTTGTTTAATTTAAGATGGCACAAGATGAAATAATAATAATAATAATAATAATAATAATAATAATAATAATAATAATAATAATAATAATAATAATAATAACACTTATGTAATTAATATTATAAAAGAAGTAATATACACATGAAAATTTTGTAATTGTAACATACAATTTTATAAAGATCATCAATAAGAGAGGAGGAGAAAGGATAAGATAAAAGAAGATGTAAACATATAATATCCATTTATTAAATCATATACAGGGTATCCCATTTTAACTTTCACACTCGAATATCTCGAAACCATGGCGATTTCGGTGAAAATGTTTTAAACAAAAGTTGTATGGTTTTAAGGGGGCCATAAGATGGTGTCATTAGTTTTACCTTGAAAAGTCGTTTGAAGGTCACGTGAAGGTCACCTCCAACTTTCTAAATGGGATACCCTATATACTTTTGCATATTCTTGTAGCTTGCCTCGAGAACTTTCCAAAACACTATAATTAAATATTTTTTCATTAAGTACTTGTCGAGTTATGAGGCTTGAAATAATTTTTTAATTTTACATAAACTATAAAATATCTAGTAAAATATTCATTTTTTCGATTATCTCACCTTAACACTTTTATGTACAAAATAATGAGAGTAATCAATCGGTGTAAAGAAAACATATAGTTGTTTTTAAGAAAAAACGTGGAATTTGCAATTAACAATTACATACAACTTTTGTTTAAAACATTTTCACCGAAACCGCCATGGTTTCGGGATATTCGAGTGTGAAAGTTAAAATGGAACATCCTGTATATCATATATATGGTGTAAGAAAACGTTATGTTTAAAACATTTTTTTCATCCACCATCTTTGTAACAATTTTAAACCATAATTTTATTTATGTACTTAATTATATCAAATGCATTTACACATTTATATTGTGCAATTGAATTATACAATTATGTTATAAAATTTCTTATTTGTCTATTTAATAAACAGCATTATATATTTATATATGATTTAATAAATGGATATATATTTACACCTTCTTTTATCTTATCCTTTCTCCTCCTCTCTTATTGATGATCTTTATAAAATTGTATGTTACAATTACAAAATTTTCATATATATTACTTCTTTTATAATATTATTTACATAAGTGTTATTATTATTATTATTATTATTATTATTATTATTATTATTTCATCTTGTGCCATCTTAAATTAAACAAGTTTAGAGTCTCGTGTGTCATTTCATGCATACATTTTGAGCTTATTTATATTTAACGTTTTAATGTTATTCTAATGTTTATCAATGTTATTCTAACTATGCACGCGAAAAAAACATAATTACATAGATAAATGTATCCGTGTTTGTTATCTTTTATGATGGAAAAACAGGATGTGTTGCGCGAAAAATCGAGCGCATAGACGGACACGAATAGCGTATTACAGAGAGGTTTATAATTAATTCTGGAAAATAACTTTTCGAAACATAACTTAATGGTTGGATTCGCAAAAAAATAACCTTTCACTTGGTGATAATGAAATTTCACAATTAAAAAAAAATATATTTAGTGGTGGGGGTAATTGAAAAATTAAAAAACTAAAAATTTTTTTTGTTATTATTGTAAAGTACTCTTGAAGCCATTTAATTTTTAATTTGAAAATTTTTTTCTATCTCTTATAGTTTCTGAAATATTCATCTCGAAAGGAAAAAATAGATTTTTTTTAAAGAGGTGTTTTACCCCCTAGACACGCGTATGGGCACGTATAAAAAAATACGTGTCCCTTATTTTTGTCTAAAAAACAACATATTAAAAGCTCATCAAAATCGGAGGGGGACACTTCCGTGACTTTCCTTGTTAGATCAAAATTAAAGATGAAAAGTGATGATTTAAGTGATAGATTGTTAGCACGTACTGTTGTACTAAAATTGTCCTGGCAAGAATAGTAGAAAGTGTGCCCGAGCACTTGAATATTTTTCATTATGTAAATAGATAGACCACCCGAGCACTTGAGTTAGATATAAACAGATAAGTGCTCGGGCGTTTTCGGTCCGCGATGTCAAGAGGCAGTGAGAATCTCGGCGTCGTTGCGAGAGCACGAGGAGTTGCAGAAGGATCGCGCGAGTAGAAAGATCGACCCCTTGTATACACGCAGTGTTAATAAAGTATTATATCCTTTTAAACTCACAGAAGTGGCTCAGCTCATTTATGATCCCGATATTCGCGATTACGTTCATAACAACTGGCGACCGTGACAGGACAATTTGTTCGCGAAATCGGGAATTAGAATTTGAATCTTTGTTGTGTCGACGCCGTGAAGATGGATGCCCTGAAGAAACGAAGAAAGGCGCTTCGTATAGCCTTTACAAAGGCTCTCACTGCGTTCTCAACAAGATTAGAGGGCGACTGCTCAAGAGAAGAAAAGATAGTGGCGTTTCAATTCCTTGAAACGAAAATGACTGAGCTGGATGCAGTACATTCTGCATATAACGAAACACTGTTCGAATCAGAGGCGGACGAGACTGATATCAACAGAGAGTTAGAATCGGGCGATGTATACAAAATTCAGTACCTAACAGCGAAAATGAAAATATCTAAGATAACGCCATCGACGTCGGACAACATATCGAGAATGGTCTCGACGAACACCCTGAAAACGTCGAAGCTTCCTAAGTTAAAATTATCAAAATTTGGCGGTAATATTAAAGATTGGCTTCCTCTTTGAAGCCAGTTTAAGAAGATAAGCGAAGATCCTTCAATTAGTGAAGAAGATAAAATGCAATATCTATAACAAGAAATGATACCGGATTCGCGCGCGAACGAGCTCGTGCGAAGTTTCCCGCCTACGGGGGAAAATTATAAAAGCAATTTCGAGCCTAAAAAATCGTTTTGGACGAGACGATATCATTGTGGAATTTTACGTGCGCGAACTACTAGGTCTCGTGTTGCAAAACGCAGTAAAGGGAAATAAGAAGTTGTCCCTTACGAGCCTATACGATAAGCTCAAGTGCTACATTCGTGCATTGGCGTGACGACGAACAATTGTGCCGCTATGCTGTACCCGCTCGTCAAGTCGTCTCTCTCAGAAGAGGTCCTTCGAGCATGGCAACACAGTGGACAACGGAAAACGATGGAAGCAAACGGACAATGTGAAACAATAGATCGACTCACAAAACTTCTTAGATTCCTGCAGTTGGAAATGGAAAGCCAGGAGCGCATCGACATGGCATTGACAGGCTTCGGTTTATCGACGGAACAAGAGAAAATGAAGAAGCTGAAAGGTAAAACAGAATCGACGGCGGAAGGAGGCAGCTAGTGCTAGTGTGCTTCTCGGCAAAGGACCAAAGGAGGTTAGAGTGCATTTTCTGTAAGTTAAATCACGATAGTCTAAACTGCGAATCCGCGCGTAAATTAATATTAAATGAACAAAAAGACATTGTTAAGAAAGAAGGCTGTTGCTTTAATTGTCTAAAACACGGACATATTTCATAAAAATGTAAAGCTAAAGTAAAATGCGATTGGTGATCGAGACAGTACGTTCTATTAATGTGTCCGAGTATAGTTCGCAAGGAGAACAATTCCGTAATTAAACCGAGCGTTTCTGTAAATAAGTCGAACGATAATGAAAAGATTGTCGATGATCAGAACATAGCTTCATTTTGCGAGACGTCGGATGTTTGTTTACAAACTCTTCGAATAAAATTGTGTTCTCAAACGCGAGAGAAAATTGTAAGTGCGATTTTTGATACGGCGTCACAACGTTCGTATATCCGCACAGATATTGCGAGAGAATTAAGTTACGTTTCGCTTGGTGAATTAAAAGTTTCACACTCGCTGTTCGGCGGAATTAAATCGGGAAGCGAAATTCACAATATGTTTAAGATACACATTCAGAATTTAGATGAATCGTACGCGTGCAATTTCTCGGCCATGAACCGGGATACTATTTGCGCTCCGATCGCGAGTATTAAGCGAGATGCATGGGTCGATGAATTACAAGCAAAGAATATTAATCTAACGGATATCGGAGGTAGAAGTAATTCTATAGAAGTGCTAATCGGTGCGGATGTAGCCGGTAAATTATTAACTGGTAGGAAATGCGGTTTAAAGAATGGATTAACGGCTATCGAGACACGTCTAGGATGGACGGTGTTAGGCAAATTATCCACGAGAAAGAATCCACGAGATCTGACGCGATGGTAATGATAACGACAATGTTCGTGCAGGAGGCCAATCTATGCGATTTGTGGCGTCTAGATGCTATCGGTATCACAGATTCGATCGAGAAAGCGGATAAAGCAGCGAGAGACGAACAAACGCGGAAGTTTTTGATAGAGACGGCTAAATTGAACGCGGACGGTCGATATGAAGTTCGATTACCGTGAACGGAAAATCATGAGCTTGTTTCCAGCAATTACGATATAGCGCGCAATAAATTTGAAAGATGTCTGGATAAACTTGCTTCAAAAAATTTATTAGAAGCGTATGATAATGTTTTCAAGGAATGGCTGTCGGAAGGGATTATTGAAAAAGTACCTGACGATGAAATTGACAATTTAGGCTAATATTTACCGCATCGCCCAATGATAAAATTGAATAGTACGACTAAAATAAGACCGGTGTTTGACGCTTCTGCTTCGAAGAGAGGATATCCGTCTTTAAATCAATGCTTCAAAAAGGGCCCTAACTTAATTGAGTTAGTACCTTCGTCTTTGAATAAATTTTGAGAAAGAGAGATCGGAGTAGTGTGTGTCTGATATAAAGAAAGCGTTTTTACAGATAATTGTAAACAAGGCGGACCGGGATTATCTCCGTTTCTTTTGGATCGTAGGCGGTAAAAGGATAGTTTCCCGTCATTGTCGAGTAGTATTCGGTCTAGCCTGCAGCCCATTTATATTAGCAGCGATCATTGAGCTCCATTTATCGACATTCTTAACAAACATTGACGCGAATAAAAAATCAGCGGAAAAATTAAAAGAATCGTTCTATGTCGACAATTATGTCACCAGTGTAGATTCGGAAGAAGAATGAAGAACGTTTATATCAGAATCCACGACGATAATGAAAACGGGCGGTTTTGAACTTCGTGGCTGGGAAAGTTCACATGATTCGAGAGCTAGCGAAACAACACTCGTTTTGGGAATTTTATGGAACAAAAACAAAGACACTATTTCGGTCAATCCGTCAGTGTTGAATTTGAATATTTCAAGCGTTATAACGAAAAGAGTAATTTTGTCCGCAACGCACAAAATTTTCGATCCTATCGGCTTTACGTGTTCCATATCGTTGTTGCCTAAATTATTGCTTAAAGAATTATGGACGGAAAAGAAAGATTGGGACACAAAGGTCGCGGATAATCAAGCAAGTAAATTCGTGAACTGGGTAAACGAGTTACCTTTATCGAATCGAATCGACATCCCGCGAAAACTCGGCAGGGATGATTTAACATTACATACGTCGTTTTGCGACGCCAGCGGTTCGGCTTATGCAGCAGCTGTTTTCGCGAGAATGGAATATGAGAGCGCAGTAAACGTTACACTTTTGAGTGCGAGATCTCGCATAGCTCCCGAAAAAGCTACAATTCCGCGTCTCGAATTGATGGCGGCCACAATAGCGGTCAGACTTACAACCTCTGTTATTAAGTCTTTAACGCGAAAGAGTTCTAGAACGACGTTTTAGTTAGACCGACTCGACTACAGTGTTGGCGTGGATCAAACGCGACATGCAATGGGGAACGTTCGTTCGGAACAGAATAAAAGAAATACGCGAGTTCAGTAGACAAGAGGAATGGAAATATGTACCCGAGGATTTAAATCCTGCGGATCTTCCGTCGCGTGATTGAAGTCCCGCTCAGCTAGTACGATCTGAGTGGTGGTTAGGCCCCTCATGGTTTTATAAGCCAGATATAGATTGGTCCAAAGGAAAGGGCGACTTTGTCGAAGAAGAAATAAATAGAGAAATTAAAAAGTCGGCTTTAGTATATACAATTAGCACGGAATCTACTACCGTTTAAAGTCGATAATTACTTTTCGTCTTATAATAAGCTAATACGTTTTTTGGCATGGATGCATAGGTTTCTTTTAAATAGGAAAAAAGAGATCGATAAAAGAAAGAAATTAAATGACGATCTTGATATGCACGAATTGCCTAAAAGAGCATATTTATCTGGAAAAGAACGAAAGAGATTATACTTAATTTTCGCGGAAATAAAAGCAGCAGAAACTAGATTATTTAAATATCTACAAGACAAATGTTTACGACTGTAAAAGGTAAAGAAAAATTATCTGCCTTTAAGATAATGAAGAATGAACACGATTTATACGTCTTAAAGACTAAGATTTTTAATCGAATCGATGATCTCAATTTTTTATGTCCTATTCTTTTAGATAATAATCATGACATAATTTATATGCTAGTGAAAGAAACTCATGAATCCATGGGCCATGCCGGAACACAGATTATTATCAATTACTTACGTGAAAGATTTTGGATTATTTCTCTTCGAAAAATAATAAGAGCGGTGATAGCCAATTGTATAGTCTGCAAGAGGCAGAAAACAAAACGTATGAAAACTGAAGTTCCTCCTTTACCTCCCCATCGCGTTCGCGACGCAACAATTTTCGAGATAGTTGGGATCGATTTTGCAGGTCCACTATTTTTGCGGGATGGGGGGAAGGGATGGATTTGTATTTTTACCTGTGCCGTGTACCGAGCGGTACATTTCGAGTTAGCATCAACACTATCGATTTAGGGTTTCATAGAATGCTTACGTAGATTTATAGCAAGACGCGGACGACCACGTACCATACCTATATAGCGATAATGGGATTAATTTTACGGGCGCCGCTAACGCATTAAGCAAATTAGACTGGGAAAAAATCGCTAAACACAGTTCGGCACACAGGCATTACAGATCGAATGGTATTTTAATCCGCCAGCAGCACCGTGGTGGGGTGGTTGGTGGGAGAGTCTCATAGGAATTCTGAAAACACTATTACGAAAGATACTAGGAAAAGCGAGTCTTTCATACGCAAGTTTAAACACATTTCTGTGTGATGCAGAAGCAATAATTAATACTCGACCTCTAACGTATATCTCAGAAGATCCCGAAGATCTTAAGCCATTGTCGGTATTTCTTCAAGAAAATCGATAATACGGTGTACCCGACTGCGATATGCTATATCGGGCAAAATTAGAAAAGAAACTCAAACACAGACAGAAAATTATCGAAGACCTTCGAAAAAGATTTCGTATGGAATACTTAGGTCAATTATTATTGAAGGAAGGAAAAAAGAAAGAAACGCGGAAAATAGAAATCGGCAACGTCGTTCTAGTCGGCGACAACACACACAAGCGCATAGATTGGCCCTTAGCACGCGTAGTGAAAATAATTCCGGGCTGCGACGGTCAAGATAGAGTGTTTGTTTTAAAAACCAAGAATGGTTTGTTTAAGAGGCTGGTGTAAAGAATCTATCCGTTAGAAATAAAGCGAGGAAAGTCTGAGACCCTCATCAAAGATTTAGACAGGCGAGCGAGCTCCAAAGAACTTAGCGATAAAATTGATTGTATTAGAAAGGAGCAATCTGTTTATAAAGAGAAAGTCGACGATCTAAAGATTGTAACCACACATAGTGGACGCGTTAGTAAGAAATCTGATCGTTTTGAAATCAAGCGTTAGTTGTAAGAAGAACATATTTAGCGTTTTGCTTTGTATAATTTCCTGAGTTCATTTTTTCTGTATTGAGCTATTTCGATATATGTACAATCTTAGACTAAGCTTTTACGATAAGTTATAGATATTCGTTCCCACGAAAAGGGGGAGGATGTCCTGGCAAGGATAGTAGAAAATGTGCCCGAGCACTTGAAATATTTTTCTAGAAATAAACAGCCGAGCACTTGAGTTAGAGATAGAACAGATAGGTCGCCCGGGCATTTTCGGTCCAGGATGTAAAGAGACAGTGAGAATCTCGGCGTCGTTGCGAGAGCACGAAGAGTTGCGAAAGGATCGCGCGAGTAGAAAGATCGACCCCTTGTATACACGCAGTGTTAATAAAGTATTATATCCTTTTAAGCTTAGAGAAGTGGCTCAGCTCATTTACGATCCCGATATTCGCGATTACGTTCATAACGATAGTCAAACGCATACGCCTCGATTTTCTTCCTTTTCAGTTAATTGTTGTAGAACGATCATGCCGGTTGCACATGCAGGAGTGAAATTAGTG
This sequence comes from Camponotus vicinus, assembly GCF_025532165.1. NCBI lineage: Eukaryota > Metazoa > Arthropoda > Insecta > Hymenoptera > Formicidae > Camponotus > Camponotus vicinus. The sequence continues at coordinate 1,905,537 of NW_028141947.1, forward strand.
TATTTGCATTATTCACCTAAATATTTCTTGTTTTAGTTTTTTTGTATCTATGCCTAATTAAAGTGTATATTAAAGTGTATATATTGATGTAATTATTTGCCGGTGCATTCTTCTAAAATGTATTCATAAGTTTTTATAGTTGATTTGGCTGAGTCTTGCATTATATTTAGGTTATAATGCTTTTATTCTAAAAAATATGTTTGAGGGCACAAGTAACACAATACTCTGTGGACGAAAGTAACATGTTTCAATGCTTAGAGTGTAAGGGGGCTGGTCCCATAATAACTGTACCAAAGGCGATTCTTGTTATTCACGTATGCCATAATTGTGATTCGGAATAAATACCAATCTCTTTTGTATAAGTTATTATACAATTTTTACACTATTATTTAGAATTAAACTGTTATTTAGACTTAAAAAAGTACAAAACTAGTGTAATATTAAGTATAATTATTTTATGATATTACTTATAATTACTTTGCTTAACGAAGATTATTTCTTTTAAGCTTTCAAAGATGATAAAAATAAATATTTATTTTATTTTTTATTTTAATATAATATAATACAAATTTATAAAAAAAGATATTTTGCTTAATAAAAGATTAATAATAAAAGTTGCCTTAAGTTGAAAAAAGTCATATTTATTTTATTTTTCCGAAAATAAGAACTGGTACTTTTATCCCCAGACTATGTTACTTTCGTCCCAAGCCCCCAGGATAAAAGTAACATTCAACGTATTTGCAAGAAGCTATAGTAGCTCTTTAAATATTCATCATTTGAGATTGAAACATAGGTATAATAATAGAACAATAAATGGAGTTTTTTTAACATTAACCTTTTTTGTTATATCTCTAATTAATTAGTGACCTATAATACAAAGAATGTTACTTTTGTCCCCGGACTCCCCTATCCTGTGTACAAATTTAGAAGTCCAAGAAATGCGAATATAATAGAATAGTGTGTTCGATGGAATCAGGCATAATTGATACATATGCAAAGGAAACAAAACTCATCGATATGTTAAAATTTATCTCGTGCCTATCTCCGCACTAGCAGAAATCTTCGGCTTTTTGCTTCGGTCCACTAGTCTTCCAAAGATGAATCCATGATCTTGCGAGGGCTGGTAAGTCTTTAGAAGAAATTATTTCCGACCCTTATCTCCCGCGATATCGGCGACACCCAATGAATGTCAATGAAAAAAAAGATTGTCCGTACGGCAGAGATCAATTAGGAAAATGTAGAATGTTACGTACTTGAATAATTAATGGCGGAATTAATATATATCTTTTTTTGCTTTGCTATGATATTTGTAAACCTCAGCTTCCTCCTTTCATGGCGAAAGGAAAAATAATTCATCCGTCCGCTAAAAATAACGATGGAATAAAGATGCTCCAAACGCGCGTAAAAAATGTAAAAATAGAGAACGGAGGAAAGCACTCTTCTATAAGAACACTCTCCATATTATTAAATTCGAGAAATAAGCTCTGAAGAATTTGATGATCGTATATAAAACACATTTAATTCCTTCCAAGAGATCTTATATTGATGAATGAGAGATATTTTCTAAGCAAAATTAAATATTACAGTAATTTCTTCCTGTTTTCGAATTCTCTCTGTTCGAATATTGCCCAGACAGCACAATGACATCTTAAAAACGTATTAAAAATAAACAAATTGGACGTTTCATACGTATTTAAAATATCCAGATTAGAGCCTAAAATATCTTTAGGATGTTTTATGGATATCCAGTGTTACTATTTTGGACATCCCAAAAATGTCCATTTTAAAGACCAAACGGACTAAAATTGGACTTGTTTTGAACATTAAAAAAATATTTTAAAAATAGGTATAAATAATTATTACAAAATATTTTAATGAAAAAATTTAAATTTATTATATTAAATTTTTCATTATTTTATATTAAATTTGTTTCATTATTTTATATTAAATTATTCGCCGGACATTTACTTGTCCAACTTATAAAATCAATTTAATATCTGAAACTCGTGATTTAGATCAGAAATTAAATTGAACAGTATATTTTTAATCTTATTTGTTACCTTTTGCAAACTTTATATAATTCTCATAACTAAAACTTAAATACGAGAAAGATAGCGCATCGCACGTCGCGTAGCGGTAAACGAACGAACTAACACATCCTTGCGTGCTTGCGCGAAACTTTGATGTCCAAGATCGGACATCTTATGGACGTCAAATATTGGCCATTAACGGATGTCTCAAATCGAATGTACGATGGATGTTCATTTCATGTCCATGGACGTGTGGACGTAAAATGGATATAAAATGAATATCCATAGGATGTCCTGTGCTGTCTGGGTGAAGTCAAGAGCACAAATGCGGAGCATATTAGAAGTGTAATTAGGTATAATGAGTGTCATTATTTAAGCACGAGCAATTGTGCTTAAAATACTTTTGATATTTTATATATATAAATCAGCTAAAAAGCGTTTCTTCATATAAAGAGCTGTACCCTGTGGGCGTAAACGCGTCGCATGTTTGCTCGCGCAAATGTATGTGCGATCTATAAGCTGCGAAGACATGAAAGTAAGAATCCGATATTACTCTATCCATGTTCCACTAAACTTGACCCAGTCTTTGTCCCATGATCTGGCACCTATAACTTCGCATACCTTTGCATCAATTCACTTCCTCCTTTATCGAAGTCCACCTACGCAGCGGACATAAGCTGTCATAAGAGTTATCTGCATTCAGCACAAATAACATAACATATTTCTTAACTAGGTCAAGTTCGTTCCGGAGATAATATAATAGACGGAAGTCTTATTTCATCACGGTCACAATCGTGCTGAAAAAGTATGTAACATTTCCGTTTAACATTTAAATTTACTTGGAGTTAATGATATTTATCGCTTCTAATTAGATCTTTTTGCTGGTATAATTTTATTAATAATTCTGATAAATATTCATCTTTACTTCCCCACTACTGATTTTGATCTTGACTTTGTGTTGTCAGCATCATGTCCCTGAGTAATCTGCAAAATAAAATGCGTTTTAATTTCTTAGGGTTTTAATTATACTGGGTAGGATTTTAATAATCCTGCAATGATACTCGATGCGTTTGTATTATAAGAATACTTTACGCATGATTACAGATTTTCTTATCGTTTTACAAATCTGAGATATTTAAATTGTACTATTAATTATGCAAATGAGAGAAAGTTATTTTTTAATACGTAGATTAATATATTTTGTTAATATTACAAAAACAAGCTGATTGCTGGATCCTTACTATAGTAACTCCATACATATAAAATTACATCTTAATATTTATTTATTTTAACATCTCTTAAGTTTTTTATTATATTAATAATGTATATCAATATATGTATATTAGTATTGCATTAATTATTACTTGCTAATACACATAAATTGTTATATATATATATATTAATGTATAATATATATATATGATTTAATAGTGGATAATATTACAGTATAGATTATAATTTTAATATAATGTAAAATAATTACTAATGTTGTATATAATAAAATATTATATGTGTAATTAATATTATAAAATACTGTACATATAATTGATATTTAAATATATTTGTATATAAATATTAACAAATTAGTGCGTTATATTAACATATGTTATTAATATTTTAAATCCTATAAAAAGTATTCTTTAGGAATGTGTTTTATTAATGTACTATTAATATTTTTAATTTAATTATAAATGATATGGCATAATTCTTGGAGCGCGCTATTTCTATAATATTTTTATTCCACATTATAAAAAAACCTTTCTTAATTTTAATTTAAAAATTTGCTTCGTTATGAGAAAAACACGATTATTGATTTGATCGATTTGAGAGATTTTCCGTTGTTTTATTCATATATCCACCATATAAATTTCAAAAAGTGAACAAAAACCTAAAAAATAATAGTTATTCATTATATTCTCTTATATACAATACTGTAATATTATACTCTAGTGTTAATAAGTTACGTTTTTTTATCAACTTGCTTAAAGACAATTTACCGATACAAACTCGTAATAATATAGTTAATAAAATTTTATTTGAATGTATATTGTAAATTATAAAAATTCTCAAATTTTTCGTAAAGGAATATACTACTTTTAAAAACAGTATAAAAGAATTCAAATATATATATTTACAGATATTTTTGCATTCTACGTAACGGCCTCTTTTGCTTTAGACCAACGCGAAATAGACGGTTTTGCCATCTTACGGCGCTCGACCGCTAGCACGAATTTGGAGTGGGAAAAACGGCACCGTGCTTTGCTATTACATACCGTTTCTCGATTGAAACGTCTGTTAACGACCTCAGAAGTTGTGTGTTTACATATGACATACACATTTATTGTAATATTGCCAAGTGTTATTAGTCTTTGGAAGTTTCTCGAAATAATAAGAAATCATAAGTGCGCATATATATTTTTCATGTTACAATGATAGTGGATAAAACTTTAATTTATTGCAGCTAATTATTGTAACGAAACATACACTTGCATAGAATTTGTAGTATATCTCATTATACAGAGTAAGTCATTCAAAATTAAGTTTATTTTTATATATTTGTCTCAATTTCTTCTTTTCCACTAAATCATGGTAGAGACAGTGCTGTGTTTAATTTGTCCGTTTGTACTTTCTAACAAAAATATATTTTTACAGATATCTAAGATAAAAGTAGTATCATGTTTCTTAAACTATTGTTAAGTAGCAGTTTAACAATCATCGTCGCGGTAGCTTTTTTAACCGACGATCAGATAATTAAAATATCTCAAGAAGAGTTAAACAGGCACTCGAATTATATATTACCGCGACAATATGATATCATCGTTACACATGTCGAAAAAAATATTCTTGTCAGCAACTGCAGTATACGTACAGAGATTATACATCCAACATCAAGCATATTATTGTATTTCCACGTAAAAGATATTGGTATAACTGCGTTTTATTATCCATATTATTATTCTATGAATGATATTGAAAAAACGATAATTTATCCATCGGTAAAATCTATGTATGATATTGAGAAAAACATTGTCAAATATATATTCCCTAATGATCTATTGCCGGGGTATTACATCATAAAATTAGTTTATAATATAACTGAAGATACAGGCCTAAAAAACTTTTATAAAAGAGATGAGCGACAGTGGTAAGTAACTGTTAAAATGTTAAATATATAGTAATTTCACGATGTTTATGAACAATCCCTGGTACAGCATTTTATTTCTATTTAAAAAGTATTTTCTAAGAAAAACACATTTAGACATACACATGTACGTATGTGAAATGTTTCCATTCTTAAGTATATGTTTCTTAACACCTTTTAGTAAAAAATTTTGCAATTTAATATTATCATTATTATTAAAATGAATGTAAGCTGCAAATATAAATTAACTTAATTAAAGTAGTCAGCAATAATACACGTCTTATACAGCATTTCATTGTCAACACTCGAACGAAATCAAATATTCCGGTAGAGTTTTGAATTGTTTTCAAAATATAAGTATGGTTTTGAAGGATTTATATTTTTATAGAACTTGCTTATTTGAAATTTGAACAAACATTTAAGCTTTACACTTTACATTGACAATACCACACATTAGGAAATTCGTTTCTAATATAAGAAAAACTTATAATTCAGAAGGAAAACATTTCCAGATATATATTTATATGAATTCTTTTTATCCTTATAATCCATAAAAGTCATTATCAAAATTTAATTAGATCATGAACACTCACAACTTTCATAAAAACACTCTGCATATAATATATAAAATTAAATATGCAAGCTATACTTATGCTGTTTTATGTATTTAAACGTGAATCTACACACCCCCATACTATTTAGAAACAATACTAATTTCGCTAATAACTAAGACGTATATACATATGTGTTTCATTTAATAAACTATCACTAAAATAGACAGTTTCTTTAACTTGTATAAAATTATGTACGGAATCGTTGATAATATATCAATTAAAATCAATTTATAAAAGTTATTATTCTAATACTGTTTTATATTGAAATTTATTTTAATTTTATTAAATTTTCATACTAAATATTAATTATTAAATATTTATTTTGTACCTGTATATTCTAAAATAAATATTTTATGAATCCCGTTACAACTAAAATATATGCAACTTTTATACAATTTCATTGGAACCACTTTTGCATAAGATTTTTGCGGTGTCTTTTATTATTGTTAATTCACATTTCTAAATGTGATAGGTTGGCAACGTATGTTGATATTGGGATCCAACACATAGTTCCGTCTTTGCCCGAATCTTTAAGAACCACCATGCTCTATAAGTCCATCTATGATATTATTGTAGAACATTATCAAAACTATATAGTTTTATCAAATGTACCGATACAAAAAAAAGAATCGAATGATAAAAACATGATGAAGACACATTTTAATACGCTTGTAAAGCCTATTTATCTTTTATTTCTGACTAACCAAATTAATTTATCTCTTATACCTGGTACAAATGAAAGTATCAGAGTTAATATGTGGTGTAGAATGCACTGCGAATTTGCACACAAATTTGCTGAAAATATAACATCGTACTTGTTTGATAAATGGACACGTTTGAATAAAATTTGGCAAATAAATCATGTTGCACTTCCGAATTTTCAAAACGAAAGCATCATAAATCTGGGCCTTATTCTTTACAGGTAACTATATAATTAGAAAAATTTAATATATTTCAAAAATGAAAAAAAGGATAACAATTCTTGGTAACTAAAATTTACATATCTTTTCTCTATTTTTAAAATATTATTTGAATATATTTTAAAAAATAAGTAAAATTGTATGAAGCAATGAGAGGAGAAACATATCTAATCGTTTATTATTAGTCCAGTTTATTATTTGTCCAGAAAGTTATTGCGATTATTGTTGTTTAAAATTTGTCGCTTTTTTTACGTTGTCTTTCTTTTGTATCTATGTTATATCAGTTTAAAAGCGCTAACTTTGCTCTACATTTTAATAAACTAACTGTGTTTTGATATTGGTTTGTGTTTTATTTAAACTATGAAATTAAGAATGAAAAAATAGCAAATTCCAGCGATTTTTTTATATGAATTCAAAATGAGTCGTAAAGCAGCTGAAGGCTCGCAATATTAACGATGCATTTGATCTAGGAACCGCTAATGAACGTACAATGCAATGGTGGTTTCCGCAAATTTCAGTGAAGATGAGAGCCTTGAAGTTGAAATGTTCTGGACGACTGCGATTATTGACGACGACCACTTGAAGGTGTTAGTTGAAACAGAGTCACGCATATCGATTCGAGAACTAGCGGAAAAACTTGGTATAAGCAAGTCAGCTGTTTCTGATTACCTGGAACGAATTGGAAAAACAAAATAGCTCGACAAATGGATGCCGCATCAATTGAGCGAAAATCAAAATAATCGTCACTTTGAAGTGTGCTCTGCATTGATTTTGCGCAAACAAAATAATCCGTTTCTTGATCGCATTGTAACGTGCGATGAAAAATGGATCTTGTACGATAATCGTCGACGTTTTGCACAATGGTTAGACCATGATGGAGCGCCAAAACACTCTCCGAAACCAAAATTGTATTAAAAGAAGATTATGGTGACTATTTGGTAGTCGTCAGCCGAGATAATCCACTACAGCTTTTTAAATTCGGGCGGAATTATCACGGCAGAGAGGTACTGTCAAGAAATTGGCAAAATGCATCAGGAACTGACACGTTTGCATTCGGTATTGGTCAGCAGAAAAATTCCAATTGTTATATACGACAATGCTCGACTACACGCCGCACAACCGACGCTGAATTAATCAATTGAGCTATGAAGCTCCATGAAACTCTGTCTCACCCATCATATTCGCCGGTCTTCTCACCAACTGACTATCACTTCTTTAAACATTTCGACAATTTCTTGCAGGGGAAAACCTTTAACAATAAAGTTACTGTCAAAAACGCCTTCGAAGAGTTTGTTGTTTCTAGAAATCTGAATTTTATGCTACAGGAATAAATAAATATTGTTTCTCGTTGGCAAAAATATTTAAATTTCAAGTTCTCTTTTCAATTAATAAAGTTCACTTGCTAAAATATGCGTATTTGAACTTGAAGGTTAAAAACCACAATAACTTTCTGGACAACCTATATCTTCAATGTACATCAACTTATATGAAGAATAATATTAAAATATATATATTTTATAATCTTAAAATTGAAAATTACAAATTAAAATATAAAATTGTAAATTAAATAATTATATTAAGGTATAAGTATAGGTATAAGTATTATATTAAGGTTTTCACTTTTATCAATCAAAATTTAAATAAGTAATATATATATATATATATATATAGTGCGGTACTCGCTTCCAATATATTGCATTACTTCCTAATGAGCATTTATAAACAAAACATTAATAATAACATATAATTAATATGTTAATTTAATAGAATCATTTAATTATAAATTTGGAAATACAATATTTTTTATGTGTTATTATGCAACAGAAATAAACATTTTTAATTTTTCAGAGAAGCAGATATTATCTACAATGACAATGTAGATTCTGTTGCGACTAAAATCAAAGTTGCCCGCTTCATGGCACATAAAATAATACAGGAATGTACTTATTATGAAAATCCACTTTGGCCGTTATCCTCTTTGTTAAATGAGGCTATTGTCGCATTTCTTGGATTATATGTCACCAATCAGGTTATTCTAAGCATTCTTTAGCGCAAAACTTGCTCACTAGCAAACCATATGATGGATATATATATATATATATATATATATATATATATATATATATACAGTACCCTCCATAAGTTTGGAAACACTCTATAAAGGTATACAATATAAAGAAAATAACTTTAATTTCTTTGATATTTGCCGGATGTTATATCCTTCTTCTTATAAAATAATAATCTTGACTTGCAATTCATATGGAATCTGGCACGTCGGAGCCATTTTTAATGATTGTAGTAATTTTTGTTACTTTTATAGAAACTAAAATCAAACTGCACTTAAATGAGTTCTTATTACTCTGATGTATGTTTCTAATGCGCGTAAACATTACAGGCATTCCACTACAGCATCTGATATGCTGTAGTAGCACTAATTGGCAGAACAAATCAACGCGCGAAATTTAACTCCGAGCAGTTCGGTGCCGCGTAATAATTAATCGACATATTTTCGGTATAAACAGGCGTATCATATCATCATTTAAACATCTTGCAATATATTTATATGAAAAATCTGCACAGATTGCTGCCATGCGATTGTTTATCTGTAAAATGCAATGTGTTTCCAAACTTATGGAGGATAGTGTATATCATATTGTTTGCAAGTGAGCAAGGTTTGCGTTAAACATATATATATATATATATATATATATATATATATAACAGAACTAATGTAATATATATATATATATATATATATATATATATATATACATTACATATATATACATACATTTGTTCGACATCTTTAAGTTATTATATAAAATAAAAGAGAAATTATCATTCAGATTGCATAAATTACAGATAAAATTATTATAAAGTTAAGCATATGTATACATATGGAAATTGTGTAATAAGATAATTTTGCTATATTTTATAAATAAGAAATATTTAATTTAAAAGTTATATTGTGTAGTTATTTTTGCTATTATTAATATTATTTTTGAATTATTTATTTTATATTTTAAGATTATTTTAATATTATTTATTTTATATTTTAAGAGTATAAGTAATAAAGTTTTTTACATAGAAAGTAGCAGCCCTAGTACATATTGCTGCTGTATGTAAATCTAATATTAAATGACTAAATACATTAAAATTATTTTTTATAGGCTCTCCCAAATGCCCGAATAATAGACTTGTTTGTGGTACAGTTTCAACAAGAATCCCTTCATTTTTATACTGAATATGATACATCACTTTATAATACATCATTGAACAGTGCTTTCAAAAATCCCCATTACATTAAAGGTAAAGATATAATTAAAAATTGAGTTTTGACTATGCTTAAAAAGTTAGGCGTTATATATAAAACTTATATATAGATTTAAATGTGTAGGTCTCACTTTTTAATATTTACACCGTAATAACTCGAGAACAGTGCGTTTTGGAAAAAATTTAAATAAAAGTTGTAGGGTTTGGAAAGGGAAAGAAGATAGGAATATTAATATATATTGGACCATCTGAATGTAGTAGAAAAAGTACCGGGACGGTGAAATATCTCGAAAACTAAACATTTCAGAAAAAAATGTTTCAAATAAAAGTTGTAGGATTTCAAAAGAACTATTTACTGGCGCTATGAGTTTAACCTTGAGTGGCGTCGCCAAGGTCAGAGCAAGGTCACCTAGAATTTTTTAAATAGGACCCCCTACTTTTATTGCATATTCTTGTAGCCCTTCTTCAGACCTTTTCAAAACACTATAATTAAGTTAGTTTTCATTAAGTACTTTCCGAGTTATGAGGCTTGAAATCATTTCTTAATTTTACATAAATCATAAAATATCTTGTAAAATATTCATTTTTCGATTACTTTACCTTAATACTTTTATGTATAAAATAATGAGAGAAATCAATTGGTGTAAAGGAAACACATAGTTGTTTCGAAGAAAAAATATGTAATTGTTAATTGCAAATTACATATTTTTTCTTCGATACAACTATGTGTTTTCTTTACACCAATTGATTCCTCTCATTATTTTGTACATAAAAGTATTAAGGTAAAGTAATCGAAAAATGAATATTTTACAAGATATTTTACGGTTTATGTAAAATTAAGAAATGATTTCAAGCCTCATAACTCGGAAAGTACTTAATGAAAACTAACTTGATTATAGTGTTTTGGAAAGCTCTCGAGATAATCTACAAGAATATGTAGTAAAAAATAGGGAGTCCCATTTAAAAAATTCAAGGTGACCTTGCTCTGACCTTGGCGACGCAACCCATGGTTAAACTCATAGCGCCAGTAAATAGATCTTTTGAAATCTTATAACTTTTGTCCGAAACATTTTTTCTGAAATGCTTAGTTTTCGAGATATTTCACCGTCCCATTACTTTTTATACACCCTGTATATTTATAGCAGGTATATTTAACTACACACACACATATATATATATATATATATACATACATATATGTATATGTATATATATACATATACATATAGACGTCATCATGTTTGCTGGGACATTAGTCCTTTGTACTTTATATCCACTTTATATGAAAATTCGAATACGAGTTAATTAAGTTTGGTTTCTTTACTTGCCGCCACGTAGCGGCAAGTAAAGAAACACATGTTATTCATTTTCGTTATGTTAAAATGTTGCTGCAACGTTGGCAAAGTAATATTACAAAATAATGTCTCTGCAATATTTCTGCAGCATTACATTGCAATGTGCAATGTTGATGCAAACTTCAGTGCTGTATGGGTATATTCCTGAGTAAAAACTAAGACGAAAATTATAATGCAAAAATGTGGAGGCTGCAATAATTTTTGAGTTATAAACGATCAAAGCTTGCCAATGATATCGTGTAGAATTCGCACCTTCAGGTTCGTAACTACACTTACATGTATACCGATCTATCATTATTGACTTTTTCGTGTTAGGTGATATTGATTTTTACTGCAGCTGATTTCATTTTTTATTTCATTTTTTATTATGTACATCATACATTATGGTGATTAATTAATACTACAAATTACACATAATATATAGAAAACGTTTAATTCTTTTTTAAATAAAGATTTAAATAATTATTCAACTATTACATTTAAAAGGAATTATATAATCTAATATTTTAACATATTTGAAAAATGAGATACATTTCTTTTTAATCAAAGAAATATTTGTAAAAATTAATCTATTATCATTATAAAATAAAATAAAAAAATAAAATCAGCTGTACAATAAAAATCAATAACAGATAACAGATCAGTACACGTGTAAATGTAGTTACGGACCTAAGTGCGCGAATTCTACACTATATCATTGGCAAACTTTGATCGCTTATACCTCAAAAACTATTGTAGCCTCAACCTTGTTGTGTCTTAAAATTTTCGTCTCAGCCTTTGCTCAGGAATATGTTATTTAAATTTCAATTGCGAATTGTGAACACCCTGTATATACAATACATATAATTAATAATAATTAATTACATATATATACACGTAGTGTATATATATATATATATATATACATATACATACACATATATATTACATGTATACCGATCTTTCATCTGTATATATGTATGTGTGTGTGTGTGTGTGTGTGTGTGTGTGTGTGTATATATAATTGTAATTATTATTAACTTATATGTATTATTATCTTATATTTTGTTATAAATGATGTAAATGTAGGATTCGGTGAATTGCGTCTGTTTCAACATGTGGTTACTGAAGAAATATTTTGGGAGACTATCCGCATATATGTAAAGAATAAGTAAGTAATATACTGTACGACTATAATTACTGTATTACAGAAAACTAAATATGATGAATGATTGATTATATATTATAAAAGTCTCAAATTTTATAGTTATTTTTATTTGAACTTACATCATATCTTACATACTTTATTATTAACCATACACAATTTCTTTTACTTTCAATGTCATTAAATATTCAAGATAAATTTTCAATTTACACATACACTTATCTTTTAAAAATAATCAAGTTAGGCTATTCCTATAGTTAAATTATAGTTTAAACTATAGCATATCAAATATTTATGGAAAATATAAATCATATGATTAATAACATAATTATTTATATAACTAATTAAATTAAATAAAAAGTATAATTAACGTAGCAATTTTATATATTATGGTAATATTGTGGTAATTATATATGTTGCTTATAATACTTTTTGACACTTTAACAATAAATTTTGCACAAATTTTGTAACTTTAGCAAGCCTGCTGACTATTTTGATGAAATTTTGAATAACTTTTTATCTCCACAAATATCTGGAAACAATTCTTTTGTCATGTGGCGAATAAATAATTTTTGGACAGAACGAAAATATTATCCTGTATTGAAAATAACACAAGAATATAATTGTTCTGAACCATGGATACAGGTATCATTGCAAAATTTAAATAAATTGACAAATTTTGAAATACCTGTAACGTATACTACACAGACACATCATCATTTTACTGGTACTTTAAATAATACATTATCATTGCACTATTTAATGACTTTTGGATTACGTTTGAAATTTAAAGAGGATGGCTGGATACTATTTAACATACAACAAACTGGTAAATATGTAACAAATTTATCACATTTTATAATGTTTATAACATAATGAAAATTTTATATTACTTTAACTATATATAAGTTTCTAAATTATTTAAACATTTTTTACTTGTTATATTCAAAATGATTAACTATAAAATATAATAATAAATATTCTGTTATTCCCTAAAAGTGAATCAGTGTATTATCACATAAACAGTAAATAATACTGATTATAGCAGTTATAAGTACAGCACTGTAAATCACTAACATTATACTGAAAGAATTAGTAATATAGACTGTTTCAATCAGTAACATTTTATTTATATTTAATATATTAAAAATTTTATTTATATTACAAGTTGCATGTTATCTTAAATAGATCATCAATGGATCATTTTCGTTTATTCGCCGAACATTGATTTGTATCCGACTTATAAAATCGATGTAGTATCTGACGTTCCTCTGTTCAGATTGTATCAGAAATTAAATCGAAGTAATATTTTTAATTTTATCTGTCGCCCTTTGCAAACTTTAATTCTCATGACTATAACTTAAATACGAAAGAGATAGCGCATCGTAGCGATAAACGAACGAACTAGCGATTACTGGTTTTACAATGAAATTTACTGGTTTTACAATGAATTTTACTTCCACTGACCATAATCATTGAGTTATAAGATGAAGTAACAAAAAATAAACGTTTCCTCTGAAGGTGGGCGAGGGGGGTGGGGGGCAGTGAAATACTCGCTGACTCGCTTCTCTTGTCAGTGAAATCTTATTTTAAAATTAGTGGTATTTTCATTGATTCACTTTTAGAGAGTACATTATCATTTGTAACAAAGATAAATACTACTTTTTGTGTAATATTAAATAACAAAGTTATTTATTCTTACAAATATATAGTAGATTTAATAATATATCTTCTGTGTTAAATTTAAATATGTAATTTCAGAATTCTATTAAATTTTTGAGTTTACAATGCATTTAAGTCTTCAATAAAATTGTGTTTGTTTTGATATTGTATATTATTAGACATGGATATTTTAATTAAAGTTTAACTACAACAAAGACTTTCCTCTTATTTTGCTTAAATAGTTTTTTTAAATGCATAATGTAATTTAAAGTAAGATATAATTCATATAGATGTATGTATATATAAAAATAAGAATCTTTTTATCTAATTAACAAATTTATTATTTGATAATTTAATCAACTTATTTGCCATGTAAAACAAACTATTGCAGATCAGTTTTATTATCAATTTTATTATTTTGGCTATACATACATTTTATATTATATAGCATTATTAAATATCATTTTGTGCGTGCATGTGTGTAAATTTTGAGCTACATGATTTTAAATCATTTATAACCTACCGTTCAACATGTAATTAATGAATATAGAAAAACTTTTTTATTTTAGTTTCAGATTATGTTTTTGTATGAATATATAGATAATAACAAATAATGTAATGTAATATAATGTAAATTGATCATTATTTATATAATTAAAAAATTGGTTTAAATTTATATAAAATTTCTTGTACAACTATTATATATACTCAATTTTAGTGCAAAGTAATTTCATATATATAATATTTTACAATCCGGTCTTCCTATTTATTTACAATTTTTGATACATTTTTTTATCTCAGTTAATGTATAAAAACAGATACTTATATTGATAAATCTATTTGAAAGAATTATAATCGTTATATATTTGTTATCGGTAGGATATTATCGAGTCAATTACGATATCGAAAACTGGGGAAGAATTACAAGTTATCTAAATTCTGAAAATTATATGAAAATACATGTTCTGAATCGTGCCCAAATTATCGATGACGCTTTCCACTTAATGATAACAAACCAACTTAATTCCATTGTATTCTGGAATATTACGAAATATCTATCACGAGAAACAGACTACGTGGCATGGTATCCCATGTTCAAAGTTTTGGAATATCTGTCCAATATCTTTCTATTTCGGGAACCAATATATTTTAACATCAAGGTAATAACACATATTATAAACAATGTCAACAGTAATGTATTAAATATATTAAAACGCTTTAAACATATTACTTATTACACATATTAATATTGTGTGCATTTATAACAATAATTATTAAGTGCTTTCCGAAAAGATACATACAATAAAATACATGCAGACAAAAAAATTTGATTACGATTTTTAAATATATTTTGGATGAATGATAAGTATCTATTTGTAAATTAATATTCGAATAGAGTATGTATTAATTATAAAATGTTGCAGAGGAAAATAGAGAAAAATATGAAAATTGTTACCATTTTTAATCACAACATGATATTCATAATGACGATTTAAATATCATTAATTTTTAGATAGAAAATTGGTAGGAAACATATATGTACATTAGTTATTTGTGTGTTTAATACACACACAAACAGTTGAAAAGTTATTAAATTATATTATACATATAATGTCTATAAATGTCTACATGTATGTCTATATGTCTACAAAATATGCATTTTTGTATGTATATTTTGATATGGACATGTGTGCATGCGTTAAGCATGTGTGCATGTGCACGTAAGAAAAATTCAAATTTGCGTAAATACGTATACAATATAAGTATAGCTAATAGATATCTTTATAAAAAGAAATTTAGAGTTGTTTACACAAAGTTGTTAAGACAAAACGTTCTTAATATATAAAACCATGTAAAATACATTTGCGCAAGATATCTTTTGGTATGGCAAAATATAATGCAAGAATCGAAAAATATAAAATTTGTATCAAGTAACAATATAAATACATATAAATATATATATATATATTTATATATTTAGGGGAAAATGCTAGACTTACTAAACGATTTGCTTGATAAACTTAAATACGATGAAGTTTCTAATGAACACAATCTTACAAAGAATTTAAGAATGGAGGCTGCGAAATGGGCATGTAATCTTGATGATCGCATATGCATAGAAAATGCCCGACATAATTTAAATCGACATCTCGCAGATCCCGAAAAGAACACGTAATTTTTCTTATATATTCTCGGTCATTTTAATTTAATTGTTTTGTAAATACATATGCAATGTTTATTTCATTATTTATATATCAAAATTTAAATTTATTATGTTATGTTATGAAATTATAATTTGTTAAATTATTTAATCAAAATATAAGATTAATATGTGCAAAACTTTTATATTAGAATTTGTTTTTTGTTAAATCTCGTAGGCTTTTGCCATGGTGGAAAGAATGGACATACTGTCAAGGTTTAAAAGTATTGCACTATTCTCTTAGCGATGAAAATTCTCCTTGGTGGGGAGTATATCGTCTGGGAAAAGAAAAATTTAAACCTAAACTTTTAAAATTTCTCTCTTGCCCTGAGGATTCACAATTTATCAAAGACTATCTAAATCTAATAAAGAATGATAGTACAACATCGATTATGTTTTTAAAAGATTTTTTCGATACAGATTATATTAATTATTTTCTTTTTACTATTGCGAAGCATGCAAGGAATCCTGTAATACTCAATTTCATATTACATAATCTTGAGCATATAAAACCTAAGTAATACAGTTTTCTCTCCGTAAATATATATCTATCATTCAACAATTTATGTGTGTATCAATAAATTTATTATTTTACTGTTATAGACAAGTCAGCGAGTATGCAACATTTACTGTAATTATTAATCATGTGTATTCTACGGAACAACTCAAAAAGGTAAAAATTGCATGTGCTTATGTATGTATATATATGTATATATGTATGTATATATATGTGTGTGTGTGTGTGTGTGTGTAAAATAATTAACCATGATGCGACATCAAATATTGCTGTTTAATATCATCAAAATAATCTGTTTTAGATAAACGACTTCCTAA
This sequence comes from Camponotus vicinus, assembly GCF_025532165.1. Taxonomy (NCBI): domain Eukaryota; kingdom Metazoa; phylum Arthropoda; class Insecta; order Hymenoptera; family Formicidae; genus Camponotus; species Camponotus vicinus. The sequence goes on from NW_028141947.1 coordinate 1,922,711, forward strand.
CAGATAAATTTTTTAATGTAACGCAAGTTGAATTAAATGAATGTAAGAAGTTATGGTTTTTTGTGAAAGAAAGAAATACGAAAGTAAAGGTAAATTTTATGAATATCATTATACTAATATTTCATTTATTAATCATTGATTTTTTTGTTTTCATACAGAATATATTAATGTCACAGTATCACAAAATAACAAGCAAAAATTAATGTCATTTATTTTCTTTTATGAAATAAGCATTTTTTATTTCTAATTTCCGAAAATATACTATTTCCAAAGTACATAATTTTTAGTGAATGACAGAGTGGGAAAGAATGAGTGAGCAAGTGAAAGCAAAAAAGGAAGAGAATTTCTTTATTTGGAAACTTTAGTGATTTTAATAAAAGTCGATTTATATAAATTTTAAAAAGAGAATTTATAAGCTTTAGATTTAAATCTTAGTTAATCTAGATGTTTAGCTCTTAGTTAAATAAATTTAAATATTTTTCAATATGATTGGGAGAGTATTACGTAATGTGATTCGCATACCTTAATATTATACGAGTCACTTATTTATCAAAAATTTAATAATGATGGATAGGTTAACACGAATTAATGCAATAGTCTGCTAGATATATCAATTATTATATTTTCTCTGTGTTAGCCGTAACTTGTATAGGTTTCTAATTTTATTTTAATATCACTAATTCTAAATTCTATAGATTTTTATTTGTCATTACTTACAAAATTATTTGTAAACATTCCTTGCAGACAAAAGAATTGTTAAGTAAAATATAGTGCAATACTATGCACATAATATGATAGGACACATAGTACAATATAAGAATGATTTTTGTTTCTGTAATTTTCTCACGATATTTTTTCGCCTATGCTTTTCTATAGGGATCAGGAATGATTTATCTTAATAGAAATCTTGAATTGAGATTTACTCAGTTATTTCGTGTCGCGGAAAGAAATGTATTCCGTATATAACGATTCATTTAAAAAAAATTAATTATCTCTGAAACTGAAGCACTATTATTCGTATTTGGCTCTCTCTTAAGAGTTTGAAAAATTTATATTTATATTTTACATTTAGAGCTTTATTAATTTTTTAAAATTCATGTCATTTTATTCGATTGCTGAATTTTTTATGAAGATGCGAAATCTATATAAAAATCGGCATTAATTTATTAAAAATGTTTACAAACTTATAAACCAGTTTTTTTTCGGGATAACTAAAATTTTGACTCTGAGAAAAAAAGTTGTAATTTTCATAATGTATGATTATTATTTATTCCTATTATATTTAAGATTATTGTGTATGTATTATATACAGGATGTATCTGAAATGACGCACTAAACTTTAGGAGCGTATTCTAGAGGTCAAAATAAGATTTTTTTTTCTTATGAACATAGGTCCGCAAATGAACCCCCCCTCCGAGCTAGAGGCCCCTAAAGTTTAGGGAAAAAATTGAAAATTGGCTGTATATCAGAAAAGAAAGATGGCAAAAGATTGAAATTTGGTATAGCTCAGTCAATTATGAAGTAAAGTAAGCCACTAAAATGAAAAAATAAAAACGTATCATGAAAACATTAATTTGCCAAGCTGGCAGGTTCGAAGACATTTTCAGTTTTTAAATGATTTTACTGTTATCTACAAACATTGCGTGGCGGGTGTTTGGTCAATTTCACACATCTTCGAATTTTAGCTCGGAGAAGGGTTCATTTGCGGACGCATGTTCATGAGAAAAAAAAGTCTTATTTTGTCCTCTAGAATACGCTCCTGAAGTTTAGTGCATCATTTCAGATACACCCTGTATATATGACTGAAACATTTTTGCTGAAAATGCTTCGTTGAAGAATTATCGAGGTGCGTTTTTTAAAATGGGATACCCTATATATATATATTAATATAATTATATTTATATATACACATACACGAGATAATATTTAATATAATATTTATTGATAATTGATTATTGGCTATTCACACTAATATTTAACACCGATATAATCTGTTTTAGATAAGCGAATTAGCGGAAAGCTACACATGTATGCACCAATATATTTCAAATATTCAAAGCAAGATACGAACACGCTTTCTCGAAATCAAATGTCAACAGGATTACTTTCAGAATTTTGTAAAATATCAATAATATCCGTTGAAAGTAACAATTATGACGCGAACACATCTATATATCTTTCTTACAAATAGCTTTTTATAATGTTTATAGTTATCGATTTATCATTTATGCTTATGTGCATTAATAATATATAATTAAATGCACGTACATTTACAAGGATTCATTTTAGCCTGCAATTCACTGATGTTTTTATTTCCTTATTAACATGAAGTAAAGCAAAGTGTAAATTATATTCATAATAATAATATATAAATAATTATATTTAAATTATGTTATATTATAATTAAATTAATTGTAAATTATATTCATAATTATAATATATAAAATATAAAATTCATAATTATAATATATAATATATAAAATTCATAATTATAATTATAATTAAATTATGTTATATTATATGAATAATTCTAATTATATTAAATGAGAAAGTATCTGCAATATATTAAACATTATATTATTAATGTACTAAAAATGTATTATCTAATTTAAATTGTATTCTGATTTATTTTTTAAATTATATTTTATTTGTACTATATTTATAACTTTATTTGTTAATATTTATTAATTATATTATCTTGAATCAAATTTTTATTATAGGTATAATATAGATAGGTATAATATTATATATAAATAATATATAATATTATATATAATAATGCATATTAATATTTAAATAACATCTAAAATTAAAAATTTAAAGCATATTACAATTCTTTAATATTTATATATATAATAACAACTTTATGTATATATATATATATATATATATATAAATTGTTGTTATAAATTTAATATGTATTATTAATATTTTAAATATATATTATTAATTGTTTAAAACTCATAATCTTTGTAAATTTCATATAATCATTAATTTTTATAATAAATCACATGGCACAATTTTCTTATACATCTACATGTCTATTTCTCTATACTTCTTACATATTTAAAGAAATGTAACATATATACATTCGCGCGCATTCGTGCAAATATTTACACACGCACTAATGCACACAAAATAATTTGCGCCTACTATATAAGCAAATAGCTATATTTTTAAGTAAAAAATAAATTCTATAGTCATGAACTACTTTCTTCTATAATTTATGACAATATTAATTATAACGATAGAAATTATCAAATTTAATTCACTTGATGTCATATAAAAGTCGCAGCTTTCTGTTAGAGTGATATACGATTTGTACATACAATTCGTGAACCGCTAGTAATGTATGTGGTTATATAGTATCCGATTTCAATCTGAGTTCAAATTACGGATGATTGTTTAAACAACGGTGTTAATTATAAATTTATTTAATAAGTTTCTGTTTTCTGAAGCATCATAAAATATGAATAATTTACGATATTTGAATTATTTGTCAAAGAATATTATGTGTTTAGTTCTCCTCGGTTTAAGTTTAGTTCTATGTCATATATCATATAGTATTGTCATTTATATGGCAGTATTGAACCTAGATCAAAATTAAAGATCAAAAGTGATGACATGACGACATAAGTGACAGATTATTAGCACTTACTGTTGTACTAAAACGATCTGGGAAATCATGTAGAGTAATACGTGTAAGAAATTATGCAATTTAAAATATTAAATATTTATTTAGAGTACAAATAAAAAAATTGATTGTGCATGATAATTTTATGATCAATTATTTTGGATTTTATGCTTTATAAACGATAGATAAAATGTTAGTTTTTGTATGCATGGTCATACCTTTTATCAATAACTTTTTGATAAACAATGAGCGATAGCAAATTTTTTGCTCGAGACTATATTCTTCTAACAACATGGTCAATGATTTTTGCGAGGGTTTACCTTATGCCAATATTTATGCTTTTATTTATTTTCATCAAAATCATTATCCTAAGTATTCTTGTAAAGATACTAGCCGGCGCTTGTTGTTTATTAAAAAGTTATTAGCAAAGAAAGTATGTGAAGAAAGTTATTTGCAAAGCAATGAATAGTATATTAATGTAATGAATCTCTCAGAAAATGATACATAAATATTTAGAAATATCAAAATAATAATTTTCTAAGTTAATTATTTTTCAAAATCATTGAAAGTGCACATAGTATACATACAGCTCAATATTTTTGTATTCTTTTGTTTACTAATCTAAATTATTTCTTTGTAAGCATAGAATCGTAGTTTTGTCACTAAAAGAATTGGAAGATTTTATTTTTTGACAGTGTGGCATTGCTCGTTCATGAACATGTCATTGTCTATGAGGTCGTAAACGTATGGTGTCACGAAATATTAGAAATCACTGACACCACGAGGCCAAGTAAACAAAAGTTTGGTGCATTTGAGATAGGTGAACCTTGACAGCCCAGACGGTTCCTCGTTAAAACGGTTATCTCGTATTTGTTTCCACATGTGTGTGTATGACGTCTGTTAAGCTGGCACAGTCACTTTAGCACAATCGAATAAAACTTACATATAAATTTAGTGCTCTTTTGTTGCTAATTTGTTGCTCCATTCCCGATTTTGTTGCTCCAGCCGATTCGGAGAAAATAGTGGCTGTGCTAACTATAAATTAAAGTTCGCATAGCCACAAAAAAAATTTTTAAAAACAAAAAAAACCGATATATTTCTTTAGTTCTAATTTGTTGCTAATTAATTGCTCTATTCCCGATTTTTTTGCACCACTTTTAAGCTCCGAAAACCGCCCCTAAAGTTACCCCATATTAAAAAAGTATTATGAAATTGAGAATTAATCAGATATCTCGATCGATAACGTTTCAATGATTTTGTTGCTTGTCATTTTTAATGAATCCGATTTTATTGCTCAATGTTTGACTTAGGAAAATCGACTCGGACGAGTGGCTGTGCTAGCTTGCCTACAAGAGTAAAGTATATTAATGCGATTAACTGCTGCTATTATTTCGGTCTTAAAATGTTCCCCTAATTTGTTGCTCTCTAAATATGTAATATCGAATTTGTTGCTTAACGTTTGACTTAAAAAAATCGACTTGGACGAGTGGCTGTGCCAGCTTGCCTACAAGAGTAAAGTATATTATTGCGATTAACTGCTGCTATTATTTCGGTCTTAAAATGTTCCCCTAATTTGTTGCTCTCAAAATATGTAATATCGAATTTGTTGCTTAACGTTTGACTTAAAAAAATCGACTTGGACGAGTGGCTGTGCCAGCTTGCCTACAAGAGTAAAGTATATTATTGCGATTAACTGCTGCTATTATTTCGGTCTTAAAATGTTCCCCTAATTTGTTGCTCTCAAAATATGTAATATCGAATTTGTTGCTCAACATTTGACTTAGAAATAATAGCAGCAGTTAATCGCATTAATATACTTTACTCTTGTAGGCAAGCTAGCACAGCCACTTGTCCGAGTCGATTTTTCTAAGTCAAACGTTAAGCAACAAATTCGATATTACATATTTAGAGAGCAACAAATTAGGGGAACATTTTAAGACCGAAATAATAGCAGCAGTTAATCGCATTAATATACTTTACTCTTGTAGGCAAGCAAGCACAGCCACTCGTCCGAGTCGATTTTTCTAAGTCAAACATGGAGCAATAAAATCGGATTCATTAAAAATGACGAGCAACAAAATCATTGAAACGTTATCGATCGAGATATCTGATTAATTCTCAATTTCATAATACTTTTTTAATATGGGGTAACTTTAGGGGCGGTTTTCGGAGCTTAAAAGTGGTGCAAAAAAATCGGGAATAGAGCAACTAATTAGCAACAAATTAGAACTAAAGAAATATATCGGTTTTTTTTGTTTTTAAAAATTTATTTTTGTGGCTGTGCTAACTTTAATCTATAGTTAGCACAGCCACTATTTTCTCCGAATCGGCTGGAGCAACAAAATCGGGTATAGAGCAACAAATTAGCAACAAAAGAGCACTAAATTTATATGTAAGTTTTATTCGATTGTGCTAAAGTGGCTGTGCCAGCTTAATAGACGTTAATTCTTCGTCGTCGTAATTCAATCGACTTTACGTTGGCTCTCCGATTTTTTTTTTTTATTGAGTGATCTATTTTCATTTTCCCTCTTTGAGATTTCTTTATTTAATGCCGAATATTTTAATAGTTCCTAAAATCAATTTTATTAAAAAATACAGATTTATTACTGCAGGATTTATTACTTTTAGGATTTCAATCCAAATTTCTATTTACCTGGATTGTTTTCATGAACCGGCAAGACAATTTTTACGTTGTCAACAAGGCTTCGTCGAATAATGTGATTATTATCTACATATAATAATATAAATTTTAGTTGAATACTATATTCTTTTTAATAATGAAACAAATATTAAATATATATATATTGCACCTGTTACTGGATAGAAGTAAAAATTATTATCAATAAACAACCGGGGAAAAGCTTCCGCACAACCATGAGACGGAATGTTCTCTTCATTAATAATTGTTTCATATTCCACAAGTATGTACAATAGCTATCTGAAAATTCCATGAAATTATCGCAATTTCGACAATCTTTACTCTTCTGTATATCATCACATTAACCTTAAAGTTATATAATAAAACAAAAATAAATAAAATAATTCATAATCAAAAGTACATGATTAAAAGAAATAAAAAAATAAATATATTTATTAAGAATATATATGATTACTAATAAAAGTTATATATTTACACACACACACACACACACACACACACACACACACACACACGCACGCACGCACGCACGCACGCACGCACGCACGCACGCACGCACGCACGCACGCACGCACGCACGCACACACACACGCACGCACACGTATATATATATACATATTAATTATGAAAATAAATAATAATTAATAAATTAATAAATAACAATTAATAAATTAATAACTAAACTAAATCATTAATAATTAATAAATATAAAAAAATCTGTATTTATTTATTAATTTATAGTACTTACATCTTGCAGTTCCATATTCAAACTCATTTTCACAAATTATTGCACGAAAAAATGTCGCTAAAAGTTGGATTGAATTTAACTTTTTAGCGGTATCGCTAGCGACAAAAACAGCAAACAAAGTGGAGGAAAATTCGGTCACGTGACCACTCATCGCTGCGACAAGGGACACTATGAAATTATACCTTTAAACAAACCGAATATGCAAGTTTATTTATTTGTTTTTTTCGTACATTATTCGATATATACTTTAATATTATTTTTACATTGCAATCACATTGTGTATTAAGATTAAACCATTAATATAATTTCTCTGTGCTTTAGTGAAACTTCTAACCTAAAGCTATATGATAAATTGCACTTCATTAAATTTAATTGTAATCATACATATTGTTATTAGGAAAAATATTTGAATTATCTCTTTCTCTCTCTCTCTCTCTGTCTCTGTCTCTCTCTCTCTCTCTCACACACACACACACACACACACACACACACACACACACACACACATACGTTGTTAAGCTTATATATTTTACTTATTATTTTTTTTCTTTTTCGAAAAGTTTTATTTTCAATTATTTCTTCCTTTCCCTATTTGTCTATATTTTTGTCATATGTTATGTTTAAACTCTTTTCCATTTTTACATAAAATATTATTTTGCATGCGCCATTAAGTTGTTTTTATGTAATTCTCACACAAACGAATAGATAATTCAACGTATATTCTATAATCAGAATCATACGGATATATTCGAAAACTAATTATTCGTTTGAACAGCATGACATTATAATACAGTCAAATAATTATCGTTGTTACATTTTCATCAAAGCAGAACCGCAAAAATCTATATAATCGTAGATAAAAATATGTTCGAGCTATAATCCAATATTCTCTTCGCATATTGTAACGGTGTAATTATAGTTGTAAAAAATGGAATTGTGTGTTTTGATGATTGCATTATATCGTGAAATATATGTAGAGATATTTTGTTAATAATATATGTATATCAAAATATATGTACTTAATAATGCAATAATTATTACTTGCTAATACATATAACTCATATATTTATATTAATGTGTAACATATTTATGATGTAATGTAGTGGATAATAATATAGTACAAATTATAGTTTTAATATAATATAAAATTATTAATGTTTTATATAATAAAACACTTTATGTATAATTAATATTATAAAATGCTATACATATAATTAATATTTAAATATGTTTGTATGTAAATGCAAATTAGTGCGTAATATTAATATATATTTTTAATATTTTAAATGGTATAAAAATTATTCTTTATAAATGTGTTTTACTAATGTACTGTTAATGTTTAATTTAATAATAAATTATGTAGCACAATTCCTGGAGCATGCTATCTCTATAATATTTCTATTCTACATTATGAATAAAAAACCTTTCTCAATTTAAATTTAAAATTCTGCTTCGTTATAAGAAAGACATGATTATTAATTTGATCGATTTGAGAAATTTCCTGTTGTTTTTATTCATAAATCCAAATAAATTTGAAAGAACTGGTGAACAAAAATCTAATAAATAATATTTATTTATTCGATTTATTAGATTTATATTCTCTTATATACGATACTGTAATATTATACTCTAGAGTGAATAAGTTACGTTTTTTTCATTAACTTGTTCAAAGACAATTTACCGATAAAATCTCGTAATAATATAGTTTATAAAATTTTATTTGATTGTATATTGTAAATTATAAAATTTCCCAAATTTTTGATGAAGGAATATACTACTTTTAAACGGTATAAAAAAATTCAAATATATATATTTATAGATATTTTTGTATTCTACACGAGACGGTGGCCTCTTTTGCTTTAGATTGGCGCGAAATAGACGGGCCTGCTTTCTTACGGCGCTCGGCCGCTAGCACGTATTTGGAGTGGGAAAAACGGCACCGTGCTTTGCTATTACATACCGTTTCTCGATCAAAACGTCTGTTAACGACCTCAGAAGTTGTGTGTTTATGACATACGTGTTTATTACAATATCGCGTACCCCAAGTGTTGTCAGTCTTTGGAAGTTTCTCGAGATATTAAGAAGTCATAACTGTGCATATATATTTTTCATATTACTGATGATAGTTTTCATATTACTGAATGAATAAATCATTGATTTATTGCAGCTAATTCTTATAAGGAGACATATATTTGCATACATTTTGTGATACATCTCAATATACAGAGTAAGTCGTTAAAAATTAAGTACATCTATATGTTTGTCTTTATTTCTTTTTTCTTATCAAACTTTGACTAGAGACGGCGTTGTATTTAATTTGTCCGTTTGTTCTTTCTAACAAAAAATGTTTTTACAGATATTTAAGAAAGTAGTATCATGTTTGTCAAACTATTATTATGTAGCTGTTTAACAATCATCGTATCGGTCTTTTCAATGGATTACCAGATAACTAAACTATCCGAAGATAACATGAAATGGCAATCAATGTATATAAAACCGAAACAATATAACATCATTCTTACATCATATATTAAAGAGGATACTTTTGTCGGCAACTGTAATATGAGTATTGAGATAACACAATCAATTCCAAGAATACTATTGTATTTCGACGTAAGACGTGTTAACGATATAATAATGATTAATGATCCATTAAAATTTACTTCGGATGGAGAAATGATCGTTTATAAACTGGTCAAACCTTCTTATGATAATGAGATGAACATTACCGAATATATATTTCTGGATAATGTATTGCCGGGAGATTACATCATAAAATTAACCTATAATATGAATAATGATGCAGGCCTAAAAAGATTTTATAAAAAAGATGAACAACAATGGTAAGTTAACTGTTAAACTGTTAAAATATTAAATATGTAGTAATTACAGGAAGACACAATCCTGGTACAGCATTCTATTTATTAAAAAGTGCTTTCTAAGAAAAGACTTATATATATATGTGCCTATCTGAAAAGTTTCCATTCCTAATTATATGCTTCTTAAGATTTTAGTAACAAATGTATTTTGCAATTTATTATTATTATCATTATCATTATTTTTAAAATGAATATAAACTGCAAATAAAAATCAATTTAATTAAATCAGTAATAATGCACGTCTTATACAATATTTTATCGTCAACAGTCGGACGAATTCAAATATTCTGGTAGTGTCTTGAATTGTTTTCAAAATCTAAATAATACAATTCTGAAAGATTTATGTTTGTTTTCATAGAACTTGCTTATTTGAAATTTAAAATTTTGGCAAATATTTCATTTTTACACTGTTTACTAATAACAAACTTTAGGAAATCATTATTAATATTTAATGAAGCCTATTAAAGAAGCATTTCTAACATGAAATTAATCTATAATATATATAGCTGATGACACAGATCTAAAAAATTTTTTTAAAAGTTATAATAATTCGGAACGAAAACATTTCCAGACACATGTATAAATTATTTGTATGAAGTTTATATGAATTTTTTTGTTCATATATTTCATAGAAGTCACTAACAAAATTTGATTAGATCATGAACAATCACTCAATTTTCATAAACACTTTATATATACAATTAAATATAAATATATATATACAGGGTGATTCTGAACAAACGTTTGTCTTTAAAATATCAAATTCTTGAATGAATTCTAATGATTTTTCCTCTTGCAAAATTTTGCCTGGAGCTTAGTTTTTAAACTATAAAGGAAAATAGTTAACTACTTATGGAACGAGTACAAGAGGTAGGAAGGGACGGCGCGATATAGGCAATTACGTTGGGTACTCGCCGCGATCAGCCAATTGGTATACGCGATGACTGTAACAATCAGTGTGTGTGTGTATGTGTGTGTGTGTGTGTGTGTGTGTGCTTGCGCGCGCGCGTACACATTCTCAAACACACACTGATTGTTACAGTCATCGCGAATAACAATCAGCTGATCGCGGCGAGTGCCCCACGTAATCGCCTATATCGCGTCGTCCCTGCCTACCTCTTGTACTCGTTCCGTAAGTAGTTAAATATTTTCCTTTATAGTTTAAAAACTAAGTTCCGGGCAAAATTTTGCAAGAGGAAAAATCGTTTTAGAATTCATTCAAGAATTTGATATTTTAAAGACAAACGTTTGTTCAGAATCACCCTGTATATACAGAGTGGCCCCAAATGTTCCGGCCAGACTTCGGGATCTTGTAGGAAATTTAATTCTGTAAAAATATTTCATATAAACATGGGTCGAAAAATGCTTCCTTAAGAAGTTATCGCTCAAAAATTATTTTATTTTTATTAAAAAAAGATTTTTATTTTTTAATTTTTTCGTCTTTTTTTCAAATAATTTATTAAGCTTCTTTTTATTTCATTTTCTTTTCGCCTTCTACTCTTTCTTTCATTCTCCTATAATAATTGATTTAAACAATACTGTTCAAAATATCATTAAGCACAGTCAAAGCGAATCTTCTGCATTAACTTGTGCGTTAAATCAATTACGATAAAATCCGTAACACGGGTATGAGAATTTGACTATTGTATGTATTCTCTCTACCATGCAAACAGTCAGAAATTTAAGAACTCGAACGACAGTCAAATTCTAATACAAAACAATAAAAATCACCTCCTCACGACTCGACATCGCGTTCTCAAGATTTCCAGAAGTTTCGAGAACACCGCTCTTATAAAATAACCGAACACGCGCCTGTGAAACGTATAACAATCATTTTCATCTCATTTGAAAGATAATTTAATTTTCTACAACTTTTGTTTCGGTACTTTTTGTTAAAAGACACATATCTTCCATGATATTTGGAAAAATGTGTAAAATAATCACGATTTGAGAGATTTTTGAACGATAACTTTTTAAGGAAGCATTTTTCGACCCATGTTTATATGAAATTTTTTGTTCAGAATTAAATTTCCTATAAGATCCCAAAGTCTGGTCGGAACCGGGGCCACCCTGGACGTTCCGGCTGTTTTGGAAGAACAGCCCTTATATATGTATAGGTATATATATATATATATATATATATATATATATATATATATATATATATATATATATAAGGGCTGTTCTTCTGAAAACGATCATGCTCCGATTTGAGTCAAATTTTGTAAATAGGTTTCTTTTAGGTACAAAAGAAGTATACGAGAAGGATTTTTGGCGACTCGAAAATTAAGGCATTTTTTAAGTCCTTTTTCGTAAAAGCGAATATTACCTTTAGACAGCTTGTTCGAAATGACTTTGCTATATATTGTCATGGTCATATTCTTGATTATTTTGGTTACTACATATATATTGTATTATATTGTTTACATTACTTGAGTTATTTTGGATCATAATATTCCGAGTCAGTTGGCCAGTAATGAGTGATGTGTATAAATGCGTGTTTCTCAACTAATTTTAAAATATCGCGAAGCGAAATGAGCCTCAGTCTACACAATCACTGCAGTCAGTACATTGTGAGGTTTATTGTTATACGATTAACATAGGTTTGTAACTTTCTATGCCAAGCAAAGTCCACCCCACACCATCCCTGAGTCAGCGCGAAGCGAGGTCTATTATTGAGGATAATTTGTAAGGTTCTACATAGGTTTGTAACTTTCCATGCGAAGCGAGGTCTACACCACATCACCTTCGGCCCCCCCTCCCGCAACCACCCCGCTAGTAGGCAAGGTGGACCTCGCTTTACAACTTACAGCATATATCCATTGGGATTGAACTCTTCGCAATGCGGCCCCTACCGGCGGGGTGGTTGCGGAAGGGGGGGCCGAAGGCCCTCCCTTGCATCCACTGCGCGCGCGCGTGTGTGTGTGTGTACACATAAATTTGTGAAATTAATAAAACTTTTTTTGTCTATAACTTTTTAATAAACAATGACCGACGGCTAAAACTTTAGGAATGTTACCCAAGAGGATGATCTTGACAACATATGTCAAGGTCAAAGTCATACGAGCAGGGTCCCCTTTTATGCAGGTTTACCGGTTCTACGTAGGTTTGCAACTTTCCACGCGAAGCGAGGTCCACACCACATCACCGCTGAGTCAGCGCGAAACGAGGTCTATTATTGTACGGTTTCATATAGGTTATTATTAAGTAATTATTAAGATTATTTATTAAGATTATTTATTAAGAGTATTTATTAAGATTATATTATTAAGTAAGGTTTTACATAGGTTTGCACCATCAATTAAAACTTATTGAAGGTTACTCAGGGTCATGATCTTGATCACATATGTCAAAGCCAAGGTCAATGGTGAGGTTGCCGTTTTTCTAGATATTTACCGTTTCGAACAAGTTGTCTAAAGGTAATATTCATTTTACGAAAAAGGGCCTCAATTTTCGAGTCGCCAAAAATCCTTTTCGTATACTTCTTTTGTACCTAAAAGGAACTTATTTATAAAATTTGACTCAAATCGAAGCATGATCGTTTTTGGAAGAATCGCCCAACTAAAAACATATATATGATTCATTTAACAAATTATTACTAAAATATGCAGTTTCTTTAACATGTATAAAATTATGTATGGAATGCATCAAATGCAGGTAATTTATCTATGTCAATAATCACAATGTAGTAATTAAAATCAATTAAAAGAAGTTATTGTTCTAATACTGTGTAATATTGAAAATTATTTTAATTTTATTGAACGAAATATTTTTTTATTTTAATTTTATTGAAATTTATAATTTTGATACTAAAATATTAACGATTAAATATTAATTATTTATTTTGTACCTGTATGTCCTAAAGTAAACATTTCATGACCATTACGTGTTACTAATGTCAAAATACTATCAAAATTATTATTAGATTACGTAATGTTATACAAGATATAGATCAAAAGAGTAAGAAGAACTCTATGCCATAATTTTTTATATATATTATTCTTATATATAAATTGCATCCGTATATCTTCTTTTTATTCAATTTTTAATATTTCTATGTAATTGTCGAAAATTTATTATCGTTAATTCATATTTCTAAATGTGATAGGTTCGTAACATACGTTGGTAATATTGGGACCCGACACATGATTCCAAATTTGCTCAAATTTACTGTGTTCACGTTGCCCGCCTATAATATTATTATAGAACATTATCAAAATTATAGTGTTTTATCAAATATACCGATACGAAAAATGGAAATGAATGATAAAAATATGACGATGATAACACATTTTCGTACTACGTTTGTAAGGCCTAATTATTTTGTATTTGTTAACCGGACTAATTTATCTCTCATGCCTGGTCCAAGTGAAAGTAAGGTAAAAGTTAATATGTGGTGTAGAATACACTGCGCATTTGCACACGAAATTGCTCAAAATATAACTCTATACTTATTTGGTAAATGGAAACGCCTGAATAAACCTTGGCAAATAAATCATATTGCAATTGCGGATTTTCCGGAAAACGAGAGCATCATAAATCTGGGCCTTGTTATTTATAGGTAATTAAAAATATATATGTATATATATATATATGTGTATATATATATATATATATATATATGTATATATATATATATATACAGGGTGTCCTAGACCACCCGTACACCCCTTTTCTTTCAAAAACTAAGCATTTCAGAGAAAAACGTTTTCGACAAAAATTGTATGGATTTGAGGGCAACATAAGATGGTGTCATTGGTTTGACCTTGGATGGCATTTTTTTTCGAAACAATTTTGTGTTTTCTTTACACCAATTGATTCCTCTCATTATTTTGTACATAAAAGTATTAAGGTAAGATAATCGAAAAATGAATATTTTACTAGATATTTTATGGTTTATGTAAAATTAAGAAATTATTTCAAGCCTTATAACTCGAAAAGTACTTGATGAAAAAATACTTTATTATAGTGTTTTGGAAAGCTCTCGACATAAGCTATAAGAATATGCAATAAAAAGTAGGAGGTTCCATTTAAGAAATTAAAGGTGTCCTTGACCTCACCTTAACGATGCCATCCAAGGTCAAACCAATGACACCATCTTATGTTCCCCTCAAAACCATACAATTTTTGTCGTAAACGTTTTTCTCTAAAATGCTTAGTTTTTGAAAGAAAAGGGGTGTACGGGTGGTCTAGGACACCCTGTATATATATATATATATATATATATATATATATGTATATGTATATGTATATGTGTGTGTGTATATATATATATATATATATATATATATATATATATATATGTATGTATGTATGTATGTATGTATGTATGTATATATACATATATGAGGCATTCTTTCTGAACGGAAGACCCCCTGCTGTTCAAAATTAGTTTCACTTAAAAGAGGTCTATAACAGCTCAAATTAAAGGTCTTGAGCTCTACTTTCCAAATATGAGTGGCAAAATTGATTTTACACTATGGTGGCTCCAATATGGCGGCCGAAACCACGTGACTTAGATTTTTTTGCGAAAATGTGACTATAAAATCGCTTGAATAGGTCCGATTGAGGTCTATAAGGGCTCAAATGAAAGATCTTGTACTCTACTTTCTATACATATGTGGCGAAGTTGACTTCACGCTATGGGAGATTCAATATGGTGGCCGAAACCATTTTTTGTTTATTGTTTTCAAAAATATGGCAATAATACTTCCAGGTTACATAAAATTGGATTCTTTAGCACAAAAGTTTTCTTCAATGTGGCAACCTTCTATCGTTTTTGTTTTAAACATTTCTCTTGAGAAGTTTGGATTAAAGTTATATTTTTCAAATATTGGGCCCAAATACTTGGTTGCAAAATATGTGGTATAAGTTTACATCTGTTTGTAATTTTGAAGAGCTCATGAATACTGCAGTTCTAAAGCATTTTCATCACTTGAAAACCTTTTGATTAATAACTTTTTATTTTGCACTAAAAAAGCATGGTTTTTCATAATCTGAGGAACAGATAAAGCACTGCTAAACCTTTTATTGAGAAAGCGGCTCGTCTTTTTATGATCCTGTTCACTATAATAAAAGGTTGTTATAACATTCTTAAACTTTGTTTTAGACCACTCAAACAGTTTTTGTGATGTTAAAATTGCTTCCGTTGGTTTACACAAGAGACTATGTCGCGCAGCTTCTCTTTTAAATAGTGCCCCAACGCCGTCCGAAGCACCTTTACCATGTGCTGCAGCGTGTACGTGCCATTCAGCTTTAATGCCAAAATCTTCTTCATGACGTATCAAATTATTCATCTGATACTTGTTTTTAAAATTTTGCTTTGCACCATCACTGAAATAAATGAGTTTTTTAGCTTTATGGTTGTTTCTGAGATACGGTACTAATATCTTTTGAATAGTATATACCGCAGCCGTATCGTGTTTCGTACTATCAGACAAAAATATCAGACTTTTGTGCGTTACCTCTGAATTTTGCATATAGTAATAAACTACTGGGAATATTGTGCACTGGTCGTTGTTGAAATGGAATGCTTGTGATGCGTCTTGAACAACATAGTTTTCAGAGAAATCCAGAACAATCAACACTTCCCCTTGTTTCAAATTCTTTTTAATAGTTTCGAAAAACTGTGTTTGTTTTTTTGTAATAAATGAATGGGGTCTTAAAACAACCAATTTATTACATAGTTCTTCTACAAAATCTGTCGAGGAAAGAATTTGAGTCACTAAAGTTGACCTATCAGTTGCTGTCCATGCACTAAATTGAACTTCAAAAATGTTACTTTCATCTAATAAATCTTGCAAATACTTGGTAAAATTTTTTACGTTAGAGCATTTATCACATTCACCTAAAAAGCACTTGTCATAAGATTTTTTGCATGTTATTTCTTGCAAACAATCTTTGTAATCAACTATTGGATAGTTTGAACTGGCGGTAAGTTTCGCGATATCGATGGAATCTAAGAGAAGCTTACAATTTTCATGGATAGTGCAAACGCATACAGAATGAGTCCCACTGGCACCTGCGAGAATACAATGTTTCGGTCGCAATTGAGCAAACTTACTGAAACTCACAGGAAATTCTGAATGAGTTTCTGTAAAAGTCGTGTGAAGTCCTTTCAAGTCTAAAAGAAGCAGACGTTTCTGAATTAAAGAGCGACCATTATCATTTTTTACAGACACAACATCTTTCACGCCAGGCATGATTCTGCTATTATCTTCATAGAAATCGATAATTTTTTGCACTGAAACGTTCTTCAATGCTCTACCTTTCTTTGCTGTTGTATCTGCTAATACGCCTTCAGAGGCTTTTAACTCTTTAGCTTTTTTTGCAAATTTCCAGCTGCAATTGAACTCCTGGCTAATTTATTGACACTCCATGTTTCTGGAGCGATTGTAAGGATGCGCAATCTTAAAGGGTCAGTAATTTCTAGCATCGAGAATTTTTCTTTCAAACCATTCAGCATATCTTCCAGTTCAACTTCTCTTGGTGAAGGAGAGGTTGTTGAACTATTGGCCATTGAGTTATCTACATCCATATCATGATCAACAGATTGTGATAAATCACTGCATGCCGAGTTCAAAGGAAGTGAACATATGCTATTTTTACGACCATTTTGTTTTCTACAATCACTGCAAATTTTAGCATAAGTAGAGAGATTGGGAAATGAATCACGTAAGCTCTTGGATAATGGTCTCAAATTATTTCCTTTATGACCGGAAAGGCCGTACGGATTGCTGCATCTATCAGAATGACGAATACTGTTAGAGGACATGATCAAAATATTAATTATTGATAATATTTCTTGAATTTTAACTGTAGACAGTTAAAAAGATTGGTCGATAGTCTTGAAAAAGACTGGTTGAATAGCCTTGAAAAAGACTGGTTGGATAGTCTTCAAAAAGACTGGTTGACAGTCTTGAAACAGAATGGATAGTCTTGAAAAAGACTGGTTGGATAGCCTTGAAAAAGAGTGGTGATAAATTTGCTGCGAAATATATGTTAACAAGAAAAACTATAATAATTATAATGCTTTTCATATACATTATGAGTATTGCTCGAGAGGTTCCTATTTACCCTATCCGGCGCAATTTACTAGTGAACTGGCATACGCTATTAAGCGGGCGTTATATACAGGGTGATCCAGAACAAACGTTTGTCTTTAAAAAAATAAATTGTCGAGTCTATTCTAAGACGATTTTCCCTTTACCAAAATTGTCTACGAGGCGTAGTTTTTAAATTATTAAATAAAATAGTTTGCGAATTACGGAACGAGTACAAGAGGTAGACAGGGACAACGCAACTCACCGTCCGATACAGGCGATCATGTGGGGCGCTCGACGCGATCAGCTGATTGCTACACACGATGAGTGTAACGATCAGTGTGTGTGTGTGTGTGTGGTGTATTTATGCACGCGTATCCACACATGCACCGTACTCTCTCTCTTTCTCTCTCTCTCTTTCTCCCTCTTTCTCTCTCACTCTCTCACTCACTCACTCACTCACTTATTCTTACCTTAATAATGAGATTCTTCATACTGCTGATAAATAGCAGTGCCCAGTGTGTTGCACGATAATAATCGTCGTCGACGAGACATCGTTTCTTCAACACGCAGTCTGACACATCGTCAAATAAGCGAAGTATTTTCTTTCATCACTTTCGACACTTTTACAAATTTACTCGCGCACTTAATCACTCACGATTGATAAAAGGAGGAATTTACCAACGGTTACGGTACGAATTTAATAAACGGTTAACGCATTTAATTATTAATTACACACTTAAAGAAACGCGTTAACAGAACGCGATACTCGATGCAAAGCGCGCGACGCGACGACCGACGACAAGCAGGTCAGGTTAGTACTAGCGCGTAATGCTACACGTTTATGTTTGGCAGCGCTAGAGGCGCTAGTACTTTGTAAAAGTTTCGAAAGTGATGAAAGAAAAAACTTCGCTTATTTGACGTCAGACTGCGTGTTGAAGAAACGACGTCTCGTCGACGACGATTATTATCGTGCAACACACTGGGCACTGCTATTTATCAGCAGTATGAAGAATCTCATTATTAAGGTAAGAATAAGTGAGTGAGTGAGTGAGTGAGTGAGAGAGTGAGAGAGAAAGAGGGAGAGAGAGAGAGAGAGAGAGAGAGAGAGAGAGAGAGAGAGAGAGAGAGAGAGAGATAGAGAGAGAGTACGGTGCATGTGTGGATACGCGTGCATAAATACACCACACACACACACACACTGATTGTTACACTCATCGTGTGCAGCAATAAGCTGATCGCGTCGAGCGCCCCACATGATCGCCTGTATCGGACGGTGAATTGCGCCGTCCCTGTCTACCTCTTGTACTCGTTCCGTAATTCGCAAACTATTTTATTTAATAATTTAAAAACTAAGCCTCGTAGACAATTTTGGTAAAGGGAAAATCGTCTTAGAATAGACTCGACAATTTATTTTTTTAAAGACAAACGTTTGTTCTGGATCACCCTGTATACTATCGAATAGAAAAGATATAGAAAAGATGTATTAATTTTGTACCAATTTATGAGAATACTCTAATATTTATTATTAAACATTTCATAACCTTAATTTGGGTCTACAGTTTACTACTGCTGCTTTGGGCCGACCATTGTGGGTCCAGTATTTGTCATAAAGAATTTTACAAGCTTTTATTTAACTTCGATTTCTGTCTGTCTGTCTGTCTGTCTGTCTGTCTGTCTGTCTGTCTGTGAGGGACAAATATGGCGATCGATTTTTCGAACACTTCCCGATATCCGATCATGCTGAAATTTTGCACACAGCTTTGGTTCAGATGACAATACAATATAGTACATTCAATATACTAGTAAATCCAAGATGGCGGCCGTTACAAAATGGCGGACTATCATATTCTTTACAACCCCATTGACATGGGAATCAAATGAAAGGGTTTGACGAGCAGAATACGATAAACTAAGAGACATTTTTACAAGTTTTAATGTTTGGAGCAAAATGTTCCAAGCAAAAAAAATCCAGTTTCTTAATCATTTAAAACCTGAGCGCCCCAAGCTTCTATGTATAGTCACACATAGGTGGCTCGGTAAAGAAAATTATTTTCTATTTTTTAGTTCAATAAATAAAAGCTTGTTTTTTAAATTTTTATTTTTATTTATTTTTATTCAGACCTACATTTTGCCATAATATTTTGGGAGTTATATATCTCATTCGAACATTTTGTCCTTACCTTACAGGCCCTGCAATAATTTGGGACAAATATTTTGGGACCTGTAATTTGGGACAAATATTTTGGGAACTATAATTTCGGACCAATATTTTGGGACTTTCAATTCAGATACTTTTTATAGTTTGATCATATGTAATTTGAAAGTATTACATCCATTATCTGAAAATAAGTCAACGTCACGTGGTTTCGGCCACCATATTGAATCTTCCATAGCGTGAAGTCAACTTCGCCACATATGTATAGAAAGTAGAGTACAAGATCTTTCATTTGAGCCCTTATAGACCTCAATCGGACCTATTCAAGCGATTTTATAGTCACATTTTCGCAAAAAAATCTAAGTCACGTGGTTTCGACCGCCATATTGGAGCCGCCATAGTGTAAAATCAATTTTGCCACTCATATTTGGAAAGTAGAGCTCAAGACCTTTAATTTGAGCTGTTATAGACCTCTTTTAAGTGAAACTAATTTTGGACAGCAGGGGGTCTTCCGTACAGAAAGAATGCCTCATATATATGCGCGCGCGCGCGCGTGTGTATGTGTGTGTAAGTATATATGTGTATGTATGTATATATAAAAGTATATATATATGTGTATATATAGGGTGTCCTATTTTAAAAGTTCCACCCTCATAACTTTTTTAATTTTGATTGTAGAAAAAAATGTTTCAGATAAAAGTTATATGGCTTGAAGGGGGCCATCAGATGGTAGCAATGATTTGACCTTGGAGAGTCATTTGAAGGTCACGTGAAGGTCACCGTCAATTTCTTAAACGGAACTCTCTATTTTTTTATTGCATATTCTTGTAGCTTATCTCGAGGGCTTTCCAAAACACTAATAAAATATTTTTCCCTCAAGTATTTTTTGAGTTATAAGGCTTGAAATCATTTATTAATTTTACCGTAATATATCTTGTAAAATATTCATTTTTCGATTATCTTACATTAATACTTTTATTTACAAAATAATGCGAGTAATCAATTGGTGTAAAGAAAATATACAGTTGTTTGTAAGAAAAAATATGGAATTGTTAATTGCAAATTACATATTTTTTCTTAAAGACAACTATGTTTTTTCTTTACACCAATTGATTCCTCTCATTATTTAAGGTAATATAATCGAAAAACGAATATTTTACTAGATATTTTATGGTTTATGTAAGATTAAGAAATTATTTCAAGCCTCATAACTCGAAAAGTACTCAATAAAAAAATACTTTATTATAGTGTTTTGGAAAGCTGTCGAGATAAGCTATAAGAATATGCAATAAAAAATAGGAAGTTCTATTTAAAAAATTGAAGGTGATCTTCACGTGACTTTCAAATGACTTTTCAAGGTCAAACCAATGACACCGTCTTATGGCCCCCTTAAAACCATACAATTTTTGTTTAAAACATTTTCACCGAAAGCGCCATGGTATATATATATATATATATATATATATATATATATATATATATATTTTTTATAATCACAAAATTAAAAATTATAAATTAAAAACAAAATTAAATAACGTATTATATTAAAGTTTTCATATTCCTTACCGATCAAATTTAAAAAACATATACAGGGTGTTGAAAAAAAAGGGTCACATATTTTGATAGCAAGTAGTATTGATCAAAACAAGAAGAAAAGGTCTAATTAACATGGGTCCTAAGACTAATATCTCCAAAGATACAAGATTTGTTATTTGAGCTCTTTGTCATTTTCTTATTAGTCGTGTCATCTTCAGGTGTATTTGAGAGAGTGCGTGATTCTCTAAGACGTAGGGCTGAAAGATGCGTGAGAGTGAATGGCAATCACATAGAGCACCTCCTCTAATGCTGAGTCAGCATTAAAATTTTTTGTTTTTTGTAAAAAAAAAGTTTTCATTTTGTTATCATACATTCAGTTTCTTTACTTCAGTTTTTTTATGGAAGATAAATGATTACATTTCATATTAAAATAAAAATTGTTTCTTTATCTCTCTTTGTTTATTTTTTATTTTTTAAGGCACCTAGAAAAAAGATATCCCCATTGTACCCCACTCTCCCCTACTCCTTTGTTCATTACATTCTAAAGATGACACGACTAATAAGAAAATGACAAAGAGCTCAGATAACAAAATAGCTTGCATCTTTGAAGATATTAGTCTTAGGACCCATGTTAATTAGATCTTTTCTTCTTGTTTTGATCAATACTACCTGCTATCAAAATATGTGACCCTTTTTTTTCAACACCCTGTATATACATATATATATATATATATACAGGGTGTTGAAAAAAAAGGGTCACATATTTTGATAGCAGGTAATATTGATCAAAACAAGAAGAAAAGGTCTAATTAACATGGGTCCTAAGACTAATATCTTCAAAGATACAAGCTATTTTGTTATCTGAGCTCTTTGTCATATATATATATATATATATATATATATATATATATATATATATATATATATAATACGATATTTACTTTATATATATATATATATATATAAAATAAATATCGTATTATTTCGTGGTGAGTCATTCATACGGGCAGACATTATAAAACATTAATATATAATTAATATCTTAATTTATAGAATTATTTAATTATATTAAATTCGCAAGCACAAAACATTTTAACAGTAATAATCTAAAATTATTAACAGTAATAAGCTTTCTATCAAACATTTTTTTTAATTTTCAGAGAAGCAGATGTTACCTACATTGAGAATGTCGATTCTGTTGCGAGTAAAATTAAAGTTGCTCACTTCATAGCCGACAAAGTAGTACAGGAATGTCTTTATTATGAAAATCCATTTTGGTCGTTATTCTCTTCATTAAATGAGGCTATTGTCGCATTTCTTGAATTATATATCACCGATAAGGTAATTGATTTAATCATTCTTTAACGCAAAACTTGCTAACTTGTAATAACAAATAATATGATAGATATACATACATATCTATTATATTGTTTGCAGAGATATATATACATATCTATTATATTGTTTGCAAGTGAGCAAGGTTTGAGTTAAACATAAAGATATATGTATATACATATATAATGTAAAAGCTCTTTATAATTTTAGCTTTATCAGAGCGCATAAATTTTTTCTGTGAATTAGAATATTACGCGAAGATTCTATATTTACAAAGAAAAATGATAATTTAAAAAAAAATGCTATATTTATCAAGTAACAAACGTAGATAAAATATTTTTATATTTTTGTGTTTCTTTTATTTGTCAAAGTCACTATTATATTACATTTGTTCGACATCTTTATTATATAAAACAGTGCTGGGATTTACTTGGAATTTTCGGCCAGATTTCTTAGCTTACGCCTACTGTTCCCCTCTTACTGCTCGCGCCGCTCGTAACTAAGGAATCCTCAGGAACGTTCGCGTCACAAATGTAATGTGGCAATCTATCTATCTAAGTTCTCTTTATTGTAATTACGTTTCAAAACACAAATATTTTAAATTGTTACAGAAAATATACGCAATTAATAATAGGATAATTATTTTTATTATTAATAAACAATAGAGAACACATACGTATTACATTTGTGACGCGCACGTTTCTGAGCGGTCCTTAGTTACGAGCGGCACGAGCGATAAGAGGGGAACAGTAGGCGTAAGCTAAGAAATTTGGCCGAAAGTTGCAAGTAAATCCCAGCACTGATATAAAATAAAACAGAAATTATCATTCAGATTGCATAAATTATACAGGGTGTTCGGAAATTCAATCGCCAAATTTTTAGAGATTGTCGGGGGCACCATAAGAATCATTTTTTGCAAATGAACCTGGGATCGGAAACGTGTCATTACATCGCTACGGCATACGGAGTGTTCGAAAGAGTCGGGACCTCGAAATATCACAAAAAATAGAAGTTTTACAAAAAATTGTTTCAAACAAAAGTTGTAGGGTGTAAAAAGGTCTATTTACTGGCGCCATGTGTTTGACCTTGGATGGCGTCGCCAAGGTCTCGAGAAGGGCTACAAGAATATGCAATAAAAAGTGGAGGGTTCCATTTCAAAAATTCAAGGTGGCCTTGTCGTGACCTTGGCAACGCCATCCAAGGTCAAACACATGGCGCCAGTAAATAGATCTTTTTACACCCTACAACTTTTGTTTGAAACAATTTTTTGTAAAACTTCTATTTTTTGTGATATTTCGAGGTCCCGACTCTTTCGAACACTCCGTATGCCGTAGCGATGTAATGACACGTTTCCGACCTCAGGTTCATTTGCAAAAAATGATTCTTATGGTGCCCCCGATAATCTCTGAAAATTTGTCGATTGAATTTCCGAACACCCTGTATATAAAGTTATTATAAAGTTAAGCATATGTATGCATATGGAAATTATGTAATAAGATAATTTTGCTATATGAGATATTTGCTATATGATATAAATAATTCTAGAAAAATTTAATTTAAAAATGATATCGTGTAACCATTTTTGTTATTATTATTAATATTATTTTTGAATTATTTATTCCATATTCAAAGAGAGAGGGGGGAGAAAGAGAGAGAGGGAGGGAGGGAGGGGAGTGATGGGGTGGGAGAGAGGGAGGGGGGAGAGACAGAAAAAGAGGGAGAGAGAGAATAAGTAACAAATTTTTTTTTACATATACGTAGAAAGTAACAGCCCTAGTACATATTGCTACTATGTGTTATATCTAATATTAACAAAGTAAATACATTAAAATTATTTTCTATAGGTTCTCCCAAATAACCGAGTAATAGATTTGTTTGTGGTACAATTTGAACAAGAATCCCATCATCTTGATACTGAATATAATACATCACTTTATAATACATCATTCAACAGTGCTGTCGAAAATCCCCTTTACATTAAAGGTATGATAATATAATTAAAAATTGGTTGTGCGTAAATTTTTGAATATGAATGCTGAAAAAGTTAAGCAAAATAACAGACAAAAAATTTAATTTTATATATAATAATTTCATCATATATATACATATACAGGGTGTTCTATTTTAACTTTGCCAACGAAATATCTCGTAAAGTCTAAAAGATACGAAAAAATGTTTCAAACAAAAGTTATATGGTTTCGAGGGGGACATCTGATGGTGACTTTGACTTTGACCTAGAGGTCGAATTTAGTGGCCATTTGAAAGTCAACTTAATTTTTTTAAATGGAACCCCCTATTTTTTATTATTCATATTCTTGTAGCTCATCTCGAGAGCTTTCCAAAACATTATAATTGAGTTAGTTTTTATTAAGTACTTTCCGAGTTATGAGGCTTGAAATCATTTCTTAAGTCTACACACTCATTGTTCCTCCCCTCCCCGCTTCGCTGCGCGCCACCATTATGTTACAATGAGACCGCCTTCGCCGCCGCATACTTCTAGCCACGTGCATTGGCCGATCTTCTTTAATTAATTTTTCGTGAATTATTGTGAATATCGCAAAATAGTATAGGACCTTCCTTCTTAATTCGAGCCAATATACCTTCACACTTCGGGACTGCAAAAAGTTTCCAGACACCCTGTATATTGGACCATTTGAATGTAGGTGTCAACATCATGTTAAGGTCAACTTAGTTCTTTCTAATAAGACTATCTTAATTTGTCTACATGAAACTATTCTTTATAATATTCCACATAAAGAGCTATAAGGATAATATATCTAAAAATTGAGTAGTTTATAAGATATTTTATACTTTAAATTGTCAAAATTTTACATAAATATCTCGTAAAATATTTATTTTTCGATTATCTTACATCAATATTTAAATCAATCAATGGGGAGAATAATATGAGGAATTAATTAAAATTAATGAAGGAAACACGTAATTGTTTTAAAAAAAAAAATATAGCTGTAGCTGTATGTTGCAAATTTCTCACATTATTCTGTGCATAAAGATATTGAGGTAAGATAATTGTAAAATGAATATTTCATGAGATATTTTATAATTTAGATAAAATTGTCAACATATAAAGTATAAAATATCTCGTAAACCACTAAATTTTTGGCTCTTACTCTTATAACCTTTACATGGAATAATGTGAGGAATCATTTTATATAGATAAATTAAGATAGCGCCTCATTTAAAAAACTAAATTGACTTACACATGACTTTGACATCTACATCCAAGATCCAACTAATATTCTCTAATATAATCCTCTTTCCCGCTTCAAACCCTACAACTTTGATTGGAAATATTTTTTCCAAAAGCCATGTTTTCGAGTTATTACAGTATGAATGTTAGAGTGGGACACCTTGTATATAATTATATAGCAGATATATTTAACTACATATGTGTATATATATGTATGTATATATGTTATGTATATATATATATGTATATATATATATACATATATACAGGGTGATTCTGAACAAACGTTTGTCTTTAAAATATCAAATTCTTGAATGAATTCTAAGACGATTTTTCCTCTTGCAAAATTTTGCCCGGAGCTTAGTTTTTAAACTATAAAGGAAAATAGTTAACTATTTACGGAACGAGTACAAGAGGTAGGCAGGGACGGCGCGATATAGGTGATTACATGGGACGCTCGCCGTGATCAGCTGATTGCTATACGCGATGACTGTAACAATCAGTGTGTGTGTGTGTGTGTGTGTGTGTGCGTACACATTCTCACACACACACTGATTGTTACAGTCATTGCGTATAGCAATCAGCTGATCGCGGCGAGCGCCCCACGTAATCGCCTATATCGCGCCGTCCCTGCCTACCTCTTGTACTCGTTCCGTAAGTAGTTAACTATTTTCCTTTATAGATTAAAAACTAAGCTCCGGGCAAAATTTTGCAAGAAGAAAAATCGTCTTAGAATTCATTCAAGAATTTGATATTTTAAAGACAAACGTTTGTTCAGAATCACCCTGTATACAAGGTGTCCCATTTTAAAAGTTCCACCCTCATAACTTTTTTAATTTTGATTGTAGAAAAAAATGTTTCAGACAAAAGTTATATCGCTTGAAGGGGGCCATCAGATGATGGCAATGATTTGACCTTGGAGAGTCATTTGAAAGTCACGTGAAGGTCACCGTCAATTTCGTAAATGGAATTTTCTATTTTTTATTACATATTCTTGTAGCTTATCTCGAGGGCTTTCCAAAACACTAATAAAATATTTTTCCCTCAATTATTTTTTGAGTTATAAGGCTTGAAATCATTTATTAATTTTACATGAACCGTAAAATATCTTGTAAAATATTCATTTCTCGATTATCTTACCTTAATACTTTTATGTACAAAATAATGAGAGTAATCAATTGGTGTAAAGAAAATATACAGTTGTTTGTAAGAAAAAATATGGAATTGTTAATTGCAAATTACATATTTTTTCTTAAAAACAACTATGTTTTTTCTTTACACCAATTGATTCTTCTCATTATTTAAGGTAATATAATCGAAAAACGAATATTTTACTAGATATTTTATGGTTTATGTAAGATTAAGAAATTACTTCAAGCCTCATAACTCAAAAAGTACTTGAGGGAAAAATATTTTATTATAGTGTTTTGGAAAGCCCTCAAGATAAGCTACAAGAATATATAATAAAAAATAGAGAGTTCCGTTTAAAAAATTGACGGTGACCTTCACGTGACCTTCAAATGACTCTCCAATGTCAAATTATTGCCACCATCTGATGGCCCCCTTCACGCCATATAACTTTTGTCTGAAACATTTTTTTCTACATTCAAAATTAAAAAAGTTATGAGGGTGGAACCTTTAAAATGGGACACCCTGTACATACACACACATATATACAGGGTGTCCCACAACTCGCAATTGAAATTTTAATAACATATTCCTGAGTAAAAACTGAGACAAAAATTCTAATGCAAAAATGTTGAGGCTACAATAGTTTTTGAGTTATAAACGATCAAAGCTTGCCAATGATATCGTGTAGAATTCGCGCCCTTGGGTTCGTAATTATATTTACATGTGTACCTACCGACCTGTCATCTGTTATTGATTTTTTCTCAGAATTTTCGTCTCTGTCTTTGCTCAGGAATATGTTATTAAAATTTCAGTTGCGAATTGTAAACACCCTGTATATATACATATAATTAATAATCATTTATTACATATATATACACGTAGTGTACATATATATAGAGTTTATTTTATTTACCAAATTAGATATGTTTAAAAATAAACATTATAATAAAATAATTTTAAATATATTTAATATTTACATGTTAATCTTTCTTTCTCAATATATTTAAATATATATATAATTATAATTATTATTAATTTATAAGTATTATTATCTTATATTCTGATATAAATTATGTAAATGTAGGATCCAGTGTATTTCGTTCGTTACAACAAACGGTTACTGAAAAAATATTTTGGAAGAGTATCCGCAAATATGTAAGGGATAAGTAAGTAATATACTGTACTACTATAATTATTCTACTACAGAAAACTAAATATGATGAATGATTGATTATATATCATAAAAGTCTTTTATATTTATTTTTATTTCAACTTACATCGAATCTTTCATACTTTATTATTAACCATACACAATTTCCTTTATCTTCAATGTCATTAAATATTCAAGATAAACTTTCAATTTACACATACACTTACCTTTTAAAAATAATTAAGTTAGGCTATTCCTAGTTAAATTATAGTTAAAAACTGTAGCATATCAAATATTTATGGAAACTATAAGTCATATGATTAATTACATAATTATTTATATAACTAATTCAACTAAATAAAAAATATAATTAACGTAGCAATTTTATATATTGTGTTAATATTGTGTTAATTTTATATGTTTTTATAATATTTATATGTTGCTCATAATACTTTTTGACACTTTGACAATAAATTTTGCACAAATTTTGTAACTTTAGCAAACCTGTTGACTATTTTGCTGAAATGGAGAATCCTTCTACACAAAAATCTGCAAACAATTTATATCTTATATGGCTGATAATTAAATCTTGGACAGTAATATTATCACAAAAATATTATCCTGTATTGAAAATAACACGAAAATATGGTTCTTCTGTAGAACGGGTACAGGTATCAACACACAATTTAAATAATTTAAATAAGTTGGTGAATTATAACGTACCTATAACGTGTACTACACAGACGCATATTGGTAATTCATATAAAATTTCATTGAACGATGTTCTACGATTGGGAAGACTTTTTGGTTTTGAAGAGGATGGCTGGGTACTATTTGACATAAAACAAACTGGTAAATATGTAACAAATTTATCACACTTTATAATGTTTATAATATAATGAAAATTTTATATTATTTTAATTATATACAAGCTCCTAAATTATCTAAACGTTTTCACTTGTTATATATTCAAAATGATTGACTGTAGAATATAATGATAATTATTCTGTTACTCTCTAAAAGTGAATCAGTGTACTATTACTGAAAAACAGAAAATAATCACTGATATTATAGCAGTTATAAATACAGCACTGTAAATCACTAATATAGCACTGTAAATCACTAACATTTCACTGAAAGAATTAGTAATATTAACTGTCTGAATCAGTATCAGTAATATTTTATTTATATTTATTATATTAAAAATTTTATTTTATTTATATTATATGCATGTTGAGAACTTGTTGTCTTAAATATAATAGATAATGAATGGATCATTTTCGTTTATTCGCCGGACATTTATTTGTGTCCGACTTATAAAATCGATTTAATATCTGAAGTTCCTCTGTTCAGATTGTATCAAAAATTAAATCGAAGTAATATTTTTAATTTTATCTGTCGTCTTTTGCAAACTTTACTTCTCACGACTAAAACTTAAATACGAAAGGGATAGCGCATCGTAGCGATAAACGAACAAACTAGCGATTACTAGTTTTACAATGAAATTTACTTCCACTGACCATAATCAGTGAGATATAAGATGAAGTAACAAAAAATATACATTTCCACTGAAGAGGGGCGGGAGGGGGGGGGGTCAATGAAATACTCGTTGATTCTCATGTCAATGAAATCTTATTTTATTATTTAAATTAGTGATATTTTCATTGATTTATTTTTAGAGAATACATTATCATTTGCAAAAAAGATATATACTTCTTTTTGTATAATATTGAATAACAAAGTTATTTATTCTTACAAATGTATAGTAAATTTAATAATATATCTTCTGTGTTAAATTTAAATATATAATTTCAGAATTCCATTAAATTTTTGAGTTTACAATGCATTTAAGTCTTCAATAAAATTGTGTTTGTTTTGATATTGTATATTATTAGACATGGATATTTTAATTAAAGTTTAACTACAACAAAAACTTTCCTCTTATTTTGCTTAAATAGTTTTTTTAAATGCATAATGTAATTTAAAGTAAGATATAATTCATATAGATGCATTGTATATATAAAAATAAGATTCTTTTCATCTAATTAATAAATGTATTATTTGATAATTTAATCAACTTATTTACCATGTTACAAACTATTGCAGATCAATTTTATTATCAATTTTATTATTTTGATCATATATACATTTTGTATTAAGTAGCATTGTGTGCGCGCGCGCGCGTATGTGTGTGTGTGCATGCATTTGTGTGTAAATTTTAAGCTACATTTTAAACCATTTATAATCCACTATATAACACGAAATATAATTAATGATTATAAAAAAGCTTTTTTATTATAGTTTTAGATTATGTTTTTATATGAATATATAGATAAAAACAAATAATATTATATAATATAATGCTATTTGTTCATTATTTATATAATTAAAAAGTTAATTTATATTTATGTAAAATTTTTTGTACAATTATTATACATACTCAATTTTAGTGCAAAATAATCTTATATTTATATTTTACAATCTGTTTTTCTATTTATTTATAATTTTTGATACCTTTTTTATCTGGGTTAATGTACAAAAACAGATATTTGTATTGAAAATTGTCTGAAAGAATTATAATCGTTATATAATTTATTTGTTATCGGTAGGATATTTTCGAGTCAATTACGATATCGAGAACTGGCGAAGAATTGCAAGTTATCTAAATTCTGAAAATTATATGAAAATACATGTTTTGAATCGTGCCCAAATTATCGATGACGCTTTCCACTTAATGATAACAAACCAACTTAATTCCACTGTATTCTGGAATATTACGAAATATCTATCACGAGAAACAGACTACGTGGCATGGTATCCTATGTTCAAAGCTTTGGAATATCTGTCCAATATCTTTCTATTTTGGGAACCAATATATTTTAACATCAAGGTAATAACAAATATTATAAATTGCCAATAATGATGTTAAATGCACTAAAACGTACTTATTTCATATATTAATAATTATTAATCATTATTACATATATTAATAATTAATAAATATTACATATATTAACAAAAATTACATATATTAATAAATTATGCGCTTTTATAACAATAATTATCATATACTTTCCAAAAAGAGACATACAATAAAATACATGTAGCTAAAAAAGTTTGATTACGTTTTTTTAAATATATTTTGGATGAAAGATAAGTATCTATTTATAAATTAATATTCGAATAGAGTATGTAGGGGAGACCGGAGACAAAAGTAACAACGTCATGAAAGTGTAACAAGCCTCCTACTAAACTATACAATATGTTGAATACTTTATATTATATAGTCAAACGCGTACGCCCCGAATCTCTTCCTTTTTAGCTAATTGTTGTAGAACGATCGCGCCAGTTGCACATGCAGGAATGAAATTAGTGTATTTGCATTATTCACCTAAGTATTTCTTGTTTTAGTTTTTTTGTATCTATGCCTAATTAAAGTGTATATATTGACGTAATTATTTGCCGGTGTATTCTTCTAAAATGTATTCATGAGTTTTTATAGTTGATTTGGCTAAGTCTTGCATCATATTTAGATTATAATGCTTTTATTTTAAAAAATGTGTTTGGGGACAAAAGTAACACGACACTTTGTGGACGAAAGTAACATGTTTCAATGCTTAGAATGTAAGGGCTGATCCCATAATAAATGTACCAAAAGCGATTCTTATTACGTATAATTGTGATTCGGAATAGATATCAATCTCTTTTGTATAAGTAATTATTATACAATTTTTACACTATTATTTAGAATTAAACTATTATTTAGACTTAAAAAAGTAGAAAACTGGTGTGATATTAAGTATAATTATTTTATGATATTACTTATAATTATTTTGCTTAACGAAGATTATTTCTTTTAAGTTTTTCAAAGATGATAAAGTAAATATTTATTTTATTTTTTATTTTAATATAACATAATACAAAATAATAAAAGTTATCTTGCTTAATAAAAGATTATAATAAAAGTTGCCTTAAATTGAAAAAAGTCATATTTATTTTATTTTTCCGAAAATAAGAACTGGTACTTTTATCCCCATACTATGTTACTTTCGTCCCAGTATAAAAGTAACAATCAACGTACTTGCGAGAAACTATAGTAGCTCTTTAAATATCTATCATTTGAGATTGAAACACAGGTATAATAATAGAGCAATAAGTGGAGTTTTTTAACATATAATATAATCTTTTTTTTTATATCTCTAACGATAATTAATTAGTGATCTATAATACAAAAAATGTTACTTTTGTCCCCAGTCTCCTCTACTAATTATAAGAAGTTGGAGAGGGAAAAATTTGAAAATTGTTACCATTTTTAATCACAGCATGATATTCATAATGACGATTTAAATATCATTAATTTTGAGATAAAAAATTAGTAGGAAACATATATATTAGTTATCTATGTGTTTAATACACAAACAGTTTAAAAGTTGATGCATTATATTATACATATAATGTCCAAATGTATGTCTACATGTCTACAATATATGCATAAAATGTATGCACTTCTGTATGTTTATTTTATGATATGGACATGTGTTAAGCATGTGTGAATGTGCACATAAAAAAAATGTTACAAATTTGTGTGTAAATACGTATATAATAAGTATAGCTATATAATAGATATCTTTATAAAAAAAATTCACAGCTTTTTACTAACGCAGAACGTTCTTTATATATAAAACCATGTAAAATATAATTGCGGAAAGTATCTTTTTATATAGCAAAATATAATGCAAGAATCGAAAAATATAAAATTTATATCAATTAACAATATATATGCACTTATATATTTAGATGGATATGAGTAACTTATTATACAATTTGCTTGACAAACTTGGATACAATGAAGTTTCTAATGAACACGATCTTACAAAGAGTTTAAGAATGGAGGCTGCGAAATGGGCATGTAATCTTGATGGTCGCATATGCATAGAAAATGCCCAACATAATTTAAATCGACATCTCGCAGATCCCGAAAATAACACGTAATTTTTCTTATATATTCTCGGTTATTTTAATTTGATTGTTTTGTAGATATATGTGCAATGTTTATTACATTATTTGATCAAAATTTAAATTTATTATGTTATGTTATGAAATTATAATTTGTTAAATTATTTAACCAAAATATAAGATTAATATGTGCAAAACATTTATATTAGAATTTGTTTTTTGTTAAATTTCGCAGGCTTTTGCCATGGTGGAAAGAATGGACATACTGTCAAGGTTTAAAAGTATTGTACTATTCTCTTAGCAATGAAGTTTCTCCTTGGTGGGGAGTATATCGTCTGGGAAAAGAAAAATTTAAACCTAAACTTTTAAAATTTCTCTCTTGCCCTGAGGATTCACAATTTATCAAAGACTATCTAAATCTAATAAAAAATGATAGTACAACATCGATTATGTTTTTAAAAGATTTTTCCGATCATTATATTAATTATTTTCTTTTTACTATCGCGAAGCATGCAAAGAATTCTGCAGTACTCAGTTTCATATTACACAATCTTGAAAATATAAAACCTAAGTAATACAGTTTTCTCCGTAAATATATATCTATCATTCAACAATTTATGTGTGTATCAATAAATTTATTATTTTACTGTTATAGACAAGTTAGCGAGTATGCAACGTTTATTGTTATTATTAATCATGTTTATTCTACGAATCAACTCGAAGAGGTAAAAATTGCATGTGTTTATATATATGTATAAAATAAATAACCATGATGCGACATCAATTTATCATTAAATATTGTTGTTCAATATAATCAAAATAATCTGTTTTAGATAAACGACTTCCTAACAAATACATTTATTAGTCTATTACAAGATGAATTAAGTGAATATAAGAAGATAACATGGTTTTCATATAAGAAAGAGAAAGAGAAAGATGTGAAAGTAAAGGTAAATTTTATGAATATCATTTTATCGAATATACATATATTCCGTTATTAATCGTTGATATTTTTTGTTTTCATACAGAATATATTAATTTAGTCACAGTATCTCAAAGCGACAAGCAAAAATTAATGTTATCTAATTTCTCTTATAAAATAACCATATTTTTATTTCTAATTTCCAAAAATATACTGTTTTTAGAATACACTTCTCAAAAAAAAAAAAAAAGAGAATACTTTTTGTACCTTAAAAATTGGGCTATTTTCAAACTGCCGAAACTCGTCGAAAAATCATCGTAGATAAAAAATTAGAAAAGCAAGCTTGAAAGCTTCGAAGCTTGAAGTTTAAACTTTAATGCGCAGTTGGTGGTTTTTAAAATTTTTTTATCTTCCTTATTCTGCGTTTTAAAAAAGAATACACTGTTTAATTCCTTAAAATTATATATTTTTAACACGCAACTTAACTCGTGATATAAAAGGGGCCGTGGAGCTGGGACGATTGTGTCAGGGATAAAGTAAAATATTCTTTGCTAATAAACTCTGTTACGATACTTTATTAGAAAACGAAGCGACCCGACACTCGCGTGATTACTGCGTAATGACGAGTGCACGAAGATAAAGAGGTGCGCATACCGGGGAGGATTGACAAAAGAAAAAAGTCTTTAACTGAGAATCTATTAGATATCGCCACGGGAGTCGCCACATAAGACGATATAACATTAACAATAAAATTTTCTCGAGAAATTCACCTCAAGTTCTATAAATTACATTTTCCCTACGAAAAGCTTTTTTAAAAATTTTCCTCCGACTTTTCTTGACCGAGTAATATAAAAAATAAATACGATTTTGAAATTAAACCAGCATTTTTTAGATATGATGTTGATACTCGGCGAAAAATTGTCGTAGACAAAAAATAAAGAAAGCATTTTGAAGCTTGAAATTTCATCTTTAACGCGCTATCGTTAGTTTTTTTAATTTTTTATCTTCCTTGTTCTATGCTTCAAAAAAAGACATTGTTTTGTTTATTACGTATTTTTGACACTCTGTAGTTCGATAAAATACTGGTTTATTTTCAAAATTGTATTACTCGGTCAAAAAAATCGTAAGAAAATTTAAAAAAAAGCGTTTTAGCAGAAAGCGTTTCAGGCAAAATGTTGTAGTTTATGAAATTTTAGTTGAATTTCTCGAGAAAAATTTTTTTATCAAGTTTCGGTGTGTTAAAAATATATAATTTTAAGGAACTAAACAATGTGTTCTTTTTTAAAGCGCAGGATAAGAAAGATAAAAAAATTTTTTAAAATCACCAACTGCACGTTAAAGTTAAAGCTTCAAGCTTCAAAATACTTTTTTGTCTACGATGATTTTTCGACGAATTTCAGCGGTTTAAAAATAGCCCCATTTTTAGGGTACAAAAAGTGTTCCCTATTTTTTTTTAGTAGTGTATTATAATTTTTAGTGAATAAGAGAGTGAGAAAGAACATGGGAGCAAGCGAAAGCAAAAGAGAAAGAGAATTTCTTTACTTGGAAATTTTAGTGATCTTAATAAAAAATAGATTTATATAAATTTTAAAAAGAGAATTTATAGCTTTCAGATGTTAAATAGCTGTTAGTTAAATAAATTGAAATATTTCTTCAATATGATTGAGAGAGTTATTAGGTAATGTGATTAGCATACTCTAATATTACATGAGTCATTTGTTAAACTAAAACTGTGATAATGATAGGTTAACACAACAATTAATGCAATGACCTGCTAGATAGAACAATTATAATATTATAATATAATGATATTTTCTCTGTGATAGCCGTAGCTCTTATAAATTTCTAATTTTATATTTAAAATCGCTAATTATAAATTCTGTGAATTTTTATTTGTCAAGAATTACTTATAAAATATTACTTATAAACATTCTTTGCAGACATAAGAATTGTTAAATAAAATATGGTGCAACACTATGCACATAATGTAATAGAACACGTAGTATAATAGGAGTATGATTTCATTTTTGTTTCAGCAACTTCATCTCGATATTTTTTCGCCTACGCTTTTTTATAGGGATTAGGGATTATTTATTTTAATAAAAATCTTAAATTAAGACTTCGTTATTTAGTATCGCATCGAGGAAAGAAATGTATTCCATGTACAACGATTTATTTTGAAAGAAAAATTAATTTTCTTTGAAACTGAGGTTATAACTATCATCCGCATTTCACTTTCTCTTCCTAGTTCGAAAAATTTAAATTTATATTTCACATTTAGAGCTTTACTAATTTCTTAAAATTCATATCACTTTATTCGATTGCTGACAAATTTTTTACAAGTATACGAAACCTGGATAGAAATCGACATAGTAATTTAAAATGTTTACAAACTTATAAATCCGTTTTTTCTTCGGGATAACTAAAATTTTGATTCTGAGAAGAGAATATAATCTTCATAATCTATAATTATTATTTATTCCAATTATATTTAAGATTATTATTATAAATAAAATGTTTATAATATATATATATGTATATATATACGAGATAATATTTAATATAGTATTTATTGATAATTGATAGTTGCTATTCACTACTAATTAATATCGATATAATCTGTTTTAGATAAGCAAAATGGGTAGAAATGTCGAAGAGTTCAAAAGTATGAAGCAATATATTTTAAATATTCAAAGCAAGATACAGACACGTTTTCGCGAAATCAAAAGTCAAAAGGATTACTTTCAGAATTTTGTAAAATATCAATAATATCCGTTTAATGAAAGTAATAATTATGATGCAAATATATCTATATATCTTTCATTAAAATAGCTATTTATAATGTTTATAGTTATCGATTTATTATTTATGCTTATGTGCATTAATAATATATAATTAAATGCATTTACAAGGATTTATTTTATCCTGCAATTCATATTTGCACTGATGTTTTTATATCCTTATTTACATGAAGTAATGCAAAGTGTAAATTATATTTATAATTATAATATATAAATAATTATAATTAAATTATGTTATATTATAATTAAATTAAATATAAATTATATTCATAATTATAATATATAAATAATTATAATTAAATTATGTTGTATTATATAAATAATTATAATTATATTAAATGAGAAAGTATCTGCAATATATTTAACATTATATTATTAATGTACTGAAAATGTATTATCTAATTTAAATTGTATTCTGATTTATTTTTTAAATTGTATTTTATTTATACTATATTTATAACTCTTATTTATAACTCTATTTGTTAATATTTATTAATTATATTATCTTGAATCAAATTTTTATTATAGGTATAATATAGATAGGTATAATATTATATATAAATAATATATAATATTATATATAATAATGCATATTAATATTTAAATAACATCTAAAATTAAAAATTTAAAGCATATTACAATTCTTTAATATTTATATATATAATAACAACTTTATGTATATATATATATATATATATATATATATATAAATTGTTGTTATAAATTTAATATGTATTATTAATATTTTAAATATATATTATTAATTGTGTTTAAAACTTATAATCTTTGTAAATTTCATATAATCATTGATTTTTATAATAAATCACATGGCACAATTTTCTTATACATCTACATGTCTATTTCTCTATACTTCTTACATATTTAAAGAAATGTAACATATATACACTCGCGCGCATTCGTGCAAATATTTACACACGCACGCACTAATGCACACAAAATAATTTGCGCCTACTATATAAGCAAATAGCGATATTTTTAAGTAAAAAATAGATTCTATAGTCATGAACTACTTTCTTCTATAATTTATGACAATATTAATTATAACGATAGAAATTATCAAATTTAATTCACTTGATGTCATATAAAAGTCACAGCTTTCTGTTAGAGTGATATACGATTTGTACATACAATTCGTGAACCGCTAGTAATGTATGTGGTTATATAGTATCCGATTTCAATCTGAGTTCAAATTACGGATGTTTGTTTAAACAACGGTGTCAATTATAAATTTATTTAATAAGTTTCTGTTTTCTGATGCATCATAAAATATGAATAATTTACGATATTTAAATTATTTGTCAAAGAATATTATGTGTTTGTTTAGTTCTCCTCGGTTTAAGTTTAGTTTTATGTCATATATCATATAGTATTATCATTTATATGGCAGTATTGAACCTAGATCAAAATTAAAGATAAAAAGTGATGACATGACGACTTAAGTGACAGATTATTAGCACGTACTGTTGTATTAAAACGATCTGGGAAATCATGTAGAGTAATACGTGTAAGAAATTATGCAATTTAAAATATTAAATATCTATTTAGAGTACAAATAAAAAAATTGATTGTGCATAATAATTTTATGATCAATTATTTTGGATTTTATGCTTTATAAATGATAGATAAAATGTTAGTTTTTGTGTGCATGGTCATATCTTTTATCAATAACTTTTTAATAAACAATGAGCGATAGCAAATTTTTTGCTCGAGACTATATTCTTCTAACAACATGGTCAATGATTTTTGCGAGGGTTTACCTTATGCCAATATTTATGCTTTTATTTATTTTCATCAAAATCATTATCCTAAGTATTCTTGTAAAGATACTAGCCGGCGCTTGTTGTTTATTAAAAAGTTATTAGCAAAGAAAGTATGTGAAGAAAGTTATTTTATAAGAAATAAATAGTAAATTAATGTAATGAATCTCTCAGAAAATGATACATAAATATTTAGAAATATAAAAATAATAATTTTCTAAGTTAATTATTTTTCAAAATCATTGAAAGTGCACATAGTATACATACAGCTCAATATTTTTGTATTCTTTTGTTTACTAATCTAAATTATTTCTTTGTAAGCATAGAATCGTAGTTTTGTCACTAAAAGAATTGGAAGATTTTATTTTTTGACAGTGTGGCATTGCTCGTTCATGAACATGTCATTGTCTATGAGGTCGTAAACGTATGGTGTCACGAAATATTAGAAGTCACTGACACCACGAGGCCAAGCAAACAAAAGATTGGTGCATTTGAGATAGGTGAACCTTGACAGACGGTTCCTCGTTAAAACGGTTATCTCGTATTTGTTTCCAAATGTGTGTGTATGACGTCTGTTAAGCTGGCACAGCCACTTTAGCAAAATCGAATAAAATTTACATATAAATTTAGTTCTCTTTTGTTGCTAATTTGTTGCTCTATTCCCGATTTTGTTGCTCCAGCCGATTCGGAGAAAATAGTGGCTGTGCTAACTATAGATTAAAGTTAGCACAGCCACAAAAAAAAATTTTTAAAAACAAAAAACCGATATATTTCTTTAGTTCTAATTTGTTGCTAATTAGTTGCTCTATTCCCGATTTTTTTGCACCACTTTTAAGCTCCCAAAATACCGCCCCTAAAGTTACCCCATATTAAAAAAGTATTATGAAATTGAGAATTAATCAGATATCTCGATCGATAACGTTTCAATGATTTTGTTGCTCGTCATTTTTAATGTATCCGATTTTATTGCTCCATGTTTGACTTAGAAAAATCGACTCGGACGAGTGGCTGTGCTAGCTTGCCTACAAGAATAAAGTATATTAATGCGATTAACTGCTGCTATTATTTCGATCTTAAAATGTTCCCCTAATTTGTTGCTCTCTAAATATGTAATATCGAATTTGTTGCTTAACGTTTGACTTAGAAAAATCGACTCGGACGAGTGGCTGTGCCAGCTTGCCTACAAGAGTAAAGTATATTAATGCAACTAATTGCTGCTATTATTTCGGTCTTAAAATGTTCCCCTAATTTGTTGCTCTCAAAATATGTAATATCGAATTTGTTGCTCAACATTTGACTTAGAAATAATAGCAGCAGTTAATCGCATTAATATACTTTAGTCTTGTAGGCAAGTTAGCACAGCCACTCGTCCCAGTCGATTTTTCTAAGTCAAATGTTGAGCAATAAATTCGATATTACATATTTAGGGAGCAACAAATTAGGGGAACATTTTAAGACCAAAATAATAGCAGCAGTTAATCGCATTAATATACTTTACTCTTGTAGGCAAGCTAGCACAGCCACTCGTCCGAGTCGATTTTTCTAAGTTAAACATGGAGCAATAAAATCGGATTCATTAAAAATGACGAGCAACAAAATCATTGAAACGTTATCGATCGAGATATCTGATTAATTCTCAATTTCATAATACTTTTTTAATATGGGGTAACTTTAGGGGCGGTATTTTGGGAGCTTAAAAGTGGTGCAAAAAAATCGGGAATAGAGCAACTAATCAGCAACAAATTAGAACTAAAGAAATATATCGGTTTTTTGTTTTAAAAAATTTTTTTTTGTGGCTGTGCTAACTTTAATCTATAGTTAGCACAACCACTATTTTCTCCGAATCGGCTGGAGCAACAAAATCGGGAATAGAGCAACAAATTAGCAACAAAAGAGCACTAAATTTATATGTAAGTTTTATTCGATTGTGCTAAAGTGGCTGTGCCAGCTTAATAGACGTTAATTCTTCGTCGTCGTAATTCAATCGACTTTATGTTGGCTCTCCGATTATTTTTTTTATTGAGTGATCTATTTTCATTTTCCCTCTTTGAGATTTCTTTATTTAATGCCGAATATTTTAATAGTTCCTAAAATCAATTTTATTAGAAAATACAGATTTATTACTGCAGGATTTATTACTTTTAGGATTTCAATCAAAATTTCTATTTACCTGGATTGTTTTCATGAACCGGCAAGACAATTTTTTCGTTGTCAACAAGGCTTCGTCGAATAATGTGATTATTATCTACATATAATAATATAAATTTTAGTAGAATACTATATTCTTTTTAATAATGAAACAAATATTAAATATATATATATTGCACCTGTTACTGGATAGAAGTAAAAATTATTATCAATAAACAACCGGGGAAAAGCTTCCGCACAACCATGAGACGGAATGTTCTCTTCATTAATAATTGTTTCATATTCCACAAGTATGTACAATAGCTATCTGAAAATTCCATGAAATTATCGCAATTTCGACAATCTTTACTCTTCTGTATATCATCACATTAACCTTAAAGTTATATAGTAAAACATAAATAAATAAAATAATTCATAATCAAAAGTACGCGATTAAAAAAAATAAAAAAATAAATATATTTATTAAGAATATATATGTTTACTAATAAAAGTTATATATTTACACACACACACACACACACACACGCATATATATATATATATACATATTAATTATGAAAATAAATAATAATTAATAAATTAATAAATAACAATTAATAAATTAATAACTAAACTAAATCATTAATAATTAATAAATATAAAAAAATCTGTATTTATTTATTAATTTATAGTACTTACATCTTGCAGTTCCATATTCAAACTCATTTTCACAAATCATTGCACGAAAAAATGTCGCTAAAAGTTGGATTGAATTTAACTTTTTAGCGGTATCGCTAGCGACAAAAACAGCAAACAAAGTGGAGGAAAATTCGGTCACGTGACCACTCATCGCTGCGACAAGGAACACCATGAAATTATACCTTTAAACAAACCGAATATGCAAGTTTATTTATTTATTTGTTTCGTACATTATTCGATATACACTTTAATATTATTTTTACATTGCAATCACATTGTGTATTAAGGTTAAACCATTAATGTAATTTCTCTGTGCTTTAGTGAAACTTCTAACCTAAAGCTATATGATAAATTGCACTTCATTAAATTTAATTGTAATCATACATAATTTATACATATTGTTATTATGAAAAATATTTGAATTATCTCTTTTTCTTTCTCTCTCTCTCTGTCTCTGTCTCACTCACACACACACACACACACACACACACACACGTTGTTAAGCTTATATATTTTACTTATTATTTTTTTTCTTTTTCGAAAAGTTTTATTTTCAATTATTTCTTCCTTTCCCTATTTGTCTATATTTTTGTCATATGTTATGATTCAACTCTTTTCCATTTTTACATGAAATATTATTTTGCATGCGCCATTAAGTTGTTTTTATGTAATTCTCACACAAACGAATAGATAATTCAACGTATATTCTATGATCAGAATCATACGGATATGTTCGAAAACTAATTATTCGTTTGAACAGCATGACATTATAATACAGTCAAATAATTATCGTTGTTACATTTTCATCAAAGCAGAACCGCAAAAATCTATATAATCGTAGATAAAAATATGTTCGAGCTATAATCCAATATTCTCTTCGCATATTGTAACGGTGTAATTATAGTTGTAAAAAATGGAATTGTGTGTTTTGATGATTGCATTATATCGTGAAATATATGTAGAGATATTTTGTTAATAATATATGTATATCAAAATATATGTACTTAATAATGCAATAATTATTACTTGCTAATACTCACATAACTCATATATTTATATTAATGTGTAACATATTTATGATGTAATGTAGTGGATAATAATATAGTACAAATTATAATTTTAATATAACATAAAATTATTAATGTTTTATATAATAAAACACTTTACGTATAATTAATATTATAAATTGCTATACATATAATTAATATTTAAATATGTTTGTATGTATATGCAAATTAGTGCGTAATATTAATATATATTTTTAATATTTTAAATGGTATAAAAATTATTCTTTATAAATGTGTTTTATTAATGTACTGTTAATGTTTAATTTAATAATAAATTATGTAGCACAATTCCTGGAGCATGCTATCTCTATAATATTTCTATTCTACATTATGAATAAAAAACCTTTCTCAATTTAAATTTAAAATTTTGCTTCGTTATAAGAAAGACATGATTATTAATTTGATCGATTTGAGAAATTTCCTGTTGTTTTTATTCATAAATCCAAATAAATTTGAAAGAACTGGTGAACAAAAATCTAATAAATAATATTTATTTATTCGATTTATTAGATTTATATTCTCCTATATACGATACTGTAATATTATACTCTAGTATGAATAAGTTACGTTTTTTCGTTAACTTGTTCAAAGACAATAGTAGATATGGGCCACTATGGTGCGTCAAAACAAACCCCCACCACTCGGCCCCTGGCGCCGTGGGCGTGGCCAGGTGAAGTGGAGGGAGGCGTTCTGATTGGTGGAAACAATGCCCCACCTCCCGAAGTCTCGATTTTGATTGGCTTGAACCATAGTGGCCCAGAGTTTGATTGGCTTGCATCATAGTGGTCCAGAGTTTGATTGGCTCGCACCATAGTGGCCCAGACCTGCGATTGGTCGACGCCGGCTGTGTCGCCAATTTATCAAATTTTTATTTCCCTACCTCCGCGGTACTAGACTCGAAGAAGCAATCCTCCTCCCACTCCAGCCCTGGCCCACCTGTATAGGGTTCCGAGTCAAATTCCCGTTACCTAGCCCTTAGTCGCTCTCGCTACGTCTTGGCAGAACGAACCCCCCCCCACCTACCGACTTTCGGAGGGTAGCCGGCGGTATATATCTCGAGGAAACAATCCTTACCTCCCCACTCCGTCTCGGGGCCCGCAATGGAATATCGAAACAAGCCCCCTCC
This sequence comes from Camponotus vicinus, assembly GCF_025532165.1. Classification (NCBI taxonomy): domain Eukaryota; kingdom Metazoa; phylum Arthropoda; class Insecta; order Hymenoptera; family Formicidae; genus Camponotus; species Camponotus vicinus. The sequence continues at coordinate 1,966,670 of NW_028141947.1, forward strand.
GCTCGAACGGTTCATGACGCACTTTATCGGAAAAAGAGACAAAGCATCTCGGTAGGAGACAATAATTATTATAATTATTATAATTATTATAATTAGACTACATTGCACTACAGAGGTAAAAAGATGAACATGCGGATGATTGAACGCGTGGCGGGGGTGTTATAAAGGAAGAAGGGAAAAGTTAAAAGTATTAAACACGAATTAAGATAAAATATTTTTACATTTATTAATATTTTTCAAAACCAGCCATTTTTTAATAAAATTTTTGCTTATTATTAATATACAGAAATATATACAAAGAAGAATTATATTTATATTGTTATAAATTTTACATTTTTCTTATGCTACTTACAATATTTATAATTCTATTTTTTAAAATAAAATCGGAAAATGCGCGACTTTTATTTAAAAAAGAAAAAGTCACCCAAGAAATAAGAATATTGTTATACCGCCACATATCCGTATGGTAGCGAATATCTGCTATTGATAAATCTACGCTTTACTAATACCGGCGCACATATTTTTGTTTCACTTCGCGTAACAATTTCATAAAACGCCGTACGTCGAATCGCATTAAAGCGTAGATTTATCGAAGTTTCGTTATTTTCTTCTTCTTCGTTTTCCTGTGTGTCTTTTTCTCTCACTAATAGTAGCTTTTTTATAGCATTAAAATTAATTCGTCGCGAGTTCTCGTAATTGAGAGTAATACCCTTAACTTTACAAGTTTCGTGAGTATTACCCTCCGGTGTTCGCACGATGTAGGCGTAAAATTTCGGGCCCTCGGACACGAACGCCTCGATATAGCCGCTACCGCGGCCGTAGCTTTCGAGTTCATCCGTCATGTCGCCTAGAAAATTTCCCGTAGGCGGCATGTATTCGTTCGAATCACCGGTGCTTATAAAAATACACGAATCCGTATCGTAATATAATACACGACGATCTAAACGTTCTAGGTACTCGTACAATTTTAAACGCGCTAGTGCAGTCGTATACGCTGCTATCATGGCGTTTGTATCGGCGAGGGAACGAGAGCCTCTTGTCGCAGTCGCCACGAAACATACATTACCTCGTCATTCACGGGTAATATGTCGGTTATCTCGTATTCGGCGCTCGTTAGTAATGTCGCGAAACGTTGTTGTGTTTTTACGATTTCGGTAGTCGGCAAATTGGATCGTTGACCGAATTTTCCCCAGAATGAATTTAAGCACAGTTTCGCAACCGAGCGTAAACCAGGATTCCGCGCGATGTTTCGCTTATCAAGAACGATACCCTCAGTTTTTTCATATCGTCGTTTTCCCCGCATTCGCTCGGCCAACCACTGGCTTCCTGTTTAAGCTGTAAAAACGTATTAATATATTCGGCGAACAATCCACCTTGCCGCGACGCACGATCGTATTGGCTAACTCTATATTGCCAAATTTCGCTTACCGACGTTACGAGATAACCTTTCTCGACGGCCTTGCGTAATTCGCAGGTTACCCAGGTACCCTTGAATTCACGCTCGCTATCATTATGAGTGCACGGTGTCTGAGAAAATGTTTCGCAGCAACTACGACATAACGCGAAGAGTAATTTTCCTCGTACGCGATGCGGAAGTACGGGGTGAAATAAATCACGAGGAGGGAGTACTCTACAGCGTATGAGGCCTTCGAGCGAGTCGAAATTATAATTCGGTGACCTTCCGACTAACGCGCTACATTCATCGCCGACGTAAATTGACGGATGACCGATCGGAAAAGTGCCCGTCTTCAATACAAACGGGTATAAAGAGCATACGTCGACGTAGCGTATTTTTTCCGTACCTGTGACTTCGTATTGAGTTGCGATATTTCCCGTACGCCCACTGAAAAACGCGTCGCGAGGATCGAGCGGAGGTGTTTCTACCATCGGATGGTTCGCGAGAAAATCATACATTACGCGATTGTCGCGCATTTCTTGGTCGAAGGCACTCTCCCACTTTTCCGACACTATGTATCCCCGCTGACGAAGGCGCCATGAAACTGCGAGAGTTCGTTCATATCGCGAATTTAATGTATCTCCGCGATCCTCCCCCGACGAAAGCGCTTTATCGCGATTTACAGGGAAACAAGTTGGACATCCGTGCCAAAAGCAACCGTGAAATTGCAACACGTGACGCTACGTCCTTCCCGCAACAGACGTTTCGAAATAACCATCGACGAGCGTACCCTCGATCGTGCGATATTCCCGCGCACGCCCCGCGTGATTTATACGACGGTCGAGTTCGCGCTCCATCCATATCAGCCATTGTAAGGCTTTACGCGAATGATTGCTCGCGCATCTGTATCCCCCCGTAGGAATAATGCCTATCGTATCGGCTTGCAAAAAGTTTTTCCGGAAAACCGCCATGCAGGTCGAAGCAATAGTTGTACATTCCTCGAACGGGCATACATTTCCGCGATCTAGGAAAATTTTTCTAAACGCTACGCACGCTCGTCGAAGAATATCAACATCGTTACGACAATAGTGCACTATCTCGCGTTGGAAGTCGAACACGGTATTTTTTCCCCTCATTTCGGTATGCCATGTGAGAAAGCGTTCGCGCTCTTGCGATTTCATGCTATCCGGAGAATAATATTGTACATCGGGTAACGGTCCGACGTACGTTTGATTTTCGATAGTATTAAATAAATGCGGAAAAATGCCCTTATCCTCAGTATCCTTTAGCCCGAAAGCCTTAGGTAATTCGGATAAGCGCATCGGCATATAATTAACGCTATCGATGAATTTTGTATGTCCCGCGGTTAAAAGAATAATTTTTGTGCCGTTTAAAATTACTTTCGGTTTAATATCCCTACAATTTTCCACGATATATTTCAAAATAAATTGCGCGTCGAACGCTTTCGCATTATGCGCTATACAAATTATGTGTTTAAAATATTTTAGCGGACGCGTAACAAAATCTACAAACTGTTTAACCGGATCGCGTTGAAATACGAACTCACGCACCCCGCACCGACTACACCACGCGGACATGTTATTTTCCCCCACGCATCCTTCGCAAATCTGCTGCGCGACGCATAGCGTCGGAATATGTTTTTTTATATTTCCCGTTCCTTCGACCGTCTCGTCCTGTCGCGTTTCGAAATCGTAAAATACGAAAGCCACACGTCCCTTTCCGCGTTCATATGCACGCTCGTTCTTTTCCACGTTATCGCATATGTTCCGTGCTTCTTCTTCTTCTCCCGTGTTAGATATATCTTCCTCATCCGGTACCGTCGCTGATGAAGATGGCCCGGCGGAGGAAATATCGACACGTTGACGAAGAGGTTGCATATAACACATATGATTGCGCGGTTGTTGTGAACGGCATAATTTGCAATAAGAAACGCCGCATTCGTGTTTTAAATTCGATTTAACGATACGACCGCAACTGTCGCAAAATCGCACGGTGCTACAAACATTAACGCATGTTCTACCGTCGTACGATTTGTCGCTACGATGACGCTCGAAACATCCTACACCGTAAAATAACCGATTGCACGCGTCGCATTTTATTTCGGTGTAAGTGGAATCGCACGGCGGTACGGATAAACATCGCGGGCATTTATTTAAACACCGGTGACTATTAGGCCTATCATTTCGAAAGCCTACATTACACGCTACACAATAATCGCGAGTACCAGCGGCGGCTTTTAAATTTAAAATAGGATTATAATGTTGCGAATCCTCGCAATACGCGATATTTAATCGCCGTGAGGACTCGCGTCCGAGAGAAGTGAGTATTTCGGTTCCGTCATACAACGGTTTTTCGCCACGACCGAAAGTATTAAAATTATACACAACAATCGCGATATTGTCTGCGGCGAAAGAACGTTGGAAACGTTCGATTTCGCGAATTCCACAACCCTCTTCCGGTATTACGACACCGGCATTTTTCGTTAATTGCAATGCACATTCGCGTTGTAACGAAGAATGCGGATATCTTATCGCGTTCCATTTCTCATGCAGCTCGCCTGTACGGATATTACCGCGCTCGCTATAAGTTTGAGCTACTACGAGGGCTCGAGGGAAGCACAGGTTATCCGAATTATTAATTTCGACTATCGAACGTTTCCCGACATCCCCGCGTGTGTCGCGCGACGCGACCGCGACCTAAAGGCATCGAGACATTATAAACCCGTATGTTAAATTGGTCGGCGATATCGAGACCACCGGCGCTCTGTGCTAACGAACTCACAAGTCTTCAAATGTCCTCGTAACTCAAATCACGCGCCGGACGAAAAGATATACCCGCAGGACCATGCGATAAATTCGGCGAATCAAACGATAATCCTACGTAATCGCTCGGTTCACATGAATTTAACGCATACGCGTGAATTTCGCGAAACGCGTTTTCTAACGAGTGATATATATCGTTGCCTTCAGTCAACGGACGTATCGCGAAACTCGCTTCTCTACCGATTACCCGGAATCTTCTAAATTGTCGCGCATTTTCCGATATTAAATTTACAAAATTAAAATTATTATTTCCGACCTGTTGGTGAAGTTGTTGCTGCTGCTGCTGATGTTGCTGTTGTTGTTGCTGTTGTTGTTGTTGTTGCTGTTGCTGCTGGTACTCATGCTCCTCCTCCTCGTCCTCTTCACCCTCCTCGGTCTCGGATGAAATATTTTCCGAGCGGGGTAACTCGGCTACCTCCCCCTCAGTCTCATCCTCTTCCGCTTCTTCTTCCTCATTGGTGTGGGAGAGCGCTGAATTTTGTTGGCCGTCAACACCACCTCCGTATTGTACTGTTAAAAAACCGTATAAATTATAAATACTATTTTTGTTATTTTTATTATTTTAATATTTTTATACTCGAATGTAATCCGTACTATAAATATTATAATACAACGAAATAATCTCACCTTTTTAGCAATATTTGTTGTTTTTTATTCCGCTACTAATATTCTGGGGAATAGCTAATCCCCCAGCGACGAGTTTCTAAAGAAAAATTAAGAATTTGGATTAAATTCGAGCATAAAAATATATCGAGAAATAAATTATTAAAGTTACCTTCTCTGGAGGGAGCGTATATATTTTCCTCTTCTTCCTCTCTCACAGTCTCTTCTTCTTCTTCTTCTTCTTCTTCTTCCAGCACTATCACTTCTTCCTCTTCCTGCACTTCTTCTTCTTCCCCACTCTCTTCTGGCTCTTCTTCGTTAATCTCCACTCTCTCGCGCTCCTCCATCTCTCGCGGAAATTCTAATAATATTTTAAGATTCGAATATTTAATATTATAGAAACAAAATTTAAAACAGTTCTAAAATTATTTTTATATTTGAATTTTCGTTTTAGCCTATTTTTTACATAATCATCATCTTTACCCGGCGAGAACACTTCGCTATCAGGGCTACTGATTGCATATGTGATGTCGTCAGCGTTCATGTTTTCCTCGTCATCGTCGTCGTCAAGAACGACAACGGGAATCGCCGGATTTTCCTCGAGTAATCGCGGTCTTCCTGAAATGTAGAATATTTTTTATTAGTATTGATTATTTTTATTACTACCGAACATTCTATCCGAGAAAAATTAGCACTCGTTTTCATTACGTGCAAAACTTACGCGAAGGACCTGCCTCGGGTTCTTCCTCTGCGCGGCGTCTACGTGAAGGTCGCACTATCGCTGTTCTCGCGAGATTATTGTTTCCTGTGATTAATTAGTAATTAAATATTTAACTTTATAATCGCGATTTTTCGTATTTTTTCTTTGAAAGCAAAAATAAATAAAATAAGTAAAATAATTACCCGTCGACTGGATCCTACTGTAGTTTTGAAGTAGGTAGGTTATATGTCCACCTACATCTTCCTCTTCTTCATATTTTTCATCTTCGCTCAAGGCTCTTCGTGCACTAATTATTTCGCCGGCAATATTTAGTAATTTCGCGTCGCCGCCGAAATGCCCCAATTTATATAAAATTGCAAGCAATGTATCGGAGCAGGCACACGCGAAATTCGAAAATACGCTGTAATTATGTTCACTTGTTTCCGTTAATTTGGAAATGTAGCTCGCGGAATTTATCTTTGGAGATAAACTCGCAGCCAACTTTGCACAACTCGATATCAAATTTTTATTACACGCCATTTTTTTTCTTAAAGGAATAACACGCGAGTGAAAATCGTACAAGTTTCCTCGGGCAAAGAAAATCTCGAAAATGCTTATATTCGGTTAAGCATTGTCCATTTTATATATTTTCCTCCCCACTCAAAAAGGAAAATCAAACAAACTTTTAGCGCACGGAGTCCATAAAAAATGTAGAAGTTTGAAATTTCTTGTAGTCGTATATACCGTATTGTAATTATATTTTTCACCGTAGCGCGAATAATCTATTTCATTTCTTATTTTGTTTTTCGAGAAAGCAACTGACGCTAAACATTTTGCTAATTACCTTAATTAAGTAATGGTTTACGCATATGATTTCTTAAAAACTAGGCGTAATAAAAAAAAAATTTGTAATTATTTTATTTGTCAAAGATTTTTATTTTGCGTCGACCATAGCTATTGCACGAATATAATAAATTTTTAAAATTATTTGTTTCTTTATAAGAAAAAATACACGTTTAATGCTAATAATAATAATAATACACGACGTGTTGCTGCGTGTTCGCAGTAAAGGACAGAAGGAGATATCGGGAAATATGTTGAAAACGTAGTAAAAAGTACTCTGTGAATTTTTTTTTTAAGAAAAACTTGTTATGTTATTTATTATATTTTATCGATGTACATTTATTTATTGGTTTTCATAAAATTTTCGTTTTTGTAAAATCGCACGAGAAATTTCATTAAATTTAAGCGAAAGTATCTCTACAAATATAATGCTGAAATATACATCTAAAAATGTTAAATTATTAATTTGAGTTCGAACACTTTGTTCGATTTGTTCATAATTTCCTTTAATTGTGAGTTTTATAATTTCGCAATCTATGTACGATGAGGGAAGTTTTAATTCTATTTCGTTTATTATATAGTTAGCACATGTATTGACAGTATCAACGATATTAATTAATTGCGACAAATGCGTATCTATGCATTTTATAATATTTTCCAAGCCGAGGAAAGTAACTTTCTGCATCACGATAGCGGTGTTATAAGTTTTTCGTTTCTTCGACGGAGGTTGTTCTTCCTTCTCGACATTACTCGCGGAATATTCGTTGGTTTCCTTGTATGCCACTAGAATAGCCCTCGAGCCATAAGCGCTGGTAAAGTTGATGGTGATATTGTTAATAATAATCGGATTTATTCCTCCCGTTCTTTTTTGATCGTCGTTCAAATACTGTCTCATATGTTCCATGCAGGATTGAAATTGCTGCCACGTGTCGGAGTCGAGACAAATCCCATCGGCATTATTGCTCGTTAATTTAACAATTGGAACAAAACAGTCTTCCTTCGTCGATTGCAATCCCACTTGTATCTTCTTAGTGAAGGATGAATTAAGTCCGTATGTTGTTGATAGCAACAAATGTCGGTTTCTTCCACCGTTGCCGATTTTATTGTCTCCATTTCCCGGCTCCTTAATATCGCAAACATGCGAGGATTTCACAAAACTGGCTATTTCCATTACTATTAACCACTCGAAACAAACTCGAAAAATGTACTGTGCAAAAAATAATCACAACAACAACGTTAGCGTATTTGCGTAGAATTTTTCTTCTTCGCTCGAGACTTAACTTCTGTTAACGACGAAATTCGAATGAATACACGGTTTATCCTCGCGCTTATATTACTGCTTCTCCCACCTAAAAAAAATCTAAGCAAAAAGAGTGGAGGGAAATAATATGGGCAGAAGTGAGCATAAATGCGTATTCAAACAAAATATTTTACAATAATCAAAGAAAAATACCGAGAAACTTCTATAAACGTTTCTAGAAACTTCTAAAAATTTTCTCTAAGCTATATCTCGAGTGATTCACCACGGGAAAAATATTTAGGGGATGTTTTATTAAGGAAGATTCGAATGATAAATTTATAGATATTACGGGCGGGGGTATATCTGAATGTTTAATTTAAAAAAAATGTGAAATCTTATCAGATTTCTTAGTCGATACGGTATATATGCTGTTTCAGCATGAGAAAAAAATAGGTTGAGGATTTAGGATGAGGGTTTCTCTAGGGTAGATTCAAGGTGAGAATATTTTCCATATCTTCCTAAATTATTTGGAAACAGAATTGTTTTCTTAATCACTATTGCAAATATAGCGGGGATATTTTAAAATGAAAACCATTGACGGTTATCTTAAGATGAGATTATTTTATTGAATGTCTCTAGTTTTTTAACGTGTGTTTAGGGTTTTAAGAATCTCTAGATATTATTATTATATCACGGGGGGATAGTGTTTGTCTGAGTCAGCTATCGGTTGATTCATAAAATACGAGTATGTACAGGTATTTTGTAATTTAGGCGATACATCGATTTAAAATATATTTTCCAGAATTTAAGCATTTTATTTTTACTATAAGCGTATATGGAGAATCAATTATAAGCTCATTAGCGTTGGTGCTCGCGAAAGTCGCCGATGCGAGCCTACCCTCGCGCGAATACGCTTACTCGCGGTCGCGCGTCGTGTATCATCTAATCAGCGGTGCTTTCCGCTCGCACGCGTAACAGAGAACGCTAGCGCGAGCACGTGGCCGGCGAGGATGGGGCCCCACGCGAATAAGCTTATTTTCTTCTTACATTCCTGTATAATATTCGAGAAGCATGCGCATTTTTTTCTTTCTTAGATTATTGTTGTTATATATCGTCGTTTACTTTTTTATTTATGAGATTGTTCCTAAACGCGAAATCGATTATTTTGTGTAATGGACGTGCGCTGGAAACATCCTTGGACGTCGATCGTCTGCGGTCCTGCGGGATGCGGGAAAACAATTTTCGTGAAAACATTTCTTCGACATTTATCCCGCATGTCCGATGTCCGATTCGAGAGAATTTTATTTTATTACGCCGAGTGGCAAGATGCGTATTAGTGCTTACATTGCGACACGGGAGAGAGAGAAGAAGAGAAAAGCGAGAGCAAATATAGCGATAATGCTTTAATAAAATCGAGGAAAAATATAATCGAATTTCGCGAAGGGTTACCGCGTCCGGAGGATTATTCTAACGATGCGCTTTCTCCGAAATTGGTGATAATCGACGATCTTATGAGGGAATCGTCTTCGTGCGACGCTATCGTGGATCTATTTACGAAAGGAAGTCATCATAAGAATCTCAGCGTTATACTCATTTCGCAAAATCTTTTCCATCAGGGGCGTGGGCAGCGCGACATATCTCTCAACACGAATTATATAGTAATTTTCAAAAATCCGCGCGATCGCGCGCAAATTCGTCATTTAGCACGCCAGGTATATCCCGACGATCCAAAATTTATGGAAGAAGCGTACTACGACGCTACCTCGAAGCCGCATGGATATTTATTGCTCGATTTGAAACAATCGACTCCAGACGAATACCGATTTCGCACGTGTATCTTTCCGGAGGATACTCTACATTACGTCTACATACCACGTAAATCTGTCATTAGAGCCGGAAGCGTATAAAAGAAAGGTATTCGCAGCCGCGAGTTGTAGTTGTGCGATTACGACGCAATGGTGAAAAAAGCAGACCCTAACAAAACATCATCGACAGCGACAGCGAGGAATTTACCGAATAGCGCAATAAAGACTGCGAAACGTTGCATCGGAGAGAGGAACCTGTGTCTCTTGAAAACTCTATGCTATTTGAAAAAAAATCAAAGAGCGGCGTTCTTACGCGGTGCCGACAATAAATTTGTAAAGTGTATTCAGGAGTGTATTTTCAATACGCTCGAAGGTAACGTACCGCTCGAATCTAGCAAAAAAAAGCGCTTGTCCAAGCATAAAACGACTTTACGACGCATCGCGGCAAAGCGGGGTAATTTGAAGACTAAAAGAAAACTATTGGTACAACGCGGAGGATTTTTACCCTATATTATCGGTCCTATACTCGGTGCTTTATTATCGCGGATTATCGGCGAGTGAAAAGAAATACAATTCTTTATATTCTTTGTGAGGAAAAATAATAATATTTGGAAAAGTATTAAAAATGGAAAAGGCTAAAAAAATGGTTTTAATTTCTACGGAAAATCTCGAAAAAATGCAACGAATGCAGCAGCAACAAAATCAACAATCGGAAAATGTTAATAATACGGAAAATGATAATAATAAATCTGTACGGACATCGGGAACCCCTTTATCGCGACTCGATGCGGAGATGTGTCGTATTCTCAATCTCTCGACTCCCACCGACGAGGGTGAAAGATGGAAAATGTATAAAGAAGTACTTCAACGTTATCTTTACTTTGTTCGGGATGCGAAAAAGCGTTTTCACAAAGATTCGCGTGGGGTTTTAAACGGCGACGGCGATGATAAAACTGAGCAGGACGAGGACATGTACTTGGAAGATGACGATACCGCTGAATTTACGCGTACTTTAATTAGTAGCGTTGGAGATGGAGGAGGTGACGCTAACAGTTTCGGGAAAAAACGCGATCAATCGGCAGAAATGATTAAAAATATAATCGAAAGTGTGCCGAAAACTTATCGCTACAAAGCTCACACGCTATTGAAATATTTACTCGATGCCCCGTCGTCGAAGATCGGTTGGGATAGACAAGGACTATAAACGGTGCGGTTGTAACGGGTTCGAATATTAGCGATCTCATAAATGACGCGATACGCGAGAGAAAAACAGTAAAAGCAATCGGAAGAGTTTAGTTTGCGCGATTACTGCACGACATAAACACGCCCTCCAGTCTCATAGGAAATCGTAGTTTTTTACACGCGGGCAAAATAGCTCGTCGTATTAAAAGCAGCGAATTAGCAGCTGTTACTTCCACTCCGAAAACTCGTCGTTCACGCAGCAGGTTAAACGAGACGGCTGTATCCGAAGGAGATACGGTGTTTATATCCGCCGATGAGGATGAGGATGAGGCCGATAAAACATTAGCGAGTAAGGACGAGAATTCCCCGACAAAGAAAGTAAGAGGTTTATTCGGCTGGAGCAAATTCTAATAAGATGGAACTCGAAAAATTATATTACGATCCTTCGCACTACGCGGGTTATTCGGCGACGGACAATTTATCACGAGCGGCTAAGCCGAATTTCTCGCGTAACGAGGTTGTCGACTGGCTTAAATCGCGACGCACACGCTGCATCATCCAGTACGACGAAAATTTCCGCGTTTACATTATAACGTGACAAATATCGACGATTTATGGGAGGCGGATTTAATCGATCTTCGTAATCTTAAGAGTTATAACGACGGATATTCCTATCTACTGGTGGTTATCGATGTACTTAGCAAATTTGCTTGGGTAGAACCTTTGCGCGATAAAACTTCGGCGTGCGTGATAAAGGCCTTTCAGAACATATTCTCGAGAAACAAGAAACGTTTACCCGTTTACCTACAAACCGACAAAGGTAAAGAATTTATCGCCAGTGCTGTACAAAAATTTAAAAAAAAAAAAACATCTGTTTTCGCGTAGCTCGTAATCCTGATATTAAAGCAGCTATAGTCGAGCGTTTCAATAGAACACTTAAGGAGAGGATGTGGCGTTATTTTACCTATAAAAATACTCGTCATCGTTATATCGATATTTTGCAGGATATTGTTCGCGCTTACAATCATACTCGTCATTCTAGCATTAAAATGCAACCCGCGGCCGTTACGTTGGAAAATGCGCGTATCGCGCGAGAAAATATGAATCGACGATGGAATATCAATGACGGTGATGATACTGAAGGGAGAAAAAATCGCGGACGCAAACAAAAGTGTAAATACAAAGCGGGCGAACTCGTACGCATCAGTAGAGCAAAAGCAGCGTTTGAGAAAGGATACGAGGCTGGTTGGAGCGAAGAAATATTTCGAATTCACCGCGTTCTCGAATGGAGAAGACCTCTTGTATACGAACTAAGTGATTTACAGGGCGAGGTTATAGACGGAATTTTTTACGAGCAAGAATTAACGCAAGTTATTAAAGACTTGCGAGAAGGAGAATTTATCGTAGACCGCGTGATAAAAACCAAGGGACGTGGTAACAATAAACAATTACTAGTTAGTTGGCGGGGACATCCTTCTAAATTCGATTCTTGGATATCAGCCTCAAGTTTAATATCAAAATGAGAGGGGAAGAATTTCACATAATCCTCCCGAGTAATAGTAGCATGCGCTACTTTCCGGAAAATAAAACATCGTGTTTCACCACCGAATTACCTCAGCGTATAGACTTAAGCGGTCGTTGGGAAGTAGCGCTTACGGAGATCCAGTTTCCGTGTAGCTTTTTACATATACGTCCTGGAGAAGGAACAATAAAATTTATCGATATTAATAAGAGCATCGATGCGTTTTCTCGTGAGGATGTCGAAGTATCACCAGGCGTTTATTCGAGCGTACGCGATATTATAGAGACAATGAATGACGCGTGCAAACCCGTAAAAGCCCATGTCGTTTGGGAATTAAAAGCTGGTGGTAAAGTTGTTATGAGACTTTCCTGCAAAGAGAGGAAATGCGATATGGAACATCATGTGCATTTTTCCGACAAGCTTTGTCGTATGCTCGGTTTTGATTCACGCTGTGGAAGTTCGAATGATCTACTACCGATCTACTACAATCCTGACATTCCTCCTTCTTCGAGCATTGCTTTTCCAAAATTTCCTTTTGTACTCACGGGTGACGACGACTATATAATAGCCGACATACCAGCTAGTTTGTTGCGAGGTATTCCAGACAAACTTTTCGTCTACTGCGACATTTGCGAACCTTATATTACGGGCGATGTACAATCGCCTCTTCTTCGAATAGTCGCGCACGATGCACGAAACGATTATCCGTTTGCATCCACCCAGATAAAGCATTTTTCGCCCGCGCAATACATCGCGCTGCGGCGAACGAGTTTCGTACGATCGAAATAGATATAAGAGATCAGCTGGGAAAGAGCATACCATTCGAATTCGGAACGTTGACGGTAACTTTGCATTTTAGGTGTATCGATTAGATATTATAAAATACACGGAATCCGCGAAAGAGAAAAAACGCATTTGACTGTTCATTATTATTATTATTATTATTATTAATGGACTATTACTCGATATATCACGACGAATTACAGAGCGGAGGCGGCCGCGGTGGCGGTATTCCACGAGTTTTCGTCGGATCGCCCTATCAGCGTGGCCATGGAATCGGTAGTTTTCTCGGGGGATTATTCAGGCGCGTACTACCATATTTAGGTAAAGCAGCACGAGCTGTGGGGAAAGAAGCTTTACGAGCCGGAGTTAATGTAATCGAAGACGTTGAAAACAATACGCCATTTAAGGTAGCGGTCAAACACCGTTTTGAAGAATCGCGAGACAAACTCAAGAGAAAAGCCAAAGAAAAAATAAGTAGTCTAATGAAGGGCTCGGGATATAAGTCCGATGCGAAAATGCATGTAGCTCAGTTCCCTTTTGTCGGGCTTGATAATCACATCGCACGATCCGCAATAACATCGGCTCGTAAGCGACGACGGACGAGTAAGAAAATCAAAGCGGTTGGGAAAAAAAGAACGAGTACAAAAGCACAGAGAAATAAAAAGAAGAAGAAAAGTCGTACGGTTGTGAAAAAAAGACTTAAGACGTCTGCGAAACGACGTAATCGGTAAAAAACGTACCGTATCCGATATATTTTCTTAAGCGGTTATATTCGGAGCATTCTAATTTAACGACGGTAGTGAGCGACGGACGATAGCGAGCAATTTACGATAAAGAAATATGTCTTTTCTTCACACGCATTCGAGCGAGTGTTTAAAGAGCGAACTAGATCTCTTCTCTCTCCCACCTACACAAACTAGCATCGAAAATTCGCAATGGATTCATTACAAACCCGTGACCTCTCTCTCGGACGACTCGCCGATAGAATTCGTCATCCCCGGACACGGAGAAGAATATTTAGATCTCACGCACACCATGCTGAGTCTTCGTCTACGTGTAGAAACAAACGCCGATTCCGCGAGTCAGGCTTCAGGAACAAGCGCCGAAAGAATAGCCGTAGGCCCTGTAAATCATTTGCTTCATTCTATCTTCAATCAAATCGACGTGTATTTCAATCAAAAGCTCGTGTCGCCTCCAAACAACGCTTACGCGTACCGAGCGTACATAGAGGCGTTGTTAAATTATTCTTCACCCGCAAAAACTTCCCATCTAACTTCCTGTCTATGGGACATGGATGCACCCGGACACATGGACGATCTGTTGAAATCAAATCCCGGCAATCCCGCTCTCGCGAGACGCGCTCGTTACATTTCCGGAGGAAAGGCGTTAGATCTCGTAGGACATCTCCATTGCGACGTTTTCAATCAAGACAAATTTTTAATTAACGGTGTAGAAGTACGGTTGAGATTCGTTCGTTCGAAAGATTCGTTCTGTCTCATGGAAAGTAGCGGAACATCGAAAATTCACATTCTCGACGCTACCTTGCTCGTTAGAAGGGCGAAAATAAGCTCGGGTTTGTTACTCGCGCATGCTAGAATGATGAGTAAAGTTACAGCCAAGTATCCGCTCACGAGAGTCGAGGTTAAAACATTCACGATTCATAGCGGCGTTATGGGTGAATCGTTAGATAATGTAATACTCGGTCAATTACCGAAGCGAGTAATAGTCGGTTTCGTTAGTAATAAAGCGTTTAACGGTGACAGAAAATTAAATCCGTTTAATTTCAAGAACTACGGAATAAATTTCTTCTCGCTGTACGTCGATGGCACGCAAATCCCCAGTAGGCCTTTGCAACCAGCTTTCTCCGAGGAGGAACCGCTTTACATCGAAGCTTATCAAACGCTTTTCTCGGGAACAGGTATTCATTTTTTGAACGAGGGAAATTCTATAAGCAGAGACGACTATTTCAAAGGATATACTTTATTCGCTTTTGATCTTACTTCCGATCTATCCGCTAATTGCGCTGGACACTGGAATCTCGTCAAACATGGTAGCTTACGATTAGAAGTGCGATTTGTAAAGGCACTTTCCGAGACGGTTAATTGTATTATCTATGCCGAATTCGATAATGTCATAGAAATCGACTCGTCTCGTCAGGTCATTGTCGATTTTTCGGGGTAAATTTTGTATAGACGCTTAAAATTGTTCCCCCTCTATCTCGCTCAAAACGCCGACATCAGTGCGCAGCGTTTCGAAAAATATTCAGTTTCGTTGGAGACACGCTCGGCGTCGTTGTTTCACATAGAGCCTCGCGTCGAATCACATAAGTTTTTCGTAAGATGGATATAATCGTCGATATTCAGGGTTTCCGCGATGCGAGGAAAAAGTTTATCGCTAAGGAGGTTGCTGTTGTAGCGATTGACGCTCCAATCGTCGATCATTGGATTATGATACCGCCGTATTCGTTTACCGAATTACCCGAAAAAATAAGACGAGAAAACAACTGGCTCACGCGAAATCATCACGGCATTGAATGGTTCGATGGCGAAACTAATCCGAAATATTTTATATCGCAACTGCGGCAAATTACAAGATGCGTGCGTCACATTTATCTTAGAGGAAACGAGAAAGCGAGTTATTTGAGGAATCTACTTTCTAGAAATATATATAATTTGGAAGGCATCTCGCCGGCATTCAAAAATCTGACGGTAGAAGAAGAGTGCGGACATCACGGATTTCGAAAATTCAGAATCTTTCATTGCGCATTACGCAACGCTTACAAATTAAAAAGCTGGATTGTTGCGCAAAATAATTTCGGCAGCGACGGAGACAGCATTACTCAAACGACTTGCAGTTCTCCCGAAATTTTGATAGTAAGCGACGACGACGACGACGACGACGACGAGGGCGACGACTATGAAAATGAAAATATTAAAGCACAATCAAATAATAAAATAGAGAAGAAAAATCTACAAAAAATCGAACGCACGGCTATTAACCACTCCATGCAAACAGAAAATCCGTTAGCTGTACAACTCGAAAACAAGCCACCAAAAGAAATTATTCAAATAATACCGCTTGTTCGCTCGTCTTCGGCGCAAACAAATGGACTCTCGCGAAATTCTGCAAGCATTGCGTCAGCTAGATGTCAAACACGTGGGAGTCTATCCCGCCGACAGATTGCCGATGGTGTGGACGAGGTCGACGGCCATCGTCGCTAATACGGACAATCATAATCGCCCTGGAGAACACTGGATCGCTTTCTTCCTCGACGGAGACGGTACGGGGACATACTTTGATAGCTACGGAATACCGCCCTTGTATCCGGGTTTTTTCCTACGACTCCGACAAAATTCCAACATTTATCGATGGAATACCGAACAACTACAAGGACTTTTCTCTCAAACCTGCGGACACTACAGTTGTGTATTTTTATATTATATGTGCAGCGGTTACGATCTCGATGGATTTCTTAGTCTTTTTTCCGAAAATTGCGAATATAACGATCATTTAATCGTAGAATTATTTCATAAAATTTTTCTTCGCGAAAAGAAACATGAAAAATATAATGTTAATTAATAGCGTGTTTAATTGTAAGAAGATATAAAAATATTTTTGCGAAGTACTGCGAATTGTATGCGGGTATATTAATAAATGTGAAAATTTTTTATCCTAATTCGTGTTTAATACTTTTAGCTTTTCCCTTCTTCCTTTATAACACCCCTCCTCGCGTTCAATCATCCGCATGTTCATCTTTTTACCTCTGTAGTGCAATGTAGTCTAATTATAATAATTATTGTCTCGTGCTGAGATGCTTTGTCTTTTTTCCGATAAAGCGCGTCATGAACCGTTCGAGCGGAGGGGCTTGTTTCGATATTCCATAGTAGGCCCCGAGGCGGAGTGGGGGAGGTACGGATTATTTCCTCGAGACATACCGGCTATCCCCCGAAAGTCCGTAGGTGGGGAGTTCGTTCTGCCAAGACGTAGCGAGACTAAGGCTAGGTAACGGAAATTTGACTTGGAACACTGTACAGGTAGGGCAGAGCTGGAGTGGGAGATTTGCTTTTTCGAGTCTAGTACCGCAGAGGTAGGGAAATAAAAATTTGATAAATCCCCAGACATAGGCGGCGTCGACCAATCACAGCTCTGGGCCACTATGGTGCAAGCCAATCAAACTCTGGGCCACTATGGTGCAAGCCAATCAAACGCTGGGCCACTATGGTGCAGGCCAATCAAAATCGAGACTTCGGGAGGTGGGGTATTGTTTCCACCAATCAGAACGCCTCCCTCCACTTCTCACGGTCACGCCCACGGCGCCAGGGACCGAGTGGTGGGGGTTTGTTTTGACGCACCATAGTGGCCCTTAACTACTAACGTATGACCTCAGAAGTTGTGTGTTTACATGACAAACATATTTATTACAATATCGCGTACCCCAAGTGTTGTTAGTCTTTGGAAGATTCTCGAGATATTAGGAAGTCATAACTGTGCATACGTATACTTTCCATATTACACTGATGATAATGGATAAAACAGTGATTTATTGCGGCGAATTCTTATAAGGGGACATACATTTGCATACATTTTGTTATATATCTCAATATACAGAGTAAGTCATTAAAAATTAAGTACATCTATATGTTTGTCTTTATTTCTTCTCTCTCATAAAACTTTGAGTAGAGACAGCGTTGTATTTAATTTGTCCGTTTGTTCTTTCCAACAAAAAATGTTTTTACAGATATTTAAGAAAGTAGAATCATGTTTGTAAAACTATTATTATGTAGCAGTTTAACAATCATCGTATCGGTCTTTTCAATCGACAATCAGATAAGAAAGCTAAATGAAACAGACACATACATGCAATCATCCTATATATTACCGAAAAAATATGATATCATTCTTATCACATTCGTATCACATAAAAAGGATACTTTTGTCGGCACCTATAATATGAGTATTTTGATAACACAATCAATTCAAAAAATACAATTGTATTTAGATGTAAAAAGTGTTATCGATATAATAATGATTAATGATTCAAAATTTACTGATGGAAAAATAAGCGTTTATAAACTGGTAGAACCTTCTTATGAGATGAACATTACCGAATATTTATTCCTGGATAATGTATTGCCGGGATATTACATCATAAAATTAACCTATGCTAACTGATGATACAGGTCTAAAAAAATTTTATAAAAGAAATAAACGACAATGGTAAGTAACTGTTAAAATATTAAATATGTAGTAATTACAGGATGACACAATCCTGGTACAGCATTTCATTGATTAAAAAGTGTTTTCTAAGAAAAGACATTTATATAGACATGTACCTATCTGAAAAGTTTCCATTCCTAATTATATGTTTCTTAAGATCTTAGTAACAAATTTTGCAATTTATTATTATTATTATTATTATTATTATTATTATCATTATTTTTAAAATGAATGTAAACTGCAAATAAAAATCAATTTAATTAAATCAGCAATAATGCACGTCTTATAAAATATTTTATCGTCAACAGTCGGACGAATTCAAATATTTCGGTAGTGTCTTGAATTGTTTTCAAAATCTAAATAAAACAATTCTGAAAGATTTATATTTGTTTTCATAGAACTTGCTTATTTGAAATTTAAAATTTTGGCAAATATTTTATTTTTACACTGTTTACTAATAACAAACTTTAGGAAATCATTATTAATATTTAATCATTATTAATATTTAATGAAGCCTATTACAGAAGCATTTATAACATGAAATTAATCTATAATATATATAGCTGATGACATAGATCAAAAAAATTTTTTTTAAAGTTATAATAATTCGGAACGAAAACATTTCCAGACACATGTATGAATTTTTGTATGAATTTTGTATGAATTATTTGTATGAAGTTTATATGAATTTTTTTGTTCATATTTTCATAGAAGTCACTAACAAAATTTGATTAGATCATGAACAATCACTCAATTTTCATAAACACTTTATATATACAATTAAATATAACTATATAAAATTAAATATATATATATATATATATATATATATATATATATGTATATATAAGCTATATTTATGCTGTTTCATATATTTAAACATTCACATACACGCGAACACACAATACCCATTTAAAAACAACTAAAAATATATATATGATTTATTTAACAAATTATCACTAAAATATGCAGTTTCTTTAACATGTATAAAATTATATGGAATGGTTAGGTAATATATCAATGTCAATAATCACAATATAGTAATTAAAATCAATTAAAAGAAGTTATTGTTCTAATACTGTGTAATATTGAAATTTATTTTAATTTTATTAAACAAAATTTTTTTTATTTTAATTTTATTGAAATTTATAATTTTGATACTAAAATATTAACTATTAAATATTAATTATTTATTTTGTACCTGTATGTCCTAAAGTAAACATTTCATGACCATTACGTTTTATTAATGTCAAAATAATATCAAAATCATTATTAGATTACGTAATGTTATACAAAATATAGATCAAAAGAGTAAGAAGAACTCTATGCCGTAATTTTCTATATATATTATTCTTATATATAAATTGCATCCGTATATCTCCTTTTTATTCAATTTTTAATATTTCTATGTAATTGTCGACAATTTATTATCCATTCATATTTCTAAATAGGTTGGCAACATATGTTGATAATATTGGGATCCAACACATGATTCCACGTTTGCCCGAATTTGCTATATCTTCTTCGCCTGCCTATAATATTATTATAATACATTATCAAAATTATAGAGTTTTATCAAATATTCCGATACAAAAAATGGAAATGAATGATAAAAACATGACGGTGACACATTTTCATACTACGTTTGTAAGGCCTAATTATTTTGTATTTCTGTCTAACCGGACTAATATATCTTTCATGTCTGGTCCAAGTAAAAGTAAGGTCAAGGTTGATATGTGGTGTGGAATGCACTGCGCATTTGCACACGAAATTGTTCAAAATATAACTCTATACTTGTTTCGTAAATGGGGACGCCTGAATAAATTTTGGCGAATAAATCATGTTGCAATTCCGGATTTTCCGGAAAACGAAAGCATCATAAATCTGAGCCTTGCTATTTATAGGTAATTATATTATAATATAATTAAAAAATATTAATATATTTCGACACAGATGAAAAAAAGATAATAATTCTTGATACTTAAAATTATCTACATATTTTTCGGTCTATTTTAAAAATATTATTTGAATATATTTGAATATATATTTTAAAAAAATAAGTAAACTTGTATGAGACAATGAGAGAAACATATCTAAATATTTATTATATCTATAATCTGTATCAACCTTTACGAAAAATAATATTAAAATATTATATACAGGGTAGACCATTTTAATATACGCACTGAAATATCTCAAAATCCATAAGTTTAAGACAAAAATGTTTCAGACAAAAGTTGTATGGTTTCGAGGGGGCCATAAGATGGTACCATTGGTTTGACCTTGAAGAGTTATTTGAAAATCACATGAAGGTCACCTTCAATTTCTTAAATGGAACCCCCTATTTTTTATTACAAATTCTTGTAGCTTATCTCGAGAGCTTTCCAAAACACTATAATTAAGTACCTTTTCGTTAAGTACTTTTTGAGTTATGAGGCTTGAAATCATTTCTTAATATTACATAAACCGTAAAATATCTTGTAAAATATTTATTTTTCGATTACTTTACCTTAATACTTTTATGTACAAAATAATGAGAGAAATCAATTGGTGTATAGAAAACACATAGTTATTTTTAAGAAAAAATATGGAATTGTTAATTGCAAATTACATATTTTTTCTTCAAAACAACTATGTGTTTTCTTTACACCAATTGATTCCTCTCATTATTTTGTACGTAAAAGTATTAAGGTAGGATAATCGAAAAATGAATATTTTACAAGATATTTTACGGTTTATGTAAAATTAAGAAATTATTTCAAGCCTCATAACTCAAAGAGTACTTAAGGAAAAAATATTTTATTAAAGTGTTTTGGAAAGCCCTCGAGATAAGCTACAAGAATATGCAATAAAAAATAGGGGGTTCCATTTAAGAAATTGACGGTGACCTTCACATTATCTTCAAATGACTCTCCAAGCTCAAATCATTGCCACCATCTGATGGCCCCCTCGAAGCCATACAACTTTTGTCTGAAACACTTTCTAGTAAAACTCTTCCTTATCGAGATATTCGACCGTGTCCAGACTTTTTTAACACCCAGTATATCATAAAAGTCTTTTATAGTTATTTTTATTTCAACTTACACCGTATCTTTCATACTTTATTATTAACCATACACAATTTCTTTTATCTTCAATGTCATTAAATATTCAAGATAAACTTTCAATTTACACATACGCTTTCCTAGTTAAATTATAGTTAAACTGTAGCATATCAAATATTTATGGAAACTATAAGTCATATGATTAATTACATAATTATTAACTATATAACTAATTCAACTAAATAAAAAGTATAATTAACGTAGCAATTTTATATATTGTGTTAATATTGTGTTAATTTTATGTTTTTATAATACTTATATGTTGCTTATAATACTTTTTGACACTTTGACAATAAATTTTGGACAAATTTTGTAACTTTAGCAAGCCTGTTGACTATTTTGCTGAAATTATGGAGAATGGATATGGAAATTATAGAAATTAATTATCCTTCCACACAAAAATCTGCAAACAATTTGTATCTTATATGGTTGATAATTAAATCTTGGAGATTAATATTATCACAAAAATATTATCCTGTATTGAAAATAACACGAGAATATAGTTCTTATGTAGAACGGGTACAGGTATCAACGCACAATTTAAATAATTTAAATAAGTTGGCGAATTATAACGTACCTATAACGTGTACTACACAGACGCATATTGATAATTCATATAAAATTTCATTGAACGATGTTCTACAATTGGGAATACTTCTTGGTTTTGAAGAGGATGGCTGGATACTATTTGACATAAAACAAACTGGTAAATATGTAACAAATTTATCACACTTTATAATGTTTATAATATAATGAAAATTTTATATTATTTTAATTATATGTATATAAGCTCCTAAATTATCTAAACATTTTCACTTGTTATATATTCAAAATGATTGACTGTAGAATATAATGATAATTATTCTATTACTCTCTAAAAGTGAATCAGTGTACTATTATTGAAAAACAGAAAATAGTCACTGATATTATAGCAGTTATAAATACAGCATTGTAAATCACTAACATTTCACTGAAAGAATTAGTTATATTGACTGTCTGAATCAGTATCAGTAATATTTTATTTATATTTATTATATTAAAAATTTTATTTTATTTATATTACATGCATGTTGAACTTGTTGTCTTAAATATAATAGATAATGAATGGATCATTTTCATTTATTCTCCGGACATTTATTTGTGTCCGACTTATAAAATCGATTTAATATCGGAAGTTCCTCTGTTCAGATTGTATCAGAAATTAAATCAAAGTAATATTTTTAATTTTATCTGTCGCCCTTTGCAAATTTTAATTCTCATTATTAAAACTTAAATACGAAAGGGATAGCGCATCGTAGCGATAAACGAACGAACTAGCGATTATTAGTTTTACAGTGAAATTTACTTCCACTGACCATAATCAGTGAGATATAAGATGAAGTAACAAAAAATAAACGTTTTCACTGAAGAGGGGCGGGGGGAGGGGGTTAATAAAATACTCATTGATTCTCTTGTCAATGAAATCTTATTTTACTGTTTAAATTAGTGATATTTTCATTGATTCACTTTTAGAGAGTACATTATCATTTGCAAGGAAGATAAATACTTCTTTTTGTATAATATTAAATAACAAAGTTATTTATTCTTACAATGTATAGTAAATTTAATAATATATCTTCTGTGTTAAATTTAAATAAGTAATTTCAGAATTTCATTAAATTTTTGAGTCTACAATGCATTTAAGTCTTCAATAAAATTGTGTTTGTTTTGATATTTTATATTATTACGCATGGATATTTTAATTAAAGTTTAACTACAGCAAAAACTTTTCTTTTATTTTGCTTAAATAGTTTTCTTAAATGCATAATGTAATTCTTTAAAGTAAGATATAATTTATATAGATGCATGTATATATAAAAATAAGAATTTTTTTATCTAATTAATTAATTTATTATTTGATAATTTAGTCAACTTATTTACCATGTAAAACAAACTATTGCAGATCAATTTATTATAAATTTTATTATAAATTTTTTATTATAAATTTTATTATAAATTTTATTACTTTGGCTATACATACATTTTGTATTATATAGCATTATTAAATAGCATTTTGTATGTGCATGTGCGTGTAAATTTTAAGCTACATAATTTTAAACCATTTATAACCTACCGTTTAACACAACATGTAATTAATGATTATAGAAAAACTTTTTTATGTTAGTTTCAGATTATGTTTTTATATGAATATATAGATAATAACAAATAATGTTATGTAATATAATGCAAATTGATCATTATTTATATAATTAAAAAATTGGTTTAAATTTATATAAAATTTCTTGTACAATTATTATATATACTCAATTTTAGTGCAAAGTAATTTCATATATATAATATTTTACAATCTGGTTTTTCTATTTATTTACAATTTTTGATACACTTTTTTATCTGGGTTAATTTATAAAAACAGATACTTATATTGATAAATCTATCTGAAAGAATTATAATCGTTATATATTCATTTGTTACCGATAGGATATTATCGAATCAATTACGATATCGAAAACTGGCGAAGAATTACAAGTTATCTAAATTCTGAAAATTATATGAAAATACATGTTCTGAATCGTGCCCAAATTATCGATGACGCTTTCCACTTAATGATAACAAACCAACTTAATTCCATTGTATTTTGGAATATTACAAAATATCTATCACGAGAAACAGACTACGTGGCATGGTATCCCATGTTCAAAGCTTTGGAATATCTGTCCAATATCTTTCTATTTCAGGAAAATGTATATTTTAATATCAAGGTAATAACAAATATTACAAACAATGTCAACAGTGATGTATTAAATATATTAAAACGCTTTAAACATATTACTTATTACACATGTTAATATTATGTGCATTTATAACAATAATTATTAAGTACTTTCCGAAAAGATACATACAATAAAATACATGTAGCTAAAAAATTTGATTACGATTTTTAAACATATTTTGGATGAATGATAAGTATCTATTTGTAAATTAATATTCGAATAGAGTATATACTAATAAAAAGTTGGAGAGGAAAATGGAGAAAAATAATGGAAAAAATTGTTACCATTTTTAATCACAGCATAATATTCATAATGACGATTTAAATATCATTAATTTTTAGATAGAAAATTAGTAGGAAACATATATGTACATTAATTATCTGTGTGTTTAATACCCACACAAACAGTTAAAAAGTTATTAAATTATAATACACATACAAACAGTTAAAAAGTTATTAAATTATATTATACGTATAATGTCTACATGTATGTCTATATGTCTACAAAATATGCATTTTTGTATGTATATTTTGATATGGACATGTGTGCATGTGTTAAGCATTTGTGAATGTGCACGTAAGAAGAATTCAAATTTGTGTAAATACGTATACATTATAAGTATAGCTATATAATAGATATCTTTATAAAAAGAAATTTAGAGTTGTTTACCAAGACAAAACGTTCTTAATATATAAAACCATGTAAAATACATTTCCGCAAGATATCTTTCGGTATGGCAAAATATAATGCAAGAATCGAAAAATATAAAATTTATATCAAGTAACAATATAAATACATATAAATATATATATATATATATACAGGGTGTCCCAAAAGTCCCGATACGGTCGAATATTTTATAAACTATGCACTTTAGAAAGAAATGTTTCAGACAAAAGTTGTGTAGCTTGAAGGGTGCCATAAGATGGTGGCAATGATTTGACATTGGAGAGTCATTTGAAGGTCACGTGATGGTCACCGTCAATTTCTTAAATGGAACCCTCTATTTTTTATTACATATTCTTGTAGCTTATCTCGAGGACTTTCCAAAACACTATAATAAAATATTTTTCCCTTAAGTACTTTTTGAGTTATGAGGCTTGAAATAATTTCTTAATTTTACATAAACCGTAAAATATCTTGTAAAATATTCATTTTTCGATTACCTTACCTTAATAGTTTTATGTACAAAATAATGAGAGGAATCAATTGGTGTAAAGAAAACACATAGTTGTTTCGAAGAAAAAATATGTAATTTGCAATTAACAATTCCATATTTTTTCTTAAAAACAACTATGTGTTTTCTTTACACCAATTGATTCCTCTCATTATTTTGTACATAAAAGTATTAAGGTAAGATAATCGAAAAATGAATATTTTACAAGATATTTTACGGTTTATGTAAAATTAAGAAATTATTTCAAGCATCATAACTCAAAAAGTACTTAACGGAAAGGTACTTAATTATAGTGTTTTGGAAAGCTCTCGAAATAAGCTACAAGAATGTACAAAAATATATAGGGTATTCCATTTAAAAAAATTGAAGTGACCTTCACGTGACCTTCAAATGACTCTTCAAGGTCAAATCAATGATACCATCTTATGGCCCCCTCGAAACCATACAACTTTTGTCTAAAACATTTTTCTCTATCTTGCTTATTTTTCGAGTTATTTGGCTGCCTAAGTTAAAATGGGTCACCCTGTATATAAAGGACAAGTAAGTAATACACTATAACCATACTACTATAATTACTATTTTTATTTAAATTAAATTTATTTTATTTTTATTTAAACCTACATCGTTTCTTTCATACTTTATTATCTTTATTATTACCATTTACAATTCTTTTTACCTTCAATGTCATTAATTATTCAATATATATTTTCAATTTACATATACACTTATCTTTCAAAAGTAATCAAGTTTGGCCATTCTTTTTAAATTATAATTTAAACTGTAGCATCAAATATTTATATAAAAACTATAAATCATATGAATAATTATGTAATTAATTATATATTTAATTAAATTATATATAAAATATAATTAACGTAACAATTTTATATTGTGGTAAATATATATATATGCTATATATTTGCTTATAATACCTTTCGTTGACACATCAATAAATTTTGCACAAATTTTATAAACTTTAGCAAACCAACTTTTGACTATTTTGGTGAAGTTATGAAGAACCTTCCGTCCATTCAAATGTCTACAGACTATTTACTTCTTATAATAGAGCTAATTAAATCTCCAACAAAACGAAAATATTGTCCTGTAGTGAAAATAGTACGAGATTATAATTATCCTACCAGATGGTTAGCAACGATATACAATTTAAATAAGATGGTAGATGATTACATACCTACGTCGAATACTACGGAGTTGGGTAACTTTATAGTATTTAATCTAAAACAAACTGGTAGGTTTGCAATAAATTTATTATATTTTATAGTGTTTATCATACATACACATTGGACAGAAAGATATACATTATTAAAAATATTATTCATTATATTATGTATTATATACATTACATTTATTATACATTATATATACATACATACATTATATGTACATACATACATACGTACAATTATTAGAAATATTCAATTTTCATGCAAAATGATTTTATACCTAATATAATATATAATTTGTATTTCCATTTATGTTCACTTTATGATACATTTTTGATCTCTGTTAATGTACAAAAGTATAATTACAAAAGTATAAACAGATACTTGTACTGATAAACCCTTTGAAAGAATTATATATATATATATATATATATATATATATATATATATATATATATATATATATATACAGAGTGTCCCATTTAACTTGAGGCATCGAAGTAACTCGAAACCATGGTGGTTTCGGTGAAAATGTTTTCAACAAAAGTTGTATGGTTTTAAGGGGGCCGTAAGGGTGTCATTGGTTTTACCTTGAAAAGTCGTTTGAAGATCACGTGAAGGTCACCTCCAACTTTGTAAATAGGACACCCTATATGCTTTTGCATATTCTTATAGCTTGCCCCGAGAGCTTCCCAAAACACTATAATAAAGTATTTCTTCATTGAAGATTATTATAATGTTTTGGAAAGCTTTCGAAGCAAGCTATAAGAATATGTAAAAGTATATAGGGTATCCCATTTAAAAAGTTGGAGGTGACCTTCACGTGACCTTCAAACGACTTTTCAAGGTAAAATGACACCATCTTATGGCCCCCTTAAAACCATACAACTTTTGTTTAAAACATTCTCACCGAAACCGCCATGGTTTCGAGTTACTTCGATGTCTCAAGTTAAATGGGACACCCTGTATACAATTTATTTATTTTACAGGATATTATCGAGTCAATTACGATATCGAGAACTGGCGAAGAATTGCAAGTTATCTACATTCTAAAAATTATTGGAAAATATATGTTTTGAATCGTGCCCAAATTATCGACGACGCTTTCCACTTAATGATAACAAACGAACTTAATTCCATTGTATTCTGGAATATTACGAAATATCTATCACGAGAAACAAACTACGTGGCATGGTATCTTATGTTCAAAGCTTTGGAATATCTGTCCAATATCTTTCTATTTCAGGAACCAGTATATTCTAATATCAAGGTAATAACACCTATTATAAACAATGTCAGTAGTGATGTCTTAAACATACTAAAAACATGTTGCACATATTAATATTGTGTGCATTTATAACAATAATTATTAAGTGCTTTCCAAAAAGATACATACAATAAAATACATGTAGCTAGAAAAAATTTGATTAGTTACTTTAAATATACATATTTTGGATGAAAAATAAGTATATTTGTAAATTAATATTCGAATAGTGTATGTACTAATATTATAAGAAATTGGAGAGGAAAAGGGAGAAAAATTTGAAAATTGTTATCATTTTTAATCACAGCATGATATTTATAATGACGATTTAAATATCATTAATTTTGAGATAAAAAGTTAGTAGGAAACATATATATTAATTATCTGTGTGTTTAATACTCAAACAGTTAATAAGTTATTAAATTATATTATAGATATAATGTCTAAATTTATGTCTACATGTCTACAATATATGCATGTACGCACTTCTGTATGTTTATTTTGTGATATGAACATGTGTTAAGCATGTGTGAATGTGCACGCAAGAAAAATTCAAATTTGTGTATAAATATGTATGTAAGGTCGGGAAAAACAGTAGTCAATCCACCTTGTCTATATTATCAATAATTTGTTCTTAATAGAAAACTGAGAGAGCGAGACTAAAGAACAATGCTACTCTCGTTATCTATTTCGCCATCTTAACTTGTACAATTCTGGCGCTCCTTGCGGTCATGTAGGTAATTATTGCGTAATACAGGAGCGTCTTAAACGTACATCTTTATCATCATACGCTCAATAACTTATTCTAGGAATATAAATGCTTATAAAGAAAAAAATCGATAATTTATCACATGAGCCACGAACGGCGCATACAACGTATACATATACAGGGTGTCCCGAAACTAACGCTTGATATTTTAAAGGCAGATTCTCTGGCCAATTTAAAAACGATTTCTCCTCAGCGAAAATGTCGAGGCACTAATAGTTTTCGAGTTATAAACGATTGAAAATAAAGGGTATTTCGCAAACTAAGTCTTATGAGAATAAAATATTAATAAAATCACATTCTTTAGTTAATTTTAGATAGAGTTTACTTTAATAGAATTTTTATTTAAGGCTTAGTTAGAAAGATACATGATGACAAAAATTGGGAATATGCAAAAAATAATGATTTCCCTCGACATTTTCGCTGAGGAAAAATCGTTTTTCAATTGGCCAGAGAATCTGCCTTTAAAATATCAAGCGGTAGTTTCGGGACACTCTCTATAAGTACAGCTATATAATAGATATCTTTATAAAAAGAATTCAGAGCTGTTTACAAAGACAGAATGTTCTTAATATATAAACCTTCTTAATATGTAAAATACAATTGCGCAAGATATCTTTCTATATAACAAAATATAATGCAAGAATCGAAAAATATAAAATTTATATCAAATAACAATATAAATACATATAAATATATATAAATTTATATATTTAGGCGAAAATGCTAAACTTATTAGTCGATTTGCTTGACGAACTTGAATACGATGAAGTTTCTAATGAACACGATCTTACAAAGAGTTTAAGAATGGAGGCTGCGAAATGGGCATGTAATCTTGGTGGTCATATATGCATAGAAAAAGCCCAACGTAATTTAAATCGACATCTCGCTGATCCCGAAAAGAACACGTAATTTTTCCTGTATATTCTCGGTTATTTTTTAATTTAATTGTTTTGTAGATACGTGTACAATGTTTATTATATTATTTGATCAAAATTTAACTTTATTAGATTATGTTATGAAATTATAATTTGTTAAATCATTTGACCAAAATGTAAGATTAATATGTGCAAAACTTTTATAGCAGAATATGTTTTTTGCTGAATCTCGTAGGCTTTTGCCATGGTGGAAAGAATGGACATATTGTCAAGGTTTAAGAGTATTGTACTATTCTCTTATCAATGAAGATTCTCTTTGGTGGGGAGTATATCGTCTGGGAAAAGAAAAATTTAAAACTAAATTTTTAAAATATCTGTCTTGCCCTGAGGATTCACAATTTATCAATGACTATTTAAATCTAATAAAAAATGATAGTACAACATCGATTATGTTTTTAAAAGATTTTTCCGATCAAGATTATGTTAATTATTTCCTTTTTACTATCGCGAAGCATGCAAGGAATCCTGCAGTACTCAGTTTCATATTACACAATCTTGAGAATATAAAACCTAAGTAATACAGTTTTCTCTCCGTAAATATATATCTATCATTCAACAATTTATGTGTGTATCAATAAATTTATTATTTTACTGTTATAGACAAGTCAGCGAGTATGCAACATTTACTGTAATTATTAATCATGTGTATTCTACGGAACAACTCAAAAAGGTAAAAATTGCATGTGCTTAAGTATGTATATATATATATATATATATATATATATATATATATGTGTGTGTGTGTGTGTGTGTGTGTGTGTGTGTGTGTGTGTGTGTGTGTGTGTGTGTGTGTAAAATAATTAACCATGATGCGACATCAAATATTGCTGTTTAATATCATCAAAATAATCTGTTTTAGATAAACGACTTCCTAACAGATAAATTTTTTAATGTAACGCAAGTTGAATTAAATGAATGTAAGAAGTTATGGTTTTTGGTGAAAGAAAGAAATACGAAAGTAAAGGTAAATTTTATGAATATCATTATACTAATATTTCATTTATTAATCATTGATATTTTTGTTTTCATACAGAATATATTAATGTCACAGTATCACAAAGTAACAAGCAAAAATTAATGTCATTTATTTTCTTTTATAAAATAAGCATTTTTTATTTTTAATTTCCAAAAATATACTATTTCTAAAATACATAATTTTTAATGAATGACAGAGTGGGAAAGAATGAGTGAGCAAGTGAAAGCAAAAAAGGAAGAGAATTTCTTTATTTAGAAACTTTAGTGATTTTAATGAAAATCGATTTATATAAATTTTAAAAAGAGAATTTATAAACTTTAGATTTAAATCTTAGTTAAAAAATCTAGATGTTTAGCTCTTAGTTAAATAAATTTAAATATTTTTCAATATGATTGGGAGAATATTACGTAATGTGATTCGCATACCTTAATATTATACGAGTCACTTATTTATCAAAAATTTAATAATGATGGATAGGTTAACACGAATTAATGCAATAGTCTGCTAGATATATCAATTATTATATTTTCTCTGTGATAGCCGTAACTTGTATAGATTTCTAATTTTATTTTAAAATCACTAATTCTAAATTCTATAGATTCTTATTTGTCATTACTTACAAAATTATTTGTAAACATTCTTTGCAGACAAAAGAATTGTTAAGTAAAATATAGTGCAATACTATGCACATAATATGATAGAACACATAGTACAATAAAAGAATGATTTTTGTTTCTGTAATTTTCTCACGATATTTTTTCGCCTATGCTTTTCTATAAGGATCGGGAATAATTTATCTTAATAGAAATCTTGAATTGAGATTTACTCAGTTATTTCGTGTCGCGGAAAGAAATGTATTCCGTATATAACGATTTATTTAAAAAAACATTAATTATCTCTGAAACTGAAGCACTATTATTCGCATTTGGCTCTCTCTTAAGAGTTCGAAAAATTTATATTTATATTTTACATTTAGAGCTTTACTAATTTTTTAAAATTCATGTCATTTTATTCGATTGCTGAATTTTTTATGAAGATGCGAAATCTATATAAAAATCGGCATTAATTTATTAAAAATGTTTACAAACTTATAAACCAGTTTTTTTTCGGGATAACTAAAATTTTGACTCTGAGAAAAAAAGTTGTAATTTTCATAATGTATAATTATTATTTATTCCTATTATATTTAAGATTATTGTGTATGTATTATATACAGGATGTATCTGAAATGACGCACTAAACTTTAGGAGCGTATTCTAGAGGTCAAAATAAGATTTTTTTTTCTTATGAACATAGGTCCGCAAATGAATCCCCCCTCCGAGCTAGAGGCCCCTAAAGTTTAGGGAAAAAATTGAAAATTGGCTGTATATCAGAAAAGAAAGATGGCAAAAGATTGAAATTTGGTATAGCTCAGTCAATTATGAAGTAAAGTAAGCCACTAAAATGAAAAAATAAAAACGTATCATGAAAACATTAATTTGCCAAGCTGGCAGGTTCGAAGACATTTTCAGTTTTTAAATGATTTTACTGTTATCTACAAACATTGCGTGGCGGGTGTTTGGTCAATTTCACACATCTTCGAATTTTAGCTCGGAGAAGGGTTCATTTGCGGACGCATGTTCATAAGAAAAAAAAGTCTTATTTTGTCCTCTAGAATACGCTCCTGAAGTTTAGTGCATCATTTCAGATACACCCTGTATATATGACTGAAACATTTTTGCTGAAAAGGCTTCGTTGAAGAATTATCGAGGTGCGTTTTTTAAAATGGGATACCCTATATATATATATTAATATAATTATATTTATATATACACATACACGAGATAATATTTAATATAATATTTATTGATAATTGATTATTGGCTATTCACACTAATATTTAACACCGACATAATCTGTTTTAGATAAGCGAATTAGCGGAAAGCTACACATGTATGCACCAATATATTTCAAATATTCAAAGCAAGATACGAACACGCTTTCTCGAAATCAAATGTCAACAGGATTACTTTCAGAATTTTGTAAAATATCAATAATATCCGTTGAAAGTAACAATTATGACGCGAACACATCTATATATCTTTCTTACAAATAGCTTTTTATAATGTTTATAGTTATCGATTTATCATTTATGCTTATGTGCATTAATAATATATAATTAAATGCACGTACATTTACAAGGATTCATTTTAGCCTGCAATTCACTGATGTTTTTATTTCCTTATTAACATGAAGTAAAGCAAAGTGTAAATTATATTCATAATAATAATATATAAATAATTATATTTAAATTATGTTATATTATAATTAAATTAATTGTAAATTATATTCATAATTATAATATATAAAATATAAAATTCATAATTATAATATATAATATATAAAATTCATAATTATAATTATAATTAAATTATGTTATATTATATTAATAATTCTAATTATATTAAATGAGAAAGTATCTGCAATATATTTAACATTATATTATTAATGTACTAAAAATGTATTATCTAATTTAAATTGTATTCTGATTTATTTTTTAAATTATATTTTATTTGTACTATATTTATAACTTTATTTGTTAATATTTATTAATTATATTATCTTGAATCAAATTTTTATTATAGGTATAATATAGATAGGTATAATATTATATATAAATAATACATAATATTATATATAATAATGCATATTAATATTTAAATAACATCTAAAATTAAAAATTTAAAGCATATTACAATTCTTTAATATTTATATATATAATAACAACTTTATGTATACATATATATATATATATATATATATAAATTGTTGTTATAAATTTAATATGTATTATTAATATTTTAAATATATATTATTAATTGTTTAAAACTCATAATCTTTGTAAATTTCATATAATCATTAATTTTTATAATAAATCACATGGCACAATTTTCTTATACATCTACATGTCTATTTCTCTATACTTCTTACATATTTAAAGAAATGTAACATATATACACTCGCGCGCATTCGTGCAAATATTTACACACGCACTAATGCACACAAAATAATTTGCGCCTACTATATAAGCAAATAGCGATATTTTTAAGTAAAAAATAAATTCTATAGTCATGAACTACTTTCTTCTATAATTTATGACAATATTAATTATAACGATAGAAATTATCAAATTTAATTCACTTGATGTCATATAAAAATCGCAGCTTTCTGTTAGAGTGATATACGATTTGTACATACAATTCGTGAACCGCTAGTAATGTATGTGGTTATATAGTATCCGATTTCAATCTGAGTTCAAATTACGGATGTTTGTTTAAACAACGGTGTTAATTATAAATTTATTTAATAAGTTTCTGTTTTCTGAAGCATCATAAAATATGAATAATTTACGATATTTGAATTATTTGTCAAAGAATATTATGTGTTTAGTTCTCCTCGGTTTAAGTTTAGTTCTATGTCATATATCATATAGTATTGTCATTTATATGGCAGTATTGAACCTAGATCAAAATTAAAGATCAAAAGTGATGACATGACGACATAAGTGACAGATTATTAGCACGTACTGTTGTACTAAAACGATCTGGGAAATCATGTAGAGTAATACGTGTAAGAAATTATGCAATTTAAAATATTAAATATTTATTTAGAGTACAAATAAAAAAATTGATTGTGCATGATAATTTTATGATCAATTATTTTGGATTTTATGCTTTATAAACGATAGATAAAATGTTAGTTTTTGTATTCATGGTCATACCTTTTATCAATAACTTTTTGATAAACAATGAGCGATAGCAAATTTTTTGCTCGAGACTATATTCTTCTAACAACATGGTCAATGATTTTTGCGAGGGTTTACCTTATGCCAATATTTATGCTTTTATTTATTTTCATCAAAATCATTATCCTAAGTATTCTTGTAAAGATACTAGCCGGCGCTTGTTGTTTATTAGAAAGTTATTAGCAAAGAAAGTATGTGAAGAAAGTTATTTGCAAAGCAATGAATAGTATATTAATGTAATGAATCTCTCAGAAAATGATACATAAATATTTAGAAATATCAAAATAATAATTTTCTAAGTTAATTATTTTTCAAAATCATTGAAAGTGCACATAGTATACATACAGCTCAATATTTTTGTATTCTTTTGTTTACTAATCTAAATTATTTCTTTGTAAGCATAGAATCGTAGTTTTGTCACTAAAAGAATTGGAAGATTTTATTTTTTGACAGTGTGGCATTGCTCGTTCATGAACATGTCATTGTCTATGAGGTCGTAAACGTATGGTGTCACGAAATATTAGAAATCACTGACACCACGAGGCCAAGTAAACAAAAGTTTGGTGCATTTGAGATAGGTGAACCTTGACAGCCCAGACGGTTCCTCGTTAAAACGGTTATCTCGTATTTGTTTCCACATGTGTGTGTATGACGTCTGTTAAGTTGGCACAGTCACTTTAGCACAATCGAATAAAACTTACATATAAATTTAGTGCTCTTTTGTTGCTAATTTGTTGCTCCATTCCCGATTTTGTTGCTCCAGCCGATTCGGAGAAAATAGTGGCTGTGCTAACTATAAATTAAAGTTCGCATAGCCACAAAAAAAATTTTTAAAAACAAAAAAAACCGATATATTTCTTTAGTTCTAATTTGTTGCTAATTAATTGCTCTATTCCCGATTTTTTTGCACCACTTTTAAGCTCCGAAAACCGCCCCTAAAGTTACCCCATATTAAAAAAGTATTATGAAATTGAGAATTAATCAGATATCTCGATCGATAACGTTTCAATGATTTTGTTGCTTGTCATTTTTAATGAATCCGATTTTATTGCTCAATGTTTGACTTAGAAAAATCGACTCGGACGAGTGGCTGTGCTAGCTTGCCTACAAGAGTAAAGTATATTAATGCGATTAACTGCTGCTATTATTTCGGTCTTAAAATGTTCCCCTAATTTGTTGCTCTCTAAATATGTAATATCGAATTTGTTGCTTAACGTTTGACTTAAAAAAATCGACTTGGACGAGTGGCTGTGCCAGCTTGTCTACAAGAGTAAAGTATATTATTGCGATTAACTGCTGCTAATATTTCGGTCTTAAAATGTTCCCCTAATTTGTTGCTCTCAAAATATGTAATATCGAATTTGTTGCTCAACATTTGACTTAGAAATAATAGCAGCAGTTAATCGCATTAATATACTTTACTCTTGTAGGCAAGCTAGCACAGCCACTTGTCCGAGTCGATTTTTCTAAGTCAAACGTTAAGCAACAAATTCGATATTACATATTTAGAGAGCAACAAATTAGGGGAACATTTTAAGACCGAAATAATAGCAGCAGTTAATCGCATTAATATACTTTACTCTTGTAGGCAAGCAAGCACAGCCACTCGTCCGAGTCGATTTTTCTAAGTCAAACATGGAGCAATAAAATCGGATTCATTAAAAATGACGAGCAACAAAATCATTGAAACGTTATCGATCGAGATATCTGATTAATTCTCAATTTCATAATACTTTTTTAATATGGGGTAACTTTAGGGGCGGTTTTCGGAGCTTAAAAGTGGTGCAAAAAAATCGGGAATAGAGCAACTAATTAGCAACAAATTAGAACTAAAGAAATATATCGGTTTTTTTTGTTTTTAAAAATTTATTTTTGTGGCTGTGCTAACTTTAATCTATAGTTAGCACAGCCACTATTTTCTCCGAATCGGCTGGAGCAACAAAATCGGGAATAGAGAAACAAATTAGCAACAAAAGAGCACTAAATTTATATGTAAGTTTTATTCGATTGTGCTAAAGTGGCTGTGCCAGCTTAATAGACGTTAATTCTTCGTCGTCGTAATTCAATCGACTTTACGTTGGCTCTCCGATTTTTTTTTTTATTGAGTGATCTATTTTCATTTTCCATCTTTGAGATTTCTTTATTTAATGCCGAATATTTTAATAGTTCCTAAAATCAATTTTATTAAAAAATACAGATTTATTACTGCAGGATTTATTACTTTTAGGATTTCAATCCAAATTTCTATTTACCTGGATTGTTTTCATGAACCGGCAAGACAATTTTTACGTTGTCAACAAGGCTTCGTCGAATAATGTGATTATTATCTACATATAATAATATAAATTTTAGTAGAATACTATATTCTTTTTAATAATGAAACAAATATTAAATATATATATATTGCATCTGTTACTGGATAGAAGTAAAAATTATTATCAATAAACAACCGGGGAAAAGCTTCCGCACAACCATGAGACGGAATGTTCTCTTCATTAATAATTGTTTCATATTCCACAAGTATATACAATAGCTATCTGAAAATTCCATGAAATTATCGCAATTTCGACAATCTTTACTCTTCTGTATATCATCACATTAACCTTAAAGTTATATAATAAAACAAAAATAAATAAAATAATTCATAATCAAAAGTACATGATTAAAAGAAATAATAAAATAAATATATTTATTAAGAATATATATGATTACTAATAAAAGTTATATATTTACACACACACACACACACACACACACACACACACACACACACACGCACGCACGCACGCACGCACGCACGCACGCACGCACGCACGCACGCACGCACGCACGCACGCACGCACGCACGCACGCACGCACGCACGCACGCACGCACGCACGCACGCACGCACGCACGCACGCACGCACGCACGCACGCACGCACGCACGCACGCACACACACACGCACGCACACGTATATATATATATACATATTAATTATGAAAATAAATAATAATTAATAAATTAATAAATAACAATTAATAAATTAATAACTAAACTAAATCATTAATAATTAATAAATATAAAAAAATCTGTATTTATTTATTAATTTATAGTACTTACATCTTGCAGTTCCATATTCAAACTCATTTTCACAAATTATTGCACGAAAAAATGTCGCTAAAAGTTGGATTGAATTTAACTTTTTAGCGGTATCGCTAGCGACAAAAACAGCAAACAAAGTGGAGGAAAATTCGGTCACGTGACCACTCATCGCTGCGACAAGGGACACTATGAAATTATACCTTTAAACAAACCGAATATGCAAGTTTATTTATTTGTTTTTTTCGTACATTATTCGATATACACTTTAATATTATTTTTACATTGCAATCACATTGTGTATTAAGATTAAACCATTAATATAATTTCTCTGTGCTTTAGTGAAACTTCTAACCTAAAGCTATATGATAAATTGCACTTCATTAAATTTAATTGTAATCATACATATTGTTATTAGGAAAAATATTGAATTATCTCTTTCTCTCTCTCTCTCTCTCTGTCTCTGTCTCTCTCTCTCTCACACACACACACACACACACACACACACACACACACACACACACACACACACACACCCACACACACACACACACATACGTTGTTAAGCTTATATATTTTACTTATTATTTTTTTTCTTTTTCGAAAAGTTTTATTTTCAATTATTTCTTCCTTTCCCTATTTGTCTATATTTTTGTCATATGTTATGTTTAAACTCTTTTCCATTTTTACATAAAATATTATTTTGCATGCGCCATTAAGTTGTTTTTATATAATTCTCACACAAACGAATAGATAATTCAACGTATATTCTATAATCAGAATCATACGGATATATTCGAAAACTAATTATTCGTTTGAACAGCATGACATTATAATACAGTCAAATAATTATCGTTGTTACATTTTCATCAAAGCAGAACCGCAAAAATCTATATAATCGTAGATAAAAATATGTTCGAGCTATAATCCAATATTCTCTTCGCATATTGTAACGGTGTAATTATAGTTGTAAAAAATGGAATTGTGTGTTTTGATGATTGCATTATATCGTGAAATATATGTAGAGATATTTTGTTAATAATATATGTATATCAAAATATATGTACTTAATAATGCAATAATTATTACTTGCTAATACTCATAACTCATATATTTATATTAATGTGTAACATATTTATGATGTAATGTAGTGGATAATAATATAGTACAAATTATAGTTTTAATATAATATAAAATTATTAATGTTTTATATAATAAAACACTTTATGTATAATTAATATTATAAAATGCTATACATATAATTAATATTTAAATATGTTTGTATGTAAATGCAAATTATTGCGTAATATTAATATATATTTTTAATATTTTAAATGGTATAAAAATTATTCTTTATAAATGTGTTTTACTAATGTACTGTTAATGTTTAATTTAATAATAAATTATGTAGCACAATTCCTGGAGCATGCTATCTCTATAATATTTCTATTCTACATTATGAATAAAAAACCTTTCTCAATTTAAATTTAAAATTCTTCTTCGTTATAAGAAAGACATGATTATTAATTTGATCGATTTGAGAAATTTCCTGTTGTTTTTATTCATAAATCCAAATAAATTTGAAAGAACTGGTGAACAAAAATCTAATAAATAATATTTATTTATTCGATTTATTAGATTTATATTCTCTTATATACGATACTGTAATATTATACTCTAGAGTGAATAAGTTACGTTTTTTTCATTAACTTGTTCAAAGACAATTTACCGATAAAATCTCGTAATAATATAGTTTATAAAATTTTATTTGATTGTATATTGTAAATTATAAAATTTCCCAAATTTTTGATGAAGGAATATACTACTTTTAAACGGTATAAAAAAATTCAAATATATATATTTATAGATATTTTTGTATTCTACACGAGACGGTGGCCTCTTTTGCTTTAGATTGGCGCGAAATAGACGGGCCTGCTTTCTTACGGCACTCGGCCGCTAGCACGTATTTGGAGTGGGAAAAACGGCACCGTGCTTTGCTATTACATACCGTTTCTCGATCAAAACGTCTGTTAACGACCTCAGAAGTTGTGTGTTTATGACATACGTGTTTATTACAATATCGCGTACCCCAAGTGTTGTCAGTCTTTGGAAGTTTCTCGAGATATTAAGAAGTCATAACTGTGCATATATATTTTTCATATTACTGATGATAGTTTTCATATTACTGAATGGATAAATCATTGATTTATTGCAGCTAATTCTTATAAGGAGACATATATTTGCATACATTTTGTGATACATCTCAATATACAGAGTAAGTCGTTAAAAATTAAGTACATCTATATGTTTGTCTTTATTTCTTTTTTCTTATCAAACTTTGACTAGAGACGGCGTTGTATTTAATTTGTCCGTTTGTTCTTTCTAACAAAAAATGTTTTTACAGATATTTAAGAAAGTAGTATCATGTTTGTCAAACTATTATTATGTAGCTGTTTAACAATCATCGTATCGGTCTTTTCAATGGATTACCAGATAACTAAACTATCCGAAGATAACATAAAAATGCAATCAATGTATATAAAACCGAAACAATATAACATCATTCTTACA
The DNA here is from genome assembly GCF_025532165.1 of Camponotus vicinus. Classification (NCBI taxonomy): domain Eukaryota; kingdom Metazoa; phylum Arthropoda; class Insecta; order Hymenoptera; family Formicidae; genus Camponotus; species Camponotus vicinus. The sequence goes on from NW_028141947.1 coordinate 2,006,420, forward strand.
TCATATATTAAAGAGGATACTTTTGTCGGCAACTGTAATATGAGAATTGAGATAACACAATCAATTCCAAGAATACTATTGCATTTCGACGTAAGACGTGTTAACGATATAATAATGATTAATGATCCATTAAAATTTACTTCGGATGGAGAAATGATCGTTTATAAACTGGTCAAACATTCTTATGATAATGAGATGAACATTACCGAATATAAATTTCTGGATAATGTATTGCCGGGATATTACATCATAAAATTAACCTATAATATGAATAATGATGCAGGCCTGAAAAGATTTTATAAAAAAGATGAACAACAATGGTAAGTTAACTGTTAAACTGTTAAAATATTAAATATGTAGTAATTACAGGAAGACACAATCCTGGTACAGCATTCTATTTATTAAAAAGTGCTTTCTAAGAAAAGACTTATATATATATGTGCCTATCTGAAAAGTTTCCATTCCTAATTATATGCTTCTTAAGATTTTAGTAACAAATGTATTTTGCAATTTATTATTATTATCATTATCATTATTTTTAAAATGAATATAAACTGCAAATAAAAATCAATTTAATTAAATCAGCAATAATGCACGTCTTATACAATATTTTATCGTCAACAGTTGGACGAATTCAAATATTCCTGTAGTGTCTTAAATTGTTTTTAAAATCTAAATAATACAATTCTGAAAGATTTATGATTGTTTTCATAGAACTTGCTTATTTGAAATTTAAAATTTTGGCAAATATTTCATTTTTACACTGTTTACTAATAACAAACTTTAGGAAATCATTATTAATATTTAATGAAGCCTATTAAAGAAGCATTTCTAACATGAAATTAATCTATAATATATATAGCTGATGACACAGATCTAAAAAATTTTTTTAAATTTATAATAATTCGGAACGAAAACATTTCCAGACACATGTATAAATTATTTGTATGAAGTTTATATGAATTTTTTTGTTCATATATTTTATAGAAGTCACTAACAAAATTTGATTAGAACAATCACTCAATTTTCATAAACACTTTATATATACAATTAAATATAAATATATATATATATATATATATATATATATATATATATATATATATATACAGGGTGATTCTGAACAAACGTTTGTCTTTAAAATATCAAATTCTTAAATGAATTCTAATGATGTTTCCTCTTGCAAAATTTTGCCTGGAGCTTAGTTTTTAAACTATAAAGGAAAATAGTTAACTACTTATGGAACGAGTACAAGAGGTAGGAAGGAACGGCGCGATATAGGCAATTACGTTGGGTACTCGCCGCGATCAGCCAATTGGTATACGCGATGACTGTAACAATCAGTGTGTGTGTGTATGTGTGTGTGTGTGTGTGTGTGTGTGTGTGTGTGTGTGTGTGTGTGTGTGCGCGTGTGCGTGTGTGTGCGCGCGCGCGTACACATTCTCAAACACACACTGATTGTTACAGTCATCGCGAATAACAATCAGCTGATCGCGGCGAGTGCCCCACGTAATCGCCTATATCGCGTCGTCCCTGCCTACCTCTTGTACTCGTTCCGTAAGTAGTTAACTATTTTCCTTTATAGTTTAAAAACTAAGTTCCGGGCAAAATTTTGCAAGAGGAAAAATCGTTTTAGAATTCATTCAAGAATTTGATATTTTAAAGACAAACGTTTGTTCAGAATCACCCTGTATATACAGAGTGGCCCCGGACGTTCCGGCCAGACTTCAGGATCTTGTAGGAAATTTAATTCTGTAAAAATATTTCATATAAACATGAGTCGAAAAATGCTTCCTTAAGAAGTTATCGCTCAAAAATTATTTTATTTTTATTAAAAAAAGATTTTTATTTTTTAATTTTTTCATCTTTTTTTCAAATAATTTATTAAGCTTCTTTTTATTTCATTTTCTTTTCGCCTTCTACTCTTTCTTTCATTCTCCTATAATAATTGATTTAAACAATACTGTTCAAAATATCATTAAGCACAGTCAAAGCGAATCTTCTGCATTAACTTGTGCGTTAAATCAATTACGATAAAATCCGTAACACGGGTATGAGAATTTGACTATTGTATGTATTCTTTCTACCATGCAAACAGTCAGAAATTTAAGAACTCGAACGACAGTCAAATTCTAATACAAAACAATAAAAATCACCTCCTCACGACTCGACATCGCGTTCTCAAGATTTCCAGAAGTTTCGAGAACACCTCTCTTATAAAATAACCGAACACGCGCCTGTGGAACGTATAACAATCATTTTTATCTCATTTGAAAGATAATTTAATTTTCTACAACTTTTGTTTCGGTACTTTTTGTTAAAAGACTCATATCTTCCATGATATTTGGAAAAATGTGTAAAATAATCACGATTTGAGAGATTTTTGAACGATAACTTTTTAAGGAAGCATTTTTTGACCCATGTTTATATGAAATTTTTTGTTCAGAATTAAATTTCCTATAAGATCCCAAAGTCTGGTCGGAACCGGGGCCACCCTGGACGTTCGGGCTGTTTCGGAAGAACAGCCCTTATATACAGAGCCATTTTAATTAACGCACGCAATTATTTCGGAAACAAAGCATTTTAGAGAAAAATGTTTCAGACAAAAGTTTTATGGTTTCGAGGGGGCCATAAGATGGTATCATTGGTTTGACCTTGAAGAGTTATTTGAAGGTTACATGAAGGTCACCTTCAATTTCTTAAATGGAACCTACTATTTGTCATTGCATATTCTTGTAGCTTATCTCGAGAGCTTTCCAAACCACTATAATTAAGTACCTTTTCGTTAAGTACTTTTTGAGTTATGAGGCTTGAAATAATTTCTTAATTTTACATAAACCGTAAAAAATATCTTGTAAAATATTCATTTTTCGATTATCTTATCTTAATACTTTTATGTACAAAATAATGAGAGGAATCAATTGGTGTAAAGAAAACACATAGTTGTTTTTAAGAAAAAATATGGAATTGTTAATTGCAAATTATATATTTTTTCTTCAATACAACTATGTGTTTTCTTTACACCAGTTGATTCCTCTCATTATTTTGTACGTAAAAGTATTAAGGTAAGATAATCGAAAAATGAATATTTTACAAAATATTTTACGGTTTATGTAAAATTAAGAAATTATTTCAAGCCTCATAACTCAAAAAGTACTTAACGAAAAGGTACTTAATTATAGTGTTTTGGAAAGCTCTCGAGATAAGCTACAAGAATATGCAATGACAAATAGTAGGTTCCATTTAAGAAATTGAAGGTGACCTTCATGTGACCTTCAAATAACTCTTCAAGGTCAAACCAATGATACCATCTTATGGCCCCCTCGAAACCATAAAACTTTTGTCTGAAACATTTTTCTCTAAAATGCTTTGTTTCCGAAATAATTGCGTGCGTTAATTAAAATGGCTCACCCTGTATATATAGGTATACATATATATATATATATATATATATATATATATATATATATATATATATAAGGGCTGTTCTTCTGAAAACGATCATGCTCCGATTTGAGTCAAATTTTGTAAATAGGTTTCTTTTAGGTACAAAAGAAGTATACGAGAAGGATTTTTGGCGACTCGAAAATTAAGGCATTTTTTAAGCCCTTTTTCGTAAAAGCGAATATTACCTTTAGACAGCTTGTTCGAAATGACTTTGCTATATATTGTCATGGTCATATTCTTGATTATTTTGGTTACTACATATATATTGTATTATATTGTTTACATTACTTGAGTTATTTTGGATTATAATATTCGGAGTCAGTTGGCCAGTAATGAGTGATGTGTATAAATGCGTGTTTCTCAACTAATTTTAAAATATCGCGAAGCGAAATGAGCCTCAGTCTACACAATCACTGCAGTTAGTACATTGTGAGGTTTATTGTTATACGATTAACATAGGTTTGTAACTTTCTATGCCAAGCAAAGTCCACCCCACACCATCCCTGAGTCAGCGCGAAGCGAGGTCTATTATTGAGGGTAATTTGTAAGGTTCTACATAGGTTTGTAACTTTCCACGCGAAGCGAGGTCTACACCACATCACCTTCGGCCACCCCTCCCGCAACCACCCCGCTAGTAGGCAAGGTGGACCTCGCTTTACAACTTACAGCATATATCCATTGGGATTGAACTCTTCGCAATGCGGCCCCTACCGGCGGGGTGGTTGCGGGAGGGGGAGCCGAAGGCCCTTCCTTGCATCCACCGCGCGCGCGTGTGTGTGTGTGTGTGTACACATAAATTTGTGAAATTAATAAAACTTTTTTTGTCTATAACTTTATAATAAACAATGACCGACGGCTAAAACTTTAGGAATGTTACCCAGGAGGATGCTCTTGACAACATATGTCAAGGTCAAAGTCATACGAGCAGGGTCCCCTTTTATGCAGGTTTACCGGTTCTACGTAGGTTTGCAACTTTCCACGCGAAGCGAGGTCCACACCACATCACCGCTGAGTCAGCGCGAAACGAGGTCTATTATTGTACGGTTTCATATAGGTTATTATTAAGTAATTATTAAGATTATTTATTAAGATTATTTATTAAGAGTATTTATTAAGATTATTATTAAGTAAGGTTTTACATAGGTTTGCACCATCAATTAAAACTTATTGAAGGTTACTCAGGGTCATGATCTTGATCACATATGTCAAAGCCAAGGTCAATGGTGAGGTTGCCGTTTTTCTAGATATTTACCGTTTCGAACAAGTTGTCTAAAGGTAATATTCATTTTACGAAAAAGGGCCTCAATTTTCGAGTCGCCAAAAATCCTTTTCGTATACTTCTTTTGTACCTAAAAGGAACTTATTTACAAAATTTGACTCAAATCGAAGCATGATCGTTTTTGGAAGAATCGCCCAACTAAAAACATATATATGATTCATTTAACAAATTATTACTAAAATATGCAGTTTCTTTAACATGTATAAAATTATGTATGGAATGCATCTTAGGTAATATATCTATGTCAATAATCACAATGTAGTAATTAAAATCAATTAAAAGAAGTTATTGTTCTAATACTGTGTAATATTGAAAATTATTTTAATTTTATTGAACGAAATATTTTTTTATTTTAATTTTATTGAAATTTATAATTTTGATACTAAAATATTAACGATTAAATATTAATTATTTATTTTGTACCTGTATGTCCTAAAGTAAACATTTCATGACCATTACGTTATATTAATGTCAAAATACTATCAAAATCAATATTAGATTACGTAATGTTATACAAGATATAGATCAAAAGAGTAAGAAGAACTCTATGCTATAATTTTCTATATATATTATTCTTATATATAAATTGCATCCATATATCTTCTTTTTATTCAATTTTTAATAATTCTATGTAATTGTCGTAAATTTATTATCGTTAATTCATATTTTTAAATGTGATAGGTTGGTAACATATGTTGATAATATTGGGGTTGAACACATGATTCCACGTTTGCTTTTTGCTTTCAATACGTTGCCCGCCTATAATATTATTATAGAACATTATCAAAATTATAGTGTTTTATCAAATATACCGATACAAAAAATGGAAACGAATGATAAAAATATGACGATGATAACACATTTTCATACTACGTTTCTAAGGCCTAATTATTTTGTATTTGTTGAACGGGCTAATTTATCTCTCATGCCTGGTCCAAGTGAAAGTAAGGTCAAAGTTGATATGTGGTGTAGAATACACTGCGCATTTGCACACGAAATTGTTCAAAATATAACTCTATACTTATTTGGTAAATGGAAACGCCTGAATAAACCTTGGCAAATAAATCATATTGCAATTGCGGATTTTCCGGAAAACGAGAGCATCATAAATCTGGGCCTTGTTATTTATAGGTAATTAAAAATATATATGTATATATATATATATGTGTATATATATATATATATATATATATACAGGGTGGGCCATTTTAATCTATGCACCCAAATTTCTTTGTACCTAAGACAGATACGGAAAAATGATTCAGACAAAAGTTTTATGGTTTCGAGGGGGCCATAAGATGGTATCATTGGTTTGACCTTGAAGAGTTATTTGAAGGTCACATGAAGGTCACCTTTAATTTCTTAAATGAAACCTACTATTTGTCATTGCACATTCTTGTAGCTTATCTCGAGGGCTTTCCAAAACACTATAATTAAGTACTTTTTTGTTAAGTACTTTTTGAGTTATGAGGCTTGAAATAATTTCTTAATTTTACATAAACCGTAAAATATCTTGTAAAAAATTCATTTTTCGATTATCATTCCTTAATACTTTTATGTACAAAATAATGAGAGGAATCAATTGGTGTAAAGAAAACACATAGTTGTTTTTAAGAAAAAATATGTAATTTGCAATTAACAATTCCATATTTTTTCTTAAAAACAACTATGTGTTTTCTTTACACCAATTGATTCCTCTCATTATTTTGTACATAAAAGTATTAAGGTAAGATAATCGAAAAATGAATATTTTACAAGATATTTTACGGTTTATGTAAAATTAAGAAATTATTTCAAGCCTCATAACTCAAAAAGTACTTAACAAAAAAGTACTTAATTATAGTGTTTTGGCAAGCTCTCGAGATAAGCTACAAGAATATGCAATGACAAATAGTAGGTTCCATTTAAGAAATTAAAGGTGACCTTCATGTGACCTTCAAATAACTCTTCAAGGTCAAACCAATGATACCATCTTATGGCCCCCTTGAAACCATAAATCTTTTGTCTGAATCATTTTTCCGTATCTGTCTTAGGTACAAAGAAATTTGGGTGCATAGATTAAAATGGCCCACCCTGTATATATACAGGGTGTCCTAGACCACCCGTACACCCCTTTTCTTTCAAAAACTAAGCATTTTAGAGAAAAACGTTTTCGACAAAAATTGTATGGTTTTGAGGGCAACATAAGATGGTGTCATTGGTTTGACCTTGGATGGCATCGTTAAGGTGAGGTCAAGGACACCTTTAATTTCTTAAATGGAACCACCTATTTTTTATTGCATATTCTTATAGCTTATGTCGAGAGCTTTCCAAAACATTATAATAAAGTATTTTTTCATCAAGTATTTCTCGAGTTATAAGACTTGAAATAATTTCTTAATTTTACATAAACCATAAAATATTTAGTAAAATATTCATTTTTCGATTATCTTACCTTAATACTTTTATGTACAAAATAATGAGAGGAATCGATTGGTGTAAAGAAAACACATAATTGTTTCGAAAAAAAAAATGTAATTGTTAATTGCAAATTACATTTTTTTTTTCGAAACAATTTTGTGTTTTCTTTACACCAATTGATTCCTCTCATTATTTTGTACATAAAAGTATTAAGGTAAGATAATCGAAAAATGAATATTTTACTAGATATTTTATGGTTTATGTAAAATTAAGAAATTATTTCAAGCCTTATAACTCGAAAAGTACTTGATGAAAAAATACTTTATTATAGTGTTTTGGAAAGCTCTCGACATAAGCTATAAGAATATGCAATAAAAAATAGGTGGTTCCATTTAAGAAATTAAAGGTGTCCTTGACCTCACCTTAACGATGCCATCCAAGGTCAAACCAATGACACCATCTTATGTTCCCCTCAAAACCATACAATTTTTGTCGTAAACGTTTTTCTCTAAAATGCTTAGTTTTTGAAAGAAAAGGGGTGTACGGGTGGTCTAGGACACCCTGTATATATATATATATATATATATATATATATATATATATATATGTATGTATATGTATATGTATATGTATATGTATATGTATATGTATATATATATATATATATATATATATATATATGTATGTATGTATGTATGTATGTATGTATGTATATATACATATATGAGGCATTCTTTCTGAACGGAAGACCCCCTGCTGTCCAAAATTAGTTTCACTTAAAAGAGGTCTATAGCAGCTCAAATTAAAGGTCTTGAGCTCTACTTTCCAAATATGAGTGGCAAAATTGATTTTACACTATGGTGGCTCCAATATGGCGGCCGAAACCACGTGACTTAGATTTTTTTGCGAAAATGTGACTGTAAAATCGCTTGAATAGGTCCGATTGAGGTCTATAAGGGCTCAAATGAAAGATCTTGTACTCTACTTTCTATACATATGTGGCGAAGTTGACTTCACGCTATGGAAGATTCAATATGGTGGCCGAAACCATTTTTTGTTTATTGTTTTCAAAAATATGGCAATAATACTTCCAGGTTACATAAAATTGGATTCTTTAGCACAAAAGTTTTCTTCAATGTGGCAACCTTCTATCGTTTTTGTTTTAAACATTTCTCTTGAGAAGTTTGGATTAAAGTTATATTTTTCAAATATTGGGCCCAAATACTTGGTTGCAAAATATGTGGTATAAGTTTACATCTGTTTGTAATTTTGAAGAGCTCATGAATACTGCAGTTCTAAAGCATTTTCATCACTTGAAAACCTTTTGATTAATAACTTTTTATTTTGCACTAAAAAAGCATGGTTTTTCATAATCTGAGGAACAGATAAAGCACTGCTAAACCTTTTATTGAGAAAGCGGCTCGTCTTTTTATGATCCTGCTCACTATAATAAAAGGTTGTTATAACATTCTTAAACTTTGTTTTAGACCACTCAAACAGTTTTTGTGATGTTAAAATTGCTTCCGTTGGTTTACACAAGAGACTATGTCGCGCAGCTTCTCTTTTAAATAGTGCCCCAACGCCGTCCGAAGCACCTTTACCATGTGCTGCAGCGTGTACGTGCCATTCAGCTTTAATGCCAAAATCTTCTTCATGACGTATCAAATTAATCATCTGATACTTGTTTTTAAAATGTTGCTTTGCACCATCACTGAAATAAATGAGTTTTTTAGCTTTATGGTTGTTTCTGAGATACGGTACTAATATCTTTTGAATAGTATATACCGCAGCCGTATCGTGTTTCGTACTATCAGACAAAAATATCAGACTTTTGTGCGTTACCTCTGAATTTTGCATATAGTAATAAACTACTGGGAATATTGTGCACTGGTCGTTGTTGAAATGGAATGCTTGTGATGCGTCTTGAACAACATAGTTTTCAGAGAAATCCAGAACAATCAACACTTCCCCTTGTTTCAAATTCTTTTTAATAGTTTCGAAAAACTGTGTTTGTTTTTTTGTAATAAATGAATGGGGTCTTAAAACAACCAATTTATTACATAGTTCTTCTACAAAATCTGTCGAGGAAAGAATTTGAGTCACTAAAGTTGACCTATCAGTTGCTGTCCATGCACTAAATTGAACTTCAAAAATGTTACTTTCATCTAATAAATCTTGCAAATACTTGGTAAAATTTTTTACGTTAGAGCATTTATCACATTCACCTAAAAAGCACTTGTCATAAGATTTTTTGCATGTTATTTGCATGTTTTTTGCAAACAATCCTTGTAATCAACTATTGGATAGTTTGAACTGGCGGTAAGTTTCGCGATATTGATGGAATCTAAGAGAAGCTTACAATTTTCATGGATAGTGCAAACGCATACAGAATGAGTCCCACTGGCACCTGCGAGAATACAATGTTTCGGTCGCAATTGAGCAAACTTACTGAAACTCACAGGAAATTCTGGAGGAGTTTCTGTAAAAGTCGTGTGAAGTCCTTTCAAGTTTAAAAGAAGCAGACGTTTCTGAATTAAAGAGCGACCATTATCATTTTTTACAGACACAACATCTTTCACGCCAGGCATGATTCTGCTATTATCTTCATAGAAATCGATAATTTTTTGCACTGAAACGTTCTTCAATGCTCTACCTTTCTTTGCTGTTGTATCTGCTAATACGCCTTCAGAGGCTTTTAACTCTTTAGATTTTTTTGCAAATTTCCAGCTGCAATTGAACTCCTGGCTAATTTATTGACACTCCATGTTTCTGGTGCGATTGTAAGGATGCGCAATCTTAAAGGGTCAGTAATTTCTAGCATCGAGAATTTTTCTTTCAAACCATTCAGCATATCTTCCAGTTCAACTTCTCTTGGTGAAGGAGAGGTTGTTGAACTATTGGCCATTGAGTTATCTACATCCATATCATGATCAACAGATTGTGATAAATCACTGCATGCCGAGTTCAAAGGAAGTGAACATATGCTATTTTTACGACCATTTCGTTTTCTACAATCACTGCAAATTTTAGCATAAGTAGAGAGATTGGGAAATGAATCACGTAAGCTCTTGGATAATGGTCTCAAATTATTTCCTTTATGACCGGAAAGGCCGTAGGGATTGCTGCATCTATCAGAATGACGAATACTGTTAGTGGACATGATCAAAATATTAATTATTGATAATATTTCTTGAATTTTAACTGTAGACAGTTAAAAAGATTGGTCGATAGTCTTGAAAAAGACTGGTTGAATAGCCTTGAAAAAGACTGGTTGGATAGTCTTCAAAAAGACTGGTTGACAGTCTTGAAAAAGAATGGATAGTCTTGAAAAAGACTGGTTGGATAGCCTTGAAAAAGAGTGGTGATAAATTTGCTGCGAAATATATGTTAACAAGAAAAACTATAATAATTATAATGCTTTTCATATACATTATGAGTCTTGCTCGAGAGGTTCCTATTTACCCTATCCGGCGCAATTTACTAGTGAACTGGCATACGCTATTAAGCGGGCGTTATATACAGGGTGATCCAGAACAAACGTTTGTCTTTAAAAAAATAAATTGTCGAGTCTATTCTAAGACGATTTTCCCTTTACCAAAATTGTCTACGAGGCGTAGTTTTTAAATTATTAAATAAAATAGTTTGCAAATTACGGAACGAGTACAAGAGGTAGACAGGGACGACGCAACTCACCGTCCGATACAGGCGATCATGTGGGGCGCTCGACGCGATCAGCTGATTGCTACACACGATGAGTGTAACGATCAGTGTGTGTGTGTGTGTGGTGTATTTATGCACGCGTATCCACACATGCACCGTACTCTCTCTCTTTCTCTCTCTCTCTCTCTCCCTCTTTCTCTCTCACTCTCTCACTTACTCACTCACTCACTTATTCTTACTTTAATAATGAGATTCTTCATACTGAAAGAAAAAACTTCGCTTATTTGACGATGTGTCAGACTGCGTGTTGAAGAAACGACGTCTCGTCGACGACGATTATTATCGTGCAACACACTGGGCACTGCTATTTATCAGCAGTATGAAGAATCTCATTATTAAGGTAAGAATAAGTGAGTGAGTGAATGAGTGAGTGAGAGAGTGAGAGAGAAAGAGGGAGAGAGAGTGAGAGAGAGAGTACGGTGCATGTGTGGATACGCGTGCATAAATACACCACACACACACACACACACACTGATTGTTACACTCATCGTGTGCAGCAATCAGCTGATCGCGTCGAGCGACCCACATGATCGCCTGTATCGGACGGTGAGTTGCGCCGTCCCTGTCTACCTCTTGTACTCGTTCCGTAATTCGCAAACTATTTTATTTAATAATTTAAAAATTAAGCCTCGTAGACAATTTTGGTAAAGGGAAAATCGTCTTAGAATAGACTCGACAATTTATTTTTTTAAAGACAAACGTTTGTTCTGGATCACCCTGTATACTATCGAATAGAAAAGATATAGAAAAGATGTATTAATTTTGTACCAATTTATGAGAATACTCTAATATTTATTATTAAACATTTCATAACCTTAATTTGGGTCTACAGTTTACTACTGCTGCTTTGGGCCGACCATTGTGGGTCCAGTATTTGTCATAAAGAATTTTACAAGCTTTTATTTAACTTCGATTTCTGTCTGTCTGTCTGTCTGTGAGGGACAAATATGGCGATCGATTTTTCGAACACTTCCCGATATCCGATCATGCTGAAATTTTGCACACAGCTTTGGTTCAGATGACAATACAATATAGTACATTCAATATACTAGTAAATCCAAGATGGCGGCCGTTACAAAATGGCGGACTATCATATTCTTTACAACCCCATTGACATGGGAATCAAATGAAAGGGTTTGACGAGCAGAATACGATAAACTAAGAGACATTTTTACAAGCTTTAATGTTTGGAGCAAAATGTTCCAAGCAAAAAAAATCCAGTTTCTTAATCATTTAAAACCTGAGCGCCCCAAGCTTCTATGTATAGTCACACATAGGTGGCTCGGTAAAGAAAATTATTTTCTATTTTTTAGTTCAATAAATAAAAGCTTGTTTTTTAAATTTTTATTTTTATTTATTTTTATTCAGACCTACATTTTGCCATAATATTTTGGGAGTTATATATCTCATTCGAACATTTTGTCCTTACCTTACAGGCCCTGCAATAATTTGGGACAAATATTTTGGGACCTGTAATTTGGGACAAATATTTTGGGAACTATAATTTCGGACCAATATTTTGGGACTTTCAATTCAGATACTTTTTATAGCTTGATCATATGTAATTTGAAAGTATTACATCCATTATCTGAAAATAAGTCAACGTCACGTGGTTTCGGCCACCATATTGAATCTTCCATAGCGTGAAGTCAACTTCGCCACATATGTATAGAAAGTAGAGTACAAGATCTTTCATTTGAGCCCTTATAGACCTCAATCGGACCTATTCAAGCGATTTTATAGTCACATTTTCGCAAAAAAATCTAAGTCACGTGGTTTCGACCGTCATATTGGAGCCGCCATAGTGTAAAATCAATTTTGCCACTCATATTTGGAAAGTAGAGCTCAAGACCTTTAATTTGAGCTGTTATAGACCTCTTTTAAGTGAAACTAATTTTGGACAGCAGGGGGTCTTCCGTACAGAAAGAATGCCTCATATATATGCGCGCGCGCGCGCGCGTGTGTATGTGTGTGTAAGTATATATGTGTATGTATGTATATATAAAAGTATATATATATGTGTATATATAGGGTATCCTATTTTAAAAGTTCCACCCTCATAACTTTTTTAATTTTGATTGTAGAAAAAAATGTTTCAGATAAAAGTTATATGGCTTGAAGGGGGCCATTAGATGGTAGCAATGATTTGACCTTGGAGAGTCATTTGAAGGTCACGTGAAGGTCACCGTCAATTTCTTAAATGGAACTCTCTATTTTTTTATTGCATATTCTTGTAGCTTATCTCGAGGGCTTTCCAAAACACTAATAAAATATTTTTCCCTCAAGTATTTTTTGATTTATAAGGCTTGAAATCATTTATTAATTTTACATAAACCGTAATATATCTTGTAAAATATTCATTTTTCGATTATCTTACATTAATACTTTATTTACAAAATAATGCGAGTAATCAATTGGTGTAAAGAAAATATACAGTTGTTTGTAAGAAAAAATATGGAATTGTTAATTGCAAATTATATATTTTTTCTTAAAAACAACTATGTTTTTTTTTTACACCGATTGATTCCTCTCATTATTTAAGGTAATATAATCGAAAAACGAATATTTTACTAGATATTTTATGGTTTATGTAAGATTAAGAAATTATTTCAAGCCTCATAACTCGAAAAGTACTCAATAAAAAAATACTTTATTATAGTGTTTTGGAAAGCTCTCGAGATAAGCTATAAGAATATGCAATAAAAAATAGGAAGTTCTATTTAAAAAATTGAAGGTGACCTTCACGTGACTTTCAAATGACTTTTCAAGGTCAAACCAATGACACCGTCTTATGGCCCCCTTAAAACCATACAATTTTTGTTTAAAACATTTTCACCGAAAGCGCCATGGTATATATATATATATATATTTTATAATCACAAAATTAAAAATTATAAATTAAAAACAAAATTAAATAACGTATTATATTAAAGTTTTCATATTCCTTACCGATCAAATTTAAAAAACATATACAGGGTGTTGAAAAAAAACGGTCACATATTTTGATAGCAAGTAGTATTGATCAAAACAAGAAGAAAAGGTCTAATTAACATGGGTCCTAAGACTAATATCTTCAAAGATACAAGATTTGTTATTTGAGCTCTTTGTCATTTTCTTATTAGTCATGTCATCTTCAGGTGTATTTGAGAGAGTGCGTGATTCTCTAAGTCGTAGGGCTGAAAGATGCGTGAGAGTGAATGGCAATCACATAGAGCACCTCCTCTAATGCTGAGTCAGCATTAAAATTTTTTGTTTTTTGTAAAAAAAGAGTTTTTATTTTGTTATCATACATTCAGTTTCTTTACTTCAGTTTTTTTATGGAAGATAAATGATTACATTTCATATTAAAATAAAAATTGTTTCTTTATCTCTCTTTGTTTATTTTTTATTTTTTAGGGCACCTAGAAAAAAGATATCCCCATTGTACCCCACTCTCCCCTACTCCTTTGTTCATTACATTCTAAAGATGACACGACTAATAAGAAAATGACAAAGAGCTCAGATAACAAAATAGCTTGTATCTTTGAAGATATTAGTCTTAGGACCCATGTTAATTAGACCTTTTCTTCTTGTTTTGATCAATACTACCTGCTATCAAAATATGTGACCCTTTTTTTTCAACACCCTGTATATATATATATATATATAAAGTAAATATCGTATTATTTCGTGGTGAGTCATTCATACGGGCAGACATTATAAAACATTAATATATAATTAATATCTTAATTTATAGAATTATTTAATTATATTAAATTCGCAAGCACAAAACATTTTAACAGTAATAATCTAAAATTATTAACAGTAATAAGCTTTCTATCAAACATTTTTTTTAATTTTCAGAGAAGCAGATGTTACCTACATTGAGAATGTCGATTCTGTTGCGAGTAAAATTAAAGTTGCTCACTTCATAGCCGACAAAGTAGTACAGGAATGTCTTTATTATGAAAATCCACTTTGGTCGTTATCCTCTTCATTAAATGAGGCTATTGTCGCATTTCTTGAATTATATATCACCGATAAGGTAATTGATTTAATCATTCTTTAACGCAAAACTTGCTAACTTGTAATAACAAATAATATGATAGATATACATACATATCTATTATATTGTTTGCAGAGATATATATACATATCTATTATATTGTTTGCAAGTGAGCAAGGTTTGAGTTAAACATAAAGATATATTTATATACATATATAATGTAAAAGCTCTTTTTAATTTTAGCTTTATCAGAGCGTATAAATTTTTTCTGTGAATTAGAATATTATGCGAAGATTCTATATTTACAAAGAAAAATGATAATTTTTAAAAAAATATTATATTTATCAAGTAACAAACGTAGATAAAATATTTTTATATTTTTGTGTTTCTTTTATTTGTCAAAGTCACTATTATATTACATTTGTTCGACATCTTTATTATATAAAACAGTGCTGGGATTTACTTGGAATTTTCGGCCAGATTTCTTAGCTTACGCCTACTGTTCCCCTCTTACTGCTCGCGCCGCTCGTAACTAAGGAGTCCTCAGGAACGTTCGCGTCACAAATGTAATGTGGCAATCTATCTATCTAAGTTCTCTTTATTGTAATTACGTTTCAAAACACAAATATTTTAAATTGTTACAGAAAATATACGCAATTAATAATAGAATAATTATTTTTATTATTAATAAACAATAGAGAACACATACGTATTACATTTGTGACGCGCACGTTTCTGAGCGGTCCTTAGTTACGAGCGGCACGAGCGATAAGAGGGGAACAGTAGGCGTAAGCTAAGAAATTTGGCCGAAAGTTGCAAGTAAATCCCAGCACTGATATAAAATAAAACAGAAATTATCATTCAGATTGCATAAATTATACAGGGTGTTTGGAAATTCAATCGCCAAATTTTCAGAGATTGTCGGGGGCACCATAAGAATCATTTTTTGCAAATGAACCTGGGATCGGAAACGTGTCATTACATCGCTACGGCATACGGAGTGTTCGAAAGAGTCGGGACCTCGAAATATCACAAAAAATAGAAGTTTTACAAAAAATTGTTTCAAACAAAAGTTGTAGGGTGTAAAAAGGTCTATTTACTGGCGCCATGTGTTTGACCTTGGATGGCGTCGCCAAGGTCTCGAGAAGGGCTACAAGAATATGCAATAAAAAGTGGAGGGTTCCATTTCAAAAATTCAAGGTGGCCTTGTCGTGACCTTGGCAACGCCATCCAAGGTCAAACACATGGCGCCAGTAAATAGACCTTTTTACACCCTACAACTTTTGTTTGAAACAATTTTTTGTAAAACTTCTATTTTTTGTGATATTTCGAGGTCCCGACTCTTTCGAACATTCCGTATGCCGTAGCGATGTAATGACACGTTTCCGACCTCAGGTTCATTTGCAAAAAATGATTCTTATGGTGCCCCCGATAATCTCCGAAAATTTGTCGATTGAATTTCCGAACACCCTGTATATAAAGTTATTATAAAGTTAAGCATATGTATGCATATGGAAATTATGTAATAAGATAATTTTGCTATATGAGATATTTGCTATATGATATAAATAATTCTAGAAAAATTTAATTTAAAAATGATATCGTGTAACCATTTTTGTTATTATTATTAATATTATTTTTGAATTATTTATTCCATATTCAAAGAGAGAGAGGGGGGAGAAAGAGAGAGAGAGGGAGGGAGGGAGGGGAGTGATGGGGTGGGAGAGAGGGAGTGGGGAGAGACAGAAAAAGAGGGAGAGAGAGAATAAGTAACAAATTTTTTTTTACATATACGTAGAAAGTAACAGCCTTAGTACATATTGCTACTATGTGTTATATCTAATATTAACAAAGTAAATACATTAAAATTATTTTCTATAGGTTCTCCCAAATAACCGAGTAATAGATTTGTTTGTGGTACAATTTGAACAAGAATCCCATCATCTTGATACTGAATATAATACATCACTTTATAATACATCATTCAACAGTGCTGTCGAAAATCCCCTTTACATTAAAGGTATGATAATATAATTAAAAATTGGTTGTGCGTAAATTTTTGAATATGAATGCTGAAAAAGTTAAGCAAAATAACAGACAAAAAATTTAATTTTATATATAATAATTTCATCATATATATACATATACAGGGTGTTCTATTTTAACTTTGCCAACGAAATATCTCGTAAAGTCTAAAAGATACGAAAAAATGTTTCAAACAAAAGTTATATGGTTTCGAGGGGGACATCTGATGGTGACTTTGACTTTGACCTAGAGGTCGAATTTAGTGGCCATTTGAAAGTCAACTTAATTTTTTTAAATGGAACCCCCTATTTTTTATTATTCATATTCTTGTAGCTCATCTCGAGAGCTTTCCAAAACATTATAATTGAGTTAGTTTTTATTAAGTACTTTCCGAGTTATGAGGCTTGAAATCATTTCTTAAGTCTACACACTCATTGTTCCTCCCCTCCCCGCTTCGCTGCGCGCCACCATTATGTTACAATGAGACCGCCTTCGCCGCCGCATACTTCTAGCCACGTGCATTGGCCGATCTTCTTTAATTAATTTTTCGTTAATTATTGTGAATATCGCAAAATAGTATGTATAGGACCTTCCTTCTTAATTCGAGCCAATATACCTTCACACTTCGGGACTGCAAAAAATTTCCAGACACCCTGTATATTGGACCATTTGAATGTAGGTGTCAACATCATGTTAAGGTCAACTTAGTTCTTTCTAATAAGACTATCTTAATTTGTCTACATGAAACTATTCTTTATAATATTCCACATAAAGAGCTATAAGGATAATATATCTAAAAATTGAGTAGTTTATAAGATATTTTATACTTTAAATTGTCAAAATTTTACATAAATATCTCGTAAAATATTTATTTTTCGATTATCTTACATCAATATTTAAATCAATCAATGGGGAGAATAATATGAGGAATTAATTAAAATTAATGAAGGAAACACATAATTGTTTTTAAAAAAAAAATATAGCTGTAGCTGTATGTTGCAAATTTCTCACATTATTCTGTGCATAAAGATATTGAGGTAAGATAATTGAAAAATGAATATTTCATGAGATATTTTATAATTTAGATAAAATTGTCAACATATAAAGTATAAAATATCTCGTAAACCACTAAATTTTTGGCTCTTACTCTTATAACCTTTACATGGAATAATGTGAGGAATCATTTTATATAGATAAATTAAGATAGCGCCTCATTTAAAAAACTAAATTGACTTACACATGACTTTGACATCTACATCCAAGATCCAACTAATATTCTCTAATATAATCCTCTTTCCCGCTTCAAACCCTACAACTTTGATTGGAAATATTTTTTCCAAAAGCCATGTTTTCGAGTTATTACAGTATGAATGTTAGAGTGGGACACCTTGTATATAATTATATAGCAGATATATTTAACTACATATGTGTATATATATGTATGTATATATATGTATGTATATATGTATATGTATATATATATATATATATATACAGGGTGAGCCATTTTAATTAACGCACGCAATTATTTCGGAAACAAAGCATTTTAGAGAAAAATGTTTCAGACAAAAGCTTTATGGTTTCGAGGGGGCCATAAGATGGTATCATTGGATTGACCTTGAACAGTTATTTGAAGGTCACATGAAGGTCACCTTCAATTTCTTAAATGGAACCTACTATTTGTCATTGCATATTCTTGTAGCTTATCTCGAGAACTTTCCAAAACACTATAATTAAGTACATTTTCGTTAAGTACTTTTTGAGTTATGAGGCTTGAAATAATTTCTTAATTTTACATAAACCGTAAAATATCTTGTAAAATATTCATTTTTCGATTACCTTACCTTAATAGTTTTATGTACAAAATAATGAGAGGAATCAATTGGTGTAAAGAAAACACATAGTTGTTTCGAAGAAAAAATATGTAATTTGCAATTAACAATTCCATATTTTTTCTTAAAATGTGTTTTCTTTACACCAATTGATTCCTTTCATTATTTTGTACATAAAAGTATTAAGATAAGATAATCAAAAAATGAATATTTTACTAGATATTTTATGGTTTATGTAAGATTAAGAAATTACTTCAAGCCTCATAACTCAAAAAGTACTTGAGGGAAAAATATTTTATTATAGTGTTTTGGAAAGCCCTCAAGATAAGCTACAAGAATATGTAATAAAAACTAGAGAGTTCCGTTTAAAAAATTGACGGTGACCTTCACGTGACCTTCAAATGACTCTCCAATGTCAAATTATTGCCACCATCTGATGGCCCTCTTCAAGCCATATAACTTTTGTCTGAAACATTTTTTTCTACATTCAAAATTAAAAAAGTTATGAGGGTGGAACCTTTAAAATGGGACACCCTGTACATACACACACATATATACAGGGTGTCCCACAACTCGCAATTGAAATTTTAATAACATATTCCTGAGTAAAAACTGAGACAAAAATTCTAATGCAAAAATGTTGAGGCTACAATAGTTTTTGAATTATAAACGATCAAAGCTTGCCAATGATATCGTGTAGAATTCGCGCCCTTGGATTCGTAATTATATTTACATGTGTACCGACCTGTCATCTGTTATTGATTTTTTCTCAGAATTTTCGTCTCTGTCTTTGCTCAGGAATATGTTATTAAAATTTCAATTGCGAATTGTAAACACCCTGTATATATACATATAATTAATAATCATTTATTACATATATATACACGTAGTGTACATATATATAGAGTTTATTTTATTTACCAAATTAGATATGTTTAAAAATAAACATTATAATAAAATAATCTTAAATATATTTAATATTTACATGTTAATCTTTCTTTCTCAATATATTGAGAATATTAGGATCTGGTGTATTGCGTTTGTTACAACAAATGGTTACTGAGCAAATATTTTGGGAGAGTATCCGCAAATATGTAAGGGATGAGTAAGTAATATACTGTACTACTATAATTATTGTACTACAGAAAACTAAATATGATGAATAGTTGATTATATATCATAAAAGTCTTTTATAGTTATTTTTATTTCAACTTACATCGTATCTTTCATACTTTATTATTAACCATACACAATTTTTTCTATCTTCAATGTCATTAAATATTCAAGATAAACTTTCAATTCACACATACACTTATCTTTTAAAAATAATTAAGTTAGGCTATTCCTAGTTAAAATATAATTAAACTGTAGCATATCGAATATTTATGGAAACTATAAGTCATATGATTAATTACATAATTATTTATATAACTAATTCAACTAAATAAAAAGTATAATTAACGTAGCAATTTTATATATTGTGTTAATATTGTGTTAATTTTATATGTTTTTATAATACTTATATGTTGCTTATAATACTTTTTGACACTTTGACAATAAATTTTGCACAAATTTTGTAACTTTAGCAAGCCTATTGACTATTTTGCTAAAATTATGGAGAATCCTTCCACACAAGAATCTGCAAACAATTTGTATCTTATATGGCTGATAATTAAATCTTGGAGAGTAATATTATCACAAAAATATTATCCTGTATTGAAAATAACACGAGAATATAGTTCTTCTGTAGAATGGGTACAGGTATCAACGCACAATTTAAATAATTTAAATAAGTTGGCGAATTATGACGTACCTATAACGTATACTATGCAGCATTTTATTGGTACAAGTAAAATTTCATTGAACTATTTTCTACAATTTGGATTACGTTTGACTTTTAAAGAGGATGGCTGGATATTATTTAACATAAAACAAACTGGTAAATATGTAACAAATTTATCACACTTTATAATGTTTATAATATAAGGAAAATTTTATATTATTTTAATTATATATAAGCTACTAAAAATTATCTAAACATTTTCACTTGTTATATATTTAAAATGATTGACTGTAGAATATAATGATAATTATTCTGTTACTCTCTAAAAGTGAATCAGTGTACTATTACTAAAAAACAGAAAATAGTCACTGATATTATAGCAGTTATAAATACAGCACTGTAAATCACTAACATTTCACTGAAAGAATTAGTAATATTGACTGTCTGAATCAGTATCAGTAATATTTTATTTATATTTATTATATTAAAAATTTTATTTTATTTATATTACATGCATGTTGAACTTGTTGTCTTAAATATAATAGATAATGAATGGATCATTTTCGTTTATTCGCCGGACATTTATTTGTGTCCGACTTATAAAATCGATTTAATATCTGAAGTTCCTCTGTTCAGATTGTATCAGAAATTAAATCGAAGTAATATTTCTAATTTTATCTGTCGCCCTTTGCAAACTTTAATTCTCATGACTAAAACTTAAATAGGAAAGGGATAGCATATCGTAGCGATAAACGAACGAACTAGCGATTACTATTTTTACAGTGAAATTTACTTCCACTGACCATAATCAGTGAGATATAAAATGAAGTAACAAAAAATAAACGTTTCCACTGAAGAGGGGCGTGGGGCGGGGGGGGATCAATGAAATACTCATTGATTTTCTTGTCAATGAAATCTCATTTTACTGCTTAAATTAGTGATATTTTCATTGATCACTTTTAGAGAGTACATTATCATTTGCAAGGAAGATAAATACTTCTTTTTGTATAATATTAAATAACAAAGTTATTTATTCTTACAATGTATAGTAAATTTAATAATATATCTTCTGTGTTAAATTTAAATAAGTAATTTCAGAATTTCATTAAATTTTTGAGTCTACAATGCATTTAAGTCTTCAATAAAATTGTGTTTGTTTTGATATTGTATATTATTACGCATGGATATTTTAATTGAAGTTTAACTACAGCAAAAACTTTTCTTTTATTTTGCTTAAATTAGTTTTCTTAAATGCATAATGTAATTCTATAAAGTAAGATATAATTTATATAGATGCATGTATATATAAAAATAAGAATTTTTTTATCTAATTAATAAATTTATTATTTGATAATTTAGTCAACTTATTTACCATGTAAAACAAACTATTGCAGATCAATTTTATTATCAATTTTATTATTTTGGCCATATATACATTTTGTATTATATAGCATTATTAAGTAGCATTTTGTATGTGCATGTGCGTGTAAATTTTAAGCTACATAATTTTAAACTATTTATAACCTATCGTTTAACACAACATGTAATTAATGATTATAGAAAGACTTTTTTATTTTAGTTTCAGATTATGTTTTTATATGAATATATAGATAATAACAAATAATGTTATGTAATATAATGCAAATTGATCATTATTTATATAATTAAAAAATTGATTTAAATTTATATAAAATCTCTTGTACAATTATTATATATACTCAATTTTAGTGCAAAGTAATTTCATATATGTAATATTTTACAATCTGGTTTTCCTATTTATTTAAAATTTTTGATACATTTTTTATATGGGTTAATGTATAAAAACAGATACTTATATTGATAAATCTATCTGAAAGAATAATAATCATTACATATTCATTTGTTATCGATAGGATATTATCGAATCAATTACGATATCGAGAACTGGCGAAGAATTACAAGTTATCTAAATTCTGAAAATTATATGAAAATACATGTTCTGAATCGTGCCCAAATTATCGATGACGCTTTCCACTTAATGATAACAAACCAACTTAATTCCACTGTATTCTGGAATATTACGAAATATCTATCACGAGAAACAGACTACGTGGCATGGTATCCTATGTTCAAAGCTTTGGAATATCTGTCCAATATCTTTCTATTTCGGGAAACAATATATTTTAACATCAAGGTAATAACAAATATTATAAACAATGTCAACAGTGATGTATTAAATATATTAAAACGCTTTAAACATATTACTTATTACACATATTAACATTGTGTGCATTTATAACAATAATTATTAAGTGCTTTCCGAAAAGATACATACAATAAAATGCATGTAGCTAAAAAAATTTGATTACGATTTTTAAATATATTTTGGGTGAATGATAAGTATCTGTTTGTAAATTGATATTCGAATAGAGTATGTACTAATTATAAAAAGTTGGAGGAAAATAGAGAAAAATATGAAAATTGTTACCATTTTTAATCACAGCATGATATTCATAATGACGATTTAAATATCATTAATTTTTGGATAAAAAAATTAGTAGGAAACATATATGTACATTAGTTATCTGTGTGTTTAATACACACACAAACAAATTAAAAAGTTATTAAATTATATTATACGTATAATGTCTACATGTGTGTCTATATGTCTACAAAATATGCATTTTTGTATATATATTTTGATATGGACATGCGTGCATGTGTTAAGCATGTGTTAATGTGCACGTAAGAAAAATTCAAATTTGTGTATATACGTATACAATATAAGTATAGCTATATAATAGATATCTTTATAAAAAGAAATTTAGAGTTGTTTACCAAGACAAAACGTTCTTAATATATAAAACCATGTAAAATACATTTGCGCAAGATATCTTTCGGTATGACAAAATATAATGCAAGAATCGAAAAATATAAAATTTATATCAAGTAACAATATAAATACATATAAATATATATATTTATATATTTAGGGGAAAATGCTAAACTTACTAAACAATTTGCTTGATAAACTTAAATACGATGAAGTTTCTAATGAACACGATCTTACAAAGAGTTTAAGAATGGAGGCTGCGAAATGGGCATGTAATCTTGGTGGTCATATATGCATAGAAAAAGCCCAACGTAATTTAAATCGACATCTCGATGATCCCGAAAAGAACACGTAATTTTTCCTGTATATTCTCGGTTATTTTTTAATTTAATTGTTTTGTAGATACATGTACAATGTTTATTATATTATTTGATCAAAATTTAACTTTATTAGATTATGTTATGAAATTATAATTTGTTAAATCATTTGACCAAAATGTAAGATTAATATGTGCAAAACTTTTATAGCAGAATATGTTTTTTGCTGAATCTCGTAGGCTTTTGCCATGGTGGAAAGAATGGACATACTGTCAAAGTTTAAAAGTTTTACACTATTCTCTTATCAATGAAGATTCTTGGTGGGGAGTATATCGTCTGGGAAAAGAAAAATTTAAAACTAAATTTTTAAAATATCTGTCTTGCCCTGAGGATTCACAATTTATCAAAGACTATTTAAGTCTAATAAAAAATGATAGTACAACATCGATTAAGTTTTTAAAAGATTTTTCCGATCAAGATTATATTAATTATTTTCTTTTTACTATCGCCAAGCATACAAGGAATCCTGCAGTACTCAGTTTCATATTACACAATCTTGAGAATATAAAACCTATGTAATACAGTTTTCTCTCCGTAAATATATATCTATCATTCAACAATTTATGTGTGTATCAATAAATTTATTATTTTACTGTTATAGACAAGTCAGCGAGTATGCAACATTTACTGTAATTATTAATCATGTGTATTCTACGGAACAACTCAAAAAGGTAAAAATTGCATGTGCTTATGTATGTATATATATATATATATATGTAAAATGTATATATATATGTATATATATATGTATGTGTATATATATATATATATATATATATATATATATATATACCTATATATACAGGGTGAGCCATTTTAATTAACGCACGCAATTATTTCGGAAACAAAGCATTTTAGAGAAAAATGTTTCAGACAAAAGTTTTATGGTTTCGAGGGGGCCATAAGATGGTATCATTGGTTTGACCTTGAAGAGTTATTTGAAGGTCACATGAAGGTCACCTTCAATTTCTTAAATGGAACCTACTATTTGTCATTGCATATTCTTGTAGCTTATCTCGAGAGCTTTCCAAAACACTATAATTAAGTACCTTTTCGTTAAGTACTTTTTGAGTTATGAGGCTTGAAATAATTTCTTAATTTTACATAAACCGTAAAATAACTTGTAAAATATACATTTTTCGATTATCTTACCTTAATACTTTTACGTACAAAATAATGAGAGGAATCAATTGGTGTAAAGAAAACACATAGTTGTTTTTAAGAAAAAATATGGAATTGTTAATTGCAAGTTACATATTTTTTCTTCAAAACAACTATGTGTTTTCTTTAGACCAATTGATTCCTCTCATTATTTTGTACGTAAAAGTATTAAGGTAAGATAATCGAAAAATGAATATTTTACAAGATATTTTACGGTTTATGTAAAATTAAGAAATTATTTCAAGCCTCATAACTCAAAAAGTACTTAACGAAAAGGTACTTAATTATAGTGTTTTGGAAAGCTCTCGAGATAAGCTACAAGAGTGTGCAAAAATATATAGGGTGTTCCATTTAAAAAAATTGAAGTGACCTTCACGTGACCTTCAAATGACTCTTCAGTGTCAAACCAATGATACCATCTCATGGCCCCCTCGAAACCATAAAACTTTTTTCTGAAACATTTTTCTCTAAAATGCTTTGTTTCCGAAATAATTGCGTGCGTTAATTAAAATGGCTCACCCTGTATATGTAAAATAATTAACCATGATGCGACATCAAATATTGCTGTTTAATATCATCAAAATAATCTGTTTTAGATAAACGACTTCCTAATAGATAAATATTTTAAAGTAACGCAAGTTGAATTAAATGAATGTAAGAAGTTATGGTTTTTTGTGAAAGAAAGAAATACAAAAGAAAAGGTAAATTTTATGAATATCATTATACTAATATTTCATTTATTAATCATTGATTTTTTTGTTTTCATACAGAATATATTAATGTCACAGTATCCCAAAGTAACAAGCAAAAATTAATGTCATTTATTTTCTTTTATGAAATAAGCATTTTTTATTTCTAATTTCCGAAAATATACTATTTCCAAAATACATAATTTTTAGTGAATGACAGAGTGGGAAAGAATGAGTGAGCAAGTGAAAGCAAAAAAGGAAGAGAATTTCTTTATTTGGAAACTTTAGTGATTTTAATAAAAATCGATTTATATAAATTTTAAAAAGAGAATTTAGAAGCTTTAGATTTAAATCTTAGTTAATCTAGATGTTTAGCTCTTAGTTAAATAAATTTAAATATTTTTCAATATGATTGGGAGAGTATTATGTAATGTGATTCGCATACCTTAATATTATACGAGTCATTTATTTATCAAAAATTTAATAATGATGGATAGGTTAACACGAATTAATGCAATAGTCTGCTAGATATATCAATTATTATATTTTCTCTGTGATAGCCGTAACTTGTATAGGTTTCTAATTTTATTTTAAAATCACTAATTCTAAATTCTATAGATTTTTATTTGTCATTACTTACAAAATTATTTGTAAACATTCCTTGCAGACAAAA
The DNA here is from genome assembly GCF_025532165.1 of Camponotus vicinus. Classification (NCBI taxonomy): domain Eukaryota; kingdom Metazoa; phylum Arthropoda; class Insecta; order Hymenoptera; family Formicidae; genus Camponotus; species Camponotus vicinus. The sequence goes on from NW_028141947.1 coordinate 2,032,603, forward strand.
GAATTGTTAAGTAAAATATAGTGCAATACTATGCACATAATATGATAGAACACATAGTACAATAAAAGAATGATTTTTGTTTCTGTAATTTTCTCACGATATTTTTTCGCCTATGCTTTTCTATAGGGATAAGGAATGATTTATTTTAATAGAAATTTTGAATTGAGATTTACTCAGTTATTTAGTGTCGCGGAAAGAAATGTATTCCGTGTATAACGATTTATTTAAAAAAAAAATTAATTATTTCTGGAACTGAGGCACTATTATCCGCATTTGGCTCTCTCTTAAGAGTTCGAAAAATTTATATTTATATTTCACATTTAGAGATTCACTAATTTTTTAAAATTTATGTCATTTTATTCGATTGCTGAATTTTTTATGAAGATGCGAAATCTATATAAAAATCGGCATTAATTGATTAAAAATGTTTACAAACTTATAAACCTGTTGTTTTTCGGAATAACTAAAATTTTGACTCTGAGAAAAAAAGTTGTAATTTTCATAATGTATAATTATTATTTATTCCTATTATATTTAAGATTATTGTGTATGTATTATATACAGGATGTATCTGAAATGATGTACTAAACTTTACGAGCGTATTTTAGAGGTCAAAATAAGACTTTCTTTCCTATGAACATAGGTCCGCAAATGAACCCGCCCTCCGAGCTAGAGACCCTTAAAGTTTGGGGAAAAAATAGAAAATCGGCTGTATTTCAGAAAAAAAAATGGCAGAAGGTTGAAATTTGGTATAGCCCAGTCAATTATGAAGTAAGCCACTAAAATGAAAAAATAAAAACGTATCATGAAAACATTAATTTTCCAAGCTGGCAGGTTCAAAGACTTTTCCAGTTTTTAAATGATTTTACTGTTATCTACAAAAGTTGCGTTGCGGGTGTTTTGTCAATTTCACACATCTTCGAATTTTAGTTCGGAGGGGGTTCATTTGCGGACTTATGTTCATAAGAAAAAAAAATCTTATTTTGATCTCTAGAATACGCTCCTGAAGTTTAGTGTATCATTTCAGATACACCCTGTATATATGACTGAAACATTTTTGCTCAAAGTGTTTCGTTCAAGAATTATCGAGGTGCGTTTTTTAAAATGGGACACCCTGTATACGTATATATACATTTTAAAATGCGCACCTCGATAATTCTTCAACGAAGCATTTTTAGCAAAAATGTTTCAGAGAAAAGTTGTATGGTTTCAAGGGGGACATAAGATGGTGTTATTAATTTGACCTTGAATAATTACTTGAAGATCACGTGAAGGTTACCTTCAATTTTTTTAATGAAACCGCCTACTTTTTATTGCATATTCTTGCAGCTCATCTCGAGAGATTTCCAAAATTTTTTTTAATGGAAATGGGTACTTTATAGTCACTCTATCGATAGTACTCAATGAGCTTAATAACTTTTGTATCAGAGTTTTTTTCGAAAATTCAAACTTTATCAAAGTATCCACAAAATAAGTCATAATAAAAATTTGGAATAAATTTTTTTATTATTCCTAACTGTACTTACTGTAGTACACTTATTGTAGTAAGTGTTCAAAATGTGCACCACGTTGGGCCAGACATGCCTGTAGTCTTCGCGAAAAGCTTGCTTGTACTTCTTCTAACTCCTGTGTGGTTATTTCGCGAAAAATTATTTTAATTCTTTCTATCATATTTTTTCGAGTGGTAGAACGTTGAAAATAGGCTAACTCCTTCACTCTTCCCCAGAGGTAAAAGTCCAAACATGTTAAGTCGAGTGATCTCGCAGGAAATAGTACAGGACCACCTCTACCTATCCATTTGTTTGGAAACATTCTGTTGAGCTCTTGCCTCGTATTTATTCCAAAGTGAGGTCGATCACCCGACTTAACATGTTTGGATTTTTCCAAATTTTCATTCTGACTTATTTTGTCGATACCTTGACAACGGTTGAATTTTCGAAAAAAACTCTGATACAAAAGTTATTAAGTTATTAAGTCATTGAGTACTATCGATAGAGTGACTACAAAGTACCCCTTTCCATTTAAAAAAAAATTTCTTTTTAATTCTTGATGTGAAAAACGGATATTCAAGGTTATTCAAGGTCATCAAAGTATGTGCCCCTACTTATCCTACAATTTTCATAATGGATGTCTTCTACCTATCTCTTACCGTTTTCGAGAAAAACACCGTGGACGTTTTATCAGACTCGCCCTGTATATTAATATAATTATATTTATATATACACATACACGAGATAATACTTAATATAATATTTATTGATAATTGATTATTGGCTATTCACACTAATATTTAACACCGACATAATCTGTTTTAGATAAGCGAATTAGTAGAAAGCTACACATGTATGCACCAATATATTTCAAATATTCAAAGCAAGATACTAACACGCTTTCTCGAAATCAAATGTCAACAGGATTACTTTCAGAATTTTGTAAAATATCAATAATATCCGTTGAAAGTAACAATTATGACGCGAAAACATCTATATATCTATCTTACAAATAGCTTTTTATAATGTTTATAGTTATCGATTTATTATTTATGCTTATGTACATTAATAATATATAATTAAATGCACGTGCATTTACAAGGATTCATTTTAGCCTGCAATTCACTGATGTTTTTATTTCCTTATTAACATGAAGTAAAGCAAAGTATAAGTTATATTCATAATAATAATATATAAATAATTATAATTAAATTATGTTATATTATAATTAAATTAAGTGTAAATTATATTCATAATTATAATATATAAATAATTATAATTAAATTATGTTACATTATATGAATAATTCTAATTATATTAAATGAGAAAGTATCTGCAATATATTTAACATTATATTATTAATGTACTAAAAATGTACTAAAAATGTATTATCTAATTTAAATTGTATTCTGATTCATTTTTTAAATTGTATTTGATTTGTTCTATATTTGTAACTTTATTTGTTAATATTTATTAATTATATTAACTTAAATCAAATTTTTATTATAGGTATATTATAGATAGGTATAATATTATATGTAAATATAATAATGCATATTAATATTTAAATAACATCTAAAATTAAAAATTTATAAAACATATTACAATTCTTTAATATTTATATATATAATAACAACTTTATATATACATATATATATATATATATATATATATATATATATATATATATATATATAAATTGTTGTTATAAATTTAATATGTATTATTAATATTTTAAATATATATTATTAATTGTTTGAAACTCATAATCTTTGTAAATTTCATATAATCTTTGATTTTTATAATAAATCACATGGCACAATTTTCTTATACACATCTACTGTCTATTTCTCTATACTTCTTACATATTTAAAGAAACGTAACATATATACACTCGCGCGCATTCGTGCAAATATTTACACACGCACGCACTAATGCACACAAATTAATTTGCGCCTACTATATAAGCGATATTTTTAAGTAAAAAATAAATTATATAATCATGAACCGCGCACTTTCTTCTATAATTTATGACAATATTAATTATAACGATAGAAATTATCAAATTTAATTCACTTAATGTCATAAAAGTCACAGCTTTCTATTAGAGTGATATATATATATATATTCGTGAACCACTAGTAGTGTATGTGGCTATATGTTATCTGATTTCAATCTGAGTTTAAATTACGGATGTTCGTTTAAAAAAGGGCGTTAATTATAAATTTATTTAATAAGTTTCTGTTTTTTGAAGCATCATAAAATATAAATAATTCATGATATTTAAATTATTTGTCATCGAAAAATATTATGTGTTTGTTTAGTTTTTCTAGGTTTAAGTTTAGTTCTATGTGATATATCATATAGTAGTGTCATTTATATGGCAGTATTGAACCTAGATCAAAATTAAAGATAAAAAGTGATGACGTGACTTAAGTGACAGATTATTAGCACGTACTGTTGTACTAAAACGATCTGGGAAATCATGTAGAGTAATACGTGTAAGAAATTATGCAATTTAAAATATTAAATATCTATTTAGAATACAAATAAAAAAATTGATTGTGCATAATAATTTTGCGATCAATTATTTTGGATTTTATGCTTTATAAAAGATAGATAAAATGTTAGTTTTTGTGTGCATGGTCATATCTTTTATCAATAACTTTTTAATAAACAATGAGCGATAGCAAATTTTTTGCTGGAGACTATATTCTTCTAACAACATGGTCAATAATTTCTGCGAGGATTTATCTTATGCCAATATTTACCTTTATTTATCATCAAAATCATTATCCTAAGTATTCTTGTAAAGATACTAGCCAGCGCTTGTTGTTTATTAAAAAGTTATTAGCAAAGAAAGTATGTAAAGAAAGTTATTTGCAAAGAAATGAATAGTATATTAATGTAATGAATCTCTCAGAAAATGATACATAAATATTTAGAAATATCAAAATAATAATTTTCTAAGTTAATTATTTTTCAAAATCATTGAAAGTGCACATAGTATACATACAGCTTAATATTTTTGTATTCTTTTGTTTACTAATCTAAATTATTTCTTTGTAAGCATAGAATCGTAGTTTTGTCACTAAAAGAATTGGAAGATTTTATTTTATGATAGCGTGGCATTGCTCGTTTATGAACATTGTCTATGAGGTAGTAAACGGTGTCACGAAATATTAGAAGTCACTGACACCACGAGGCCAAACAAACAAAAGTTTAATTTGATGCATTTGAGATAGGTGAACCTTGACAGCCCAGACGGTTTCTCGTTAAAACGGTTATCTCGTATTTGTTTCCAAATATGTGTGTATGGTTGTCCATTCAAATATACGAGATTTCTCCTTGCAGGTATATAATCACATCGTTTGTAACATTAAACAAATCAAATATGCGAGCATATTTATTTATTTTTTTCGCAAATTTAATATTATTCGATATACCCTTCAATATTATTTTTACATTGAAACTACATTGCATATTAAACAAATTTAAACCATTAATGTTTCCTGTGCTTTATTGAAACTTCTAACTTAAAGCTATATGATAATGTGCACTTTACTAAATTTTATTGTAATCATACGTAATATATTCTTTGGAAAAATATTTAAATTCTCTCTCTTTCTCTCTCTCTCTCCTCCTCCCTCTCTCTCACTCTCTCTCTCACACACACACATACACACACGTTGTTGAGCTTATATATTTTACTTATTCTTTTTTTTTCTTTTTCGATAAATTTTATTTTCAATTATTTCTTTCTTTCTTTATTTATCTATATTTTTGTTATATGTTATGTTTAAACTCTTTTTCATTTTTACATGAAATTTTATTTCACATGCGCCATTAAGTTGTTTTTATGTAATTCTCATACAAACGAGTAGATGATTCAGCGTATATCCCTATTCTCAGAATCATACTGATATATTCGAACTAATTATTCGTTTGAATAGCATTTAAATAACTTCTGTAAAATAGTTATTTTTACAATGAAATTTAAATGTAGAGAATGCAAACTATATAAAATCATAATTGAAATTTCATTCATATTGGATAATTTTGGAAAGCATTATTCACGAATATATTTATTATCATATTTTTTTATTATTTTTATTATATTTTATAATATTTATATTATATTTTTTCATCATATTTATTATATCATTTTTATTATATAGGGGAGACCGGGGACAAAAGTAACAGCGTCATGGAAGTAACAAGCCTCCTACTAAACTACACAATATATTGAATAATTTGTACTATAGTATAGTCAAACGCGTACGCCTCGATTCTCTTCCTTTTCAGCTAATTGTTGTAGAACGATCATGTCGGTTGCACATGCAGGAGTGAAATTAGTGTATTTACATTATAGAAATATTTCACCTAAATATTTCTTGTTTTAGTTTTTTTGTATCTATGTTTAATTAAAATTTATATATTGACGTAATTATTTGCCGGTGCATTTTTCTAAAATGTATTCATAAGTTTTTATAGTTGATTTGGCTAAGTCTTGCATCATATTTAAGTTATAATGCTTTTATTCTAAAAAATGTGTTTGAGGGCAAAAGTAACACGACACTCTGTGGACGAAAGCAACATGTTTCAATGCTTAGAGTGTAAGGGGGCTGGTCCCATAATAACTGTACCAAAGGCGATTCTTATTACGTATGCCATAATTGTGATTCGAAATAGATACCGATCTCTTTTGTATAAGTAGTTATCATACAATTTTCACACTATTATTATCATACAATTTTTACACTATTATTTAGAATTAAACTGTTACTTAGACTTAAAAAAGTACAAAACTGTGATATTAAGTATAATTATTTTATGATATTACTTATAATTATTTTGCTTAACGAAGATTATTTCTTTTAAGTTTTTTAAAGATGATAAAAATAAATATTTATTTTATTTTTTATTTTAATATAATGTAATACAAATTTATAATAAAAGTTGCCTTAAATTGGAAAAAGTCATATTTATTTTATTTTCCCGAAAATAAGAACTGTTACTTTCATCCTCAGACTATGTTATTTTCGTCCCCGGTCCCCAGGACAAAAGTAACAATCAACGTACTTACGAAAAGCTATAATAACTCTTTAAATATTAATCATTTGAGATTGAAACATAGGTATAATTATAGAGCAATAAATGGAGTTTCTTAACACGTAATCTTTTTTTTTTATATCTCTAACGATAATTAATTAGTGACCTATAATACAAAAAATGTTACTTTTGTCCCCGGTCTCCCCTACTATCATTAAGTTGCATATCGAATAATAATTTAATAAAATTTTTATTTACAGTAGATATTTAAATTTCTCTTTCTCTCTCTTTCTCTCTCTCTCTCTCTCTCTCTCTCTCTCTCTTTCTCTCTCTTGCTTTCTTTCGAATAAAATATTTTTATTAAATATCCTAGATTAATATAAATATGTTTTTAAAAAATCCAATTTTTGATGCTAATTTCGGTCTCCCCTATATAAGAAAAAAAGATGGCTATTTTTATAACAAAATTCTACTAATGTAGTCGAAATGTACATGTGATTAAATGCGATTAAATATAGAGTGGGCCAATAGCTCGACCGTCAAAAGTTTTGCAATGCGCAACCGGAAATGAGTAACGTGAAACGCCGCGTATGCAAATCGTGAGGCATTCATCATTATTGCTCTTCCTATGCAATAACATCCTCTGTTTCGTAACTAAAACGCTCTGAGGACTCCGGAATTTCATTCCGCAGGAACATCACGTTCTCGTCACGTCTATCGTATTTGTGAACAAAATAATCACGTTGCTGTTTTTGGCTTTTCTCCAAATTTTCGAACGTTTTAGAGCATCCATGTCATTTGTGAAAATAATGAAGCGAACATGAATGTTTTAATAATTTAACAGCCAATTGTTTTCTTTAAGCTTACTTTAATTTTGCGAATTTCAAATTGGATTAATATCACCTCTAATTATGCTAAACTGGCAATTATAACTCAATAAAGTTTATAGAAATTAAATTTTTGATCTAGCTACGTTATTAAATAAATATATCCAATAAGTATATCTGTTGTAAATAATAAAATAATAATTAATACTAATTAAAATAATGCTTATTAATACATAATATAAAATTCATGATGTACTTTGTTCGCCGCAGAAACCTCGTACCTCGGTGAAAGACCTCTACTCCAGGATTATCCTGGCAGCACTATTTTCTCTCTCTTTAATACAATTTCACATCTCCAGCAAGAAACATCCCACGCGACAAACACCTTTGTAGCGTGGATAAAACGTGTGTTAATTGTCCTACTTGTGAGCAAACAGCTGTAGAATTGACTGCAATTAAGATTCCGAACTTGCTGGTCGACTATGGATATTTAATTTGCTCTCGTTCGATTTGCGGTCCAAAGATGACGATGAGTCATAGAACTAAGACAAAGAGAACACGGAGAAGAGTAGCGGAGAAACCGTCCTCGAGTGAGGTGGAACGGGGAAGGGAGAGGAACGCACGATGCAGGCAGCGATGTTCACTATCCTGTCCTTAGAGTCGAGTTTTTGTAGGAATGACAGGTTGATATCGTGAGCAAAAACGTAAGATATTTGGCGACAGTAGTTTGCTGATAGGAAGTTCTTGTCTACGACAGTGGCTTGCGCAACAACGTCAGGTATACGTATTATGTAAAGGCGAAGTAGAAACAGCGTGTAAGGATCGACAACGGAAATTGGAAACTCGTAAGTATATGACGCGGAGATTACGTAACAGGAGTAGATTTGATCTCAGGGTGACAGTGATAATTTCCGTCATGACATATCGGTCGAAATTATATATATCTGCGTGACGCGTTATTTTCATACGTTAGATCGCTCCCACGCACATCTATCTGTGTATATATGTTACGTGTCAATATTTAAAAAATATATATTTAAATATAATAGTTAAAATGCGGTGTACATTATGAATGATAAATATTTTCTATAGCTTTTATAAAGTCATATAACAACAGAAGATGAAGGATAAATTAAATGATACGTTACACTAGTGGTGTAATTTATTATATATTATACATGAGTAGAAACACGTGTATATGACATGTATATGATTGATGTAAATAAATATATTGATTATCAGAAAAATTATCTGTTGAAATGGAATGCTAAAGAGTAGAAGATAAAAATACGATTATTCGTAAAGTATTTTGAGATAGTTAGAAAGAAGATATATATATATATATATATATATATATATATATATATATGAAAAAAACACTCCAAAAGATATTACTTAAATACGCAGCAGAAAATTGCAATTATAAAAAATTAATCTCTTATCCTGCTAATCCTTAGTAATTTGTAATCACTTTTGAAGTAAACGTACTCTGTGGTATATTATATTGACTAACAGGATGGAATTGAGGAACACATGAAACATTCGGTTGGAGAACAAAGACAGAGAGAGAGAGAGGCGTGGAAGAAGAGGAGATCACTTGTCGACATACCGCCGCATATAATTTCCTGACGACGTTGCCTAGAAGAGCAAAACGCGGAAAACTGGGGCGGCTCGCAAAATTAACGTAACTACATCGAAGAGCCTCAAGCTGTCAAGCCTTACGACTAGCTACGTGTCTACACTATGGTCAATGGCACATCACACAGCGGTACGAAAGCTTACTCTGTAGAGCCGAAATTTATAGTGAACTGATTCATGAGGCGCTATACCTGAAAACTTTGCACACAATCGTGACAGATAATATAATAAATTAAATTAAGAGCGCAGGACGTCCATCAAACGGCAATGAGTTGAGCAGTCGAAGTGAACTGCTTTCATGAGGCACGTCTTGAGCCACTCGTATATTTGATAGATACTTCGAACTTGATATTGTCCGAAGAATTATAATTACTTGCACTGTGAAAGACATAATAAAAAAAGCAAATATTTAGATTTAAATCTGCAAGAGTATTTTTCATAATTTAAGAGCTACAAAAAGCCAGGTGATATACTTTCGTAACATTAATTGAAATATATTCTAATATATTCTAATATATATTTCAAAGTTTTATTTTCGGCATAATATATATATATATATATATATATATATATATATATATATATATATATATATATATATATATATATGTAGCACACGAGACACGTATATAAAATTTACAATTATGCATTCCATAAATTTTGATTTTAATTACGTATTTTATAGAAACAGGAAAGGCAAAAAAATATTATACTGCTAATTTATGAAAATGTCAAGGTAGCTGACATTTAATTTATTAAAATGTTCCATCTGAAGGATAAACGGCAGCTAAAATATTGGATTAAAACATGAATTTTTGCAACGGTGTGAAAAATGTGTTTGCATTGAAAATGAATAACGGGTATAAGTGTTGTTATTTGTTTTTTTCTTTCCCTTTTTTGAATTATTTTAGATAAATTCCATTGTAGAAAGGAATCAGTTATAATCGTTCGAAAACTAATAATCACATTGTTTATCTCGCCATGTTATATGCATGCATATCGGATTAATAACAGTAAAATCAACACAACACTACGGAAACATTAAGACTTTAACCACGCGAGCGATGCCAGTGCGATGATCAATAGCACGTCATGCGCCGTGTAAAGGCCCTTGCACAGGCAACAGGCAATAGGAATAGGAAATAAAAACTATTTACCAATAAAAACGCGGAATAGAAAATATTCGCCAATATGAGCAGAGAATAGATAATATTTCTGTTCTTATTGCCTGTTGCCTAGCATTGTGCAAGGGCCTTTAAAGGCTTAGCCACTCGCATACTTGGGATTTATAGCAATCTAAGTGACCTTGTTCATGATCGCGCCAACTAATGCCGCGCACGAAAGCGAGTCTTCGATCACACCTGCTATTAATACGGTCATTGCACCCGATGACGATACACTGACATGTTACACTAGCAAAACTCCCACTGCGCTCGCAGGTCGTCGCCCACACTCGAGAGTAATCGTACTAGCCTCCTCGGAGATAAATCACACACAGTTTTTCTTCCAGCATCGATGAGAGTTTCTCCTCTCTCACGAGCAAAAGTATGTCACTTGGGATAGCAGCCACGTGATCAAACCGTCACTACCCCGGTGAAGGAACACGATCCGAATTGCCGACTTGTGCGCCGCGGATGACCCTTCTTTCCGGAATTGGCGACGAGAGGGTCGCAACTTCGAAGACACGCAGAGGGAAAAGGCAAAATCGCCTGAGGCGATAAAAATATTGGCGATCGTTACGAATCCATGCACGCGTGTATGTATATATATATATATATATACATACATATATATATATATATATATATATATATATATATATATATATACATATACATATATATATACATATATATATATATATATATATATATATATATATATATATATATATACACATATATACACACACACATGTATATATATATATATATATATATATATACATATATATATATACATATATATATATATACATATATATATATATATATATATATATATATATATATATACATATGTGGTTCCACAAAAAAACTTTTTCAGGGAGATTATTATCTTTCTTTTCGAACCATCCTAATTGCCATAAAATTGGAACGATCTATAACCTTGTTGATAGAGCAATGCTGCTTTCTCACCCCGTATTTCACAGGAAAAATGTGGAGATTTGTGTATATATTCTGTTGAGCAACGGTTATCCTGTACATCTAATTTTTAATGAAATTAATCGCAGAATAAAAACGATTTACAACAAAAAATTAATTCAGACAATTAACACCACGGATAATGAGAATAATAACAATTATTTTGTCATTCCTTACATTAACAACATTTCGGATTTAGTTGCATCCAACATTAAAAGGTCGGATTTTATAGTTGGGTATCGTTGTCTCAACAGACTGGATAGAATTATTAAAGTCCAAAAAGACAGGAATGAACATTCATCTGAATCTAATGTTGTTTATAGAATTAATTGCAAAGACTGCGAAGCCTCATATGTGGGCCAAACAAAAAGACAATTAAGAACTAGACTTAGGGAGCACGTAAAGAATATTGCGTTAGAATCTGCGAGGCATTCGGTGGTCTCAGAACACATTCTCAATACAAAACATACCATGGATTGGGAAAATGTTAAAATATTGGACATTGAGTCTAACTACAGGAAGAGACTTATCTCTGAAATGATACATATTAAAGAACAAAAACATGGTATTAACTATAATACAGACACCGAATTACTCGATAGCGCATATTATGATGTTTTAAACGAGTTGTCCAACGGATAGTCGTTGCTTTGTCGTTATTGTGTCACCTACACATTATTGATGTTTACCGTGTTTATGACATTTATTATCAGTCGTGTTCTTGACTTCGAAGTGATGGGAAGCCTGTGGGAATATCTTGAGCTTTGTAGAGACATGTTTATGACAAATTATGTAAGCAGTTTTAACTTTTTTTGACCGTTTTCATTCGTTTTTCATTTATCATGGATAATATGTAGTATTTTATTGATTATTAATTCATTAATATTTATTAATTTAATTCATAATTTCTTTTTCTTAATTATTCTCAATTAATATTCAGTAACAATTATCGAATTTGAATAATACAATTACAGCATGAAAATGATAGACTCGGACACAGCTGTTATGGCCAGTTTCAAATCAGGAGCTTCTCGCTTCCCAACGAAGAAGTTGTGATTGAATAGGAGGCCAATTGTCACTCCGGGTCACTCATTTGTTGTGCTGCCGGAACATGCTCTTTTGCAGGGGTTCTTATTGGCTTCTTTTTATTTATTTATAGCGCTCTAACGATTGTTTCTTTTTATACTTATGATTTCTTTGTCTCTATGCGGCACTTCGTTGATTTTGTTATATTTCTTACTGAAGAAGACTAAGTAAAGTCGAAACGTTTTTGTTTTTTATTAAACGAATTTATTATTATATGTATTTATTTTATTTAGACCTTAGTAATTAGCTCGTATTATTGGCCCTGAATTTTTAATTTTTATATATATATATATATATGTGTGTGTGTGTGTGTGTGTGTGTGTGTGTGTGTGTGTGTGTCTTTTATATGTGTATGTGCGTGCATACGCGCACGAAGTTATCAATTTTTCGCGCTCGCAGGACGCACACGTAAGGGGGCATAGCCGACACGCATCAGTTCTAGGAGAGACTCTTAGGGCTGGATCCGCGGAGTTTCCTTTCACCTCGATTTTCGGTCCTTCGCCTGCGTGTTGCACAGGCGCGAACCGCTTTCAGAATTTCCGAGGGTCGTGCACGCAGGAAGGAGTGACAGCGAGAGGAAGCGTTACCGCGTCAGGGGTGGGAGCTACCGAGGGACAATGCTGGAAGTGGAAAGGACGGAGTACCGAGTGATAAGAGTAAATTGCAAGGTGGCGAGCTTTGCCCTACGCTACAAGAGAGGAATATACTCTCGATATACGACCGGTTATACCGATACGGCCAGACTACCACCAGCCTACGCGATGTAGCATGGGAAGGAGGGTGCCTTGTAAGCTCGTACTGATGGCGATATCGTGATTGTGATAGTATTGCCGTGTTACAGTTGTCGCAGCTGCTGCTACTGTTGCTGGTGTTGCTGTCACGGTCACCGCCGTCGCTGCTGCTGGTGGTACGGGCGTGGAGGGGATGATAGAGAGGAATGGTGGGATATGGAGAAGGGGGATAGTAGTGCAGGCGTTTTGCTGCACCGACGCATTGATCCCTGAAATATGTGGGGACGACGACGAGGGTCGAGCCACTGTGTCCACCCTTCGCGAGGGAAAGAGAGAAAAAAAGCGAGCGTGGGGTAGTAGAGAGCGTCAACTATTCCATTCGTAGCCAATGTCCACACCTGCAGATCGCGGACGAAGCCAGGATTTGATAGTGGAAGCGAGGTGTCATTGATTGACAATTGTAGATCACTCGAGTGGTCCCTGGATCGGTTGACACGAGAGAGCTAACGTGTAGATCGATATCAAAGAGATTTTTCTGATAACACGATTAGATCTGTAAAGAATTTTACTAGAATGTTAAAAACTATATTTCATGTTATGTTAAATATAGAAAGTCCCGAATAAAAAAAGTTTCTGTATATTTTTCGATATAATTTTATCTCGAAATATTTTTTAAAATAGAATAGAATAAGAGTGTTAAAGAAATGAGTGAAAGAAATAATGAGTAAAACTAACGCGAGTATGTGATCAATAATTTCCAAAATGTTGAAACAGCTGTTTCAATTCTCTATAATATTATTAATATTTATAGAACATATGTGTATATATATATATATATATATATATATATATATATATATATTTATTATATACCCTCAAAGCACATCAACATCCCAATAAGGTTATAATAATCTTAAATTGTAAGATGGTAACATTCCACGGAGATTAATAAATCTACCCCATACGGAAAATAATTAGTATTAGATATCCACTAGATATCCTTCATGGGCACTAAGGATATCCATGAATATATGAAAAACAGTCATTAGTGATGCTATAGATATCCAAATGTCCGCAATTCGAAGTTTCATAGATATCTACAGGATATGTAAATCAATATCCTGTAGATATTCGTACAACATTCAGTGGATATTTATTTAGATACATTTATTATTAATATAGATACATTTATTATTATGTATTGATATTTATTTTTGCATGGATATTTATTCTATCTTCTATGATACATATATGGAGCTCTAGGGCTCCTCTCACAAAAGAAGAGATACGGCTATAACAGTCTTCGAGCTAATGCGCTTTTTGACCGATAAGCCATGACAGAGAGAAGACTGAGAGATGTCAAGGCCTGTTTTTAGGTGATCCCTGAAAGCGATACTCCCTCTATGGACATTGAAAACGTGGACATGAACTACAAAGCCAATGTTCATGAATGTTCTCAGAGGGTAATATATAATGTGCACAATTTCTGGTTTTGTTCCGTGCTATGTGCACGAAATGCCAGTAGCACTAGAGTATAACAATCATTATTTTGAAAATAATATATAAATATGATAAATAATAATTTTTATAAAAATAATTTTTATAAATTACTTACCTATATGTGTATGTATGTGTGCCCATACGTTGTTCAAATGACTTTAAATATAAGAATAGACTATATGAATATCGGCGTATGTTACCGCCGGCATAGCTCTCAGGTTCATAAGAGTACTGAAACCTCCTCACCTGGCAAATGCCTTCGTTAAGGCGGAGATACAGGGGAGGAAAAATTTTTTTATTTTTTTTATTTTTTTAATAGAGTTTTTAAACAGAGAATATAATACATATAAAAAATATATATTACATAATTATAATATATACAACGTAAATTATAATTAATTTGTAATTACATAAAAAACACATTACAAATTATTAAATTATGTAATATAAAAATAATTACATTACAAATATATATATTACAAAATTTAATGCAGAATATATAAAATACAATGCATTAGAAATATGTATTACAAAATATAATACAAATTTAATATAAACTATAATTTTAAACTTAATACAAAATAAAATTTATTACACGAAAGTGTCCAAAATATACGTATAATATAAAATTTACTAAAAATTTTTACATAGACCAGACAAGACTGATTAGTGATGATTAATTACGCGATATTTATTATTAATAATCGACATAGAATAATAGAATTTAATTAGTATTATATAAATAACGTATAAACGTAAATAATCAAGATCAAAAGAGTCATTAATAAAATTATTGACCATTTCTTTGATTGTAGAACAAAGTATTTGCATTATTGACGCATTTTGCGCAGACCATGAAAAGAAATATTTAAAACGTGTAAAGATAGAACAAGCTTTGATGTAAATCAAAGATTAAATTACAAAATAAATTGCGATTTAAAATTCGCGAGAAAACGCGACGAATAAATAAATCGACAATAATCGAATATTCACACAATTGCGAGATACGCATAACTTTTATAATATAATAATCGAATCAATAGACACGCGTGCGATATAATTATTGTCACACAAATGTTGACAGACGAAGATATTTTAGCAAACATTTGTGATCCGTATTGTTTATAAATATAAAATTCACTGTCCGATGTATTTGCGATTAATATATACGCGACTTTATACGAATTTCACGATTGAGAATAAAATACATATCCTATTTCGCGCATGATTAGCTGAATAAGAAATGAGCTCTATAAGCTTTAAAATATAATTAGAAATCGCGTTGTGACTACGTTTAATAGAAAATAACGGAACGAATGATTTTCATTAATATAGTTATCGATCGTCTTTTAAATTATATAATAGAAGAAAATATTTGCACTACCAGCATTTTGCACGAACTATTAAAAACAATATTCAAAGACGTGGAAAGATAAACAAAGCTTCAATGTATAAGTCAACGATTAAATTATAAGATAAATCGCGATTTAAAATTCACGAGAAAACGCGACGAATAAATAAGTCGATAATATGCGGAATATTTGATCGCGATACGTATAATTTTTATAATATAATAATCGAAGCTCTCAATAGACACGTGCGCGATATAATTATTATCACGTAAATATAGAAAATCGAAAATATTTCAACAATCATTTGAGGTCTGTAATGTTTGTGAACATGCAATTCAGCGACCGAATTACTGTGAATTTTTATAAGATAAATCGCGATTTAAAATTCGCGATAAAACGCGACGATAAATAAATCGATAATATTCAAAATATTCAATTGCAGATACGCGAGTGACATACCGGTAATCCGATAAAAAGAGGAGCGATCTTAAAAATGGAGAGCGATTAACATCTTGTTTCTACATCAGATTTCGCAAGATCAATCTGCGAAGAAAAGTTAAGTGATCCGTTGAACGTCGGGAATTCCATCGTAGGAGGGAACGAATCCTGGATCTTCCGGACTATTCCCGATAGCAATGATTTCAGTATTAAATCAAAGACAATTATCCCTCGTCATTATTTTCAATTCACGAAATTGATATTCACGTCAGAAAACATGTTCTTCCATTACTAAGAAATATATTTCTTTATTGAAAATTAAATGGATATAACCGTTGTCATTGAAATGTGATTACGAACGATTATATTTATAAATAATAAAATACATGCATTATTGGAGTTTGTGTTAAATGTGCGAACACATAATTTGGGGTACCGTCGCGCGCGAGACGAATCGAACCCGATAACAGCAAGATTTAAAAAATTTCAATTCGAATAGTGTTCAAAATAAAATAAATGAAATAATTTTAAATATATAATTAATTCTAGATTAATTATCTAGATTCTTATTCTTGTAACGTTTAAATTAATAATTTTTTTTTCTTTTAATCAATATCTTACTGATATAGGGGTACCCATTCGATTCGTCTCTAAATTTTTAAGTATTCGCACATTTTATGTAACATTCATGTATAATTTCGCTTATATATAATATATTATATTAACAAAAATTATAAAAATATTTTGGATACGTTAATTTGTGCATGTATTTTAAATAATATTTTCAAATTAATTAATAATTAATAAAATATATTCGTTCGTAATCATTGTTATCATAAAAATTAATAAAAATTAATTAAATTATGAAATTATTTAAAAAATTAAAATTTATACACAACGCTATATCCATATTTAATCTACTATTAAATCTTTCTGGCATTATATAGACAATAATAATACCAATCCTAATAATGAAGAACATTTTTTAACGAAGAAAAGAAAAGATACATTTCTCTCATCTAAATATATATTATTTAAATTAATTCGACGTTAAAGAAGCGTATCGTCGTTGAATTACTACCGAAATCATTGCTTTCGGAAATTGCCAGGAAAACCTGGGATTAGTTCCAATCTTACAATAAAAGTTTCCAATTTTTAACAGGGCACCGAACTAGACGTCGCGAATGGATTTAACAAGAACCGGTGAGAAACAATTCTCCATGATGAAAATCGTTTCGACTCCTCGGCGGTACGAGCCATGCAACTTTTATTAACGTTTATTTAACGGAAGGAACAACGGTAACTCTTTTATTAAAACGACAATCTCGTCTAAGAATGCGAAAAGAACGCGGGAAAAACAAGGTGATTTCGCAACCGTAATTTATTTATGAATATTTTCCGATACGAAATTCGTCCTCGAAAATCCTATTTCACTTACGACAATCAGCTTCGAGCCAACAGGTCGGGATTGCAACGATACAACGAGCAAGGACTAAGCCCAAACCGGAAAGAAGACGAAACGATTGACGGAAATAGAGGAAAATGAAGTTCACCAACTCTTTTTCGCGCATAATTATCCTATCTCGTATCGAACCTGGACCCGCTAAGCACGATTTCAGGTGCTCCGCCCGGACATATTATGCCTCCCGCGGTTGCTATATGCTACACCAGGCTAGTAGACGGCAAAAGAAGAGGATACCCACATTTTTTAAATGCTTACATTCAGCAATTTAGAAAATGGGGAGGCAACCCCTTTTACCGAGCGAAAATCGTGCCTAGGGGAATCCACTCGACTCCTCGACAGGGTTAACACACGCAGTGCGTGTGGCTGTAGACGAGCAAAGAGAAGGGACCCATTGACGACCATTCCGAGCAATCGATCGAGTTCTAACTAATTCGGGCCGAATCACTTGACGAAGCACGAAGCAAGAGTGTACGTTGCATAGCAACGTGTGCAAACTCGAAACATCCCAGTTAGTTGGCATCGGACGTAGAGACTCGTGACAATAAATGAAATTGGGATTTTATATGAAAAGTCCAAAAGTTCCGCGAAAACGCGACGACGCGAGAATACTACAACGCGAAAACGCGGTAACGAAGCACTTGCCGTCCGCGGCACGTTGACGGCACCGACGACGCGAAAGGGTACTTAGCTTCCTATTCAGGCACCTTAAGATTTATCATAAATAGAAAAATTTAAGATAAACCTCAAGGCACCATCCAAGTACTAAGCCCTCCCACCGCGACAAGGTGTACCCCATGGGAGGGTTATATTATATATAATTTTATATATAATATAATACATAATTTGAAATTTATTTTGTAATATAGTACATAAATTTAAATTCGCAAATATAAACGATAAATAAGAATATAAAGGATAAGAGAAAATATATTGCATAAAGCAATGTTCAAAATAATTGATTTTAAAATTAATTATTGCGCGCAATTAATTTTTACATTTTTACTTTTAAATAGATATATTTTAATATTATGAACTGTGTAATTACAAAATAATTTATATTTCTTAGATATAAACTTTTAAAAATATGATAAATAAAGAAATTTCTATTTTTTTATATGTGAAATATTTAAATAAATATATTAATTTAAAATGTTTTATAAAACATAAAACATAAATGTTTTATAAATGTTTTATAAAACATAAAAGTATCTGAAAATATTAATTAATAAAAAATTTTATAAATGTTTTAATTATTTTAAAATAAAATGGAATATTTTTTATAAGTATATGTATTAATATATGTTACAATTTAAAATCACTATTAAATCACAATCAAAGAAATAAAACGAAACGAAAAATATGTATATTTTGAATATATATTATTGATAAATAATTTATATATTGTTGCGTCCGCAGAACGCGGTATATATCGAACGCGATATATATCAAACGCGCGCGACACAATCGGCATACGCTGACGCTCGTGCACTCGTAAATAATAACGCGATTTAAGGTGCACAAGAATTTTAATAAATCGCGAGTAACATACAAGAATTCAGAATAATCGTAAAACGGATCACAAATAGACGCGCGTCCGCACAACTTAACAGCTGGGCTTAGACTCTCTGACAATCGTTGTTTATAACAATATCTTGACAACGCGCGCGAAAACGATCTTCTTCGAAAGAATTCAACGGGTGACGAATACATTCAGCGGGACGGGACGCGGGGACGCAACAATATAATAAATAATGAATGTGATAATTAATTTATATTAATGACTTACATCATATCTTATTGATCCATCCACTTCCAAAACCTCCTTTTTTCTTTTGCTTCCTTCGCTCTTTTCTCGTGGCACTTTAATCCTCGTTGCACTTACACTTATTCACGAAAAGTTCCTCGTTGCACTTGCAATTGTGTTTAGAGAAAGAATTTGATAATATATGAAACGTCTCACATCACTACTTCACTGCTCAAGAGCCACTGAGCGAATGATCATAAGTCAAGAACATTACCACGGTACTGTTTATATCGCCAGGGTCGACTATGTAAAGAAAGAATTTGATAATATATGAAACGTCACTACTTTATTGCTCAAGGTTGCTGTGTGAATGATCGTAAGTCAGAAACATTACCGCGGTACTGTTTATATCGCCAGGGTCGACTATGTAAAGAAAGAATTTGATAATATATGAAACGTCACTACTTTATTGCTCAAGGTTACTGTGCGAATGACCGTAAATCAAAAACATTACCGCGGTACTGTTTATATCGCCAAGGACGACTTATACTACGTTATTGTTATAATTCATCATTGAAATCTTCTATGAGTTATTGCCGATTAAGAAAATTTAAAGCATTGGTTGAAATTTATTTAATTCTAATAGATATCGTTAAGGAAATTATTATAATAAGCATTAATAATCGAAAGATCATAACAAAATTAATTCTTTTATCCCCTTTTATGGTATCCCCTGTTTCAATTTTTATTCGCAGTAATTAATGATTGCGATGCGATAAAGATTTATCGTTGCGATACAGTTTCATGTCGTTTATTATAAGTTAATTAATTTTTAATTATTAATAATTATATCAAATCATATTTCGATACTAATCGTAATCGTGTTTAGAAAAATATTCGACAATATGCGAAGCAAAGTATGTAGTATAATTATAATATAATTTATAAATTAATGATGCTATCAACATCAAATAAATATATATTCGAATTTATTCAAATATTTTCAATAATACGGATAATTTGATGTTGCATGAGAGCATTATAACACACACGCTTGGACTTACAATAATATTATATATATGGAAAGAAAGAAAAAGGAAAGTTCAGAGAGTAAGATAATTTTTCGAGAAATGAAGATATTGCAAGATATATTTTCCATCGAGACTTTTATTCAAGATTTATTCTCTATTGTGAGTGTTATAAATAACTTTTACACATAGTTTTGTTATAATTTTCATAATAACTTGATATACATAATAAATTGTTATATAGAATATATACATAGAATATTTTATTATATTACACGAAAATATCAGAAATGCGTACGATGTAAAATTTATTAGAAATTTTTAGATTGGCGTATATAGCTGATATAATCTATCGCAATCAAAAGAATCACTAATAAATTCGATTATGTCTTTCAATTAAGAAAGAGTACCCGGAATTTTAATGTATTTTGTAAGGTTTTCTAAAAGAAATATTATCGCGAAAAGATAAACTAAGTTTCGATGTTACCCAATGATTAAATGAGAAAAAAAATCGCGATTTAAATTTCACGAATATACATGACAAATAAATAAATTGACAGTAATAGTAATATTTAATTACAATCCGTGTAATTTTTATAATAATCGCAACACAACGTGCGCACACGCAATATAATTATTATCGTTTTATATGATAATAAAAAAGTATCAAGTAATTAATTTTTCTGTTGCATTTAACAGTTAACACTTAGCAATAAAACGATAATTTATTTTATTGTGATTTTTATAAGAATAATTATTTCTTTAACGATACTTAAAGATTAAGTGTATTTTATTCGATGTTTTATCATTCAACTTTTTAACAATCTAAATACAATTCAAATTATTATTAATTTTAATTCTTGTCACACACTTCTATTTTTAAATCAATATGTCAAAAATCAATTTCAAATATAATCAATTAATATTCTTATAGATCTATTCTTTATAAAACTCAAAATAATTTATTTTGTAAAACTAATTATTACGCGCAATCAATTTTTTTATCTTTTAAGAGAGATTTATCTCTGATATTAATACTTTAAATGTAAAACTAGCAAAAAAATGTTTCTTTATTATAAATTTTTGAAAAATATAATTATATAAAGAGAGTATGTTAATTTTCACATATGAAATATTTAAATAATTATATTATTTTAAAAATATTTTCTAAAATATTAAAATATTTATATATAAAAATATTAATTAATAACAAAAATATTATAAATGCTTTATTATAGATACTTTAAATGTGTTAAAATAAAACCTGGAATATTTTATACATGCATTATATTACGTGAGTTTTAGAGCGAATTATATATACCATTGAGAAAATGAAAAAATAATAAGCAATATGTCTGTTTTCAAATTAATATATATTGTTGCGTCCGCGGAACGATATGTATCGAACGCGCGCGACACAATTGATCGGCACACGCTCGCACTCGCGCACTCGAAAATAATAATACGGTTCTTTGAAACACAAGAACCACGAAACATAGAACCACGAGAAACATACAAGAACGATAATTCGTAAAACGAAACACAGATTTTAACGCGCGACCGCTCAGCTTGACAGCTGGGCTCAGATTCAGCTGACCATCGTTGATGTTAAACAACCTCTTAACAACGCGCGCAGAGACGATCTTCTTCCATCGACGTACTTCCCGACAGAATAACGGATAGCGTATACATCCGCAGGAACGAGACGCGGGGACGCAACAATATAAATAATAAATAATTTTTATAAATTACTCACCGCATATCTCTCTGGCTGCTTCAGGCTCTCTCACTGTTCTCTGGCTGTCCGATACTTTTCCAGATATCCTTCTCCTTTCTTCATCCTTTGCTTGCACCTTCACAGCACTCATGTTCACTCGCGAACAAACAATTAATTATATTTAGTCATATGTAGAAACGATTGCGAGACACTTTGCACGGCACTCCCGATCACGGAATAATTACGAGAGACGCACTTTAATATATTGTATAAGGGATAGAGAAGTACGATTCGCTCGACGTTTTTATGAAATCAAATTAAATACTAATTCATTACAAATGTTGTTTTCATTATTGATATATATATGCAATACATGTATATTAATACGAATTATAGAATCGAAAGTTTAAAATTAATAAAATTGAAAGTCATGATACAATAATTGTTTAATTAATAATTAATTTAAGAATATACGACGTATTTCGCACTACGATCTTTACTGCTCGAGTGTTGCCGTGTGAATGATACCAAGACCGTATGACTAGCGCGCTATTGTTTACATCGTCAAGGCCGAACACCGTGTTATTGTCCGTTCGTCATATCGAAATATATTGTATTATATTATATTATATTTTATATTATAATATAATATAATATAAATATGTTAAAGTACGTAAAATATTTCGATGACGAACAGACAATAATACCGACCTTGGCGTAAACAATACATATATTTTATATTATATTATATTATATTATATTATATTATATTATATTTTACGTATTTTGATACAGCAAATAATTTGTCGATATTGATCGCGATCGCGTCTAGAAAAGGATTTAACGGAGCGCCTTGTACTACTACTTTACTCTTTGAGTGTCGTCGCGCGAATAATAATAGAGCCGAGAAAATTAGTCCGAAAGACCGTGTTATTATTATTTTTTTATCGAAACATTTTTCAAGACTATGGCATATAAACATTAGCGCGCTATTGTTTACGCCGCCAAGGTCGGTGTTATTGTCTTGTTCGTCATCGAAATATTTTACGTACTTTAACACACACACACACACACACACACATATGTATATATATATATACATATACATATGGAATATATTAAAGTATATAGAAGTACTTTAGATTATATAGATTTTTTAATTATATGATTATTTATTAAAAGATTGTATGATGTATCATGGAGCCTTACATTATATTAATTGTTTAGATCCACGATTCAATTATTTTACTGTGCGTCCTTATAATCCGAATTATATTTCAATGATTGAAAAATAAAACAATAAAACGTCGCAGACATATTATGTTCGACTCTATAAATATCTGTAAATATTAAAGAAATAATTTCTGCTCGTAAAAATCGATTTCATATCGAAATAATAATTTATTATTTTAGATTTCTGTTACTATATATATGATTCTTATTATAATTAATTAAATGAATAAATTACGAAATATGCGATTCGAGAATTTTCGTCGCGGTATATATATAGATATTAATTATGTGTTATTTATAAAAGTTAATTAATTATATTGTTATAATAAATAATTTTCCGATATTAATCGCGATCGTATCTAGAAAAGAAATTTAACGGCGTATCACTATAGTACTCGTTAGAAAATATTAGATAATAACATATGAAATTATATAAATCGTTTCACAATCGACATTAGTATCGAAACATAATTTGCTTTAAATATTAATATAAATTAATTAATTAAAAATTAATTCACGACATGAAACTGTATCGCAACTATAAATCTTTATCGAATCGCAATCATTTATTACCGTGATTAAAAATTGAAACAAAATAATTAATATAACACATTAGAGAAAATGTTAGACAATAACATATGAAATTATATAAATGAGATACAGATATTACAATGCTATCTGTATCTCATTTATATAATTTCATATGTTATTGTCTAACATTTTCTCTAATGTGTTATATTAATTATTTTGTTTCAATTTTTAATCACGGTAATAAATGATTGCGATTCGATAAAGATTTATAGTTGCGATACAGTTTCATGTCGTGAATTAATTTTTAATTAATTAATTTATATTAATATTTAAAGCAAATTATGTTTCGATACTAATCGTAATCGTGTTTAGTAAAAAAATTACAATACAATACGAAACGTTTCTCACCACTACCTTATTACTCGAGAGTCACCGTGCGAATGATGACAAAGCCAAAACATAGCGCGCTACTGTTTATATTTTATATTGCCAAAGTCGAACACCGTGTTATCAATAATTCTTTGCCAAAATATTTTATATATTATAAAATGTACATATTAACGCGGAGTATTAAATTAATGAAGTATTTTAATTTATTGATTAAAATTGATTATTTATTAGACAATTTATCCTTTCATTATGCTAATTATTTGCATCTATAATTCGATTGATTTACTTCGTGTTCTCTCACAACCCAAATTACATTTAGATTGTCAAGTAGAACGATAAAGTAACACGGATGAAATATATTTGTGACTATATAATAAAATAATTATTATTTTTTTTGTCCGTAAAAATCGCAACGATCAAAGTGATTATTTTGGATTCCAATAATTTAATTGATTCTCGATTAAATTGTACATTATTTAATTAATAAGAATTGAGAAAATTTAAAGCTTTCGTCGAAATATAGTTAATTCTAATATTGTTAAAGAAATATTATAGGCATCATTGAGCGAAAGATTATAAAATAATTAATTCTCTTATCCCCTTTTTTATGTATCCCCTGTTCCAATTTTTATTTGCAGTAATTAATTATTTCGATTCGATAAAGATTTATCATTGTGTTACAGTTTCACGTCGTTAATTAATTTTTAATTAATTAATATTTATTAATATTTATAGCAAATTATGTTTCGATACTAATCGTGTTTAGTAAAAGAATTACAATATACGAAGCGTTTCTCACCACCACCTTATTACTCGAGAGTCACCGTGCGAATGATGACAAAGCCGTAACATAGCGCGCTATTGTTTATATTTTGTATTGCCAAAGTCGAACACCGTGTTATCGATAATTCGTTGCCGAAATATTTTATATATTATAAAATGTACATTAACGCGGAATATTAAATTAATGAAGTATTTTAATTTATTGATTAAAATTGATTATTTATTAAACAATTTATCCTTTCATTATGCTAATTATTTGCATCTATAATTCGATTGATTTACTTCGTGTTCTCTCACAACCCAAATTACATTTAGATTGTCAAGTAGAACGACAAAGTAACACGGATGAAATATATTTGTGACTCTAAATATTATAATAATAATTATTGTCCGTAAAAATCGCAACGATCGAAGTAATTATTTAATATTTTGGATTTCTATCATTTAATCGATTTTCGATTAAATTGTATATTGTTTAATAACAAAGATTGAGAAAATTAAAACATTGGTCGAAATATAGTTAATTCTAATATTAAAGCTTTAACATAGCGCGCTACTGTTTATTTTTTGTATTGCCAAAGTCGAACACCGTATTATCGATAATTCGTTGCCGAAATATTTTATATATTATAAAATATACGCTAACGCGGAATATTAAATTACAGAAGTATTTTCATTAATTAATTAAAATTGATTATTTATTAAATAACTTATCACGGAACCTTTCCTTATGCTAATTATTTGAATTTATTCGATTATTTTATTTTCAAAGTCAAATTCTATAATATTTAGTTTTGCATTTTAGAAGACTGACTTAGAGCGAGCTAAATAAATAAATAAATAAATAAATAAAAAATAAATAAATGATGTTGAGAAGAAAAAGAACACACATAAATAAATAATAGCGTGGAAAGAGAGAACATACTAATATTTTTATAATATAATAAATAACATACTAATATTTTTATAATATAATAAATTATTATTAATTAAATTATTTATATTTTTATTTATATTATTTATAATATCAGAGAGACATATATGTTACCCTCTGAGAACATTCGTGGACATTGGCTTTGTAGTTCATGTTCACGTTTTTAATATCCACAGAGGGAGTATCGCTTCCAGGGATCACCTAAAAGCGGGCCATGACATCTCTCGCGGCCTTATATACTGTCTTAGATGGATCCCATTTTCGGGTTAGGCGTTTTCCTTTTCGCTACCTAGCGGCAATGCGTGAAACTCGTGGAAATATATGAATATCCATTGAATATCTTTGGTAGCTACTTGGTGGATATACACTCACACTCAAAAAAACGGACTACTAAATTTTAACAAAATATTTTAACATCTTTTAATGGCAACAAATCAGCAAAAAATCACCGTATTGATATGAAATAAAGTTGAAATTAAACAGTCCTCTTAAAAATTAAAAAAAAACAAATTTGAGTTACAAAAAATGTTTTACAAAATGACAAATGCTGAAGATAGACTTTGAGAAATAGAAAACAAATTATTTTTTTAAACTGCTGCATTGCTCAGGAAAATTGGCTCACTGGTGCAAAAATGTTTTCAAGCTTATTTATTTCTTAACAAATCCATATTTTAATAAATTTTTTACCTTTTTTGATAAAGTTACACCGTTTTGAAGAAAATATTACAAAATGAAACTGTCCTTGTAAAATCGGCAATTCAGAAACAAATTATCATAGAAAACTTTTTCAAAAAAGAAATTAAAGTGTAACTCGATTAATCCAAGATGCTTCATAGAGATAGACAGTCAGATTCAAATCTTTCCTCAAAACGATATAACTTTATTAAAAAAGATTGCAGAAAATTGATTAAAATATAAATTTATCATGAAATAAATGAGTTTAAAAACCCATACATTTTTATACCAGAAAACAAAAATTTTTGTAAAATTTTTGTACCAGTTAAAAAGAAATTTGTTTCTCATTTCTTAAAGTCTATCTTCAACGTCCGTCATTTTAAAATATTTTTTGTAAAATATTTTTTGTAACTCAAATTTGTGTTTTTGCTTTTTAAAAGAAATGTTCAAGCTTTAATTTGAGTTTGGTTTCATCTTAATACGATGATTTTTTGCTGATTTATTGTTATTGAAAGATGTTAAAAAATTGTGCTAAAATTTAGTGGCCCGTATTCCGTATTTTTTGTATGTGAATGTAGATATGTGGATAATATGTGTACATCGAGTGGATATTTCTGGTAGCTACTTAGTGGATATAGATATGTGGATGTTATATATCTACTAGTTATCTATAGAGGCAGTAGAGGATATGGACCTCATATAGACATTTAGACCAGAGAGAAGACTGAGAGATGTCATGGCCCGCTTTTAGGTGATCCCTGGAAGCGATACTCCCTCTGTGGACATTAAAAACATGGACATGAACTACAAAACCAATGTCCACGAATGTTCTCAGAGGGTAACATATATGTCCCTCTGATAATATAAATAATATAAATAAAAATATAAATAATTTAATTAATAATAATTTATTATATAAAAATATTAGTATGTTCTCTCTTTTCACGCTATTATTTATTTATTTATTTATGTGTCTTCTTTTTCTTTTTCTCAACATCATTTATTTATTTATTTAATTCGCTCTAAGTCAGTCTTTTCAAATGCAAAACTAAATATTATAAAATTTGACTTCGGAAAAGCGCGGTAAAACAATCGAATAAATTCAAATCATTAGCATAACAAAGGTTCCGTGATACACCAATCATTTAATAATTAATTTAACATAAAATATACCTCTATAATTCAAAATTCCGCGTGTATATTTAGTACGTAAAATATTTCGGCAGAGAATTATCAATAATATCATGTTTGGCCTTGGCGACGTATAGCAAGCGCGCTATACATGTCACGGCTTTGTCATCATTCGCACGGTAACACTCGAATAATAAAGTAGTAATTTGCGAAACGCTTCGTATATTATCAAATTCTTTTTCCAACCCGATCGTGACCAATATTGCAACATAATTCGTTATAATTATTATAATTAACAAGTATCTTTTGATTAAATTTTTCTAAAAAGCAAGTATAAATTAATTATTAATTAAACAATAGTTATATCACGATTTTTCATTACTTTAATTTTTGATCTTACGAGATTTGTATTTTATGCATATATACTATATATACATACATAAACAGTACTAGTGCTACTCGCTCTGCTTATTACTGCTACATTATTAATTTTAATCTCGTATAAATGTTGCTCTTATGATATAATAAAGTGCGAATTTCATATGATTATTCCGCGATCGAGAATAGCATGCAAAATGTCCCACGTATTAGACTATGGTAATTAATCGTATTCTACTAATTGTAATTAATCGTATTTACGCGGATGAGTGTCACCAAGAAACAGTGAAGAATATACAATACAAGGGAGAAAAAAAAATCTGGAAAACCATTGGACAACGTACGGAACACACACACATATGCGATAAGTAATTTTATTATTTATTATATTTATATATTATTTTCACATACAATAAACATTGTTTGTTTTTTTTTCATTGTCTAGATAGTGATTCATTCTAAATTATCATGCAATATAACGTATATATAATATATAAGGCACATATAATATATATATAACATACATTCCACATTTTAATTTCAAATATTTAAAATTATAAAATAAAATAAAATATTTTTATACGAGATACATGAAAACTATGGATATATTAACATTTAATAGATACATTATAATGTATTAATATTTAATTATAATAATATTAACATTTAATAGATACGTTATAAAATATTTTTTATAATATATTTATTTAGATATTTTATATATAAGAATTAGATTTTTTATTCATTACACTTTTTAAAAGTTATATTCAAGAACAATTTTTTCGATAATTGTGCAATTGATGATATTAAATATCTGTTTAACGGACAAATAAAAATATAAATAGAGCGTAATAATTAGTTTCTGAAAATCATTTATTTTGGACACTTTGCTTTATATAAAAGGGATCTGTAAAAATATTGTTTGTTTGCATGCTTAATTTGTGCTTGGCGTTTATATTTATAACAAATAATCAGAGGAAGTTCTCGAAATTGTAATTAATATTACTGCGAGTCATTTTCCTCTTTCTCTCTTTCTTTTTCTGAAAAAAAGAAAATTATTTAGATGTCTTATTTATATAATAATCATAACATATATGTAAATATTATATAAAAAAAATATTAACTTGACTAAATGCTTATTTCGTTATTGTTTTCAGTCTGACAGTCAAATCGCAAAGTCCAGATTAATATAAAGATTCGTGATACATCAATCGTATAGTAAATTAATCAATAATTTATAATACTTCTCTAAATTAATTTAATATTTCGCGCGTATATGTATGCTATATATAAAATATTTTTGCAATAAATTAATAATAATACCGCGTCCGATCTTTGCAACATACATATAACGCATTAATATTTACATGTTTTAGTTATATTATCATTCGCGAAATGAATTTGAACAAAATAGTGATGCGAAAAGCTTCATCAAATTCCTTTTTTAAACGCGATTGATTTGAAGAAGATATTAAGAAATAATTTGATATGATTATTACTTAATTATATATATGCTAAATAATACGTAAAATTGTGTCGCAACAATAGAGCTTAAAATGCATAGTGATTTAGCGATGTGTACAATTTAATCAAAAATCGAAGTGATAGAAATCTAAGATAATAAATAATTATTTCGTTGCGAGCTTTACGGACAATAATTATTTTTTTAATGATACTTAAAATAAAACGTATTTCATGCGTGTTCCTTTGATAATCAAAATATATTTGGATTATGAAAGAACGTGCGATAAAACAATTGAATTATACACGTAAATAATTAGCATAAAGGCTCCGTGATAAATACTTAATAAATAATTAATTTAATTAATAAATTAAAACACTTTTATAATTTAATATTCCGCGTTAGTGCATATTTTGTAATATATAAAATATTTCAACGAATTGTCGATAACACGGTGTTCGACTTTGGCAATATAAAATATAAACAGTAGCACACTATACGTTACGGCTTTGTCATCATTCGCACGATGACTCTCGAGTAATAAAGTAATAATGAAAAACGCTTTATATATTGTAATTTTTGTACTAAACACGATTACAATTAGTATCAAAACATAATTTGCTATAAATATTAATAATTAAAAATTAATTAACTTTTAATAAATGACATGAAACTGTATCGCAACAATAAATATTTATCGAATCGTAATCATTCATTACTGCGAATAAAAATTGAAACAAGGGATACATGAAAGGGGACAAGAGAATTAAATATATTATGATCTTTTGATCATCGATGTTCATTATAATATTTCTTTAACAATATTAGAATTAAATATATTTCGACCAATGCTTTAAATTTTCTCAATCCTGGTTAATTAAACAATATACAATTTCAACATATCCAACATATTAAATAATCACATCGATGTTTGCAATCTTTACGGACAATAATTATTATTTTAATGCTTAGAGTCACAAATATTGTATATTCTATCCGTGTTACTTTATCATTCTACTTGACAATCTAAATATAATTTGAATTGTGAGAGAACACGAAGTAAAACAATCGAATTATAAATGCAAATAATTAGCAGAACGAAAGACTTCATGATGAATAGTTTAATAAATAATCAATTAATCTTAATCAATAAATTAAAATACTTATATAATTTAATATTCCTCACGCAAATATTTTATATTACAGAAAATATTTCGGTAATGAGAGAATTATCAATAACACCGTGCTCGACTTTGATAAACAGTATCGCGCTATTGTTAATATGTTAATATGGCTTTATTATCATTCGCACATTGACCTTGAGTAGTGACGTGAGAGACGTTCCACATTATTATCAAATTCTTTCTTTACATAGTCAACCTTGGCGATATAAACAGTACCGCTGTAATGTTTCTGACTTATGATCATTCGCTCAGTGGCTCTTGAGCAGTGAAGTAGTGATGTGAGACGTTTCATATATTATCAAATTCTTTCTCTAAACACAATTGCAAGTGCAACGAGGAACTTTTCGTGAATAAGTGTAAGTGCAACGAGGATTAAAGTGCCATGAGAAAAGAGCGAAGGAAGCAAAAGAAAAAAGGAGGTTTTGGAAGTGGATGGATCAATAAGATATGATGTAAGTCATTAATATAAATAAATTATCACATTCATTATTATATTGTTGCGTCCCCGCGTCCCGTCCCGCTGAATGTATTCGTCACCTGTTGAATTTTTTCGAAGAAGATCGTTTTCGCGCGCGTTGTCAAGATATTGTTATAAACAACGACTGTCAGAGAGTCTAAGCCCAGCTGTCAAGTTGTGCGGACGCGCGTCTATTTGTGATCCATTTTACGATTATTCTGAATTCTTGTATGTTACTCGCGGTTTATTAAAATTCTTGTGCACCTTAAATCGCGTTATTAGTTACGAGTGCGCGAGCGTCAGCGTATGCCGATTGTATCGCGCGCGTTCGATATATATCGTTCCGCGGACGCAACAACATATAAATTATTTTTCAATAGTATATATATTCAAAATATACATATTTCTCGTTTCGTTTTATTTCTTTGATAGTGATTTAATAGTGATTTTAAATTGTAACATATATAATACTTATACTTATAAAAAAATATTCCATTTTATTTTAAAATGATTAAAACATTTATAAAATTTTTTATTAATATTTTCAGATACTTCTTATGTTTTATAAAATATTTCATATTAATATATTTATTTAAATATTTCACATATAAAAAAATAGAAATCTTTTTATTTATCGTATTTCTAAAAGTTCATATCTAAGAAATATAAATTATTTTGTAATTACGCAATTTATAATATTAAAATATATCTATTTAAAAGTAAAAATGTAAAAATTAATTGCGCGCAATATTTAATTTTAAAATCAATTATTTTGAACATTGCTTTATGTAATATATTTTCTCTTATCCTTTATATTTTTATTTATCGTTTATATTTGCGAATTTATATTTATATAGTATATTACAAAATAAATTCCACAAAATATATTATATATAAAATTATATATAATATAACCCTCCCATTGGGTACACCTTGTCGGGGTGGGAGGGCTTAGTACTTGGATAGTGCCTTGAGGTTTATCTTAAATTTTTCTATTTATGATAAATCTTAAGGTGCCTGAATGGGAAGCTAAGTACCCTTTCGCGTCGTCGGTGCCGTCAACGTGTCGCGGACGGCGGCGTTTCGTTACCGCGTTTTCGCGTTGTAGTATTCTCGCGTCGTCGCGTTTTCGCGCTTCCGCGTTGGACTTTTCGTATAAAAATCCCAATTTCATTATTTGTCACGAGTCTCTACTTCCGATGCCAACTAACTGGGATGTTTCGAGTTTGCACACGTTGCTAGGCAACGTACTCGCGCTTTGTTCTTCGTCAAGTGATTCGGACTCCGAATTGATTAGAACTCGATCGATTGCTCGGAATGGTCGTCAATGGATCTCTTCTCTTTGCTCGTCTACAGCCACACGCACTGCGTGTGTTAACCCTGTCGAGGAGTCGAGTGAATTCCTCTAGGCACGATTTTCGCTCGGTAAAAGGAGTTGCCTCCCCATTTTCTAAATTGCTGAATGTTAGCATTTAAAAAATATGGGTATCCTCTTCTTTTGCCGTCTACCAGCCTGGTGTAGCCATGTCCTGCAATCGCGGGAAACTTTATGTTCCGGGCGAAGCACCTGAAATCGTGCTTAGCGGGTCCAGGTTCGATACGAGATAGGATAATTATGCGCGAAAAAGAGTTGGTGAACTTCATTTACCTCTATTTCCGTCAATCGTTTCGTCTTCTTTCTGGTTTGGGCTTAGTCTTTGCTCGTTGTATCGTTGCATTCGTTGCGACCTGTTGGCTCGAAGCTGATTCTTCGTAAATGAAATGGGATTTTCGCTCGTACCGAAACCGGGAGTGCCGTTCAAAGTATGTACATATTAAGTATATACATCGCGCGACCAAATAGAAAATTTTTTATCGTACCGAAATAGTGCGGGAACCGTCCAGTATCGCGCGTAAAAGTGCGAAAATAGCGATAAAAATGTCGCTCGTGAGTGCGGGAGTGTCGTAAAGTATCGCGCGTCCAAGACTGAGAGAAGGAGGAGGCCTAGGAGAGGCATCGGGCTCCGGCAGAGCAACCTTCTGGTAAATAATTTAATTATTTGTAATTATATATTAAATAGTAAATATATGTATTATAATTTCAATTAAACAATTAATCGCGTCATTTGATTTTTTATTTATATGATTTAAATAAGAGAGAATTATTTTTTATTTATATGATTTAAATAAGAGAGAATTATTTTTTATTTATATGATTTAAATAAGAGAGAATTAAAGAAAAGGTTTTTACATAAATGCTTTAATCTTGTAAAGGTATAAGCTTTTATAAAATTATTAAAGAATTATTAATAATGTGGTCTTTTTCTAAAATTTATATAATTATTTTATTAATCTGCTTATTATTATATGGATCGAATATAAAATTCAATAATAATTACAATATACAATAATAATTTTTTGAAATATTAATTTTTTGGATGTTATTATAATTTGGATTTTCTATTTGTATGTTATAGATGCAACAACCCAGATGATCTGAGAGGAGGAGCAGGCCTAGGAAAGGCATTTTGCACCGGCGGAACAACCTGATGGTGAATATTATTATTTATACTAATTTTATATAAATAAATTAATTAATTTGATTTATATGAATGATTTAAACATGAAAAAATTGGGAAAATTTTTATAATAATTTTTTCTATAAAAGTTTTTACTTAAAAAAATTAATTACTTATAAAATTATTTCATATTTATATATCTATTTATAATTGCGTGCATCAGATATAAAATTTAATGAGTCCTTTAAATTCAATGAGTCCATATAATAATTTCTTAAAATATTATATAACATTGCTATAATTTGCATTTTATATTTGTATGTTACAGACAACGTAGCTTCAATATCAACTCCGCTGTTGCGCATCAGTGCCGGTAAGTAACTACCTTTTATTTTGAAGCAAAGGATTTGTAAATGCATGAAGAAATCCGTTGCTTCTAACTCTCGGTTGGCGGGATAATACGCGTGTAAAAATTAAAGTAAAAGAAAAAATATTTTTAAAATAACAATAGATATAGACATACATAAAATATTTATTTCCATTATATATATCGGTCTTTATAAAACGGTTTTAAAAATAGATTTTTAATTTCTAAATATTTAATCTAAAAGATAAAGATATTTATAAGCAACCCGCCGACCGAGAGTTAAAATGCATGCTAATTATATTTTATATATGCATGATAATTTATATTTTGCGATTTCTGACGACTGAATGACGTACGTTAAAATATGATCGTAATATCGTACGATCGTAAACAAATTATTAGTCGTCAAAATGAATATGGCCAGAAGTAGAGATAACTGGCTTGAAAAATACATATCAATATTGGCAATATTGTTCAAAAGATGTGTTGCGCGGCTAAGGCTTCCTAAATTTTATCGCGAATTTCCGGTTAGGGCTCCTTAAATTTCTCATTATCGCGGATTTCTAATTAGGGTTCCCCAAATTTCACCTTATCGTGAATTTCTGCTGGTGTAAGCCAGCGAGTAAGGCGGCTAGGGCTGTTAGGTCTTTGTTAAACTTGTTAGGACTATTAAGTTTGGTACGGCTGTTAGGATTGTTAGGTCTGTTAGGGCTATTAGGACATATAAAAATTAAATTTATTTTCAGGAAAAAGAAACATAAAAATATGTTATTTTTAGGGGTATTTTTATATATATAATTTATTTTATATAAAATTAAATAAATTATATATAAAGAATTGAAATTGATTATAAATTATACAAAAAATTATAAATAAAAATAAAAAATTAATGTATAAAAAATGTAAAAAATGTAATCTAAATATATAATATACATTTAAGTTGCATTTTATTATAATTTTGGTATAATATATATTAAATTTAAATAACTATAAGAAATTAGGCTCTGTATATTGAAATATAAACTTAAATTTAAACGGGCCATTAGAGCCAAACGCAGATGGTAGTGCGTAAGTTCAAAGAGAATTAAGTTTTCGTTGAAACTTATTTGTGTGCACAGGGCACAAATTTTCTTGGTACGATACCAAGCAAATTTCCTAATTTCTTATAGTTATTTAATTCACGCCGGCGGAAGATGGCGTTATTCTATTAATGTAATATATATTTGTAGACGACCGAGAAGTATATCGAGTTGAAAAGTCTGAATCGCTCAGTGGTAAGAGCAGTCGCTCGACAACCGAAAGACTCGGGTTCGATTCCCGATTCAGCGACTTTCAGCCCGATATTTTTCTCGCCTACAACACCACAGGGGGAAAAAGAGGGATAATAATTAAATAATTTCTCGAATTGAGAATTATTTAAATTTGCTTGGTATCATACCAAGAAAATTTGTGTCCTGTGCACACAAATAAGTTTCAACGAAAACTTAATTCTCGTTGAACTTACGCATTACCATCCGCGTTTGGCTCTAATGGCCCGTTTACGTTTAAGTTTATATTAAATTTAACATTTAATATTTTATTTTTTATAAATTGTATTAATATTTTATTTTATCATTTAAAAATTGTATTTTCTTAAAAATTATACAATTTTAAATGTGAATGTTATTAGTATCTAATATGATAATATTGATTCGATAAAATTTTGAGAGAAAAAAGTAATTCAAACTAAATAATTTTTTTTTCTAACTTATTTGAATCTATATACATTGATTATCATTGATTAATCATTTCAAATAATAAAAATTTTGCAATTTTCTTATGTTGAGAATATTAATATTAATAGCATCAATTATTAAATTGTATATAACATTATAATTATAAATTGTAATTATATTATTTTTTATTTTTCATAATTTTCTTTGCAATTGTATATAAATTATAATCTAGTTGTAATAATGTAAAAGAAATCTGTACATTACACGAAATTAGATGAATACGTACAATAACAAAATTTGTTTAATTAACACATTTGATATTTTATTTGAATATTTTTGTTGCAAAATTATTCAAATATTTGGATAGCTTACTTTTTATACTAAAAGATTATTAATAAATTCGAGAAACTTTCGCGCAAATACCGTAAAAAAATTCTTTTACATAATATCAAGATTATTAAATAAAAATGAATTAAGAAAAACACTATGTTAACCCAATAATTAGATATTAGCTTTTTACTCGTAAAATTTGTCGCGCTTTTAATATTACAGAAACACAAGTATGTTCAAAAATAAAATATTGCGAAATATTAAACATTATCGATCACGCGGAAATTAAAATCTGTAAGATAAAATAATTTTCTATGATTATTGTTTTTAATTAAATGTATTTCGAGGATTTCGCGTCGCGTTAAATATTTATTGATTACGATTTATTAATTTACGATTTTATAATAAATTATATTGCAAACAATTGCGTTCTTTTCACGTTTTTGGACGTGATCGCTATCTCGGCGAAGAAGCCTTATCGCTGTCCCTCATGTCAGGTGGACGCTAGCAAATGTACGGTTTGTACTGGCGGATAGTCGAAACGACTTTCATTGTGGAGAGTTATTTCTCGTCGGTTTTTGTGGGATCTATCCACAACGCCTAGTTCGGTGCTTCATTAAAAATTGGAAGTTTCCATTACAGAGTTGGAATTAAACCCAGGTTTTCTTAGCAGTTCCTTGAAACAATATTTTTGGCAGTGATTTAACGACGATCACCGTACATTTAAAAACGAATTCATTAAATATAAAATACAAAATTATACAAAATTCATTAAGTATACTTTGAGAGAAGATATATTTTCTTTTTTTTTTATTAAAAATGTTCTTCCATTAATATCAATATTATTTTAATAATGAAAATATTTAATAATAGTTACCCACACAGCAATCTATATCTCAGACGTAAATCAGATATCATTTCGTCAATAAATTTTTGTTGTATTTGAGATATCTTGATATCTGATATATCTTAAATATCTTCAGAATATCTGATATCTTCAGAATATCTGATATCTTAATTATCAAAATATTCTAATAATATTTTTACGAAAATATAATCTTTTCTATCTGATTTGTTGCAAGATCAGATATCATATCTCAGATGAAAAAATCATACATTTTTGCAGTCTGGAAGATATCTTATAG
The DNA here is from genome assembly GCF_025532165.1 of Camponotus vicinus. NCBI lineage: Eukaryota > Metazoa > Arthropoda > Insecta > Hymenoptera > Formicidae > Camponotus > Camponotus vicinus. The sequence goes on from NW_028141947.1 coordinate 2,070,028, forward strand.
ATATCCCAGTCATATCTGAGTAGCATTATTTAAATCAGATATTCTGATATTTAGATATCTCTTAGATCTCTCTATGATATATTTTGCTGTGTGGGTAAAAAATGGATATAATAGATAAAATTCACTTTTTCAAATATAAATTTAATTTAATAAATTTTTGTGCAAACTTCTTTGTGCAAAATTTTTATTATTTGAAAAATTATGGTTACAAACAAATAAATTTTATTTACAAGTTAATTTTATTTTTGGTTTCTTTTAAGAAACCACTTGCAGGCACTGGACGTTCTATCTTCACTATCTCAGTATATACAATTAGTTTATTTTAGATAAGACGAGTGTACATGGATATATAATAAAATACATGTGCGCAAATTGTGATATATTTACAAGGACCCTTTTTTGTATTATTTTTAATAATATATTAGGATGATGCATGATATAATATAAAATATGTGAGTAATTAAAAAATTCGAGACAAATTGAATGGGTACTCTGATAACAGAAAGATGTCTGCAAATTACTATTAAATGCAACAGAAAAATTAATTCCTTGATAATCTTTCATTTGATGTTGCTAAATATTCAAATTGAATTTTTTTTTAATCTCGCTGTTATCAGATTTGATTTGTCTCGAGCACATTTGGTACCCGAAAATTATTATTATTCACACATTTAACCAAGCAACGATAAAAGCGCATGTATTTTTTTTAATATACTCGATTGTAACATGTATATAAAAATTATTATATCCAATCATTTTTTAGTAAAAGAAGATATTTCTTAAAATGAAAGAACATGTTTTTTTTTCACGCAAAATTTAATTTCATATATTGAAAATGATAATAAGAGTAACAGTCGTTAATTCGCTGCCGAAATCATTGTTATTGGGAGCAATCAGGCAGATCGGGGATTTATTCCTTCTTGTAGCGGGACTTCTAACGTTCAATGAATCACTTAATTTTCCTTTGTGGATCGATTCCGCGGAATCCGAAATAGAAGAAATAAGACAAATTGAGGTCGCTTTCCACTTTTAGGATCGTTCTTCTCTCTGTTAGATATTAACCAGCGTATCACTCGGCAGAGGGATTTTGATCTGGTTTAATCATTGGGCCAGTTATCCTTCATTGAACGTGGCGATAACGCGATTATTTTAAGGAACATTAAAGTTTAGCCTATTTGCAATTGTCCGCGAAACAAGATATATATTTTTATATACTTTTGATCACGAAATTTACATGAAATTGTATATTTGAAAAGAAATCGAGTATTATAGATTCTGCATCCGCGTTTGATTCCTTACGTATATTATTTACAAATTATATGAAATGCGCCTCTAATGTTTTATATTTTTATATTTTTGTGTTAATGTTTTATATTTTTTTATGTTCAATATTTTTATTGTTACATGAAATGATAATAATTATATTACGTGTGCGCACGTTGTATTCCGATTATTATAGAAATTATGTGTATTGTCATTAAATATTACTATTATTATCAATTTATTTATTCATCATATACATTCGCGAAATTTAAACCGCGATTTTTTCTCTAATTTAATCGTTGGGTAACATCGATGCTTTACTTATCTTTTCGCGTCATCGAACTTTATTATATTAATAATTATTAATTATTAATATAATAATTATTAATAATAATAATTATAATAAATATAATAATTATATTAATAATTATTAATTATTAATATAATAATTATATTACAATATATTATATTATAATAATTAATAATTATTATATTTTTTGAATAAGATGAAAGTAAAAGAATGATAAAAACATAAGAAGGAAGAAGCATGAGTCTTGGGAATGCGACAGGTTACAACACTGCAAAGATTTGAAGAAGAAGATACATACATATATATATATATATATATATATATATATATATATATAGAGAGAGAGAGAGAGAGAGAGAGAGAGAGAAAGAGAGGATCATAAAATTCATTTATATTAAAAATTTATTAAGCGTTTCTTGTGCTATACAGCACTGGTGCTACTGGCATTTCGTATACATACAACGGAATAAAACCAGAAATTGTGCACATTGTACGTTACTCTCTGAGAACATTCGTGGACATTGGCTTCGTAGTTCATGTCCATATTTTTAATGTCTCCAAAGAGCGTATCATTTTCAGAGATCACCTAAAAGCGGGCCATGATACCTCTTAGTCTTCTCTCTGATAATATAAATAATATAAATAATATAAATAAAATTTGGACATCCGGAAAATATTGATGATTTGGACGTCAAGCTTCATGAAGCAATTTGGATGATAGACGAAAATATGTTAAAGAAAGTCCAAATTAGTATGTTAAGACAACTGAGAGCCTGCGTTGGACGGAGGCCACTTCGAACATCTTTTATAAAAACGATGCAAAGCAAATCCGCCCTTTTCAGGGCGACAAAATTATTTTTCGTTGAACATTCTTAAACGCAAAATAATAAATAAAGAATAATTAAAAAGATAGAAAAGACATAGAGAACTAATATGAAATGTCAAAATTAAAAATTATCAAGTATCATTATATATTTATATCGCAGCTAACAAACAATAAAAAAGAAGAAAGAAACAGAAAAAAATATACAAACAAAATGTGGTACATATAATTATTTACAAAGTTATGTGCGGACGTTTCGACTTACTTTCAAGTCATCATCAGCGCAAATTAAATAGCAAGGAAAGCATAAAGCACATTCGCAGAAATATAACGCAAACAAACATGTATATAGGATATACATCTTACGTTGGACAGACAAGTAGGAAATTGGGCACAAGGATTAATGAGCATAAGAAACATATAAATAGAAACACAACGAACAAGTCCGTTATTACAACACACAGGTTAAATTTCAATCATGAATTCAGATGGGACGATGTTAAAATATTGGACAGAGAAGTTTTTTATAATAAAAGATTAATCTCTGAAATGTTGTCCATTAAACGACAGCAAAATGGTTTAAATTTACAGACGGATACAGATCATTTTCCCGATATGTATAATGAAGTAATAAATAAACTTCCTTACGTTTGAGGGTCATACGCAGAAATTGTTATTACTAAACGGCTTATTGTTATCTCAGGCCACTTGTGCCGTTGCCGTCGTTTCGAGATGTTAGCGCTCGATTGTCGATTTATGGTTAAGCAATTTCAACACCAATAATGACCACGTTGACCATGCGATCTTTCTCTCAACATTGTAAGTTATTTTTCTTTACGCCACTTTAATTTTTACATATGTCATCATACCTATTACAGTCATTATCAGTTGACATTATAGTTATTATTTTGACTTATTATTGTTTCTCCCTATAAAGAAATTTATAATTTTAGCTATTTTATCAGTACTTTTGATTCACTCTTAATCCTTTATATAACGATTACATTGCCTGCGTGGTTAATACAGGTTTAAGTAACGGATTTTGCAGACAGCTTGTTAAACGACACTCAAATTTGGGCATACTAACCCAAATTGAAGATGGTCTCCGCCAACCTCAAAGAACCGTTTAAACCTGTTATTATTGTATGATGGGCATCCTTAGCGCTTCCATTGGCGTCCTCCCGACAATAAGTATACTTAAAGATGCCACCCTATATACATGTTTGTTTGCGTTATATTTCTGCGAATGTGCTTTATGCTTTCCTTGCTATTTAATTTGCGCTGATGATGACTTGAAAGTAAGTCGAAACGTCCGCACATAACTTTGTAAATAATTATATGTACCACATTTTGTTTGTATATTTTTTTCTGTTTCTTTCTTCTTTTTTGTATTGTTTGTTAGCTGCGATATAAATATATAATGATACTTGATAATTTTTAATTTTGACATTTCATATTAGTTCTCTATGTCTTTTCTATCTTTTTAATTATTAATTTACGGAGGACTTAATTACTAATTGTAATAAATAAAGAATAAAATAATTGAGAGAGAGAGAGAGAGAGAAAGAGAGAAATGGGGACTTCTAATCGCTATTTATCGTATAATTTTATGTCTTAATTTATGCGGAAGTAAATATTTGCAAGTAACAATAAAGATTATTAAAATAGTAATATTTTTATTGTGTAAAGTCAAGTGAAATTTAGAAGCTGTTATTTATAAGATAAACGATCCCCAGAAAGAAATAAAATTCGTCAGTTTTCTTAAAGATAAGAATATTTATTCAAATTGCGATTACTATTTCGTTTTTCATTCGTCCATTTCCAGTTTATTTGTTACTTTATGTAATTTCGCGTTTGAATATTTTATTCTTAAGCGTTACGTTATAACCCTCCTAGATGGTAATAATATTGTTAAATATTGTGTAGAAACTGCAATAATAATTTAATACACTTCAAAGGATCAAATATTGTGCAATAAAATTGACCGTCTGGGGAAACGGGAGAGCATTTGTCTCGTGACGCGTTGCGCTGTCCCTGCCTGCCCGTTGTATCGGACTCGTGAGTAGCCAACTATTTTCTATTATAACTCAAAAATTAAGCTTTAGACAAAATTTTTCAAGAGGAAAAATAGTCTTAGAATTCGTTCAAGAATATCATATTTCAAAGACATCAGGTTGTTTTGAATCACCCTGTATATATATATAATATATATATGTATATATGTATATATGTATATGTATGTACATATGTATATATAGTTTAAAATTAATTTGAAATTAATAAAAATTAGTTTTTATTTTGTCTATAGAAACGTGAAAAATACATTTCCTTAACTATGGTTTTAAAAGCGTTTCTATAGGAACGTTTCTTATTAATGCTTTACGGTTAAAAAATATTGGATACGTTTAAGAAACGTATATAAAACGACCGTGTGCTACCTGGGTAATTAAATGACTGCTATCTCACAACTTTTTCATTACTTTAATCTTTTGATTCTTATGATTAGTATATTATACAGCGTATAATACGCGTATTAGTAGCATACTAAAAGACAGTATGCATACAACCTATTTATTAATAGTAATACTATTTTGTAATTATATTAAATTTTATAATTTAGTACATTGTATTATCTAAAGTATTAAGCATAAAAGTATTATTCTGGTATGAAAATTATAATAAAAATATGTAAATAATGTTAACTATATTAGAATAGAACATATGAATTCTTCATATTTTATATAAAGGAAGAGACTTAAAATATTTTGCAACATCTATATTTTTCGAGTTTTAATTATAAAAACTTCAAAAGAATCAGTGATTAATTTGACAAATTCTATACATGTATTAATAATTAAATATTTAAATAATTAAAAAAATGATTGATAAATATCAAAGATCAGTTTACTGCTAATTAAGAAGATTTATGGAAATACGGTTAAAAATGTTTTTATCCCACAGCAGGCATTTTGTGTTTTGTAAATAAAAAGATATAAATATGACAATGAAATATAGAAAATATAGAAAAATATTTATTTTATCTTTGAATATTACAGTATCTTTGGCGATTGAATAATTTATTTACTATCAATTTACATACATAAGTATCTTGTTATACAGCACTGGTGTTACAGGCATTTCGTGCACATAGCACGGAACAAAACCAGAAATTATGCACATCATATATTACCCTCTGAGAACATTCATGGACATTGGCTTTGTAGTTCATGTCCACGTTTTCAATGTCCATAGAGGGAATATCGCTTTCTCTCGCAACTCTCAGTCTTCTCTCTGATATTAGCCTTATGCTGCATGCGAGAGGTCGTCAGTAATCAATCAATCAGCTGTGTAAAGTTGTGCCATGTCGGTAAGCATTTCTATAGTATTGCAAGTAACACAGAGATGGCAATAGCGACAATATTGTTTATATTGGGAATTTAAATATTCTGTGCGACACTAGCGGTCGCTGCGTAAACTAATCAATATGGCCATCGCGTCAATAGTTTTAGCCTTGTTTAAATACGGCATCCAGTAAAATTGTGAAAAAATAAGAATTGTGTTACCAAAAAATGTGCTTCAGACGTTCAGATATAAAGTGGTCAACTTTTAAAAATGTTGAAGAGACAATGGAATTTTCTCTTCAACACTGAAAAAAATAGCCGGAAGAAGTTGCTGCGTGAAAAGTTGTGGCTCTAAAAGATATAAAGTTAATTTAAGTTTCTACAGAATTTCAAGATATGGAAGTGCTAAAATCGGAAGAACCAATTTATTTGGCAATGTAGAATTTGTGAAAATTGTCGACATAGCGGCTATATTTCTTATGCGATAGCGCCTCTCTTTCCGGGATAGATGTTTTCTTTTCCAATATTTAAGTGATTACTCCGTTTTTTCCTCTTAGTTTTTCTCACTTATTTATTTGGTATAAAATATTAAGATATTATTGAGTTATTAAACTAAAATGTTTAAGTCTGTTTTACGTGTGAAATTTCTTGTATTAAAGGGAAGCGTGTCAGCTGATGGTCGATTAACCTTATTGTTTACCAATTTAAATGTTATAACCTCGAGAAACATTTGCACCACGATATCATGTTGCAAGGAGATTCGATTACAAAACGAAAAAGTGAAGGTTGGCAGAGGCTCGAAATATGGATTAATAGAAGGAGAAACTACAGTAGAAGCATTGAATATTAATCAACAATAAGTACTAATTACACATCACTCTACAACTAAACTTGCCTAACTATTTCTAATTATATTAGATATAAATGACAATCTTTATAATGGTAGATGTAATATGAATTTAAAAAAAATTTAATACATAGTTATATTTTACTGCATTATATTTTATTCACATTATTGATTAAAAAATAATATCTATTTTTATTATGTTTTTAGGGATCTATTTCCTAATGCAGATACACCAAATCGACTCTTTAATGGTGTACCATTTAAAGATTTACACATTATTAATATAAAATCAACTTCTAATGATTTTCAGCTTTACTGATGGGAAGGATCTAGTAATAATAACGCATACAGCTGGTATAGAAGGTTTTAAAAATGCTAAAAAAGAGACAAATATTGCTGGTCAACAAGCAGCTATAACACTCGCTAGTGTAAGTATAGATTATATGTGTTTCTTAAAAGTTTAATTATAGAATATGATGTATTATGTTAGACACACATGTATTATAAATGAATAATGAATATATATATTTATCTTTTAAATGTATATATCTGTTATTCAGCGTATTCTGGACTATGGTGTAAATATGGTGAGAATACGAGTACAAGGTATTGGAGCAGGTAGAATGGTGTGTATTTAAAAAAAAATTATCACTTGTTTTTCTTTTAATAAATATATATAATACTGAAAATGTCATTTTTCAGTCTTCTATAAAAGGCATTCAAATGGCAGGCTTAAATGTTGTATCAATTACAGATGCTACTAGGGTAAGTTGGTGTCCACCTAGACCACGAAAACAAAGAAAAGTGTGATTATTATACGTTATAAATTATAATTAATTGTGAAAATATTAATGAATATATTAATAGATCTTATAAGACTTGCATATGATACACATTATTTCATATTTCCAAATAACTAAACTCTATGCAACCTATTAAAATTTTATTATTTCAAGTTACTTGAAGTCAACAAAATAGAAATATTCATTGGTATTTTCATTTCATTACATAAGGAATACCTTAATTGATTTATTGTAAAGATTATTCTTAACATGTTTCTTCTTTATTTTTCTACTTTTATTTACAACAAATAAATAATTGTCATTCTATATATAAACATTTTTATAAATAAAAATTTAAGAAATATGTATATATTGGGTCTGTTCTTTTTAGCTGCACTGCTGCACTAGTGCAATAAGTTGGAAAGAGACAAACATACTTTCTTTCACTCTAACTAATTGCACTAGTGCAGCAGTGCAGCTAAAAAGAACAGGCCCATTATATCAAAGTATACAGCGTGTTTCTAAATGATTCATCCGATTTCACAAGGCTATAATTTTGAAATGAATGAAGATAGAACCTTCGGGTAAATTTTAATATACGTATAAGAATACCAAGTTTTCACAAATGTTCAATGTGCCCTCCACCGGACGCATGGCATACGTCTAAACGGTAGTCAAACTCGTAAACCCGTAATGTCGACGGAAATCACGCTGCAGTTGTAACTGACTTATACTTGTTGAAACGGAGAATACAAAACGCTTTTTGTTGCTGTGTTGTCACCATCTCGACGCATACTGAACGTGCGCGCTAGCAGTACCAAAGTACCAGCTGTAGCGGCACCAGGGCGACTACCGGCAACCAAGTGAACCGGCAACATCCAACATGCGCCACGGAAAACTTGACGTTTCGATATGTAGTTTCACATTTGCCGCGAGGTTCTACCTTCATTCATGTATAAGTTACAGCCTTGTAAAATCGGATGAATCATTTAGAAACACGCTGTATTATCACATACATATGCTATACTAGGCATATATTATATAGGATATATAAATGACTAGATTAAATATAATCTTGAATAAGATTGAATTTTTTTATATCTCTCTTCTTATTAATTATTTTTTATCATATTTTATATAATTATTTCTTCTCACATTTTATTTTCTTCAATCAATTGTGCAATATATCAATACAATTTTATGATTTTACCATATTATTAAGAATTTATAATATATACATACACACATATATATATATATATATATATATATATATATATATATATACAGGGTGACCCATTTTAACTTAGGCAGCCAAATAACTCGAAAAATAAGCACACTACGAAAAAATGTTTAGAATCAAAATTTTGTCATTTCGAGGGGGACGTACAATGACGTTAAAATGAGCCCCCCCACCCCTTCCCCTGGGCGGTGAGGGGGGGCAAGTTTGAAATCTTAAATGGGAACCCCTATTTTTTATTGCATATTCGGAATCTTTGGCTAAAAACACATACAATTTGTCTGAAACATTTTTCTCGATTCATGATAGATGGCGCTGTAATCGACGAAATTCAATTTCTTCGATTTCTCTTACTGAGAACCCATGCTTACGATTCTGCAATAAATTAACAATAAAAATACCACGTTTTCATTGTTAATACTCGAAATTAGTCTTAAAACAAACTTCTCATTATTTTTTATTACTCATTAATTACTTCTCAAGAAACTGCTTTTAGCGTAACCTGCCCTTTAGGCAACTTGAATGATCCAAAGTACCGAGACATTTTGGACTTTCCATCTGATGGAGTTCCTCTAAGTATCCCTCCAAAATTTTGTCCATTTAGTGCCAAAGTCACAAGTGTTTATGTATTTTTTTAACATTTGTACTCTGATAAAATTCTGGTAAAATGGCAAATTATACGCCTACAGAAGTAGTCGATATTCTTATAACCTTTGGCGAATGTGGTAGAAATTACAGACTTACTGCCCGTACTTATGCGGAGCGATTCCCAAATCGCCGCCATCCTACTGATCAACAAATTATAAACATTGAAAGGAGATCTCGTAATAATCCACTTCATCGCGAAAGGCGAAGGAATAGACTTCATAATAATAATGACCCTAGATTGCTCGCAGTTTTGGCTATGGTTCATCAAAATCCCCATATTAGTACCCGTCAAATAGAACGAGAACTGGGAATCCCTCAAACTACGGCACATAGATTGTTACGATCAGTCAATTACCATCCGTATCATATTACTCTGGTACAGGAATTAAGTGAGGCCGACTACGTACTCAGAGTACAATTTTGTAGATGGGCTCTTGAGATGTTAGATTAGAATCCAGATTTTTTTAGTAATGTTTGTTTCAGTGATGAAGCAACATTCATCAGCAATGGTAGTCTCAATAGGCATAATTGCCACTATTGGTCACCAGAAAATCCACATTGGTATCGTGAGGTGCTTAATCAACATCGTTGGAGTTTATATGTATGGGTAGGCATTTGCAATGGCCAAGTCATTGGACCTCATTTTTTTGAACGTCCAATTAATAGTCCAATGTATTTAGAATTCCTCGAAAATGATTTGCCAGCATACCTAGAGAATGTTCCCCTTGCAGTTAGACTAAATTTATGGTATCAACAAGATGGTGCTCCTGCTCATTATGCTCGTATTGTACGGATGTTTTTGAATCAAAGGTTCCCAAATCGGTGGATAGGGCGGGGTGGACCAGTTCTGTGGCCTCCGAGATCACCGGATTTGAACCCCCTTGATTTCTTTTTATGGGGATACGTTAAAGATGCAGTGTATAGTAAAGCTCCAACGACAAGATTGAATATGATGGAAAGAATAAGAAGAGCTTGTGAAGCTATAACTCCTTTAATGCTAGAAAATGTACAACGTAACTTTCGCTGTCGATTACTGTTATCCTTAGAAAATAATGGTGCACACTTTGAGCATCTCCTCCATGCGGAGAGAGCTGATAACAATGCAATCTTGCCTTAACTGGTTGGGTCACCACACGACCTTGCCTTCACTGGCTGGGTCACTACTTGACCTTGCCTTAACTGGTTGGGTCACCACACGACCTTGCCTTCACTGGCTGGGTCACTACTTGACCTTGCCTTAACTGGTTGGGTCACCACACGACCTTGCCTTCACTGGCTGGATCACCACACGACCTTGCCTTCACTGGCTGGGTTACCACACGTTCAAGCACCCCGAATTGTGAGAGGCGAGGGGACTCACGTTAATCAAGCACCCCGAAGGGAACAGAAAACTGCTACGTCCACGACGTTGTTCCTGGGTTACGCTAAAAGCAGTTTCTTGAGAATTAATTAATGAGTAATAAAAAATAATGAGAAGTTTGTTTTAAGACTAATTTCGAGTATTAACAATGAAAACGTGGTATTTTTATTGTTAATTTATTGCAGAATCGTAAGCATGGGTTCTCAGTAAGAGAAATCGAAGAAATTGAATTTCGTCGATTACAGCGCCATCTATCATGAATCGAGAAAAATGTTTCAGACAAATTGTATGTGTTTTTAGCCAAAGATTCCGAATATGCAATAAAAAATAGGGGTTCCCATTTAAGATTTCAAACTTGCCCCCCCTCACCGCCCAGGGGGAGGGGTGGGGGGGCTCATTTTAACGTCATTGTACGTCCCCCTCGAAATGACAAAATTTTGATTCTAAACATTTTTTCGTAGTGTGCTTATTTTTCGAGTTATTTGGCTGCCTAAGTTAAAATGGGTCACCCTGTATATATATGATGGTTGTATTTTTTAACAAACTTCAAGAGTTGTTGAATTCTATTTAATCGAAAATAATTTTATAATTGTTTTTGTCTGTATCTTATTTTTTTCAGTCGGACAATGAATATCGGCTAACTACGTTTATTAAGTGTTCAGAGAAATTTTTCAGCGGCTGTAAATATAATTTTTTGAATGTAATTTTTATAATATTTCTCTTTCATATTTTGAACATTTATTTGAAACAGATAATCATTTAATATTGTACAAAATTTCATTCTATGTTGTAAGAATTTACACACATATATGCACATATGTACATACTTAATGATTACACACGTAGATATTTGTTAATAAATTTCCAAAATTGTTGAATTCTACTTGATCGAAAATAATTTTATGATTGTTTTTGTCTGTGTATTTTTTCAGTCGGATAATGAATGTCGGTGAATTACGTTTATTAAGTATTCAGAAAAGTTTCATATGAAATTTAGATATATTTGATATATGTAATATTTCAAGTACTCTCCGTGTATTTAAATATCATCTTGCTAATTTTAAAGCAGTTTAAAATACATGTAATCACAGTCATTCAACTTGTTTTTAAAATTGTTTTAAACAAAAGCAATTATTTTATTTGATATAATATAACATTATTTAATCGATTATTTTGCAACAGAATATACGATCTGAAATATTACCTAAATAGTTTATATAACAGAAATTGTGAATCATTTTACATTATATTTATGATATGTATATCAAATTAAATAAAATTTATACTTTTTACAGAATATGTACAAATCTATATAATAGATTTATATATAGACTTATAGTAAACATTATACATTATATACATATATGTATATATATATATATATATATATATATATATATATATATATATATTCGATCAGAAGCAATTTATTTATTACTACATTAATTATGAAATACGTAAATAAATATTATATAAATAAAATATTTTCGTTCGCAATGATATTGTTACATAACAGGTCTTCAAAATAAACAGAGAGAGAGAGAGAGAGAGAGAGAGAGAGAGAGAGAGAGAATTATGATATATAAATACATCTCAGTTTAGGATAACTAATAACAATTATCATATTTGTTATCCAATTATACTAATAAATGTACAATAAATGTACAATATTTTATCAATATGACGGAATATTAATTACGTCATCATATATAACTACTCTTGAAATCAGGATTCCGTTTTTTATCACTAATAACAGATTAATTGTCTATCCTAATTGACTAGCACTATATAATTGTATACTTAATCGATTTGCTTCTATTTATATTACAATTATAACTAGACGCATATCTAAAAGATGTTTCGAAGACGTTTTAAAAACTTTTTTTTAAACATCTTTAAAATATCTTAATAGATTAATAGATAATATAAATTAAATAATTTAATATAAATTAAAATAGAGTTATAAGTTCTTAATAAAGTTATAAGTTTGGAATTATTAATTTTGTATTATGTGATATGAGGAAAAAATATTATTAATTTGAGGTAATTATTTTAATCATCGACGCGAATCAAATTCGTTCTTATTAGACGAAATTGGGCATCGAGATGAAAGCTCATGTACTTTCCTCCATCATCGACCGGATTGTGTCTCTTGTGTAATCCAAGAAACATAGTCCGAAACTCTCGTATATATGCCAGGAAGTCGTGGTCTGCTGCAGCCTATACCGGTCGAGACCACCCCGATCACCATCAAGGGCCCGGCAGGACGACTTCCGACCATCAAGGGCCCGCCGCTGTCAGCCTGAAATAAAGTACAGGATGTGTGCAATGTCGTCTCCGCACATCCCGTAAGCTTCCGTGGTTAAACGACGCGATGCAAATTCCACTTGCTCTAATATGGACTCTAGGGTTACGAGAGTATCTATTACGTAACGTAAATTATCGTTGTACATATACGCGGATCATAAATTTCATCGCTGATGAAAATCATAAGATATTACAAGCTTAATATTTATTGTTATATATTAAGTTCACTTCGTGTATTAATTCTTAGGCAATTAAGAAAGAAAAAAATTTTTGCTCAATAAATTAAGAATTTTTCTTTAATAATTAAGAAAGAAAACTATTTTTCTTCAATAAAAATTTTACGAGATATCAAGGGCAATTAATTTTTTAAAATTTTTAATTGTGAATTATTTTCCTTCTTTTTCACATAAGAAATTAAAATAGATTAATTGCTTTTGATGTTTTGCGAAACATATTTATCGAGGAAAAATTGTTTTTAATCTTGACAGAAAATATGTCTCCTGCTCACTAAAATATTCCTTGTCGAGAACGTTAGAATAATAGAATATAATTTTATAATTCCATATTTTTTCTTTTATTTAAAAATGAAAAATTTTGAAAAATGAATTTTGTAAAAATGAAAAATTAATAAAAATGATTGTGTATTATATAATCATATCTCGTTGCAAGTGTATTGAAATAATCTACATATAAATATTAGAGAAATATTTTTCGATGCATTCGGAAATATATTATATGATCGTTATGATTCCGACCGCGCTATGTTCGATCTACTTCGAAATCAATTTTTATAGTTGCCAGTCCTAGTTTTCGTGCAAACGAGGTAAACAAGAAATCTAGCACATCTCAATTCCCATTGGAAACCTCAGCCATATTGTACTTTTCCCTCCTCGATATATTTCGAAGCAATATGTCCGTTCTCGATTGTTTTCCCGGGAATATCTTCGTCTGGGGGGAAATAGAAATTGCTGATAAGAATGTTACGGAGACACGGAGAAAACTTATCGGAGGAGACAAAAAGGGGGTTAATATTCTTATTTTTATCTTATTCTTATTTTTGCTCCGATTTGATAATGCTACGAATTCTCGTGGAAAGTGGTTTTTCTTCGTAGAAACTATTGTCTTAATTCACAACGTGAATTTAACATTCACAAGACAGGGGAAGTGTGTATTGTCCATTCCCCCGAGAGGAAATGTAACATAAAAAAAAGGAAAAAAATAAAAATTGATTTTCAGATTATTATGATATGATTACATTGTAAATGACATTTCTTTCAATTCTTTCGAACATAAAGAAGAAAAGCATGATTTTTAGATAAGAGTTTGGTATGTGCATCTATATTTATCATTAATATTATTAAAATTTTTGTAATATTGAAACCATATAAACGCAATTGACTCAAATTCAATTATAATATATAATTTATATATCGAGATTTACTAAACACTTTAGCTAAATATAAATATTATTAATTGTCTATAAAAAAGTTATTTTTCTCGCTACATGTGATAGGTATACTGTATACTTCATGTATAGCACGTCCTTTCATCATTAATATTAATATTAAACTTTTTAAACAAAGTTTTTTAAAAGTTTTTTTAATCAATTTGTCATGTTCTTTATTCACTTCGTCGCACGTAAATAATGAAGGCGATAATGTAGAAAGCTCGATACGATACTTTCTGTCCTTTTATTAAACGTTATCGCTCTTTTTCCAATCCCTATCCCAATTTTGCATAAAGATCAGCCGACGTTAGAGATCCGCGGAGCGAGGCCGATGCAATTATATACGATCCAATTACCTGGGACCGGTATCATCCGGCATGGTCGGCTATCATGCCCGAGCAGCATTGTATGCGTATTACCACGGTATCGTGGGTATTTATTGAAATTCGCGTCGCGCCCGCCCGACGAACCATGAATTCCGTGATCGGACGATCGACAAGCGGCGCCGATGCAAGCAACGATGCGCGAATGCGCAAAAAATGTGAATGCACACGCGGACATTTTGCACCCGAGGATAAATCGGAAAATGCGATAGAAGTACCCTTTTACTTACCCAGCAAGAATCTCTCCTACCCTCCTCCCAGCCGGCGCACATCTGCTTTGATTCCACGCGGGTCGACTTGCCCTGACTCGCATACCATTCGCTGCACACAGTGTTTGCTACCACGCGAACCTCCACTTTCTGCAACACGTCCGCTCTCTTGTCTGGAACATAATGGCGTTTCGATATACGCGGCAACTCTCTTTCACGGATAAAAATCATCGCGCATCCGAGACGAGATTTCTTTTAAATCACTGACTTAAACTTGTTGATTTTGATTGAAATATAAACATTGAATGTCGTCAATAGTTGTTTAAATAAGGATTTTTATGTCAACGATTTAATTAGATAACTTTCAGTCTTTTTATAGAATAGAATGATAATAATAATAGTAATAAATATACAGTAAATAAATCACTAAATTAAATCTGCTTAAATCATATTTTGATATATATATATTCAGAAAAAAATTAATTAAGTATATACAAAATTTCTGTAATATTTTCATTCATAATTGATACATTGATTAAAAATTAAAAATTTTTTTTCCTATAAATGATGCAATTTGATGATTTTTGTTTTATGACTAAGATGACTTTGGCTACTTTATTGATTTCTATTCATATCTATAGGGTTTCGACGCTCGTAGAAACTTTGGTGATTATGGAAACTTTAGTGCGTGTTTCGTCGCTTCGATTATTATCGTGTTAAGATTTATCGAAACTTCAGGCTTACGAGGTATCTCAAGTATCTATGAACACCTTGAACAACACATCGAGAATATTCACAATCTAATATTCGTTACATTCTAGCAAGAATTTATTTACCACTCGTTATTAATTTTATGTTGCATGCATTAATCGCGTATAAATGTACAAAATGCTTACATATATTTTGAAGTATGCCAATTACTAATAATTGGCAGAAATCGAAAGCATTCGAGAGTACTTGAATATTGTTGACATTTGATTCTGATAAAAAATTCTGTTAAAAGAGTTACATTAAAACACTCATAAGTCAAATTTCCTTAATTCAGATAAGTCAGTAAAAGACAAGTGTATAACATAAAATGCAATTAAATTCATGAACACGTTTATACATTACTATATTTATTATATTATTTGTGATATAAAAATAATAAAGTAAAATTCAGCTTGATTATTTTAATTTTCTTTTAATTTTGAAATATATGTTTAACAAACAAAATGGTTTAATTTCGTAGTCACTTTGACACAGCATTATACATCACAAAGCATGTTAAAAAATTCTTTTATCAAATAATGCGAGAAAAGTTAAAATTTCCATCACAATATAATTTTAAGCAAACATTATTATGACATCCTATTTGACGAGGCATCAAAGTCCGTTGGAATAATTGACGTAATGAAGCCGATTCCAAGACTTTCGTAATCTTTCCGGTATCGAAAAGGAAACAATTATTTACTCACATCTGCTTTGATCTTCCCCGAGCCAGCCCCATCCGGCTACGATGGCTTCCATACCGCCGAAAGTGCTATATCCTGGTGTTCCTGTGGCCACAGGTAAACATGCGGGTTTCACGCTTTCCGACCAGCTGATCGGTCTAGCAAGTTCCAGCAGGGCAATATCGTCTACATACTTGCCGCATCTGTGACTAGGGTGCAATACTGCGTTTATGACGCTCTCGTGTCTTGCGGCTGGCATTTCTGGAGCCCTTAAATTGTGCTCGCCTAACGTGACACGCAATTGTCCCACCGGAATCTTGTTCGTGCCGCTGAAATTAAAGTGATGACGGATTCAATTTACGAATAATATGGCGATTTTCAGCTAGTATTTCATTATACATATTATTATAATTTTTATTACCGTAATTAAAGCATATTTTATATTATAATTTTAGTAAAATATCTAGATTTCTTTTTGTTCTTTCTCCAGAAAAAATATATGCAAAATGTAAAAAATATTAATTACATGATTAAAACAACATGGTATTATTCGTATTAAATAATACTATAAAGATGTGCGAATAAAATCTATCCGTTTAATTTACGTTTTTATTTTTTCAGCACAATATAATAACGCAATTAAGTAATACGAAATATTTTATATAATCTATAGAATCACTGTTAATTGCTCGCAGTTATATTAAAAATTGAATAAAAAAATTAAATGAGAAGAAAGAGTGCAGTGAATAATTGGCAGCTGCGTAAAAATTCAAGCAAAAAGTTCGAGAGACGTCTATCGTTCGTAAAATTTCGAAACATTTGACGCCACCTGCACGAATCTTTATTGTTTACATAACAAAAACAACAAATGAGAAACAAAATAATATGAATATTGATACTTGCATCTTATTAATGCGAATGCAAAAACTCAAACGACGTCCCCGTCGCTTTTTTACTTGTTCAATTTGACAAATCCAATTCGACAATTCTAAATCACGTGTATGCATTTTGGAGGGACAAAAAGTTATCCGCCGTCGATTAATATCCCGGTATCACCCGCCCCCGTTCATGGCCCCCTCAATTGCGCCAATGAATTCCGACTCTCTTTCGCAGTTTCTTTCCCTGGAAAGTCGGTAATTATTTAACTGGGATTTTTGTGCCGCTCGAACGACGCGTCCGCGTCTCTGCAAAGCACTCCTGAATACCTGACCCGGCCGGAGTGGCTTCAGTTAATTAATCGGTCTACGGTGCCTCTGAATAATTAACAAAATTACGACACCCCCTCCATCAGGACTATCCGTTGTACCCGTTCCTTCTCCCTCCTCCGCCCAGCGTTCCTTCACTATGTTTCACGAGCACCCTACCGTTCCACTTTCGTCAAGCAACCCCTTCCTCCCTCGCCTTCTCTTCCTTAGAAGTTTATCGCGGAGCGTTTTCTAAGTTTCCAGGCCCTGTTTCGCCGCCGCTTCTTACAAAGCCGCTTTAATGGACCTTTCCATCGTCGTCGAGTCCCCTCTATTGTCCCGCGACTCGCGGATTATACGGTTTACTTTCAATGCATCTCCTTCTCTTCCTGTCGCTGCGCCCTTCCAATTAAAATGCGCGACCGCTCAGACGTTGCACCGAGGAGCACAACGATTGCAGCGACGTGATTTGTTTAGGCTAACCAAATTGTTCGCTTTATAAATTGATATTTTGTGTGTTAGCAAAAATCAATTTCAAATATATTACAAAATTGACACAGATTGAGATCACATTATTATTAAAAGACGCGGTAATATCTCGATGTCAAGTAAATGCATAAAATTAGTGACAGACTGGCCTGTTTGAAAATTTTTTAAATGCACCATATATTTTTTATGTACATTTTTTTAACGAGATAGTTTTTTACGTATATATTATCTGTAAGTAATATCTCATGATTATCAAGATGAGAGTTCATATCTTGTTGTTAGTGTTGTAAATCGAATTGCATTTTGTCTCTTCTTTATATAAAATTCACCTATATAATGATGAACGCACGCAAATGCAAAATGCAATCCGATTGACAACAAATGAGATATTAATATATGTTAATTAACTATTAAATATTTCACAATGTCTAAATACAGAGATGTATGAAATTATTTTACTTTAATCTCAGATCAATATATATATAATGAGATTAAATGAAACCAAACTTAATCCTAGTGTAATATGCATACATACATATGTATGTACATATCCACATATGAGCATTTAATTTAAAATTTATTATTAATTTTTTTAGTCCTTATATTTTGACGTGCACCCTTTTTCTACTTCTTCACAAAAGATAAGTAATGAAAAAGCAAAATTGTGCGATGTCGCTTTTCCACTTATTAAAATAAATTAAAACGAGGCTTAATTGCTCAGCGTACACTGTTGCAATTAAATTGCACATGTGCGTTCTCCTTTTATTGTACGCGGACAATGTTTGCTCTATCCGAGTGTGCGACAGCGGATCTATCTTTTTTCTACATACCGGTGGCCTCGTTAAAAATTAATTGGATGCTGAATCGGTAAATCGATTGGAATTAATTTCAGTCCGGCTCGTTAAATATCGTGCGGCTCTCCTGGCACCACTATATCGGCATCGGGACGCAGCCGTGAATTACGCAACGTTGAACGGAGAATGACGTTAGCAATAAGGTACTGTTGAACATTAATTTACCGTGCGATATCGCCGAACGAGAAATATCGACTCTGCGTCGCTAGGCTGCCAGTTCTTGTATCACCATCCGGGTATAATTCATATCTGCTCGCATGATGATTAATTAACCATATTATTCATAGCACGCATTGTATTAATAATAATTGGTCGCCACGCCATCAGTTTGATAGAACAACGCGTGATAATTTGTTTAGGTTGTTCGCTAATTCAGCGAATTCTATTTTGTGTGCGTACAGCTAGTTTGAGTTATACCGAAGCTGTACGCACTATTTTGGATTGTCGAAATTTTCCCTGGATTAAGACCCTGGATCTGCGACAAAGATGATTATATGATGTGATAATATTATTTTTATTTATATCAAAAGAATTTTAAATTATAGCAAACTGATTATTCACTGCATCAGTGTTGAAATGTTTAAGAAGATCAAAAAATAAATCATAATGAATTTTATTCTATTATCTTTCCTTTACGAGAAGTCACGTGACCAAGAATTTAATCGCTATAAATTTAAGTGAGTGTTAGGTATCATTGATACACGTTAAAAATTAATTTGTTCTTGCATAAATGATACAAAAGGGAAAAAAAAGAGAAAGCTATGATGTGATAATATTTTTTTATTTATATCAAAAGAATTTTAAATTATAGCAAACTGATTATTCACTGCATCAGTGTTGAAATGTTTAAGAAGATCAAAAAATAAATCATAATGAATTTTATTCTATTATCTTTCCTTTACGAGAAGTCACGTGACCAAGAATTTAATCGCTATAAATTTAAGTGAGTGTTAGGTATCATTGATACACGTTAGAAATTAATTTGTTCTTACATAAATGATACAAAAGGGAAAAAAAAGAGAAAGCTAGAAGGCAAAGGAGATAAGGGTTAAATAAAATGTGACAGAAATGGACAGTCACCTTCATTTTCATATTCCCTCGCCTCGCGTCTTGTTGCAACGGTTTCCGTGCGTTTTGCATGGCTGCTAGCAATTACTGAGTGGTCTGTAATCTACACGCAATCATGGTTTACAACGCCAAAGCTCGGCGCTGAATTCTCTCTGCAGTCGCTCGCTACCCCCGAGCGGCCCCTATATATCGCCCTCTCCATCCCGTTCCTCTGTAATCTGTCCAGTAACCGAAAGGGATACGCAATATCTGCACGTTTTGTTGCTCACCCAACTATAGGGATCTGCCCGCCCGTTTAATTATATCTACACGAAAGGTGTCCCGCATATATCACTACGGCTGCGTAGTAAACTCATCTGCTATGCAGTAATAGTGATTGTTATCCGTTTAATGCGCGACATAATCATACGTACTTATTATTGTATTCGCTTGCTCTGGCAAAGATAAATATCGTAAGATTTTCAACGATATAGTGTGATAGCATAATTCATAGAAAATAGAATATTTAAATTTACTACAATTGGAAAAATATAAATATACTATAACATATATGTATGTGAAAATGAAATATTCTTCATAATAAGAATAATTGTTATTTTGTTTAGATGCGCATGTGCTAAATATAAAATTTTTCTTACTAATTAATTTCGATATTCTTATTTATGTATTTATTTTAGGCTAGATTATGTTGGAACCTTTTTTTGCAATGCCGCTCTTAAATTCGGGTGGTTATAATCATCTGATATCTCAATATACTAATAATTTAATAACAATTGTAAAAAATGAAATCATTATTACGACGATGTGAATAAATACAATAGAATGCGATATCGTGAAAAATTGGAAAAATGCGTATTCCCGCAAACTGCGTGAGGAAAACTAAACTTTATATGCAAAATAATCAACTTTATAGAAAACGTCATTTTGAAAAAAGATATATTATTTTTCAATATTATATAAAATATTTAAATTTCTCTGAAAAGAAAGCAGTTTGTGTTTTCACATTCATTAAATTTACTTTCAATTATTTATTTTATTATACTCAGTAACATAATCCATAAAATAAAAATTAAAAATCTATAATCACATTACAGTCATTTGATAAGCTCATATTTAAATAAGATTTATAAAATTCATTTTTATCTATACATATATGTATGTGCATATACCCCCCCTTCTCTCTCTCTCTCTCTCTTTCGCCATATTTTATTAGGAGAAATTTGTATTGATTAATTAGCAACAGTATTCTCTAAACAAATCTATGAGAACATAGCTTTTGCTATGAAAGTTTTTATTACAACTTGACATATTAATACAACAAAATTTGCATGCGGATACGCACAGTTGCATCTGTCATATTTGTATAACAGGGACGAACGCTCCTGCAGTGTAGTTTAAATTCTACAGTGACGTTTATGTATATAATTTTCGTATATGCACATTAAGTTCTGCTTAAAATTTCTTTTCATGCATAGTTTTTTGTGCGTGCTTTTTCCGTTTCTGATTTTTTTTAAAAGATTGATATTAACTTTTCTGATTTTTTAAAAAAATTGATATAAATTTTGCGAATAAAATAAAGTCGAATAAACTTTACAATAATAATATTGAACAAACGGTACTCAATGACAATATGTCAATATGTAGATAATAATAATAATCAACAATATTTGAGAGAAACTTATATTAATAACTATCATAATAATTATAGAAAAAAGTCTTGCTGAATTTTTACAATAAGAGTTTTATTTCAAATCTTGAAATTAATTTTCCTTCAATAACTATTTCGTAATATAAGTTTTCCTTAACATCAAACATTCAATTCCCTGAATAATATTCAATATGATCAAAATACTATTAAAATCACGAAATTTAAAACAATACTGATATTTAATAAAATATTTTTGATAATATCAAACGCGCGGATTATACATATATTATTATTATTATTATTATTATTATTATTATTATTATTATTATTATTATTATTTTAGATTGTTTATATTATTATTAAAATAAAATATATATATATATATATTTATATATATTATTTTATTTTATACATAAATAATCTAAAATAATAATAATAATAATCAGGTCTTATCACCTTTGCGGATGGAGGAGGGATTTAACAAGAATTAATATGCACGATGATATGAATTAATATATCCCATTAAAAGTTGTCACAAGAAATTGTAAGTTTCCGATCGACTGTTGAAATTAGAACTTACTTTGTAAAGGACTTAGCCTTTATAGTCTGTGTAGTCTCTGTTAATGAAGAGACGTCTCTTTTGAGAACTTGTTGGGAAAGTATAAGTAAAATTAAGAACATATTCTGTATTTTACATTTATATCACACATACACACTCAGAAATACAGATGCACATATATGTCTTTCTATTTCCTTCTCTAGTATTCACTCCATTTTTACATGTAAAACTTTAATTAATTAGAAAAAAAATTATATCGTGATGTAACATATATTACTTACGAGCATAAACAATGCGCGGCGCTGAGTATAAATCTGGAATTCAGGATGGCACCCCCACAAAAGTGTCCACCCTTTCTCGTTATGCTTACGAGCCATGGAAATTCACGTGGCGTTGCGTCCTGACCTCCGACAATTCTCGCCTCCCGTATCCCGCTTCTACCGCATGGAACATCTGCCACTAATATCAAATACGGATTTCCTCGTTAATGCTCGGTAACGATTAATTGCCTCGGTGATCTCGTTGCAAGGTCTGGCGCAATATATAAAGCCATCAGTGTCGCATTGATCGATTGCGACATGATCTTAGGTGTCGATTTCTTTTTCTTTTTGTTGCGCGAACGAAACGAAGATGAGTATCGACACATTGAAAGTGTCTAGAGAGTCGCTAAATTGGATGACGTCCTGTATAATTTAATGATACTTTCAATGTTTCATCTTGTCAGTGTCGCTCTTTTTTTTTAACTTATTATAAAAACTAACTTATTTTAAACTTTTTACGAGATTAAGATATTGTTTCTTCTCATAGTAATATTTTTTCTGCCTTTTTTTTTGTATATTTTTATGCAAATTTTGTATATTTTTATGCAATTTACTACCATCCGCAAATTCCTACATTAGAAATGTATAAGAAGATTCTATGTTTCATAGCTTCTATCCTGTATTTTATTTATTATTTTATGCTTTATTTATTCTACATCTAATCGATGACAAACTGTTTGCAAGTTTATAAGAGAAATTTAAAAAACTAGTAGAATCGCATTTGCTATTGGATACTGATAATATTGTCACATTATGTTTTGATTATTCCGAGTTACCGTTTGTTCATGAGAGCATATTGACAGCTTATTGATCGTCTTCATCTCATTTGATAATTAATATTTGTGATATCGGCCTCAATAGATAGAGCGACTTGTGCGTATGATAAAAATCTTGACAGACAATTCAATGATATTATGATCAATTTTAAAGATAGGTGTATACAAAATTTTAAACAAAATTTATTTAAGCAAAATTTATCGATAGTAAAATAACTTAATGGCGAAATTTTGTTGGAAATATTTTGCGAGAGTTAATATTTTTACGAAATAACAGCATATAATTTTAACTATATTTATTTGTCTGATTTATTGTTTTAATCAAAATTTAAAAATAATATCGGTTGTCGTTCTTAGAAAAATTTTAAAGAATTTGATTTATTTTTTATTTATTTCAATTCCTTTCGCTTACATTTAATCTATTGTTATTATCAAAGTATTTACTTAAAAACTGCAGAATGAGAAGAGATTTATCAATATATTAAGATTAAAGAAACTTAAAAAAATATATCAATTATATAAATATATATTTAAGAAGAAAAGACAACCATTTTTCAGTTTAAGATGCAAATAAATATTACGATAAGTGAATGTTACAATGTGATAGATGCAGTCAAAATGCAATGAAGATATATTCAGTTGCAATTGGCAATTATACATATATCGTTATCATTATCCAATAGCAATAATCATAAATTGTTATCATTATTAGTACGCAACAATTAATTAGTATGCACAATTAATTTACACCAATTACACCAAATTGTAATTGACTCGATCGCTGTAGAAGGACGCAGAAGAGTCTTTATAATAGTGTTTATTATTAAATTTTTACTTTACACATATTGCTGTACATAAAAATCAATATAATTTTTGGATCATAATTAGTTACATATTAATTTTTTAATAATTGCTATATGTTCAAATTTCTATACAAATATTTTAAAAATATTTTTTAAAAAGGTAATGAAAAGAATTTCTCTGATTTGTTGGAAAATTGAGAGATACATACCCTTATAACCGATTCAATCATATTCTTGAAAACGACTCAGTATATTTGAGGAGAAGCATCGTTTTGATAATAACGCATTATTGATTCTTCCTCATTTTTTCGAATAAACTCTCGTAGAAGTCAATGGGATTACGTTCTTAAAATCTGCCCCGGTGCAGCGCGATGGGGTCTGTTAACGGCGTTGCATTTAATTGAAACCCGAATCGCTGCGTTACCGGAATGTTAACCGATTCGAATGAATTCTCTCTGATGGCGGCACGGCGTTGGCGTCGCGCGAATTTAATGCCCCGAGCAGATAGGGACAGATACGGCGGATCTGTCACTACAATCCCTGCGACACCCCCGCTCTGCGTCCCCGATTCCCTCACCCGCCCTTCTCCCTCTTAAAGCTCCCCTCCGAATCAGCTCCCCCGCTCTCGTTTCACGCCCCGACTGATTAATTGGACCTCTACGCCGGCACCACCGCGTTTCCCATCCCCGTCGCTCTTCCACAACGGACGAGGAAAGGACGTCGAAGCGGCCAGGACGGCGGGAGGGCGAAGCGGGGGGCATAGAATTCGAAGTCGCCTCTATTCCGAAACGCGTAATAGATATGTCAAAACCAGCCCGGGGACGCGATCATGATAATACGAGTCGATGCCTCGGTTTGGTGGCTCCGGGATGAACGCGGAGCTGCCCCGTTTATCCTTCCTGCCTGGATCGGATTGTGCTCAGGGAGTGTCGAAAAAAGACCACTCTCTTTTCGCGTGTTTTCGGGAAAAACCTGACCGTGGCTATAAATCGGCGGTATCTTGGCAGCCGAAGTCGCAGTGCGCTTGTGTTGTATTGGCAACCTGGATTCTATGCGGATCTGTGAGGTCATATAATACGCGAGGAACATTGCCATGTCGGTCGATCGCTTTTATAACTGATTGAGACGATTGATAGAGGAAAATTTGAATGGTACACTATTTCTCTTAATTCCACAAGTTTCACTCTGCTCAGTGACTTGTGCATCCTTCATAATATCCTTCTTCTATCTTGTATATCTTAGATATGAATGAGATTAAGTTGTACTCGATATTGATTCTCTGCCAACGATAAGATAAATCTGGAGGCTAACATGGACACCCGTCGAAACAATTTCATGCTCGATATCTCATCTGAAAAATTAATCGAGATAAAAGTTGCTTACTTGGAGATTATTCTCTGATTATATATCTAGCTTTTATTTGTATCAATTTGAATCGTTAGAAATATGAAATTTGTTATCGTATTATATATCGTAGTGCACATGACATATTGTTAAGTGTATTTTACGAGCAGGTTTTTACTTTTAATATTCCGAATTAAGAACAACGTAATTATACAATCTCACCGATAATTCGATATCCGTCCTATAAATCTCATAATTCGATATTGCTCCTACAACAAGTTTCCTGTTAAATGTATGTACTTATTATTAAAGCGACATTCGATAATAATAAAACAGAGAAGACTAAGAAATATAAAATAAAAATTTGAGACATTTGTAAATTTTTTCAGAAAAATATAATAAATTTTGCACGTTTGCTAAAGAGTCTCCATAATTTGCATTCATATCACTGAAACGCAGAGCAGTAAAATATATATTCCTATCTTTTTCTACCGATAAGTCGTAGATTTACTGATATTAGAAGTTTAGCCTTCTCGTGACCTCGTACGGGTTAAAAGCCTTCCAGATACCATTTGTCACGATTTTGACATTGAAACCATCGCTTACAGAGTATGGAGAATTACTGAGCTACGCCAAGATCGCGTACTTGCCAATTTTTGGCCTTTGGCAAGGCTATCCACATCTATTCTTCTATTCCGTACGCACTCACCTTTCGCTTACAGCAGATCTCGATATTTCGAAAACGCCTTTTCAAATAATGTTTCAATTATTTATACTATCTAACTATTATTATTTAAGCAAGTTTATTTCTTCAAATTTATATTATCAGTTGTGCATTGACATACATTTAATTTTAATGCATGTAAACTACATTTTTTCCGATTTTCAATATATTTATGTAACGGCTGTATATGCAGACAATCGTAACAGGCGAAGTAACAATAACGTAATTTACGCGGTTATGTAATTTATTTATCGAACGAAATAACGGTAACGATCCGTGAGTCGAATAGTTCATGCGAGGAATATATTTTTCCACGCAATACTGATTATCTTTTATTTATAAATCGTTGGATTTATAAAACGAGTCATCCATTTCTGAAATTCGGCAAAATATTTTAATAACGTTCGGGATATATATATATATATATATATATATATATATATATATATATATATTCGCGTAAATAAATAACACATGCGCAGAGAGAGTTTGAGGAATACGATTTCAAACAACAATATAATTTGTTTAATGGGCGCCAGATGCTGATTACGATCTGTCGAGTGATAATAATTATCAAAATTTTATTCAGTAAGCGGCAATATGAAAGATTAATTATTTTAAATGTTGCACCATCCCCTCCGCATAACCTCGCGGTTGATTACTCAGTCACGAAGCGTAAAATTAATGCCCATAATGATCAGTGTAATTGTTCAGTGAAGGAATAGTTGGTAGGCAGCTGTCGATGTGATGAATAAACCATCGTTGCTTCGCTTTCACATAATATAGTGCTTAAATATTTGATGGAAACGAGCGTTTTATTGCCGGTAAAACAAATAATTAGCTATATTAAATTCACCCAGTCGACGCGCTCCGTCTGATATTTCGCATCAAAGAGTGAATTGTAAACGAGATAATGACACTCTATACAATCTACATTATACACCAGGACGTGTTATTCAAATAATCTATCAACGTGCTGTCGCTGGCACGAGGGCTTTTTAGGACGTAAATCAACATGGGAGACAGTTTTTTGCGGCGCGTTAATTCCATCATTTTTTCCAAGCGCATGCATTTTATTCCGATCGTTCGGCTGGTTGGTCGATGAATTCTCACACGCGGAATAAAATATTTAGCCGTTCTTGTATCTATCTGTTTGAATAAGTGGAAATTTCATCGATATTAAAAGACACGTTATACACGATTGCCAAAACTAGCGAAAAATATGTTTCATATGTAAAAGGCTATCTCTAAAAAAGGAACTATCCTATTAAAGGAATTAGCTTTGGTCTCCAAATATATACTCATTGATAATTCTGATTTACACCGAAATGCACAAAATTAGCGCTTTAATAATCTGAAAGCTTTTACTTTGTCACGATAGAATACATATAGGAAATCAAATAAAATTTAAAATTTATTAAGAGGTATGGATTATATATATAAATAAGTAATAAGAGATATAATGTATCTATACAGCCGGGTAAATTGCAATTATATGATAAACAAGGTCTGTTAATTATATTAGATCAATGGATGTAATCCTCGGCACATATACTAATGCTTAGCCGCTTAATTGTCATCTGCCATATCAAATATCTAAACCATAATTAGCATAATAACCGTAAAAGCGTAATCTCGCAAAATATTCCCTCGTGTATTATCCAATCAATTAAAGATAAATATCGAATTTCACTTCGTTTGACTAAACTATAATTTATTAACGTAATTGGTATTACTATTAGTGATGTTGCAATATGTTAATCGCAAAATATTCCCTCGAGTGTTATCCCATCAAGTAAAGATAAATAAATATCGCTTTATTTTTGCAATAGGTTAACCGAAAAAGATCAATTTAAATTATACGAAACACAAAAAAATCAATTTAAATTATATGAAACACAACATCTCCTATTACACTATTCTACATCTATTATTACTGACGTTACTTGATTAAAGCGCGAAATAATCGCCAGTACATTTAACAAATATTTTTTGAAACTATATATTTAAGAACATCGAGCCATCCCCTCCGATATACATAATTGATTATATATTTTCTCCCGCTTTACATCCCCTTTTATTCTCTCATTTAGTCTCTCTCGTTAAGTCATTCCCGGATTATTGGTTGGAAAGCAACGACGAAGCGAACGTTCGCTACGCTAAAGCCGAACACTAAATTCGGTTTATTAACTTCCGGTGTTGCAGCGTAATCCGCAAGCTCCTATTCCGAATTCTCCATTGACTTCCGCTCACCGTCTAGTGCCTCTACTTCGGTTAAATGGACGCCACCCCACAGAGAAACACGAGAGCGGTCGTCGTAGCGGTCGAGCTTGTCGTTGAGAGACGGCGGCAACGAGCCAGTTTATAAAATGCGCATAATATTATGCATCCATTGTTCCAATTACCGGAAAATACATTTTCGATATTTCCTGCGTCGATTTTTGAAAATAACAATTGTCGATTTGCAAGCCGTTTACGCGTACCTCGTTACCTATTTACTTGTGCCAAGTACTATTGGCGCCATTTTAAGCTTCATCATAATATACTTTTTTACAGCTAAATCGATATTTACATACGAATGCAATCGGGAAATGATACGTGCTAAAGTCAAAGAATAATTGATCTGTTGTATCTCGTCGCTTTTCTTTTCTGTAAGTAATCTGATAATCTTGTTATTGATTGAATCGATTATAAAAATATGAAAGATAAAATCACATTTGAATAAACGATTTTATAATTTGCAATAAACTCGTATGCTTGACATTGTTTTCTAAAAGAAGGATATTTAAAGTAACCCTGATATGCTATTTTGTAAATTAATATTTTCATATTTTATGTTTAATTGATTATAAGTAAAAATATAAATTATGGAATTGATTTGAGAGATCGTGAGATATCATTCATTAAACAGCATAAAGATTAAATTAAATTGTAATATATAATAACTGAGAAGAAATGATTATAAGATTTGAAAAGATAATTATCTGAAAAACTCTATTATTAACATAGAAAAAATCGTTAAAAAATCATTAAAGAGTCACTTTGATTTCTGACATCTGTGTAATGGATAAAAAAATACACAACTGGCGTAATTGAAGTTAAGGCAACACAATTACTCGAAGTTCCCGGAATAATATCAAAATGAAGTATGTTGCATAATGCACCACGCAGTAAATAAGTTCTCGAAAAATTAATTGCAACAGGAATAGTTGGCGAGCTTCTCAGAGTTTCGAGGGAACTGACTAATACAGAGTTTACTATAGATGTTGTAGTTTGATAAAGTAAGTTTACTACCTAAACTTTGAGAACCACAGAAGAGGCCTTAGGTTTCCACTTCACGGATAGCTACGAAAATAAGTGCGCAGGAGTACATTCTGCGTGTGGTAGTACATACTTTATGTACATTTCGTTATTACTATTACAGCGCGTAATAAGACACAGTACGCGGCATCATATTTCGAGTTGCAGCGGGAAGTAATATTCGCATAATTGGAAAATAAGAAATGTAATATACAGAATTAAAAATATAAAATATATATAATTTATATGCTAAAGAAGTCATTTAAAATTATTTAAATGATTATTTCATGGTATAAAAAAAGCAGTAAAAAACAATTTTTCTTAAAATTAGGTCTTTAGCAATAATATATTAGTTGTATGCATTGTTAAAAATTAATGAAAGTGCTTTTTTTTATAAATTGCAAAGTTTAAAGTCAGTTTAATGATTTTTTATTTAATTACAGAAGAGTAGTTGTTATATATATTGTAATATTTATATACATTCTCTCTCTCTCTCCCCCTCCCCCCCCTCTCTCTCTCTCTTTCTTTTTCTCTCCTTCTCTTTTTTTTTCGTCATTTTTAAGTAATTCCGAAATAATCATAAAATTACTTCGCTTCTATAGGAGCACATATTTTTTCACCATATTAAAAATGGTCTTAGAAGTTTGAGAAAATAATAAATAAGCAATATTCTCTCTTTCTTTATGGTTACTAAATTTTTTAAATTATTTTCATAGGATATTAACCATATTCAGATATTTCGTATATATTCTATGTTTCGTGTGTTTTTTACCATGAAGCGAAATTATTTTTGCAGAGGCATAATAATCTGTGTGTGTGTATGTGTGACATGATAAAAATATATCAATATATTCAGAATCTACTCACGATTAGTATATTCGGCTTGAACTCGCGTGAAAATCCCAAAGAATAGCACAAGCGCCAACATAACGATTGGATGCACTGGGCTAATCATCTCGTTTCGAAACCGCTGCGCCTTTGTCGGTGAGCAATCGAAAAGTGTCGCACTCTCGTCGGTGCCGGCGCTTCTTTATACATCGTGCAACCACGATCGTATCTTTTCTCGCCTCGATTTTTTTCTTTGTCATTGCGCTCAATCGCCGCCCCCGCCAACGCCCTTGCTGTAGCTTTCCGTACGTCGTACATGACGTTGATAAGACCGTGAACTTCGCCTTGAATTCGTGGCCATTGATACACGTGGTGTCACCCGCGTGCTTCGTCGATAAAATCCGACGCAACCCTGACGTGACTTTCAAGGCGAAAGTTTAATATGAGAGATTGAAAGAAGAACAGCAAACTGTTCGAAGGTTGAAGGATCAATAATCGGGTTTAAAATGCGTCCATACATATGTGTAATTATTTGATTGTATAATATATGTGAATATAATATAGTTGGAAGCAAAATTGATTTAATTTCCATCGATTGTTATCGACTGTATCAAGATTTGCCGTTGTAATTTTTTAAATTTGTTTTGATTTCATTTACGGGGTGCGATAAAGTTAATGTGAAATGTGTTATATAATATAATTATAATATATCTATGTTTAATAGAATATTCATCAAAGAAAACCATCAAAGTTTCTCTTTTTTCAAAAATAGGTCTATTAAAGCATAAATATGTGGAAATTCTAAACAATCTGAAATTAAACTTGAAATATATTCGTTCATGAAGTATTCATATTTTAATATTATTATATTACAAATTAAAAAGATATTAAGAAAGAACTTATATATAGGGTGAGACACTTAAAATATTACAAGCCATTCCTGAAAGTACACATTGTACCTAGTGAGAAATACAAAACATTATGTTTATTAGATGTTTAAATGTCTATAGATATCTAATAGCCATCTTTCCAACCTATCATTTCTCACTGGATAGCAAAAATTGTTTTAACTAAAAGGTATTTCATTTAAAGGAAAAAAATAGGAATATATAGATATTAGTTTGACTTTGGGGTGTAAGTGCCAAAATCATATTAAGATCAATCTAGATTTTTTAAACCACTCCAATTTTTTTATATAAATTGATTCGTCACAATATTTGGCATAAAAGGTTATAAAGATACGATGGCTAAAAATTGAAGTTTAAAGAATATTATATATTTCAATTTGACATAATTTTATATAAACTGTGAAATACTTCGTAAAATATTTATTCTTCCATTTTATTTTACTTTAATATTTTTATGTATGAAATAAAAGAATCAATTAGAGTAAATAAAGTATATAATTGTTTTTTAAAAAATATTTTAAAAGTTATTTTTAAAATAAACATGAATTTGCAACAAGCAATTGTATATATATTTTTTAAACTATGTTCCATTAGCAAAAAGAATTAAAGTTGACCTTTACAAAATTTTAGCACTTACATTTAAGACCAAACTAATATCCTTATCTTTTTTTCTTGCAAACGAAATAGTTTTTATCTAAAACATTTTTTGTCATAATGCATTTTATACGAAAATGGCTTGTAACACTTTAAATGCCTCATCCTACATAATACATTCAAAAAGATATTCTATAATACGAAGAGAATTATCTGACACATTCAATCGCAACACATGTGCATTGATTAAATTTAATGTGCTTTCTACATCTATAATTTGCGTGATGCGCTCGGTGATGCTTTTAGGCAGCGAGATATATGCTGCGCATCGTAGCGTTCGACAGCATCGGAGATCGTGATTGCAATCGTGAACTTGTATATATTGCCATTACGGATGAAATGCACGTACATCGCGGTTCCAGATCTTCGGATGGTCAGGCGCCGGTTACAGCGGCGAATAAACATGGTCATCGTGTGTAATCATAGCTTGCACGTGCATACGTTCTGTACGACGTCGCCTGTCATCGACAAACGGCGATCGGATTATGTATCTACGAGTAATCGCTGTGACAGGTGGCCAGGATAATCAGGGGACGGAACTGTCGTTCACGAGAGTTTCTGTTATTAGTTCGCACAGCAATAGAATAGCGTAATTGTACCCCAGGGGACTCGAAATTTCAATTTCTATTCCTACCTTCGCTGCCGCATATATATATCGGGAGTTCCATAATACAATCAAGTATTTAGCGTTGTCACTTCGTCAAAACTGGACCACAAAAATCTATGTAATTGTAGATAAAAAATATGTTCGAGCTATGATAACATTATAATTATAGTTGCAAAAAATTAGATTACGTGTTTTGATGATGATCGTATTATATAATGAAATATGTAGAGATATTCTAGTTAATAAATTTTCGTGAAAATAAGCTATTTAAATAATTTGTATAAGGTAATTATTTTTACGAAGAAATTTACATGAAAAAAATGCTGCTTGAATGCAAACTATATAAAATCGTAATTGGAATTTTGCTCATATTGAATAATTTTGAAAGACATTATTCACGAGTTATATTTTTTATTATTATATTTTTTTATTATTTTTATTACATTTTTAAAAAATTTATATTATATTATTTTATTATTTTTATTATATAGCCTGTGTGTATGAATTTAAAAGTCCAAGACACATGAGTAGAGTAGCTTATTGTGTCAAATGGAATCAGGCACAAGATTGATACGATGTACGTATATGAGAAGAACAAAACTCATCGGTATATTAAAATTTATCTCGTGCCCATCTCGGCGCTAGCAGAAACCTTCGATTTTTTGCTTCGGTCCACCTACTGGACTTCCAAGGATGAATCCATAATCTTACGAAGGTCGATAGGACTTTAGGAGAAACTATTTCCGACTCTTATCTCCCGCGGTCGACGACAACCAATGAATGTCAATGAAAAAAAAAGATTGCCCGCACGGCAGAGATCAATTAGGAAAATGTAGAACGTCACGTACTTGAATAAATAATCAATGGCCGAATCGATACATATCTTTTTTTGCTTCGCAGTGATATTTATAAACCTCAGCCTCTTTCTTTCGCGACGAAAGAAAAAAGTATTCATCTGTCTGCTAAAGATAACGATGAAATAAAGATGCTTCAAACGCACGCGGTGAAAAATGTAAAAATGGAGAACGGAGGAAAGCACTCTTCTGTAAGAACACTCTTCATATTATTAAATTCGAGTGATAAGCTCTGTAGAATTTGATGATCATATATAAAACGTATTTAATAGTTCCCTCCAAGTGCAAGATCTTATATTAACGAATGAAAGATGAATATTTTCTGTATAAGCAAAATTATCTTATTAATTTCTTTTTCGAATTCTCTCCGTTCGAATATTGGAGTGAAGAGAAAAAATGCGAAGCAAATTAATAATGTGTTATAATAATAATTTGTTCCGATAGTGTCATTATTTAAGCACGAGCAATTGTGCTTAAATAATAAAATAATTTTGATATTTCGTATATATAAATCAGCAAAAAAGCGTTTTTTCCTATAAAGAGCTGTGTGCACGCGTCGCAAATGTTTACTCGCGCAAGTGTATGTGGGGATTTTAGTATATACTAGAGGGATCTTGGGGGATGTGGTCACTCTACGGCGTTGTGCTCGTCGGTGCCGTTTTATACAGAAGGCCAGTCGGAAGCCAGCATGCACGCGAATACCTCCACCGGCACTTATTTGGTCAGCGAGCGACCTTTCAGGGATCCTCCGTGGCAATCGGCATTGCATCCATCGAGTAAGATACCAACATCGCTCTGGAGTCGCATATCACTGTGTTAAAAAGCAGCATTAGGTGTGAGGTCTGGATAGCTCAGTGGTCTAGAGCAGTTGCCCGGAAAGCGAAAGACTCGGGTTCGATTCCCGATCCAGCCACTTGCGCCTCACATATTTTTCTAGTCTGCGAATATTGTTTTCTAGCAATTATTCGTTAGGCTGAAAAATGTGTGAATGCTCTCTCCACAGGATATGCGTCAATGCCGTTGCCACGGATGGATTCTGTCGCTCGTTGATCAAATGGGCGTAAAGACACGTCCGACCTCCTCCCACATACATCCCTATCTTTCTCTGGTGTATGTGTGATCCACAGGCTGCGGGGACTTGAAAGTGAGAGTCCGGTATTACTCTATCCATATTCCACTAAACTTGACCCAGTCTTTGTCTCATGATACGATATCTATATACATGATACGGCATCTATACACAGTAAAAAATAAAATGTTAATTATAACATTTTTCACATGTCCCAGAAAATCCACTCTAAATTTTAAATTAAAATAACTCATTCGTCGTATGTTTCTTATTGCCAAACTAAAAATGTTAAATAATTGACACAATATTTTACATTTATTTGTGTTAATTTGTAGTTTTGTTAACTTTAAGTGTAATATAAAAATAACATACAAATTAATTAAAAATTACATGAAAAAATAGTTACAATAACTCATAAGAAATGTTGAGGATATTAACATATAATAGTAATTATTTTAACCTATTCAGACCTGAATTTTTTCTGGTAATGTAAAAAATTATATATTATTATTATTATTATTATTTTATTATTATTTATTTTTTTTTATTATTATTATTTTTATTATTATTTAGTCCACCGAGAGATCGCAGGGAAACTAATTCTAAAAAATAACTATTTCACATGATTTTAAAGTTTTTGTGCATAATTATGTACATAGGGTCCGAATGGGTTAATTTAAATTATTTGTAATAGAAACATTTGATTTAAGTAAATTTGATTATTTTTGTATGTCAAAGTTCAAGATTATTTGAAGAGTCACTTAAACTTTTCTTAGAATGTTAAACTGACTTTGAGACATGTTGATTGTTTAAAATGATTATGTTCAAAATACTCAAAATAATATTCCATTTCTAAGAGACATATACAAAGTGTTAAGTTATGAAGGTGATATAAATGTAACACATGAAAACGTTATAAAAATAATAATATATAGGTTGTATGTTAATTTTACATTTAAGTACTAATCAAAATGTGGTAACACAAGAAAATTTTAACATATGGACGCACAATTTTTTACTGTGTAACGTCGCGTACATTTGCATCATCTCACCTCCTTCTTCATTGAAGCCTACCTACGCGGTTGATCACGCATATAAGTTACCTGCATTCAGCACAGATAACGTGACATGTTCCTGCAGCTAGGTAACTAGGTCAAATTCATCCCGGAGACGAGATAATATAGTAGACACACGGAAGTCTTATTTCACGGTCACAATGCTGAAAAGTTATGTAATATTTCCACTGCATTTATTGAGAGTTAATGATATTTATTGCTTTTAATTAGAATTTTTTGTTGGTATAATTTTATTAATAAAAAATTCTGATAAATATATTCACCTTTATATATGCTTCCCACCACAAATGATTTTTATCTTGACATATGTTGTCAAGGTCATGTCCCTGAGTAATATGCAAAATAAAATGTGTTTTAATTTCTTAGGGTTTTAATTATACTGGAGGTAGGGTTTTAATTGTCTTGCAAAGATACTCTATGCGTTTGTATTATAAGGGTACTTCATGCATGATTATAAATTTTCTTATCGCTCTGCAAATCTGAAATATTTAAATCGTACTATTAATTGTGCAAATGAGAGAGTTATTTTTTAATACGTAGATTAATATATTTTGTTAATATTATAAAAATAAGCTGATTGCTGGATCCTTACTATAGTAACTCCATACATATAAAATTATATTTTAATATTTATTTATTTATTTTAACATCTCTTAAGTTTTTTATTATATTAATAAAGTATATCAATATATAAACATGTAATATAATATAAAATTATTATGAATGTTGTATATAATAAAATATTATATGTGTAATTAATATTATAAAATACTGTACATATAATTAATATTTAAATATACCTACTTGTATATAAATATTAACAAATTAGTGCGTTATATTAATATATGTTATTAATATTTTAAATCCTATAAAAATTATTCTTGATGAATATGTTTTATTAATGTACTATTAATGGTTAATTCAATAATAAATTATATGGCACAATTCTTGGAGCATGCTATCTCCATAATATTTCTATTCCACATTATGAATAAAAAATCTTTCTCAATTTAAATTTAAAAATCTGCTTCGTTATGAGAAAGACATGATTATTGATTTGATCGATTTGAGGGATTTCCTGTTGCTTTATTCATAAATCCAAATAAATTTGAAAGAGCTCGTGAACAAAAATTTAATAAATAATATTTATTTATTATATTTTCCTATATACGATACTGTAATATTATACTCTAGTGTGAATAAGTTACGTTTTTTCGTTAACTTGTTTAAAGAGAATTTACCGATACAATCTCGTAATAATATAGTTTTTAAAATTTTATTTGAATGTATATTGTAAATTATAAAAATTCTCAAATTTTTGGTAAAGGAATATATTACTTTTAAATAGTATAAAAAAATTCAAATATATATATATATATATATTTGTATATATTTATAGATTTTTGTATTCTACGCGACGGTGACCTCTTTTGGTTTAGACCGGCACGAAATAGACGGGCCTGCTTTCTTATGGCGCTCAGCCGCTAGCACGCATTTGGAGTAGGAAAAACGGCACCATGCTTTGCTTACATACCATTTCTCGATCAAAACGTCTGTTAACGACCTCAGAAGTTGTGTGTTTATGACATACGTATTTATTACAATATCGCGTACCCCAAGTGTTGTCAGTCTTTGGAAGGTTCTCGAGATATTAAGAAGTCATAACTGCACATATATTTTTCATCTTACAATGATGATAGTGGATAAAACATTGATTAATTGCAGCTAATTATTATAACGAAACATACACTTGGATAGAATTTGTGGTATACCTCAAAACACAGTAAGTCATTAAAAATTATGTTTACTTCTCTGTATTATCTTATTTCCTTCTTCTATTAAATCATGATAGAGACAGTGCTGTGTTTAAGTTTGTACTTTCTAAGAAAAATATATTTTTACAGATATCTAAGTAGTATCATGTTTCTAAAACTATTATTAAATTTAACAATCATCATCGCATCAGCCTTTTCAATGCACTATAGCACATACTTACAATCATCCTATATGATACCGAAACAAAATGATATCATTCTTACATCACATGTTAAAGAGGATACTTTTGTCGGCAACTATACTATGAGTATTCAGATATTACAATCAAGGCGAAGCATACACTTGCAATTAGACGTAAAACGTGTTATCGATATAACGGTGATTAATGATCCAAAATATTTAGAAATGATCGTTTATAAACCGATAAAATCTTTGTATAATAATGATATGAACGTTACTGAATATATATTCATGAATG
The DNA here is from genome assembly GCF_025532165.1 of Camponotus vicinus. Classification (NCBI taxonomy): domain Eukaryota; kingdom Metazoa; phylum Arthropoda; class Insecta; order Hymenoptera; family Formicidae; genus Camponotus; species Camponotus vicinus. The sequence goes on from NW_028141947.1 coordinate 2,107,740, forward strand.
ACCTAATGCCGGGAGATTACGTCATAAAATTAGTCTATAATATAACTGATGATGCAGGCCTAAAAAGGTTTTATAAAAGAGGTGAACGACAATGGTAAGTAACTATTAAAATGTTAAATATATAATAATTACAGGTTCATGAAAGAATCTTGATACAGCATTCTATTTCAAAAAGTATTTCTTAAGAAAAGACATTTATATAAACATGTGTGTGTGTGTATCTGAAAAGTTCCTATTCCTAATTATATATTTCCTAAGATCTTAGTAACAAATTTTGCAATTTATTATTATTATTATTATTATTATTATTATTATTATTAAAATGAATGTAAACTGCAAATAAAAATTAATTTAATTAAAGTAATCAGCAATACTACACGTCTTATATATCATTTATCGTCAACAGTCAGACAAATTCAAATATTCCGGTAGTGTTTCGAATTGTTTCCAAAATCTAAATAATATAATTCTGAAGGATTTATGTTTATGTTTATATAGAACTTATTTTTATTTGGTTTAAAATTTTGGCAAATATTTAATTTTTATACTGTTTACTAATACCAAACTTCAGGAAATTCATTACAGATATCTAATGAAGCCTATTACCGGGGCATTACATCATAAAATTAGTCTGTAATATAGCTGATGATATAGACCTAAAAAACTTCTATAAAAATTATAATAATTCGGAACAAAAATATTTCTAGACACATGTTTATATGAATTTGTTTATTCTTATAGTCCATAGAAGTCATTAACAAAATTTGATTAGATGAATGAACATTTACTCAATTTGCATAAACATTTTATATATAAAATTAAATATATAAGTTATACTTATGCTGTTTCATGTATTTAAACGTGCACATACATGCACGCATAATATTATTTAGAAACAATACAATTTTCGCTATAATACGAGAATAACTAAAGTTATCATTAAAATATGTAGTTTCTCCAATATATATAAAATTGTGTATGGAATGATTAATAACATATCAATTAAAATCAACTAAAAAAAGTTTTTATTCTAATATTGTTTTATATTGAAATTTATTTTAATTTTATTGTGTGTGTGTGTGTGCGTTAAAATTTTGTTACTAAAATACTAAAATATTAACTATTAAATATTAACTATTTATTTTGTATCTGTATATTCTAAAATAAATATTTTATAACCATTATGTTTTATTATGTCAAAATTATTATATCAAAATTGTTATTAGGTTATATAATGTTATATAAGATATCGAGCAAAAGAGTAAGAAGAAATCTATGCCGTAATTTTCTATATATATATATATATATATTATTCTTATAAAAATTACATCCGTATATCTTCTCTTTATATAATTTTTAATATTACTATGTAATTGTCGAAAATTAATTCATATTTGTAAATGTAATAGGTTCGCAGCGTATGTTGATACTGTTGGGATCGAACACATAGTTTCACATATGCCCAAATCTTCGACAGCCATCTTGCCCTATAATATTAGTATAGAATATTATCCAAACTATAGAGTTTTATCAAATATACCGATAAAAACAAAAGAAATGAATGAAAACAAAAACATGATGATGACATATTTTAGTGCTACACTCGTAAACCCTAATTATTTTGTATTTTTGACTAACTTAATTCTTATACCTGGTACAAATGAAAGTGTCAGAGTTGATATGTGGTGTAGAATGGACTGCGCATTTGCACACGAATTTGCTGAAAATATAACACTGTACTTATTTTATGAATGGAAACGGCTGAATGAAACTTGGCAAATAAATCACATTGTAATTCCTGATTTTCAAAACGAAAGCATCGTAAATCTGGGCCTTATTCTTTTTAGGTAATTATAAAATTAAAAAAAATTAATATGTTTCGGAAAATGAAAAAAAAGATAACAATTCTTCGTATCTAAAATTATCTACATATCTCTCTTTTGTCTACTTTTATATTTTAAAAAATAATCAAAATCGAATATATTTAAAAAAAATAAGTAAAATCGAATATGAGAAAATGAAAAAAATATACCTATAAACATTTATTATATATTCAATGTAAATCAATTTATACGAAAAATAATATTAAAATATTGTATATATTTTATAATCACAAAATTAAAACTTGCAAATTAAGCAAAGTATTATATTAAAATTTATTATATCAAGGTTATATAATATTTTTTATCGATCAATAATTAAAAAACTTATATATATATATATATATATATATATATATATTGGAAACGAGTATTTATTTTGTCATTCAGTGAGTCATTCATATGCGCAGACATTATAAAACATTAATATATAATTAATATGTTAATTTATAGAATTATTTAATTATAAATTTGCTAGTACAATATTTTCAACAAAAATAAGCATTCTATAAAATATATTTTTAATTTTCAGAGAAGCAGATATTATTTACAATAAGAATATAGATTCTGTTGCGAGTAAAATCAAAGTTGCCCACTTCATAGCCCATAAAATAATACAAGAATATTTTTATTTTGAAAATCCACTTTGGTTGTCAACTGACGCTTGGTTAGCTGAGGCTTTTGTAACATTTCTTGGATTATATGTCATCAATAAGGTTACTTTAAGCATCCTTTAGCGCAAAACTTGCTCATCTGCAAATAATATGATAGTTAAAGATATATATATATATATATATATATATATATATATATATATATATCTTTAACTATCATATTATTGATTAAAATGGTCTACCCTCTATATATACATATATATATATATATATATATATATATATATATATGTATATATACAGGGTAGACCATTTTAATCAATACACGCGAATATCTCAGAAACACTGCATTAAATCGAAAAATGTTTCAGATATAAGTTGTATGGCTTGAAGGAGGACATAATATGGTACCATTGGTTTGACCTTGGGTGGCGTTATCAAGGTCAGGGCAAGGTCACTTTGGATTTTTTAAATGGAACTCCCTATTTTTTATTACATATTCTGGTAGCTCATCTGGAGAGCTTTCCAAAACACTATAATTAAGTTAGTTTTCATTAAGTACTTTCCGAGTTATGAGGCTTGAAATCATTTCTGAATTTTACATAAACCGTAAAATATCTTGTAAAATATTTATTTTTCGATTATCTTACCTTAATACTTTTATGTACAAAATAATGAGAGGAATCAATTGGTGTAAATAAAACACATAGTTGTTTCGAAGAAAAAATATGTAATTTGCAATTAACAATTACATATTTTTTCTTAAAAATAACTATGTGTTTTCTTTACACCAATTGATTCTTCTCATTATTATGTACATAAAAGTATTAAGATAAGATAATCGAAAAATGAATATTTTACAAGATATTTTACGGTTTATGTAAAATTAAGAAATGATTTCAAGCCTCGTAACTCGGAAAGTACTTAATGAAAACTAACTTAATTATAGTGTTTTGGAAAGCTCTCGGGATGAGCTACAAGAATATGTAATAAAAAATAGGGAGTTCCATTTAAAAAATCCAAAGTGACCTTGCCCTGACCTTGACAACGCTACCCAAGATCAAACCAATGGTACCCTCTTATGTCCCCCTTCAAGTCATATAACTTATGTCTGAAACATTTTTCGATTTAATGCAGTGTTTCTGAGATATTCGCGTGTATTGATTAAAATGGTCTACCCTGTATACAATATATAGCAATATATATATATATATATATATATATATATATATATATATATATATATATATATATATATATATATATATATATTGCAAAAATTCTTTTTATAATTTTTTAGCTTTATCATAACATAAAAATTTTTTATGAATCAAAATATTACGCGAAGATTTTATATCTACAAAGAAAAATGATAATTTTTTTAAAGATGCTAATTTTTCAAGTAAACCTGCAACATACATGGATAATATAATTTAAAATATTCTTACATTTTTATGTTTCTTTTATTTGTCAAAGTTGCTATATTATATTTGCCCGACAGCTTTAAATTATTATATAAAATAGAAGAGAAATTATCATTCAGATCATATAAATTATACATAAAATTGTTATAAAGTTATGCATGTATACATATCAAATTGTAATAAGATAATTTTGCTATATAATATATTATAAATAATTCTAGAAATATTTAATTTAAAAGTTACATCGCGTAATCATTTTTATTATTAATATATGATATTTTTGGTTTATTTATTCTATATTTTAGGAGTATAAGAGTAACAAGTATTTTTACGTAAACGTAGAAAGTAGCAGCTCTAACGTATATTGCTATTGTGTGTTAAATCTAATATTAATTAAGTAAATACATTAAAACTATTTTCTATAGGCTCACCCGAGTACCCGCATGATGGACTTGTTTGTGGTACAAATTCAACACGAATCCTTTCATTTCGATACTAAATATAATACATCACTTTATAACACACCATTCGACAGTTCTTTTGAAATTCCCCATTACATTAGAGGTATGATAATATAATTAAGAACTGATCATGCGTAAATATTGATTATAAATATTTAAAAAAATATATAGAATAACTGATAAAAAATTTAATTTTATATATAATAGCTTCATTATATATATATATATAATTCATAGATTTATGTATGTACTTGACATTATAAGCTTATACATATAGATTTAAATATACAAGATATCTTTTTAATTTTACACCGTAATAACTCGAGAATATGGCGTTTTAGAAAAAAATGTCTCAAATAAAAGTTGTAAGGTTTGGAAGAGGAAAGAAGATAGGAATATTAGTTGGACCTTGGATGTAGGTCATGTCGAGGTCAACTTAGTTTTTCTAAATGAGACTACCTAATTTGTTCTAGATAAAACGATTCCTTACAATATTTAAAAAAAAATTAAAAGGATAATATATTTAAAAATTGAATAATTTACAAGATATTTTATACTTTAAGTCAAGATGTTATAAAAATCATAAAATATTTCGTCAAATATTTATTTTTCGATTATCTTACATCAATATTATGCACAGAATAATGAGAGGAATCAATTGATAAAGAAAACACAATTGTTAAAAATGTTTAAAATTGTTAAAAAAATATAATTAAAAATTAAATCGTAATTGGCAAATTAGAGCCACAGCGCGGTAGTTGGAGTGTAGGGACGAAACAACACTTCTTTCTTTCTGATTACTCGTATATTTATCAAGTTAAAAATGATTACATTAATAAACAACGAACGTTTCATCTTTTGATCCCTCTTCAGCGCAATGTTAACAATATGTATTACAAAGTATTATACGGTGACGCATTATAAAAATATCTATCCTCGATGCATAGATGACTTTAAATTTTCTCGCAGAAATCTGGTAAGCATATTGTTTCCAATAGTTTCTCAAATTATTATAATTGTACTGTGCCAATGTGTTAAGTCACAAGAAATCGGATTTCTGCGTTTTTTGCAATTGATAACGGTATGATTATGTATGGTTCTCTCATGTTGGTTTGAGATTCAATAATGAAACATTCGTTTATTGTGAAATATTTTTTTCCAAAAAGCCATATTTTCGAGTTATTACGTGTATGAATGTTAGAGTGGGACACTTTGTATATACTTATCGCAGGTATATTTAACTATATGTATATATATATATATATATATATATATATATATAATTATAGTAAAAAGGCGTAGGCAAAACTCTCAGCGAGGATTAAGATTAGAGAATTAATTTCGCTTTGTCTTACAAAGTATATTGCATGGACGCAGTGAGTTACGCCCCTTCCCGCACCTTTATGGAAAGGTTTCTCTTCCGGAAGATATAATGCAACTCTATTTCTGATTTAAAAATAAAATTTTGTTTAGATTACATTTTATAAATAAAAAAATATCTTATTATAAGTTACTGTATGATAAACAAACCTTATATACATACACAATGTTTTTAATATCACTTTACAATGTCTAAAAAAAGCGTTAAAATGATCAAATTTTAACTTGTTATATTTTCTAAAGTAACGCCATCCCCCACTTATTTTTTGAAATTACTCAAGAGAACCTCCTCTATAACATATTCAAACAGCGATAAAATCGGTGATGTAACTCTCTATGCATTTTTACTACAATTATTAACTATTATCTACTATAACTATTAACTTATTCATGTTCTGATAAAAATTATATAATTTAAATTATGTAATTATAGCATCCAGTCTATTGCGTATGTTGCAACACATGCTTACTGAAGAGATATTCTGGCAGGGTGTCCGCATAGAAGGAAAGGATGAGTATATGTAAGTAATATACTGTACTACTATAATTACTATATTACAGAATAGTAAACATGATGATTGATTGATTATAGATTTTATAAAAGTTTCAAATATTACGAGGGTGGGGTGATAAGTTTCCGGCCTGATAAAGAAAAAAACAGTTTTTTGGATTCTTTTAAATTTTATTTTTCAACATAATCTCCACAAAGACTAATACATTTTTCATAACGGTGCTCTAATGCAGTGATACCAATTTTACAGTGCGATTCGTCGACTTCCTCGTTGCTCTTAAATTTTTTTCCACCGAGCCATGTTTTGAGGTTAGGGAATAGATTATAGTCGCTGGGTGCTAAATCTGGCGAATAAGACGGTTGGGGAAGCAATTCGAACTTTAATTCGTTGATAGAAAAAAATTTAAGAGCAACGAGGAAGTCATTAACGCTGTAAATGGGTATTTTGAGGAGCTCGACGAATCGCACTATAAAGTTGGTATCACTCCATTAGAGTACCGTTATGAAAAATATATTAGTCTTTGTGGAGATTATGTTGAAAAATAAAATAAAAAAAAATCCAAAAACTGTTTTTTTCTTTATCAGGCCGGAAACTTATCACCCCACCCTCGTATGATTATTTTTATTTAAACTTACATCGTTTCTTTCAAACTTTATTATCTAACTACACAATTCCTTTCACCTTTAATGTTATTAAATATGCAAGATTCTTTCAATTTATATATATAATTATCTTTTAAAAGTAATCAGAGTTGGCCATTCCTAGTTAAATTATAATTTAAACTAAAGCACCAAATATTTATATAAAAACTATAAATTATATAAATAATTATGTAATTAATTATATATTTAATTAAATATAAAATAATTAATGTAGCAATTTTATATATTATAGTAATATTTCTCATAATACCTTTCGTCGACACATTACTAAATTTTGCATAAATTTCGTTTTAATTTCAGCAACCGATATTCCGACTATTTTAGTGAACTTATGAAGAACCTTATATTTACAAATGTACCTGGAAACATTTATAGTGCTGTGGGCTATATAATTAGAATTTGGACAAAACAAAAGTATTATCCTGTATTGAAAATAACACGAGATTATAATTATCCTATAGAATTGATAGATGCAGTATTGATAAATGTATCGATACACAATTTAAATAATTTGAAAAATTTTTATATACCTGTAACGTATACTACACAGACGCATCACAATTTTGTTGCTGATTTTGATAGTATTTTTTTGCACCGTTTTTTGTCTTCTGGATTAAGGGTCTATAAAGTTAAAGAGGATGGCTGGATACTTTTTAATATACAACAAACTGGTATGTTTGCAATAAATTATTATATATTAAATATATGATAAAATTATATGATAAAATGTAATAAATTATTACATAATTTATTACATTTTATCATATATACACATTAAAGAGAAAAAGTTTACTTTATTAAAAATATTATTATTTATTATGTATTAATATGTATTATTATTATAACATAATAATAATACATATTAATACATAATAAATAATATTTTTAATAAAGTAAACTTTTTCTCTTTATTGTGTTTTTGTGTACATTGTGTATATATATATATATATATATATATATATATATACACAATGTACACAAAAACACAATATACAGGTGCCCGATAATAATCACCGAACCTCTCGTGTGCAGATAGAGTGGATTAAACTGAGTAGAAGAATCCTTTATCGTTTTGCGATCTTTGCAATAAATTAATGAAATTAATAAATGAGAAATTAATTGAAGAATCGGTTTAGAATATTAGTATCAAGTTACAGTGGGATGGCTCTCGTTGCTGCGTGCTTTTTACTCGCTTGCATTGGCCGATCATTTTTAATTAATTTTTCATAAATTATTACGAAGATTGCAAAACAGTAGGGGACTTTTCTACTCAATTTAATCCGTTCTAATTGTACACGAAAGGTTAGGCGATTATTACCAGACATCCTGTATGTGTATGTATGTGTGTATATATGTATGTTTATGTATGTATATATGTATGTTTATAAATAAATTTTTATTTTTTAATAAAAGATCTATTACTCTCTCTTACTATACTATATATTAAATAATTTACTATATTTACAAAATAATTTAATTTAATAAAACAATAATAAATACATATCATTGATAATTAATATAAATATTGATTAGAGATACAAATCTTTGCCGCCCTAATGTAAAAGTAAATTCCGAAAATACGGGAAAATATTTAAAACATTCCACGACCACTAGATACCAATAATAAGTGATGAAATTTTGAGTGACATAAAAAGCAAAAAAACTTTAACTCACATAAGTTTGCAATTTTCCATGTGAAGCGAAATGTACCATATCTCGGACATAGGTGGGTTAGTTTTTTTTGAGTTGATGTGCAAAGGGTAGGAGCGGAATCCTATGCCTACGCGTTTAATTAAAGAGTAAACTATTTCATTTATATAAGTTACTAATATAACCTGTGTAGAGTTGTTATTAATCTTTTCTTGTTAGTCTTTTTTTTGTAATTATTTTTAGTATATTGTAGATTCATCTTTAATAAGGCGAAGACTTAATATATATATTCAAGTATTATTTGTAAGATGTTGTTTTTTATGGAAAAAAAAATTTCAGTTTCTCGTCCCTGTTTGGATAATGATTTATTTACATTTATGATAAATTCGAGATTAAGCGTGTATTCAGCTTAGGGGAGAAGTATAATGGCTATAACATTGTTTATTAATGTTATCTATTAGTCGTAGAATTTTTAATTTTTCTCGTATTTTTCGCTAAAAATGCTTTCGGAATTTATTTTTACTTTATGGGATTTATCTTGTCTAAATCCTGCTCTTTCTATACAATATATTGAATAAAGAAATTATTAATTTTTAAATTATTAATTTTTAAATTACTAATTTTTAATGTTTAGTAATTTAATAATATCTTTTGCATTAAATTGAAATGTGCAATTTTACAATTTCGTAAAATTTTTGAGTTTGCAATGCATTTACATATGCATTCTTCAATAAAAATTCCATAAAATTATGTTTTTTATCTTATTGTTAGTATATGCTTAGGCATCATTATTTTATTTAAAATTTAATTACAACAAAGATTTTCTCTTTACTTTGCTTAAATCGTTTCTTTAAGTGCACAATATTTTAGCTCTTTAAAATAAGACAATATATATATATATATATATGTATATATATAGTTCTTATATTCGTTCACATATATACTATATGTATATGTATGTGGACGAATATAAGAACTTATTTTATGATTAATAAATCATTTGAAAATTTAATCGACTCATATAGAAATTATTGCAAATTAATTTTATTATTTCGATCATATATATACTTTATATTATTAAATTGCAATTGTGTTTATGCAATTTTTTATTGGTACATACGAATATTCTTTAGTAGATTATATATACGATGTTACGCTACATGATTTTGAACTATTTAAAATACTCCATCATATATAATTTATCATAACATAAAAAATAATGGTTATATGAAATGTAATTAATAAAAAGGCTTTTTTAATATAGTTTCACATGCTTTTATGTCAATATGTAGATAATAACGAATAACGTTACATTGTATTATGTAATATAATTTGATATTTATAATCAAAATTAGTTTAGTTTTATATAAAATTTCTTGTACAATTATTATAAGCACTCAATCTTAATTCAAAATAATTTTATATATAACATTATACAATTTGTATTTCTATTTATGTTCAATTTTTTTTATCTGTGTTAATATGTACAAAAATATAAACGGATACTATAACTATTGATAGACCCTTTGAAAGAATTATATATGTATATATAGTCGATACAATTTATATATTTATTTTTGGTAGGTTATTATCGAGTCAATTATGATATCGAGAACTGGAGAAGAATTGCAAGTTATCTAAATTCTGAAAATTATACAAAAATACATGTTCTTAATCGTGCCCAAATTATCGATGACGCTTTCCACTTAGTGATAATAGACCAACTTAATTCCACTATATTCTGGAATATTACGAAATATTTATCACGAGAAACAGACTACATCGCATGGTATCCTATGTTCAAAGCCTTAGAATATCTGTCCAATGTCTTCTTCTTTTCGGAAACAAATTTTGAAAACATCAAGGTAAATATTATAAATCGTCAATAATGATGTTAAATATACTAAAACTCTTTAAACGTACTATAAAAAATGTTTTACTTATTATATATATTAATAAAATTTACATATATTAATAAATTGTGTACTTTTATAACAATAATTATCACATGCTTTCCAAAAAGATACAATAAAATACATGTAGATAAAATTATATTTTTTAAATATATTCTAGATGAAAAATAAATATCTACTTATAAATTAATATTCGAATACAGTATGAACTAATTATAAAAGGTTGGAGGGAAAAAGAGAGAAATTTAAAAATTGCTACCATTTTTAATCACAGCCCGATGTTCATAACGACTAAGATAATTTAAATATTATTAATTTTGAGAGAAATAGAAAATTAGTAGGAAACATATATTAGTTATTTATGTGTGTAATACACAAACAGTTAAAAAGTTATTAAATTATTATATATATTATATTATACATTATAATGTTTACATGTAGGATATATGCACTTCTGTATTTATGTGTATGTTATATGATATGGATATGTATAAACGGCATGTGTGAATGTGTAGAAGAATACAAATCTGTGTGTAAATTTATGTATAAGTATAGCTGTGTAACAGACATCTTTAGAAAAAGGAAGTGAGAGCTATTTAGTAAGACAGAACGTTCTAATCATACAGGGTGTTCCTAAACTCGCGATAAATATTTTAATGACAAATTCTTTGTAACATTTTAAGATGAAAAGTATAATACGAAAATGTCGAGGCTACAATAGTTTTCAAATGGGAAAAGTTTAAAGATCACGAATGACAGAGCTAGAGTTTCGCGCGCTCAGGCGTGACAAAACGGTTAAAGATGCTTCCATGAATTGAATACTTTCGACACTGCTGAAATTATTGTGAAATTATTCAAGAATTTCATAGCCTCGACATAGAATTTTTATAGCCTCTCATTTTTTATAGCCTCAAGATTTTCGTATTAGACTTTTCGTTTTAAAATGTTACAAAGAATTTGTCATTAAAATATTTCGCGAATTATCGCGAATTTAGGTACACCCTATATCAAATCATGTAAAATACAGTTACACAAAATATTTTTTTATACAGCAAAAATATAACGCAAGAACCGAAAAATTTAAAATTTATATCAAATAACAATATATATATATATATATAGATATATATATATATATATATATATATATATATTGTTATTATATGTTATATATATATGTATACTTTTAGGTAATAATAGGGAACTTATTGCACGAGTTACTTCGAGACAAACTTGGATACGATGAAGTTTCTAATGAAGACGATTTTAAAAAGAGTTTAAGAATGGAAGCTGCAAAATGGGCATGTTCTCTTGATGAACCCAAATGCAAAGAAACAGCCGGTCATATTTTAAGACGACATCTCGTAAATTCCAAAGAACACACGTAATTTTTCTTACATATTCGATCATTTTAGTTTAATTGCCTTATAGATATATGTGCAATGTTTAATAAATTTATTGAATATAAGAAAAATATAAGATTAATATGTGCAACACTTTTATAATTTATTATACAAAAATTTATTTCTTGTCGAATTTTCCATAGACTCTTGCCATGGTGGAAAGAATGGACACTCTGTCAAGGTTTAAAAACGTTGTCCTATTCTCTTAGCGATGAAGATTCTCCTTGGTGGAGAGTATATCGTCTGGGAAAAGAAAAATTTAAAACTAAACTTTTAAAATATCTGGCTTGCTCTGAGGATCCACATTTTATCAAAGACTATTTAAATCTAATAAAAAATGATAGTACAACATCGATTATGTTTTTAAAAGATTTTTCCGATAAAGATTATATTAATTATTTTCTTTTTACTATCGCGAAGCACGCGAGGAATTCTGTAGTACTCGACTTCATATTAGAAAAACTTGAGAATATAAGACCCAGGTAATACAGGTTTCTCCGTAAATATATATCTCATTCAATAGTTTATGTATATATCAATAAATTTATTATTTTATTGTTATAGACAAGTCAGCAAATATGCAGCATTTACTGTTATTATTAATCATGTGTATTCTACGAAACAACTCGAAAAGGTAAAAATTGCATGTGCTTATATATGTGTAAAATAAATAATCATGATGCGACATAAATATATTATTTAATATTGTTGTTGAATATCAAAATAATCTGTTTTAGATAAACGATTTCTTAACAGATAAACTTATTAATGTAACTAAAGTTGAATTAAATGAACATAAGAAGATATGGATTGCATATACGGAAGAGAGAGATATGAAAGTAAAGGTAAACTTTATGAATAGCATTATACTAATATATATTCGCTTATTAATCGTTGATTTTTTGTTTTCATACAGAATATATTAATATCACAGTATCTCAAAGATGGGACAAGCAAAAATTAATGTCATCTAATTTCTTTTATAAAATAATCATATTTTTATTTCTAATTTACGAAAATATACTGTTTTCAAATTATTGAAATTTTTAGTGAATGAGAGAATGAGAAAGAGCGAACGAGCAAGCGAAAGGCAAAAGAGAAAGAGAATTTTTTTACTTGGAAATTTTAGTAATCTTAATAAAAACCGATTTATATAAATTTTAAAAAGAGAATTTATAAGCTTTGAGATGTTTAAATATCTCTTAGTTAAATAAATTTAAATTTTTTCAATATATGATTGAGAGGATTATTGCGTAATGTGTAATTAGCATACTTCAATATTATATGATGAGTTCAATATTATATGATCTGTTTATTAAACTAAAAATTTAATAATGATAGATTATTATAATATAATGATATTTTCTTTGTGATAGCAATAGCTCTTATAGATTTCTAATTTTATTTTTAAAATCTCTAATTCTAAATTCTGTAAACTTTTATTTGTCAAGAAGGTTACAAAATATTATTCATAAAGATTCGTTGCAGATAAAAGAATTATTAAATAAAATAGTGCAACACTATACACATAACATAATAGAACACATAGTACAATAGAATAATGATTTTATTCTCATTTCAGCAACTTTATCTCGATATTTCTTCGCCTACGCTTTTTTAAAGCGATCAGGAATGACTTATTTTAATAAAAATCTTGAATTGATATTTATTTAGTTATTTAGTATCGCATCGAGAAAAAAATGTATTCCATGTACAACGATTTAATTTGAAAGAAAAATTAATTTTCTCTGAAACTGAGGCACTACCACATTCGCATCTGGCTCTCTCTTACTAGTTCGAAAAATTTAAATTTAAATTTCACATTTAGTACTTTATTAATTTCTTAAAATTCATGTCACTTTATTCGCTTGCTGACAAATTTTTTTATGAAGATGCAAAATCATTATATATTTGATTTAAAATATTTACAATCTTATAAATCGTTTTTAGGGTAACTAAAATTTTAATTCGGAGAAGTTATAATTTTCATAATCTATAATTATTACTTATTCCAATTATATTTAAGATTATTATTATAAATTAAATATTTGTGCTATTATATTTAAATAAAATGTTTAGTATATACAGGGTGTTACCTAGTAATCGCCTAATTCCTCGTGTGTAAGTAGAGTGAGTTAAACTGAGTAGGAAAATCTTCTATTGTTTTGAAATTTTCGCAATAATTAATGAGATATTAATTTAAAAAAGTCAACGACCATCATGTTTTGGAGAGCGCCCTGTCCACCACTTCGTCTTGCCCCTAGTATCAAGTTACAGTGGGACAGCTTTTCTCGCCGCGTGCTCTTACTATCCGATTTCTTTAAATTAATATCTCGAAATTGTACATAGTTGTTTACAAAATAGTATAAGACTTACTTTAATTCAGTTTAACGAGATCTACTTATGGTTTTTCTTTTGGCAGATGTTAGAACGGACATCCTGTATATATATATATATATATATATATATATATATATATATATATATATATATATATATGCACACATACGAGATATAATTTAATATAACATTTATTGATAATTGATTAGTTGCTATTCACCAATAATTAATATCGATATAATTTGTTTTAGACAAGGGAATTTAGACAAGTGAATAGAATTAGCGAAGAGTACAAAAGTATGAAGCAATATGTTTTAAATATTCAAAGCAAGATACAAACACGTCTTTTCGAAATCAAAAGTCAAAAGAATTACTTTCAAAATTTTGTAAGGTATCGAATATTCATTTAATAAAAGTAGTTTAATAAAAGTAACAATTATGACGCGAATACATTTATATATCTTTCTTATAAATAGCTTTTTATAAGGTTTATAGTTATCGATTTATTATTTATGCTTATGTGCGTTAATAATATATAATTCAATGCACGTGCACTTACAAAAATATTTTTTGGCGTTAACCGATATTTCCATTTCTTTATTAACATGAAATAATACAAAGTGTTAATTATGTTTATAATTATAAATAATTGTAATTAAATTATATTATAGTATATGAATAATTCTAATTATATAAATGAGAAAGTATCTGCAATATTTGACATTATATTATTAATGTACCATCTAAAAATGTATTATCTAATTTAAACTGTATTCTGATTTATTTTTTAAGTTGTATTTGATTTGTTCGATATTTGTAACTTTATTTGTTAATATTTATTAATTTTATTATCTTGAATCAAATTCTTAATATATAATAATGCATATTAATGTTTAAATAACATCTAAAATAAAAAATTTATAAAACATATTATTACAATTCTTTAATATTTGTATATACATAATAACAATTTTATATTTATATAATAAATTGTTGTTATAAATTTAATATGTATTATTAATATTTTAAATATATATATTATTAATTGTTTTGTACTCATGATCTTTGTAAATTCTATATAATCTTTGATTTATAATAAACCACATGGTACAATTTTCTTATACATCTACATGTATATTCCTCTATACTTCTTCTTATATATATTTAAAGAAATGTAATATATATATATATACTCGCATGCATTTGTGCGAATATTTACACACTCACGCACGCGCGCATGCACGCACTGATGCACACAAATTAATTTGCGCCTACTATATAAGCAAATAGCGATATTTTTAAATAAAAGACAAATTATATAATCATAAATCATTTATTTCTATAATGACAATATTTCGCAATAATTAATGTTTTATAATGATAGAAATTATCAAATTTAATTCACTTGATGTCATATAAAAGTCACAGCTTTCTATTAGAGTGATATATGTATATTCGTGAACCGCTAGTAGTGCATGTGGCTATATACTATCCGATTTCAATCCGAGTTCAATTTACGGATGTCCGTTTAAAAAACGGCGTTAATTATAAATTTATTTAATAAGTTTCTCTTTTCTGAAGCATCATAAAATATAAATAACCCACGACATTTAAATTATTTGTCATCAAGGAATATTATATGTTTGTTTAGTTCTCTTTGGTCTAAGTTTAATACTACGTCATATATCGTATAGTAGTATCATTACATAGATCATTACATAGATAAGAGTAAAATGTTGGTTTTGTATGTATGACCATATCTTTTATTCGATTGAACAGCATGACATTATAATACAGTCAAGTAATTATCGTTGTCACATTTTCATCAAAGTAGGACCGCAAAAATCTATATAATCATAGATAAAATATATGTTCGAGCTATGATTTATATTCTCTCTATATTGTAACGTTATAACTATAGCTGCAAAAAATTGGATTTTTTGTTTATAATTGCATTATATCGTGAAATATATATGTAGAGATATTCTAGTTAATAAATTTTCACGTAAATGTGCTATTTAAATAACTTTTGTAAAGTAGTCATTTTTACAATGAAATTTAAATGAAGAAAATGCAAATTATAAAATCATAATTGGAATTTCATTCATATTGGACAATTTTGAAAGGCATTATTCACGAGTATTTTTTATTATTATACTTTTTTATTATTCTTATTATATTTTATAATATTTATATTATATTTTCTCATCAATTTTATTATACACATATCCTGTGTACGAATTTAAAAATCCAAGAAACCCGAATTGAGTAGTGTGTCAAATGGAATCAGGCATGATCAATACATATACACAAGGAACAAAACTCATCGATATGTTAAAATTTATCTCGTGCCCATCTCTGCGCTAGCAGAAACCTTCGGTCCGCCTACTAGATTTCCAAGGACGAATCCACGATCTTGTGAAAGCTGGTACGATTCTAGAAGAAATTATTTTTCGACCCTTATCTCCCGCGGTACCGACGACACCCAATGAATGTCAATGAAGAAAAAGATTGTCCGCACGGCAGAGATCAATTAGGAAAATATTGGAATGTTATGTACTTGAATAATTAATAGCTGAATCAATACGTATTTTCTTTGTCTCGCTATGATATTTGTAAACTTCAGTTTCCTTATTTCACGGCGAAAAGAAAAAGAATTCATTTATCTGCTAAAGGTAACGATGGAATAAAGATGCTCCAAACGTGCATGGTAAAAAAATGTAAAATAGAGAACGGAGGAAAGAACTCTTCTGTAAGAACACTCTCCATATTATCAAATTCGAGAGATAAGCTCTGAAGAATTTGATGATCATATATAAAACATATTTAATAATTTTTTCAAGAGATCTTATATTGATCAATGAAAGATACTTTCTAAGCAAAATTATCTTATTAATTTCTTCCTATTTTAGAATTCTCTCTGTTCGAATATTGGAGTGAAGAGAAAAAATGCAGAGCAAATTAGTAAAATGTAATTGGTTCTAATAAGTGTCATTATTTAAGCATGAGCAATTGTGCTTAAAATACTTTTGATATTATATATATATAAATCAGCAAAAAAGCATTTCTTCATATGAAGAGCTATACCCTGTGAGTACACGCGTCGCAAATGTTTGCTCGCGGAAATATATGTGCGATTCATAGGCTGCGGAGACATGAAAGTGAGAGTCCGGTATTACTCTCTTCATGTTCTACAAAACTTGATCCAATCTTTGTTTCATTAGACGATATGGCATCTATAACGTCGCATACCTTTGCATCATCTCACCTCCTTCTTCATTGAAGCCCACCTATGCGGCGGATCACGCTATCATATGAATAACCTGCATTCAGCACAGATAACGTGACATATTCCTGCAGCTAAGTAACTAGGTCAAGTTCATGCCGGAGACGAGATAATATAGTAAACACACGGAAGTCTTATTTTATCACGGTCACAATCGCGCTAAAAGGTTATATAATATTTCCGCTAAATTTATTGATGAGTTAATGATACTTATTGCTTTTAATTAGAATTTTTTATTGGTATAATTTTATTAATAATTCTGGTAAATATATTCACCTTTATACATTCCCACCACTAATGATTTTGATCTTGACATATGTTCCCAAGGTCATGTCCCTGAGTAATATGCAAAATAAAATGCGTTTTAATTCCTTAGGGTTTTAATTATACTGGATAGGATTTTAATTGTCCTGCAATGATACTCGATGCGTTTGTATTATAAGAATACTTCATGCATGATTACAGATTTTTTTATCGCTCTGCAAATCTGAGATATTTAAATTGTACTATTAATTATGCAAATGAGAGAAAGTTATATTTTAATACGTAGTTTAATATATTTTGTTGATATTATAAGAACAAGCTGATTGCTGGGTCCTTATTATAGTAACTCCATACATATAAAATTATATTTTAATATTTATTTATTTATTTTAACATCTCTTACGTTTTTTTATTATATTAATAATATATATCAATATGTGTATATTAGTATTGCATTAATTATTACTTGCTAATACACATAAATTAATATATGTACATTATTGTGTAATGTATATATATATGTGATTTAATAGTGGATAATATTACAGTATAGATTATAATTTTAATATAATGTAAAATAATTACGAATGTTGTATATAATAAAATATTATATGTGCAATTAATATTATAAAATACTGTACATGTAATTAATATTTAAATATACCTACTTGTATATAAATATTAACAAATTAGTGCGTTATATTAATATGTTATTAATATTTTAAATCCTATAAAAATTATTCTTTATGAATATGTTTTATTAATGTACTATTAATGGTTAATTTAATAATAAATTATATGGCACAATTCTTGGAGCATGCTATCTCCATAATATTTCTATTCCACATTATGAATAAAAAACCTTTCTCAATTTATATTTAAAAATCTGCTTCGTTATAAGAAAGACATGATATTGATTTGTTCGATTTGAGGGATTTCCTGTTGTTTTATTCATAAATCCAAATAAATTTGAAAGAGCTCGTGAACAAAAATCTAATAAATAATATTTATTTATTATATTTTCCTATATACGATACTATAATATTATACTCTAGTGTGAATAAGTTACGTTTTTTCGTTAACTTGTGTTTAAAGAGAACTTACCGATACAGTCTCGTAATAATATAGTTTATAATAAAATTTTATTTGAATATATATTGTAAATTATAAAAATTCTCAAATTTTTGGTAAAGGAATATATTACTTTTAAATAATATAAAAAAATTCAAATATATATATATATTTATATATATTTATAGATTTTTGTATTCTACGCGACGGTGGCCTCTTTTGGTTTAGACCGGCGCGAAATAGACGGGCCTGCTTTCTTACGGCGCTCGGCCGCTAGCACGCATTTGGAGTAGGAAAATCGACACCGTGCTTTGCTATTACATACCGTTTCTCGATCAAACGTATGACCTCAGAAGTTGTGTGTTTACATGACATACATATTTATTACAATATCGCGTACCCCAAGTGTTGTTAGTCTTTGGAAGTTTCTCGAGATATTAGGAAGTCATAACTGTGCATACGTATACTTTCCATGATGATAATGGATAAAACAGTGATTTATTGCGGCGAATTCTTATAAGGGGACATACATTTGCATACATTTTGTTATATATCTCAATATACAGAGTAAGTCATTAAAAATTAAGTACATCTATATGTTTGTCTTTATTTCTTTTCTCTCATAAAACTTTGAGTAGAGACAGCATTGTATTTAATTTGTCCGTTTGTTCTTTCCAACAAAAAATGTTTTTACAGATATTTAAGAAAGTAGAATCATGTTTGTAAAACTATTATTATGTAGCAGTTTAACAATCATCGTATCGGTCTTTTCAATCGACAATCAGATAAGAAAGCTAAATGAAATAGACACATACATGCAATCATCCTATATAATACCGAAAAAATATGATATCATTCTTATCACATTCCTATCACATAAAAGGGATATTTTTGTCGGCACCTGTAATATGAGTATTTTGATAACACAATCAATTCAAAAAATACAATTGTATTTAGATGTAAAAAGTGTTATCGATATAATAATGATTAATGATTCAAAATTTACTGATGGAAAAATAAGCGTTTATAAACTGGTAGAACCTTCTTATGAGATGAACATTACCGAATATTTATTCCTGGATAATGTATTGCCGGGATATTACATCATAAAATTAACCTATGCTATAACTGATGATACAGGTCTAAAAAAATTTTATAAAAGAAATAAACGACAATGGTACGTAACTGTTAAAATATTAAATATGTAGTAATTACAGGATGACACAATCCTGGTACAGCATTTCATTGATTAAAAAGTGTTTTCTAAGAAAAGACATTTATACAGGGTGTCCTAGACCACCCGTACATCCCTTTTCTTTCAAAAACTAAGCAATTTAGAGAAAAACGTTTTCGACAAAAATTGTATGGTTTCGAGGGGGCCATAAGATGGTACCATTGGTTTGACCTTGAAGAGTCATTTGAAGGTCACGTGAAGGTCACTTCAATTTTTTTAAGTGGAACACTCTATATATTTTTGCAGATTCTTGTAGCTTATCTCGAGAGCTTTCCAAAACACTATAATTAAGTACCTTTTCGTTAAGTACTTTTTGAGTTATGAGGCTTGAAATAATTTTTTAATTTTACATAAACCATAAAATATCGTGTAAAATATTCATTTTTCGATTATCTTACCTTAATACTTTTATGTACAAAATAATGAGAGGAATCGATTGGTGTAAAGAAAACACATAGTTGTTTTTAAGAAAAAATATGGAATTGTTAATTGCAAATTACATATTTTTTCTTAAAAACAACTATGTGTTTTCTTTACACCAATTGATTCCTCTCATTATTTTGTACGTAAAAGTATTAAGGTAAGATAATCGAAAAATGAATATTTTACACGATATTTTATGGTTAATGTAAAATTAAAAAATTATTTCAAGCCTCATAACTCAAAAAGTACTTAACGAAAAGGTACTTAATTATAGTGTTTTGGAAAGCTCTCGACATAAGCTATAAGAATATGCAATAAAAAATAGGTGGTTCTATTTAAGAAATTAAAGGTGTCCTTGACCTCACCTTAACGATGCCATCCAAGGTCAAACCAATGACACCATCTTATGTTCCCCTCAAAACCATATAATTTTTGTCGAAAACGTTTTTCTCTAAAATGCTTAATTTTTGAAAGAAAAGGGATGTACGGGTGGTCTAGGACACCCTGTATAGACATGTACCTATCTGAAAAGTTTCCATTCCTAATTATATGTTTCTTAAGATCTTAGTAACAAATTTTGCAATTTATTATTATTATTATTATTATTATTATTATCATTATTTTTAAAATGAATGTAAACTGCAAATAAAAATCAATTTAATTAAATCAGCAATAATGCACGTCTTATAAAATATTTTATCGTCAACAGTCGGACGAATTCAAATATTTCGGTAGTGTCTTGAATTGTTTTCAAAATCTAAATAAAACAATTCTGAAAGATTTATATTTGTTTTCATAGAACTTGCTTATTTGAAATTTAAAGTTTTGGCAAATATTTCATTTTTACACTGTTTACTAATAACAAACTTTAGGAAATCATTATTAATATTTAATCATTATTAATATTTAATGAAGCCTATTACAGAAGCATTTATAACATGAAATTAATCTATAATATATATAGCTGATGACATAGATCAAAAAAATTTTTTTTAAAGTTATAATAATTCGGAACGAAAACATTTCCAGACACATGTATGAATTTTTGTATGAATTATTTGTATGAAGTTTATATGAATTTTTTTGTTCATATATTTCATAGAAGTCACTAACAAAATTTGATTAGATCATGAACAATCACTCAATTTTCATAAACACTTTATATATACAATTAAATATAACTATATAAAATTAAATATATATATATATATATATATATATATATATATATGTATATATAAGCTATATTTATGCTGTTTTATATATTTAAACATTCACATACACGCGCACACACAATACCCATTTAAAAACAACTAAAAACATATATATGATTTATTTAACAAATTATCACTAAAATATGCAGTTTCTTTAACATGTATAAAATTATATGGAATGGTTAGGTAATATATCAATGTCAATAATCACAATATAGTAATTAAAATCAATTAAAAGAAGTTATTGTTCTAATACTGTGTAATATTGAAATTTATTTTAATTTTATTAAACAAAATTTTTTTTATTTTAATTTTATTGAAATTTATAATTTTGATACTAAAATATTAACTATTAAATATTAATTATTTATTTTGTACCTGTATGTCCTAAAGTAAACATTTCATGACCATTACGTTTTATTAATGTCAAAATAATATCAAAATCATTATTAGATTACGTAATGTTATACAAAATATAGATCAAAAGAGTAAGAAGAACTCTATGCCGTAATTTTCTATATATATTATTCTTATATATAAATTGCATCCGTATATCTCCTTTTTATTCAATTTTTAATATTTCTATGTAATTGTCGACAATTTATTATCCATTCATATTTCTAAATAGGTTGGCAACATATGTTGATAATATTGGGATCCAACACATAATTCCACGTTTGCCCGAATTTGCTATATCTTCTTCGCCTGCCTATAATATTATTATAATACATTATCAAAATTATAGAGTTTTATCAAATATGCCAATACAAAAAATGGAAATGAATGATAATAACATGACGGAGACACATTTTCATACTACGTTTGTAAGGCCTAATTATTTTGTATTTCTGTCTAACCGGATTAATATATCTTTCATGTCTGGTTCAAGTAAAAGTAAGGTCAAGGTTGATATGTGGTGTGGAATGCACTGCGCATTTGCACACGAAATTGTTCAAAATATAACTCTATACTTGTTTCGTAAATGGGGACGCCTGAATAAATTTTGGCAAATAAATCATGTTGCAATTCCGGATTTTCCGGAAAACGAAAGCATCATAAATCTGAGCCTTGCTATTTATAGGTAATTATATTATAATATAATTAAAAAATATTAATATATTTCGACAGATGAAAAAAGGATAATAATTCTTGATACTTAAAATTATCTACATATTTTTTGGTCTATTTTAAAAATATTATTTGAATATATTTGAATATATATTTTTAAAAAATAAGTAAACTTGTATGAGACAATGAGAGAAACATATCTAAATATTTATTATATCTATAATCTGTATCAACTTATACGAAAATAATATTAAAATATTATATACAGGGTGTCCCATTTTAAAAAACGCACCTCGATAATTCTTCAACGAAGCATTTTCAGCAAAAATGTTTCAGACAAAAGTTATATGGTTTCGAGGGGGCCATAAGATGGTACCATTGGTTTGACCTTGAAGAGTTATTTGAAAGTCACATGAAGGTCACCTTCAATTTCTTAAATGGAACTGCCTACTTTTTATTACAAATTCTTGTAGCTTATTTTGAGAGCTTTCCAAAACACTATAATTAAGTTAGTTTTCATTAAGTTCTTTCCGAGTTGAGGCTTGAAATCATTTCTTAATATTACATAAACCGTAAAATATCTTGTAAAATATTTATTTTTCGATTACTTTACCTTAATACTTTTATGTACAAAATAATGAGAGAAATCAATTGGTGTATAGAAAACACATAGTTATTTTTAAGAAAAAATATGTAATTTGCAATTAACAATTACATTTTTTTTTCGAAACAATTATGTGTTTTCTTTACACCAATTGATTTCTCTCATTATTTTGTACATAAAAGTATTAAGATAAAGTAATCAAAAAATGAATATTTTACAAGATATTATACGGTTTATGTAAAATTAAGAAATGATTTCAAGCCTCATAACTCAAAAAGTACTTAACGAAAAGGTACTTAATTATAGTGTTTTGGAAAGCTCTCGAGATAATCTACAAGAATAT
Organism: Camponotus vicinus; assembly: GCF_025532165.1. NCBI lineage: Eukaryota > Metazoa > Arthropoda > Insecta > Hymenoptera > Formicidae > Camponotus > Camponotus vicinus. The sequence goes on from NW_028141947.1 coordinate 2,131,486, forward strand.
GTAATAAGAAATAGATGATTCCATTTAAGAAATTAAAGGTGACCTTTATGTAACCTTCAAATGACTATCCAAGGTCAAATTTTTGCCACCGTCTTCTGTCCCCCTCGAAGTCAAGCAACTTTTATTTGAAACATTTTGTTGTACATTCAAAAATAAAAAAGTTATTGGGATGGGTAACTTAAAATGGCTCACCCTGTATATATATAAAGTAAATATCGTATTATTTCGTGATAAGTCATTCATACGCACAGACATTATAAAACATTAATATATAATTAATATGTTAATTTATAGAATTATTTAATTATATTAAATTTGTAAGCATAAAATATTTTCAACAGTAATAAGCTTTTTATATACAGGGTGATTCTGAACAAACGTTTGTCTTTAAAATATCAAATTCTTGAATGAATTCTAAGACGATTTTTCCTCTTGCAAAATTTTGCTCGGAGCTTAGTTTTTATACTATAAAGGAAAATAGTTAACTACTTACGGAACGAGTACAAGAGGTAGGCAGGGACGGCGCGATATAGGCGATTACTGGAGCACTCGCCGCGATCAGCTGATTGCTATACGCAATGACTGTAACAATCAGTGTGTGTGTGAGAATGTGTACACACACACACACACACACACACACACACACACACACACACACACACACACACTGATTCTTACAGTCATCGCGTACAGCAATCAGCTGATCGCGGCGAGCGCCACACGTAATCGGCTATATCGCGCTGTCCCTGCCTACCTCTTGTACTCGTTCCGCAAGTAGTTAACTATTTTCCTTTATAGTTTAAAAACTAAGCTCCGGGCAAAATTTTGCAAGAGGAAAAATCGTCTTAGAATTCATTCAAGAATTTGATATTTTAAAGACAAACGTTTGTTCAGAATCACCCTGTATAAAGCATTTTTTTAAATTTTCAGAGAAGCAGATGTTACCTACATTGAGAATGTCGATTCTGTTGCGAGTAAAATTAAAGTTGCTCACTTCATAGCCCACAAAGTAGTACAGGAATGTCTTTATTATGAAAATCCACTTTGGTCGTTATCCTTTTCGTTAAATGAGGCTATTGTCGCATTTCTTGAATTATATATCACCGATAAGGTAATTGATTTAATCATTCTTTAACGCAAAACTTGCTCAGTTGCAAACAATATGATAGATATATATACATATCTATTATATTGTTTGCATATATATATATAAGTTGCAAGTAAATCCGAGCACTGATATAAAATAAAGGAGAAATTATCATTCAGATTGCACAAATTATATATAAAGTTATTACAAAGTTAAGCATTTGTATGCATATGGAAATTGTGTAATACGATAATTTTGCTATATGAGATATTTGCTATATGATATAAATAATTCTAGAAAAATTTAATTTAAAAGTGATATCGTGTAACCATTTTTGTTATTATTATTAATATTATTTTTGAATTATTTATTCCATATTCAAAGAGCGAGAGCGGGGGGGGAGAGAGGGATGGAGAGAGAAAGGGAGAGAGGGAGGGAGAGAGGGAGGTCGAGGGAGAGAGAGGGAGGGAGAGAGAGAGAGGGCGGGAGAGAGAGAGGGAGGGTGAGAGGGAGGGGAGAGATAGGGTGGGAGAGAGGGAGGGAGAGTGACAGAAAAAGAGGGAGAGAGAGAATAAGTAACAAATTTTTTTTTACATATACGTAGAAAGTAGCGGTCCTAGTACATATTGCTACTGTGTGTTAAATCTAATATTAACTAAGTAAATACATTAAAATTATTTTCTATAGGCTCTCCCAAATAACCGAGTAATGGATTTGTTTGTGGTACAATTTGAACAAGAATCCCATCATCTTGATACTGAATATAATACATCGCTTTATAATACATCATTCAACAGTGCTGTCGAAAATCCCTTTTACATTAAAGGTATGATAATATAATTAAGAACTGATCATGCGTAAATATTGATTATAAATATTTAAAAAAATATATAGAATAATTGATAAAAAATTTAATTTTATATATAATGGCTTCATTATATACTTTCCAAAATACTATAATTAAGTACCTTTTCGTTAAGTACTCTTTGAGTTATGAGGCTTGAAATAATTTCTTAATTTTACATAAACCGTAAAATATCTTGTAAAATATTCATTTTTTGATTATCCTACCTTAATACTTTTACGTACAAAATAATGAGAGGAATCAATTGGTGTAAAGAAAACACATAGTTGTTTTGAAGAAAAAATATGTAATTTGCAATTAACAATTCCATATTTTTTCTTAAAAACAACTGTTTTCTTTACACCAATTGATTCCTCTCATTATTTTGTACATAAAAGTATTAAGGTAAGATAATCGAAAAATGAATATTTTACAAGATATTTTACGGTTTATGTAAAATTAAGAAATTATTTCAAGCCTCATAACTCAAAAAGTACTTAACAAAAAGGTACTTAATTATAGTGTTTTGGAAAGCTCTCGAGATAAGATACAAAAATGTGCAAAAATATATAGGATGTTCCGTTTAAAAAAATTGAAGTGACCTTCACGTGACCTTCAAATGACTCTTCAAGGTCAAACCAATGATACCATCTTATGGCCCCCTTGAAACCAAACAACTTTTGTCTGAAACATTTTTCTCTCCCGGGCTTGGTTTTCGAGATATTCGACTGAAAGGATTAAAATGGGCCACCCTATATATATACAGGGTGTATCAGACCACTCGTGCCAGCAAAATATCTCGAAAACCAAGAACGACAGACAAAAATATTTCAGACAAAAGTTGTAGGGTTTCAAGTAACGTATTATATAGTAATATTGGTACGATCTTGAATAGTGTTGTCAAGGTCACGTGAAGGTCATCTTAAATTTCTTAAATGGAACCCCCTATTTTTCATTACATATTCTTATAGCTTATCTCGAGGGCTTTTCAAAACACTATAATAAAGTATTTTTTCATTAAGTACTTTCCGAGTTATGAGGCTTGAAATCATTTCTTAATTTTACATAAACCGTAAAATATCTTGTAAAATATTCATTTTTCGATTATCTTACCTTAATACTTTTATGTACAAAATAATGAGAGGAATCAATTGGTGTAAAGAAAACACAAAATTGTTTCGAAAAAAAATATGCAATTGTTAATTGCAAATTATTTTACGGTTTATGTAAAATTAAGAAATGATTTCAAGCCTTATAACTCAAAAAGTACTTGAGGGAAAAATATTTTATTATAGTGTTTTGGAAAGTCCTCGAGATAAGCTACAAGAATATGCAATAAAAAATAGGCAGTTCCATTTAAAAAATTAAAAGTGACCTTCACTTGACCTTCACGTAACTATTTAAGGTCAAATTAATGACACCATCTGATGGCCCCCTTCAAACCATACAACTTTTGTTTGAAATATTTTTTTATTTAACGCACTGTTTCGGAGATATTTGAGCGTATTATTTAAAATGGGACACCCTGTATATTATTGTAGATGATTTCAATAAAGTGTATTTATGTAAATCTATTAAGGTAAATATTAACTTATACAGTTTTACAGGGTTGGGAAGTAACGCGTTACTTGTAACGCCGTTACCGTTATAGTTACTTTTTTTTGGTAACGGACTGGTAACGGCGTTACATTTTTTTTTCTGTAACTGTAACGATAACGTAGTTACATTTTTTTAGTAACGATAACGAATTTAACAGTTACTTTTACCGTTACTTTCATATTTTGAAAATACTTATGACATCGTATTTCTGTCATATTCAATTTTTAGTCATCGACCGACATTCATATAAAATTCGATAATATTTCGGATGAAATTTATTGCTCTGAGAGGTGTCTGTGAAGTTGACACGATAATCTACGAATTTCAAAAAAATACTATGAGTTCTGATAGCACTTTTCATAGTTCTACAGTTCCTGATAAAAATTAAAGAGTTCCGCATTCCTTCTATTAAAAAGTCGAAATTGAAAAAATGTCGTGCTAACTTTACGAATCTAGCACGACACTCTTCCCTCTAAAGAACCAAAACGCGTCGAATATTATTATTTTTAGCAAGAGTTCCCAATAATTCTGCTATAGTTCAGCCTATATATGCAATTTCAGACCGATATTTCAATAATTAATAATTTTTTATGAATTTTTAATGTCCTCGACCAGCACGACACTTAGTAAAAATGTGTCGTGCTGATGATTTTCCGTAGTTTTAACGGCAGTTCTGGACAGTTCTATAACAGTTCTATTCTTTAGAAACATTTTTCAAGCAGAGAGATTTTTTTAAATAATTATTTATAAAATAGTAAACGGTCGGAATGGTCTAAATGTCATGCTGGTCTAAATGTCATACTGCTCAAGAACATTAAAATTCGTAGATTGTCGTGCCAGCTTCACAGCCACCTCTGGAGCGATTAATGACATCATTGGTCAATCACAGTTATTTCATTCGTCTGAGGAATGGATGTGATTGGTCAGCTTTTAAGTTTGAAGTAATATCGGACGAGAGCACAAAAAGAATGCAAATTTAGCTGTATTTATAAATTTAATGAAAATTAAAATTTTTTTATTTACATGTGAAGTTACATGTTAAGTGCTTTAAAATCTATATCTCTTTAAATTTTTTACGGTTTTGTAAATTTAAAATAAAGAATTTGTTGCTTTTATATTAACATTTTAATAAATAATATTACCAAAGTAAATTTTTTATTTAATTCTATCTTGTTTTAACATTAAAAGTAACGGGAAAAGTAACGAATCGTTACTTTTGAAGTAACGGTAACGGTAACTAGTTACTTTTAAAAATAAGTAACTAATAACGGTAACGAGTTACTTTTTTTATTCGGTAACGAGTAACGGTAACGAGTTACTTTTAAAAAGTAACTTTCCCATCCCTGCAGTTTTACTATGACTCTGTTCAGCAGAAAAAGCAACTTATTTGCAACTGTTGTAAGATTCTTCAATACGATTAATTCTTGTCGAAATTCTTAGCCGTTCTTGCCCTTAGTTCTTATCGATCTAAATGTAATAAATCAATCATATAAAAAATTTTATAACAGTTGCAAAGCTATTTTTTCTGCTGAACGCAGCCTATTAGTCTTGCTTGGGCATTGGTGGGCATTACTAGGCATTAGTAAAAAATTTAGCAGTAATGCCCAGGAATTGGACATTAGTAGGCATTAGTGTACATAATTTTGATCAGCGGTTTGCCCCTCGCCTCAAAAACTATTGCAGCCTCAATCTTGTTGTGTCTCCGAATTTTCGTCTCTGTCTTTGCTCAGGAATATGTTATTAAAATTTCAATTGCAAATTGTGAACACCGTGTATATATACATATAATTAATAATAATTTATTACATATATATACACGTAGTGTACATATATATAGAGTTTATTTTATTTACCAAATTAAATATGTTTAAAAATAAACATAATAATAAAATAATCTTAAATATATTTAATATTTACATGTTGATCTTTCTTTCTCAATATATTTAAATATATATATAATTATAATTATTATTAATTTATAAGTATTATTATCTTATATTCTGATATAAATTATGTAAATGTAGGATTCGGTGTATTGCGTTCGTTACAACAAATGGTTACTGAACAAATATTTTGGGAGAGTATCCGCAAATATGTAAGGGATAAGTAAGTAATATACTGTACTACTATAATTATTGTACTACAGAAAACTAAATATGATGAATGATTAATTATACTGGGTGTTAAAAAAGTCTGGACACGGTCGAATATCTCGATAAGGAAGAGTTTTACTAGAAAGTGTTTCAGACAAAAGTTGTATGGCTTCTAGGGGGCCATCAGATGGTGGCAATGATTTGACCTTGGAGAGTCATTTGAAGATCACGTGAAGGTCACCGTCAATTTCTTAAATGGAACCCCCTATTTTTTATTGCATATTCTTGTAGCTTATCTCGAGAGCTTTCCGAAACACTAAACAAAATATTTTTTCATTGAGTACTTTTCGAGTTATGAGGCTTGAAAGCATTTCTTAATTTTAAATAAACCATAAAATATCTTGTAAAATATTCATTTTTCGATTATCTTATCTTAATACTTTTATGTACAAAATAATGAGAGGAATCAATTGGTGTAAAGAAAACACATAATTGTTTCGAAGAAAAAATGTAATTTGCAATTAACAATTATATTTTTTTTCTTAAAAATAACTATGTGTTTTCTTTACCCCAATTGATTCCTCTCATTATTTTGTACATAAAAGTATTAAGGTAAGATAATCGAAAAATGAATATTTTACAAGATATTTTACGGTTTATGTAAAATTAAGAAATAATTTCAAGCCTTATAACTCAAAAAGTACTTAAGGAAAAAATATTTTATTAAAGTGTTTTGGAAAGCCCTCGAGATAAGCTACAAGAATATGCAATAAAAAATAGGGGGTTCCATTTAAGAAATTGACGGTGACCTTCACGTTATCTTCAAATGACTCTCCAAGGTCAAATCATTGCCACCATCTGATGGCCCCCTCGAAGCCATACAACTTTTGTCTGAAACACTTTCTAGTAAAACTCTTCCTTATCGAGATATTCGACCGTGTCCAGACTTTTTTAACACCCAGTATATCATAAAAGTCTTTTATAGTTATTTTTATTTCAACTTATATCGTATCTTTCATACTTTATTATTAACCATACACAATTTCTTTTATCTTCAATGTCATTAAATATTCAAGATAAACTTTCAATTTACACATACACTTTCCTAGTTAAATTATAGTTAAACTGTAGCATATCAAATATTTATGGAAACTATAAGTCATATGATTAATTACATTATTATTTATATAACTAATTCAACTAAATAAAAAGTATAATTAACGTAGCAATTTTATATATTGTGTTAATATTGTGTTAATTTTATGTTTTTATAATACTTATATGTTGCTTATAATACTTTTTGACACTTTGACAATAAATTTTGGACAAATTTTGTAACTTTAGCAAGCCTGTTGACTATTTTGCTGAAATTATGGAGATTAATTATCCTTCCACACAAAAATCTGCAAACAATTTGTATCTTATATGGCTGATAATTAAATTTTGGAGATTAATATTATCACAAAAATATTATCCTGTATTGAAAATAACACGAGAATATAGTTCTTATATAGAACGGGTACAGGTATCAACGCACAATTTAAATAATTTAAATAAGTTGGCGAATTATAACGTACCTATAATATGTACTACACAGACGTATATTGATAATTCATATAAAATTTCATTGAACGATGTTCTACAATTGGGAATACTTCTTAGTTTTGAAGAGGATGGCTGGATACTATTTGACATAAAACAAACTGGTAAATATGTAACAAATTTATCACACTTTATAATGTTTATAATATAATGAAAATTTTATATTATTTTAATTATATATAAGCTCCTAAATTATCTAAACATTTTCACTTGTTATATATTCAAAATGATTGACTGTAGAATATAATGATAATTATTCTATTACTCTCTAAAAGTGTGAATCAGTGTACTATTATTGAAAAACAGAAAATAGTCACTGATATTATAGCAGTTATAAATACAGCATTGTAAATCACTAACATTTCACTGAAAGAATTAGTTATATTGACTGTCTGAATCAGTATCGGTAATATTTTATTTATATTTATTATATTAAAAATTTTATTTTATTTATATTACATGCATGTTGAACTTGTTGTCTTAAATATAATAGATAATGAATGGATCATTTTCGTTTATTCTCCAGACATTTATTTGTGTCCGACTTATAAAATCGATTTAATATCGGAAGTTCCTCTGTTCAGATTGTATCAGAAATTAAATCAAAGTAATATTTTTACTTCTATCTGTCGCCCTTTGCAAATTTTAATTCTCATTATTAAAACTTAAATACGAAAGGGATAGCGCATCGTAGCGATAAACGAACGAACTAGCGATTATTAGTTTTACAGTGAAATTTACTTCCACTGACCATAATCAGTGAGATATAAGATGAAGTAACAAAAAATAAACGTTTTCACTGAAGAGGGGCGGGGGTAGGGGGTTAGTAAAATACTCATTGATTCTCTTGTCAATGAAATCTTATTTTACTGTTTAAATTAGTGATATTTTCATTGATTCACTTTTAGAGAGTACATTATCATTTGCAAGGAAGATAAATACTTCTTTTTGTATAATATTAAATAACAAAGTTATTTATTCTTACAATGTATAGTAAATTTAATAATATATCTTCTGTGTTAAATTTAAATAAGTAATTTCAGAATTTCATTAAATTTTTGAGTCTACAATGCATTTAAGTCTTCAATAAAATTGTGTTTGTTTTGATATTGTATATTATTACGCATGGATATTTTAATTAAAGTTTAACTACAGCAAAAACTTTTCTTTTATTTTGCTTAAATAGTTTTCTTAAATGCATAATGTAATTCTTTAAAGTAAGATATAATTTATATAGATGCATGTACATATAAAAATAAGAATTTTTTCTATCTAATTAATAAATTTATTATTTGATAATTTAGTCAACTTATTTACCATGTAAAACAAACTATTGCAGATCAATTTTATTATCAATTTTATTACTTTGGCCATACATACATTTTATATTATATAGCATTATTAAATAGCATTTTGTATGTGCATGTGCGTGTAAATTTTAAGCTACATAATTTGAAACCATTTATAACCTACCGTTTAACACAACATGTAATTAATGATTATAGAAAAACTTTTTTATGTTAGTTTCAGATTATGTTTTTATATGAATATATAGATAATAACAAATAATGTTATGTAATATAATGCAAATTGATCATTATTTATATAATTAAAAAATTGGTTTAAATTTATATAAAATTTCTTGTACAATTATTATATATACTCAATTTTAGTGCAAAGTAATTTCATATATATAATATTTTACAATCTGGTTTTCCTATTTATTTACAATTTTTGATACACTTTTTCATCTGGGTTAATTTATAAAAACAGATACTTATATTGATAAATCTATCTGAAAGAATTATAATCGTTATATATTCATTTGTTACCGATAGGATATTATCGAATCAATTACGATATCGAAAACTGGCGAAGAATTACAAGTTATCTAAATTCTGAAAATTATATGAAAATACATGTTCTGAATCGTGCCCAAATTATCGATGACGCTTTCCACTTAATGATAACAAACCAACTTAATTCCATTGTATTCTGGAATATTACAAAATATCTATCACGAGAAACAGACTACGTGGCATGGTATCCCATGTTCAAAGCCTTGGAATATCTGTCCAATATCTTTCTATTTCAGGAAAATGTATATTTTAATATCAAGGTAATAACAAATATTATAAACAATGTCAACAGTGATGTATTAAATATATTAAAACGCTTTAAACATATTACTTATTACACATATTAATATTATGTGCATTTATAACAATAATTATTAAGTACTTTCCGAAAAGATACATACAATAAAATACATGTAGCTAAAAAATTTGATTACGATTTTTAAACATATTTTGGATGAATGATAAGTATCTATTTGTAAATTAATATTCGAATAGAGTATATACTAATAAAAAGTTGGAGAGGAAAATGGAGAAAAATAATGGAAAAAATTGTTACCATTTTTAATCACAGCATAATATTCATAATGACGATTTAAATATTATTAATTTTTAGATAGAAAATTAGTAGGAAACATATATGTACATTAGTTATCTGTGTGTTTAATACACACACAAACAGTTAAAAAGTTATTAAATTATATTACACATACAAACAGTTAAAAAGTTATTAAATTATATTATACGTATAATGTCTACATGTATGTCTATATGTCTACAAAATATGCATTTTTGTATGTATATTTTGATATGGACATGTGTGCATGTGTTAAGCATGTGTGCATGTGCACGTAAGAAGAATTCAAGTTTGTGTAAATACGTATACAATATAAGTATAGCTATATAATAGATATCTTTATAAAAAGAAATTTAGAGTTGTTTACCAAGACAAAACGTTCTTAATATATAAAACCATGTAAAATACATTTCCGCAAGATATCTTTCGGTATGGCAAAATATAATGCAAGAATCGAAAAATATAAAATTTATATCAAGTAACAATATAAATACATATAAATATATATGTATATATATATATATTTATATATTTAGAAGAAAATGAGAAACTTACTATACAATTTGCTTGATAAACTTGAATACGATGAAGTTTCTAATGAACACGATCTTACAAAGAGATTAAGAATGGAGGCTGCGAAATGGGCATGTAATCTTGATGGTCGCATATGCATAGAAAATGCCCAACATAATTTAAATCGACATCTCGCAGATCCCGAAAATAACACGTAATTTTTCTTATATATTCTCGGTTATTTTAATTTGATTGTTTTGTAGATACATGTGCAATGTTTATTACATTATTTGATCAAAATTTAAATTTATTATGTTATGTTATGAAATTATAATTTGTTAAATTATTTAACCAAAATATAAGATTAATATGTGCAAAACATTTATATTAGAATTTGTTTTTTGTTAAATTTCGTAGGCTTTTGCCATGGTGGAAAGAATGGACATACTGTCAAGGTTTAAAAGTATTGTACTATTCTCTTAGCAATGAAGATTCTCCTTGGTGGGGAGTATATCGTCTGGGAAAAGAAAAATTTAAACCTAAACTTTTAAAATTTCTCTCTTGCCCTGAGGATTCACAATTTATCAAAGACTATCTAAATCTAATAAAAAATGATAGTACAACATCGATTATGTTTTTAAAAGATTTTTCCGATAAAGATTATATTAATTATTTTCTTTTTACTATCGCGAAGCACGCGAGGAATCCTGTAGTACTCGACTTCATATTAGAAAAACTTGAGAATATAAGACCCAGGTAATACAGCTTCCTCCGCAAATATATCTATCATTCAATAGTTTATGTATATGTCAATAAATTTATTATTTTACTGTTATAGACAAGTCAGCAAATATGCAGCATTTACTGTTATTATTAATCATGTGTATTCTACGAAACAACTCGAAAAGGTAAAAATTGCACGTGTTTATATATGTATATGTAAAATAAATAACCATGATGCAACATAAGTTATTTAATATTGTTGTTGAATATCTAAATAATTTATTTTAGATGTACGATTTCCTAACAGATAAATTTACTAATGCAACAGAAGTTAAATTAAATGAATGTAAGAAGGTATGGTTTTTTGTGAAAGAGAGAAATAGGAAAGTAAAAGTAAATTTCATGAATATTGTACTAATATTCTACTTGTATTCACTTATTAATCATTAATTTTTTGCTTTCATACAGTATATATTAATGTCACGGTATCCCAAAGTAACAAGCAAAAATTAAATGTCATTTAATTTAATAATGTCATTTAATTTCTTTTATGAAATAAGCATTTTTTATTTCTAATTTCCGAAAATATACTATTTCCAAAATATATAATTTTTAGTGAATGACAAAGTGGGAAAGAATGAGTGAGCAAGTGAAAGCAAAAAAGCAAGAGAATTTCTTTACTTGGAAACTTTAGTGATTTTAATAAAAATCGATTTATATAAATTTTAAAAAGAGAATTTATAAGCTTTAGATTTAAATCTTAGTTAATCTAGATGTTTAGCTCTTAGTTAAATAAATTTAAATATTTTTCAATATGATTGGGAGAGTATTACGTAATGTGATTCGCATACCTTAATATTGTACGAGCCATTTGTTTATCAAAAATTTAATAATGATGGATAGGTTAACATGAACTAATGCAATAGTCTGCTAGATATATCAGTTATTATGATATTTTCTCTGTGATAGCCGTAACTCGTATAGGTTTCTAATTTTATTTTTAAAATCACTAATTCTAAATTCTATAGATTTTATTTGTCATTACTTACAAAATTATTTGTAAACATTCCTTGCAGACGAAAGAATTATTAAGTAAAATATAATGCAATACTATGCACATAATATGATAGAACACATAGTACAATAAAAGGATGATTTTTGTTTCAGTAATTTTCTCACGATATTTTTTCGCCTATGCTTTTCTATAGGGATCAGGAATGATTTATTTTAATAGAAATCTTGAATTGAGATTTACTCAGTTATTTAGTGTCGCGGAAAGAAATGTATTTCGTGTATAATGATTTATTTAAAAAAAAAAATTAATTATTTCTGAAACTGAGGCACCATTATCCGCATTTGGCTCTCTCTTAAGAGTTCGAAAAATTTATATTTATATTTCACATTTAGAGCTTTACTAATTTTTTAAAATTCATGTCATTTTATTCGATTGCTGAATTTTTTATGAAGATGCGAAATCTATATAAAAATCGGCATTAATTGATTAAAAATGTTTACAAACTTATAAATCAGTTTTTTTTTCGGGATAACTAAAATTTTGACTGAGAAAAAAAAAGTTGTAATTTTCATAATGTATAATTATTATTTATTCCTATATTTAAGATTATTGTGTATGTATTATATACAGGATGTATCTAAAATGACGCACTAAACTTTAGGAGCGTATTCTGGAGGTCAAAATAAGACTTCTTTTTCCTATGAACATAGGTCCACAAATGAACCCCCCTCCGAGCTAGAGGCCCCTAAAGTTTAGAGAAAAAATTGAAAATTAGCTGTATTTCAGAAAAAAAACAAAATGGCAGAAGGTTGAAATTTGGTATAGCCCAGTCAATTATGAAGTAAAGTAAGCCACTAAAATGAAAAAATAAAAACGTATCATGAAAACATTAATTTGCCAAGCTGGCAAGTTCGAAGACTTTTTCAGTTTTTAAATGATGTTACTGTTATCTACAAAAATTGCGTTGCGGGTGTTTGATCAATTTAACACATCTTCGAATTTTAGCTCGGAGGGTTCATTTGCGGACCCATGTTCATAAGAAAAAGAATTCTTATTTTGACCTCTAGAATACGCTCCTGAAGTTCAGTGCATCATTTCAGATATACCCTATATATATGACTGAAACATTTTTGCCGAAAATGCTTCGTTCAAGAATTATCGAGGTGCGTTTTTTTAAATGGAACCCCCTATTTCTTATTATTCATATTCTTATAGCTCATCTCGAGAACTTTTCAAAACACTATAATTAAGTTAGTTTGCATTAAGTACTTTCCGAGTTATGAGGCTTGAAATCATTTCTTAATTTTACATAAACCGTAAAATATTTTGTAAAATATTCATTTTTCGATTATCTTACCTTAATACTTTTACGTACAAAATAATGAGAGGAATCAATTGGTGTAAAGAAAACACATAGTTATTTTTAAGAAAAAAATGTAATTGTTAATTGCAAATTACATTTTTTTTTTGAAACAATTATGTGTTTTCTTTACATCAATTGATTCCTCTCATTATTTTGTACATAAAAGTATTAAGGTAAGATAATCAAAAAATGAATATTTTACAAGATATTTTACAGTTTATGTAAAATTAAGAAATTATTTCAGCCTCATAACTCGGAAAGTACTTAATGAAAACTAACTTAATTATAGTGTTTTGGAAAGCTCTCGAGATGAGCTACAAGAATATGCAAAAGCATATAGGGTGTCCCATTTACAAAGTTGGAGGTGACCTTCACGTGACCTTCAGCTGACTCTTCAAGGTCAAACTGGCACTGTCTTATGTCCCCTTCGAAAACATACAACTATTGTCTGAAACATTTTTCCCAATCTCTTTTACTTTAAGAGATATTCAGCTGCATCACTTAAAATGACACACCCTGTATATATATATATTAATATAATTATATTTATATATATACAGGGTGACCCATTTTAACTTAGGCAGCCAAATAACTCGAAAAATAAGCAAGATAGAGAAAAATGTTTTAGACAAAAGTTGTATGGTTTCGAGGGGGCCATAAGATGGTATCATTGGTTTGACCTTGAAGAGTCATTTGAAGGTCACGTGAAGGTCACTTCAATTTTTTTAAATGGAATACCCTATATATTTTTGTACATTCTTGTAGCTTATTTCGAGAGCTTTCCAAAACACTATAATTAAGTACCTTTCCGTTAAGTACTTTTTGACTTATGATGCTTGAAATAATTTCTTAATTTTACATAAACCGTAAAATATCTTGTAAAATATTCATTTTTCGATTATCTTACCTTAATACTTTTATGTACAAAATAATGAGAGGAATCAATTGGTGTAAAGAAAACACATAGTTGTTTTTAAGAAAAAATATGGAATTGTTAATTGCAAATTACATATTTTTTCTTCGAAACAACTATGTGTTTTCTTTACACCAATTGATTCCTCTCATTATTTTGTACATAAAACTATTAAGGTAAGGTAATCGAAAAATGAATATTTTACAAGATATTTTACGGTTTATGTAAAATTAAGAAATTATTTCAAGCCTCATAACTCAAAAAGTACTTAACGAAAATGTACTTAATTATAGTGTTTTGGAAAGCTCTCGAGATGAGCTACAAGAATGTACAAAAATATATAGGATGTTCCATTTAAAAAAATTGAAGTGACCTTCACGTGACCTTCAAATGACTCTTCAAGGTCAAACCAATGATACCATCTTATGGCCCCCTCGAAACCATACAACTTTTGTCTAAAACATTTTTCTCTATCTTGCTTATTTTTCGAGTTATTTGGCTGCCTAAGTTAAAATGGGTCACCCTGTATATATATACACATATATCACAGAGATCATATTTAATATAATTATTACTGATAATTGATTATTGGCTATTCACATTAATACTTAATATCGACATAATCTGTTTTAGATAAGCGAATTAGCAGAAAGCTGCAGATGTACGCACCAATATATTTCAAATATTCAAAGCAAGATACGAACGCGCATTCTCGAAATCAAATGTCAACAGGATTATTTTCAGAATTTTGTAAAATATCAATAATATCCGTTTAATGAAAGTAACAATTATGACGCGAACACATCTATATATCCTTCTTACAAATAGCTTTTTATAATGTTTATACTTATCGATTTATTATTTATGCTTATGTGCGTTAATAATATATAATTAAATACACGTGCATTCACAAAGATACTTTGTGGCAATTAACCGGTATTTTCATTTCATTATTAACATGAAATAATGCAAAGTGTTAATTATGTTCATAATTATAAATAATTATAATTAAATTATGTTATATTATATGAATAATTCTAATCGCATAAATGAGAAAGTATCTAATATTTGACATTATATATATATATATTATTAATGTACTAAAAATGTATTATCTAATTTAAATTGTATTCTAATTTATTTTTTAAATTGTATTTGATTTGTTTTATATTTGTAACATAATTTGTTAATATTTATTAATTTTATTATCTTGAATCAAATTTTTATTGTAGGCATAATATAGGTATAATAATGCATTTTAATATTTAAATAATATCTAAAATTAAAAATTTATAAAACATATTACAATTCTTTAATATTTATACATATAATAACAATTTTATATATTTATAATAAATTGTTGTTATAAATATATATATTAAATATATATTATTAATTGTTTGAAATTCATAATCTTTGTAAATTCTATGTAATCTTTGATTTATAATATAAATCACATGGCACAATTTTTTTATAAATCTTCATGTAAATTTCTCTATATTTCTTCTTACATATATTTAAAGAAATGTAACATATATACATTCGCGCGCATAATAATCAAAACATAAAATATAAATAATTCACGACATTTAAATTATGTGTCATCAAGGAAATGATATCATATGTCTGTTCTCTTTGGCTTAAGTTTAGTTCTACGTTTTATATTGTATAGTAGTGTCATTTATATTGCACTATTGAACCTAGATCAAAATTAAAGATAAAAAGTGGTGACATGACGATTTAAGCGACAGATTATTAGCACGTACTGTTGTAAAAAAATCTGGGAAATTATGTAGAGTAAGCAATTATGCAATTTAAAATATTAAAATCTATTTAGAAGACAAATAAAAAAATTGATTGTGCGCAATAACTTCGCGATCAATTATTTTGGGTTTTTTGCTTTATGAAAGATAGATAAGTAAAATGTTGATTTTGTATGGCCACATCTTTTATTCGTTTGAACAGCATGACATTATAATATATTCAAGTAATTATCGTTGTCACATTTACATCAAAGTAAGACCGCAAAAATGTATATAATTATAGATAAAATATATGTTCGAGCTATGATTTATATTCTCTCCATATTGTAACGTTATAACTATAGCTGCAAAAAATTGGATTGTTTATTTTGATGATTGCATATCGTGAAATATATGTGTAGAGATATTCTAGCTAATAAATTTTCACGTAAATGTGCTATTTAAATAACTTCTGTAAAGTAGTCATTTTTACAATGAAATTTAAATGAAGAGAATGCAAACTATATAAAACCATAATTGGAATTTCATTATTATTGGATAACTTTGGAAGACATTATTCACGAATATTTTTATTATTATATTTTTTTATTATTTTTATTATATTTTATAACATTTATATTATATTTTTTCATCATATTTATTACATCATTTTTATTATATCATTTTTATTATATAGGGGAAACCGGGGACAATAGTAACAGTGTTATGAAAGTAACAAGCCTACTAAACTACACAATAATGCTTGTTTTTCATATTGAATAATTTGTACTACATGATCAAATGCGTACGCCCCGATTCTCTTCCTTCTTAGCTAATTGTTGTAGAATGATCGCGCTGGTTGCACATGCAGGAGTGAAATTAGTGTATTTGCATTATTTATCTAAATATTCCTTGTTTTAGTTTTTTTCTATCTATGCCTAATTAAAGTGTATATATTGACGTAATTATTTGCCGGTGCATTCTTCTAAAATGTATTTATAAGATTTTATAGTTTATTTGGCTAAGTCTTGCATCATATTTAGATTATAATGCTTTTATTCTAAAAAATGTGTTTGAGGGCAAAAGTAACACGACCCTCTGTGGACAAAAATAACATGTTTCAATGCTTAGAGTGCAAGGGCTGGTTCCATAATATCTGTACCAAAGGCGATTCTTATTACATATGCCATAATTGTGATTCGGAATAGATAACAATTTCTTTTGTATAAGTAGTTATCATACAATTTTTACACTATTATTTAGAATTAAACCGTTACTTAGACTTAAAGAAGTATAAAACTGATGTGATATTAAGTATAATTATTTTATGATATTACTCATAATTATTTTGCTTAACGAAGATTATTTCTTTTAAGTTTTTCAAAGATGATAAAAATAAATATTTATTTTATTTTTTATTTTAATATAATATAATACGAATTTATAATAAAAGTTATCTTGCTTAATAAAAGATTATAATGAAAGTTGCCTTAAGTTGAAAAAAGTCATATTTATTTTATTTTCCCGAAAATAAGAACTGGTACATTTATCCCCAGACTATGTTACTTTCGTCCCAGGCCCCCAGGATAAAAGTAACAATCAACGTACTTGCGGAAAGCTATAGTAGTTCTTTAAATATTTATCATTTGAGATTGAAACATAGGTATAATAATAGAACAATAAATGGAGTTTTTTAACATATAATCTTTTTTGTTATATCTCTAAAAAATTAATTAGTGACCTATAATACAAAAAATGTTACTTTTGTCCCCGGACTCCCCTATCCTGTGTATAAATTTTGAAGTCCAAAAAACGCGAATATAATAGAATAGTGTGTCCGATGGAATCAGGCATAATTGATGCATATGCAAAGGAAACAAAACTCATCGATATGTTAAAATTTATCTCGTGCCTATCTCCGCGCTAGCAGAAACCTTCGGCTTTTTGCTTCGGTCCACTTACTAGTCTTCCAATGATGAATCCATGATCTTGCGAAGGCTGGTACGTCTCTAGGAGAAATTATTTCCGACCCTTATCTCCCGGCGACAGCTAATGAATGTCAATGAAAAAAAAAGAATGTCCGTACTGCAGAGATCAATTAGGAAAATGTAGAATGTTACGTACTTGAATAATTAATGGCGGAATTAATACATATCTTTTTTTGCTTTGCTATGATATTTGTAAACCTCAGCTTCCTCCTTTCGCGGCAAAAGGAAAAATAATTCATCCGTCCGCTAAAAATAACAATGGAATAAAGATGCTTCAAACGCGCGTAAAAAATGTAAAAATAGAGAACGGAGGAAAGCACTCTTCTATAAGAACGCTCTCCATATTATTAAATTCGAGAAATGAGCTATGAAAAATTTGATGATCGTATATAAAACACATTTAATTCCTTCCAAGAGATCTTACATTGATGAATGAAAGATATCTTCTAAGCAAAATTAAATATTACAGTAATTTTTTCCTGTTCTCGAATTCTCTCTGTTCGAATATTGGAGTCAAGAGCACAAATGCGGAGCATATTAGATGTGTAATTAGGTATAATAAGTGTCATTATTTAAGCACGAGCAATTGTGCTTAAAATACTTTTGATATTGTGTATATATAAATCAGTTAAAAAGCGTTTCTTCATATAAAGAGCTGTGGGCATAAAAGCGTCGCATGTTTGCTCGCGCAAATGTATGTGCGATCTATAAACTGCGAAGACATGAAAGTAAGAATCTAGTATTACTCTATCCATGTTCCACTAAACTTGATCCAGTCTTTGTCCCATGATCTGGCACCTATAACTTCGCATACCTTTGCATCATTTCACCTCCTCCTATCGAAGTTCACCTACGCAACGGACATTAGCTGTCATAAGAGTTACCTACATTCAGCACAAATAACGTGACATATTTCTTAAATAGGTCAAGTTCGTTCCGGAGATAATATAATAGACGGAAGTCTTATTTCATCACGGTCACAATCGTGCTGAAAAGGTATGTAACATTTCCGTTTAACATTTAAATTTACTTGGAGTTAATGATATTTATCGCTTCTAATTAGAATTATTTGCTGGTATAATTTTATTAATAATTGTGATAAATATTAATTTTTACTTCCCCACTACTGATTTTGATCTTGATATGTGTTGTCAACATCATGTCCCTGAGTAATATGCAAAATAAAATGCGTTTCAATTTCTTAGGGTTTTAATTATACTGGGTAGGGTTTTAATTATCCTGCAATGATACTCGATGCGTTTGTATTATAAGAATACTTTACGCATGATTACAGATTTTCTTATCGTTCTACAAATCTGAGATATTTACATTGTACAATTAATTATGCAAATGAGAGAAAGTTATTTTTTAATACGTAGATTAATATATTTTGTTAATATTACAAAAACAAGCTGAATTCTGAATTATTAATATAGTAACACAATAACTATAATAACTATATTTATTTATTTTAACTTCTCTTAAGTTTTTTATTATATTAATAATGTATATCAATATATGTACATATATTAGTACATATATTGCATTAATTATTTCTTGCTAATACACATAAATTAATATATATATATATATTAATGTGTAATATATGTGATTTAATAGTGAATATTATTACAGTATAGATTATAATTTTAATATAATGTAAAATAATTACTAATGTTGTATATAATAAAATATTATATGTGTAATTAATATTATAAAATACTGTACATATAATTGATATTTAAATATATTTGTATATAAATATTAACAAATTAGTGCGTTATATTAACATATGTTATTAATATTTTAAATCCTATAAATAGTATTCCTTAGGAATGTGTTTCATTAATGTACTATTAATATTTTTAATTTAATTATAAATGATATGGCATAATTCTTGGAGCACGCTATCTCTATAATATTTTCATTCCACATTATAAAAAAACCTTTCTTAATTTTAATTTAAAAATTTGCTTCGTTATGAGAAAAACATGATTATTGATTCGATCGATTTGAGAGATATTTCGTTGTTTTATTCATATATCCAACATATAAATTTCAAAAAGTGAACAAAAACCTAAAAAATTATAGTTATTCATTATATTCTCTTATATACAATACTGTAATATTATACTCTAGTGTTAATAAGTTACGTTTCTTTATCAACTTGCTTAAAGACAATTTACCGATACAAACTCGTAATAATATAGTTAATAAAATTTTATTTGAATATATATTGTAAATTATAAAAATTCTCAAATTTTTGGTAAAGGAATATACTACTTTTAAACAGTATAAAAGAATTCAAATATATATATTTACAGATATTTTTGCATTCTACGTAACGGCTTCTCTTGCTTTAGACCAACGCGAAATAGACGGTTTTGCCATCTTACGGCTCTCGGTCGCTAGCATGAATTTGGAGTGGGAAAAACGGCACCGAGCTTTCCTATTACATACCGTTTCTCGATCGAAACGTCTGTTAACGACCTCAGAAGTTGTGTGTTTACATATGACATACACATTTATTGTAATATCGCCAAGTGTTATTAGTCTTTGGAAGTTTCTCGAAATAATAAGAAATCATAAGTGCGCATATATATTTTTCATGTTACAATGATAGTGGATAAAACATTAATTTATTGCAGCTAATTATTGTAACGAAACATACACTTGCATAGAATTTGTAGTATATCTCATTATACAGAGTAAGTCATTCAAAATTAAGTTTATTTTTATATATTTGTCTTAATTCCTTCTTTTCCATTAAATTATGGTAGAGATAGTGCTGTATTTAATTTGTCCGTTTGTACTTTCTAACAAAAATATATTTTTACAGTATCTAAGATAAAAGTAGTATCATGTTTCTTAAACTATTGTTAAGTAGCAGTTTAACAATCATGATCGCGGCGACTTTTTTAACCGACGATCAGATAATTAAAATATCTCAAGAAGAGTTAAACAGGCACTCGAATTATATATTACCGCAACAATATGATATCATCGTTACACATATCGAAAAAAATATTCTTGTCAGCAACTGCAGTATACGTATAAAGATTATACATCCAACATCAAGCATATTATTGTATTTCCACGTAAAAGAGATTGGTATAACTGCGTTTCATTATCCATATTATTATTCTATATATGATAGTGAAATAACGATCATTCATTCATCGGTAAAATCTATGTATGATATTGAGAAAAACATTGTCAAATATATATTCCCTTATAATCTATTGACGGGGCATTACATCATAAAATTAGTTTATAATATAACTGAAGATACAGGCCTTTTAAAAAACTTTTATAAAAGAGATGAGCGACAGTGGTAAGTAACTGTTAAAATGTTAAATATATAGTAATTTCACGATGTTTATGAACAAACCCTGGTTTTACAACAGCATTTTATTTCTATTTAAAAAGTATTTTCTAAGAAAACACACTTAGACATTGACATGTACGTATCTGAAATGTTTCCATTCTTAATTATATGTTTCTTGACATCTTTTAGTAAAAAATTTTGCAATTTAATATTATCATTATTATTAAAATGAATGTAAGCTGCAAATATAAATTAACTCAATTAAAGTAGTCAGCAATAATACATGTCTTATACAGCATTTCATTGTCAACACCCGAACGAAATCAAATATTCCGGTAGAGTTTTGAATTGTTTTCTAAATATACGTATGGTTTTGAAGGATTTATATTTTTATAGAACTTGCTTATTTGAAATTTGAAATTTGAACAAACATTTAAGCTTTACACTTTACATTGACAATACCAAACATTAGGAAATTCGTTTCTAATATAAGAAAAACTTATAATTCAGAAGGAAAACATTTCCAGATACTATATGTTTATATGAATTCATTTTATCCTTATAATCCATAAAAGTCATTATCAAAATTTAATTAGATCATGAACACTCACAACTTTCATAAAAACACTCTGCATATAATATATAAAATTAAATATGCAAGCTATACTTATGCTGTTTCATGTATTTAAACGTGCATCTACACACACCCGTACTATTTAGAAACAATACTAATTTCGCTAATAACTAAGACATATATACATATGTGTTTCATTTAATAAACTATCACTAACATAGACAGTTTCTTTAACTTGTATAAAATTATGTACGGAATCGTTGATAATATATCAATTAAAATCAATTTAAAAAAGTTATTATTCTAATACTGTTTCATATTGAAATTTATTTTTATTTTATTAAATTTTCATACTAAATATTAATTATTAAATATTTATTTTGTACCTGTATATTCTAAAATTAACATTTTATGAATTCCGCACAACTAAAATATGTGCAACTTTTATACAATTTCATTGAAACCACTTTTGCATAAGGTTTTTGCGGTGTCTTTTATTATTGTTAATTCACATTTCTAAATGTGATAGGTTGGCAACGTATGTTGATATTGGATTTCCGTCTTTGCCCGAATCTTTAAGAACCACCATGCCCCGGTATAAGCCCATCTATGATATTATTGTAGAACATTATCAAAACTATACAGTTTTATCAAATGAACCGATACAAAATATAGATACGAATGATAAAAACATGACGAAGACACATTTTAATACGCTTGTAAAGCCTATTTATCTACTGTTTCTGACTGACCGAATTAATTTATCACTTATGCCTAGTACAAATGAAAGTGTCAGAGTTAATATGTGGTGTAGAATGCACTGCGAATTTGCACACAAATTTGCTGAAAATATAACATCGTACTTGTTCGATAAATGGAAACGTTTGAATCAAACTTGGCAAATAAATCATGTTGCACTTCCGGATTTTCAAAACGAAAGCATCATAAATCTGGGCCTTATTCTTTATAGGTAACTATATAATTAGAAAAAATTAATATATTTCAAAAATGAAAAAAAGGATAACAATTCTTGGTAACTAAAATTTACATACCTTTTCTCTATTTTTAAAATATTATTTGAATATATTTTAAAAAATAAGTAAAATTGTATGAAGCAATGAGAGGAGAAACATATCTAATCGTTTATTATTAGTCCAGTTTATTATTTGTCCAGAAAGTTATTGCGATTTTTGTTGTTTAAAATTTGGCGCTTTTTTTACGTTGTCTTTCTTTTGTATCTATGTTATATCAATTTAAAAGCGCAAACTTCGTTCTACATTTTAATAAAAATAACTGTGTTTTGATATTGGTTTGCATTTTATTTAAACTATGAAATTAAGAACGAAAAAATAGCAAATTCCAGCGATTTTTTTTATATGAATTCAAAATGAGTCGTAAAGCAGCTGAAGGCTCGCAATATTAACGATGCATTTGGTCTAGGAACCGCTAATGAACGTACAATGCAATGGTGGTTTCCGTAAATTTCAGTGGAAATGAGAGCCTTGAAGTTGAAAATTTCTGGACGACTGCGATTATTGACGACGACCACTTGAAGGTGTTAGTTGAAACAGAGTCACGCATATCGATTCAAGAACTAGCGGAAAAACTTGGCGTAAGCAAGTCAGCTGTTTCTGATTACCTGGAACGAATTGGAAAAACAAAATAGCTCGACAAATGGATGCCGCATCAATTGAGCGAAAATCAAAATAATCGTCACTTTGAAGTGTGCTCTGCATTGATTTTGCGCAAACAAAATAATCCGTTTCTTGATCGCATTGTAACGTGCGATGAAAAATGGATCTTGTACGATAATTGTCGACGTTTTGCACAATGGTTAGACCATGATGGAGCGCCAAAACACTCTCCGAAACCAAAATTGTATTAAAAGAAGATTATAGTGACTATTTGGTAGTCGTCAGCCGAGATAATCCACTACAGCTTTTTAAATTCGGGCGGAATTATCACGGCAGAGAGGTACTGTCAAGAAATTGGCAAAATGCATCAGGAACTGACACGTTTGCGTTCGGTATTGGTCAGCAGAAAAATTCCAATTGTTATACACGACAATGCTCGACTACACGCCGCACAACCGACGCTGAATTAATCAATTGAGCTATGAAGCTCCATGAAACTCTGTCTCACCCATCATATTCGCCGGTCTTCTCACCAACTGACTATCACTTCTTTAAACATTTCGACAATTTCTTGCAGGGGAAAACCTTTAACAATAAAGTTACTGTCAAAAACGCCTTCGAAGAGTTTGTCGCTTCTAGAAATCTGAATTTTATGCTACAGGAATAAATAAATATTGTTTCTCGTTGGCAAAAATATTTAAATTTTAATAGTTCTCTTTTCAATTAATAATGCTCACTTGCTAAAATATGCGTATTTGAACTTGAAGGTTAAAAACCACAATAACTTTCTGGACAACTTATATCTTCAATGTACATCAACTTATACAAAGAATAATATTCAAATATATATATTTTATAATCAGAAAATTGAAGAACAAATTACAAATTAAAATAAAAAACAAATCATAAATTAAAATATAAAATTGTAAATTAAATAATTGTATTAAGGTATAGGTATAAGTATTATATATGGTTTTCACTTTTATCGATCAAAATTTAAAAAATTTGTATATATATATATATATAATGCGGTATTCGCTTCCAATATACTGCTTTACTTCGTAATGAGCATTTATAAATAAAACATTAATATATAATTAATATGTTAATTTAATAGAATCATTTAATTATAAATTTGGAAATACAATATTTTTATGTACAATTATACAACAGAAATAAACATTATATAAAACATTTTCTTTAATTTTCAGAGAAGCAGATATTATCTACAATAACTCTGTAGATTCTGTTGCGACTAAAATCAAAGTTGCCCGCTTCATGGCCCATAAAATAATACAGGAATGTTCTTATTCTGAAAATCCACTTTGGTCGTTATCCTCTTTGTTAAATGAGGCTATTGTCGCATTTCTTGGATTTTATGTCATCAATCAGGTTATTTTAAGCATTCTTTATCGCAAAACTTGCTCATTAGCAAATAATATGATACATATATGTATATATACCCACTAAACATGAAATATATATGCAATGTTTCAAAATGCTTCATATAGATTTCAAATGAGACATTTCATGTCTATGTTTATAATATAATTCATAAGTGTCACAACTAAAATGTTTCATAGTCAGAAATATTTCAAATGAAATATCGTAGTTGATATGTATCTGAAATATTCCAAAATTATATTTCATGTATATTTACAAATGATGTAATTCATAAGTGTTACAATTGAAACATTTTATTTTTGCTAATTTCAGAAATATTTCAAATAAGATATTTCAATTGATACGTTTCAGAAATATTCCAAAATTATGTTTCATGTATATTTACAAATGATGTAATTCATAAGTGTTACAATTGAAACATTTTATTTTTGCTAATTTCAGAAATATTTCAAATAAGATATTTCAATTGATACGTTTCAGAAATATTCCAAAATTATGTTTCATTTATCTTTACAAATGATATAACTCATGAGTGCTACAATTGAAACATTTTATTATTGCTTATCCCGGGAAAAAAAGTCCATGTCTATTTATATAAAAAAAGTAAAATTATATACAGTCTTATATAATTATATATAATATCACATATGATTTTATCAGAGCATACGTTTTTGTATATGCTTAGATATGATGTCCATCTCTGACCATTTCTGATCATAAAAAATGATATTAGATAACTCACGTCATTTTGTACAATTAGACATAGTCAGATATTGATATCATATCTAAGCATGTATAAAACCAAAGCAAAGGTTAGTTTCATGTATGCTTTGATATAAATCATATATGATATTATATATAATCATTTAATATTATATATGATTTTACCTTTTTTTATATAGACAAATATAATTTTTCCTAAAAATTATATCTTGCATTATATATTTAATTAATTAAAAGTCCTCTTTATAAGTCCTCTTAATAAATATTCTTAATAAATAAGAATATATTCTTAATGAATAAGAATATATTCTTAATTTGCGACTTCTACGCCGCAACTCGATTTTCGTGTGCGCGACATGTTTCTTCATTTGCCGCTACGCGGCGACACCACTCTTAATTTTTCTCGTATTCAATATTTATCATGAAATGTATATAAAGGACTTGTATTAACGTAAGATCTAAAGTATATTTTTTTCCCTTAGTAGTGATGCGAAAGAGAGGACGCGGCTCATACACAGGTTTTCTGTGTGCACGTGAGCCGCATCCTCTTTCTGACATCACTGTTTATCAGTTTAATTTCAAACTGAATTTAAAATAATTTATTTAATAATCTGGATTCCTTGTTGGGATTCAGAATATTAAACAGATTATTTGAAATTAGGCGGAAAAAAACTTTTAGACCAATAATTAAATTTATTTGACTTCAACAAAATTTATTAAATCCAAAGAAATATTTTTTTCTGTATATTAAGAATATCTTTTTAGAAGATTTTCCTCTTAACTTAAGAGGATCCTCTTGGCGCCTATTTTAGTGGTATATATTCTAAAGATAAATGGCATATTCTTAAGTTAAGAATACAATTTTTTCGGTGTACTCTTAGTGATACTTAATTTTCAGATCTGATAATATTTATTCATATATGATATCATATATGACTATATTTGGCAAAACATAATTAGATATTGACAAAATCCATATATGGCCAATTTTATATGGACTTTTCTTTCCCGGGCATGATACCGCTATATATAAATTATTACAGAAATATAACATAGCAACATTTAAATATCATTTCTCAAGTATGTTTACGACACTATCTTGAAAAATGTTTTTGTAACATTTTTTAGGATAGTGTCGTAAACATTTTATATCAAGGTGTCTGAATGCAGACATTAACTGTTTATGCAATGTTTCTAAAACGTTTCTGCATGCATCTCCGAAACATTTCATGTTACAAAATAATGTTTCCGAAAACTATCTGATATATTTCTTTGTATAATGGGTATGTATCATATTGTTTGCAAGTATGATACATATATATACATATATGTATCATATTATTTGCTAGTGAGCAAGGTTTGAGTTATACATAAAGATATATATACATATATATTGCAGAAGCTCTTTATAATTTTAGCTTTATCATAGCGTATAATTTTTTTTATGAATCAGAATAGTGAGAGAATACACAGTAAAAAATTTTGTGTTAAATTTAACATATTTCATATGTCCCAATTTATCCACTCTAATTTTAATGTTAATTTAACAGAAGGCAAATATGTAAATAAATAACTCAAATAATATGTGAAAAATTAACACAAAAATGTAACACTTAAACGTTATCTGGAAGTAAAGTTCATGTTAAATTAACATATTTATAGTGTTAAATTTAATTAAAAGAAAATGTTATTCTTACATTTTTAAAAGTAGTTATTTAAAGATTTTGATAAAATTAAAATGTTAAATTTACATAATCCTTGTGTTAAGAATTCTATATTTTAACGTAAAAAAAATGTTAACGTTACATTTTTAAAATGTTAATTGATATATTATTAGTATTATCGTTGCAGTGATACTATATATTACTTATTGTTAAGAAATAATACTAATATTAAATATTGTCAAGAAATAACACATTTTTCTGCACAAATTATTTTATTCAATGTTACAAAGGTACATTACATTACGGAGAAAGGTATCAAATTCATTAACTCGTATATCCATTAATTTACAATCTGCAAGACATAGTTCTTATTTAATAAAATAATATTAACCACCACACATGTACTTTATCTTCACTATATAACTTCACTGAAAGAATATTACTCGCTTCACCTCTTACGCTTATAAACACACAATAAAATGGCTTCAACACATATAAAACATACGGATAGATGCATAAATGCTTGTTGTCGTATCACTCCTTGCCGCACAGTAATCGTGTCCGCACTTGCGCGTGGCAACCAAAGAATAAAAGACAGTGATATCTCTTTATGATAAATAACACAAGAGACATGTCGATTTAATAGATGGAAACTGTTATAGAGAGAAAAGTAACACAACTTATCTGTTCATTTTAACATATAACATATTTCATCAAAAATTCGTGCATTTACATATTAATTGTGTTGTTTTGACTCTTAGAAACGGTTAATATTAACTCAACGCAGGAAAGTCAAAATAACGCAATGACAATATGTTACATTAACATAAGAGTATGTTAAAAATTTAACACAAAAATTTTTACACGAGAAAATTTCAACAGAAATACAAAATGTTTTTTACCGTGTAGTGTTTCTTTTATTTGTTAAAGTCACTATGTTACATTTGACCAACATTTAAATTATAAAATTTATTAAAATATATAAAAGAAATTATCATTCAGATTGCATAAATTATTATGTATAAAGTTATTATAAAGTTAAGCATATATATACATGGAAATTGTGTAATAAGATAATTTTGCTATATGAAGTTAGAAATATTTAATTTAAAAGTTATATTATGTAACCATTTATATTATTATTAATATTATTTTTGAATTATTTATTCTATATTTTGAGAGAGAAAGAGAGAGAGAGAGAGATAATAAATTTTTTTGACGTATACGTAGGAAGTAGCAGCTCTAATGTATATTGCTACTGTGTATTAAACCCAATATTAATTAAGTAAATACATTAAAATTATTTTTTATAGGCTCTGCCAAATACCCGGATGATAGACTTGTTTGTGGTACAATTTCAGCAGGAATCCCTTCATTTCGATACTGAATATAATACATCACTTTATAATACATCATTCAACAGTTCTTTTGAACATCCCCGTTACATTAAAGGTATGATAATATAAATAAAAATTGATTATGATAAATTTTTGAATATAAATGCTTAAATGATAAACAGAATAGCTGATAAAAACTTTAATTTTATATAAAATAGCCTCATTATATATACATGCACACATATACACATACATGAATATATGAAGTTGTTATATATAAAATATATTATACAGGGTGTCCCATTTTAAAGTTTACAGTGCTATATCTCGCAAATCAATGATGTTAGAGAAAAATGTTTCAGACAAAAGTTGTTTAACTCTGAAGGGGTACATAAGATGATGTCATTGGTTGGACCTTGGATAATTATTTAAAGGTCATATAAGGGTTTTGATTATCTTACCTTAATACTTTTATACACAAAATAATGAAGAATCAATTAGTGTAAAGAAAATACATAATTGTTTCTAAGAAAAATGTAATTTGCAATTAACAATTACATATTTAAAAAAAAAAACAACTATTTTTTCTTTACACCAATTGATTCCTCACATTATTTTGTGCATAAAAGTGTTAAGGTAAGATAATAAAGAAAT
Organism: Camponotus vicinus; assembly: GCF_025532165.1. NCBI lineage: Eukaryota > Metazoa > Arthropoda > Insecta > Hymenoptera > Formicidae > Camponotus > Camponotus vicinus. Next base: position 2,160,719 of record NW_028141947.1, read on the forward strand.
GAATATTTTATTAGATATTTTATGGTTTATGTAAAATTAAGAAATTATTTCAAGCCTCGTAACTTGAAAAGTATTCAATGAAAAAATACTTTATTATAGTATTTTAGAAAGCTCTCGAGATAAGCTGTAAGAGTAAGCAATAAAAAGTAAGGAGTTCTGTTTAAAAAATTAAATGTAACCTTCATGTGACCTTCAAATAATTACCTAAGGTCAAATCAGTGGCATCATCTTATGTCTCCCTTCGAGTAAAACAACTTTTGTCTGAAACATTTTTCTCTAAAATCATTGGTTTGCGAGATATAGTACTGTAAACTTTAAAATGGGACACTGTATACATATATAGGGTGTTCTGTAATAATTGCTTCAATTCTCGTGTACAGGTAAAGCGGGTAAAATTGAGTAGAAAAGTCCTGTATTGTTTTGCTATCTTCGCAATAATTAATGAGATATTAATTTGGAAAGATCGGCCAATTTGCGTGAATAGAAGCGAAGAAAGCCGTCCTACTGTAACCTGATACTTAGCGCTCGGCAAAGCGGTTAGTAGGGCTTTTTCCAAAACATGATGACAGCACGCGGCGCTTCAACGTTACGTTTGGAGCACTCCACCCATCGCTTCGTCGTGTATCTGGTATTAGTTTATAATAGAATGGCTCTCGTCGCCGCGCGCTTGTGCTCGCACGCATTGGCCGATATTTTAAATTAATATCTAATTAATTATTGCGAAGATCGTAAAATGATAAAGGAAGGTAACATAACGCAAACATATTTCTTTAAATATAAAATTTTGTTTGGATTACATTATATAATATAAAGAGTATTTTATTGTAAATTATTACAAAATGTAAACAAACCTCATACATAATGTTTTTAATATTAGTTTATAATATCAGTTTAAGAAAAGTATTAAAATTGTCAAACTTTAACTTGTTATGTCTCTTCTAAACCAATACACTCTCTCATTAATTTTTTTACGCGAAATTACTCAGGACAACTTTTTCTATAACATATCCAAACGATAAAGTTGGTGATGTGTAATTTCTTATGCACTTTTACCATAATTATTTATTATTATTTACTATAACTATTATCTTATTCATATTCTTATGTAAATTATATAATTATAGTATCCAATGTATTGCGTACGATACAACACATGATTACTGAAGAGATATTTTGGGAGGGTATTCGTATATATGTAAAGGGCAAGTAAGTAATATACTATATTACTATAATTACTATTAATAATTAGGAATTTGGCTCAAATAAATAAATCAAAATTAAATCAAAATTGGCATAAAAGTCACAGCGCGGTAGTTGGGGCGCAGGGAAAGAAATACTTCCTTCTTATTGATTGTTGTTTATTTCAAATCTAAAAACTACACAACATTTTTCGTTATTCCCCTGCGCCCCAATTACCGCGTTATGGCTCTTATGCCAATTTTGATTTAATTTTTATAATTACTATTTATATTTAAATTTAATTTATTTTATTTTTATTTAAACTTACATCGTTTCTTTCGTATTTTATTATCCTTATACATACTTTATTATTACCACTCACAATTCTTTTTACCTTCAATGTCAAATATTCAAGATATACTTTCAATTTATACATACTCTTATCTTTTAAAAGTTTGGCCATTCCTAGTTAAATTATAATTTAAACTATAGCATCAAATATTTATATAAAAACTATAAATCATATGATTAATTATGTAATTAATTATATATTTAATTAAATTAAATATAAAATTTAATTAATGTAAGATTTGATTGTGGTAATTATACATACATATATATAGGGTGTTCGGAAATTCAATCGACAAATTTTCAGAGATTGTCGGGGGCACCATAAGAATCATTTTTTTGCAAATAAACTTGGGGTCGGAAACGTGTCATTACATCGCTACGATATACGGAGTGTTCGAAAGAATCGGGACCTCGAAATATCACAAAAAATAGAAGTTTTACAAAAAATTGTTTCAAATAAAAGTTGTAGAGTGTAAAAAGGTCTATTTACTGGCGCCATGTGTTCGACCTTGGATGGCGTCGCCAAGGTCACGACAAGGCCACCTTGAATTTTTGAAGGGCTACAAGAATATGCAATAAAAAGTGAAGGGTTCCATTTCAAAAATTCAAGGTGGCCTTGTCGTGACCTTAGCGACGCCATCCAAGGTCAAACACATGGCGCCAGTAAATAGATCTTTTTACACCCTACAACCTTTGTTTGAAACAATTTTTTGTAAAACTTCTATTTTTTGTGATATTTCGAGGTCCCGACTCTTTCGAACACTCCGTATGCCGTAGCGATGTAATGACACGTTTCCGACCCCAGGTTCATTTGCAAAAAAATGATTCTTATGGTGCCCCCGACAATCTCTGAAAATTTGGCGATTGAATTTCCGAACACCCTGTATACACACACACACACACACATATGTATATATATATATATATATATATATAATTTTTTTTTTTTAATGCCTTTCGTTGACACATCAATAAATGCACAACTTTTATAACTTTAGCGAGCCAACTTCCGACTATTTGGGTGAAGTTATGAAGAACCTTTCGTCCATTCAAATACCTGGAAACAATTTATTTGTTACAAGGCGGCTAATTAATTTTCGGACAAAACAAAAATATTGTTCCGTATTGAAAATAGTACGAGATTATAATTATTCTGCTAAACGGATAAACGGGTCGATACCAAATTTAAATAAGACGGCGGATGATTACATACCTACATCGTATACTACGCAGACGTATCACAATTTTATTAATACTTTAAATGACAGTTTATTGTATTTTTTAGTGTTTTTTGGAATGACTTTACATTTTAAAGAGGATGGCTGGATAATATTTAATATACAACAAACTGGTAAGTTTGCAATAAATTTATTACATTTTATAGTGTTTATTATACATGCACATTGGAGAGAAAAAGTTACATTATTAAAGATATTATTCATTATATTATGTATTATATACATTACATTTATTATACATTATGTGTACACATACATACATACATACGTACAATTATTAGAAATATTCAATTTCAGTGCAAAATAATTTTATACATTTTTAACATTACATAATTTATATTTTTATTCATGTTCAATTTATGATATATTTTTTATCTGTGTTAATGTACAAAAGTATATACAGATACTTGTAACAGATTATTGATAAATCCTTTGAAAGAATTATATATATACATATATATATATATATATATATATATATATATATATGTATTATATATATATATATATATATATATATATATACAATTTATTTATATATATATACAATTTTCGATAGGATATTATCGAGTCAATTACGATATCGAGAACTGGCGAAGAATTGCAAGTTATCTAAATTCTGAAAATTATACAAAAATACATGTTCTTAATCGTGCCCAAATTATCGATGACGCTTTCCACTTAATGATAACGAACCAACTTAATTCCACTGTATTCTGGAATATTACGAAATATCTATCACGAGAAACAGACTACGTGGCATGGTATCCTATGTTCAAAGCCTTAGAATATCTGTCCAATATCTTTCTATTTTCGGAAAGAAATTTTGTAAACATCAAGGTAAATATTATAAATCGTCAATAATGATGTTCAATATACCAAAACGCTTTAAATGTACTAAAACGTACTTGTTACATATATTAATAAATTATCTACTTTTATAACAATAATTATCATATGCTTTCCAAAAAGATACATACAATAAAATATACGTAGCTAAAAAAATTTGATGATATTTTTTAAATATATTCTAAGTGAAAAATAAACATCTTTGTAAATTAATATTCGAATACAATATGCACTAATTATCAAAAATTGAAGAGAAAAAGGGAGAAATTTAAAAATTGCTACTTTTATTGCCATTTTTAATCACAATGTTCATAATGATGATTTAAATATCATTAATTTTAAGATAGAAAATTAGTAGGAAGTATGTATTAATTATCTTTGTGTGTGTAACACAAACAGTTAAAAAGTTATTAAATTATGTTATACATATAATGTTTAATGTACGATATATGCATGTATGCACTTGAATGTATGTTTATATGTGATATGGATATGTGTTAAGCATATGTGAATGTGTACGTAAGAATAATAAAAATTTGTGTGTAAATATATGTATAAGTATAGCTATATAACAAATGTCTTTAGAAAAAGAAATTGAAAAATATTTACCAAGACAAAACGTATTCTAATTACATAAAATCATGTAAAATACAGTTGCACACGATACCTTTTTATATAGTAAAAATATAACGCAAGAATCGAAAAATATAAAATTTGTATTAAATAACAATACATATATACATTTTTAGATAACAATACGAGACTTATTAAGCGAGTTGCTTCGAAACGAACTTGGATACGATGAAGTTCATAACGAAGACGATCTTAAAAAGAGTTTAAGAATGGAGGTTGAAAAATGGGCATGTTCTCTTGGTGAAGCCATCTGCAAAGAAAGAACCGGCCGTAATTTAAAACAACATCTCGCAGATCCCGACAAAAACAAGTAAATTTTTCACATTTAGTCATTTTAGTTTAATTGTCTTGCAGATATATATGCAATGTTTAATATAATAAAATATTTGATCAAAATATAAGATTAATATGTGCAAAACTTTTATAACAGAAACTTATTTCTTGTCGAATTCCGTAGAATCTTGCCATGGTGGAAAGAATGGATATACTGTCAAGGTTTAAAAACAGTGTTCTATTCTCTTACAGATGAAGATTCTCCTTGGTGGGGAGTATATCATCTGGGAAAAGAGAAATTTAAAACTAAATTTTTAAAGTATCTGGCTTGCTCTGAGGATCCATATTTTATCAAAGACTATTTATATCTAATAGAAAATAATAGTGCAACATCGATTAAGTTTTTAAAAGATTTTTCCGATCACGATTATATTAACTATTTTCTTCTTACTATCGCGAGACACGCGAGGAGCCCTGTAGTACTCGACTTCATATTAGAAAAACTTAAGAATATAAGACCCAAGTAATACACTTTTCTCCATAAATATATATCTATCATTGAACAATTTATGTGTGTATCAATAAATTTAATCTTTTTACTGTTATAGACAAGTCAGCATGTATGCAACATTTACTGTTATTATTAATCATGTGTATTCTACGAAACAACTCGAAAAGGTAAAAATTATATATGCTTATATATATGTAAAATAAATAACCATAATGTGATATAAATTTATTTTTTAATATTGTTGTTGAACATCAAAATAATCTGTTTTAGATAAACGATTTCCTAATGGATAAACTTATTAATGCAACGAAAATTGAATTAAATGAACATAAGAAGATATGGGTTGCATATACGAAAGAGAGAGATGTAAAAGTAAAGGTAAACTTTATGAATAGCATTATACATCCCGTTATTAATCGTTGATATTTTTTGTTTTCATACAGAATGTATTAATATCACAGTATCTCAAAGATGCGACAAGCAAAAATTAATGTCATCTAATTTCTTTGATAAAATAATCATATTTTTATTTCTAATTTACGAAAATATACTGTTTTCAAATTATTATAATTTTTAGTGAATAAGAGAGTACGAAAGAGCGAACGAGCAAGCGAAAGGCAAAAGAGAAAGAGAATCTTTTTACTTGGAAATTTTAATAATCTTAATGAAAATCGTATTATATAAATTTTAAAAAGAGAATTTATAACTTTGAGATGTTTAAATACCTCTTAGTTAAACAAATTTAAATATTTTTTCAATATGATTGAGGGGGTTATTACGAAATGTGTGATGAGTATATTTCAATATTACATACACGAGTCATCTGTTTATTAAACTAAAAATTTAATAACGATAGATAGGTTAACACGAATTAATGCAATGGCTTGCTAGATATAATAATTACTATAATATATTGATATTTTCTCTGTGATAGCTCTTATAGATTTCTAATTTTATTTTTAAAATCTCTAATTCTAAATTCTGTAAACTTTTATTTGTCAAGAAGGTTACAAAATATTATTCATAAACATTCGTTGCAGACAAAAGAATTATTAAATAAAATAGTGCAACACTATGCACATAACATAATAGAACACATAGTACAATAGAAGATTGATTTTATTCTCATTTCAGCAACTTTGTTTCGATATTTTTTCGCCTACGCTTTTTTACAGGGATATCAGGGATGATTTATTTAAAAATCTTGAATTGAGATTTATTTAGTTATTTAGTATTGCATCGAGAAAAAAAAATGTATTCCATATACAATGATTTAATTTGAAAGAAAAATTAATTTTCTATGAAACTGGGGCACTATCATTCGCATCAGGCTTTCTTTTAGTTGCTCGAAAAATTTAAATTTATATTTCACATTTAGAGCTTTATTAATTTCTTAAAATTCATGCCACTTTATTCGATTACAGACAAATTTTTTAGGAAGATGCGAAATTATTATTTGATTTAAAATATTTATAAACTATAAATCGATTTTTTTCGGGGTAACTAAAATTTTAATTCGGAAAAAAAGGAAAGTTGTAATTTTCATAATCTATAATTATTACTTATTCCATATTTAAGATTATTATTATAAATAAAATGTTTAGTATATACAGGGTGTTATCTAGTAATCGCCTAATTCCTCGTGTGTAAGTAGAGCGAGTTAAACTGAGTAGGAAAGTCTTCTATTGTTTTGCGATTTTCGCAATAATTAATGAGATATTAATTTAAAAAGATCGGCCAATTCGCGATCATCATGTTTTGGAGAGTGCCCTATCCGTCACTTCATCGTCCACCTAGTATCAAGTTACAGTGGGACAGCTTTTCTCGCTGCACGCTCCTACTGACCGATTCTTTTAAAATTAATATCTAGAAATTGTACGTAGTTGTTTACAAAATGATATAAGACTTACTTTAATTCAGTTTAGATCTACTTATGGATTTTTTTTGGCAGATGTTAGGATGGACATCCTGCATATATGTATATGTACACACACTCATACACACACACGAGATATAGTTTAATATAATATTTATTGATAATTGATTAGTTGCTATTCACAAATAATTAATATCGATATAATTTGTTTTAGATAAGCGAATTGAATAGAAATAGCGAAGAGTTCAGAAGTATGAAGGAATATGTTTTAAATATTCAAAGCAAGATACAAACACGTATTTTCGAAATCAAAAGTCAAAAGGATTACTTTCAAAATTTTGTAAAGTAATTCGAATATTCGTTTAATGAAAGTAACAATTGTGACACGAATACATCTATATATCTTTCTTATAAATAGCTTTTCATAAGGTTTATAGTTATCGATTTATTATTTATGCTTATGTGCGTTAATAATATATAATTAAACACACGTGCGTTTACAAAGATACTTTTTGGCCTGCAATTAACCGGTATTTTCATTTCTTTATTAACATGAAATAATGCAAAGCGTTAATTATGTCCATAATTATAAATAATTATAATTAAATTATGTTATATTATATGAATAATTCTAATCGCACAAATGAGAAAGTATCTAATATTTGACATTATATATATATACATATATATATATATATATATATATATATATTATTAATGTACTAAAAATGTATTATCTAATTTAAATTGTATTCTGATCTATTTTTTAAATTGTATTTGATTTGTTTTAATTTGTTAATATTTATTAATTTTATTATCTTGAATCAAAGTTTTATTGTAGGCATCATATAGGTATAATAATGCATATTAATATTTAAATAACATCTAAAATTAAAAATTTATAAAACATATTACAATTTCTTAATATTTATATATATAATAACAATTTTATATATTTATAATAAATTGTTGTTACAAATATATATATTAAATATATGTTATTAATTGTTTGAAATTCATAATCTTTCTAAATTTTATATAATCTTTGATTTATAATATAAATCACATGGCACAATTTTTTTATAAATCTTCATGTAAATTTCTCTATATTTCTTCTTACATATATTTAAAGAAATGTAACATATATACATTCGCGCGCATAATAATCAAAACATAAAATATAAATAATTCACGACTTTTAAATTATGTGTCATCAAGGAAATGATATCATATGTCTGTTCTCCTTGGCTTAAGTTTAGTTCTACGTTCAAAATTAAAGATAAAAAGTGGTGACATGACGACTTAAGCGACAGATTATTAGCACGTACTGTTGTAAAAAAATCTGGGAAATTATGTAGAGTAAGCAATTATGCAATTTAAAATATTAAAATCTATTTAGAAGACAAATAAAAAAATTGATTGTGCGCAATAACTTCGCGATCAATTATTTTGGATTTTTTGCTTTATGAAAGATAGATAAGTAAAATGTTGATTTTGTATGGCCACATCTTTTATTCGTTTGAACAGCATGACATTATAATATATTCAAGTAATTATCGTTGTCACATTTACATCAAAGTAAGACCGCAAAAATGTATATAATTATAGATAAAATATATGTTCGAACTATGATTTATATTCTCTCCATATTGTAACGTTATAACTATAGCTGCAAAAAATTGGATTGTTTATTTTGATGATTGCATATCGTGAAATATATGTGTAGAGATATTCTAGCTAATAAATTTTCACGTAAATGTGCTATTTAAATAACTTCTGTAAAGTAGTCATTTTTACAATGAAATTTAAATGAAGAGAATGCAAACTATATAAAACCATAATTGGAATTTCATTATTATTGGATAACTTTGGAAGGCATTATTCACGAATATTTTTATTATTATATTTTTTTATTATTTTTATTATATTTTATAACATTTATATTATATTTTTTCATCATATTTATTACATCATTTTTATTATATCATTTTTATTATATAGGGGAAACCGGGGACAATAGTAACAGTGTTATGAAAGTAACAAGCCTACTAAACTACACAATAATGCTTGTTTTTCATGTTGAATAATTTGTACTACATGATCAAATGCGTACGCCCCGATTCTCTTCCTTCTTAGCTAATTGTTGTAGAATGATCGCGCTGGTTGCACATGCAGGAGTGAAATTAGTGTATTTGCATTATTTATCTAAATATTCCTTGTTTTAGTTTTTTTCTATCTATGCCTAATTAAAGTGTATATATTGACGTAACTATTTGCCGGTGCATTCTTCTAAAATGTATTCATAAGATTTTATAGTTTATTTGGCTAAGTCTTGCATCATATTTAGATTATAATGCTTTTATTCTAAAAAATGTGTTTGAGGGCAAAAGTAACACGACCCTCTGTGGACAAAAATAACATGTTTCAATGCTTAGAGTGCAAGGGCTGGTTCCATAATATCTGTACCAAAGGCGATTCTTATTACATATGCCATAATTGTGATTCGGAATAGATAACAATTTCTTTTGTATAAGTAGTTATCATACAATTTTTACACTATTATTTAGAATTAAACCGTTACTTAGACTTAAAGAAGTATAAAACTGATGTGATATTAAGTATAATTATTTTATGATATTACTCATAATTATTTTGCTTAACGAAGATTATTTCTTTTAAGTTTTTCAAAGATGATAAAAATAAATATTTATTTTATTTTTTATTTTAATATAATATAATACGAATTTATAATAAAAGTTATCTTGCTTAATAAAAGATTATAATGAAAGTTGCCTTAAGTTGAAAAAAGTCATATTTATTTTATTTTTCCGAAAATAAGAACTGGTACATTTATCCCCAGACTATGTTACTTTCGTCCCAGGCCCCCAGGATAAAAGTAATAATCAACGTACTTGCGGAAAGCTATAGTAGTTCTTTAAATATCTATCATTTGAGATTGAAACATAGGTATAATAATAGAACAATAAATGGAGTTTTTTAACATATAATCTTTTTTGTTATATCTCTAAAAAATTAATTAGTGACCTATAATACAAAAAATGTTACTTTTGTCCCCGGACTCCCCTATCCTGTGTATAAATTTTGAAGCCCAAAAAACGCGAATATAATAGAATAGTGTGTCCGATGGAATCAGGCATAATTGATGCATATGCAAAGGAAACAAAACTCATCGATATGTTAAAATTTATCTCGTGCCTATCTCCGCGCTAGCAGAAACCTTCGGCTTTTTGCTTCGGTCCACTTACTAGTCTTCCAAAGATGAATCCATGATCTTGCGAAGGCTGGTACGTCTCTAGGAGAAATTATTTCCGACCCTTATCTCCCGGCGACAGCTAATGAATGTCAATGAAAAAAAAAGAATGTCCGTACTGCAGAGATCAATTAGGAAAATGTAGAATGTTACGTACTTGAATAATTAATGGCGGAATTAATACATATCTTTTTTTGCTTTGCTATGATATTTGTAAACCTCAGCTTCCTCCTTTCGCGGCAAAAGGAAAAATAATTCATCCGTCCGCTAAAGATAACAATGGAATAAAGATGCTTCAAACGCGCGTAAAAAATGTAAAAATAGAGAACGGAGGAAAGCACTCTTCTATAAGAACGCTCTCCATATTATTAAATTCGAGAAATGAGCTATGAAAAATTTGATGATTGTATATAAAACACATTTAATTCCTTCCAAGAGATCTTACATTGATGAATGAAAGATATCTTCTAAGCAAAATTAAATATTACAGTAATTTTTTCCTGTTCTCGAATTCTCTCTGTTCGAATATTGGAGTCAAGAGCACAAATGCGAAGCATATTAGATGTGTAATTAGGTATAATAAGTGTCATTATTTAAGCACGAGCAATTGTGCTTAAAATACTTTTGATATTGTGTATATATAAATCAGTTAAAAAGCGTTTCTTCATATAAAGAGCTGTACCCTGTGGGCATAAAAGCGTCGCATGTTTGCTCGCGCAAATGTATGTGCGATCTATAAACTGCGAAGACATGAAAGTAAGAATCCAGTATTACTCTATCCATGTTCCACTAAACTTGATCCAGTCTTTGTCCCTTTATCTGGCACCTATAACTTCGCATACCTTTGCATCACTTCACCTCCTCCTTTATCGAAGTTCACCTACGCAACGGACATTAGCTGTCATAAGAGTTACCTACATTCAGCACAAATAACGTGACATATTTCTTAAATAGGTCAAGTTCGTTCCGGAGATAATATAATAGACGGAAGTCTTATTTCATCACGGTCACAATCGTGCTGAAAAGGTATGTAACATTTCCGTTTAACATTTAAATTTACTTGGAGTTAATGATATTTATCGCTTCTAATTAGAATTATTTGCTGGTATAATTTTATTAATAATTGTGATAAATATTAATTTTTACTTCTCCACTACTGATTTTGATCTTGATATGTGTTGTCAACATCATGTCCCTGAGTAATATGCAAAATAAAATGCGTTTCAATTTCTTAGGGTTTTAATTATACTGGGTAGGGTTTTAATTATCCTGCAATGATACTCGATGCGTTTGTATTATAAGAATACTTTACGCATGATTACAGATTTTCTTATCGTTCTACAAATCTGAGATATTTACATTGTACAATTAATTATGCAAATGAGAGAAAGTTATTTTTTAATACGTAGATTAATATATTTTGTTAATATTACAAAAACAAGCTGAATTCTGAATTATTAATATAGTAACACAATAACTATAATAACTATATTTATTTATTTTAACTTCTCTTAAATTTTTTAATATATTAATAATGTATATCAATATATGTACATATATTAGTATTGCATTAATTATTTCTTGCTAATACACATAAATTAATATATATATATATTAATGTGTAATATATATATGTGATTTAATAGTGAATAATATTACAGTATAGATTATAATTTTAATAAAATGTAAAATAATTACTAATGTTGTATATAATAAAATATTATATGTGTAATTAATATTATAAAATACTGTACATATAATTGATATTTAAATATATTTGTATACAAATATTAACAAATTAGTGCGTTATATTAACATATGTTATTAATATTTTAAATCCTATAAATAGTATTATTTAGGAATGTGTTTTATTAATGTACTATTAATATTTTTAATTTAATTATAAATGATAAGGCATAATTCTTGGAGCACGCTATCTCTATAATATTTTTATTCCACATTATAAAAAAACCTTTCTTAATTTTAATTTAAAAATTTGCTTCGTTATGAGAAAAACACGATTATTGATTTGATCGATTTGAGAGATTTTCCGTTGTTTTATTCATATATCCACCATATAAATTTCAAAAAGTGAACAAAAACCTAAAAAATAATAGTTATTCATTATATTCTCTTATATACAATACTGTAATATTATACTCTAGTGTTAATAAGTTAGGTTTTTTTATCAACTTGCTTAAAGACAATTTACCGATACAAACTCGTAATAATATAGTTAATAAAATTTTATTTGAATGTATATTGTAAATTATAAAAATTCTCAAATTTTTGGTAAAGGAATATACTACTTTTAAACAGTATAAAAGAATTCAAATATATATATTTACAGATATTTTTGCATTCTACGTAACGGCCTCTTTTGCTTTAGACCAACGCGAAATAGACGGTTTTGCCATCTTACGGCGCTCGATCGCTAGCACGAATTTGGAGTGGGAAAAACGGCACCGTGCTTTGCTATTACATACCGTTTCTCGATCGAAACGTCTGTTAACGACCTCAGAAGTTGTGTGTTTACATATGACATACACATTTATTGTAATATCGCCAAGTGTTATTAGTCTTTGGAAGTTTCTTGAAATAATAAGAAATCATAAGTGCGCATATATATTTTTCATGTTACAATGATAGTGGATAAAACTTTAATTTATTGCAGCTAATTATTGTAACGAAACATACACTTGCATAGAATTTGGAGTATATCTCATTATACAGAGTAAGTCATTCAAAATTCAGTTTATTTTTATATATTTGTCTTAATTTCTTCTTTTTCACTAAATCATGGTAGAGACAGTGCTGTGTTTAATTTGTCCGTTTGTATTTTCTAACAAAAATATATATTTACAGATATCTAAGATAAAGTTAGTATCATGTTTCTTAAACTATTGTTAAGTAGTAGTTTAACAATCATCGTCGCGGTAGCTTTTTTAACCGACGATCAGATAATTAATATATCTCAAGAAGAGTTAAACAGGCACTCGAATTATATATTACCGCAACAACATGATATCATCGTTACACATGTCGAAAAAAATATTCTTGTCTGCAACTGCAGTATACGTACAGAGATTATAAATTCAACATCAAGCATATTACTGTATTTACACGTAAAAAATGTTAGTCTAACTGTGTTTTATTATCCACATTATTATTCTATGAATGATATTGAAAAAACGATAATTTATCGATCGGTAAAATCTATGTATGATATTGAGAAAAACATTGTCAAATATATATTCCCTAATAATCTATTGCCGGGGTATTACATCATAAAATTAGTTTATAATATAACTGAAGATACAGGCCTAAAAAACTTTTATAAAAGAGATGAGCGACAGTGGTAAGTAACTGTAAAAATGTTAAATATATAGTAATTTCACGATGTTTATGAACAAACCCTGGTACAGCATTTTATTTCTATTTAAAAAGTATTTTCTAAGAAAAACACACTTAGACATAGACATGTACGTATCTGAAATGTTTCCATTCTTAATTATATGTTTCTTGACATCTTTTAGTAAAAAATTTTGCAATTTAATATTATCATTATTATTAAAATGAATGTAAGCTGCAAATATAAATTAACTTAATTAAAGTAGTCAGCAATAATACACGTCTTATACAGCATTTCATTGTCAACACTCGAACGAAATCAAATATTCCGGTAGAGTTTTGAATTGTTTTCAAAATATAAGATATTTATTACTTGAACTTGATATATTTATTACTTGACTTATTTGAAATTTGAAATTTGAACAAACATTTAAGCTTTACACTTTACATTGACAATACCAAACATTAGGAAATTCGTTTCTAATATAAGAAAAATTTATAATTCAGAAGGAAAACATTTCCAGATATATGTTTATATGAATTCTTTTTATCCTTATAATCCATAAAAGTCATTATCAAAATTTAATTAGATCATGAACACTCACAACTTTCATAAAAACACTCTGCATATAATACATAAAATTAAATATGCAGGCTATACTTATGCTGTTTCATGTATTTAAACGTGCATCTACACACACCCGTACTATTTAGAAACAATACTAATTTCGCTAAAAAATAACTAAGACATATATACATATGTGTTTCATTTAATAAACTATCACTAACATAGACAGTTTCTTTAACTTGTATAAAATTATGTACGGAATCGTTGATAATATATCAATTAAAATCAATTTAAAAAAGTTATTATTCTAATACTGTTTTATATTGAAATTTATTTTAATTTTATTAAATTTTCATACTAAATATTAATTATTAAATATTTATTTTGTACCTGTATATTCTAAAATTAACATTTTATGAATTCCGCACAACTAAAATATGTGCAACTTTTATACAATTTCATTGAAATCACTTTTGCATAAGGTTCTTGCGGTGACTTTTATTATTGTTAATTCATATTTCTAAATGTGATAGGTTGGCAACGTATGTTGATATTGGGATCCAACACATGGTTCCGTCTTTGCCCGAATCTTTAAGAACCATGCCCTGGTATAAGCCCATCTATGATATTATTGTAGAACATTATCAAAACTATACAATTTTATCAAATGAACCGATACAAAATATAGATACGAATGATAAAAATATGACGAAGACACATTTTAATACGCTTGTAAAGCCTATTTATCTACTGTTTCTGACTGACCGAATTAATTTATCACTTATGCCTGGTACAAATGAAAGTGTCAGAGTTAATATGTGGTGTAGAATGCACTGCGAATTTGCACACAAATTTGCTGAAAATATAACATCGTACTTGTTCGATAAATGGAAACGTTTGAATAAAACTTGGCAAATAAATCATGTTGCACTTCCGGATTTTCAAAACGAAGGCATCATAAATCTGGGTTTTATTCTTTACAGGTAACTATATAATTAGAAAAAATTTATATATTTCAAAAATGAAAAAAATATAACAATTCTTTGTAACTAAAATTTACATATCTTTTCTCTATTTTTAAAATATTATTTGAATATATTTTAAAAAATAAGTAAAATTGTATGAAGCAATGAGAGGAGAAACATATCTAATCGTTTATTATTAGTCCAGTTTATTATTTGTCCAGAAAGTTATTGCGATTATTGTTGTTTAAAATTTGTCGCTTTTTTTACGTTGTCTTTCTTTTGTATCTATGTTATATCAGTTTAAAAGCGCTAACTTCGCTCTACATTTTAATAAAACTAACTGTGTTTTGATATTGGTTTGTGTTTTATTTAAACTATGAAATTAAGAATGAAAAAATAGCAAATTCCAGCGATTTTTTTATATGAATTCAAAATGAGTCGTAAAGCAGCTGAAGGCTCGCAATATTAACGATGCATTTGGTCTAGGAACCGCTAATGAACGTACAATGCAATGGTGGTTTCCGCAAATTTCAGTGAAGATGAGAGCCTTGAAGTTGAAATGTTCTGGACGACTGCGATTATTGACGACGACCACTTGAAGGTGTTAGTTGAAACAGAGTCACGCATATCGATTCGAGAACTAGCGGAAAAACTTGGTATAAGCAAGTCAGCTGTTTCTGATTACCTGGAACGAATTGGATAAACAAAATAGCTCGACAAATGGATGCCGCATCAATTGAGCGAAAATCAAAATAATCGTCACTTTGAAGTGTGTTCTGCATTGATTTTGCGCAAACAAAATAATCCGTTTCTTGATCGCATTGTAACGTGCGATGAAAAATGGATCTACGATAATCGTACGATAATCGTCGACGTTTTGCACAATGGTTAGACCATGATGGAGCGCCAAAACACTCTCCGAAACCAAAATTGTATTAAAAGAAGATTATGGTGACTATTTGGTAGTCGTCAGCCGAGATAATCCACTACAGCTTTTTAAATTCGGGCGGAATTATCACGGCAGAGAGGTACTGTCAAGAAATTGGCAAAATGCATCAGGAACTGACACGTTTGCGTTCGGTATTGGTCAGCAGAAAAATTCCAATTGTTATATACGACAATGCTCGACTACATGCCGTACAACCGACGCTGAATTAATCAATTGAGCTATGAAGCTCCATGAAACTCTGTCTCACCCATCATATTCGCCGGTCTTCTCACCAACTGACTATCACTTCTTTAAACATTTCGACAATTTCTTGCAGGGGAAAACCTTTAACAATAAAGCTACTGTCAAAAACGCCTTCGAAGAGTTTGTCGCTTCTAGAAATCTGAATTTTATGCTACAGGAATAAATAAATATTGTTTCTCGTTGGCAAAAATATTTAAATTTCAGTAGTTCTCTTTTCAATTAATAAAGTCACTAGCTAAAATATGCGTATTTGCACTTGAAGGTTAAAAACCACAATAACTTTCTGGACAACCTATATCTTCAATGTACATCAACTTATATGAAGAATAATATTAAAATATATATATTTTATAATCTTAAAATTGAAAATTACAAATTAAAATATAAAATTGTAAATTAAATAATTATATTAAGGTATTAGTATAGGTATAAGTATTATATTAAGGTTTTCACGTTTATCAATCAAAATTTAAAAAAGTAATATATATATATATATATATAGTGCGGTACTCGCTTCCAATATATTGCATTACTTCCTAATGAGCATTTATAAATAAAACATTAATAATAATATATAATTAATATGTTAATTTAATGGAATCATTTAATTATAAATTTGGAAATACAATATTTTTTATGTGTTATTATGAAACAGAAATAAACATTATTTTTAATTTTTCAGTGAAGCAGATATTATCTACAATGACAATGTAGATTCTGTTGCGACTAAAATCAAAGTTGCCCGCTTCGTGGCACATAAAATAATACAGGAATGTACTTATTATGAAAATCCACTTTGGCCGTTATCCTCTTTGTTAAATGAGGCTATTGTCGCATTTCTTGGATTATATGTCACCAATCAGGTTATTTTAAGCATTCTTTAGCGCAAAACTTGCTCACTAGCAAACCATATGATGGATATATATATATATACAGTACCCTCCATAAGTTTGGAAACACTCTATAAAGGTATACAATATAAAGAAAATAACTTTAATTTCTTTGATATTTGCCGGATGTTATATCCTTCTTCTTGTAAAATAATAATCTTGACTCGCAACTCATATGGAATTTGGCACGTCGGAGCCATTTTTAATGATTGTAGTTACTTTTATAGAAACTAAAATCAAACTGCATTTAAATGAGTTCTTATTACTCTGATGTATGTTTCTAATGCGCGTAAACATTACAGGCATTCCACTACAGCATCTGATATGCTGTAGTAGCACTAATTGGCAGAACAAATCAACGCGCGAAATTTAACTCCGAGCAGTTCGGTGCCGCGTAATAATTATTCGACATATTTTCGGTATAAACAGGCGTATCATATCATCATTTAAACGTCTTGCAATATATTTATATGAAAAATCTGCACAGATTGCTGCCATGCGATTGTTTATCTTTAAAATGCAATGTGTTTCCAAACTTATGGAGGATAGTGTATATCATATTGTTTGCAAGTGAGCAAGGTTTACGTTAAACATATATATATATATATATATATATATATATATATATATATAATATGGTAAATATTTATAGTATAGTATTTATAATATGGTTAATATGGTAAATATCTACCTTTACACAGTCACCCCCAAATGACTCGACCTTGACATATATTGTCAAGGTCACTGACCTGAATAACATCCAAAAGGTTTTAGACGTCTCTCGTTGTTTATTAAAAAGTTATAAACAAAAGAAGTTTTATAAGGTTCACAGAATTTTTGGACACCATGTACAATAATAGATCTTTCATATTGAAAGTTATAAAGGAATAAATATATTGAAGAACTTTTTAATAAACAACGAGCGATGCCTAAAATCTTTTGGATGTTACTCAGTGCAGTGACCTTGACAATATATGTCAAGGTCAAGTCATTTGGGGCTGTGTAAAGTTAAATATTTATCATTATAGCGTGTAATTTTTTTTATAAATCACAATATTAGGCGAAGATTTTATATTTACAAAGAAAAGTGAGTTTTTTAAAAATTCTAATTTTCAAGTAAATCTGCAACATACATAGATAATACAATTTAAAATATTTTTACATTTTTATGTTTCTTTTATTTTGTATATGTGTTAAAGTCACTATGTTACATTTGTCCGACTTTAAATTATTATATAAAGAATAAGAAAATTTATCATTCAGATTCCACATAATATATGTATACATATAGAAATTGTGTAATAAGATAATTTTGCTATATAATATATTTTAATAATTCTAAAAATATTTAGTTTTAAAGTTATATGTCGAGTAATCATTTTTGTTATTAATATATTATATTTTTAAATTATTTATTCCATATTTTAAGAGTATAAGAGTATAACAGATTTTTTTTACATACACGTAGAAAGTAACAGCCCTAATGCATATTGTTATTGTGTGTTAAATCTAATATTAATTAAGTAAATACATTTAACCTATTTTCTATAGGCTCTCCCAAGTACCCGGATGATGTACTTGTTTGTGGTACAAATTCAACACGAATCCCTTCATTTCGATACTGAATATAATACATCACTTTATAATACATCTATCAACATTCTTTTTGAACGTTACCCTTACATTAAAGGTATGATAATATAAATAAAAATTGATTATGAGTAAATTTTTGAAAATTAATGCTTAAAAAACATGAAACAAAAAAATAGAATAACTGATAAAACTTTAATTTTATATATAACCTCTTCATTATACACATGCACACATATATACATACATCTGTAGTATATAAAATTATACATAAAATATGTTACATATACAGGATGTTTCTTTTTAAGTGATGCAGTCGATTATCTCGCGAACCGATGATTTTATTGAAAAATTTTTCGAACGAAAGTTGCATAGCTTGAAGGGGTACACATGATGAAAATATGAACTTGATCTTGTCAAAGTCAAGTCAAGTCATTAATACTTTTTTACATAAAAATCTCTATTCTTTATTACATATTCTTCTAGATTACCTCGAGAGCTTTCCAAAATGCTATAATAAAGTATTTTTTCATTGAGTACTTTTCAAGTTATATCTTCATTTTACATAAGCTATAAAATATATAGTAAAATATTCATTTTTCGGTTATCTTACCTTAATACTTTTATGTACTAAATAATAAGACGAATCAATTGGTGTAAAGAAAAAACATAGTTGTTTTTAATAAAAAATATGTAATTGTTAATTGCAAATTAATGTGTTTAATATCAGTTTGCTTAAGAAAAGTATTAAAATTGTCAAACTTTAACTTGTTATATCTTTTAAACCAATGTCACCTCTCATTTACTTTTTTGCGCGGAATTACTCAGGACAACTTTTTCTATAACATATTCAAATGATGATAAAATCGGTGATGTGTAACGTTATATGCACTTTTACCATAATTATTAAATATTATTTACTATAACTATTATCATATTCATATTCTGATGTAAATTATAAAATTATAGTGTCCAGTGTATTGTATATATTACAACACATGATTACTGAAGAGATATTTTGGCAGAGTATCCGTATATATGTAAAGGACAAGTAAGTAATACACTATAACCGTACTACTATAATTACTATTTTTATTTAAATTAAATTTATTTTATTTTTATTTAAACCTACATCGTTTCTTTCATACTTTATTATCTTTATTATTACCATTTACAATTCTTTTTACCTTCAATGTCATTAAATATTCAATATATATTTTCAATTTTCATATACACTTATCTTTTAAAAGTAATCAAGTTTGGCCATTCTTTTTAAGTTATAATTTAAACTGTAGCATCAAATATTTATATAAAAACTATAAATCATATGAATAATTATGTAATTAATTATATATTTAATTAAATTATATATAAAATATAATTAACGTAACAATTTTATATTGTGGTAATTATATATATATGCTATATATTTGCTTATAATACCTTTCGTTGACACATGAATAAATTTTGCACAAATTTTATAACTTTAGCAAACCAACTTTTGACTATTTTGGTGAAGTTATGAAGAACCTTTCGTCCATTCAAATATCTGCAGACAATTTACTTCTTATAATGGAGCTAATTAAGTCTCCAACAAAACAAAAATATTGTCCTGTAGTGAAAATAGTACGAGATTATAATTATTATATCCCCGGATGGATAGAAGCAACGAAATACAAATTAAATAAGATGGTGGATGATTACATACCTACGTCGTATACTTCGGACTTGGGTAACTTTGTAGTATATAATCTACAACAAATTGGTAAGTTTGCAATAAATTTATTACATTTTATAGTGTTTATCATACATACACATTGAAGAGAAAGATTTACATTATTAAAAATGTTATTCATTATATTATGTATTATATACATTACATTTATTATACATTATATATACATACATACATTATATATACATACATACATACGTACAATTATTTGAAATATTCAATTTTCATGCAAAATGATTTTATACCTAATATAATATACAATTTGCATTTACATTTATGTTCACTTTATGATACATTCTTTATATCTGTTAATGTACAAAAGTATAAGTACAAAAGTATAAACAGATACTTGTACTGATAAATCTTTTGAAACAATTATATACAGGGTGTCCTAGACCACCCGTACACCCCTTTTCTTTCAAAAACTAAGCATTTTAAAGAAGAATGTTTCAGACAAAAGTTGTTTGGTTTCGAGGGGGCCATAAGATGGTACCATTGGTTTGACCTTAAAGAGTCATTTGAAGGTCACGTGAAGGTCACTTCAATTTTTTTAAGTGGAATACCCTATATATTTTTCCACGTTCTTGTAGCTCATCTCGAGAGCTTTCCAAAACACTATAATTAAGTTAGCTATCATTAAGTACTTTCCGAGTTATGAGGCTTGAAATAATTTCTAAATTTTACGTAAATCATAAAAAATATCTTGTAAAATGTTCATTTTTCGATTATCTTACCTGAATACTTTTATGTACAAAATAAAAGAGGAATCAATTGGTGTAAAGAAAACACATAGTTGTTTCGAAGAAAAAATATGTAATTTGTAATTAACAATTACATATTTTTTCTTAAAAATAACTGTGTTTCTTTTACACCAATTGATTCCTCTTTTATTTTGTACATAAAAGTATTAAGGTAAGATAATCGAAAAATGAACATTTTACAAGATATTTTTTATGATTTACGTAAAATTTAGAAATTATTTCAAGCCTCATAACTCGGAAAGTACTTAATGATAGCTAACTTAATTATAGTGTTTTGGAAAGCTCTCGAGATGAGCTACAAGAACGTGGAAAAATATATAGGGTATTCCACTTAAAAAAATTGAAGTGACCTTCACGTGACCTTCAAATGACTCTTTAAGGTCAAACCAATGGTACCATCTTATGGCCCCCTCGAAACCAAACAACTTTTGTCTGAAACATTCTTCTTTAAAATGCTTAGTTTTTGAAAGAAAAGGGGTGTACGGGTGGTCTAGGACACCCTGTATATATATATATATATATATATATATATATATACAGGGTGTCCTAGACCACCCGTACACCCCTTTTATATATATATATATATATATATATATATATATATATACAATTTATTTATTTTCGGCAGGATATTTTCGAGTCAATTACGGTATCGAGAACTGGCGAAGAATTGCAAGTTATCTAAATTCTGAAAATTATAGGAAAATACATGTTTTGAATCGTGCCCAAATTATCGATGACGCTTTCCACTTAATGATAACAAACCAACTTAATTCCATTGTATTCTGGAATATTACGAAATATCTATCACGAGAAACAGACTACGTGGCATGGTATCCTATGTTCAAAGCTTTAGAATATCTGTCCAATATCTTTCTATTTCAGGAACTAATATATTTTAATATCAAGGTAATAACACATTATAAACAATGTCAATAGTGATGTCTTAAACATACTAAAAACATGTTACTTATTGCACATATTAATATTGTGTGCATTTATAACAATAATTATTATGTGCTTTCCGAAAAGATACATACAATAAAATACATGTAGCTAGAAAAAATTTGATTAGGTATTTTAAATATACATATTTTGGATGAAAGATAAGTATATTTGTAAATTAATATTCGAATAGTGTATGTACTAATATTATAAGAAATTGGAGAGGAAAAGGGAGAAAAATTTGAAAATTGTTATCATTTTTAATCACAGCATGATATTTATAATGACGATTTAAATATCATTAATTTTGAGATAGAAAGTTAGTAGGAAACATATATATTAATTATCTGTGTGTTTAATACTCAAACAGTTAATAAGTTATTAAATTATATTATAGATATAATGTCTACATTTATGTTTACATGTCTACAATATATGCATGTACGCACTTCTGTATGTTTATTTTGTGATATGAACATGTGTTAAGCATGTGTGAATGTGCACGCAAGAAAAATTCAAATTTGTGTATAAATACGTATGTAAGGTCGGGAAAAACAGTAGTCAATCCACCTTGTCTATATTATCAATAATTTGTTCTTAATAGAAAACTGAGAGAGCGAGACTAAAGAACAATGCTACTCTCGTTATCTTTTTCGCCATCATAACTTGTACAATTCTGGCGCTCCTTGCGGTCATGTAGGTAATTATTGCGTAATACAGGAGCGTCTTAAATGTACATCTTTATCATCATACGCTCAATAACTTATCCTAGGAATATAAATGCTTATAAAGAAAAGAATCGATAATTTATCACATGAGCCACGAACGGCGTATACAACGTATATACAGGGTGTCCCGAAACTAACGCTTGATATTTTAAAGGCAGATTCTCTGGCCAATTTAAAAACGATTTTTCCTCAGCGAAAATGTCGAGGCACTAATAGTTTTCGAGTTATAAACGATTGAAAATAAAAGGTATTTCGCAAACTAAGCCTTATGGGAATAAAATATTAATAAAGTCACATTCTTTAGTTAATTTTAGGTAGAGTTTACTTTAATAGAATTTTAATTTAAGGCTTAGTTAGAAAGATACATGATGACAAAAATTGGGAATATGCAATAAATAATGATCTCCCTCGACATTTTCTCTGAGGAAAAATCGTTTTTAAATTGGCCAGAGAATCTGCCTTTAAAATATCAAGCGGTAGTTTCGGGACACTTTGTATAAGTATAGCTATATAATAGATATCTTTATAAAAAGAATTCAGAGCTGTTTACAAAGACAGAATGTTCTTAATATATAAACCTTCTTAATATGTAAAATACAATTGCGCAAGATATCTTTCTATATAATAAAATATAATGCAAGAATCGAAAATGATAAAATTTATATCAAGTAACAATATAAATACATATAAATATATATAAATTTATATATTTAGGCGAAAATGCAAAACTTATTAAACGATTTGCTTGACAAACTTGAATACGATGAAGTTTCTAATGAACACGATCTGACAAAGAGTTTAAGAATGGAGGCTGCGAAATGGGCATGTAATCTTGATAGTCGCATATGCATAGAAAATGCTCAACATAATTTAAATCGACATCTCACAAATCCCGAAAATAACAAGTAATTTTTTTTGTATATTCTCGGTTATTTTAATTTGATTGTTTTGTAGATACATGTGCAATGTTTATTACATTATTTGATCAAAATTTAAATTTATTATGTTATGTTATGAAATTATAATTTGTTAAATTATTTAATCAAAATATAAGATTAATATGTGCAAAACTTTTATATTAGAATTTGTTTTTTGTTAAATCTCGTAGGCTTTTGCCATGGTGGAAAGAATGGACATACTGTCAAGGTTTAAAAGTATTGTACTATTCTCTTAGCGATGAAGATTCTCCTTGGTGGGGAGTATATCATCTGGGAAAAGAGAAATTTAAAACTAAACTTTTAAAATTTCTCTCTTGCCCTGAGGATTCACAATTTATCAAAAACTATCTAAATCTAATAAAAAATGATAGTACAACATCGATTATGTTTTTAAAAGATTTTTCCGATCACGATTATATTAACTATTTTCTTCTTACTATCGCGAGACACGCGAGGAGCCCTGTAGTACTCGACTTCATATTAGAAAAACTTAAGAATATAAGACCCAAGTAATACACTTTTCTCCATAAATATATATCTATCATTGAACAATTTATGTGTGTATCAATAAATTTAATCTTTTTACTGTTATAGACAAGTCAGCATGTATGCAACATTTACTGTTATTATTAATCATGTGTATTCTACGAAACAACTCGAAAAGGTAAAAATTATATATGCTTATATATATGTAAAATAAATAACCATAATGTGATATAAATTTATTTTTTAATATTGTTGTTGAACATCAAAATAATCTGTTTTAGATAAACGATTTCCTAATGGATAAACTTATTAATGCAACGAAAATTGAATTAAATGAACATAAGAAGATATGGGTTGCATATACGAAAGAGAGAGATGTAAAAGTAAAGGTAAACTTTATGAATAGCATTATACATCCCGTTATTAATCGTTGATATTTTTTGTTTTCATACAGAATGTATTAATATCACAGTATCTCAAAGATGCGACAAGCAAAAATTAATGTCATCTAATTTCTTTGATAAAATAATCATATTTTTATTTCTAATTTACGAAAATATACTGTTTTCAAATTATTATAATTTTTAGTGAATAAGAGAGTACGAAAGAGCGAACGAGCAAGCGAAAGGCAAAAGAGAAAGAGAATCTTTTTACTTGGAAATTTTAATAATCTTAATGAAAATCGTATTATATAAATTTTAAAAAGAGAATTTATAACTTTGAGATGTTTAAATACCTCTTAGTTAAACAAATTTAAATATTTTTTCAATATGATTGAGGGGGTTATTACGAAATGTGTGATGAGTATATTTCAATATTACATACACGAGTCATCTGTTTATTAAACTAAAAATTTAATAACGATAGATAGGTTAACACGAATTAATGCAATGGCTTGCTAGATATAATAATTACTATAATATATTGATATTTTCTCTGTGATAGCTCTTATAGATTTCTAATTTTATTTTTAAAATCTCTAATTCTAAATTCTGTAAACTTTTATTTGTCAAGAAGGTTACAAAATATTATTCATAAACATTCGTTGCAGACAAAAGAATTATTAAATAAAATAGTGCAACACTATGCACATAACATAATAGAACACATAGTACAATAGAAGATTGATTTTATTCTCATTTCAGCAACTTTGTTTCGATATTTTTTCGCCTACGCTTTTTTACAGGGATATCAGGGATGATTTATTTAAAAATCTTGAATTGAGATTTATTTAGTTATTTAGTATTGCATCGAGAAAAAAAAATGTATTCCATATACAATGATTTAATTTGAAAGAAAAATTAATTTTCTATGAAACTGGGGCACTATCATTCGCATCAGGCTTTCTTTTAGTTGCTCGAAAAATTTAAATTTATATTTCACATTTAGAGCTTTATTAATTTCTTAAAATTCATGCCACTTTATTCGATTACAGACAAATTTTTTAGGAAGATGCGAAATTATTATTTGATTTAAAATATTTATAAACTATAAATCGATTTTTTTCGGGGTAACTAAAATTTTAATTCGGAAAAAAAGGAAAGTTGTAATTTTCATAATCTATAATTATTACTTATTCCATATTTAAGATTATTATTATAAATAAAATGTTTAGTATATACAGGGTGTTATCTAGTAATCGCCTAATTCCTCGTGTGTAAGTAGAGCGAGTTAAACTGAGTAGGAAAGTCTTCTATTGTTTTGCGATTTTCGCAATAATTAATGAGATATTAATTTAAAAAGATCGGCCAATTCGCGATCATCATGTTTTGGAGAGTGCCCTATCCGTCACTTCATCGTCCACCTAGTATCAAGTTACAGTGGGACAGCTTTTCTCGCTGCACGCTCCTACTAACCGATTCTTTTAAAATTAATATCTAGAAATTGTACGTAGTTGTTTACAAAATGATATAAGACTTACTTTAATTCAGTTTAGATCTACTTATGGATTTTTTTTGGCAGATGTTAGGATGGACATCCTGCATATATGTATATGTACACACACTCATACACACACACGAGATATAGTTTAATATAATATTTATTGATAATTGATTAGTTGCTATTCACAAATAATTAATATCGATATAATTTGTTTTAGATAAGCGAATTGAATAGAAATAGCGAAGAGTTCAGAAGTATGAAGGAATATGTTTTAAATATTCAAAGCAAGATACAAACACGTATTTTCGAAATCAAAAGTCAAAAGGATTACTTTCAAAATTTTGTAAAGTAATTCGAATATTCGTTTAATGAAAGTAACAATTGTGACACGAATACATCTATATATCTTTCTTATAAATAGCTTTTCATAAGGTTTATAGTTATCGATTTATTATTTATGCTTATGTGCGTTAATAATATATAATTAAATACACGTGCATTTAGAAAGATACCTTTTGGCCTGCAATTAACCGGTATTTTCATTTCTTTATTAACATGAAATAATGCAAAGTGTTAATTATGTTCATAATTATAAATAATTATAATTAAATTGTTATATTATATGAATAATTCTAATCGCATAAATGAGAAAGTGTCTAATATTTGACATTATATATATATATTATTAATGTACTAAAAATGTATTATCTAATTTAAATTGTATTCTGATTTATTTTTTAAATTGTATTTGATTTGTTTTATATTTGTAACTTAATTTGCTAATATTTATTAATTTTATTATCTTGAATCAAATTTTTATTGTAGGCATAATATAGGTACAATGCATATTAATATTTAAATGACATCTAAAATTAAAAATTTATAAAACATATTAAAATTCCTTAATATTTATATATATAATAACAATTTTATATATTTATAATAAATTGTTGTTACAAATATATATATTAAATATATGTTATTAATTGTTTGAAATTCATAATCTTTCTAAATTCTATATAATCTTTGATTTATAATATAAATCACATGGCACAATTTTTTTATATATCTACATGTAAATTTCTCTATATTTCTTCTTACATATATTTAAAGAAATGTAACATATGTACATTCGCGCGCATAATAATAAAAACATAAAATATAAATAATTCACGACATTTAAATTATGTGCCATCAAGGAATATTATATGTCTGTTCTCTTTGGTTTAAGTTTAGTTCTACGTTTTATATCGTATAGTAGTGTCATTTATATGGCACTATTGAACCTAGATCAAAATTAAAGATAAAAAGTGGTGACATGACGACTTAAGCGACAGATTGTTAGCACGTACTGTTGTAAAAAGGTCTGGGAAATTATGTAGAGTAAGCAATTATGCAATTTAAAATATTAAAATCTATTTTTAAGACAAATAAAAAAATTGATTGTGCGCAATAACTTCGCGATCAATTATTTTGGATTTTTTGCTTTATGAAAGATAGATAAGTAAAATGTTGATTTTGTATGGCCACATCTTTTATTCGTTTGAACAGCATGACATTATAATATATTCAAGTAATTATCGTTGTCACATTTACATCAAAGTAAGACCGCAAAAATCTATATAGTTATAGATAAAATATATGTTCGAGCCATGATTTATATTCTCTCCATATTGTAACGTTATAACTATAGCTGCAAAAAATTGGATTTTTTATTTTGATGATTGCATATCGTGAAATATATGTGTAGAGATATTCTAGCTAATAAATTTTTACGTAAATGTGCTATTTAAATAACTTCTGTAAAGTAGTCATTTATACAATGAAATTTAAATGAAAAGAATGCAAACTATATAAAACCATAATTGGAATTTCATTATTATTGGATAACTTTGGAAGGCATTATTCACGAATATTTTTATTATTATATTTTTTATTATTTTTATTATATTGTATAACATTTATATTATATTTTTTTATCATATTTATTACATAATTTTTATTATATCATTTTTATTATATAGGGGAGACCGGGGACGATAGTAACAGTGTTATGAAAGTAACAAGCCTCCTACTAAACTACACAATAATGATTGTTTTTCATGTTGAATAATTTGTACTACATGATCAAATGCATACGCCCCGATTCTCTTCCTTTTTAGCTAATTGTTGTAGAATGATCGCACATGCAGGAGTGAAATTAGTGTATTTGCATTAATTATGTAAATATTTCTTGTTTTAGTTTTTTTCTATCTATGCCTAATTAAAGTGTATATATTGACGTAATTATTTGCCGGTGCATTCCTCTAAAATGTATTCATAAGGTTTTATAGTTTATTTGGCTAAGTCTTGCATCATATTTAGATTATAATGCTTTTATTCTAAAAAATGTGTTTGAGGGCAAAAGTAACACGACACTCTGTGGACAAAAGTAACATGTTTCAATGCTTAGAGTGCAAGGGCTGGTTCCATAATATCTGTACCAAAGGCAATTCTTATTACATATGCCATAATTGTAATTCGGAATAGATAACAATTTCTTTTGTATAAGTAGTTATCATACAATTTTTACACTATTATTTAGAATTAAACCGTTACTTAGACTTAAAGAAGTATAAAACTGATGTGATATTAAGTATAATTATTTTATGATATTACTTATAATTATTTTGCTTAACGAAGATTATTTCTTTTAAGTTTTTAAGTATAATTATTTTATGATATTACTTATAATTATTTTGCTTAACGAAGATTATTTCTTATAAGTTTTTCAAAGATGATAAAAATAAATATTTATTTTATTTTCCCGAAAATAAGATCTGGTACATTTATCCCCAGACTATGTTACTTTCGTCCCAGGCCCCCAGGATAAAAGTAACAATCAACGTACTTGTGAAAAGCTATAGTAGCTCTTTAAATATCTATCAATTGAGGTTGAAATACAGGTATAATAATAGAACAATAATTGGAATTTTTAACATATAATCTTTTTTGTTATATCTCTAAAAAATTAATTAGTGACCTATAATACAAAAAATGTTACTTTTGTCCCCGGACTCCCCTATCCTGTGTACAAATATAGAAGTCCAAAAAACGCGAATATAATAGAATAGTGTGTCCGATGGAATCAGGCATAATTGATGCATATGCAAAGGAAACAAAACTCATCCATATGTTAAAATTTATCTCGTGCCTATCTCCGCACTAGCAGAAACCTTCGGCTTTTTGCTTCGGTCCACTAGTCTTCCAAAGATGAATCCATGATCTTGCGAAGGCTGGTACGTTTCTAGGAGAAATTATTTCCGACCCTTATCTCCCGGCGTCAGCTAATGAATGTCAATGAAAAAAAAAGATTGTCCGTACGGCAGAGATCAATTAGGAAAATGTAGAATGTTACGTACTTGAATAATTAATGGCGGAATTAATAGATATCTATTTTTGCTTTGCTATGATATTTGTAAACCTCAGCTTCCTCCTTTAGCGAAGAAGGAAAAATAATTCATCCGTCCGCTAAAGATAACGATGGAATAAAGATGCTCCAAACGCGCGCAAAAAATGTAAAAATAGAGGACGGAGGAAAGCACTCTTCTATAAGAACGCTCTCCATATTATTAAATTCGAGAAATAAGCTATGAAAAATTTGATGATCGTATATAAAACACATTTAATTCCTTCCAAGAGATCTTACATTGATGAATGAAAGATATCTTCTAAGCAAAATTAAATATTACAGTAATTTTTTCCTGTTCTCGAATTCTCTCTGTTCGAATATTGGAGTCAAGAGCACAAATGCGGAGCATACTAGAAGTGTAATTAGGTATAATGAGTGTCATTATTTAAGCACGAGCAATTGTGCTTAAAATACTTTTGATATTGTGTATATATAAATCAGTTAAAAAGCGTTTCTTCATATAAAGAGCTGTACCCTGTGGGCGTAAAAGCGTCGCCTGTTTGCTCGCGCAAATGTATGTGCGATCTATAAACTGCGAAGACATGAAAGTAAGAATCCAGTATTACTCTATCCATGTTCCACTAAACTTGATCCAGTCTTTGTCCCTTGATCTGGCACCTATAACTTCGCATACTTTTGGATCATTTCACCTCCTCCTTTATCGAAGTCCACCTACGTAGCGGACATAAGCTGTCATAAGAGTTACCTGCATTCAGCACAAATAACGTGACATATTTCTTAACTAGTTCGTTCCGGAGATAATATAATAGACGGAAGTCTTATTTCATCACGGTCACAATCGTGCTGAAAAAGTATGTAACATTTCCGTTTAACATTTAAATTTACTTGGAGTTAATGATATTTATCGCTTCTAATTAGATTTTTT
Organism: Camponotus vicinus; assembly: GCF_025532165.1. Lineage (NCBI taxonomy): Eukaryota > Metazoa > Arthropoda > Insecta > Hymenoptera > Formicidae > Camponotus > Camponotus vicinus. The sequence continues at coordinate 2,191,270 of NW_028141947.1, forward strand.
TGCTGGTATAATTTTATTAATAATTCTGATAAATATTCATCTTTACTTCCCCACTACTAATTTTGATCTTGACATGTGTTGTCAACGTCATCCCTGAGTAATATGCTAAATAAAATGCGTTTTAATTTCTTAGGGTTTTAATTATACTGGGTAGGATTTTAATAATCCTGCAATGATACTCGATGCGTTTGTATTATAAGAATACTTTACGCATGATTACAGATTTTCTTATCGTTTTATAAATCTGAGATATTTAAATTGTACTATTAATTATGCAAATGAGAGGAAGTTTTTTAATACGATTTTTTAATACGTAGATTAATAAATTTTGTTAATATTACAAAAACAAGCTGAATTCTGAATTATTAATATAGTAACACAATAACTATAAAATTACATCTTAATATTTATTTATTTTAACATCTCTTAAGTTTTTTATTATATTAATAATGTATATCAATATATGTATATTAGTATTGCATTAATTATTACTTGCCAATACACATAAATTAATATATGTATATTAATGTGTAATATATATGTGATTTAATAGAGGATAATATTACAGTATTGATTATAATGTAAAATAATTACTAATGTTTTATATAATAAAATATTATATGTGTAATTAATATTATAAAATACTGTACACATAATTAATATTTAAATATATCTGTATATAAATATCAACAAATTAGTGCGTTATATTAACATATGGTATTAATATTTTAAATCCTATAAAAAGTATTCTTTACGAATGTGTTTTATTAATGTACTATTAATATTTTTAATTTAATAATAAATGATATGGCATAATTCTTGGAGCACGCTATCTCTATAATATTTTTATTCTACATTATAAAAAAAACCTTTCTTAATTTTAATTTAAAAATCTGCTTCGTTATGAGAAAAACACGATTATTGATTTGATCGATTTGAGAAACCCGTTGTTTTATTCATATATCCATCATATAAATTTCAAAAAGTGAACAAAAACCTAAAAAATAATAGTTATTCATTATATTCTCTTATATACGATACTGTAATTTATACTCTAGTGTTAATAAGTTACGTTTTTTCATTAACTTGCTTAAAGACAATTTACCGATAGAAACTTGTAATAATATAGTTAATAAAATTTTATTTGAATGTATATTGTAAATTATAAAAATTCTCAAATTTTTGGTAAAGGAATATACTACTTTTAAACAGTATAAAAGAATTCATATATATATATATTTACAGATATTTTTGCATTCTACGTAACGGCCTCTTTTGCTTTAGACGCGAAATAGACGGTTTTGCCATCTTACGGAGCTCGATCGCTAGCACGAATTTGGAGTGGGAAAAACGGCACCGTGCTTTGCTATTACATACCGTTTCTCGATCGAAACGTCTGTTAACGACCTCAGAAGTTGTGTGTTTACATATGACATACACATTTATTGTAATATCGCCAAGTGTTATTAGTCTTTGGAAGTTTCTCGAAATAATAAGAAATCATAAGTGCGCATATATATTTTTCATGTTACAATGATAGTGGATAAAACTTTAATTTATTGCAGCTAATTATTATAACGAAACTACACTTGCATAGAATTTGTGGTATATCTCAATATACAGAGTAAGTCATTCAAAATTAAGTTTATTTTTATATATTTGTCTTAATTCCTTCTTTTCCACTAAATCATGGTAGAGACAGTGCTGTGTTTAATTTGACCGTTTGAACTATCTAACAAAAATATATTTTTACAGATATTTAAGATAAAAGTAGTATTATGTTTCTTAAACTATTGTTAAGTAGCAGTTTAACAATCATCGTCGCGGCGACTTTTTTAACCGACGATCAGATAATTAAAATATCTCAAGAAGAGTTAAACAACCACTCGAATTATATATTACCGCAACAATATGATATCATCGTTACACATGTCGAAAAAAATATTCTTGTCTGCAACTGCAGTATACGTACAGAGATTATAAATTCAACATCAAGCATATTACTGTATTTACACGTAAAAAATGTTAGTCCAACTGTGTTTTATTATCCACATTATTATTCTATGAATGATATTGAAAAATCGATCATTTATCCATCGGTAAAATCTATGTATGACATTGAGAAAAACATTGTCAAATATATATTCGTTAATGATCTATTGCCGGGGTATTACATCATAAAATTAGTTTATAATATAACTGAAGAAACAGGTCTAAAAAACTTTTATAAAAGAGATGGGCGACAGTGGTAAGTAACTGTTAAAATGTTAAATATATAGTAATTTCACGATGTTTATGAACAAACCCTGGTACAGCATTTTATTGTCAACACTCAACAAAACCAAATATTCCGGAACAAAATCAAATATTCCGGTAGAATTTCGAATTGTTTTCATAATACGTATAAGTATGATTTTGAAGTATTTATTTTTTTATAGAACCTGCTTATTTGAAATTTGAAATTTTGAACAAACATTTAAGTTTTACACTTTACTTGGACAATACCAAACATTAGGAAATTCGTTTCTAATATTAAAAAAACTTATAATTCAGAAGGAAAACATTTCCAGATATATGTTTATATGAATTCTTTTTATCCTTATAATCCATAAAAGTCATTATCAAAATTTAACTAGATCATGAACACTCACAACTTTCATAAAAACACTCTGCATATAATATATAAAATTAAATATACAAGCTATACTTATGCTGTTTCATGTATTTAAACGCGCATCTACACACACTCATACTATTTTGAAACAATACTAATTTCGCTACTAACTAAGGCATATATACATATGTGTTTCATTTAATAAACTATCACTAACATAGACAGTTTCTTTAACTTGTATAAAATTATGTACGGAATCGTTGATAATATATCAATTAAAATCAATTTAAAAAAGTTATTATTCTAATACTGTTTTATATTGAAATTTATTTTAATTTTATTAAATTTTCATATTAAATATTAATTATTAAATATTTATTTTGTACCTGTATATTCTAATATAAACATTTTATGAATCCCGCACAACTAAAATATATGCAACTTTTATACAATTTCATTGAAATCACTTTTGCATAAGGTTCTTGCGGTGACTTTTATTATTGTTAATTCATATTTCTAAATGTGATAGGTTGGCAACGTATGTTGATATTGGGATCCAACACATGGTTCCGTCTTTGCCCGAATCTTTAAGAACCATGCCCTGGTATAAGCCCATCTATGATATTATTGTAGAACATTATCAAAACTATACAATTTTATCAAATGAACCGATACAAAATATAGATACGAATGATAAAAATATGACGAAGACACATTTTAATACGCTTGTAAAGCCTATTTATCTACTGTTTCTGACTGACCGAATTAATTTATCACTTATGCCTGGTACAAATGAAAGTGTCAGAGTTAATATGTGGTGTAGAATGCACTGCGAATTTGCACACAAATTTGCTGAAAATATAACATCGTACTTGTTCGATAAATGGAAACGTTTGAATAAAACTTGGCAAATAAATCATGTTGCACTTCCGGATTTTCAAAACGAAAGCATCATAAATCTGGGCCTTATTCTTTACAGGTAGCTATATAATTAGAAAAATTAATATATTTCAAAGATGAAAAAAAGGATAACAATTCTTGATAACCAAAATTATTTACATATCTTTTCTCTATTTTTAAAATATTATTTGAATATATTTTAAAAAATAAGTAAAATTGTATGAAGCAATGAGAGGAGAAACATATCTAATCGTTTATTATTAGTCCAGTTTATTATTGTCCAGAAAGTTATTGCGATTTTTGTAGATTTGGCGCTTTTTTCACGTTGTCTTTCTTTTGTATCTATATTATATCAATTTAAAAGCGCAAACTTCTCTCTACATTTTAATAAAAATAACTGTGTTTTGATATTGGTTTGCGTTTTATTTAAACTATGAAATTAAGAATAAAAAAATAGCAAATTCCAGCGATATTTTTATATGAATTCAAAATGAGTCGTAAAGCAGCTGAAGGCTTGTAATATTAACGATGCATTTGGTCTAGGAACTGCTAATGAACGTACAATGCAATGATGGTTTCCGCAAATTTCAGTGGAGATGAGAGCCTTGAAGTTGAAAAGTTCTGGACGACTGCGATTGACGACGACCACTTGAAGGTGTTAGTTGAAACAGAGTCACGCACATCGATTCGAGAACTAGCGGAAAAATTTGGCGTAAGCAAGTCAGCTGTTTCTGATTACCTGGAACGAATTGGAAAAACAAAAAATCTCGATAAATGGATGCCGCATCAATTGAGCGAAAATCAATAGAATCGTCACTTTGAAGTGTGTTCTGTATTGATTTTGCGCAAGCAAAATAATCCATTTCTTCGTCGCATTGTAACGTGCGATGAAAAATGGATCTTGTACGATAATCGTCGACATTTTGCACAATGGTTATACCATGATGGAGCGCCAAAACACTCTCCGAAACCAAAATTGTATTAAAAGAAAATTATGGTGACTATTTGACAATCGTCAACCGAGATAATCCACTGCAGCTTTTTAAATTCGGGCGGAATTATCACGGCAGAGAGGTACTGTCAAGAAATTGGCAAAATGCATCAGGAACTGACACGTTTGCGTTCGGTGTTGGTCAACAGAAAAGTTCCAATTGTTCTACACGACAATGCTCGACTACACGCCGCACAACCGACGCTGCATTAATCAATTGAGCTATGAAGCTCTATGAAACTCTGTCTCACCCATCATATTCGCCGGTCTTCTCACCAACTGAATATCACTTCTTTAAATATTTCGACAATTTCATGCAGGGGAAAACCTTTAACAATAAAGCTACTATCAAAAAACGCCTTCGAAGAGTTTGTCGTTTCTAGAAATCTGAATTTTATGCTACAGGAATAAATAAATATTGCTTCTCGTTGGCAAATATATTTAAATTTCAATAGTTCTCTTTTCAATTAATAAAGTTCACTTGCTAAAATATGCGTATTTGAACTTGAAGGTTAAAAACCACAACATCTTTCTGGACAACCTATATCTTCAATGTACATCAACTTATATGAACAATAATATTAATATATACAGGGTGTCCGATTCGTGAGGGACCAAACGAAAAGTGATGATAGATTGGTCAAACTAAGAAGAAAAGTTTTCTACCATTTTGCAAAATTCGCAATAATTATTAAGTAATAAGCAAAAATGTCCCGGCGCATGAGAAGCGGTATACCGCTTGTAGTGTGTGATTATTAAGTGATCAAACGAAAAATGGTGATAGATTGGGTCAAACTGAAAAGAAAAGTTCTCTACTATATTGCAAAATTCGCAATAATTATTAAGTTATAGGCAAAAATGTCTCAGCGCATGAGAAGCGATCTGTCTACCGCTTCTTATACTCTGAGACATTTTTGCCTATAACTTAATAATTATTGCGAATTTTGCAATACGGTAGAGAACTTTTCTTTTCAGTTTGACCCAATCTATCACCACTTTTCGTTTGATCACTTAATAATCACACACTACAAGCGGTTTACCGCTTCTCATGCGCCGGGACATTTTTGCTTATTACTTAATAATTATTGCGAATTTTGCAAAATAGTAGAGGACTTTTCTTTTTAGTTTGACCCAATCTATCATCACTTTTCGTTTGGTCCCTCACGAATCGGACACCCTGTATATATTTTATAATCTTAAATTAGAAAAATACAAATTAAAATATAAAATTGTAATTTAAATAATTATATTAAGGTATAAGTATAAGTATAGGTATTATATTAAGGTTTTTATTTTTATCGATCAAAATTTAAAAAAGTTATATACACTGAGAAAAATCGTTTGATTGTACCAACAAGACGTATATGATTGAAGGCATTTTGGTTAAATCAAACAAGAATTTCTAGTTATCATGATAAGACTCGATTTTTTATAACGAGAACGTTTAATAGATTTTATTATAAGGATTTGGTTAGTATTTTCTGGTTGAATCCGCCGTTAGGCGGCGAGCCACTTTTAACTTAATTCGTATTCAATATTTGCCGTGAAATGTATATAAAGAACTAGTATTAAATCTAAAGTATATTTTTTTTCTCTTACGAGCAGTAGTGCCAGAAAGAGCTAGCTCTCTGATTGTGTGTGTTTGAGCTGCATTCTCTTCTTGCATCACTGTTTATCAATTTAATTTCTAACAAATTGAATTTAAAATAATTTATTCAATAATCTGGATTGAATTTATCCAATAATCTTGTTGGAATTTAGAATATTAAACAGACTTTTGAAATTAGATGGAAAAAACTTTAGATGACTTGGTGCTGGTGAGTTTAGTATTATTAACGAGAAAATTTGATAAATTTAATAGGAAGAAATTAATCAGATTCATGTGGTAATTTCTACAAGAATTTTGGTTCGTCCATTTTCCAACAGACATACTGGTTGAATCTACCAGAATTCTAATTAATGCAACCAGATTTTTTTCTCAGTGTATGTATAATCCGGTACTCGCTTCCAATATATTGCATTACTTCGTAATGAGCATTTATAAATAAAACATTAATAATAATATATAATTAATATGTTAATTTAATAGAATCATTTAATTATAAATTTGGAAATACAATATTTTTTATGTGTTATTATGCAACAGAAATAAACATTATTTATAATTTTCAGAGAAGCAGATATTATCTACAATGACAATGTAGATTCTGTTGCGACTAAAATCAAAGTTGCCCGCTTCATGGCCCATAAAATAATACAGGAATGTACTTATTATGAAAATCCACTTTGGCCGTTATCCTCTTTGTTAAATGAGGCTATTGTCGCATTTCTTGGATTATATGTCACCAATCAGGTTATTTTAAGCATTCTTTAGCGCAAAACTTGCTCACTAGCAAACCATATGATGGATATATATATATATACAGTACCCTCCATAAGTTTGAAAACACTCTATAAAGGTATATAATATAAAGAAGATAACTTTAATTTCTTTGATATTTGCCGGATGTTATATCCTTCTTCTTGTAAAATAATAATCTTGACTCGCAATTCATATGGAATCTGGCACGTCGGAGCCATTTTTAATGATTGTAGTAATTTTTGTTACTTTTACAGAAACTAAACTCAAACTGCACTTAAATGAGTTCTTATTACTCTGATGTATGTTTCTAATGCGCGTAAACATTACAGACATTCCACTACAGCATCTGATATGCTGTAGTAGCACTAATTGACAGAACAAATCAACGCGCAAAATTTAATTCCGAGCAGTTCGGTGCCGCGTAATAATTATTCGACATATTTTCGGTATAAACAGGCGTTATATCATTATTTAAACGTCTTGCAATATATTTATATGAAAAATCTGCACAGATTGCTGCCATGCGATTGTTTATCTGTAAAATGCAATGTGTTTCCAAACTTATGGAGGATAGTGTATATCATATTGTTTGCAAGAGAGCAAGGTTTGCGTTAAACATATATATATATATATATATATATATATATATATATATATATGGTAAATATTTATAGTATAGTATTTATAATATGGTTAATATGGTAAATATCTACCTTTACACAGCCACCCCCAAATGACTCGACCTTGACATATATTGTCAAGATCTCTGCAATGAATAACATCCAAAAGGTTTTACGCGTCGCTCGTTGTTTATTAAAAAGTTATAAACAAAAGAAGTTTTATAAGGTTCACAGAATTTTTGGACACCATGTACAATAATAGACCTTTCATATTGAAAGTTATAAAGGAATAAATATATTGAAGAATTTTTTAATAAACAACGAGCGACGCCTAAAACCTTTTGGATGTTACTCAGTGCAGTGACCTTGACAATATATGTCAAGGTCAAGTCATTTGGGGCTGTGTAAAGTTAAATATTTATCATTATAGCGTGTAATTTTTTTTATAAATCACAATATTAGGCGAAGATTTTATATTTACAAAAAAAAAGTGAGTTTTTTAAAAATGCTAATTTTCAAGTAAATCTGCAACATACATAGATAATACAATTTAAAATATTTTTATATTTTTATGTTTCTTTTATTTTGTGTGTGTGTTAAAGTCACTATGTTACATTCGTCCGACTTTAAATTATTATATAAAAAAAAAGAAAAATTATCATTCAGATTCCACATAATATAGGGTTAGGAAAAAGTCTGGATACCCCCGAAAATTTTGGAAACTAAGGGTTATGGAGGAAAACTTCAAATGCAAAAGTTGTAAGATATCAAACGGAGCATTTCATGGTAACCTTGACTTTGACCTTCACAGCGACCTTGAGGGTTGTTTCCAAGTCAAGTTGTTTTTTTCAAATGGAATCCCCCATTTTTTATTGCATATTCTTATAGCTCATCTCGAGGACTTTCCAAAACACTATAATTAAGTTAGATTTCATTAAGTACCTTCCGAGTTATGAGGCTTGAAATCATTTCTTAATTTTACATAAACCGTAAAATATCTTGTAAAATATTCATTTTTCGATTATCTTACCTTAATACTTTTATGTACAAAATAATGAGAGGAATCAATTGGTGTAAAGAAAACACATAATTGTTTCGAAAAAGAAAATGTAATTGTTAATTGCAAATTACATTTTTTCTTTCGAAACAATTATGTGTTTTCTTTATACCAATTGATTCCTCTCATTATTTTGTACATAAAAGTATTAAGGTAAGATAATCGGAAAATGAATATTTTACAAGATATTTTACGGTTTATGTAAAATTAAGAAATGATTTCAAGCCTCATAACTCGGAAGGTACTTAATGAAATCTAACTTAATTATAGTGTTTTGGAAAGTTCTCGAGATGAGCTATAAGAATATGCAATAAAAAATGGGGGGTTCCATTTGAAAAAAACAACTTGACTTTGAAACAACCCTCAAGGTCGCTGTGAAGGTCAAAGTCAAGGTTACCATGAAATGCTCCGTTTGATATCTTACAACTTTTGCATTTGAAGTTTTCTTCCATAACCCTTAGTTTCCAAAATTTTCGGGGGTATCCAGACTTTTTCCTAACCCTGTATATGTATACATATAGAAATTGTGTAATAAGATAATTTAGCTATATAATATATTTTAATAGTTCTAGAAATATTTAGTTTGAAAGTTATATGTCAAGTAATCATTTTTGTTATTAATGTATTATATTTTTAAATTATTTATTCTATATTTTAAGAGTATAAGGGTATAACCAATTTTTTTTACATACACGTAGAAAGTAGCAGCCCTAATGCATATTGCTATTGTGTGTTAAATATAATATTAATTAAGTAAATACATTTAAACTATTTTCTATAGTCTCTTCCAAGTACCCGAATGATGGACATGTTTGTGGTACAAATTCAACACGAATTCCTTCATTTCGATACTGAATATAATACATCACTTTATTACACACAATTCAGCACATTCAAAAGTTCTGTTGAAAATTTTCGTTACCCTCAAGGTATGATAATATAAATAAAAATTGATTATGAAATTTTTGAAAATAAATGCTTAAAAAACAAATAGAATAACTGATAAAAATTTTAATTTTATATATAATCTCTTCATTATACACATGCACACATATATACATACATAATGAAGCTGTAGTATATAAAATTATATATAAAATATATTACATATACAGGATGTTTCTTTTTAAGTGATACAGTCGATTATCTCGTGAACCGATGATTTTATAGAAAAATTTTTCGAACGAAAGTTGCATAGCTTGAAGGGGTACACATAATGAAAATATTGACCTTGTCAAAGTCAGGTCAAGGTCATTAATACTTTTTTACATGAAAATCTCTATTTTCTTACTACATATTCTTGTAGATAACCTCGAGAGCTTTTCAAAACGCTATAATAAAGTATTTTTTCATTGAGTACTTTTCAAGTTATATCTTAATTTTACATAAGCTATAAAATATCCAGTAAAATATTCATTTTTCGATTATCTTACCTTAATACTTTTATGTACTAAATAATGAGACGAATCAATTGGTGTAAAAAAAAAACATAGTTGTTATTAAGAAAAAGTATGTAATTGTTAATTGCAAATTAATGTGTTTAATATCAGATTGCTTAAGAAAAGTATTACAATTGTCAAACTTTAACTTGTTATATCTTTTAAACCAATGTCGTCTCTCATTTACTTTTTTGCGCGGAATTACTCAGGACAACTTCCTCTATAACATATTCAAATGATGATAAAATCGGTGATGTGTAACGTTTTATGCACTTTTACCATACTTATTAATTATTATTTACTGTAACTATTATCTTATTTATATTCTGATGTAAATTATATAATTATAGTATCCAGTGTATTGCGTATATTACAACACATGATTACTGAAGAGATATTTTGGCAGAGTATCCGTATATATATAAAGGACAAGTAAGTAATACACTATAACCATACTACTATAATTACTATTTTTATTTAAATTAAATTAATTTTATTTTTATTTAAACTTACATCGTTCCTTTCATACTTTATTATCTTTATTATTACCATTTACAATTCTTTTTACCTTCAATGTCATTAAATATTCAAGATATATTTTCAATTTACATATACACTTATCTTTTAAAAGTAATCAAGTTTGGCCATTCCTTTTAAATTATAATTTAAACTGTAGCATCAAATTTATATAAAAACTATAAATCATATGATTATGTAATTAATTATATATTTAATTAAATTATATATAAAATATAATTAACGTAACAATTTTATATTGTGGTAATTATATACAGGGTGTCATGAAAGTGAGCATGACTTTAAAAAATTAAGGTAGATTGTCTCAAAATTAGAAGAAAAGTCTTGTACAGTTATGCAATATTCGCAATAATTAATGAGAAATAAATTAAAGAAAATCGGCCAATGCGCGTGGCTAGAAGTGCGTGGTGGTGAAGGCGGTCTCACTGTAACATAATGGCGGCGCGCGGCGAAACGGTGATTGGGGAGGGAAGAAGCGATGAGTGTGTAGGCGCGCGGCGAAGGCTCTTCCCCTCTCCAATCACTGCTTCGCCGCGCGCCGCCATTATGTTACAATGAGACCGCCTTCACCGGCACGCACTTCTAGCCACGCGCATTGGCCGATCTTCTTTAATTTATTTCTCGTTAATTATTGCATAACTGTACAAGACTTTTCTTCTAATTTTGAGCCAATCTACCTTAATTTTTTAAAGTCATGCTCACTTTCATGACACCCTGTATATATATATATATATATATATATATATATATATATATATATATATACTATATTTGCTTATAATACCTTTCGTTGACACATCAATAAATTTTGCATAAATTTTATAACTGTAGCATGACAACTTTTAACTATTTTGGTGATGTTATGAGGTCGTCCATTCAAATGTCTACATACAATTTACTTTTTATAAACCAGCTAATTAAGGCCACAACAAAACAAAAATATTGTCCTGTATTGAAAATAGTACGAGAATATAATCATCCTTTCGAATCTTTAAAAGTAACGATACAACGTACAAATTTCAATAAGACGGTGGATGATTACATACCTTCGACGTCTACTACGGAGTTGGGTGACTTTATAGTATATAATCTAGAACAAACTGGTAAGTTTGCAATAAATTTATTACATTTTATAGTGTTTATCATACATACACATTGGAGAGAAAGATTTACATTATTAAAAATGTTATTCATTATATTATGTATTATATACATTACATTTATTATACATTATATATACATACATACATTATATATACATACATACATACGTACAATTATTAGAAATATTCAATTTTCATGCAAAATGATTTTATACCTAATATAATATACAATTTGCATTTCCATTTATGTTCACTTTATGATACATTTTTTATCTCTGTTAATGTACAAAAGTATAAGTACAAAAGTATAAACAGATACTTGTACTGATAAATCTTTTGAAACAATTATATATATATATATATATATATATATATATATATATATATATATATATATATACAATTTATTTATTTTCGGCAGGATATTTTCGAATCAATTACGATATCGAGAACTGGCGAAGAATTGCAAGTTATCTAAATTCTAAAAATTATAGGAAAATACATGTTTTGAATCGTGCCCAAATTATCGATGACGCTTTCCACTTAATGATAACAAACCAACTTAATTCCACTGTATTCTGGAATATTACGAAATATCTATCACGAGAAACAGACTACGTGGCATGGTATCCTATGTTCAAAGCTTTAGAATATCTGTCCAATATCTTTCTATTTCAGGAACCAATATATTTTAATATCAAGGTAATAACACATTATAAACAATGTCAACAGTGATGTCTTAAACATACTAAAAACATGTTACTTATTGCACATATTAATATTGTGTGCATTTATAATAATAATTATTAAGTGCTTTCCGAAAAGATACATACAATAAAATACGTGTAGCTAGAAAAAATTTGATTAGGTATTTTAAATATACATATTTTGGATGAAAGATAAGTATATTTGTAAATTAATATTCGAATAGTGTATGTATACTAATATTAAAAGAAGTTGGAGAGGAAAAGGGAGAAAAATTTGAAAATTGTTATCATTTTTAATTACAGCATGATATTTATAATGACGATTTAAATATCATTAATTTTGTGATAGAAAGTTAGTAGGAAACATATATATTAATTGTCTGTGTGTTTAATACACAAAAGAGTTAATAAGTTATTAAATTATATTATACAATAGATATAATGTCTACATTTATGTCTACATGTCTACAATATATGCATGTATGCACTTCTGTATGTTTATTTTGTGATATGAACATGTGTTAAGCATGTGTGAAAGTGCACGCAAGAAAAATTCAAATTTGTGTATAAATACATATATATAGCTATATAATAGATATCTTTATAAAAAGAATTCAGAGCTGTTTACAAAGACAGAATGTTCTTAATATATAAACTTTCTTAATATGTAAAATACAATTGCGCAAGATATCTTTCTATATAGTAAAATATAATGCAAGAATCGAAAAATATAAAATTTATATCAAATAACAATATAAATACATATAAATATATATATATATATATATATATATATTTATATTTATATATTTAGGAGAAAATGCTAAACTTACTATACCATTTGCTTGATAAACTTGAATACGATGAAGTTTCTAATGAACACGATCTTACAAAGAGTTTAAGAATGGAGGCTGCGAAATGGGCATGTAATCTTGATGGTTGCATATGTATAGAAAATGCCCGACAAATTTTAAATCGACATCTCGCAGATCCCGAAAAGAACACGTAATTATTCTTATATATTCTCGGTTATTTTAATTTAATTGTTTTGTAGATACATGTGCAATGTTTATTACATTATTTGATCAAAATTTAAATTTATTCTGTTATGTTATGAAATTATAATTCGTTAAATTATTTCATGAAAATATAAGATTAATATGTGCAAAACTTTTATAACAGAAATTAATTTCTTGTCAAATTTTCCGTAGACTCTTGCCATGGTGGAAAGAATGGACTTACTGTCAAGGTTTAAAAACGTTGTCCTATTCTCTTAGCGATGAAGATGCTCCTTGGTGGGGAGTATATTATCTGGGAAAAGAAAAATTTAAAACTAAACTTTTAAAATATCTGTCTTGCCCTGAGGATTCACAATTTATCAAAGACTATTTAAATCTAATAAAAAATGATAGTACAACATCGATTATGTTTTTAAAAGATTTTTCCGATAAAGATTATATTAATTATTTTTTTTTTACTATCGCGAAGCATGCAAGGAATCCTGTAGTACTAACATTTATATTACACAATCTTGAGAATATAAAACCTAAGTAATACAGCTTTCTCTCCGTAAATATACAGGGTGGCAGGGAAATTTTGACAGTTTCGAAATGTCAAGGTAGATTGACTCAAATTAAGAAGGAAGCTACTATACTATTTTGCGATATTCGCAATAATTAACGAAAAATTAATTAAAGAAAATCGACCAATGCGCGTGGCTCGAAGCACACGACGGCGAAGGCGGTCTGACTATGACATAATGGCGGCGCGCGGCGAAGCGGTGATTGGGGAGAGGAGGAGCCTTCGCCACGCGCTTACACACTCATTGCTCCTCCCCTCCCCAATCACCGCTTCGCCGCGCGCCGCTATTATGTTACAGTCAGACCGCCTTCGCCGTCGTGTGCTTCTAGCCACGCGCATTGGCCGATCTTCTTTAATTAATTTTTCGGTAATTATTGCGAATATCGCAAAATAGTATAGTACCTTCCTTCTTAATTTGAACCAATCTACCTTCTTACTTCGTGAAGGTCAAAAATTGCCTGACACCCTGTATATCTATCATTCAACAATTTATGTGTGTATCAATAAATTTATTATTTTACTGTTATAGACAAGTCAGCGAGTATGCAACATTTACTGTAATTATTAATCATGTGTATTCCACAAATCAACTCCAAAAGGTAAAAATTGCATGTGCTTATATGTGTGTGTGTGTGTATATATATATATATATATATATATATATATATATATATATATATACATATACATATACATATATGTATGTATGTATGTATGTATGTATGTATGTATGTATGTATGTATGTGTGTGTGTGTGTGTGTGTGTGTGTGTGCGTGCGTGCGCGCGCGCGCGTGCGTGCGTGTGTGTGTGTGTGTGTGTGTGTGTAAAATAAATAACCATGATGCGACATCAAATATTGCTGTTTAATATCATCAAAATAATCTGTTTTAGATAAACGACTTCCTAACAGATAAATTTTCTAAAGAAACGCAAGTTGAATTAAATGAATGTAAGAAATTATGGTTTTCTGTGAAAGAAAGAAATACGAAAGTAAAGGTAAATTTTATGAGTATCATTATATTAATATTTCATTTATTAATTATTGATTTTTCTGTTTTCATACAGAATATATTAATGTCACAGTATCCCAAAGTAACAAGCAAAAATTAATGTCATTTAATATTTTTTATAAAATAAGTATATTTTTATTTCTAATTTCCGAAATTATATTATTTTGGAAATATGTAATTTTATAGAATGAGAAAGTGGGAAAGAGTGAGCGAGCAAACGAAAGCAAAGGAGAAAGAGAATTTCTTTACTTGAAAATTTTAGTGAAAATCGAATTATATAAATTTTAAAAAGAGAATTTACAAGTTTCAGATTTAAATCTTAGTTAGTCTAGATGTTCAGCTTTTAGTTAAATAAATTTAAATGTTTTTCAATATGATTGAGAAAGTATTACGTAATGTGATTCGCATACTTTAATATTATACGAGCCATTTGTTTACTAAAATAAAAATTTAATAAAGATGGATAAGTTAAGAAGATTAATGCACTTGCTAGATATAACAATTATAATATTATAATATTATAATAATATTATCTATGTGACAGCTGCAGCTCATATAAATTTCTAATTTTATTTTTAAAATCTCTAATTCTAAATTTTGATTTTTATTTGTCGAAAGTTACTTGCAAAGTATTATTTATAAGCATTCCTTGCATACAAAAGAGTTGTTAAGTACAATATAGTGCAACACTATGCACATAATATAATAGAACACATAGTACAATAGAAGAATGATTTTATTCTCATTTTAGCAAATTTGTAATTTTCATAATCCATAATTATTATTTATTCCTATTATATTTAAGATTATTATTATTATTGTATGTATTATATATATATATATATATATATATATATATATATATATATATATTAAATATATTAATATTATATACAGGGTGTTTCATAAGTGTTAGGTTGGGGAAAATTTCAGGAATGGATTCCTTATGCTTACAGAAGAAAAAAAAGTTAATCAACATAGATCCGGAAATGATTAGTTTTTGAGTTATTAAGATTTTTGTAATACAAAATTTTGTCTCATTTCTCGTCTTAGAAGTCCTTTTACAGGCATCAACAATGTTTTTCAAGTTCGGCGGCCTATGAGACGACGAACTGAGGCTTGTATTGTGACAGGAAGTGGATATATTGAACATTTCCTCTAATTGTCCAAAATCTTAATAACTCAAAAACTAATCATTTCCGGACCTATGTTGATTAACTTTTTTTTCTTCTCTAAGCATAAGGAATCCATTCCTGAAATTTTACCCACCACTTATGAAACACCCTGTATATACACGGTGAGTCATTTTAATCTATAATCCCAATTATCTCGTTGGCAAAGCATGACAGAGAAAAAATTTTCCCACAAAAGTTGTTTGTTTCTTTGGGGGCCATAAGATGGCACCATTGGTTTGACCTTGAAGAGTCACTTGAAGGTCACGTGAAGGTCACCTCAATTTTTTTAAATAGCACCCCCTATTTTTTATTACATATTCTTATAGCTGACCTCGAGAGCTTTCCAAAACACTATAATTAAGTTAGTTTTCATTAAGTACTTTCCGAGTTATGAGGCTTGAAATCATTTCTTAATTTTACATAAACCGTAAAATATCTTGTAAAATATTCATTTTTCGATTATCTTACCTTAATACTTTTATGTATAAAATAATGAGAGGAATCAATTGGTGTAAAGAAAACACATAGTTGTTTTTAAGAAAAAATATGTAATTTGCAATTAACAATTCCATATTTTTTCTTAAAAAGAACTATGTGTTTTCTTTACACCAATTGATTCCTCTCATTATTTTGTACGTAAAAGTATTAAGGTAGGATAATCGAAAAATGAATATTTTACAAGATATTTTACGGTTTATGTAAAATTAAGAAATTATTTCAAGCCTCATAACTCAAAGAGTACTTAACGAAAAGGTACTTAATTATAGTGTTTTGGAAAGCTCTCGAGATAAGCTACAAGAATATGTAATGAGAAAATGTAGGTTCCATTTAAGAAATTGAAGGTGACCTTCACGTGACCTTCAAATGACTCTTCAAGGTCAAACCAATGGTGCCATCTTATGGCCCCCAAAGAAACAAACTACTTTTGTGGGAAAATTTTTTCTCTGTCATGCTTTGCCAACAAGATAATTGGGATTATAGATTAAAATGATTCATCGTGTATATACTGTATGTCGCAGACCACCCGTATCAGCTGAATATCTCAAAAACTGAGCGCGGCAGACAAAAATATTTCAGACAAAAGTTGTAAGGTTTAAAGTAACGCATTACATGGCGATATCAGTATGACCTTGAAGAGTGTTGTCAAGGTCACGTGAAGCTCACCGTCAATTTCTTAAACGGAATTTCCTATTTTTTATTGCACATTCTTGTAGCATATCTCGAGGGCTTTCCAAAACACTATAATAAAATATTTTTCCCTTAAGTACTTTTTGAGTTATAAGGCTTGAAATCATTTCTTAATTTTACATAAACCGTAAAATATCTTGTAAAATATTCATTTCTCGATTATTTTACCTTAATACTTTTGTGTACAAAATAATGAGAGGAATCAATTGGTGTAAAGAAAACACATAGTTATTTTTAAGAAAAAATATGTAATTGTTAATTGCAAATTACATATTTTTTCTTCGAAACAACTATGTGTTTTCTTTACACCAATTGATTCCTCTCATTATTTTGTACACAAAAGTATTAAGGTAAAATAATCGAGAAATGAATATTTTACAAGATATTTTACGGTTTATGTAAAATTAAGAAATGATTTCAAGCCTTATAACTCAAAAAGTACTTAAGGGAAAAATATTTTATTATAGTGTTTTGGAAAGCCCTCGAGATATGCTACAAGAATATGCAATAAAAAATAGGACGTTCCATTTAAGAAATTGACGGTGACCTTCACGTGACCTTGACAACACTCTTCAAAGTCATACTGATATCGCCATGTAATGCGTTACTTGAAACCTTACATTTTTTGTTTGAAATATTTTTGTCTGCCGCGCTCAGTTTTTGAGATATTCGGCTGATACGGGTGATCTGCGACACCCTGTGTATATATATATATATATAATAAATATTATACACATACACGAGATAATATTTAATATAATAAATATTATATTAAATATTATCTCGTGTATGTGTATATATATATATATATATATATATATATATATATATATATATATATATATATATATATATATATATATGATGTGTATGTGTATATATATATATATATATATATATATATATATATATATATATATATATATATATATATATATACACATACACGAGATAATATTTAATATAATATTTATTAATAATTATTGGCTATTCACACTAATACTTAATACCGATATAATCTGTTTTAGACAAGCGAATTAACAGAATTAGCAGAAAATTTCAGATGTATGCAGCAATATATTTCAAATATTAAAAGCAAGATACGAACACGTATTTTCGAAATCAAAAGTCAACAGAATTATTTTCAAAATTTTGTCAAATATCAACAATAACCGTTTAATAAAAGTAACAATTGTGATGCGAATACATCTATATATCTTTTTTACAAATAGCTTTTTATAATGTTTATAGTTTTTAATTTATTATTTATGCTTATTTGCGTTAATAATGTATAATTAAATGCATGTGCATTTACAAGGATTCATTTTAGTCTGCAATTCACTGATGTTTTTATTTCCTTATTAACATGAAGTAAAGCAAAGTGTAAATTATATTCATAATAATAATATATAAACAATTATAATTAAATTATGTTATATTATAATTAAATATATAATTAAATTAAGTGTAAATTATGTTCATAATTATAATATATAAATAATTATAATTAAATTATGTTATATTATATGAATAATTTTAATTATATTAAATGAGAAAGTATCTGCAATGTATTTAACATTATATTATTAATGTACTAAAAATGAATTATCTAATTTAAATTGTATTCTGATTTATTTTTTAAATTGTATTTGATTTGTTCTATATTTGTAACTTTATTTGTTAATATTTATTAATTATATTATCTTGAATCAAATTTTTATTATAGGTATAATATAGATATAATAATGCATATTAATATTTAAATAACATCTAAAATTAAAAATTTATAAAACA
Source organism: Camponotus vicinus (assembly GCF_025532165.1). NCBI lineage: Eukaryota > Metazoa > Arthropoda > Insecta > Hymenoptera > Formicidae > Camponotus > Camponotus vicinus. Next base: position 2,210,349 of record NW_028141947.1, read on the forward strand.
TATTACAATTCCTTAATATTTATGTAATAACAACTTTATATATACATATACATATATATATATATATATATATATATATATATAAAATAAATTGTTGTTATAAATTTAATATGTATTATTAATATTTTAAATATATATTATTAATTGTTTGAAACTCATAATCTTTGTAAATTTTATATAATCTATGATTTTTATAATAAATCACATGGCATAATTTTCTCATATATCTACATGTCTAGTTCTCTATACTTTTTACTTCTCTATCCTTTATATTTAAAGAAATGTAACATATATACACTCGCGCGCATTCGTGTAAATATTTACACACGCACGCACTAATGCACACAAATTAATTTCCGCCTACTATATAAGCAAATAGCGATATTTTTAAGTAAAAAATAAATTATATAATCATGAACCATTTTCTTCTATAATTTATGACAATATTAATTATAACGATAGAAATTATCAAATTTAATTCACTTGATGTCATATAAAAGTCTGCATCAGCTTTCTATTAGAGTGATATACGATATGTACATTATATTCGTGAACCGCTAGTAATGTATGTGGCTATATACTATCCGATTTCAATCTGAGTTCAAATATGTTCGTTCACAAAACGGCTTTAATTATAAATTTATTTAATAAGTTTCTGTTTTCTGAAGCATCATAAAATATGAATAATTCATAATTCATAATTCGATATTTAAATTATTTGTCATCAAAGAATATTATGTGTTTGTTTAGTTCTCCTCGGTTTATGTTTAGTTCTATGTCATATATCATATAGTAGTGTCATTTATATGGCAGTATTGAACCTAGATCAAAATTAAAGATAAAAAGTGATGACATGACGACTTAAGTGACAGATTGTTAGCATGTACTTGTACTAAAAAGGTCTGGGAAATCATGTAGCGTAATACGTATAATTATGCAATTTAAAATATTAAATATCTATTTAGAATACAAATTGAAAAAAATTGATTGTGCATAATAATTTTGCGATCAATTATTTTGGATTTTATGCTTTATAAAAGATAGATAAGTAAAATGTTAGTTTTGTGTGCATGGCCATATATTTTATCAATAACTTTTCAATAAACAATGAGCGATAGCAAATTTTTTGCCCGAGACTATGTTTTTCTAACAACATGTCAAGGTCAATGATATTTGCGGGAGTTTACCTTATGCCAATATTTACCTTGATTTATTTTCATCAAAATTATTATCCTAAGTATTCCTGTAAAGATACTAGCCAGCGCTTGTTGTTTATTAAAAAGTTATTAGCAAAGAAAGTATGTGAAGAAAGTTATTTGCAAAGAAATTAAATAGTATATTAATGTAATAAATCTCTCTCAGAAAATGATACATAAATATTTAGAAATATCAAAATAATAATTTTTTAAGTTAATTATTTTTTAAAATTATTGAAAGTGTACATAGTATATATACAGCTTAATATTTTTGTATTCTTTTGTTTACTAATCTAAATTATTTCTTTGTAAGCATAAAATCGTAGTTTTGTCATTAAAAGAATTGGAAGATTTTATTTTTTGACAGCGTGGCATTGCTCGTTCATGAACATGTCATTGTCTATGAGGTCGTAAACGTATGGTGTCACGAAATATTAGAAGTCACTGACACCACGAGGCCAAGCAAACAAAACTTTAATTTGGTGCATTTGAGGTGAACCTTGACAGTCCAGACGGTTCTTAAAACGGTTACCTCGTATTTGTTCGAAATGTGTGTGTATGGTTGTTCCATTCAAATATACGAGATCTCTCCTTGCACGTATATAATCGCATTGTTTGTAACATTAAACAAATCGAATATGCGAGCTTATTTATTTATTTTTTTCGCAAATTTAATATTATTCGATATATCCTTCAATATTATTTTTACATTGAAACCACATTGCATATTAAACAAATTTAAACCATTAATGTTTCCTGTGCTTTATTGAAACTTCTAACTTAAAGCTAATGATAATATGCACTTTATTAAATTTTATTGTAATCATACATAATATATTCTTAGGAAAAATATTTAAATTCTTTTTCTCTCTCTCACACACACACACACACACACACACACACACACACACACACACACACACACACACACACGTTGTTGGGCTTATATATTTTACTTATTCTTTTTTTTCTTTTTCGAAAAATTTTATTTTGAATTATGTCATTCTTTCCCTATTTATCTATATTTTTGTTATATGTTATGTTTAAACTCTTTTTCATTTTTACATGAAATATTATTTTACATGCGCCATTAGGTTGTTTTTATGTAATTCTCATACAAATGAGTAGATGATTCAGCGTATATCCATATTCTCAGAATCATACTGATATATTCGAACTAATTATTCGTTTGAACAGTATGACATTATAATACAGTTAAATAATTATCGTTGTCATATTTTCATCAAAGCAGGGTCGCAAAAATGTATATAATCGTAGATAAAATATATGTAGGAGCTATAATTTATATTCTCTCCGCATATTGTAACGTTATAACTATAGCTGCCAAAAATTGGATTGTCTATTTTGATAATTGCATATCGTGAAATATATATGTAGAGAGATTCCAGCTAATAAATTTTCACGTAAATGTGCTAATTAAATAACTTATGTAAAGTAGTCATTTTTACAATGAAATTTAAATGAAAAGAATGCAAACTATATAAAATCATAATTGGAATTTCATTCATATTGGATAATTTTGGAAAGCATTATTCACGAATATATTTATTATTATATTTTTTTATTATTTTTATTATATTTTATAATATTTATATTATATTTTTTCATCATATTTATTATATCATTTTTATTATATCATTTTTATTATATATCCTGTGTACAAATTTAGAAGTCCAAGAAACGCGAATAAAATAGAATAGTGTGTCCAATGGAATCAGGCATAATTGATACATATGTAAAGGAAACAAAACTCATCGATAGGTTAAAATTTATCTCGTGCCTATCTCCGCGCTAGCAAAAGCCTTCGATTTTTTGTTTCAGTCCATTTACTAGTTTTCCAAAGATGAATCCATGATCTTGCGAAGGCTGGTATGACTATAGGAGAAATTATTTCCGACCTTAATCTTCCGCGGTACCCAATGTACGGTGACACCCAATGTCAATGAAAAAAAAGATTGTCCGTACGGCAGAGATCAATTAGGAAAATGTAGAACGTTACGTACTTGAATAATTAATATCAAAATTAATACATATCTTTTTTTGCTTTGCCATGATATTTGTAAACCTCAGCTTTCTCCTTCGCGGCGAAAGGAAAAAGAATTCATCTGTCTGCTAAAGATGATAACGATGGAATAAAGATGCTCCAAACATGCGTAAAAAATGTCAAAATAGAGAAGAAAGCACTTTTCTATAAGGATACTCTCCATATTATCAAATTCGAGAAATAAGCTCTGAAGAATTTGGTTATCGTATATAAAACATATTTAATAGTTTCTTCCAAGAGATCTTATATTGATGAATGAAAAATATTTTCTAAGCAAAATCTTATTAATTTCTTCCTGTTTTCGAATTCTGTCTGTTTAAATATTGGGGTGAAAACAAAAAATACGGAGCAAATTAGTAATGTAATTGGTTCTAATAAGTGTCATTATTTAAGCACGAGCAATTGTGCTTAAAATACTTTTGATATTTTATATATATAAATCAGTTAGAAAGCGTTTCTTCATATAAAGAGCTCTACCTTGTGGGCGTAAATGTACGCGTCGCAAATGTATGTGCGATCTATAGGCTGCGAAGACATAAAAGTAAGAATCTAGTATTACTCTATCCATGTTCCACTAAACTTGATCCAGTCTTTGTCCCATGACCTGGCACCTATAACTTCGCATACCTTTGCATCATCTCACCTCCTCCTTTATCGAAGTCCACCTACGCAGCAGACTGTCATAAGAGTTATCTGTATTCAGCACAGATAACGAGATAATATAATAGACGGAAGTCTTATTTCGTCACGGTCACAATCGTGCTGAAAAGTTATGTAACTTTTCCGTTTAATATTTAAATTTACTGGGAATTATTGATATTTATTGCTTCTAATTAGAATTTTTTGCTGGTATAATTTTATTAATAATTCTGATAAATATTCATCTTTACTTCCCCACTACTGATTTTGATCTTGACATACATATGTTGTCAACATCATGTCCCTGAGTAATATACAAAATAAAATGTGTTTTAATTTCTTTAATTATACTGAGTAGGGTTTTAATTGTCCTGCATTAATGATACTCGATGTGTTTGTATTATAAGAATACTTCATGCATGATTACAGATTTTCTTATCGCTCTACAAATTTGAGATATTTAACTCGTACTATTAATTACGCAAATGAGAGAAAGTTATTTTTCAATACGTAGGTTAATTAATATTTTGTTAATATTATAAAAACAAGCTTATTTGCTGAATGCTAAATCATTAATATAGTAACTCCATACCTATAAAATTGCTTTCTTATATTTATTTATTTATTTTAATGTCTCTTAAGTTTATTATTACATTAATAATATTGTTACACGCCCGAGTTGTTACGGCCCTGCCGTTGTCCGGATCCTGTAACCAAGAAGAATGTTTACAAACAATAATGTTCAGCTGAGTCGGAAGATAGCTGTTAAGCTGTCCGGACGTGTTTTATATACGAGCCATTATTAATCCGTTGTGTTATTAATCTGTTGTTCGTATGTGTTCTGTGTTTCGCATTAAAGTTCCTGTGTTCTCTAAAAATTGTTTGTTATTACTCGCGATCCGCAAGTGCCGGTAGTCCGCTAATTCGCGCTTCGATATATCTTGAAGTCCTCGCCCCGGGCGTAACAATATATATAAATATATGTATTAAATATGTATATAATAATGTATATAAATATATATGTATTAATATAATGCATTAAATACTACTTAATATTACACTATTAATTAACACACATAAATTAATATATGTATATTAATATGTAATATATTTAATATAGTGGATAAGATTGAATGTAATGGATAATAATATAATACACATTATAATTTAATATAAAATTATTATTAATGTTATACATAATAAACCTATATATATATATATATATATATATATATATATATATAATTAATATTATAAAATATTTATAAAATACTATACATATAATTAATATTTAATTATGTTTGAATATAAATATTAACAAATTAATGCGTTATATCAATGTATGTTCTTAATATTTTAAATGCTATAAAAATTATTCTTTATAAATGTGTTTTATTAATGTACTATGTTTAATTTATAATAAATTAATGTTTAATTTATAATAAATTATTAGCGCAATTCTTGGCCTACGGTATCTCTATAATATTTCTATTCCACATTATATGTAAAAAACAAATTTCTATTCCACATTACATATAAAAAACAAATTTCTCAATTTAAATTTAAAAATCTGCTTCGTTAATAAAAAGGACACGATTGTTAATTTGATCGATTTGAAGGATTTTCTGTTATTTTATTCAAAAATCCACCAAATAAATTTGAAAAAACTCGTGAACAAAAATCTAATAAATAATAGCTATTTATAAAAAAATTCGATATATATATATATATTTATAGATATTTTTGTATTCTACAGTGGCCTCTTATGCTTTAGACCGGCGCGACATAGACGGGCTTGCTTCTTACAGCGCTCGGTCGCTAACACGCATTTGGAGTGGGAAAAACGGCACTGTGCTTTGCTGTTACATACCGGTTCTCGATCGAAGTGTCTGTTGACGACTTCAGGAGTTGTGTTTACATTTATTGTAATATCGCCGAGTGTCTTTGGAAGTTTCTCGAAATAATAAGAAATCAAAAGTGCGCATATATATTTTTCATGTTACAATGATAGTGGATAAAACATTGATTTATTGCAGCTAATTATTATAAACATACACTTGCATAGAATTTGTTGTATATCTGAATATACAGAGTAAGTCATTCAAAATTAAGTTTATTTCTATATATTTGTCTTAATTTCTTCTTTTCCATTAAATCATGGTAGAGACAGTGCCGTGTTTAATTTGTCAGTTTGTACTTTCTAACAAAAATATACTTTTACAGATATCTGAGATAAAAGTAGTATCATGTTTTTAAAACTATTGTTAAGTAGCAGTTTAAAAATCATCGTCGCGATGGCTTTTTTAACCGATGATCCGCTAATTCAAATATCTCAAGAAAAGTTAAACAACCACTTGAATTATGTATTACGGCAACAATATGATATCATCATTACACATATCGAAAAAAATATTCTTGTCAGCAACTGCAGTATACGTATAGAGATTATACGTCCAATATCAAGCATAATATTGTATTTACACGCAAAAGATATCGGTATAACTGTGTTTTATTATCCACGATATTATCCTACAAATTCTATAAATGAAAAAACGATCATTTATAAACCGGTACAATCTTTGTATGATAATGAGATGAACATTGTCGAATATATATTCGCGAGTGATCTATTGCCGGGGTATTATATCATAAAATTAGTTTATAATATAACTGAAGATACAGGCCTAAAAAACTTTTATAAAAGAGATGAACGACAATGGTAAGTAAGTGTTAAAATGTTAAATGTATAATATTTTCACGTTTATGATCAAATCCTGGTACAGCATTCTATTTCTATTTAAAAATTCTATTTCTATTTTCATTTCTATTTTCTAAAGAGAGACAAGTGCGTATGTGAAAAGTTTTCATTCCTAATTATATGTTTTTTAAGATCTTAATGACAAATTTTGCAATTTATTATTATTATCATTATTATTAAAATAATTGTAAACTACAGATAAAAATCAATTTAATTAAAGTAATCAACTATAATACGCGACTTACATAGCATTTTATCGTCAACACTTGGACTAAATCAAATATTCTGATAGAGTTTCGAATTGTTTTCAAAATATAAATATGATTTTGAAGGATTTATATTTTTATAGAACTTGCTTATTTGAAATTTGAAATTGTGGACAAACATTTAAGTTTTACATTGTTTACTTTGACAATATCAAACTTTAGGAAATTTATTTCTAATATTTAAAAAAGCTTATAATTCAGAAGGAAAACATTTCCAGACATATGTTTATATGAATTCTTTTTATCCTTATAGTCCATAAAAGTAATTATCAAAATTTTATTAGATCATGAACATTCATAACTTTCATAAAGACTCTGTATATAAAATTAAATATATTAGCTATAATCATGCTGTTTCATGTACTTGTATTTAAACGTGCACCTACACACTCCCAAATTATTTAGAAACAATGCTATTTTCGCTAATAACTAAAACATATATATGTGTTTTATTTAATAAGCTATCACTAAAATGGGCAGTTTCTTTCACTTGTATAAAATTATGTACAGAATCGTTGATAATATATCAATTAAAAAAAGTTATTATTCTAATATTGTTTTGTATTCAAATTTATTTTAATTTTATTAGACGCATCAAAAAATTTTGATACTAAAATATTAATTATTAAATATTTATTTTGTACCTGTATATTTTAAAATAAACATTTTATGAATCCCGTGCAACTAAAATATATGCAACTTTTAGACAATTTCATTGAAACCACTTTTGCAGGGGTTTTTGCAGTATCTTTTATTATCGTTAATTTATATTTCTAAATGTGATAGGTTGGCTGCGTATGTTGATATTGGAATCCAACACATGATTCCGTCTTTGCCCAAATTTTCAAGAACCATCTTGCCTTATAAGCCCATCTATAACATTACTGTAGAACATTATCAAAACTATACAGTTTTATCAAATGTACCGATACAAAAAATAGAAATGAATGATAAAAACACGACGAAGACACATTTTAATACGCTTGTGAAACCTAATTATTTTGTATTTCTGACTAACCGGACTAATTTATTTCTCATACCTGGTACAAATGCAAGTATCGGAGTTAATATGTGGTGTAGAATGCACTGCGAATTTGCACATAAATTTGCTGAAAATATAACATCGTACTTGTTTGATAAATGGAAACGCCTGAATAAAATTTGGCAAATAAATCATGTTGCATTTCCGGATTTTCAAAACGAAAGCATCATAAATCTGGGCCTTGTTCTTTATAGGTAACTATATAATTATAAAAAATTAATATATTTCGAAAATAAAAAGAGGATAACAAGTCTTGGGGTAACTAAAATTATTTACATATCTTTTCTCTATTTTCAAAATATTATTTGAATATATTTAAAAAAATAAGTAAAATTATATGGGACAATGAGAGAAACATATCTAAACACTTATTATTAGTCTAGTTTATTATTTGTCCAGAAAGTTATTGTGGTTTTTGTTGTTTAAGATTTGGCGCTTTTTTTTCCTAAAGTTATCTATGTTTTGTGTCTATGTTATATCATTTTAAAAGAGCAAACTTTATTAATATAAACCTCTACATTTTATTAAAAATAATTGTCGTTTGACATTGGTTTGTGTTTTTTATTTAAACACTATTGGATTAAGATGAAAAATTCGGGCAATTTTCTTATATGAATTCAAAATGAGTTGTAAAGCAGCTTAAAGCTCGCAATATTAACAATGCATTTGGCTCAGAAACCGCTAACAAACGTACGGTGTAATGGTGGTTCCGAAAATTCCAGTGGAGATGATTCTCTTGAAAATAAAAAGCGACTGCAATTATTGACCACTTGTTAATTCAAACATCCACACACAACGGTTCGAGAGCTGGCGAAAAAACTTGGCGTAAGCAAGTCAGCTGTTCTTGATCATCTGGAACGAATTGAAAAACAAAGAAGCTCGACAAATAGATGCCACATCAATTAAGCGAAAATCAAAAGAATCATCACTTTGATTTTGCGCAAACAAAAGGATCCGTTTCTTGATCGCATTATAACGTGCGATGAAAAATGGATCTTGTACGACAATCGTCGATGTTCTGCACAATGGTTACACCATGATGAAGCGCCAAAACACTTTCCGAAACCAAAATTGCATTAAAAGAAGATTATGGTGACTATTTGGTAGTCGTCAGCCGGGACAATCCACTACAGCTTTTTAAATTCAGGCGAAATTATCACGGCAGAGAAGTACTGTCAAAAAATTGGCAAAATGCATCAGGAACTGACACGTTTGCGTTCGGTGTTGGTCAACAGAAAAGTTCCAATTGTTCTACACGACAATGCTCGACTACACGCTGCACAACTAACGCTGCAGAAATTAAATCAATTGGGCTATGAAACTCTGCCTCATGCACCATATTCGCCAATTGACTACTACTTTTTTAAATATTTCGAAAATTTCTTACAGGGAAAATCTTTAACAATGAAGCCACTGCCATAAACGCTTTCAAAGAGTTCGTCGCTTCTAGAAGTCTGACATTTTATGCTACAGGAATAAATAAATATTGTTTCTCGCAAAAATGTGTAGATTTGAATGGTTCTTATTTCGATTTTAAAATTCACTTTGAGCTAAAATATGCGTATTTGAACTTGAAAGTTACAAACCACAATAACTTTCTGGACATCCTAATATATTTTCACTGCATATCAACTTACGAAAAATAATATTAAAATATATATATTTTATAATCATAAAATTGAAAATTACAAATTAAAAATATAAAATTGTAAATTAAATAATTATACTAAGGTATAAATATAGCTATTATATAACTATTATATTAATAACTATTATATAACTATTATATTAATATTTTTATATTTTTTATCGATGAAAATTTAAAAAATTTATATATGTATACACTACCGCTCAAAAGTATTTGCCCACTGTAAATTTTATCGAAAATTTTAAAACAAAAGTCTCTATTGTGACTTTATCAATATTTATTGTTTATGTACATATATAACATCCTTATCGATAGCTATTATGTTGAATAAGATTTGATATTTACCGATAATTAATCACGAAACTAAAGATAGCGCCTATGATTCATTTCTTGGAATTAATGTACTTATGTTTTACCCGCGACAGGCACTTGATTATTTCGATCTTCTTTTATTTGGTAGCTTGGCATACAGAAGTAAGACGTATAATACAACTTTGCTTTAGTTATCTGCTCACTTGACTAAAAATCATAACTGTCTAAAATACTCTCTTTTTATAAAGACTTTTTTTCCCTCAATTTATCAAAATGGGCAAAACAAAGGAATTATCGGTAGAGACGAGAGGTATTATTATCGGGCTTCATATGGCTGGAAAAAGCAATCGTCAAATCGCAAAAGATTTGAAGATATCAAGGCGAACTGTTGACTACAATGTGAAGAAATTCACTACTCAAGGCAAAGTTACCAATAATCCTCGCCAAGGCAGACCAAGAATAACGAATTCAAGGGATGATTTAAATATTATAATAAAAAGCAAACGTAATAGACGCCTTACCGCTCCTGAAATAACAGCACAAATCAATGAGAGCCGCAATAAACCTATTAGTTTATCCACTGTAAAAAGACGACTTTTAGATGCAGGCCTTAAAGGATGTTTAGCCGTATCAAAACCGCTATTGAAAACTGCAAATAAGAAGAAAAGACTTAATTGGGCTCAACAACACAAAGATTGGACAATTGAAGACTGGAACAAGGTTCTTTGGAGTGATGAATCCAAATTTGAAATTTTTGGGACTAAGAGACGTGTCTTCGTTCGCCGATATTCTAATGAGAGGGTAGCTGACGGCTGCACAGTGGCTTCTGTCAAACACGGTGGAGGTTCTGTCATGGTATGGGGATGTTTTAGTGGATCTGCAGTGGGTGACTTGATTAAAATAGAGGGAATTCTCCGAAAAGAAGGATACAAAAAGATCATAGAAGAAAATGTTGTTCCTTCTGGCACTCGGTTAATTGGAACAAACTTTATTTTTCAACATGATAATGACCCCAAACACACATCAAAACTGTGTAAAACATTTTTAGAACATTTGAAAAGGCAACACGTTTTAAAAGTTATGGAATGGCCCCCGCAATCACCTGATCTTAATCCGATCGAGTTATTGTGGGATGAACTGGATAGACAGGTGCGAAAATCTTGTCCTACATCCCGAGAGGACTTGTGGAGAATTCTACAAGAAGAGTGGCAGCAAATATCCAGAGAAACGCTAGAAAAATTAATAAGAAGATTGCCAAGACTTTGTGAAGCCGTAATCAAAAATAAAGGCGGGCATATAGATGAATCAAAAGTTTAATGTATAAGTGTTTTGTTAAATGTATAAGTTAAGTTAAGTGTACAATTTGTTCTTGCAATTTTAGTTTATTATATATGAATACTTTTCATAAGATTATTACATTGTTTTATTTATTCCTAGCCATTAGAGCACAAGTATCTTAGGTGGGCAAATACTTTTGAGCGGTAGTGTATATACAGGGTGGGCCATTTTAATGTCCCATCTCAAATATCTCTTTTCGTATGCCCTTTACAAAAAAATGTTTCGCACAAAAGTTGTATGATTTCAAGGGGGACATAAGACGGTGTCATTAATTTGACCTTGAATAGTTACTTGCAGGCTACGTGAAGGTCACCTTCAATTTTTTAAATGGAACTGCCTACTTTTTATTGCATATTTTTGCAGCCCATATCGAGAGTTTTCCAAAACACTATAATTAAGTTAGTTTTCATTAAGTATTTTCCGAGTTATGAGGCTTGAAATCATTTCTTAAATTTACATAAACCGTAAAATATCTTGTAAAATATTCTTTTTTCGATTATCTTACCTTAATACTTTTATGTACAAAATAATGAGAGGAATCAATTGGTGTAAAGAAAACACATAGTTATTTTTAAGAAAAAATATGTAATGGTTAATTGCAAATTACATATTTTTTCTTCGAAACAATTATGTGTTTTCTTTATACCAATTGATTCCTCTCATTATTTTGTACATAAAAGTATTAAGGTAAGATAATCGAAAAATGAATATTTTACTAGATATTTTATGGTTTATGTAAAATTAAGAAATGATTTCAAGCCTCATAACTCGGAAAGTACTTAATGGAAACTAACTTAATTATAGTGTTTTGAAAAGCTCTCGAGCTGTAAGAATATGCAATAAAAAGTAAGCGGTTCCATTTAAGAAATTGAAGGTGACCTTCACGTGACCTCCAAGTAACTATTCAAGATCAAATTAATGACACCATCTTATGTCCTCCTTGAAACCATACATCTTTTGTACGAAACATTTTTTTGTAAAAGGCGTAGGAAAAGAGATATTTGGAGTGGGACATTAAAATGGCCCACCCTGTATATATATATATATATATATATATATATATATATATATCATGTGGTACTCGCTTGCAATATATTGCATTATTTTATAATGAGCAGATATAAATAAAACATTAATATATAATTAATATGTTAATTTATAGAATCGTTTAATTATAAATTTGCAAATACAATATTTTTATACAATTGTACAACAGAAATAAGCATTATATAAAACATTTTTTTTTAATTTTCAGAGAAACAGATATTATCTACAATGACAATGTAGATTCTGTTGCGAGTAAAATCAAAGTTGCCCGCTTTATAGCCCATAAAGCAGTACAGGAATGTTTTTATTATGAAAATCCACTTTGGCCGTTATCCTCTTTGTCAAATGAGGCTATTGTCGCATTTCTTGAATTATATGCCATCAATCAGGTTATTTTAAGCATTTTTTAGCGCAAAACTTGCTCACTAGCAAGCAATATGATAGATATACATATGTATACATATATCATATTGTTTCCAAGTGAGCAAGGTTTGCGTTAAACATAAAGATATATATACATATATATTGTAAAAGCTCTTTATAATTTTAGCCTTATAATAACGTATAATTTTTTTTACGAAAAATTACAGAATATTACGCGAATATTCTATATTTACAAAGAAAAATGATAATTTTTTCAAGTAAATCAGTAACACATGCGTAGATAAAATAATTTAAAATATTCTTACATTTTTATGTTTCTTTTATTTGCTTATGTTTCTTTTAAAATATTTTTACATTTTTATGTTTCTTTTATTTGCTAAAGTCACTATGTTACATTTGTCCGGCATTTTTAAATTATTAAAATTATTAAAATAAAAGAGAAATTATCATTCAGATTGTATAAATTATATACATATAAAGTTATTATAAAGTTAAGCATGTATACATATGGAAATTGTGTAATAAGATAATTTTGCTATATGATATATTATAAATAATTCTAGAAGTATTTAATTTAAAAGTTATATTGTGTAACCATTTTTGTTATTATTAACATTATTTTTGAATTATTTATTCTATATTTTAAGAGAGAGACAGAAAGAGAGACAGAGAGAGAGAGAGAGAGAAAGAAAAAGGGAAAGAGAGAGAGAGAGAGAGTGGGGGGAGAGAGAGAAAGAAATAATAAATTTTTTTTATGTAGACGTAGAAAGCAGCAGCCCTAGTGTATATTGCTAATGTGTATTAAATCTAATATTAACTAACAAGGAAAGTTCGGCAAGTCGAAAATTTAAAAAAATCTGAAACTTGGCATAATTTTAGAGTAATATATCCTAATAACGAAACCATTTTTTGTTGGTGCTAAAAAACGGGTTTAGGGGTATAACCAACCGCTAGAAAATAGATTTTGTGTTCCGAAGCGAATATCATCGAAACGAATAGAAATATAAAAGATTTCTATGTTCAAACAAATGTTTTATGGCTTTAAATGTACTTTACAATTGCGTACTTGGATTTTTTTAAATGATAAAATTTTTCAAAATACCCCCACCACTCAATATTTTTTATATTTTGAAAACATTTTTAAATTATATCTTTATTTTATTTCTCAAGAACTAATTTCCGCAACATAACTGTAATATTCATGGTTGAATTTGGCGTAACACATAAGCTTCAAAATATATATAATTTAAAAATGTTTTTAAAATATAAAAAATATTGAGTGGTGGGGGTATTTTGAAAAATTTTATCATTTTTAAAAAATCCAAGTACGCAATTGTAAAGTACATTCAAAGCCATAAAACATTTGTTTGAACATAGAAATCTTTTATATTTCTATTCGTTTCGATGATATTCGCTTCGGAACGCAAAAATCGATTTTCTAGCGGTTGGTTATACCCCTAAACCCGTTTTTTAGAACCAACAAGAAATGGTTTCGTTATTAGGATATATTATTCTAAAATTATGCCAAGTTTCAGATTTTTTTGAATTTTCGACTTGCCGAACTTCCCTTGTAAGTAAATATATTAAAACTATTTTCTATAGGCTCTTCCAAATATCCGGATAATAGACTTGTTTGTGGTACAATTTCAACACGAATCCCTTCATTTCGATACTGAATATAATACATCACTTTATAACACACAGTTCAGTACATTCAACAGTTCTGTTGAAAATTTCCGTTACATTAAAGGTATGATAATATAATTAAAAATTGATTATGCGTAAATTTTTCAATATAAATGCTTAAAAAATAGACGGAATAATAAAAACTTTAATTTTATACATAATAGCTTCATACAGGGTTTGCCAAAAGTGTGGAAACCCCTTAATATTTCGAAAAATACGCATTTAAAAAAAAATGTTTCACATACAAAAGTTATAGGGTTTTATGTGGCGCATTACATAGCAACATTATTATGACCTCGAATAGCGTTGTCAAGGTTATGTGAAGGTTACCTCCAACTTTTTAAATGGGACACCCTATATGCTTTTGCATATTCTTGTAGCTTATCTCGAGAGCTTTCCATAACACTATAATATAGTTAGTTTTCATTAAGTACTTTCCGAGTTATGAGGCTTGAAATCATTTCTTAATTTTACATAAACCATAAAATATCTAGTAAAATATTCATTTTTCGATAATCTTACCTTAATACTTTTATGTACAAAATAATGAGAGGAATCAATTGGTGTAAAGAAAAAACATAGTTGTTTCGAAAAAAAAAATGTAATTTGCAATTAACAATTACATTTTTTTTTTCGAAACAATTTTGTGTTTTCTTTACACCAATTGATTCCTCTCATTATTTTGTACATAAAAGTATTAAGGTAAGATAATCGAAAAATGAATATTTTACTAGATATTTTATGGTTTATATAAAATTAAGAAATGATTTCAAGCCTCATAACTCGGAAAGTACTTAATGAAAACTAACTTAATTATAGTGTTTTGGCAAGCTCTCGAGATAAGCTACAAGAATATGCAAAAGCATATAGGGTGTCCCATTTAAAAAGTTGGAGGTGACCTTCACATAACCTTGACAACGCTATTCGAGGTCATAATAATGTTGCTGTGTAATGCGCCACATAAAACTCTATAACTTTTGTATGAAACATTTTTTTTTTAAATGCGTATTTTTCGAAATATTAAGGGGTTTCCACACTTTTGGCAAACCCTGTATATAATAGCTTCATTATACATGCATACATATATACATACATAATAAAGCTGTTATATATAAAATTAGGTAAAGGTTGATATTAGGAGACTCACCTCCGATGAGCTTCACCTTGACATATGTTATCAAGGTCACTGTCCTGAGTAACATGCAAAAGATTTTAGCCGTCGCTCGTTGTTTATTAAAAAGTTATAAACAAATGAAATTTTAAGAACTTCACATAATTTTCGGACACCATGTACAATAACAGACCTCCATATGTTATCAAGATCACCGTTCTGCAAAAGATTTGTATCCCATTAACAATAATAATGCTGAATAAATACATATTTATCAATAATATATGTTCATTAGCAAGTACATGGATTATAATAGAAATATACAATAACTTAGCTGTTATATCAAAAAATAATTATTTTAAATACATTTAATACAATTAAAAAATATCACAAATGTATGTGTACACACACATACACACACACACCCGCGCGCGCGCGCGCGCGGGGGGTGCAAGGGGGGCCTTCAGCCCCCCTCCCGCAACCACCCCGCCGGTAGGAGACGCATTGCGAGGAGTTCAATCACAATGGATATATGCTGTAAGTTGTAAAGCGAGGTCCACCTTGCCTACCGGCGGAGTGGTTGCAAGAGGGGGAGCCGAAGGCTCTCATTTATTTTTTTGCGCGGAATTACTCAGGACAACTTCCTCTATGACATATTCAAACGATGATAAAATCGATGATGTGTAACTTTTTATGCACTTTTTACCATAATTATTAATTTTTTTTTACCATAATTATTATTTTATTCATATTCTGATGTAAATTATATAATTATAGTATTAAATGTATTGCGTATATTACAACACATAATTACTGAAGAGATATTTTGGCACAGTATCCGCATATATACTCGTATAAAGAACATGTAAGTAATGCACTATACTACTATAATTACTATTTTTATTTAAATTAAATTTATTTCATTTTTCTTTAAACTTACATCGTTTCTTTCATACTTTATTATCTTTATATTTTATTATTACCATTCACAGACTTTTTGCCTTCAATGTCATTAATTTATTCAAGATATATTTTCAATTTATATATATACTTATCTTTTAAAAGTAATTAAGTTTAGCCATTCCTTCTAAATTATAATTTAAACTGTAGCATCAAATATTTATATAAAAACTATAAATCATATGAATAATTATGTAATTAATTATATATTTGATTAAATTATATATAAAATATAATTAACGTAACAATTTTATATTGTGGTAATTATACATATATGCTTATAATACCTTTCATTGACACATTAATAAATTTTGCACAAATTTTATAACTTTAGCAAATCAACTTTCGACTATTTTGATGAAGTTATGAGGAGCTTTTTGTCCATTCAAATGTCTACAGACGATTTACTTCTTATAAGGCGGCTAATTAAGTCTCCAACAAAACAAAAATATTGTCCTGTAGTAAAAATAGTACGAGATTATAATTATCCTATTGAACGGATAAAAGCATCGATACAAAATATAAATTTAAATAAGTCGATGGAGGATTACATACCTATATCGTATACTACGCAGACATATCACAATTTTATTGATCCTTTAAGTAATATTATATTGTACCATTTACTGTCCCCTGAATTTACTTTTCATTTTAAAAATGATGGCTGGATAATATTTAATATACAACAAACTGGTAAGTTTTCAATTAATTTATTACATTTTATAGTGTTTATCATATATACACACTGGAGAGAAAAAGTTTACATTATTAAAAATTTTATTATTCATTATATTATGTATTATATACATTACATTTATTATACATTATACATATATACATACATACATACATACAATTATTAGAAATATTCAATTTTAGTACAAAATAATTTTATACATAATATTATACAATTTGTATCTCTATTGATGCTCAATTTATGACGCATTTTTTATCTATGTTAATGTACAAAAGTATAAGTACAAAAATATAAACAGATGCTTGTATTGATAAACCCTTTGAAAGAATTATGTACATATATGTACATATATATATATATATATACACACACACACACACACACACACACACACGCACGCACGCACACACACACAGTATATACAATTTATTTATTTTTGGGATTATTTATTTTAGGATATTATCGAGTCAATTACGATATCGAGAACTGGCGAAGAATTGCAAGTTATCTAAATTCTGAAAATTATATAAAAATACATGTTCTTAATCGTGCCCAAATTATCGATGACGCTTTCCACTTAATAATAACAGACCAACTTAATTCCACTGTATTCTGGAATATTACGAAATATCTATCACGAGAAACAGACTACGTGGCATGGTATCCTATGTTCAAAGCCTTAGAATATCTGTCCAATATCTTTCTATTTTCGGAAACAAATTTTGAAAACATCAAGGTAAATATTATAAATCGCCAATAATGATGTTAAATATATTGTACTAAAACGTTTTAAACGTACTTAAAACGTACTTGTTACATATATTAATAAATTATGTACTTTTATAACAATAATTATCATAACTAAATGTTTCCAAAAAGATACATACAATAAAATACATGTAGCTAAAAAAAATTTGATATTTTTTATATATGTATATTCTAAATAAAAAGTACATAAATATCTTTATAAATTAATATTCAAATACAATATGCACTAATTATCAAAAGTTGAAGAGAAAGAAAGACAAATTTAAAAATTGCTACCATTTTTAATCACTGCCCAATGTTCTTAATGATTAAAATGATTTAAATATCATTAATTTTGAAAGAGAAAATTAGTAGGAAACATGTATTAGTTATCTGTGTGTATAATATACAAACAGTCAAAAAGTTATTAAATTATATTATACATATGTTATATTATACATTATGTATACATATAAGATATATGCATGTATGCACTTTTCTATGTTTATATGTATGTTATGTGATATGGATATGTATTAAGCATGTGTGAATGTGCACATAAGACAGATCTATGTGTAAATATATGTATAAGTATACCTATATAACAGATATATTTAGAAAAAGAAATTCAGAGCTATTTACCACAAGACAGAACATTCTAACTACATAAAACTATGTAAAATACAGTTTGACACGATATCTTTCTATATGGTAAAAATACAACGCAAGTATCGAAAAATATAAAATTTGTATCAAATAACAATATATATATATTTTTAGGTGATAATACGGAATTTATTACAAGAGTTGCTTCGAAACGAACTTGGATACGATGAGGTTTCTAATGAAGACGATCTTAAAAAAAAAAGTTTAAGAATGGAGATTGCAAACTGGGCATGTTCTCTTGATGAACCCATATGCAAAGAAAGAGCAGGTCGTAATTTAAGACGACATCTCGCAGATCCTGAAGAAAATACGTAATTTTTCTTACATATTTAGTTTAATTATTTTAGTTTAATTGTCTTGTAGATTTATGTGCAATGTTTAATAAATTATTTTATGAAAATATAAGATTAATATGTGCAAAACTTTTATAACAGAAATTTTCTTGTCAAATTTTCCGTAGACTCTTGCCATGGTGGAAAGAATGGACATACTGTCAAGGTTTAAAAACGTTGTCCTATTCTCTTAGCGATGAAGATTCTCCTTGGTGGGGAGTATATTATTTGGGAAAAGAAAAATTTAAAACTAAATTTTTAAAATATCTGGCTTGCTCTGAGGATCCACATTTTATCAAAGACTATTTAAATCTAATAGAAAATAATAGTGCAACATCGATTAAGTTTTTAAAAGATTTTTCCGATCACGATTATATTAACTATTTTCTTTTTGCTATCGCGAGACACGCGAGGAATCCTGTAGTACTCGACTTCATGTTAGAAAAACTTAAGAATATAAGACCCAGGTAATACAGCTTTCTCCGTAAATATATATCTATCATTCAATAGTTTATGTATATATTAATAAAGTTATTATTTTACTGTTATAGACAAGTCAGCAAATATGCAACATTTACTATAATTATTAATCATGTGTATTCTACGAAACAACTCGAAAAGGTAAAGATTGTATATGCTTATATATATGTAAAATAAATAACCATGATGCAACATAAATTTATTATTAAATATCGTTGTTCAATATCACAATAATCTGTTTTAGATAAACGATTTCCTAACAGATAAACTTATTGATGCAACTAAAGTTGAATTAAATGAATATAGGAAGATATGGATTGCAAATACGGAAAAGAGAGATATAAAAGTAAAGGTAAATTTTATGAATACCATTAATGAATATCATTAATCAATATATACTTATTAATCGTTGATTTTTTTGTTTTCATATAGAATATATTAATATCACAGTATCTCAAAGCGACAAGCAAAAATTAATGTCATCTAATTTCTTTTATAAAATAAACATATTTTTATTTGTAATTTACGAAAGTATACTGTTTTTGAAATATTATAATGAGAGGGTGAAAAAGAGTTTACGTGCAAGCGAAAGCAAAAAAGGAAAAAAAATTTCTTTACTTGGAAATTTCAGTGATCTTAATAAAAACGGATTTCTATAAATTTTACAAAGAGAGTTTATAGCTTTGAGTTGTTTAAATATCTCTAAGTTAAATAAATATTTAAATAAATTTAAATATTTTTCGACATTAATGATTTAAAATGTTTACAAACTTATAAAACCGTTTTTTTCGAGATAACTGAAATTTTGATTCTGAGAAAAAAAATGTAATTTTTATAATATATTATTATTATTTATTCCAATTATATTTAAGATTGTTATTATAAATAAAATGTTTAGGATACATATATATACATATATATATATATATATATATATATATATATATATACACGAGATTATATTTAATACAATATTTAATGATGATTGATTATTTGCTAATTACCAATAATTAATATCAATATAATCTGTTTTAGACAAGCGAATTAAATAGAATTACCGAAGAGTTCAGATGTATGATGCAAGATATTTTAATTATTCAAAGCAAGATACAAATACGCTTTTTCGAAATCAAAAGTCAACAGAATTACTTTAAGAATTTTGTATAGTATCGAATATTCGTTTAATGAGAGTAACAATTATGACGCGAATACATCTATATATCTTTCTTATAAATAGCTTTTTAAAGATTTATAGATTTGTTATCGATTTATTATTTATGTTTATGTGCATTAATAATATATAATTCAATGCATGTGCATTTACAAGGGCACTTTTTGGCCTGCAATTCATCGATGTTTTTATTTCTTTATTAACATGAAGTAATGCAAAGTATTAATTATGTTTATAATTATAAAAAATATATAATTATAATTAAATTACGTTATATTATATTAATAATTCTAATAATATTAAATGAGAATGTATCTGCGATATTTTATTATTAATGTACTAAAAATGTATTATCTAATTTAAATTGTATTTGATTTGTTCTATTTGTAACTTTATTTGTTAATATTTATGAATTTTATTACCTTGAATCAAATTTTTATTATACATATAGGTATAATAATACATATTAATATTTAAATAACAACTAAAATTAAAAATTTATAAAACATATTACATTTCTTTATTATTTACATATATAATAACAATTTCATATATATATGTATATATATATATATATATATATATATATATATATATATATATATATATATATATATGTATATATATATATATATATATATATATATATATAATAAATTGTTGTTATAAATTTAATATGTATTATTGACATTTTAAATATACATTACTAATTGTTTGAAACTTATGATCTTTGTAATATTTATATATATTTGATTTACACTTTATAATAAATCACATGGCACAATTTTCTTATACATCTATATGTATATTTCTCTATACTTCTTTTTACATATATTTAAAGAAATGTAACATATATACGCTCGCGCGCATTCGTGCGAATATTTAAACACTCATGCACGCACTAATGCACACAAATAAATTTGCACTTACTATATAAGCAAATAGCGATATTTTTGAACAAAAAATAAATTATATAATCGGAAATAATTTTTTTCATAATTTATAACAATGTAGAAATTATTAAATTTAATTAAGAGACTTCTCCCTTTCTCCCCCTGCATCCCTACCCTGAAAAATAGTTTTCGTTTTGTATAATACAAAAGCACAATGCAATTTGAATTATATAACATAACCCAAACCAAATTTTAGTTGTAAATCAGAAATAGGTTTGGGTTAGATTATATCTTCCGGAAGTGGAGCTCCCACGTAGCGGGAGGAGGATGGGGGGGGGGCGGAACCTATGGCATCAACGCCTGTACTTTGCAAGATAAAGCGAAAGCCATGGTTAAGTGTAAAGTAAACTAAATAACAGAAACACTCACAATATATTGTAAACAAATATCTGATACAGTTTGTGTAATAAATGTATATGATGTTAGAAAAATGTTTCAATCACTAAACATTTCTCATTCAATATTTCAAAAATTATAAGAGACCACCAAAAATAAAACAGAGAAAAATTAATCAGCATCCTCACCTCTACAACATGTAAAGGTCAAGGTGTTCGTTAATGTAAATAATTACCAAATTCTTTTTTTAATAGAAACTTATGAAAATAAAAAAATTAAAATTTTTTAAAGTAATTATTTTTCAAAATTATTGAAAATGTACATAGTATACATACAGCTTGATATTTCTGTTCTTTTTCTGTTTACTAATCTAAATTATTTCTTTGCTATATAATAAATTGTAGTTTTGTTATTAAAGGAAACTGGAAAATTTTATTTTTTGATAACATAGCATTTTTTTGGCTTATTCATGAACATTATTCATTTTCTTTATGCGATCATAAACGTTAAGTGTCATAAAATACTAGAAGACACTAACACCGCAAGACCAAGTAGACAAAAGTTTAATTTGGTGCACTTGTGATAGGTGAATCTTGATCCACACGGTTCCAAAAACGGTTATTGTTTCCAAATGTGTGTTGTGTACGTATATGTGATATGTTCCATTCAAATATACGAGCACTCTCTTTGCATATACAGGGTGGCCCATTTTAATCCATCCAATCGAATATCTCGAAAACCAAGCCCGGGAGAGAAAAAAGTTTCAGACAAAAGTTGTTTGGTTTCGAGGGGGCCATAAGATGGTACCATTGGTTTGACCTTGAAGAGTCATTTGAAGGTCACGTGAAGGTCACTTCAATTTTTTTAAATGGAACACCCTATATATTTTTGCACATTCTTGTAGCTCATCTCGAGAGCTTTCCAAAACACTATAATTAAGTTAGTTTTTATTAAGTACTTTCCGAGTTATGAGGCTTGAAATCATTTCTTAATTTTACATGAACCGTAAAATATCTAGTAAAATATTCATTTTTCGATTATCTTACCTTAATACTTTTATGTACAAAATAATGAGAGGAATCAATTGGTATAAAGAAAACACATAATTGTTTCGAAAAAAAAAATGTAATTTGCGATTAACAATTGCATTTTTCTTTCGAAACAATTATGTGTTTTCTTTACACCAGTTGATTCCTCTCATTATTTTGTACATAAAAGTATTAAGGTAAGATAATCGAAAAATGAATATTTTACAAGATATTTTACGGTTCATGTAAAATTAAGAAATGATTTCAAGCCTCATAACTCGGAAAGCACTTAATGAAAACTAACTTAATTATAGTGTTTTGGAAAGCTCTCGAGATGAGCTACAAGAATGTGCAAAAATATATAGGGTGTTCCATTTAAAAAAATTGAAATGACCTTCACGTGACCTTCAAATGACTCTTCAAGGTCAAACCAATGGTACCATCTTATGACTCCCTTGAAACCAAACAACTTTTGTCTGAAACATTTTTCTCTCCCGGGCTTGGTTTTCGAGATATTCGACTGGATGGATTAAAATGGGCCACCCTGTATATAATCGCATTGTTTGTAACGGTAAACAAACCGAATACGAGTTTATTTATTTATTTTTTTCGTATATTTGATATTATTCGATAGACACTTCAATATTATTTTTACATTGCAACCGCATTGTGTATTGAGGTTAAACCATTTATGTTTTCCTGTGCTTTATTGAAACAACTTCTAACTTAAAGCTATATATAATAATTTGCACTTTACTAAATTTTATTGTAATCGTACATAATATGATCCTTAGAAAAAATATTTGTATATATGTTTTACTTATTCTTTTTTTTTTGTTTTTCGAAAAATTTTTTTTTCAATTATTTCTTTCTTTCCCTATTTGCCTATATTTTTGTTACATGTTATGTTTAGACTCTTTTACTTCTACATTAAATATTATTTAATATGTGCCATTAAGTGTTGTTTTTATGTAAATGTACGTTTTACACAAACGAAAAGATGATTATATCCATGTTCTATGATCAGAAACATATGGATATATTCGAAAACTAATTATTTATTTGATCAGCATAACATCATAATGAAGTGGATAAATATCTGTGTAAGAAGATCTGATCAATGATTTTGATTGAAATAAAAGAATTGTTACATTTTTCGTATAATTAATAAGCATTGGAAGTTGGCATTACATATTTTTGGGTCTTTATCCTATTATTACATTAAATTGCCAGAATCTTTTCTGAAATGTCTCAGGAACTGTAGAAGAGAAGCGAATAAGAAAATTCTATCAATTATTATCGATCTTCGGAAAATGAGGCGTCAACTTCAGAATAATGTAAAAATTCTTGCGAAAATTAAATTGCAAGAGAGAAGAGAGCATGGAAATTCAATAAGGATATCAATAGACCGCACAGGGTTGTGTCACGAATCTGGTTATGACCAAAAGCGAGTAAAGTGGCCAGCAAAACTTGCTCGGCGTGCGGCTATTGAGAAGGAATAGCCAATCACAGTCCAATTCATGAAAAGGAAAATTAAATTTCGTTGAAGCGGGTTCGCAGAATGACATCGTAATGTCGGCTACGTGCGCACTGTACATACATACATACGGGCCGTTACTTTTTTCAGAAACTGAACTGACTCGATGCTCTTGAAATGAAGCAGTTTTTTCGGATAAGAACGGCGCTATAATGTCTCCGACGCGAATCGAAATTGGTAGAATCCTGATATCTTTTCGGCGGCCAAGAATATTTCTGGCACAGGAAATTGTGGAATATCGTAAACGACAGTTGTAACTTGAATAGATAGAATATTTTCTTGCATTTTCTATGGAACGTGAAATTTTTGTCTCTTCTCGTACGAAGCTCCGCGCGTATAATACTAACAATATTTATATCTGAATGAAATGGAGGTAAATGAAATTAAGCAATTATTTGCTGATATTGCGTTGAATTAGTCCGACAAGCAAGCTGGTTCCACGGAAATTGAGATCGATATCACCTCTTGCCTTGAATTGATTGCACGGCGGTTGGGCTTGTCATGCCGGAAATAAGCGAATTTATAAACAGTAATTTGAAGTTTTACGCAAAAGTTTTTCTTGTGTCAAATATTGATTCACTCGACAATTTCTCAATCTACATCGGTATACAATACAATTCAATTCATGATTGTCGATCCTATAGAGATGCATTGATTTGTACATCACTAAATCTTCGATAACACAGGCCCACAAAAAAAAAAGTACCCTGTGCTGGCGATCTGACTAGACTAGTCTTATGTATTTTGGCCCGCTGAATTCGAATCTGACGTCAGAATTGCTCCATCACGTCACAGTTTTTTTTAAATCTCAAAAGAGAAAGACGAAAATTTCGTAAAAATCGACATTCTAGGGTAGTAAGACTGCGCTTCTTGAGGGAAAAGTTACCGAAATCATATTTCCATGTATTTTCTGGCATTATAAATCCAAATCCGATTTGTCACACCAATCATACCATCGATTCCATTAACATTTGTCATGAAAAAGTAGCAATCTTCCGTATTCCATATTTGATTTTAGTTCATTCATAAATCTTATATTGGAAAGAATTAATCTTATATTCTCCAAGTCCAAATTTTGAGAAAAATTTTTTCGAAGTCTTTTTATTTTTAATTTTTCGATCCTCCTCGGGTGTTGGAGAGGAGGATGTTAATGGGGAGCGAAAACGCCGTCAAAAACACAAGGCGGATAGAGATACTCGCGCTCGGAGGAACTAAGATGGAGGGTGTTCTCGCGCGCGCCGCGGCGAAGCGAAGGCCGTCTCGAAATCTCGAAGATGGGCGCCAGATACGGTCTTCCACGTATCAGTTCGCAAAATCGTCAGAATAACGCGAAGAACGTTAGCCTGTTTCGCCACGGGCCGACCAGCTCACCTAACGGTAGAGGAGGGAACTTACAGCTTCTAGCTGTTGAGTTCGTATAAGATGCAGAAATTTCTTTATATAGGTCACAAACCTCTTTTCATGTCTTTAAAGCGCTAGAGTACACTGAGAAAAAGGAATTATTGAATTAAATAAATAACTTTAGTTGACTTCTATTTTGTTAACTCAATGCTAAAATTGTCTAAATAACAAAAATGTGTTTTAATTAACAAAATAAGTGATTGAGACATTTGAATCAATTAGTTGAATGGGTATAGTTGCATGAACACCATTATGTGTTACTGGAACTAAAAAGATATGTTGAATGAACTGAATCAAAATCTGAGTAACTGCACATATTGTTAAACTAAAAAATTTGGAAAAACAATTTTGATGGTTTGAAACAATCAAATATTCCATTTTAATCTTGTTCGCATGTTACGATGAACTAAATCTTCAGTTAGATACAAGATATATTACAACTAATAGTCTGAACTTGATGTAACGAAATAATGATTTGAGAGAAATCATAAAACAATTAAATACAATTTATACATTTAGTTAATTGAATCAATTATTGTATTGAATTTTCTCGACATTGTTGTATCATTTCAAGACCAAAATTAATTGAATTAAATACGATAATATTCATATACTTCCACGAGCTTCACGCCTCGCCTCTAGGTGGCGAAAAGGAAAAAGCCTAACCCGAAAGTGACATTCATCTAAGACAGTAATATAAGGCCGCGACACAGGTCCCACGAATCACGGCTTATCGATTAAAGAGCGATATTATAGCCGCATCTCCTATAGCTTTTGCAAGGAGCTCCAGAGCTCCATGTAATTAACAGCAAACGGTTAATTTTTTTTTAATTCCATCATATATGTATCTATATACAGAGAACATTAAATCGATCAAGTTTTTGAGAAATGACATTAAAATAAAAATTTAGTAGTTAGCTAATTTGACGAAAAATTATTCTGTTTTTAATGGATATATTGTCATAAGGATTATATATTCGCTCAAAACATTGAAACATATACACAGAAGAACAACTCATTTACTTTGCCCAAACAGATTTCTAGTTCTCACTATATCTATTTCAGTTAATCTAAAATAATATTTAGTTCAATTAACTACTTTTCATTATTTCAAACAATTATGTAATCTTATTATTCGGCCTGTATATGCTGTTGGCAGCCCGTGACCGCCGGATTTAGTTTATTCAACAAAATTTTCAATGTTTTTACAAAATTTTTTTCTCAGTGTACATGAAAAAAAAGATTGTGCTATCTGGAGGTAAAAACCTATCTTAATATCTTCTCATCTTGATAAATAGAATCTGTTTGCAGTAAATTTTAGGTGTTACAACCTGAAAAAATAAAAAAAATAAAAAATGAGCACAAAAAAAATTGAGCACAACGTTTATATTCTAGGTCGGATTTGGATTTATAATGTCTGAAAATACATTAAAATATGATTTTGGTAACTTTTCCCTCAAGAACTTTTCCCTCTCATTACCCTAGAATGTCGATTTTTACGAAATTTTCGTCTATTTTTGAGATTTAAAAAAAACTGTGACGTGATGGAGCAATTCTGACGTCAGATTCGAATTCAGCGGGCCAAAATACATAAGACTAGCCTAGTCAGATCGCCAGCACAGGGTACTTTTTTTTTTGTAGGCCTGTGTAATTAATAGTTTCATAAAAAGTTTAGTATCATTAAAATAATTTCAGCTTTGTTTCGATGTGGACGCAAGATTAATCACATTAACACAGATCCGTAGCCGGGACGCGGTACTTTATGTAAATATAAAACTTGTTAAGGGATAATCACAGATCTCCATTAACTTCAATAAAGTATTTAAGAGAACGTTAATGGAACTTGCTGCTGGTGTATCGCGGCAACGAAATAATAAGTCGTGGTTAGCGTCGGTCAATATTATACCCGATATTCGTTTAACAATTTAAACGACGCCCAGGGAGTTCATTTAGCCCATTCAATCGCATTTGTATAAAAAAACTCTGATTAAACGGCCCTACATTTGGCTCTCATGTATGCTTTGATATTCTCGTGACTACGCGATTTATCCATTGATTTCGACCGGCTAAGAAGACTTTTTGCGCCATCGATATTGGATTTTATGAAAGTTTGTACAGCATTTTATTTTATAAAAATCGTGAAAAACTATGTGGATAATCAATCACGTAAGTTTACGGCTTTTTTTGTTCAAGAAGTGAGCTCGAAGGAATGCATGTGTAATATTATTCGTTATAATAATGTAATTTCGGAGATTTTTAGTCATCTAGCAACAATAATAGCTGCCTTTTTGGTATAGTTGAGATATTTAGAAAAATATGAAAGAGAATCTTTTAATCTACAAATTTAATTTCCCTTCCTAAAGAATATTTAAATAAACAAATATTGTGATAAGCATTACAAATATTATACAATTGTATCGTTATAAGTATATTACACATATACATCAAATGTGATGTAGTGCTTACTTGCGTTACCTGTATCTCGGTGGATTTTGTTGAATGCAATTTCGATTAAGCTCTGCATGTTTGGAACGAATTATATCGGCGTTTTTCAGAATTTACGATCTTTTCTCTATTTACTTTTTGTTCGGCAATTAAACTCGTGCAGTAAATAACATAACAATAATTTACATAATATATATAGAGTGTATCATTATTTACAAATTTTTAAATAATTTGCGTAGCAATATGTAAATGGACGCTTCTGCAATTTTTTAAGATTTAATACTTATTTATTTAATATTTAATATTAATTAATTAATTAATTAATTTATTTATTTATTTGTTTATTTGTTTATTTATTTTAGCATAATTACATATTTTAAATTAAAATTAAATATTCCTTTCAAATGAATGGATGAAGAAAATTGATTGATTTATTTCTATCGTGATTTCTGAAGTTTATATACTTCCTAGAATGGTTTAATTTTGAATAACTTTGCGTAAAAATTCTTAAACACTCTATATGTGATGTAAAAGGATCGGTGCATAGGAATAATACGGTGACATTGTGGCGTGGCAGCGCGATTACAACTTCAGTGTCACAAAGATAAACTGCAAACCCAGTTTGACATCGACCTAGTCCCCCTGGCCTGGAAAGACGATCGTGTAATCGGCATCGTCGACTCTCGTATTCTTATCTGCGTGACAAACGAGGATGGAAGATACTGATGCGCCGACATGAGAGGTGCGGCGAGAAAACCGAGTGCATAAATGAGCGCGCATATTTACATACGCCATGAGACATCTATCAGCAAGGTTGAGCAATGTTTTTTCGCTGATGAAGAGTAGACGAAAAAAATATTTTTACAAAACTACAAAATCAGTGATTCCTTATGACATCTTTTGAATGCCAATTTTTTTTTATTTAAGCGGGAATAAAGTTTCCAGAATGACCTCATTTTCGCTCTGAGGCATGTTCGCTCGGCGGATCGGCGCAAATAATCAGCTCTAATATCGACAATATTGACCGCGGTCTAACCGCGTTCAAGAATCGCGCGTAATGCAAACAATGACGTCGATACATTAAGCAAATTAATATCGAACGCGATGTACGCAGCGAGTCATGCTCCACTATCGAAAATATTTGCACGTCGAATTAATTGGATCGCGAGTCTGCTCGTTCGCGGGAACCGTCATAGCCGTTATTACGGCTTTCTGAAACCGCGAGATCGTCGTCAGCTCGGTCGCGACTTTACAGTTACAGAAGTATAAGCGAGATTACACGGAAAGGTACTTGGAGAGTGTTTCAAATGCAAACGAAACTAGGAAAAAGTGCACGTGGTTGAGCGCGAAGAAAGAGAATGGGAAGGTGATCTCGCAGAGTGTGTAACTCGTATCCAGGCCAACGCCCAAGGAACATACGGTATGCGGAATGGATTATGCCTCCGCGAAGTCAAATAAGCTTATATTGCCCGAATAGTGCTGCCGAGGCGGCGGGGATCTCATCGAGCGAGCTTTATTCCGTGAGCTTTCGTGCCCTGGCGTGCCCTCGCATCTTTACCCGGATATGCTATATCCACGCGTATATTCACATTCACGTGCGCGTGCACGTGCATATACGGGTCGTCCGACTCCCGAATCACGGATGAATAGATTAAAGAAACGTGCTGGGATTGCACGGGCCGCTATTATTACGTCGCGCTCTTTCATCTTGGCCGGAATTGAAATGCACGGTGGATTGCACAAACGCATTCCTCGATATCGAGCAACGCGATTTGCAATTGAAACGCAATAGGTAAGGAGACTTTCGATGTTGTAAATTGCTGCAGAGATGATGATTATGTAATGTAAGCGAACGACGATCTCCTCCTCCGAATGTGAGCTAATTTTCACTAACAATGTTCTATATAATGTGAATATCTTAAGCTTGCAATTAGTGGAAAACAAAAAGAATTGATGGAACTTTTCAGAATTGCACAAGATATCAAAATTAGTCTTAATATTTTTGTCTTGTTTTAAAATTCGAAATAAAATTAAAGCAAGATTCTTAATTAGTTATCAAGGTAATATCAAGACTGTCAAGAAAGATTATTGGTCCTGCCAACATTATTGATTTTTAAATGGAGCTAAAATATGTACATTTGTAAATTAAATGAGAAAAAGATCACACGTTATACAAACTTAAAAAATTTATATTTAACAAATTTAAAAATAGTTAATAATACAATAAACAAAACAAACAATATAAAATTTTATACAATTATTTAGCTACACAAAACTTTGCATACAATACATGTACACTCTGATTGTGTGTGTATGTGTGTGTGAATCGCATTTGCATTTTAATATCACTGTATGCAGCTGCCTTTCATAAAGATAACAAATGCATATATATATGTCACTTATGCAATAATTATTATAAAAGGATTATGTGTAAATTTCTAAAATTTAATTTATAAGTAAACAAATAATAAATAGTTAATAATTATTTTATTATACAAATTATGTTATAAATATTCAAACAATTGTTCAGTATTAAAATAAAAATTAATAAAAGTTAATAAAAATTAATAAAAATGTTTAATAAAATTGAGATGAGACGATACAAGACGAGAGTTTTTGTTGTAAACTTACTCAATCGCTTTATTAGAATTATGTTAGAATAAACATATTCAAGATATAAATTTTCGAAAATTTTCGACCAATACAATATTTGTACAAATATTCTCTTTTTTTCAGCCTTGAATCATAACATGTTTATTCTAACAATAATTCTAATAAAGCGATTGAGTAAGTTTTTGACATTTAATTTCTAAAAATGATCAGCAATTCCAAAAATTACGATGTAAAAAAGTTTCCTTTTATCTTGATTTTTGAAACCAGAAGATAAATTGAAGCGAACCTTTTGACACACACACACATATCTTGTATGAAAGAGATATATAATCGAATCGGAATAACTGCTACTCGACTTTCGTAATGTTTTTGGAAGCCGCGCCATATAATTTCCTTTACAAGCGGGATTTGCGCGTTTGCATGCGCTCGTTAATTAGACGTTTACATGCGAATGTAAAATTGCCGGTGCAACTATGAGCGCAAAAGGACGGGAGTGTGTAGTTTCGACACACACACACACACAAATCTCGGCATTAAGTGTATATATGATAGGAGTCGCGTTCTCCATTTCCATCGAGCGATGCTACTAGTCGGGTACAAAGTTCCTCTTTGTGCGTTCGCGCATTGTTCGCTTGTCGAGGCGTCGAAGTATCCAAGGCGCGTACGTCGATACCAGCTCCTCGACAAAAGGAGTCGCGAAACTTTCGCGAATAATTTTAACGAGAGATAAATAAATAAATCGTGCGAGTCGGTCCCCTTTGAGGGGGCGATCTCGTCGTTGGCTCTAGCACTCGTAGAGATTTATGCTCCCTTTCTTTATTTTTCTCTCTCTCTCTCTCGCGCAGCATGACACCCCTACTGGGTGCGTGTTGAATCATAAATCCGTGAGTGTCAATTCGAATCGAATCGCACGCTTCGAGGCGTCCCTCATCGTTCGGAGATACGAAAGCTTATCTCGTGGAATTATGAGGCCTGCGAAATATTGCTTCCGATTAGAATATCATCGGGATCGGTCGCCGGAGAAACAGGACTTACCTTCGACAACTTATTCTAGACTTCGTCGAACGGATCGAGGCATCGATGATAAATGAGACTCGGAAGAGAATCGTCAAGAGTCTGCGATTCGATATCTTCGACTCTCGCTTATCAGCATAACTGCGTACCTCTAAATCTCCTTCATCGACCATATTTTCTCGTTTATCTCTAATTGCGCGCGATTATCAAGATTGTAGTCGCGAATTGTGCGTGAAGAGAAAAATATACACTTCGGTGAAAAAACGACTTCCATGAAAATTGAGAAAAGCGTATATCGTGTAATCGAACAGCCTATACGTTTTTATTTCGTGCTTCCTATTTTTTATTTCATCAACACGGGCTAGTTTTGCTCTCCAACTGCAAAGTCAAATAGCAAATCGGCGCGGCTATCATCTTTTATACATGCCGCCAGCTGGTCGCGGTCTCGAAAAATACGAAAAACGCACGAAATGTATATATATACACACGAGCGCAACCCCCTTGCGAGTCGAAAAATAACAGACAGGCCCTCGTAGTTTAGTTACCGCCATGGGAGAGCTGTAGCATTTATTGCAAACGAGTAAAGCACACCGACGAACGTGTTATATTCACTGGCATGTCCGGGTCCCGAGCTTTTTTTTCCGAGGCCGGTCCGCGGCCAGACAGCGCGTCGAATCGAAATTAAACGGACTCACCCCCGGTGCGGAAGGGGTAAGTGCAGCGACGCGCTTTCCGCGTGCGTTCCATTACGATCGCTTCCACCAATTTTGTCCGGCACGTTGCGTTTGTACGAGTAATAGCGGTTGTTGCACGCTGGTTTTATAGGACGCCAGGATTACCGATGCGTTTTAAGGCAGCGACCACCGATTTTCACAAAGGATTTTTAATTCCGCTGTAATCCCCCTCGCTCAACCTCAACGGTATCGTGTCCCACGTTGCTCGCTATTTCAATGGTTTCATTAGTTTTTGAATAATGTTACACAAAGTGTCGCGAGAGATATAATCCAAAAGTATCGCGCGTAAAGGAACGCAATATCTTTCCGAGGCGGCTAAAAACTGGACGTCGTATATTTTATAATGCAAATTCAAATTATTAAATATTCTCGATTTGCGCGTCGTGTTAAACACACAGTGAATTTTACACTTCGTTTATAAATTCGTTTTATTATTTAGCACATAATATGTACGAGTTATTTTCCTCTATCAGTACCAGAAAGGTTTTGCGTAATATTCTGGTGGGTAATGTAATTTGTTTATTTAACTGAAAACTTGAACGTAACGATAAACCCCAATAAATCCGGGCGATATGACGAAAATATATCTTTTCGATTTCGAGTTGTTGAGGTATAAATTGCGCGTATCTCACGCGTCAATTTTTCTGTGCATTCATCGCATTATTTATGTACGCGTAATGTGCTCATTTAGCTGTCTCTATTGAAAGGAAATATTATCGCTTGTACCGCTACGGCAAATTGGTAAAGTTTCCACGTTTTAACGCTAGCGAGTTACCATACCAACGTTATCACGTTTAATTTGATATTCCAAGCGACACGGTTGAGCCACCTTTCATATCCCTCTCTCGCACCTGAAGCCCGATACGGAAGGACGAATTTTCAGCGGGCGCCTGCAACGTAAAGGACCTTCACAGATTTCATGAGACGAGCCAAGAAAATGGACGAATTAGCATTTAGAGCGCGATTTTACCGTTTACTCACAGACGCTATTTCCACCATCGCTGCTCTTATGAAGACGTGAGTTTAAGGAGACACGGATACCTACCAAAGATATGAGCTAGAGAAGTTAGGCTTATCTACACTTTGAAATATGACATAGAATTTGTTATTAAATGTATTTAATTTGTTGAATATTTACATCTTTCAGCGGAATCTTAATAGAACCTTTTAAGAATTTAATTGCATAAAAAAGAATTAATGCATGTCATTAAAAATTTACTAAGATACTTTTAAAACAAACTTGTCATATAAAATAGTACAATATAAAAGAAAATTATATAATGCAGCAACTTTTACTTTTTGAATTTAAAAAAATGAAGTATAATATAGATTTTTATCAAATAACATGACCATGAAACATGAAAATAAATCGGTAATATAATGAACGGTAAATGTATTAAATATAACTTATCATTAACATAATTTTTTTAGGAATCCAATATATTTTACTTATATTAATAAAATATCCAATACATTAATATTTTACTCTCTGAGATAAAAATAAAAGTAAAACTCTTTACGTCTAATTTTCAATAATCGTGAATAGAATAAAATATCCATAAAATCTATATATTTATTTAATTAAAAAAAATCTATCAAAAGTGTGATATGTATAATATACCTTTAAATAATTTTGATTATCAATCAATTTATTTTATTGTCTTTGTTAAATCTTTTATTTTTATTTTTGACACTAAGCGTCACAAATTTTTGCGTTCTCGACTTTAAGGGATGTCGACGCCGATTCTCAGATCAATTATAATAGAACGCAATTTTCAACTCGCTTTTAAATCATTTTACGCTCTGTTTCCTCGACTAATTATCGTGTGAATGTCAGATGCAACGTCGTGAACGATCTATAATACGCGGCAGCGCATGTACTCCCGATCACGTGTGTCCTCGGGTATATCTTTCGCGCTTTCTGACGTGCACGTCCCGGTGGGAAGCGGGAAAATAAATAAATGACGAGCGATTCCCGCGGGTGGCTGCTACCACGGACGAAGCAAGGAGCAATTTCTGTGTAGATAGCGCGAGAATTATGGCCCCTCGCGAGGCGACGGAGGTTTAAGCCCTCCCCGGGTGTTCCTCTAGCCTTACAATTCCGTAATTTTTACCCTCCGAGAAGTTAAGAGTAATTTACTGGCTCCACGTAGGCATTATTCGGTCCTCCTCGAGGACGAAGGCGTCGCTGCAGAGCGAGTTTTGGTAGCTTCGTCCTTGTTAATTGTCTACCCTTGATGAACTTGATTTTCAGCGGAGACAGGAGTAAGATAGATGCCGGCAATATCGTATAACAAAGATAGCTATTCGTTCCCGACTCTCAACTAAGGCTTGTTTAATTGTGAATGGCAGTCAGTTAACTTTTGAGAAAATAAATATGATAACCGGGTGTACACGGTTTGATAACGCTAGCATAGACATAGTAATATTTAAATCAGAGAGGAGGGGACAGAGGACCATTTTAAAAGCATAATTGATGCGACCTAATGTGAGGAAATTTGATAGTAAAAAATAATTTTTTCCTTGAAACAAGCAGTTCATACAAAGTAATGTAATAATAAGTCTCAAGGTAGGACTTGTCTTTTCTCCTACATCTTTAATCTTAAATTGTACTTGGATTTAACTACGAAATAACATTTTATGATGGGTTGTATAAAAAAATTTAGAATTTATGGAACAAGTTGCAAGCACGCTCTCACACTTTCTATCAAACTTTGTACTATCCATATTTTTCTTGCTTCTCTTTATTACGTAACGTTCAAGAGTAATGATGCAATGTATTGCCGTTTCGGAGTTTATTGTTAAAACTACCTTGACGTGAGCGGGCAAGGGAAGATAGCACGAGGCATTAAACTGCACACTCTTGAAGTCGTCCTTTATAGAGTTTTGCGGGAGGTAGATATCACAAAAGAAGGAAGGCATAACTTGCATCTAACTTTGCTTATGTTTGAGCAACTGGAGGATAAATAATAATATAAGATTAACAATTTTTTCATGCACTTTTTGTGTTCCAAAATTAATAGATGAGCTAATCACTAATTTTCTCAATAAAAACATTACGTCTTCGTATTTCCATCCTAATTTTATTATAACAGTTTTATTAAATTTAAATTTCTTGAAAATATTTCAACTAACAATTGTAAGCATAAATTTTAATTTTTTGCATGGTCTTCTATTGTAGATCACTTTCTTTCTTTTTTCAATTATTATTTGCGAAAAGAAATTTAATTCAGATTATTCTTTAAAAGCATATGAAACAACTGAAGATATTTAACCTATAATAACCTTTTTATCATCAAGAAAATTATTTATTAAAATGCCTCGAATATACAGGATGTAGCATAATTGATTAATAATTCGACGTTACGAACTAAAAGTTTATTAGTTTTAATTAGTTGATTTGTTTTTTTGAAAAAAGAATTTTTATCGCAAAATTTCGATATACAAACCGGAGTGACCCCACGTATAAAATTGCCACGGTATTAATCTAGCGAGAGAGGGGGTGGAAAAAGTGCTGTCTACGCCATTAATTCGATTGAACGAGCTTTGGACCGTAGGCTTTGGGGATCCATTATGTATTAGGATCGACTCGATCCCCGACCGGTAAAATTAAAGTCAGAGCGATCACGAGAATCTGCCGACTCAGCTACGAAAATCCCGAACATAATTTTCTTTATATACGAGTTTCAAATCTCACGAGATAATACGATGTTGCAGTTCGGTGCCCGAACACAGATTGTAAAGACATAATTTACAGGAAAATTTACGAGCACTTCTTTTCGTGCGTCATCGTTTTTTATGTCAAAGGTTATCCAGAAAACTGATAATGTATCAATTGAAAAAAGTGAAACCTAAATACCTCAAAAATTTAATGCTAAAAATGTATTGGCAATAAAAAAGAAATATATTTTAAATATCGGGTTTGCGTTAATTTTTTACGAGGGTGATTTGAAAAGTCCGTGCAAAATCGGAGAGATGGCACCACTGGTATGAATCGAGGTTATTTTCAGTTAGTAGCATCTCTTGGAAGAACACACACCAAGTTTCAGCCAGATCGGTCTATTTCTCTGTGTTTGGCGTTCGTTTGAATCGAGGAAGTCGAGTGATTTCTAAAAAATGGATGGAAGAAAATTTGGCCGCAAAATTGATGGAGTTAAGGTTCCAACTCGTTCTACATCCCCCCTTCTTCAGATTTGACTCCCTCGGACTGCTACTTGTTCCCCAATATGAAGAAATGGCTGGCGGGAAGGAGATTTTATTTAAACGAGGAGGTGATTGCGGAATCGAATGCCTATTTTGCAGAGTTGGACCAGTCCTATTATTCGGAAGGGATCAACAAACTGGAGCAGCGTTGGACAAAGTGTATAAGCCTAAAAGGAGACTACGTTGAAAAATAAAAAAGGTTTATCCCGAAAAATTAGGTAATTTTTATTTTTGCACGGACTTTCATGTATTAAGCATTTACGTTGAAATGAATTTTTTCATTATCTCCGATAACACATAAATAAGTTGTCTGTTATAACCATTCAATTATGCATTGTTATCTATATTCAAGCGAAATAAATAAAAATAAGATATATTACAGAAATCTATAAAATATTCAGAACGATGAATGAACGACTGTCTGATTATTTTGAAAAGTCGGGCTGAAACCATCGAGATTAATCGGATCTTTCGCAGGCGGCGTAATTATTATTAATGATAAGCCAACCGAGCGTGAAATCGTCACTAAAGCGACCCGACAACCTTTTCGCTTTTTTTCCACGCTGTCGTAGGCCTTCAATCTGCCGCCAATGTCTGAAAAGCTGAAATTGCGGCCAAGTGGTAGTGGTGATGTAGGAAGCGGGGCGCGTTTCTATGAGACAAAGCCGGATTGTTCTGTCGCGCGCGAGCGAAGGAAGAGACGGAACGATTCCGGGCTTCCTGCAAGCTGAAACCCCGCCACCATCTCCTCATCCTCTTCCTACCCTTCCCTCTTCCTCCCCCTGCCTTCGCCGCGATGTTCGCGTAGCGAAAGCTCGTTATATTTAAGCCGAGAAATATATACACGTGTATACGCGCCAGTTAACGCGGCTGTTACACGTGACTTGGTTAGCGCATTTGCCACGCTACACTGCCTGTTGGTATTGCGAATTAAATTATTTTCATCATCATATATATATATACACATATATATGCTACATGTGTATACACATATATGCGCACAATACGCATGTGTGGCGAGGCATAACGCGGCCAATTCTAATGCCGTCAAATTCCGACGTGGCGCAATTTAGCGAGAAACGCTCCCAGACGTGCAGTGTATGATCTGACTCACGCAATTTGAAGGAAAATTCATTTCTTAACGCGAGATATTATGTGCTGTTAAGTGGCAGCGACATGCTAATTAAAATGTCATTAGATCACAATTTTTCATCGCATTTGCCGGCCGAATGCCCAATTTAGGGACTCTTTAGAAAAGTATATTAATGCCGAATGAATGAGTTTAAATAGATTGCACTTTTATTCCCTCCTATAGAATATCGAAAATATAATTTGACACATATCAGGCTAGAATCGATGAAAATTTGACTCCTTCTTATATTAGTTAATTCAGTAAACGTGAATTCAGACGAAATGAAATCACTGATTAGGAAATCTAAGAGAATTAAATTGTTGAAATTTTCAAGTTACTCTGTTCCCTCGAGTGTTTCATGTATTTTCGTAACCAGCAAGGAACGCATGCAATACATTTCCATCGTACGTAGAAACGGATATAAATCTTTCAGAATAACAGGAAACGGCCGGAATAAGAAGTAATAGAGAACAGACTAGGTCTCAAATGTCGCAGTTCAAAGTACGGGTAAAAACCATTTGGGAGGAAATGGCTGTAAAGTCGGCCACGTTAGCTGAAAGGATTCTTCGCGTGATTTCTTTGTAAAAGTAATTCGTCTATATCTGCGATTTCCCTCTACTCAGAGCTTATCCGAAGCTTCTTTTTTTTTAAGCTTCATCTTATTTATTAGAGAAACTCAATTTGTATTTCTTTCGCGAATACACGTTTCGAGGAGGAAACCTTTTCAAGTTTTATAATCTTTATATCTGTCGACTTTTTTTCATCAGATCGCAATAAGACTCACAATGTAGTTTTGACCAAAAGGTTATCAAACAAATATAATTGCGACGATCTGAAAAGCTCGCGAATAATGACAGATATATTAAAAGTATTGATTATACTTACCTTTAAGGACTTCTTCAATACCTAACTTAAAAGAATAAGAAATGAATTTTTTCAATTTATCCATTATCCACGTAAAATTCTACGCAAATTCGATTAATATTAAATTTCGATAAAAAATATTAATATAAACTAAACTAATGTAGAATAAAAAAATATGAAAAATATGGCAGAGCATAAAGGGGGCATTTCAAACACATATAGTACACCCATCGTTATTGTAAATATCATTTATTGAACTCTTAGGCGTCATTGGGTACAACGATTACATCACGTTGCTTACTTGTAACACCTTAGCGATTTGAAAACAAGTCGGGTTCATCGAGTAGACTAAATTAACGTGAAGACATCAGGTATGTTTATTTCGTATCTATAGGTAGTACCGACTGCGATCGCGCGCACACGGATAGGACGTACCGACAATAAGGGTTATCATTAGTCGGATTATCGGTATAAGCCGAGTACAAATTCTATTTTTACAAAATTAGGAACCACCGAATTTTTACGAAAAAAATTACGGTTAAAGACTCAGCTCGAGAGAAGCGGGACTCGGGACGAGACGCTAAAATCCCGCCCAATCGAATAGACCAAAGTATCATAAAGACAACAATCTGTCCACGTTTCTCACACGATGAACTACTAGCTAGATTCAATTTAGGACGTTCGTAGGACATAGTATTTTATTGTAATGGTTCTCGTTGAAAAGTTGGTAACTCAAAGCGCCGCCACCGCTTTGCTCTCTACCTAACGAAACGAACGAGCGTTACGATCGTGCGAACGAGATTCTTTCGGGGCGAGAGGGGGGGGAAGGCGAACGAGAACTTATAGCTAAATAAAACTTTATAAAAATATATCAACGAATAATAAATATATCTCTAACAGCGTCACACTGTATTAATTCGTCGTGTACGGGCGTACGATAAACCTACGCATTTACAGTCACTATATACACGCTATCAAATTCTACTTACCTAAGTAATATACAACAATTTATTTAATTTTTAGTCGCCCTACCTCCGGGACCTATTTGACGTTGCACAATTAAGTTTGTTTCCGGCAGCACGAAACTTTCGTTCCTG
This sequence comes from Camponotus vicinus, assembly GCF_025532165.1. Taxonomy (NCBI): domain Eukaryota; kingdom Metazoa; phylum Arthropoda; class Insecta; order Hymenoptera; family Formicidae; genus Camponotus; species Camponotus vicinus. Next base: position 2,250,251 of record NW_028141947.1, read on the forward strand.
GATCATGCAGGGGAGACCGTCGTATCTTCTTTATTAAGATTTGCGGTGATCTCTTTTTTTTTCCTATCGTGTTATGCTCGTTTATTTCTTATTATTTCGTTACTATTATAGGCAGTATCGCCCACCATATTTCATCATGGGGGCTTGCTTCGCGATATTATATTGATTATAGTTCGGGGACAAAATCGATCCGTTGGAATTTGTCCGCCATACAAGCCATATCTCGCGCGCTCGCTTTTTTATTTGCCGAAGATTCGCGAATGATAAAAGAAGAAAGAAGAAAGAAGAGAAAGTAAAAAAGAAATGAAAAAGAATTGGTCTTCTTTTTTTTCATTCTGATCCCTACATGCGGAAACATCGCGTTCCACAATTCGTAAACATTGGCTTATTTTATTTATTTTTACCTATACAAGTATATACACATCGTACGGCGTATCGCGCGAATGTCAGCGCGCGTAAATTCGTATAGTTTACAAATTTTCTCTCTATATAAATATGTAATCGTCCGCGCGATCTCTTTCCTTTCTCTCCGTCACTATTTTCGTATAAGGCCAGAGAAATCGAATTTTTCTTTCTTTTCATTTTTTTTGAACCATTTCTCGCATGGATACTCGTTCGTACAGACGCTCAAGCATGCTTAAAGATTCCGTACGACGACTTTCTTCTTTGCGATCGCAAACATTAGTAAATGCGTCTTGTAGAATCGTCCAAATAGAACGAGAGAATTCGCTACAAGATCCGTGGAACACCGAGGCCGTAGTAATTGGCGTCCAAGGCGTGTCAGCGGAGCGACATGATCGAATTTCTATCGTATTCGCGATACTAAAGATACATAAGTCGTAGCGTGTTGGACAAACGCGCGTCTCGTCAACGCGTGAAAATCGCGCGGGGAAAATTCGTCGAAAAAGAGGATTTCAATATATTATATGTACAGAGAAACTTGCCCTTTTCCCTCGTCATTTTGGGAAAAGCCGACATCCGAGCTTTCCGCGTCGTCAGAAGTTTCGCCGAGATTTCTTCCGCCTGGATCACTTCAGTGGCGATGTTCCTGCAGGAATGCCTGCAGGATCAGGCAGAGCAGAAGGTACGTGATACTCGCTGACCGGACGTGGGCACGGCTGTATCCGGAAGCGCGCGTCACATTGAGCAGAACGGAAGCGTCGGCGAGCCCTTCCGGCGAACGGACCAGCAGCAGCCACTCCCCCGCGTGAGACCACTGAATCGTCTCGAAACGCAAGGTCGTCCTGTAACACGATTCTGTGCCGCCGTCCTGCAAAAGGTCAAGAGGGAATGTGTGTAGTTTCGCTTTTCATCGTGTGCTGTACATGTCTCATTGTACGTGTTTCTGAGAAAGATCAAGATTGCCAGGAACTTTTGAGCGCATTTAATTCTACTCATGAAATAGAGATGTATTATATAAGAAAGATATATTATAAAAAAATATATTAATAGACATATATAAATTAATGTCCAAGGTTGCCGAGCAGATTGTAAAATCAATCGAATCGCTTCTATTACTCCTGTATTTTTCAAATTTACGAGGGTGGTTTGTGCAAAGTCAGAGAGATGGCCCCACTGGTGTGTATCGAGGTTATTTTCAGTTAGTAGTATCTCTTGGAAGAACACACACCAAGTTTCAGCCAGATCGATCTATTTCTCTATGTTTGGAGTTCGTTTGAATCGAGGAAGTCGAGTGATTTCTAAAAAATGGATGAAAGAAAATTTGGCCGCAAAATTGATGGAGTTAAGGTTCCAATCCTCCCTATTCTCCAAATTTCTCCAGATTTGGCTTCCTCGGACTACTACTTGTTCCCCAATATGAAGAAATAGCTGGCGGGAAGGAGATTTTATTTAAACGAGGAGGTGATTGCGGAAACAAATGTCTATTTTGCAGAGTTGGATCAATCCTATTATTCGAAAGGGATCAACAAACTGAAGCAGCGTTGGACGAAGTGTATAAGCCTAAAAGGAGACTAAGTTGAAAAATGAAAAAGGTTTATCCCGAAAAATTAAGTAGTTTCATTTTTGCACAGACTTTTCAAACCACCCTCGTATAAGAGAGAGATATATTATAAAAAATATACTAATAGACATATTTAAATTAATGTCCAAGGTTGCCGAGCTGATTGTAAAATCAATCGAACCGCTTCTATTACTCCTGTATTTTTCAAATTTATAATTTACTAAGCGCGATACTTTTACGGTCGCGTACATTTTTAATTGGACCGGAAACGATTCTCCGAAACTTAACTGAAATTCTAAGTTAGAGCCAGGAGCTACAGAGTACGAGAGTTTGCTAGAAATTGACCCATATCGACCTCCCTCCCTTTTCTTCTCCCCTGTCAGTCGAGATATCTTGAAGAGAATTCCGAAAGTTTCCTTTAACTGAACCTAGGTAACGACGGCAGCTACAATTCATGATGATGGAAGTGGAGCTCGCAAAGATCTTTGTGAAGAGCGTTTTCATGGCGCTTTCATGGCATTTTGAACCACTGAGATTTGGTTGCCGCAGGTCACGTTTCAGACTGAGACATTTTTATCGCATAATGCTCATTAACTCGCGATTCGATAACGTCCATCCAGTCGTCCGGAGTCGTCCCCTTATCGAGGCAAAGGTGTCCCTTTACGTCTTTACGATTAAACTTTCACGTAAAACTTCCGGCCGGAGGAAACTGGAAACTTCCGGCAACGTTCCATGTTCTCGCTTCAATTATCCATCTTGCCTTCGACTGCTTTTTCTTAGACCTACCCCCTCCCCGCTCTCCTCCACTCAGTCCATACACCCTCTCGATTCTTTCATCCTCTTAAAATACGTTTTATTACTTTCCGCATTAGTATCTATAATGACTTCTCTTTCTTTGACTTCTTTTCTTTGTTCACGAAAAAATCAATCGTATTAAGCCGGTCGTAGGTCCAAGGAACTTCCGGTTTATGGGATAATTGATCTTAATAGGAAAGTTATACTAATGATGCGTAGAAAAATAAAAAAGAAAAGTAAAGCTATTTCTTAATGATTATTGGTATGACTTGAAAATATTTCATCGTCATCGTATATAATTCATAGCTAATGTTTTTGTGTAATTGCGATTTATTGTCTTACTAAAGATACTTTTAAAAATATTTCATATCAGTTTTTTTTTCATGACTTTTAATATTTCAAATATATTATTTACGATATCTTTAATATATTTTATAAATTAAATTAAAAAGTAATAAATACTTAAAGTACTTTGTTTCAATATTTATTGCTATGAAATAATTTAGGGTGAAAATCGTACTGTATTTTAAAATTTGTTTATTGGCAAGAGTATTTTAATTTAGTACAATGTTAAAGTGCGTGTATAAATTTTGTCAAAACACGACATATCCTTTACCGCACTTTAATATCTGTAAATTGAGGTAATTTTTTAATAATAAATAGAGAGAAGTGGAAAAAGAAAGAGAGAATATGTTATATGTTAAAATATAAAACATTTGCCATCAACTTTCAAAAATATGATTTATATTATTTCACAGAGTCATAACAAATACGGCATTTGGTAATTGTGATCGTGATATATTGGGCGACACGAAATGTTACAATTACATACGCCATAGATATTTTTCTACTATTGAAGCGACCGTGATGTTACGTAACTCTTCCTCTCTCGATCTTATTTCAAACACCACTAGGACATGTACAACGACTTCATAAAAGACCCCTTCGTCGTTCCGGTCGAATATACACGGCGTGTTATTGTGTTCTTTTAATATCGAAGCAACGGAGATGTTTTCCTCGCGCATTCATTTTATTGGTGACGCGGTCGGGGATCGAAGAGAAATTGAATGTTTGCGTAATTGAATCAGGCTCGCTATTCAAGGCAGGACCAATGCCGTTCCTCGGTGATATTTTGTCGCCACGATTCGGAGCAGACGTCGTCGTCGTCGTCGTCGTGAAGGTCTTCGCGAGTTTTTCGCATGCAAGGAGTCGCAGTTTCTTGCTCCATTTAACCTCGCGTTTCAGCCTTTCTCCATCTCCCTCGACTTCCATCCGGAGGCTCGTGCTCCCCATCCGTCGACCCGTTCTACTTGTATTCTCTATTCACGAGCTCCTCTCCCTACTCTCGCTTCCCTCTTTGAGAATCATCTCCCGTCTAGCTTGCTGGGTTTTCTCCTCGTCTACCTTTTCTTGTTACTTTCATCTCGTGCTATCTTTGTGTGCACTTTTCCATCTCCGCTTTCTTTGCTACGCTGACATATCTTGGCTTTGCTTGTACCTTCTCCTTCTCCGCTTGACCATCGTCTTCCTTCCTCCCTCGCACATATACCCTCTCATCCCTTCCCTCTAGTTTGTTCAAACTTTCTCCGCTAACACATTCTAACTTTTCTCTGACTTTTGTCTTTTTTTCTCTCTTTCGTGCTATCCCATCGTTCGTTCGCCTCTACTGTGCTCAGTATTCCTTTGCTAACATATTCTACTCTTTTTTGCCCGTTCGAGATTTTTCTATCGGGATTTTCCAACGTTTTTCTCTATCTTATATTAACCTATTCTCTTCGTGAGTTTCTGATCTCATTTCTGTCATGCTCTTTTTACTTTTCATTTCTTTTGCTCTTTTCATCTGATAACATATTTGAGATTTCTTCTACTTTGACCAATCGCTATTTATTCTGATTTTCTTTCCTCCCTTCGCGTTTGTAATATTTTTTAAAATCTCTCTGGGATATAATATATTCTTGCTTTTACCATGACGTCTCTTCTGTTATAATATAATTATAATTCCTTCGCAGTTGTAATTTACTCACGAAAATATGTAATGTTAAATAACAGAATAAGAATAAATTATCAATGTTGTTTCCCTTTGTGATTGACATACAATACATATTTTTAAGATAATAATTATAAAATAAATAATATGAAATACAGTAAGTATATTTATGACTTTATGTGAAATAATTTTTTTGCTTTTGTTTAAATAGTAATGTAATATAATTTATAATATAATATAACATGATTTAATAATATTATAATATAATTTAATAATATAATTTTGCTTCCCTTTAAATAGTAATATAATAATTTATATTAAATAGTAATATAATGATTTATACTACGTATTTGCAGTTTTCATATATTTTACAATATAACAATAAAAAAGTCATTTTTAATATTTCACGATTATGCAAAAGTTTATGCGAAGACGAATCTCTTTATCTCTCTTTGTAGGATATGTACAGCTTTCAGCCGAGTACTTTCGAGTGAAAAGAAGATCGATACGTAAGCGGTGTTATGAAAATATTTTGCGTATAAAGTATATCGTGAAAAGAGCGCACGCATCTTAATAATATCCGATAATATTATTGCAATATTCGAGCATCAGAAAAAACTATAGCAAACCATTATCATCTTTTTATGATACGTATTTCCCTTCTACAGAGATGGCCCGCATAAAACATCGATGCGCTTGTTTTAATTTCTCCACGCGTTGTTTGAATCCCTCTACAAAAAGTAATGCACACGAGAACGTATTTTTTGTTTATATTTTATATTATATATATTTATTTATTTTATATATATATATTTTTATACGATTTGAAAACTCCGTGCAAAGTCAGAGAGATGGCACCACTGGTGAATATCGAGGTTATTTTCAGTTAGTAGCATCTCTTGGAAAAACACACATCAAGTTTCAGCCAGATCGGTCTATTTCTCTGTGTTTGGTGTTTGAATCGAGGAAGTCAAGTGATTTCCGAAAAATGGATGAAAAAGAATTTGGTCGCAAAATTGATGGAGTTAAGGGGATCCCTCATTGAACGGCGAACTCTTACACGATTACAGCGCCCTCGTCTAATCCTCATCCCGTATCTCTCTCTATCACGTTATTTATAAAGAAGATGCACTGCTTTTTCTACTCTACTTTACCAACATTTTAGGTACATACGGACCGAAATTTTTGGGCATGTGCCATTTATTAATTAGACTACTAAACTCAATTTTCACAGTTCCTCAAGTTTTTATTGTGCAGTCCGCTATTGGATATGCTATTGTGCATTTTATGCATAAAAGCTACAAAACATTTATACAAGGCTAATGTCTTTATGAGGTGATAGCTTTAGACGCCATGTTGATCTAAGAAGTCAATAAATAAATATATAATTTTATACTTTTTTTTCTTTCTCAGTATATAATCGGCTTCCCCGTGTCCGTTTGCATCTATACTTCAACCGTAGAAAAGGATTTTTAATTCTATGTAGACAATAAAAAATGGCACATGCCCAAAAAGTACAGTGTTTTGTCGATAAAAAAGATAGGTTGAGGGATCCCCTTAAGGTTCCAACTCGTTCCGCATCCCCCCTATTCTCCAGATTTGGCTGCTTCGGACTACTACTTGTTTCCCAATATGAAGAAATGGCTGGCGGGAAGATTTTATTCAAACGAGGAGGTGATTGCGGAAACGAATGCCTATTTTGCAGAGAGTTGGACCAATCCTATTATTCGGAAGGGATCAACAAACTAGAGCAGCGTTGGACGAAATGTATAAGCCTAAAAGGAGACTACGTTAAAAAATAAAAAAGGTTTATCCCGAAAAATTAAGTAATTTTCATTTTTGCACGGATTTTTCAAACCACCCTCGTATTTTTATATACATGTATATAATGTGTAAGATATATTTCCAAAATGTTATATCTGCGAGCTGCGCGTGTAGTAACGCGTATACATACACGTGTATTGCTACGCCCGCATCTCGTCGCGCTTGCCAATAAAATCAGCAATTTTCAATGGTATCGACCGAGCTAGTCGTTACTCGCACCGCGGAAATCAGACTGCGCGCGCGGAGCGAAGAGGATCAAATGTTAATAAAAACAAACGCAACACCGGGTGCATCGGCAAATCCCTCGTAAAGCTCCGTCGCATTGTTTGCGCCCGCCCGGTCCTGCCGGCGGGACTGAAAAAAAAAAGGAAAAAAAAATGGTTAATCCGTCCTTTTTATGATGCAGCTACGCTCGCGGATTCCGTCTCCGCTCGGGCGCGGAAAAAGAAGTTTGCCGGCTGCGGAAATGAAATAAGCGTGTATATGTATTCACGCGCGTCCCTGCATAATATTCTCGTAGTATGTATGTATATCTCGTCACTATATGTCTGCCGCCACATGCTCTGCATTCCTTCTCATCTCGTTCCCTCCGCTCGAGCGTTTTCGTGACGCAACGCAACCCTGGCTGTTCCAGTTCTCATAGTCCCCCCCCCCTCTCTCTCTCTCTTGCTCTCTCTTTCATCCTCTCTCACCCTCTTTTCCTCCCTCCCTCCCACACCAAGTTGCGTGTTGCAGTATCTCGGATATCGCGCGAACGTCCGCGCCAGGATAGCGGCATAATTTTCGCGTCAAAGGACTAAACGGGTCTCCGGGGAGCGTGTAATCCCCGAACGGATGTACAAACATAATTCGTGTCCGTATTACAAAAGATGACGGATTTTCACGTGAAGCGGACGCGCGAATCGTATTTTCACGCATTTTTACAGCGCGCGAAAGCACGACATCGACAGAAAAAGATCATTCATATTAAAAATAATGAGTCGAATATCTAGTATCTTTGCTGTTTTATTCAGTTCTACGTCGAGTGAAGGATCCAAATCGATAAACGAAACAGAAATGATATATATTGTATGAATAACATACATAATTAATACAATAATAATTATATTGCGTTTATATATATGATTGTAGTACAATTATTAATTAGTTAAGTGCCTCGAGTATTGAAACGAAAGATGCAGGATTTTACGTAAGTAAAGAAAATATTTGAGGAAATATATCATTACGTTTAATTGTTAAATATTGCTACAATATAAGAAATCAATATTTGCAAACTATGGATACGTGATCAATATTTTTTGTGCAATTTTGTTACAGAGGTTTTATTGTGTACCGTGTAAAGTTTGCAATTTTTATATATTCTCTATTTGCAATTACTCCCCTTCTGTAAAGTGGAAACATACAACTGATGAAACGCGTTTGGGAAGTACAATATCAGTTAGTTTACTCGTACAGTTTCGCGAAAAATGAAATGTATTTTGCGGAAAAAAACAAATTCGATCAAATATTAAGACACTGTAATTAATCGATAAAACAGCAATCAACATTTACTTTTGTATAATTTATGATATAAATAAGCAATTTCTCATTTACAGCGATGATAACAACATTCTGGAAATTAGAAAACGCAATTCTTATATTAATTTCTTCATTATTAACATTTCAATGCATTTAACATCTAATACATTTACGATTATAAATAAAAGCATTATAAATAAATATGTGACAATTAGTGCGCTCAAAAATATCATTTCACAATCTTTAATCTTTTCTTATTCGGAGAAGAAATGAAAATCGGCCATTTCTAAATTATTTTTCCAATAAATAATTCGATGGATTGCGAATCTTATAAATAAATATAAATAAATATGTGACAATTATTGCGCTCAAAAATATCATTTCACAATCTTCAATCTTTTCTTATTCGAAGAAATGAAAATCGGCCATTTCAAAATTATTTTTCCAATAAGTAATTCAATTGATTGCGAATCTATTGCTGAATTAATTCGAAATCAAGTATGTTGGTGTAATCTGAATTTCACGTTAATCATTGAACGAATAGAGGAATCCTGCGAAGACACACGAGCATGCAAGTGATGTTTGCAGCAAGACATGCAAATTTACCTCGATTGCGAGGGCTTGGACTCCGTCGTGAGAAGGTGCATCCGGTGTGTACACTCGCTCCTCCGATATCCAGAGAACCTTCGTGTAACTCGGCTCGGCGCAGAACTCGACGATAATGTCCAGCGGCTCACCCTCGTTTGCCGTCACCGTCTGACTAGGCGGAAGAACCATGGGTCGCCCTGCAACGAAAATAAACAAGCGAATCGGTTAACCTTTGTCGAATCGGGGCGCAAGCCACCCTTCCTCTACCGCGATCATAAATCTACCCTTCGTCGCCCCCACGGTAGGCGCTTTTTGCGCGTTTGCTAAAAGCTTTGTACCTTATTAACGGCGTAAATTTCCATCTAAATGGTCCTCGACGATTTTATTTCAATCCCGAGAACGCACACGATTATTAAAGTTTCCAAGTGAACGAGTGTCTTTTATAGTGCCTTTTCAACGCATTCATCATTGCCATCGTTGTTTCTGACGTGTTAAAATTCAAGGGTGGCGAATCAAGGCTGATTGATGTTAGTATAAACGAAAGTCGTAGCGAAACGCAGATCGATAACATAATTGATTTTGCTATTGTCATTCTTCACGGATTTTCGCGCGATCGATCTTGATTTTTTTTAATTATTATTGATGGATATTTTTTGATCGACGACGTGACAATACAAAACTTAAACTTGCACAACGATAACAAAATATTTAGCACAACCAAAGACAGCATTTTTCTTGAATTAGATTGATTTTTTCAAATTACTGAATTTTAATTGAATTTTAATTGAACGACATAAAGCATAGATGTGTAGATTGATGATCAATTATTTAAAAAATAGACAAATAATATCATGATGACAGATATAAAATATTTTGCTCGCGTCACGTGTATTTTCTACATTTTCTGCATTCAAGGCAAGTGTCTTTTAAAATTTTATTTCTAAAGGAAGAAGAGAGCATAAAAATGTACGAAAACATAAAAAGTGCGCGAAATAATAAATTTATGACCGTTTTTAAACGTTGTTTAAATATTTCAGAGATTTCGATTTTTATCGTCGCTTTTATTTTTTATTAAATTCACATATTCGACATTTGACAGTATCTTTATATAACACGTTTTTATCACATCGCATTTATAATTATCAATCATCTGTATATATATTAAAGTAGTGAATGATTTAACGCGATTAAATATTATTGATCGGATCATATAAAATTATACTTGTTTCTCTTCTCTGGCACGAACGAAGTGACGGATATTACTGTAACACGATAAATTTCGAAAAAGTTCTGGAACCGAAATGTACGACCTTAAATATATGACCCCTCCTGAACCTGTTCCCGGCCGTAAATTCGACCTTCGGTGACACTTCCGGTGCAAGGGATGACCCGAAGAGGGAGGACGGGGGAATCGCCGATTAGCACTACTGTCACCTCCGACTTTTGCCGCCTTCTTCTGTTTACCAGCACCTTCCGCCTCGTTAACGGTGAAAGATGGTCTCGGTGACCGTCGATTAATAGGACAGACCGAAACAAAAGGAATGCGCATCGATTGCGTGACACAAGTCGGCGTCTTTTATGAGAGTCACTGTTAAATGTGATCTCTTCTTAATCGATATCGATTATGACTTTTTCTCGTGCAAAGTATATTCATATGAAATACTTTGCACATTTACGTCGAAACTTGATAACAAGCTAGCTTATTATAGCACTTTGTCTTATGTATGAATTATTCATCTATCGTAAATTAATTCTTATTTGACAAAGTGTTGAGATATTAACAGTCCTTGATTATAAAGAATTGAAAATATAATAGCTAAGACAAATAATTTCTAAAATTATTACATTTTTTCTTGGGTTATTGAATCGAAAGTAGATGTAAAACTAATAACAAGATCCTGTAACATATCGAATATTAGAAGTGCTAATCACAAATCCAAAACAAATATGTGTGCGACCATGATTAATGAACGATAACAAGATTAAAAAATTTGTATGAAAGATTGTATCGATATTTAACGTCGAGATAAGATAAAATAATACACACGATAATACGCATCATAACGTAAAAATTGACATTCCGATATAGGAATCCCAATTTTGTAATAATCGGATATATTGTGCTTCGAATTTTTTTTAAGCATGCTCTGTTGAACCGACATGGAAATATCGAAACAATTTTTTTCACATCAACGCATTTACACATTTTGTTAAATTTATAGATGGAAAGAAACTTAAAATTGTAACGAAAGATAGCTGTGTAATTTTCGTCCGTAATGATTTGGATCCGTACTTATGCCGAGCATTAAATCTGAAATTACATCCTTCGCAGTTGAATTCCTCTCGATTGAATCTCTATTATATTAGAGCTTCTTTAGTAATTATTAATAACTGCAATTATTTTTTCAGAAATTGAGAATTATCTGACTTGATGAATTAGAATAATGATTCAATAAACGATTCGACAACTGATTCACAATGCGCTGATTTATGCGAAACGATTCTACGAGACATGCAATGCGGTCGAAACGCAGAAACTTGGCGTTGTACGAGAATGCAAGCAGCCCATAGTCATGTTACCGCATACAACTACGCTCGTGCGCACAAATCGCAATCATGGGTTTTCGATTTCCCAGCCCTCAAGGCGATCGCGATTTCGCAAATTGTCTCGCGCGTACAGCTCGAATTCCCTCTCTCGTTTTCGACCACAGAGGTCTGGCCGATAAAACCTCGGCTTCGCGAGTTAGCGTTTCTCAGTCAGAAAATCGGACGAGATTGTAAAGTCTTGACAAAATAAGATTTTCTTTATTTCTCTTCAGCTCTTTGCCTCGAGGAAAATTTTCACCTGAATTGGACGAGGCATTTCTCAACGTAAGGAACAAGAGCTCAGAGCTTTAAGCGATAGCGCAAATTTTTTTATGGCTGGATTAAACTATATTATTCTACATTAAATACAGGGTATAGTGATTGAAATAGCGAATTTAAAGAGTAGCGCGAAATTGTATAATTCAAAGTAATTTATTTTTTAATACCGCTATTTTCCTCCCTTTCTTCTGTTTATTATATAAGAAAATTGTTATATATCTTATTCTTTCTATTTAAATTAAATAATAATAAAATAATTTGATTCATTTAATAAATAACAATAAATTCATTTAATAAATAATAATAAAATAATTTTATTCATTTATTATTTATTAATGCAGAAAATTTTTCATGCAAGATATCTCAAAAGATTTTTTTCGTTGCAAGAACAGTTATAAAACAGAAAAAGACAGAAGAATATTATTGTCCTCTGTCTACTCGTGTGTCTGATTATCTCGTTATCTCGAGTAAACGGTTGGCAATTGCTATGACAAACTGCATAATATCATTGGTTTTATCTATGCACTTTAGATAATTGAAGCGTGGATATCGTCGCTTAATCTCGGTTACTACCCCTCTCTCTCTTTGTCTTTTGGCTCATTTTCTACCTCAGGGCAAACGATCGTCCATCGAGCATCCCTCTTTCTTTCTCAACGGCCTCTCATTTGCACGGATCTCCCGACCGGATGATAGAGCGAATAGAAGCGGAGCGGTACAGGCAAGCTACCGCAGCATCGTTCATGAATATTCCTACGGCTGAAATTGCTCGAATATCTTGAATGTGGTCGTCTCTGCGGCGAGGGACGAATCTTTTTGCTACCCTTTCGTCAACCCCCCGTTTTGTCTCGTGTGGCGTGCAACGATGACGGAGAGGCCTCATATGAGCTTGAGTATAAACGCTTCCTTCCACCAGCGCTCGCTTTTTTTCCAAATATTCTTACGCACTTATGACGGCATCGTCCTAATATGCGAATTATGCAAATGCGTGCTGGCCGCGACACATGCCACGCATGATCCACGTGCCACAATTGCGCCTACAGAAGTGAACGAAGCTAAAAATTTTGTGGAACGAAATAGACGAAAATGAAAACTTTGGAGAAATTTTCTTCTCTCCAGCTTTATTTATAACTTGTAAATTTGAAATTAAGTTGCGGAAATTGTGATTAGATAAACTAAACTTTTTAAACGATATTGCATTTATTGATACGATATTATATTTATTATTCATACAATATCAATTTTTCTTCGACTCTTAAATTTTATTTATTTATTTTTGTCTTCTGTACCAAATTGTGACAATTATACAGTAAAAAATTGTGCGTTCATGTTAAAACTTTCTTTTGTTACCACGTTTTGATTAGTATCTTGATGTAAAATTAACTTACAACTTGTATGTTTTTATTTTTATAACGTTTTCATGTGTTATATTTATGTCAACTTCATAAATTAACACTTTGTATACGTCTCTTAGAAATGGAATATTATTTTGAGTATTTGTAACATAATCATTTTAAACAATCAACATGTCTCAAAGTCAGGTTAACATTCTAAAAAAAGCTAAAGTAAATTTAAATAATCTTGAACTTTGACATACAAAATAATCAAATTTACTAAAATCAAATGTTTCTATTACAAATAATTTAAGTTAAAATAGTTGCTATTATATGTTAATGTCCTACAACAATTCTTACGAATTATTGTAACTATTTTTTCATGTAATTTTTAATTAATTTGTATGCTATTATCACATTACACTTAAAGTCACAATAACAAAAATAAGTGTAAAGTATTGTGTCAATTATTTAATATTTTTAGTTTGTCAATAAGTAACGTACGACGAATGAGTTATTTTAACTTAAAATTTAGAGTGAACTTTCTGGGACATGTGAAAAATGTTAAAATTAACATTTTATTTTTTACTGTGTACATAATGCGCAATTTTATTTCAAGTTGTTTTTTATACGGCAGAATGTCGTAAATGAATAATATAATAGATGTTATAATTACTTGTAAGGCAAACCGAAATTCTCGTGCAAATTGTGCACTGGAGCGAAATTGAGGGGAAATGTCATAAACAAAATGTTCGAGAGGGCCGATGTGCACGCCATTTGGTTTCACGGTGCGTATTCGCGACAACGATTACGAGGGTGTTAACGATCGCTAGTCGACAAACTTGAGTAAGAAAAGCGGGATGGAAATCCGCGAACTGCGCTCGACTACGAGGTATGTCGAAAATGGGTCCTCTCTGAGAAAATTTCTTTTCCTGAATAACACACTAAACGCACCGCGACGTTACCGGAAAGAATCTCTTAGCAAGTTAAATGAATCGCAAACGATTGCCTATAACGGCAACGTGATTCATTTCATTGTACGCCGTCGTTGGAGAGGACTTGGATGGAAACGATCGTCAAAGTAACGAATTTCCTCGTGACGACTCGACGTCGTTTCGTTCGCTTTAGAATCGAAGGCTTGCACTTTGTCCGCCACCGAAGTTTAGATCGATAGCGACATGGATTCGAGTCTCCTCACTGAACATTATCCGTCGTTTAAGGAAATTACGGATCAATGGCCCGTATTCCCTGTTATCGGCGATTTTCATGATAATTCCTACGCATAATCTGTGTGTGTGTGTGTGTGTGTAGAGGAATTTAATTAATAGTATTATAGATATTATCAAATAAATGATTTTCGTTAAGCTGTCAATTTTGCGATAAATTAAAAAACGTTATAGATATTAAAGATCTTTTATTTATAATACTTATATACATTTTTAAAAAGTATAATTATAAATATGTGAATAATTTTTAATTTTCTAATATTGTATAAACATACATTTATACACTAAAAAATTAATTGGTTTTATTTAAAAATTTATAACGTACTAGAATTAAATCTATAATTTATTGAAAGCAGAAATTCTTGCAACTGTAATCCATTTTATGGCAATTAATTATTAAACCCATTTACTGAGTAAAACCGTCTGAGAAGACAATTTTCTGCAGGATAAAAATATTTCACAAAAATGCGGGGTATAATCTCTCCTCTTCAAAAAAAAAAAAAAAAAAACATTGTTTTGTTTCGATATCGCGATAAATTTTCACGCGATGGCATCTTACTGCGATGCTTTATCGTTAAATCATGAGATAAGCCAAGCTTCCAATGGCTGCTCCAATTTACGTTCACGTTCCACTTAGACGAACAAATAATGCATGCGAGAGGAAGCGATCAGGCGGAGAGCGGATATTCGTCGTGGCATTAAATGAATTTCTCTTGGAAAAGTTTTGTTCGACTCGAATTCTATCCGAGACGCGAAATCGTTACCGTGGCGCGACTATGACTATGCAACAAATTATCCCCTCGCATTCGCGCACGAACATAACAGCTTACTAATTAATTCATCAATTTCCAATTCCGAAATCCTTCCGAGGGAAGACGACGGCGGCGTTGCGCATTGGATAACAGCAATGTACGTGTCACGATTACCGCAAGATTGCAGACATGCTACGTGTATCGACGTGTAAACTCCTCAGGGGAATTCTCAGGAGGCATAATGTATTCGGCGATGATTAAAACGAAGCCTTCTTCGTCGATTTAACGGATCGCATCGGAAACCATTCGTAATGCGTTTGACAGCTCGCTCTTCGACCGTTTAACGCTTGATGACATTCATCATCTGTGGCAGAAATGTCTCACACTTTTCGCCTAGAAAGTTTCGCCCTCTAATCTAAAAGACTGGCCATCAGATAGAGTGAGCGCATATTGAGAGTATGTTTCGTCCATGTTTATGCAAAATCCTGCGAGAGAGATAGATATAGGGTCTATGCAGAGACTCTAGATTTCACTTACACGAATGTGCACGAATGTATGTGTTTGAATGGATGTGTCTGTTAATAAATTCTACAGCAAAATTTTGCAATAATTTGTCAATAATATGAAAAATAATATGAAATAATATGAAAAATAATATGAAATATAAAAAATAATTTAAAATAATATGAAAAATTATATTTTATATTATTTAAAAAATTTTAAAAATTAGTTTTAGTATTTCTATAATATTTATATTACTATAGAAATACTAAAAAATACTAATTTAAAAAATTTTTTTAAATAAGATATGTCAACATAATTTTTCGTATTTAATATTTAAATAAAATTTGTCATTATAATTTAATTATTATTATTTATAATATTAATATTATTAATATTTAAATTTAAATAAAATTTATTATTATAATTTATATATATATATATATATATATATATATATATATATATATATAGATCATTATTAAAATTTCACTATTTATTTATAATATTTATTATTATTAATAAATATCATTTATATTCAAAATAGGATAATTAAAATTTTAATATGAGCGGGAGTTGCCTAAAAATGGCGGATCAAAAGTGGCCCCCTGATGGCCAGTCTCTTATTAGAGGGTCTCTAGTTTCGCTTAAATTCGTGCAGTGCCTTATGAGGAGAGATACATTAGAATTACATTTCCTATCTCTCTTTCCGGAAATCAGCATGAGATTATACAATGCATAAAATCACTTGTATATCGGTTTGATGTAATCCACGATCTGAGGAAAATATTTTCCAGCGATTTCTCACGCACGAAGCTAGAATTTCTGGCAAAACAGAGAGGAAGGGGAGGCAAAGGCAGAGGGAACCGCGGCGTGAGAAAATCGTATACCTTTGGGGGAAACGATACATCCTGGAAAGTTCTGACGCTATCCGTGCGAGGATTCACTCGGTTACTCGTACTTCAAGGCGATAAGTATCAATGCTCATTCAGAATCCATGATAACGTCCACGAGGCAGTGCTATTGTTTCAAGATGTTAGTAGATGGTAGCAGTTATCTGTTCATTGTTCTCTCTCACGTATCAAAATGATCGAAGTGGCCCCTGCGCGTTTTACAGATGTTAAAGTTGGCTTAACAACTTTTCGATTTTTACGCGACTTTCATTTTTGTCATTGCTTCCTTCTCCTTTTAAGCTTTTATCTTTTTTTTTTATTAGGTGTGATGTGTCTTATATATGTGATAATATTGAAATAATATTATTCCTCATTGAAATTAAAAAAACAATTTTTTTGTTAAAATTGCGCAATCAGAGAAAAAAGAGAAAATTTGATTACAAAATTATTTAAAGCTTAAAATTAATATATTCTGGAGCAAATAGGGCGCCAACAACACAAAAAATATTGTTTTTGAAATTAATTTGATATTAATCAGTGCTTGATTAATTTATCGAGATAAATTAAAACAAAATCAAGCATTAAGAAAGAACAATATGTCAAATTTATGATAAAAAAACAATCCAAAATATATAATATTGCACTCTGAACATTTTTTCCTAGCTATCAATATCATCGAGGGTTCCGAAGCTTAAATAATATTTTTATAATATTCTTTCACGACTATGAAATGGCTCTCAAGAGAGATTGTGCGAATATTTGCATTGGGATATCATATGCGCCGTTTCGATTATTCGCTTCCCTTCCATGATGCCTAAAATTCTTTCTACAAGTCCACGGATGAGGACGATGGACGACCGATTATGCTTTGGGTGAAAGCGAACGAGAGCCAGCGGAAACTTAAATTGAAGTTAGCCCCGTCCATCCTCTTCGTGCTTTCAATTTGTCCTAAGTTAACACTGACACGGCCGTGTATTGCCTCTTCAGCTTCCGAGGTCTGCGTTTTTCCATCTCCGGAAGCGCCGAGGTGCGATGGAGAAACGTTCTCGAAAAGAAGCGGGTTTAAGGACACCCTTGCCCTCGGCAAAGCATCCCCGAGGGACGATAAGGGGTCGAGTTCGTAATTGTGTCAAAAGAACGAAATCCGCGAAGTGTGCCCCTTCCGCGATACCTTCGCAATAAACTTTAG
The DNA here is from genome assembly GCF_025532165.1 of Camponotus vicinus. Classification (NCBI taxonomy): domain Eukaryota; kingdom Metazoa; phylum Arthropoda; class Insecta; order Hymenoptera; family Formicidae; genus Camponotus; species Camponotus vicinus. The sequence continues at coordinate 2,267,683 of NW_028141947.1, forward strand.
AGCCCGAAGGGACTAGTTCTCGATATTACTATCATCGCATACGCGATGAAAAACTCTCAGTTCTTTTCTCTCGATCCTACGATTTCGGCGATCTGTTTGACCCGTAGGGGTCGCATTTTATCGGCAGGATGTGGTTGGCTTCGATACTCGTACGATACTTCTGGGAATGAAGTTATTCACGCGAGACGGCTTGATATGAAACTGTTTCTATCGCCGAATTTAAAGAGCGGAACATTGAATTCACCATGTTGTATCATTCGAAGCGCTTTTAACAGCTCGTTATTATATTCAATATTAACACGTACATTTTTTATATCGATTGATGACCGACAGAGGGATCAAGTAGCTTCTAATTTATAAAGAGCAGAAATTTCTGAAAATTCAAAATTTAGAAAAATTGCCTGTTTCTGATGCAGGCTATTTTCTATCCTCATCGGTTCTGTAATACCTGTAGTTTCTCTCCTTCCACCCCGACCAATATTCAACCCGACTATTCCCTTCAAGTACTATCATTACCATCAGCGCAGCATCCGCGCATACCACGTGTTCATCGTTATTTCTCTCTCTCGGTCCCCGAGAGCGTTGTGTGTATTCCCCGTAGGACTTCCACTTTTCCTCTAATAAGTTTATGCATTGTTCTCCCTCTCTAGTTGGTGCTTCCTTTTTACAGCCTTGCCGCGAATATGCGGAAGGTATTTTTGCCGGAAAATACTTTTTCTACTTTCCGCGACGAGAACAGAAAACTATCATCTCGCTTATTTCTAAAGAATTTCAGTGCATATATTAAAGCGAAATTATAGCCTTACTTGGTTTCTAAAATATTTAAGGCTATATTTTCCTAATATATATCACACTTTTAATTTTCTTCCCGGAAAATCTTAGTCTTTTCTAGCATTTATAAAAAAATCAATAATGTATATTTTTATAGAATCATGTTTATAAGAATGTTTCAGTAAAGATGGGAAGGCATTTTTCCGTGGGCATGTAGAATAGGTAAAAATAATCCCATAAGTTCCTATAAAATTTTTTTCTACTTTATATATCTTTTATCATCATCATTTAATTTCTATCGATCAAATGTGTTTTTTTTAGAAAACAGTTAATTCTGACGAAATGAAACAAGAGTATCCTTTCTTTAGAAAAAGACGTGGAGAGAATCTAAAAACATATTAAAAATAAAGTAATAATAGTCATACTAAAAATAAGAAAATATAAAAGGAATCTACCGGCTTTAAAGTTTTGTAAATTAGAAGGCTTATAAGTAATCTATCCCTGGTTTTTCGATGTAATATCAAAAAATCGATCACGCTATTTTAAAGCATTGTATATATTATACAAGCTTTTAACATAAAAATAATTATTACAAATTATGAAAATTTAAAGAGTGATATAAAAGTTATTTAAAAAAAAATGCTTCTTAAATTTTAACTTTAAGGATAAACATCTCGATGGAGATGCGTTGTAGAAAAAAATTTTATCGGAACTTACGGGATTATTTTTATCTGCTTTACATATCCACAAGAAATTATCCACTTTTACCGAAACACCCGGTATAAATTGCACGACTCTAAAGATCGGCGGCGCCTCGTTTCTTCTCCGGCGCGGATAATTGCCGTGTCGCGCAAACGACGCGTTTATCAGGCCAAGTGCCATCCGGCAAGAGTTTTACGAGAAACTTTTCTCAGCCGCGAGGTTTCACTCTCGTAGCGGCAATAATTTTATTTACAGCCGGCTACACCGACATTTATGCGCGGCTGCTCCGCATGAGCTCGGAACTTACGCTTCCGTGTTAAAGTTACACGAGTGTCACGAGAGAAATTTACGCGCCACGCCAGCGGCGACGCGAATTACATGTATTGCGTGAATGGTGGCCAAATTTTAAAGCTCAGCCGACAGTATTCATTCCGGATGACATCGTCGTAATCGAATAATCAATTAATCCTCCGTTTCAACAGGGCTCGATTCGCATTGAAATGTAAACTAGCGATGCTGCTGTTTTGAAAAACATTAACAATCGGGAAAAGGCCGATGTACGGTGGGATAGAAAGCGCAGTCGCATTTATAAACGGAAGAGAAATAGGCTGTCAGCAACGCGTCGTAAAATGTGCCGTGGAATTGGCCAGCCAGCACAATGGCTTCCTCGCAAAAGTGCGTTGTTATTTTTCGGCCTCGCGATTTTGGCATTTTGTTGTTCGCATTGTACGCCGATAACTTCCGGGCGTTTCCCATCACGTGTCATGTACGCCATTATTTGAAGTATTAGAACCTCAGTACGATGAGCCTGCTAGTTACGCGATGATTATAAACAACAAAGCGTAGTATTACGAAAAAGCTCGGAACGTTATATAACGAATAATATATTGCTAGTTGTCAATATTGTAAAATATTATTGAGTTATATTTTAGAAATTAAAAAATTCTACTTTTAGGAATTAAATTAGGAATTTAAAAATCCTATTTTTTAATAAAATAGAAGAGCTTGATTTGCATTAAAATTTAAATAAAAATAGAATTGTATTATGTATATAATATATACGAGGGTGGTTTGAAAAGTCCGTGCAAAAATGAAAACTACTTAATTTTTCGGGATAAACCTTTTTTATTTTTCAACGTAGTCTCCTTTTAGGCTTATACACTTCGTCCAACGCTGCTCCAGTTTGTTGATCTCTTCCAAATAATAGGATTGGTCCAACTCTGCAAAAGGCATTCGTTTCCGCAATCATCTCCTTGTTTAAATAAAATCTCCTTCCCGCCAGCCATTTCTTCATATTGGGAAACAAATTGTAGTCCGAGGGAGCCAAATCTAGAGAATAGGGGGGATGCGGAACGAGTTGGAACCTTAACTCCATCAATTTTGCGGCCAATTTCTTCCATCCATTTTTTAGAAATCACTCGACTTCCTCGATTCAAACAAACACCAAACACAAAGAAATATACCGATCTGGCTAAAACTTGGTGTGTGTTCTTCCAAAAGATGCTACTAACTAAAAATAACCTCGACACCAGTGGTGCCATCTCTTTGACTTTACACAGACTTTTCAACCACCCTCGTACTTACATAATAATACGGTAAAATAACTCATACAGCTTTTTCTTATTATCGATGTCAATAAAGCAATATTGGCTACATGAAAAATTAAATACTGAACGTAAAACTTAAAAACTGAAGGCACACACAATGGATACGTTGCGCTGCTGGCTCAATGCACGAGATATAATTCGAGAAATGGAATGGAATTGACAGATACATATCAGATTCAGCATCCTTTTAGTTATCGGACGGCCACGAGAAATGAAAAAAAAAGCCGAAGTGAAAAACATGGCAAAACCCCGCGGCACCTTAATCGCATTTTCCATTTCATTTTCGACGATGGCCGATATCGTTCACAATTGGAGAGCCACGATTTCGCGAAAATAAACAGCCAGAGGGCTGGATAGGCCAACGGGTAGATGAGATTCGAGAATTCTTTGGCTTTTATATGGGAACCCAACATCCTTTCCTTGACGTCCCAACCTCTGATCTCAGTTCCAGTCTTCGCGTAGAGGAAATCAATCGCGAGGAGGGTGCAAAGTACGTCGCGATTCGTGCTGAGAAATGTTACTGTCGATAGGGATTGCGGAAGAGGAAGTAAAAAAAAAAAAATGACGGAGAAGCCGGGAAGATCTTGAGGCGCGAAATTTCCCGAGGCGGAACGACATCGCTGCGCGAACTTGTCGGATAATGTAGGTTAATCCCTTAATCGGGGTTATTAGATGAAATTTTATCCCGCAGGCTTTCGCCGACTATCCTATGTGTCCGCGCAGACATTAATGTACCCTTATTAAATACCTAATAACGCTTATGAGCTAATTCACTTTTCGAGAATTGCTCGAGAAAGTCATCCGGCTCGAGGAAGTTGGAAAATAGAGGGTGCAATTGTCCCCGTCGTTATAGTAATGTCTTATATTGTACTTATCGTGGAAACGTGGACAGCAGAATTATGATTTCTATTTTATTACGTGTTTGCGGTGTTATTAAAAAGCACCACCGCTGTCGCAGTCGCGACGTTGAAAATATGTCACTTAATATTTTTAATATAATTAGGTAAAAAAACTTTGTGTTTTTTTTTTCAACATGGCCGACACACATTTTCAAATGTTGGGTTGTAAAATAATAATGATATTGTTAAAAATTATTAATTTAACTGCGCAGATTAATTTCTACACGATTCGACGAAATATATCGCACGTCGTTGTAACATTTGGCGTTTTCTGTTACATATTAGATTATAACTTTCGTTTTAGAGAGCACGTCCAAACCGATTTGCTGCTATCATTCAAACTGGCTTTTATATTATCGATATGCTCGGTCAGTTCCGCTTCGGTTAGTGAGAAATACATGTGCGGCATGCTTGAAGGAAAGGGAAGTGCGCGATGTACGACGCAGCTGGGCAGTTTCTCGATTCGATATATTACCAAGAAGTAGGAAAGGGGGAGCGCAGCGAACATATGTATAACGTACATTTGTTCACGATGTTCTGGATTTATTCCGCATGTATAAGCTCTTTCATGTGCATATATATATTTTAAAAATAGGTTCTCTGGACGGCAGAAAAGAAATTCGAAGCCGATCATAAATAATAAATAATAAATTGTGTGTTTGTGTGTGTGTGATAATATATGAGAGATAATCTTATTTAACTAATATAAAACAGCATTTTAATTTTCTTTCGGCACTCATTAAAATCAAATCAGTATCAAAATTGTTATGAGATAATTAATGAATAGTAAATAGTTAGTAAATAGATAATTTTTTAAACGTATATTAATGTATTTTAAATAAATGTTAATATAATTTTTTAAATTTATATTAAATCTATAAAAAACATATTTTATGAAGAGAATACATTATAATACATCTTAATATGATGTTTTGATTTTATTTATATTTTTTATGATATTAATTTATTTTCTCTTTCCCACGATATTTCTTTCAAATATTTGTTTTTTTAAAAACGTTTGATTTTTGCTAAAAACATCATCCATTAAGCGTGACCTCTTAAGTAATCACACTATTTTTCGAGATAAGTGCTTTTCATAAACGAGATTGGGAAAAATAAAAATTAATTTACAATAACGGCGAGTGATATACGTAATAACGCAACATCGACGTTAATACCAACGGGCAATTATACGTTACAAAGTTTTAATATTCAAAATACAATTTGTGCGAATCCGAGGAAGCGCTGTAATTACATGTTCTAATTTAGGGATTAAAATACGCGAAGACACGAAAACTCTTCGGCGCGCTCGGAGCGAGTGATCGCGCGCGTAATACCAAGGACGATAATTGAAATTGGATACGAAGGGAGGATTCGGTTAATAAAGCCAATTACGGTGATTCCAAAGAGATGGGAATGAGAGCGTCAACGTCGATTCTCCGAGGAATAAGGAAGCATTTCTTTTTTTCTACCGTCCTTACAATTCGACAATGAATCGTCCTGAATTGCATAACCCTGGAATCCTGCGGAACCCCCTTCCCGTTCTGGAGAAAAAAATCCGCGTGATGGAAACGCAGCGGCGGAATATACGCAATTATTCATCGATTAATTGGATGATGGTGCAGTTTCGTCTTTCAGAATAAAATTCAATACAATTTAATGCAATGATGTAGTTGGCGATAATATCTAAGAATGAAAGATGATGTATGAAATACGACCGGCTTTATCGAATAATTAACCTGGTCTGATTTTAAAATTAACGCTACGTGTGAATTCGCTTTTTATTTTAACTTTTCAGAAATAGATGTAAAAGAAAACGAAACAGGTAATATCGCGAAATATGTAATATTTTTTATCCGATCAATACATGTGTCTGCGCTTAAAATTATTAAGGTCAATTTCATTTTAAGAAACGCCGATATATTTTCATGCGATTTTAATCAGACTTATTGTATATTAATCTTTTTCGTATTTGTTAAAAAACAAATAAAAACGAGGAGAAAATTTGATCGAAATTTATTCGATTTAAAATTAAAACATCTTATAAAGATTTATATTTGTAAAAATGTTACAATATTTACAGAGTTATCGTATTTAAAAAATAAAAGTCCATATAAAAACTCAATTGAAACTTTTTGCAAAGATTAAATATAGTTTCATTTCAGTTAATCTAGATCGTACGATAAAAATGAAACAATATATTGAATTCTTGGGATATTTATTGACGCGGTTATAAAGACTCCTTATCAATTATTTATGGCTTCTGTTAAAACTAGTGGTAACAATCGAGATTTCGTGGAGAGACATGAACGTGAGGAAGAGAACAAATCCCGCGGGGCGATACGTCGTTTTCCCGACTATCGGTTCGCATCCAACTTTTCCTGCCCTTTTTCAAGGGCCGGCAGATGTGGGCGGGTGACAACAAGACAAATTATCAGAACGTCGTGGATGTTCGCCCTCTTCGCTTTCGCTATCAACGTTATCGCCCCATAAAAACTCGCGCAATGTCGGAAAAGTATGTGGGGATGAAAGCACGGACGCCCGAATAAATGTATAGGATAACTAAAACACATGATGCAAAAATACTTCAATTTTATTGCTATGCTTTCATCCGAATAGTTGCGCATTGCTAAATAATACAATCAACAAACACCTGCCATTCAAACATTCAGTGCTCTGATTTGAATTGTAAAATATCTGTCAATAAAAAACTTGTCACTTAATCGAAACATATTTTACGAAGTTTTATATTTTTTTCTCTCAATTTCATGGTAATTGCTAGATTAAATATAACTGTTTACATGTTTTGAAACATTCCTTATTTTTTCTCTATATAATTGCATTGTAATTTATAGCTTAATTATATTTTATGTGATTTAATTTTTTAATTGTATATTTTATGTTATTCACACACATAAATACATAAATGCATAAATCTTTTTTACAGCATAATCTTGGCAATAAATAATAAAGTTTCATTATAATTTTATTATATTATTTATTATTTTATTTTATTATATTGCGATGCTATTTGTCTAGAAATCTTCAAATGTTACGTTGACTGAGTAAGATGTTGTTTTGCGAAAAATTTGAAAACTTAAAATTGACTGATAAAAGCAGTATTTCTGTTTATTCATTATGTTGCATACTTTATAAAAAAATAAAATTAAGTGAATACATATTTATTATTACTATTAATAATTTAAATATTAAATAATAAAAAATAAATTACAGGGCTAACAATTTGGAAATAAAAGGACATCGCCATCGTGAATAATGATTCCTTACAATGTTTATCGCTAAAGATTTTCGTTGATTTTGAAGAACTTTCTATAGAGAGCATAGTTTTAAAATTTAATAATGCCTTTCATAAATTTTTAGCGAAAAACAAAAACATTCTAAAACGCTGAATAAGGCAAGCCAGCTTTCATAATAACCAGGTGCAAGAACTCTTTTGCTTCTCATTAATTATTGCGGACGTGGCGATTTTTATGCTCCAGAATATCGTGCGTGTCAATATACGCTGATATTAATTATTCCAAGGCATCTTGTACAGCAGATGGTGCGAGAGTTTGTATGCTGTTGCAGCAATATAGTCAAAACAAACAATTTGTTGTCGAAAATAGTTGCTCCGGACTTGACATCAAACCCAGAATTAAAACAATAACGAGTCATATTCATACTTTTTATTATTTAAATAGAATCGTATAAAGAGAACAATTAAAAGTGATAGCGAAAGTTACAGCACATATTATGGCGGTTTAATTAATTAATTCGCAAAATAATAATAATCAAGGATATTTGTAATTCTGTATTCAATCGTTTCAATATGCAAAATTTGTAAGAACAATATTAGGAATGTACTTGCTACGATTTCAAACAACTCGTGATTTTATATATCGCGTGTTCTCTATCTCTATTTGAAAGTCAAAGGTACCACATTACCTGCGCGTTTCGGAGGAGAAAACTGTAACGGCGGAATCGCAAAGTTTTAATGAAACAACATGGAACTATAAGGGATATCAAGCCCGACAGTGTTATATAGAGCACGTAGGAAAGTTTGACGATACCGAAGTGACAGCGTTATCACACCGTGGCACACGTGTGCACGACGCCGCGGAACTTTAAATCGAAAGGGTCGGTTATATGGTATGTATAAAGGAAAAGTATTCACACACCGGATTCCTGGATCCAGGCATCTAGATCTAGGGTACTGTCCGAACGAGTTTTCGGCTCGTCAGAATGCGACGAGGATCTGTACCAAGACACCATCGCTACCGTGATTTCTCCAGCGTGATGTCTTGAAGACTTTTACGGATTCGAATTACTTTTGCTTGCGTCGGAATCTGAGAAGCTCGAATGCATCTCGGGACCATCGTCGGTAATTTTGCCGATTCGGTTACGAGTGTGTAAGAGGCGCACATTGTTGCAACTTTTTATGTACAAATCTCGAGGAGATTTCGTTTCGGACAAGATCGATTGGAGATTCGCGACAATGTAACATAAATATTGGCACATGTTTGGTAGTAATTCACTTAAGCTTTTAATATACATTATTGGTCAAAAGTATTAAAAAAGTATATATTTATAGAAACAAGAAAGTCTTGCTTTAATGAATAAAAATATAAATATTATATAAATGTTATATAAAATAATATATTTATATTATAAAAATATAAATATTATATAAATATTATATAAAATATATATATTATATTTATACTATTATTTTTACGCTTTAATATCGTGAAAATTAAACAAATAATAGAAGAAGAAGAATAACATAACACATAATAGTTGGAACAAATAATAATAGTAATTAGTATTAAATATTTAAGTATTAAATTTTTAATAATAATAGTAATTCATATTAAATATTTAAGTATTAAGTATTAAATTTAAGTACAATATTAAATTTTTGATTCTTTATAAAACAGCCTCTCTTTATTTCCAATATTGCCACACATAATTTTAAAAATAATTCTTTTTAAAGTTGCTACTCATATATTTTAGTTCAACACGTTTATAAATATTTTCACAGTCGTTGAAAGAAGTTGTAGAGGGAAAAATAGATAATATTTACGTAACGTATATCGATTGACACGTAGAAACTGCTTATAATTAACGCATTTGATATTAAAAAGAGTCGGTAATATGACACTTTGTAAACAATATCAAAGCAAATATTATAATAATTGTACATTAACTAATTTTAAAAATTAATAATAGATAATATATAATAATAGATAATATATTACTGTGTGTGTGTTTGATATTTTATGATCTTGACCGAAATAGTTAGAGAAAAAAAAATAAAAAACTTAATTGTTTACTTAATTGTTTGCTTTTTTGAGAATAATACAATATTTTTGATCGGTATTTTAGTTTCGCGCAAAACATAAAAAATTTTTATACAATAGAATTTTAATATAATAAAAAATTTTTGAAATATTTATAAATATTTGTGCGCGAGCGTGATCGCAATTATGTAAAAATTCTAAATTTCATACATATGTTTCACATTTATATATACATTTTTTAATCGAATAAAATTAATAATCGATGGATTTAAACTATTGTGTATTCTAGGGTCCTACATCGAATTTTATTTGTTTCAAGTAAAAAGCGAATCGTGCCATGAAAACTTTGTTTTCATTAGTAAATTGAAATGCCCGATGCACAATCTCTACGATCAATTGTAACGCACGTAAAGTGTACCCGAGAGAATTAGCATTCGAGGAGACTGCTACAGAGCTCAGCGACCGCGGGTTTTATAAAATCCCTAGAGAATCGAATCGATATAATTAATGAGTAGAACACTTGTGCACAATAATGCACAATTTTTTCCCTCCTGTAACAACGATTGCATAGATTGAAAAATCAGAGCTAATGCATACTTTAAGATCTAAGAGATTCTACGAATCAAAATGACAACAAACTCGATAATAAGATTCATATCCATAGTAATACAGTATAATAGAATAGACATAAAGTATTTTATTTACTAGTTAACAGTTCTAAAAAATTGATTTATTATCCAATACCATATTCATTTTGCGCTATCGGAAAACTGCATAATAGAAATTCTAGAAATGGTAGATTTAAATCGCTTTACAGGCGGTAGTTTGATGAACACGAAAGTGAATACGAACGGCATTAATCATAGCAATCTCCAAGCTATCGATTTATCTGGAACGGCGAGAAGCCGGCGGAGTTTACCGCCAATAACTCGACATCCGAGTGGAAATTGATCGACGCGTGACGGCGATAACTTTGCCTATTACGTGTCGGCAAAGTTTATGGAAAAAGTACGTGTCATGGCTATCGTCTTGCAAGCGGAGAATGCTATCTAATGCGAGTGCGAATGTGGTACGGTTAAATGCTACGTTTACTGTCTCACCGATGACAGACAGCAAACTCCCACCTCGTCTTTAATGCGGTCAATATTTGCCTGTAAAACGAAATTACGCGAAAGTTTGCCATATCATATCCACAGCACATCGAGAGAATATAGTTTGCAATTAAAAGCTGATATGCACTCTAAAGTTATTATTCATGTATAAACGAATATAATATATGAAAACGATATATGAAAACGATATTTAATCGAAGATTTTGAAAACAGTAAATTAAAAAGTTTCACATACAAATAAAATACAATGCATAGAAATACGATATGAAATTTATATTTAAATTAATTTTATATACTTGTTAGTTTTATATTAACTATTTATTAAATATATTTATATTTATTTAAAATTTTTTTTTTTATTTTAATTTTATATTTATTTTAAATTTTATTTATAATTATATTTATTTTATTTATAGTACATTTTTAAAATATATTAAATATATTTAAAAAATGTGCAATAAATAAAATAAATATAACAGCATAAACAAAATGAAATTTGAAATATATAAAATGTTTATGAAAATATAAAGAGCGACATTTAAGTCATTTGACTTAAATATATTGATATTTATTGATTAAGAGAAACAGCCTGCGCGAATTTATCAATAAAGTTTCAAAAAAAATAGTTAAAAAAAATAAAACTTTTTGTTACGTAATTCAAAATGACCATAAGACGTGTCAACATTCTTCTTCGAAATTTCATTTTTGCAACACATGCCTGTATTTTTCTCTTCATCTCTCCGCAATCAGATACTCCATCGTGGGACGCGAATTTTTGGCATCACTTTCTGAATCCATTACTATTGTATTATTTTATTTTCCCTCATAAATATCTGATGTAGTCGAATTTTTTGCGAGTTCGATCGGATTCAAGTTGACAGCTTACGACGATCTAAGCAATCAAATCGTTCATTCATGATCTAGATCGTACATCATGACAAGGAATAAAGGCCATGGTTATGTGTGACTTCTCGCGATGGTTTGGATTATTTGGCGATTCCATGGATCTGACGTGCTATTGTGGCCGTTCATAGTTAGAATGCGGAGCGTATATCGAGCATTCATGGGCGATGAACAATTATTGTGCTTGCTCCCGAGTTGATACCGTGCGACCTTTCTTCAATGTTGAAACTACATCAACGTCAGTAGGCCCGGAAGAGCTGATTGTGTTGCTGAAGTTTCGATCGCAATACATTAAACAATGCGCCAAGATGTTTCCTCGCAAAGCAGTTTGCCAGAAAATTAAACCGCGAAATACAATATTTTTTGATTAAAATTCTTTTCAATCAAATCAAATCGAAAGTAAATTAGAAATGCAATTTATAAATATTAATACATTTAAAAACAATTATAACACTTTGTCTTCTCATCTTACTAGTTATGACTCATTAAAATAAAGATATTTATGTGCAAATTACATCAAGAATCATAAACATTAAGATAATCTATAATCTTGAAATTAGAGAGAAAGAGAGATTATTATTGGAACAAATATAACTCAATTTGCGTTTTAAAATTTTAAAACTAATCGCCTCGTTCCTTCCAACACGGAAAAATTGCAATATGCGCAGGTGAAAAAAAAAATATTGTTTTAACTGCAAAGCGTGTTTCGAAAGTTTTCATAATTTTCCGGATATCCTTAATGGCAATATATGGCGCTCGCGAGAACTCGGCCTCGATGCAATCCCGGTTATTTTTCCGCTTCCCCATCGTTCCGATCGTGGAATGAAAATCGAATATCGAAAGTTATCTTTGGGGAGGAAGAGGGAGAAATACAATTTGAATGCAGCGTGAAACGGCGAGTCCGAACTCCATACGCAAGATGCCCGTTCGTCGATCCCATTGCGCTCCGGAATCATTTCGCGCCAACCCACCCTCTCCACCCCAGCCCTCACATTCTCCTTCATCACGCGGTACCCTAGCAGCATAGCCCAGCACATGCATACGAAATATATAAAACGATTCGCACCGGTGCCAAAATATGGCGTCATATATTCGAGAGAGTCGTACAAGGATAAGGAAGGAGAGCATCGCGATTGGTTCGCCTTCGCAGAGAGATCTTGCGGGGATGCACCCTCCTATTTCTCCCCTTGACACGACGTTGACGTTGCGACTTCATGCCCCCTCCTCTCCCTCCCCGATTGCAAATCGCGAGGGCATAAATGCGGCAGTTAAAATGGAAAACAAGTCGAAAGCGTCATTTCCTCGATACTTTGGGAGAGACATTGGTGGAACGATTTTCGAACAGCACAAATATTCCGCTCACGAGCGAGCTGGTTACGTAATGGAACAGATAAATCAGACATACCGAACAAGTCTAAAATTCTGTATCTCTTCTTTGAACGGTAAAAAGAGCTAGAAGTTAAATCCAAAGAAGCGACGAAGGGAATTTTGAAGCACTTATAAATAATTTCTCTTTAAAAATTAAATATTTTTATTATAAATATTAAAATAATTATACGTTTTAAAACTTCTTTTGGTTAATAAGAAACTTATAAAATAATTGATATCAAACTATGCTATCAATTATTGAAAATTAAGGTAACTCGATGAAACGCACACTCCCTCCGTTTTGTTAGAACCTGCGATTGACAGCAGTCGGGGGTAAAAATTGAAGAACACATACAGAGAGAAGATGAAAATTTTTACTGAAGAAAAAAATTGCAATTTCTCATCTGCAGATCTATTCTCAACGGTACAAAAAATGGCTTCCACGATAAAAAAAAATGACGATACTACAATGTAACAATGTGCTTCAATTTGCGATTTGAAGCGATTTTCGATCGAGAACGCGGAAATACGTAACCCTATATAGTTGTTTTTTTTACACCGTTCACGACGATAATGGCAAAAATCGCTAGGGTATCGATCTCGACAGTTTCAATAAAGCCGGCAAACACTCCCGGAAGCTGCCCTCGACGCGAATTCGGCTACGTACTGCAACTCGTAGCCGGTTAGCGGGTCCGTCCGGGCCGAGTAATGGTCAGACATTTTCTCGGACCGGTCGTTTTGGCAACGCCCGAGTATAAATGGAGTTGTCGATATTATTCGCGGCGCCGGACGAGGCATTGTTCGCGAGTTACGTGCGGCTGAGCGTCACAGGCGGAACTAGGCTTGCAGCGGGAAACGGAAACGAGAGAGGCACCGAGCACCGAGCCCCAGGCTCTGCCCCCTTTCCCCGTCCCTCCTCCTTCGTTTCTGTTCCGCTTCCATCTATCGAGGCGAGAGTGGAAACGTTTGCGAGATTAACACTTTAGAGCCAGGCACTACGTCACGACGGACAGAAACGACTATAATATCGCCGTTAGAGAGCCGAAAGAAACCCAACTATCGATTCTCATGAAAAGCTCGGAGCGCGACCACGTAATTTCCTTTCGATGTGAGGTAAGTTACCGTTTTTACGAGGGACGAAAACTTCCCAGACGACGATATCCAAAAGTTCCCCCGGTATAATGATGAGATGGATTTCAAGTTAAGGAGAGGTTTTGTCTGATCGAACGAGGAACATGGCGCTGCAGATTGCGCACAGATTGCACGGCGGTCGCTTCATGAAAACAAGGATCTCACCATAGTCGTACGAAAGTAATTGGATCACAAAAAATCATCCTTTTCTATCAGGGAAGCGTTTTTACTCATCATTTCCTAATCGTACGCATATTTCCACTTTTATACATTATAAATACGCACAAATAGTTTGAAAATTATGATGATATGTAGGCTGAAGATGTTGAAATTATAATCGTTATAAAATTGTAAAAGTGCCATTACGATATTTGCTGCAATTTGTTCGAGCAAAGAAGATCGAAGAAGATTCTGTCACCGACATAATAAGCGATGGAGGGAAGGTTCGTTGTCATAATCGTGTCGAGATCGCGCGGGACATTTTAGAATTCGTGTTTTCATCGACGGACACGATGGTGAGCCAAATTCTTCGGGACAACTGCCATGATCGGCGGAATTTTTCAGGAAAACGCGATTCCGTTGTGATTGGCCACTTCGTTCGTAAGAAGAGTTTGAAGGGATAGGAGAGTAGGGGTGAACGCGCCATCCACCCCGCGGAGCTGGCTGAGATTACTGTCGAACATGTCGACCGGTTTGGACGTGGAGAAATTGTCCCTGGGAGACTCTGACGTTTCATTTTCAGAGCTGGCAACGCGCTGTTGGCGGAGCGACCATTTGTATTCTCCGCTGGTCGTGTGAGTGTTTCGGTGGAGTATCTTATTATTGCACTAGCATAAATTGATTAATGGCATTCTTTATGCACAGAAAAAATTCTCGCATGGCGTGTCTTCGATGTTTGATATAAAAATGGTAAAGAAGAGAGAACACATACATAAATTCGGCAAATTAAAATCTCGATATTACAAATAATCTCTACTCCATTTTTATGATTTAAAAGATATTATTTCAAAAGTTATGATTTTATCCGAAATTAGCATCGAAAATTGGATTTTTAAAAATCATATCTTAATCTAAAATATTAATAAGAATATTTTATTCGAAAGAAAGCGAGAGAGAGAGAGAAAGACAAAAATTTAAACATCTACCTAAATAAAAAAAATTTAATAAATAAAAAATTAAAAATTAAAAAATTTAAATTAAAAATAAAAAATTTTATTAAATTACTATTCGATATACGACTTAATGATAGTATATAAAAAAAAGATGGCAATTTTTATAACAAAATGTTAGTAATCTAGTCGAAACGTACATGTGATTAAATGCGATTAAATGTAGAGTAGGAATATTGCCAAATAAATTTAATACTGTAGATAATTATGAATACCTGCTTGCGTCAATATTAATAATTTAATCCGTTAATAAACTCACATTAAGCATATCGCGGAAATGCATAAAACGAACATGGCGTCATGCATTTAGGTAGCGTCCAATTAATTGATCGTGTCACGTGAAATATTAATACTACTTTAATGTATGCCGCTAATACCTGGGTATTCGTTAACGTCAAAGAATTATCAGCGCCGTAGTCAAATTAGTTCCCGCTCGAGATTACTCGCGGAAAGGATCGGAATATTAAGCTTCGGTCTTTTTACCGTCGATCGAATTAGAATACTCCCCCGATACAGTTTCTCTCTATCCCGGCAGTAATATTAATTAATCCCTCTCGGGGACCGGAATCATCGCCGAGGTCTAATTAATATACGTTTTTCTCCGCATTCGCGACGCTTGTTTAATTCACGGTGTATATTACACGTGCGTATATAGTAGTTACGAGTCCAGCGAGGAGTGCAGCGGACGGATTGCGTAACGCGTCGGGGAAAAATGCAGCCCGCTGACAAGGGTGCGAATGACAGAAACGCGGGAATGAAGAACGGGAGCGGGCGGCCGCGAGTACAATAATTCGACGGGAGCGGAACAATGGCGTGGGTGGAACGGGGTAGGGGAGGGAGAGAGAGAGAAATAGCCGCGCGCTATTATTACCGGGCCCGTTGATATCGCCAAATGAAAATCTCCACTCGATTTCCCGAGCTAAATGAGAAGAAAGACGAAACATAATAAATTGCCTGGCGAGCGGCCGATCGCCGCGGGTCGGAGAGAGCGACAGTCTCGGTCTACGTCTCGAGACATTCGATAACGCTCTAATGAACGTGTCACGGAGCCATTTGACGGAGCGAGCCGAGGATGGGCTTTTTGAAATATTTTACTTCTTTTCATTCGCATTCGATGCGCGAACAATCCTACGCGATCGATGTGCGGTAATAAATTGCTCCATTTGTCTCTGCAGAATCGAATGAAGAATTGAATGGGATTTGCATTTAATTTGATTGATATTACACGATGCGCTATTCGTGTTAAGCAACGTTACGTTGCATTTTGTTATAAATGTTTCGCGTATCTTTTGTTGCAAATTTTTTCGTGTCTTTTTGATGATGTTTTAGAGAGAGATACGCAGATTATTTTAACTGATATAAAAGAATTGGAAAGTATTAAAAATTAAATCTTAGAAAATATGACATATTTTTTATTATTATTCATGAAAAAAATATAGTTTTGATATCCCATAAATAACATTTATATTTATGGTGTTATCATCCTCAGCACGAATAAAACTAATTTACATGGAAAAATTTCAACAGTTATTGCAATCTTTGTGTATATAAATATATTATCTTTTTTATTATATCTTTATACTTTGTTCGCAATTTTTCTGTAAACATATTTGCAATAATTTTAATTTATTGCAATTTGTAAACGGCTTAATCGTACAAATATATTGCTTATACATCTCGTAAAGGATTTATTTTAGAAAATAAGCGCAATCGTCTCGCGAAACAAGTGTTCGATGCAGCATATATCAAAACAGAACTTTAGATCCTGGTGTAATATCTTTTAAGAGCATTAGCTGCGCATTAGAAGGCATTATGAAGCACAATGCGTGTAATAATGATGCATATTACAGCTTATCCGCAAGAAATAGACGGAAACCGAGCAATATGATTGGAGCACAACAAGAATACATATCTTGACGAAATTGAAACAATAGATATAATAATAAAATAAGCTATCAAACACAAAGTTAAGTAATATTCCGGGGAAAATTAAATTTTCCGGAGAAAATCAAATTAATTTACAACTTGTTACCACTTGTAGCCATTTGCAACAGCGCAGGTTATAATTATCTCTGCGAACAAGTGTGTTGTACAAAATATATGATTAAGTAAGCGTTGCGTTCATAACCACCCAATTATTATTGCTTTCATTTTATTACATTCGGTTATAACGCGAGAGGCTTCTTGTAAAGTAAGCTGAAATTACGTATCTCGTACCATGTTCGAATACACGAATGGAAAAGCCCCGGGGCCAATGTAATTTGCGCGCGGGATTCTAGTGCAAGTGTCACCGTCAAACGAGGAATGCTTTTCTCAAAGTCGCGCCAAGTTCCAGCCGGAGTCACCGGCGTCACTTTGCGTAAAACCGGCGCCCGAGCAAGTTGCTTACTCCGCCGCGACTTCTTTCAAGTCCGTCGCGATACTTCGTCTTCCTTTCCGCCGACGGGGATTTCGAGGAGGAAATAATTTTGCAGGGAAAAATTCCCTCTCTCTCTCCTTCCTTGTTATGCGCTCTCTCTCTTTCTCTTTTTTTCTACTTCGCTATCGAGAATCACATTATAATTTCCCTCCTAATATAAGTAATAATTGTCTACTGTAATATTTATGTGGTAGCTGATTTATATCTGTGCAAAGTTTTTTATATTTTTTATCTTTCTGAAATTAAGTTTTTATAAATTAATGAGATTTTTGCGGCGAAAATGACATCAAACATGATATTTTTCAAAGAATTTTTAGTTAAATATATAAAAATATATGTTGTATACACATGTATTTATTTCATATATACACATGTACATACAGAGTGTCCCATTTTAAAAAACACACCTCGATAATTCTTCAACGAAGCATTTTCAACAAAAATGTTTCAGACAAAAGTTGTATGATTTCAAGGGGGACATAAGATGGTGTCATTAATTTGACCTTGAATAGTTACTTGAAGATAGATCACGTAAGGATCACCTTCAATTTTTTAAACGGAACCGCCTACTTTTTATTGCATTCATAATTATTTTTAAGAAAAAATATGTAATTGTTAATTGCAAATTACATATTTTTTCTTGGAAACAACTATGTGTTTTCTTTACACCAATTGATTCCTCTCATTATTCCGTACATAAAAGTATTAAGGTAAGATAATCGAAAAATGAATATTTTACAAAATATTTTACGGTTTATGTAAAATTAAGAAATGATTTCAAGCCTCATAACTCGGAAAATACTTAATGGAAACTAACTTAATTATAGTGTTTTGGAAAGCTCTCGAGATGAGCTGCAAGAATATGCAATAAAAAGTAGGCAGTTCTGTTTAAAAAATTGAAGGTGACCTTCACGTGACATTCAAGTAACTATTCAAGGTCAAATTAACGACACCATCTTATGTCCCCCTTGAAACCATACAACTTTTGTCTGAAACATTTTTGCTGAAAATGCTTCGTTGAAGAATTATCGGGGTGCGTTTTTTAATGGGACACCGTGTATATAAAATTTTTTTTCAAATAAAATTAAACAGCGTCTCAAAAATGATAATACATCCACCATTTCCTTCTATCATTTATAATTCAAAAACAATCAATATGTCATTGATGACATTTTTGTTAATTTTTAAAATATATAATTAAATTAAATTAAATGAAGAAAAATATATAATTAAATGAAATTAAGTCAGATAAATAAATAAATTTATTAATCAATGTATTAATTATCCCAGACTCTCCACCTAAGACTATATTCAGAAACAAATGGGCAACATCGAGCCCCACCGATAACCAGTCACAATTACATTGGATGTAAGTCCATTTGCACGTGGAATGTATAATCGGGCATCAGATAAAATCAGCTTGTACGATTCTCGAGGCAAGCTCACAGCAATGTTCCGGTTGATTTATGGAGGATGTATTTTTCGGAGCGCCATGGTCGTAGTAATTGCGATGGCCACCATGTGTAATAGAGTAATAGAGTTCTGAAATCAATGGGCTGTATAACGAATACCCTGGGACCGATAACTAGTAGGAAGCCGACATCGAGCGCCCGCCAATATAACCGCTCCGGCTTTTCTAATCAACGCCAGCCACACTGGCTATATCGCGTTAATGTCACAATGTACCGCAAGAAATAAAGAGACGACCCACGTGAGATTACGCACAATACACACAACGGTAATATCTGCGGTACATCTGCGAATGATGTTGACAGGCGCATTAATTGTCGCGCCTGTACCGACAATCTGGATTTGATCATCATGACAAAAAGATTTTATGTCTACGATTATCCTCCTTGTTCTATTTATACGTTCGTAATATCTCTAGGATTATTTGATTACAGTTATTACGGTTGCGTAGAAGAGAATTGCAAGCAAATGGGATATTTATGTCCGACTATCGGTCAATCTGTATCACTTAATTTCTAAAATACTGCATTAATTATTTAAACGTCAGATTATATCAAATTCTTTCAATCCAAAACTAATATCGCAAGCATAAACGAAAATGGAAAAAATGTTTAGTAATTATTTCAACAATTGCATCTTTTAATATCGACTGATCATCGATTTATTTATATCCCTTAAATTTTTTTCTTTTATATATTTTTAAATTATTAACGACAAATTTATGTCATATTTCCGAGAGATATACGTGTCCATTTCAAGATACACAAGAGGTCGGTAATGCACTTTTACAAGCGTTTGACAGATGCAGTTGTACCGATCAGATACAAGGCTTGGAGCCCATAACTGAAACGTACCGCACATTCACAATCATGTTCGGCGAATATGACGAGGTAGTGTGTTTGACACCTCCAACGTGTTCATCTCTATCGTGATGGTCGTGCCTCAGGCTGAGGAGACAAGCAAGCAAACAACGTATATAGACGTGTTCAACATGCGTATTAAGCAATGGGATACGCCGCTTATTAAGCTGTGCCTTGCGGTAGGGGAGCAATCTCGATTCGGTCTTATGTAATAAAGGCAATGTCGATGGAACATATTTATGATAGACAACGTGATACATCGATTATAAAATTGAACGAGAATTGAATGAGAAAAATTGAATGTGAAAATTGAATCAACAAAAATTCCACGCATGTTTAAAAATTTGCAATAATAAAAAAGTTTCAAAAATAAAATAATTAATGCATTATCCACAAAAAAAAACAATTTTTTTCACAAATTAAAGTAAAATTATATTTATACAATTCAATGAGAATATTGTTTGCGATATGTATAAAAATTTAATCAATAAAAATTCCGCGGATGTTCAAACGTTTGTAGAAAAGCTTCAAAAAATATTGATATTCATAAAAAAAGAACAATTATTTTCAAATTACAGTAAAATTGTATTGGAAAATAGTGAGAATCAAAAAATCTGTTAATATAAAAATTGCAATGCGAAATTATGTTTGTAAAAATTATAATGATTCTTTTTCGTATACAATAGTGGTTTGAATGGAAAATTTTTTTTAGCTATATAAGTTAAGATACTACATATGTATGGGACGGGATGAAATATTCAGGAAACACTGATATTCACGGTGTATATGATAATTCCATGTGTGTTAATTCGGTTTTGAAATTAAACGCCCAGAAGCCACGTTCCGGTATTTGCTTAACCTTTGCATACGCATAGATGTTAGAAACGTGAGACACTACAAGTGCGCTAGATGCATAAAGTGCTCAGCGAAGCGCTGATATAACCGCGGGCATACCAAGGGCTGTGAAAGCGTCATTTTTCACATTACATCGGTGGGAAGAGGATCCCACCGGTGGACTGTAAGTTTCACTTAACGCTTTTATGCCGGCGGGATACACCGACAATTCATTCTGACCCAGTTTATGGATCAGCCGCGGGAATGGTCGCCTCGATGTCGTCCTTCTAACCGAATATAGAAAATCGAAGCAGCATAATTTGACGAATCGAGAGCAACCTCGCTCGACAGTAACCATGTAGGCTTATCTGATATCTGCTGTTTCAACAATGTCAGCCAACACTGCGAGAGATTCTTTCTTTCATATAAAAATACCATATCAATTTTCCCACGTGGATATAACTAAATATTACAAAAGCTTGTCCGTTTTTAGAAATCTTATTAGAAGCGATGCGATATAAATTGCATTTCTAAATGTGTGCGAAATATTGTTGAAATAAATGTGTTAAGATATATTTAAATGAAGAATGAGAGGTCCTCTCCTCTACTTTCATTAATGAAGCGTCGTTAATTCTCGATTGCTTAAAATTGTTCGTCGATTGAAGCAAGTATAGATCGCAAATTGAACGATGAATTAATCATTTCAATTTTGACGTGGCAGTCATAAACTGCTACTATTAGTTTGATTGCTATGTAATTTAATCTATATAATTTAGACTCGGGTTAGCGAGACGTAAGCGAGGTTGCGGATTATTGGTCACGTAATGTCAAGTGCGCTTTGGGTTTATCGTAAGCAGCGTTTGACTTAGGTATCGATCGATATTGAGAAACCGCTAGCCAGCCTCCAACTGCCCGAAGCCAGTGTGGCATTCTGGTCGACGGCATGGAAAACGGCCCAATTATGGACGACGCCTTTGATCGAGCTCGCGTGTTTAACTAAGCAACAATAAAGGAGAAATGACCTGCAAAGAATTGTCATTAAAGATTATTATTGCTTGTTCCTAATAAGATGCAATTGCACGTGATAAGTTCGCAGACTTGCGATTATTGTAAAATACAATTATTTTTGCCTCTACTTTTGTGACCTTAATAATCTGACATTAAAAATTTCTTGGAGATTTTTAATAAAGTACTCATTAAGGATTATATTATATAATATATATATATAAAATATAATATATAAAAAATGTGGATATAATATATTATTTTATTAAACTATATATACAGAAATGCTATTCGAAAAAAATGAATAGTCGCTCCTTTTTATAAGCATAAATTTTCTGCAATATTTAAATTAAATTAATAATTTTCTTATTGTATGTGTTTATTATACTATAAATGTATCTTACATACATTTCATTTTACTTCTCAATGATTGAGTTATTTCATAAAACTACATGTATTATATGAATTATCTTGCACATGAAAGCATACATATTGCTAATTAATTTGTTATGAATAATTTTTATTATGAATAATATTTCATAAAAAGTAATGTTAAGTAATTATCTGATCCAATTATCCAAAAATATTATACAGGTGCTGTGCTCGCTCAATAGGTGCAATGCCGATTGCTACGGAGAATCGGCTAGCTTCCAATACAGGCAAAAAAAAATACATTAAAATTTGTCATTAATCAGAAATATAATTAAATAGATTCTTTAAGACAAACGAGGATATTACAAATCCGATTCTCACGAAACAAAATCTCGAGAAAAAGCATCATATAAATAAAAACAAACGCGACAATAAGGATTATCAAAATACAAAGAAAAAAATTCGTTTCATTATTCTGGAAGTTACGAAAATGAAACAAGACGAATGTGATAAAAAATCGGAGGACCATACTAAATATGTGAAAAAAAAGAAATTCGTCGATTTGCTTCGAAACATGTGTCGAAAAAAGTACAACAGTTTTTTAATATCTCATTTGTGTTATTATTATGTTTCTTTTATATATTTGGATCTGGATTTTCAAACTTATTTATGACACATTAAGATCAAAATCATAAATATAACATTTTTATAAGCCTTTTTTTGTTATTACTGTATCAGAAAGGTAGATTCTTGAGGTTTGATATAATAGCAGGATTTATTTCTTCAAAATATTAATTCTTATCGATAGTACAGATGTCGAAAAATAAACAAAACTTAGTAAATTTTACAAAATAGTTATCTGAAAAAAAAGTGATTTTCTTTCCTGCTTTTTTTAATAACAAGCAACACATTGTTGATGCAACTATAAGAAATATAGAAGCTCGTAGATTGTCGGTTTAAGAAAAAAAATTCTAAAGAAATTCCAATTTCGCCAAAAGTAGGTAATACTTTTACTCTCGCAAAAAAAGATACACTAGACACTTTCGTGTTTGAGATCCCACCAGGATTACTTGCATCCCGTTCTTTCCCTTAAGATAAGTGGACGTCGCTCACAGGCTACAATATAAATAGGTTACGAATTATCTTATAAATATATCGTGGTGAATAATGTATATTCTTGCTTAGATGCGTGTTCCATCTACGCGCCATTTTTATGACAAAATATACGACAAGTTTAAAATCCAATTTCCGTATTAAACCGCACGTTATAAACGACAAAATATTTTAGTATGTAATATTCGCAAATATACATTAAAAAGAATAATTTAAAATTTACTGATCTATCTGATCTCTTTAAATATAATTTTTATGATTTAATTATATTGTCAAGCACTTCAAGTATCATATAATCTTGATTTAAGTATTCTTTGAGAAAATGAATTTTATTGAAAATTAAATAGTGATTTTTAGATTTTGACAATATTTATTATTTTATAAATCAACACATGACAATACAAATGTTTCTAAAATTTGTTACAAGCCAAAACTGACTTTTACTCCTAACTAAAATGATTCCTTTTCCTAAATTAAAGGTAACACTAATTAAAAGTAATAGTACATAATACATTCAAATATGAAATGTAGGAAATAATTATTTAGAATCAAAAATTTTTATAATTAATAATTTTATTTATTAATAACTTTATAATTAAACAATTTTATTTATTAATAACTTTATTTATATTTTTATAATTAATAACTTTATTTATGTATTGTAAAATCAATTATATGCGCGATTGATATTTAAAGTTTAATATTTTAGGGGTACACGTGACATGAAGGAGTGAAGCAATTTTAAGCTAAAGGATATCGTGTTGCGTAACTATAAGAAAGATTTGTTTAACTAGTCAAGAAGGTAGCCTTTCAAATGCAAGTCCTTTAAGACGCGTAACAAAAGGTGGCAAGGATACACTGCAAGTGCTAACGTCCCTCGCAAAGGAACCGTTCGCGAGTGAAAACAGTATCTTTTCTCGTGATGTAACGCAATGTTTTAACATGGCATGACGTTTTGAAAAGCGTCTCGAAGGAAGAAAACATGACAACATTCTATTGGCTTCTTTTACCTTCTCGATGTAAGGATCACGAAAACCTCGAATCATCTTACAAAAGTTGAAAGATAAGAGAAATACCTACGTCCACATTTTTCACTTATAACATTTGTCTCTCTATGAAAGTAAAGTACGTGCGGCATTTCTCTTGAATATAACATCGCCGATATTTCATCACGTCATTAAAGGGCGCAATTTGTTGCAAAAATTCTATTTATTATCGAGATAAATGTCTCGAATTTGTTACAAATATAACAAAAGGATAACAATGTATAATTTTTCTGCAATCTACAGACAAACTAATGTTCGAAAATCGCGAAATATGACGGTCGTTGCGTACAATTTTTCACTCGGCACTCGGATTTTCAGAGTAGATTTCTTATTTATTAGTCAGAGTCAGATGTAATAAATAATCAAAATACGCGTACAGACATCAAAGCATGGGATTCTTTTTAATGATATTAAATTTTTCTCTTATACGCTCTCAGCGTATGCTCTGGAAACTGCATTTAATATTTATATTTAAAAAGCGAGTATACCGTCGTATATGTACGTTTCAACGTGGATTTTCGCGTATATCTCGCTCGCATGCTCGTCGTCCTCCGCGGCAATAATAAAGAGCAAGCGAATGATGCGCGTGGCTGATCGATTCTGAAACTCATGCGTTCACTCGCGCGACAGGTTACGACGCTTAAGTGCACGATCTTTGCACACTTGGATGCCCTCTCGTATCAACGACTGCAGTGTGCAATCGGGACGGCAGGTCGGCGCAAAAAAAAGGGAGGGAAAAAAAAAAGAGTTCAATATCCCACAATGGCGTATCCGGATCGATCCCTCCGCGCACGTCGAACGAGACCGCCGGCGGAAGTCGTCCGGGGCTCGTCGGATTTCCCTCGTACGCGCCGATAGCGCGTCGGTTTGTCGCCCGCACCGAAAAAGTACGACCGGAAGCCGAAAATCACGATTTTCGCGTCCGCCACCGCCGCCAACCGTCGACATTTGTCGTCGGTGGAGCCGAACCCGGGGGGCTTTTGTTCCGACGACAATGAAGCGCAAAACCGATCGGGCGGACACTGACAATCGCGCCGCGATCGATAGCAATCAGCGTGGCCCGAATCAGTGAATCCGAGGCATAATGGCCGCACGAGCGATAGTCTGGAAATTGAGTCTTCCCGAACGCCGGCGTTTTTCTCCGCGATAATCGCTCGCGTCATTTTGCGCCTCTCCATCAGCTGACCCGGAGCAGCTCCGCCAAGGCAACGATTTCAACGCCACAAGATTATTGGACTGGAAGGGAAAAAAGATTTACAGAATATCCATAAATATCGCGATTGAGGTTGTTTTTTAGAAAAGTGATTTTTTGAGGGAAAATTACTGTAAATTATTTTGAAGGAATTTTTTTATTAAACATGCATACAAGGTAGAATATTTTTTATGTACTTGGTGTATTTTTTTACATTTGTAAGGTTTTTTTTAGAGGGTCCATAAGTATCGCGATTGATCGTCAGTATTTTGCTTTCTCTTTCTGGCCGCACAGGATTGCACATAATTAAAGACAAGATAATGTTCGTAAAAATATTGTATTGATATCGAAAACTTAAATATTTGTAGTCTTTAAGTGAATCTTTGTAACAAAAATCTCGTCTTGTCTTGTCTCGATTTTATTAACAATTTTTATCTAATATTGAACAATTAAAATAATATTTATAACACGTGCAATCTTTATATAATAATTTAAAATAATTATCACTATATTTATATCATTTATCTAACAAATCTTACAAATATGCATATTTTAACTTTTTTTAAAAATCAATCTTGAGAAAACCAATAATATAAAAATCAATCTTGAGAAAACCAATAGTCTTTGAGTGAACCTTTGTAGCAAAAATCTCTTATCTTGTCACAATTTTATTAACAATTTTTATCTAATACTGAACAATTAAAATAATATTTATAACACGTGCAATCTTTATATAATAATTTAAAATAATTATCACTATATTTATATCATTTATCTAATTTACAAATATGCATATTTTAACTTTTTTTAAAAATCAATCTTGAGAAAATCAATAATCTCTCTCCTGACAATTTTAATCTTGATAATTTTAAATCTTCTTTCTAAATTTCTAAATTTTTGTGAAATTTTATTTGAGAAAACACATATGTATAAATATGAAATATTTACCAATTCTGGATATTATGCGAAAATCCCTTAACAATAAGACACATAGACTCGTGACGAAAAAAATGTGTGTAAAAAATTATAAATATTCTAAAAAAATTATCAACATTAAAAAATATAAGCTCTACAGAATAGATATATTACATAACCATATGGATGTGTATATGTGTGTATAATGCGCGGGTGAATAGTAACGCCTATTGATTGTTCGCGGCATCGGAATAACGGCCGCAATTTTCGACGAGGTGGGAAGTTTGGTGGCGATAGCAATTCAGCAATTAAAATCTCATCCAAAGTACGAGCCGGAATCATCACCGAGCCAGGGCGAACTTTCCCGGTCACCGGAGACAATGAAAGTGAATTTTGATAAGTTCCAAACTCTCCTCGAGAGCCGTCGTTCAGTATCCAGCTTATTAAGAGAAAAGTTGAAATCCGCCCGTGATCTCGCTGTTTACTCGCGGTATGCGACGCTACTTTATTTCGCAGTCTCTTTTCTCAGTTTAATGAGAGAGACGCAATGTTTGCGATGCGGAAACGGCAAAACTTCGCTGCCGCGACGCTTTCAGAAAGATTCATATCCCTAGGAATATATATAGTCCCGTGTTTCCCGTAGAGAGAGATTAACATGTCGTGAATCCGAAACGCGCACTCGCTAAAGCCGTGCAATCTCATTCCAGATAAAAGTATTAAAGGCGAAACCAGGTCTCAAAGATTTGCAAGATCTTTCAAAGTGTTAAACATTATTGTTTGTACAAATTTTCATAATTTATTTATAGAAACTTTTTATTTATAGAAGTAAACTTTCCTAATTTATTTATAGAAACTGCAGTATACATATATTTCATATAAAAAGTTTAAATTATATATCTCTCTTTGTTTTTATTTATATTGTAATCTATACTTTAAGAATAAACTAATGCAGGTATTAATTTGCGTTTTCGTAAAATCTTTGGCAATTTTTCAATTTTTAGCGTTACAATAAAAGCGATTCCCGAAATAATCTTGAACTAATCATGCGTTGACTGCGCTCACGATATCTCGCTTTTATTGCCTATTTCGCTAGTAAAAATAAAGGGAGCAAATACCTTTTTCTTATTGTTAGAGAAGACCCTATCGGAAATCCGCACGCGTGGCACGTAGAGAAAACAAAATGTGATAGAGAGCGTTAATAAAAGCAGTTCTTGAGAATTGTTATAACCCTGCCAAATAAATATATCAATTGTATCACATGCTGGTATCAGCTCTGATGGATTCTATTTTGAGAAATATCTCCAAAATGTCAGTCTCGACATAGAGGTATCTGAGATTCATCACGATTGTTTCTGAAGTGTTTTCACTCGTCGTTCATTAAACAACTTGTATATTAATTCTGTACTGTCACTCTGGATTTGACATTACGTATCATTTGGCATCTTGGAGGACATAGTATTGCTCTTATGTAATGATGGATTATCAGAGTTAAGAATAGTGTAAATCTAAAATAATTTATCTCTATTGCGATTTTATTCTATATTTTATATTTAAAAACACAAAACCCCGAAAAATTCTCTCTCTCAATTGATTTCTAATTTTATTTAATAAATTGTTTTTTCTAAAAAATATATAATTACAGAAATAATCTAAAATTATCTAAATTATAGAATTTTTCTATAAATAGATTGGCAAATTTTTCTAATTCTAATTAGTAATAATCAAATATTTATAATTATATGTAAATTATTATATTTTTATATATTATAAAAATATATATTATAACAAGAAATTCAGTTTGTAAATAACAAATATATAATTCTAATTTTTATATCCTTTTCTGACTATTGTTTTTCTACTATAAAAGATATATCTGCATGCAATTTTCTATTTTTAAAATTTTTGCGTATACATATTCAATTTTAAATATCAAACCTTTCATAGACCTTTTAATTTAATTTACATCTTGATGCTCCTTTAAAAAAAAATTAGTTATATTGGAGATTCGAATGTAGATTTGTCAGCTAAATACGATTGGCGAACAAATTGGGACCAACGTTATTGGGAAAACGATGCGGCCATCGCGCGAGCGGAAACCGGACGACGGTAGTGATTCGTTCGAGTACGCGAGCAATTCCGGTGCCACGGGTTTTCGATTACGAAGGGCTCGTCGTGTAATCCCGAAAGGCGTGAAACTCTCGCGAAAACATCGAACCTAGCTAGTGTGAGAGGAAGCTTGCCATCGTAAAACTTTCTCTATAAAAGTTGTTATTACAAAGGAGAGAGAGAGAGAGAGAAAGATGCGGTTTATACGCGGTGTAAGCAGTCGCAACTACGATACCGAAGCATCGCTGTCATAATCGCGATTAATATCGAACGTGAGAGGATCTTCGAAAGCATCTAAAGTTCTCTTCTTGTCTCGTAATTTATGATACGTAATTTATATAGCTAAATATCAATTTATTTAATTAAGTTAAGGGACAATTATAGAATAACACTATTGAAATAGACTAAAATAAAAAATAAAATAAAAAGATAGCAGTCTGAGAAAGACTATTGTCAATTCAAAGAATTAAATAATTAGACACGTAGGTAAAAATGATATTTTTATTATAAATATTATTTTAAATGTTTTTATTTTAAATATTAACTAGTCCTAAGAATTTTCTATAATTCCTGTAATTTCTTGTAACTATGGGGTGCAAGGCTATGTGCAAATATAAAATAATCCCGTCTTCAAAAATTACCGATGCAAAGTCGAGATTTATGGCACGGCTGCGACGCGACATGAGCAAGAGAGTCTCATTGAAATATGTTGACGCAAAAGAGTACCTACGATTCTCCAGCGGTATCACAAGTTCGAACGACCATCCCATCGGGAAGCAAGAGAATATCTCCCCGATTTTCCCGGATGGCGCGATAAGACCGCTCGAGCGAAGATTGCGATCGACGCGATATCATAGCGCGGGTTCTTTCGGGAATCGTCGACCTTTGTTAGAGGCACAATCTAACGGTCGGAATCAAGCGGGGGAGCCGAATTTTTATTTGTCGTCGGGAATTGTTCTCAGACGAAATGATTGTGCAAGATCGGAAGATACGGGTCGCGGCAACTTGTTATTTTGTTGGCAACGATTGGTGAGAGGAGATTTTTCTCATATATATTAAGATAAAAAATACAAAAAATCCCGTTACAGATATAACTATTATTAAGTATTGCAGAGAAAAAAAAATTTTAACTTCATATAACGTATTTCAGATAATTTTTAATTTTTAATTAAGAATTAAATTCGTAATAAATTATTAAAATATGTGTATATAACATTAATTTATCTGATATATATTTTTATAATTATATATAATATAATTAAAATATAATATATTTTTTTTAATATAAAATAATATTGTTTAACAAGAATGAGATATAAATCCACATATTCTAATTGTTATATAATTATAAATAAATATATAAATATATATATATAAATGTAAATAAAAATAAAAACGTAAATTATAACACTTATTTTAGTCTATTGAAATTAATATAATAATGAAATAAATAATAGCGATGTATCTATTTCAGTTTGCGAACAAGAGATTTCAAATATCCAATAATACGAATTAGTATGAATACTCTCTCTTTCGTGGTTTCCTATAATATCTATTTAAATTTAGATCTTGCTTTCGCGCAAACTATCTTCTCGTGCTTCGATGTAGCGAACGAAATTAAATCTTGGACACATGACTGCTCACAGGATTGTATGTACGAACAATGTGTAGACAAAGATCGCGATGCCCGCTATTCTCGTCGAGATACTTTCAACTGGAAAACCTGCTAAGAGCAATCTCCACTCTCGATAGAAGTCTTTCAATTTTACCATCTTGGTAGCCGGACTGGGGCAGCTCTCAGATTACCGTTATCTCAATGGCGCCGCAGAAACTCAACACCCACGCAATATATCTAACTGGCCAGTTCCTCACCTTTAACCCCGTAGCCATATATAATGGATAAGACCCACGTAGCGCAAACATTCGCGCAGACGAAGGGGATAAAGGAAGATGCGAGGGAAGGAGGGAAAATCGCGAAAGAAGGAGAAGCGTATAGAGGGTGGGAGGGCAGGTGCAAGTCGAGGGGAGATCTTATTTTACGCCATTCGAGGGTTAAACCGTCTCTCGCCGGCGATTCTCTCTTATCTGACTCGCATAGGAAAATAGGCGATTCTTTATCCTTATTTTGTTGCACAAGCATATAAATGTCGCGTTCGACAGACCTCTCTCGTTTTTTCTTTCTTTTTGTTTTTCGGATTTACGGTTTTTTAAATCGCCTAATCTCGGAGTTACGACTATAGATGTTACGTGCCGGTTCGCCGATTCTTGAATATTCAACGGAATAAAAGCTTCGGGAAATACTTCGTCGGCTTCGCGCACTTCCGCCGGAAGTGTATGTGTGTGTTTCTAACGTGGGAAAATACGGTATCCGACCAGGTTGCGTTCCGGCCCAAGCGAATATTCACGTACGTTTATCGAGGAGTGACGTAACTAAAATTCCCTGCATTCTTATATTCAAGAGCTTGTTAAATAAGTCCTCAATTTTTTTAATTATTTTCATAATTACCGATGTATAGTTCTGTATTTTTATATTTTTATATAAATATGTAGGAAAATTATACCCGATAAGAGAGACACAATTATCTTTTGAATTAGCTGCTTTTGTGATTTAGAGAAATTAAAATTTTCTATCACGTACTATTTTTTTTAATTCACATTAAAGGAAAGATTTTATGAAAATTTTCTTTAATCATAAACCTCTTAACGCTTATTTTGTTTTATATCATTATTTGATGTCTTTGACATATAAGGACTTACTAAATTAAATTTTTAATATTTCGTCATTTTTTAGAAGAATAAATAACTCTCGGCCACTGATGCAACATGGAAAATTTGATAAATATGCGAGTCGATTTGCAATTGATTATTCTGGGATTTCAACGCGCGTGACAGAAAACGCGTGCAATAATCTCTACGCATCCCAGTACGTGCTTTTTGTCAAGTCGAGGGTTTTAGTCAAGATCAAAAGGATTGCATAAGATAGAGGATAATTGTAACTTTGCATGATGTTGCGTGCGCAACGAATAATTAACGCAATACACGGAATTATGTCAATTTTCCACTTATAATAATATTACATACTTAACAGGGGGTTCACTGTTCATAAAAATATTATAAGTAATTTAATATCAAAGTATTAATATTCTCTCTTATTAAAACGACTAGAGCAGCAAGTTATATGAGATGACTTTATGAATGCATTTTTAAAAAATGAGTGAAACTTTCACGCGCCTGCATTTTTTTTTAAGACGCGACAAAAAGAATTGTCATAATAATCAACCTGAGAGCTTGAGATGAAAATAAAAAAAAACTTGAGATGACTGCAACGCTATTTCTTGCTGCACTTTGGTCTACCGTCCTTCCTCCGCGGCTTCTTCCTTGGCCTTTTAACTCCTTCGGGAAATTCATATGGAAACGTACGCTCGATACATCGGGGAAAAGTATCGTCCGGCTGCCAGCTGCGTTCCTAGCTGCCTCAAGCTACCCGACGAGTTCGACTCGCCGAGTAAGCAAACATTTGCATCATGACATACGCGGATCACCTCCTTGCTACGGGTTTACCTTCCAGATTCGTGTGTACATGCCAACAGACAGCTTACTGCGGTGAAATCGGATTATAAGCGAATTCCGTGGAACCGATACGAGCCGGATTTCCGTGCAAATCAATTAAGAACGTGCTGCCGGATTCCATTGATTCCAGACGACGACAATCGATTTAATTCCACATGTATTATTCAATATATTTTTCATTCGATGCACCTAGGATAACATAATTCTGATAATAATCATCACGATTATTGAATTTGAACGACGTGAACGTGAAGGTAAAGTCAACTTTGTGATGGACTTGCACTATGAGCAGTATTGAGTAATGAATGGCATCAATTATACATATAACAAAAAATTTTGGAATTTGCTAAATATTTAGTCTCTGATTTATAAAATTAAATAACGAATACTTTTTGTATACAACAGTGAATACAACAGTGAATACAATAGTGAATACAATAGTGAATACAATAGTGAAAACAATAGTGAATACACAATAGTGAATACAATAGTGAATACAATAGTGAATACAATAGTGAATACAATAGTTAATACAATAGTGAATACAATAGTGAATACAATAATGAATTTAATAAATATAACAGATATTTTAGATGTTTGTTTACATCTATGTCTAATATAAAATAATATGTGTTGCTCCGACGTGTAAGATTAATCACACATTCGACTTTAATCGATAAAGGCAAATCAACTAAATGAAATTTACTGCCCAAGTCGGCATGTACCATTCTTCCTGATCGAACATTATCACTTTCCGGCGTTAGATGACATCCGTGGCCTCGACGAACTCGCCGGCGAGCTATTAACGCGAGTCTAGGTAGCGGAAACCACGAGGAAGTTCTTGTCGGCGAAGGAAGGAAAAAAGACGATGCCGAGAAACACGACGCGCGGAACTGGAAACGCGATTGCGGACCCGAGGGCCGGCGTGAAACGCGAAGTAATGGAATTGTACCACCGACTGCGACATTTTACTCGACCCCGGCAAAGAGTACGTGTACGCGATCCCATGGAGAGATGTGTGGTAGGCCCCGACCCCGCGACAAGCCGACCGACTATACCGCGTATTATCGATCAATTTCGGGCTGACAGCCGACCGGAGATCGTATTCTCCATCGTCGAAGTTGCACCTGGCGACCGAGTACTTAGCGTAGAGAAATCAATGGCCGCGGGAATTGTCGGGACGCTATTGTTGCGCCCCGGGGAAAAAGGATTTCCGTCGCACGCGGCGACGAGCGCCGGCCAAATATTGACTGGCATAATGACGTTTCGCCGACAATCGTTCCGTGTCATTAATTCCTCATGCAATTCCTGCTGCGTCGGCGAGATAATTTAAAGCCCCGATCGCGACAACGCCGTATGACGCACGCGGATGTTGACGAAGCTCGTGTATGGCTGGCGAATGTGCTCTCTCTATATATATATATTTTGATTTTCCTATTGTTATATCAATCTGTAATTATCGACATGTGCACCGTACGTTCGTACGGACTGTCAATACACATCAATAAAACTCCGTTTAAAGCGAAAGACCGCTTGTAATTCGAAGTAGAGTCTTTTCGTAAATTATGCAAATATAAAGAATTAGTATCGTGATCCCCCTTGACTAGCATCGATGCCATATGGCGTGGAATAGAGATGGCATCGACGCCATATGGCGCACATCGTTATTTCTCTTCAGTTAGCATCGTTTTTATCTTGTCATTTTTGACAAGATAAAAATGGTGTTCAATTTTTATAAAATTCGGTACCAGGGAATTTTTTAGGCCGCTGAATTCGAATTTAGAGTGAGAATTCAGTTGAATGAATGATCCAATATGTACGTTAATAACACAGGCCCACAAAAAAAAAGTACCCTGTACTGGCGATCTGACTAGGCTAGTCTTATGTATTTTGGCCCGCTGAATTCGAATCTGACGTCAGAATTGCTCCATCACGTCACAGTTTTTCTTAAATCTCAAAAATAGACGAAAATTTCGTAAAAATCGACATTCTAGGGTAATAAGACTGCGCTTCTTAAAGAAAAAATTACCAAAATCATATTTTAATGTATTTTCAGACATTATAAATCCAAATCCGACCTAGAATATAAACGTTGTGCTCAATTTTTTTGTGCTCATTTTTTATTTTTTTTATTTTTTCAGGTTGTAACACTTAAAATTTACTGCAAACAGATTCTATTTATCAAGATGCGAAGATATTAAGATAGGTTTTTACCTCCAAATAGCACAATCTTTTTTTTCATGTACCTCTAGCGCTTTAAAGACATGAAAAGAGGTTTGTGACCTATATAAAGAAATTTCTGCATCTTATACGAACTCAACAGCTAGAAGCTGTAAGTTTCGAAAAAATTTTTCTCAAAATTTGGAATTGGAGAATATAAGATTAATTCTTTCCAATATAAGATTTATGAATGAACTAAAATCAAATATGGAATACGGAAGATTGCTACTTTTTCATGACAAATGTTAATGGAATCGATGGTATGATTGGTGTGACAAATCGGATTTGGATTTATAATGCCAGAAAATACATGGAAATATGATTTCGGTAACTTTTCCCTAAAGAAGCACAGTCTTACTACCCTAGAATGTCGATTTTTACGAAATTTTCGTCTTTCTCTTTTGAGATTTAAAACAAACTGTGACGTGATGGAGCAATTCTGACGTCAGATTCGAATTCAGCGGGCCAAAATACATAAGACTAGCCTAGTCAGATCGCCAGCACAGGGTACTTTTTTTTTGTGGGCCTGCGTAATTTAAGAATTTTATTTCTTATTGAGTTTTGTAGCAATATTAGTCATAATATTAATTTGACAGATAACAGACTGATTCGATTGACTTATTTATTCTGTTGAATTGGTTGACCTAAATCAGCAGAATAGTTTATACACAGACTTGGTGTTTATTTTCATGTCAAGAGTTGAAATAGAATAATAAGAGCTTAGAATAATAAATTGACAGTGCAAGAAAAAGAGATTTAAAGTAAAAAAAAGAAACAATTCTTATTTTTTATTTACATATTTTGATTCCATTTTGATCCTATTTTTAGTAAAACAAGATCAAATAATAGTAACAATAAGCTAAGTGAAAAATCGAATAAGCACGTAATGAGAAGCAAAATACGAGAATCTCGCGTCAAATAGACCGTGTTATTTTTTTTTATTAAAAGAATATCACGATCGTAAATTGGATAAATCGCTAGTTCAAGAGCTAAGAAATTACTAGTTATGGGATGGGTAATTAAAGATGTGCGTTTTATTGCGACGAAATTCGAAACATTCCGGCAACGCGCGTGAAAATTGTATAACGGTATGCACAATGTGACCTGGTAATAAGTCGTAAAGTTCGGAGGCGGCGGTCGTGGAAGATTCGAGTTCGTTGATGCAAAATACTCCGGGAATTGCAGCGTAGCGAGAATTGTCGCGATAATAACTTTCTGCTTCGGCCGTGCTACACAATTACTCCGTAGCCGTAGCGGCGAACTAAATACAAGAGCATTTAATTTCTACTCAATCTATATTTTGCTCGCACCTCGCCAGACGATCGTCGTTAAAACGTCGTTCTTTCAACGCAATCTTGATACAAACGTACCGCTTCCATGCAATCAACAATGTTCATTACACTTTACGCGTATAAATGCGAAACTTTACACTCGAAAAAATGGCCTCGCATTTACAACAAATTTCAGGGCGAAAATTAACTGAGATAGATAAATGATTAACAAATATCATGTGATATCGTGATATATACATTTGCAGGTACACAGTATAAAAGAAAATGTTAATTATAATTTTCACATTTTTCACATGTCCCAGAAAGTCCACTCTAAATTTTAAGTTAAAATAACTCATTCGTCGTATGTTTCTTATTAACAAACTAAAAATGTTAAATAATTGACACAATACTTTACATTTATTTTTCTTATTGTGACTTTAAGTGTAATGTAAAAATAGCATACAAATTAATTAAAAATTACATGAAAAAATAGTTACAATAACTCGTAAGAATTGTTGTAGAACATTAACATATAATAGTAATTATTTTAACTTCAATTATTTGTAATAGAAACATTTGATTTTAGTAAATTTGATTATTTTGTATGTCAAAGTTCAAGATTATTTGAAGATTTACTTTAACTTTTCTTAGAATGTTAAACTGACTTTAAGACATGTTGATTTTTTAAAATGATTATGTTAAAAATACTCAAAATGATATTCCATTTTTAAGAGACATATATAAAGTGTTAAGTTATAAAGTTGATATAAATGTAACACATAAAAACGTTATAAAAATAATAACATATATATTGTATGTTAATTTTACATTAAAGTACTAATCAAAACGTGGTAACATAAGAAAATTTTAACATATGGACGCACAATTTTTTACTGTGTAATTAATCTAAATGACGGTATTTGTATCCAAAATATTAATGAAATTTAGAAAGAAAGTAATTAATATTTGCAACGAGACCTAAATTTTTTTTTTACTAGAAAATATTATTAGAATTCGCTACTAAATAAAAAGTAAATAATTTTGCTACAAATGTTGTAGTAGATACAAAATATAGTGAATTTAAATAAAGTTTTGTTACTACAGCTGTAGAAATCTATTTACATTAGCAAAATATTTTTTGAGTACGTCAAAAATAAAGTGGGAATTTTGATGCAATTTCCGAGTGCATTATGGAAAAAAGAAAACACTACGTAGTCTAAGCTTTTTCACTATCTGGCAACTTCTCGCACACTTTTTCTCACTTGGCTGTCTCATCTTCATGCAACCAAAAATTTAAATTACAAAAATGATTACCTTGTAAGGGATCTCATCATTTTTCGCGTATAGTAGATTTTTAGTAGACGCTTTATTTCTGACGAATTTTCCAACAGACAGATCACCGTGTAATTTTCGTCATAGACTCTTCCATAGTATTTCTTTGACAAATGCGTCGGCCATCTGAATAATTTTTAGCTACGGGCGCGCCAAGATTCCTCTGTGTGTTAACGCGGACAGATCCCAGCTACTAATCAGAGACATTTTCACAGCGTAGTTTTACAAATGAGAATCTACTCACGAAGAGAGAGAGCGAGAGAGACATGTCAAAGAACTCTGCGTCACAGCCGTATCAAATTTGCATGAAATCTAGGAACACAAGGTAGATCCTCTGCGGCTTTCTTCGTCCCGCTCATCCCATTGCGAAGATTTTGCTCCTCGAATACGACCATTACGGTATCTACATACGCATGATGGCACATGCATATGCGCATAATATTCGAGCATATCTGCTTACGCACGCGTATATATGTATATCTGCATGCGACACGAAAATTCCGCCATTTTTTCGCGTAATGTAAGTATTCTGCATAAGAGGAGAGCCTTATACATAGAATTATGTCGTCATATATATTTTATGCAGCTAAAAATCCTGTATATCATCATGTATATTCCACGAGATTGAAATTTTGCCAGCATTCAAATAAATTCAAATAATCCTTATTTGCAAATAATAGCATCTTTTTAAAAATTACTTATAAGAATAACAAAAGACGCAATCAGGTTTTGAAATCAACGCGTTATCGAATGTTTTATATAATGCAATTTTTTTTAGCCTCTATATTAAGGGGATTCCTCATTGAACGGTGAACTCTTACATGATTACAGCGCCCTCATCTAATTCTCATCCTGCATTTCTCTCTATCACGTTATTTATAAAGAAGATGCACTGCTTTTTCCATTCTACTGTACCGATATTTCAGGTACATACGGACCGAAATTTTTGGGCACATGCCATTTATTAATTAGACTACTAAACAATTTTCACAGTTCCATAAGTTTTTATTGTACAGTCCGCTATTGGGTATGCTATTGTTTTATGCATAAAAGTTACAAAACATTTATACAAAGCTAATGTCTTTATGAGGTGATAGCTTTAGACGCCATGTTGATCTAAGAAGTCGATAAATAAATATATAATTTTATACTTTTTTCTTTCTCAGTATTTAATCGGCTTCCCCGTGTCCCCGTTTGCATCTACTTCAACCGTAGAAAAGGATTTTTAATTCTATGTAGGCAATAAAAAATGGCACATGTCCAAAAATTATAGTGTTTTGTCGATAAAACAGATAAGTTGAGGGATCCCCTTAATTTACAAAAATATATTTGAAGCGCGTCTTCCTCTCTCTTTAATCTAATTTGCCCTGGTGAGCAGCCGATGAGATCAATATTCGACAAATTGGTTGTAAATATCCGAGTTACTCAACTGCGAGCATTCATCACTCGTATTCGTTTTATCCCGATATCAATTACAAAATATAATAGAACATGCGCCGGATGCGAAAAGATTTATCGTGTTTAGCGCGAAATGCTTCCGAATTTCACGTCGGCTTATTTCCAGAATTGCAATTATCCGTGCTAATCCAACAATATTCTCGATACCGTTTGCTAAAATAACAAATGCAGCTCTACCGAAATTAGCGAGCTTCGAAAAAAAAAAGTTATATACTCGAAATAAATTAACACGTTGCACGAGGGCGAACGGAAATTTCCTATCGCGATAGGAAGTCACGCGATACAGGCATCGCGTTATAAAACCAATTAGAAAGCTGCGAAATACTGGCGAAATTGATTGATATGCGGATACGAGAAAATGACAGGGGGAGGAGCGCAAATATCGCGCGCAAATTACAAAAAAATATATATTGTATAATCGACGTGTTGCAATGATCCATCTCGAAACGCAAAAAATGATCGGCCAGGTTTCTCGTTTGAAGGAAGTGAACGAGAGAGAAAGAAACGAAAAGACGGTGCCAATCTGAGGCAAGATGGGGAAGCGATCGCGCCTATAAATGCGAGGGAGGGTCGATAAATCGGCCGCATAAACCGAATTATCAGGACGGTCATCGTTTGTTTACCGTGAAAAAAAGCAAAAAAAAATACAAGAGCAGAGATATATACGATATCGCATGCGACAACTAATACATGTTACGCTATTACGTGGAGTCGCGCGTAACTCCGCGCAATTCCCAGCGGTACATCGCGCGGTGGCTCGTTTCACGCTCTCGAAACAACCCTGAATTAACCCGTGTTCGCTGTTGCACGAGCGGATAATAACGTTGCCGTTGCTGTTGCGCGATCCGAATGAATGAACTTATCTGTATGTTGATTCGACGTGGATACATGTGCGCGGAGTTGTTATTGAATAAGCGGCTGCAGGCGTAGAGCAAGATCATAGACGGCCATAGTGATATTATGCTACCACCGTGCCTATTCCCGGTTATTTCCAGCGCTGTGTTGACATTGTGGACTCTCTCGCATCAAAGGATCCACGCATCGCGGAATCTAATTAAGTGCAATTACAAGTTGCTGAAATTCCCTATTCCCTATGGATGCTAGCGACGAATCTTATTTCGATTTCGAACGTTTTGGGTCTCACTATTCACTCGGCAGCCGATGAGAAAACGTGTAGATAATTAACAGCATTATTTCTGCGTTTTTTGATCATAGAACAAATAATGATAATTGGACGCTTTAAACCTTCCTTAGTTATAAACTTATGAACGAAGGATGATATTAAACTACCCTGCAGTTATATCGAGAACTAAAATAACAAGCGATTCGAGGTTGCTGATACTTCAAGCAACAATTGGCAGCAGTTGAAGTAATAAAATCAACGAGAATAATTTGGACGGTAGAACAAATATATATTGCAGCATAATTTCATGCTCTTTCAAATCCATAATTGTGACGTCATATGTAATATGTTATTACAAAATAATGAATATCTCTAATAAAGAGATCAGATAAAATTACTCGAAAATTATAATTAATTATGATTATTTGTAATTATCTCTCTACACCTTAACAATAAAATGTTTTTCATAAATATCTATAATGCATAACGTGTACAGTGATACAATAAAACGAAAAAAATTTTTCCATTTGCGCGATCATATATTTCATAAAATAGGATACCATATGAAAAAAATAATTATGGCTAATGAAATTCAAATGTATTATATTTTTGCATTTATTTTTGATGTCATCTGCATTAATTATTATTATTAATTATTAATAATGTTTACTCGTAACGATATATTTTTGTAAACGTCGATACGTCCTTTGCTTAACATGTATTAATATTGTAATTAATGAAATTGCTCTCTCTTTCTCCCTCTTTCTCTCTCAGGAAAATAACAAATTCGAAGATGTTGATATTCGAGCAGCAATCGGAACAATGGCTGGGCGGAAACAGGGCGGAATAATACCGGCCATTTTCGCTGCATTAATTTTTCAACACCCACCTATAGAGTTGTGTTAGGCTAAGCATGAATTATGAACACATTACGGCTTGGGATACAAATTGATTTATGGTCGCGGCGTCTCGCCGTGCATATCTAATATCCCCTGGCGATATTCTTCAGCCGAGGTGCAGGTCAGGGAATACGATTAATCTACATAGCGGATCTCGTCAGATTCCTTAATAGCGCTTTTATTATGTGCCTGCCGTCGTTTTATCGACTGTTAAAAGCTCCGAAGATTAGAAACGACCGCCGATGTACATAATACCACAATTTTTTGATTCCTCGAAAATTTTCCGATAAAAAATTCAACGCGTTCTACATCCAAATAATTCATATCTTAAAAGCATTGTGGATAAATGTGGATTTTAATATTCAGAAAAAATCGGTTATAATACTTTTATTTGCAAATAACAAAAAATTTAACAAAATTCTTATTACACGCCATAATTACAACTATTCTTTTTTAGAAAAAATACATGTGCGAAATAAACTCGCGATAAAAGTTTAAGATTAATTGACTGATTGGTAATTTTATTAAATTTTTCTATTTCATAATTTTATTTAATATTTAAAGAGAAATGAATTTTGTTTAACCTTCCTCAATTCGGCTCATTAATGGTGGAATGCATTCAGCATGTTAATTACAAGACTATTAAATTTCCGCCGCGATCGTTAGCGAATGAAATGGTTGCCAATGCAGTTTTATCGTAAGTATAGCGCTATCGTGCGAGTACCTTCCAACATGAAGTTATAAATTAGATTATCCCTCCCCCCGTGAAAGAGGGAGCAAAGGAGCGAAGGGAAGGAGAGGAAGGGAGCGGGATTATCATCCTATTAACTATCCGATTCATGCAATAAAATATGTTTATTCGCTCCGGCTTGTAATTAGATTCATTAACTCCCTCGCACTCATCGGAAAGATAATTATGCCATCTGATTAAAACGGTTGACGTAGTTCGATTTAAATTCAAACAAATTTCCTCCCTCCATTAATTAAATTTTTCGCGAACAATGTTTCACAGTGCGACATTAACACTGGACGAGATATTAAACAGCAGCCGCTTTGTTCGCCATCGTCGCAAAATTGAGGACGAATCTTGTGATATCTTTCTTAGACGCTCTAAATGTTCTGTCATTCGTCTCCTGTCGCAATAATAGCGAGCCGTTGCAGATACAAATGCGCGAAAGGAAATGATACGAGGGAGAACGATGATCATAGCGCAATTCTAAAGCCAAAATGTCAACACGTATAAACCGATGATCATTTAATTAAATTTGTATCAGAGATATGATGGAATTTAAATCTAAAAACGCGAGCATAAATATGTAAATCAGAAATCACAAATGCATAAATGTATGATAAAGGCCTAAGGGATAAGGGTCTGAGATATTTTATAGGCATGATATTTGAAAAATATTGAAATTTAATATGTTTGCTGAAATAGCATGTGGAAGTGACAATAAAATCTGGAATACATATTTTAAACAAAAATATCGAGGGTTTTATCATAAACTTAAAATCGCAACTTTAAAAGAGAATGAGAAAAAAACATTTAAAATGATTTTCAATTAATATTGTAATTTGAAATTGAGAATATGCCTCTCTATAATAAATACATTAAATCCAATATCGATCCAATAAATACATCTCATAAATACATTGTTAGGAAATAACTATTTCAAAGTACGGTAAACTGCATCTAAAATTTGTTAATAATAATTTTTGATCAATCATTATTATTTTTCCAATTTATAATCATGTTAACGTTTTTAATTAAATACTCAACAATAATATTCAAAAGCTTTTTAAACAATCAATAATTATACAACTTGCCTTTTGCGTTCATCTGTGACATTATGCATAAGATCTACAAATCATTTAGAGAGAGAAAATCTATATCTTCCGGTAATTTAATTAATCAAGCGTATCAAACGGTTTATTATGCGAAAATAAAAAAATAATCGAGAGAAAAAGGTATCAAGGAAAATAAATGTTTACCGCCTGCATCCGCAATAATCACAATGTTAGTCTGTGAAATTTAATTCTTGGTGCGGACGCATCTCGAATGCTAGGATCGCTCGCATTCTG
This sequence comes from Camponotus vicinus, assembly GCF_025532165.1. Classification (NCBI taxonomy): domain Eukaryota; kingdom Metazoa; phylum Arthropoda; class Insecta; order Hymenoptera; family Formicidae; genus Camponotus; species Camponotus vicinus. The sequence goes on from NW_028141947.1 coordinate 2,309,932, forward strand.
GAGGCGGAATTAATCAAATATTCATCAGTAAAAGGGTTACGAGAAGAAAGTTTTTAATAAAGGATAATCAAGGAGAAATCGGTTTCATATTAACCTTGCAGTAAAAATTTGTTCAAAAAAAGAGAAAGGAAGAGAGATCAACTTTTAATATAAATTTTGAAAAGTTTGAAATCGATAATATCCTTTCAATAAAATTTTGATTTAATATTTAAGACATAATATTGATATAAATTATTAAATAGCTATTAAATACTTGGAAAAAAGAGAATAATATAATAATAATGAATATAAAAAAAAAGTGTCAATGCTCTAATATACAAGGCAATTCGTTATAAACAGAAAATATTTGCAATAGATATCTATCTGAACAAATAGAAAAATAAGAAAGGGATAAATTATGTCTACATATTTATTTATATTTCTCGTAATAAAAAATATATACGTATATCTTCTCAAGCATGTTCGTCATCCTGGTGCCATTATTACCTGGTGAACATGTCACGAGCTCCGAAATAATATTCACCCTTCAGACAACGCGCGATTCCCTTATATATGATTATTCATGATCTCTATATTCAAGAAATGGAATTAATCAAGTATTGATCCGAGTGTAAGAGAACGCCGGGAAGTTTCTCTGGCGTAAGACTCTGGCAAAAGACGAAAGAGAAGGAGACGCAAGGATGGGCCGGTCGGGGGGACAGGTCAAGGCGAGAAAGAGAGAGATACACGTGACAAGAATGACAAAAAAGGTAATCCGGGCTGACGGGGGCACGGTCACAAGGGAGAACGAAGACGCGACAGAGAGCCATTGACTTCGAAGACCCCGTTTCCTTGCATCCCCCCGAGGTTTCCGATGATTACATCCACCCTTCTTCTCGGCATCTCCGAAGACTCTCTGGATAAAGGGAAGGTCCAGTTATATCCCATGTATCATTGGCAATAATAAATAATTTGTTTCAAGGATATTTCACGAGTTGATTATCGCGCAAGATTCTTTATGCATTGGAGGATCTGATGAGATTAGAAATTACATCGCGTGGTATGATTAACTATTTAAAAAAAATGATTAAAAAGATGCTGGTCTTCTGTCAACTTCATATTTAAAAAATATGAAAATCTAAAAGATAATGACCATTTTTTGTCTAAAGTATTGTGTTTGAAAGTAACATATATTATATAGAAAAATGCGTTACACATTTATAAACATGAAAATGCAAAACGCATTTACAGCAAAACTGTAAGAGATATTCCTGAGAGCAAGTACAATGAAGTTTATTTGCATGTTACAAAGAAAGTATATAAAAAGTATGAAAAATGTTCTCTGGAAACTTATATCATTTTGTATTTTTCATTCTTTACAAGCCCTAGGTTCATGAATATTTTCTATAACAAATATAATATAATCCATTATATGTTTCTATTTCATTAATAAAGTTATCATAATAATGTAATTAAATTATTTTATTAATGAAATAAAAATATCGGATAATAATTTCAAGATTGAAGAATTATTTTTCTTTTTATAACAAAACTTCATTTATTAATATTATTAAAATATATATTTGTGCAAAAAATGTTCCTGTTATCTGAGAAACATGATCAAAATTTACTACACCAGTTTTACTAAAAAACATGTCAACCTGTGTGGTATTCACAGTTCCTCATGTGATTTGAAAAGCACTTATCTGCATGAAGAGTGTAACTGAAATATATATATCATAAGTGCATAATATCAAGAGAAGATTTTTCGCTTTATGTAGCAGCATCGTAATGCATCCGCAGTAAAGCAGTGACGTAAAAATAACGCAGTTACGTCGTTCATCATTTGATCGTCGAGCAAACGTACGCGTGTATATGTATATGATACTGCGAAAAGTTTCGCCGATAAGAGTACTCAATCTCATATTCGTATTAATAACCAATCACTTTCTTTTTGAAGATTATTCGATCGAAACTACATTAACTTTTATAATTTGGCAGAATTAAATAAATAAAACAATATAAAAGGAATATAAAAATTATTATGAAAAAACCTTGTAAAATTTTGAATTTCTTTTTATCGATATAATATTTTACTAAAAAATAAAAATAAATATAGTCCCTTTATCAAAATAAAAATAGCAACTTGTAAGCAAAATATATATAAATATAATGTATGTATTTTTAAGACATTTTTACAAAAATAAAATAAAATATTACGGAAACTATAAAACAGAGAACATTATAAATCTTTGAGCAACAAAATGAAGATGTATCTTATAAAACACACACATTGCCAGGTTTAGAACTGAAAGGATGACATAAAAAAAACATAAAAATCCAAATGTCTATAAAATGCGTAAATGTAATGCAACCTGAGAGATGCGAATTACATTGTATACATTTGATCTAATATATATATATGAATATATGTTATTTAGAAAATATTGATTGACTCGAAAAACAGAGATAAATGTAGATAAATTTTGTATCCATATTATACATATTTGAAAAGATTTCCAAAATTAAATTGTAAATTATCTCATGATCGATTATTGAAAATTCTTGAAAAGATTCAAGATAAGTCAATTATAACGTGTTGATAAACAGTTTAAATTCGCTTAAATTTGTATGCTTTCCCAGCTTTGAATTTTAGAGGAATATCTAATCGATATCCCCAAAATAATTCTAGCTTCCTATATATATAATTTACTTCTTTGTATAGTAATTCTATAGCTATTTCTGGGCACAATATTTACAAAGTAAACTCTGGTTAAGCGTAAACCCTAGTACCTATGTTAGTTTCTAACAGAGAAATATGTTTCCCATCCATATAATCGTTCTTCATGTGTATATAACGGCATGGATAAGAGTGAATACAGCTTGCGGGTTATATACACATTTCACGTTCAGATACGGATTCACGATAGCAAAAAGAAATTATGCCGCGCAATATATGTAAGAAATATATTTAAAGAAGGAATAGAACTAATTTTCTAACACATATAAAAAGAATTCAAAAAGAACTTTAAAAATATATTCAAAAAGGTATTTTTTTTTAATCCACGTTTCCAACATCTCCTACGCTTATTAAATAAATTATAGATATTGGTATTTCTATTAAAAAAAAAGAAAAAGAAAAAAAATACGTGAAATTCAAATAACATTTCGTTGAAATAATGTTTCTTTTAAAACGGCGCAAAAGTGGAGGGCGAGCTTTATACGAGCAAAAAAAGAATTTCCACGCGGGTGTCCGAGAGCTCATTCGTGTTTTTTGGGTTTGGCTTCGTTAGAAGACAATTTTTATCGACAACGCGGGATTTTTACAGCTGCGGTCAGGCGCTTTCACGTTCTGGGGTTGCGATTGTGTGTCGTTCGATTCGTTTGAATGCTGCACGGTTCCCTCGGGGGACCCATGTACACCATCGTTTTCGGGGTTACGTGCTACGTGCATCCTGGCCCTTCTCTATTCGCGTTCGAGCCCGATATGCAGCGTAGTCGCGCCTCTCGGGTCGTTATTTCCCATCGCTCGAATGTCGCTTGAATAACGACGATCATAGCGATGTGAATTTAAATCTAATCGACCATGCTCTCTCGTACGTATCGCGTACAATTCACTAAGTAAACTAAGGTAACCCATTTTTGTTCAAAATAATTATTTTTTTCTAATACTCCCTCGTTAGCGATGTAACTGTACACATTGTAATAATTAAGGTAAAACACGAAATTTATAAAAATGAAAGAAAAAATTACGGTATATATATTAAAAATCCGTGATCGAAAAAAAATTAATTAATAAATAAATTAAAATTAAATTTAACAAAATTAAATTAGAATTAATTTTGCAAAAAATTATACGTCCAATATTAACATTAATAAATGTAAAATTTATATACAGCCTATCTATTCTCTTGACGAGAAGAAATTTGCATCGGTATAATTTTATTATAGATCCTTGAGCGTAAAACATAAAAGTAATTTTAAATTTTAAGGCTATGTCGAATTACTTTTACAGAAGATTACATTTTTTTAACTTATTATAGTAGATTAAAAACAATGAAAAATATGTACGTATTAATTAATATGTTCGTCTTAACTTTACACGAGATTTGTTTTCCCCGACGCGTAATTAATCGTTAATGAACTGCGAAGTTCGGCGCGCTCATTAGTACAAAGTACGAGGCTCTCTCTTCGCATCGCTGGATAATAAAAAGCCTTAATTTCCGCGCGGGATCGTTTCGAAGCTAGACGGACCTTTCGGTAGAAGTAGCTATCCGTGCGTTTCATAGGGAGGGGCGGAGGGAAAGGGACGTGGGTTTCCGATGCTTTAAAAAATTCAGAACATCACGGCCGTGATGAAATTGGTTTCTGGCCCGAGGCGACTCATTTTTTCCTTCCCCGCGCTTTGATCGCATAATCAAGTCTTTGTTCCGTAAAACCCTTACGCGCGCTCCCCGCAAATGACTCGGAGATTCGAACGCTCTCCTTTTATCAAGCATGCAAATATGAAGTCGCGCGTTGATACGATCCAACAGCCGCCGCCGCCGGATCCCTATCAGCATCGGGGGATGGTGCTCGTTGGGTGCACGGGATACGATGAAATTAACTCTGCCGCGGTTAACCGTGGAAAGCTCTTGGAGAGCCTCGTCTCGGGGAGGATCTGCGCCGTCGACGGAAAGTTGTGTTGATCTACCCGAAATATACTCAATTCCGGCGAGTGTTTTATGGATCAACAAAAGTTTCCCGACGCGACAACGGATAGAGTAACAGCAAAATTTATCGAGCACTTTCGTGGATAACTCTAATTAAAGCATCGTAAGCATTGAGAGCTTGTCGAAGGGGCAGACCGACAAGTATGATAATTATCGTAATTTCCGTTGTATCTCGCAACGATTTAATTACGTTTTCCTACGAAAACCGGTTCTCCAGTACCTTAACCGACAGCGATTAAGATTGCAAGAGCCTTTCAGACTAAAAGAGTCGAGTAAATAAAGTTAGGAAACGCCGAGTGTAAATTACGTGGTAAGAAAACAAAATTTAAGAGTGAAAAATATAAGGAGCGAGACCTTTAATAAGCGCGATAACTTTGGAAAATTAGTTGTTCAATTATCAAAGAATCAGGCTCGGTTGCTCGCATTTTATTTTGTATGAAAATTGTTTGCATTCATCAGAGAAACTTGTTCGAGTTATAAAATATTTATCCCGTTATGCATTATTCAAACGGTATCGTTTAGTTTGTTAATGAAGCTTGAATTTTCCACAACGGGATAGCTATATGTGATATTCACTCGGCAAACTTGGTCGGCGCGATTTAACGAGAACACACGAAAGTTTTATTGTGTAAGTTCTCGATCACCGTTCCCTCAAACTCATCTCCTTACAAATCACTTGAAGAAAAAAAAAATGCGTCTTATGTTAGTTTGCGAAGGCGTGAAGATTTAACGAACGTTTAACGAAGTAGCGCGGAGACCAAAGAGATAAGTTGAACGACAGATTCCAAAACTTTAGATATCACTTTCTAGCATTAAGGTAAAAATAATGACAGTGAAAAAAGTTAACTTTTAGCGCGACACATTGTACCAAATATTTGTATTTAGATTCTTTAAATATAAAGAATAATCATAAATTGAATGCTTGACTAATTTGCATTTACAAACACGTATAAAATCGCGATGTGGAGAAATAATCATTCAAAAAAAAGATATATTTAATATATTAAATTTTTAAAAAGCATCTAATATCTCGATAAAGAATTAAATACCTAACTGTACAAATACCTAGACAATAAAAATATCAACGTTCTCGATTTATAAATAAATCTATTGTTGGTGGAAAGAACTTTTAGTTTACAGATCCACTTTGAAAATATACAGCGGGAAAAAAAGTTTTTGCTTCATTCCAATTAAATGTTATTATCCCAAGTTATTGTTTTCAAGCAAGTTTCATAAAATTCAACGTTATTGTCTCCAAGCAAGTTTAATAAAATTCATTGATCAAAGTTTTAGGAAAGGGCAAAGGGCAGCCTGTGACAATAAAAATTACCAAAGGCCACTTTATTTTTCTGCCAAGAAGAGAAGAATAATTATACACTTATTAATTATTAATTGCAAAAAATATATTTGCCGCAAGAAAGATAAATGTATAAAAAAATTGTTGCGAAAATTAAAATTCTCTACCATTGCAATTTTATTTTAATCTTTGAAACTAGAGATGAATTATACATGGAATATTTTTTATTTTCTTTTATTTTTATTTTTATTCCTCTAAAAAAATAAAACACTTAAATATGCAAGTTTCTCTTAAAAAAATCTAGGAAATTAAATATTTATTATTAAATATTCTTTGCGTAAAATAAATTCCGAGTAATCTTTTCTCGTTCGCCCGCTTTTCTTGCAGAAAAATCAAATATTACAGATGCAGGTATCTGCAATAAACGTATATGTGTCGCGGTTTCAAACGTTTAAGTACGGTCGAGAAATATTGCAAACATGCTGCGTGTTCTACAGCACGAATATCATACAAACCGCATGTACGGCACGTTCATAATAAATTCAGCAGATGGTTGCTTTGAAGTTGCATGATACAAATATTTTCACCTCCATACACATTTCGTATCGTTATACATTCAGTCAATTCGGAGACATGTGCAGAGAAAACAAAAGATCTCTGTACAATTATTATTGATATCAATTTGAGAATTAACATTTAATCATGTACAAACACACACATAATTACGTCGATTCTTTCGGTGCGTGTAATATTTAAATTGTTTCTTTTTATTACAAAAAATAAAGATTACAAAAATAATGATATAATGTTTTATATAAAGTGTAACAAAAAAATCATGATTTTATGTTATAATATAAATTAATAATCTGGGCTAGTAAATGCAACAGTAACAAACAAATCGTTTGAAGAATTTAAAAGAGTTATTTTTATCCACCTATCGTATTAGCCTGCATTATTATTAATTTATGTTATATTATATTATTGACAGCTCAATTTATTTATTATTTATGACTTTATAGAATGTAATTTTATCGCACGTGCGTCTGAAAGAACAAATCAGTTTTCATCAAATTGGCAAATCTCGCTATTATAATTGACGAATTGATCGCACTCTCTGTATGCCTGAGTTGTTCCTGATCTTTCATTCCACGCAAAGACTGTCAGAAAATTTTGCGGCAGCGTTTCTCAGAAACGCGACGGACAGAGTCGGGTGAATTATGGAGGAATCAGGGAAGTGCGAAGCTGGGAGGAGGAGGATCGACAAGCTAGAGAAATACATTAGGATCTCGGCGAAATATTTTGATATTGGACGAGTCGGGCACGAAACGAAAACTTATATCCCGCGCGATGCACGACCCCCGAGAGAGAAAGAAAGACACGTGTATGTGTGTGTGTGTGTGTGTTTTACGTAGTGATAAAGTGAGGTGGAAAAATTATGGCCAGCGATCGACGACGGCGAAATAATTTCGATGTGCCTTCTGTGTCTTTTCATTTCCATGGAAACGTAGAGAGCGTAGAGTTCGTCGGGATAGCGTACATTCGAGCGAAGCTTGAGCGACTTACACGCACGAGTTCCCCGAGCCGCAATCAATAAGAAGTCGGGATTGCTCCAGCGATTGCTTCTCGGGCTGAATGGTGGTGGAAGAAAGAGAGCAGATAGAGAAAACGCGCGGCCACGTGGGGGATGTACGCGAGCGAATAAAAGAGAAACAGAACAGTCTGCATCTATCATCGTAAATAGAGCGAGGGAAAATAACCGAGCATATGTACCGTATTCCTACCAATCGTATCCGCGGCCCAAAAGAAGAGACGAAACTGTCTCAACGTCGTTTCGCCATCGCGAGTGTACAGCATCGTCGTATTTTAATGGATGAGTATCTTTCTGTCGTCAGGATTCATAGAAATGCCCCTGAGAATTTATGGGAGTCTACGTGCATGATTTCAAGCAAGAACCACTTGCGACGATGATGAAGAAATGAAGAAATGAAGAAATGAAGAAATGAAGAAATGAAGAAATGATTCAAAATGAAGAAATTATTGGCGAATTCAATGAAATGTCTATTAAACATATGAGTAAGAATTTTCTGTTCAAATCTTTTCGATAATCAATGAAATTATTGATTTTTTCCATCATCGAATCAGTCTTAATTATTTTATTGAGCTTGACAAATTTTTATATACATTTATTTTATTTATCTTCATAAGACTGAATTTACGCAAGATAAAGAAGTTCTTCTAGATATAATTTTTCATATTTTTTTTATCAGAAGTCGCTTGATTTGTCTATTATTTGCTATCATGTTTATTATTTCAGCGTACTTTTATTCACATGTACTTTTTAATTATATGGTATATATTAAAAGCCAGATTTAAATAAAAAGTTACATTCAAATATCACACCAACATTAATCGTGCGTTTTAACTTCAGTCTTGGCACGCAATTAGCAGGAAGTTTATTTGCATCCAAGTTTTTAGCAAAAATCCGGGTTAAAATTACGAGCCATCCGGGAGCCACATAAACTCGTTAAAAGCTAAACGAAACGAGATACGCAGCGTGCTGCTGCTACGTTTTTCGCGCTCACCCCCTTCGGGGCTGATCGACGCACGCTCTCATTGTAAGCCTGGTCGTGAACAAGGGAAAGGCAGGGAAGTCCGAGAACTGTTTTACGAGGACAAGATCCCAGAGGAGGAATAGAAAAGTTAAGTGTTCGCAAACTTTCCTCCGCGCCCTCTTTCCTATCTTCCGTTTCCCTCGCATCGTTTTCATCCGCGGATGATCCGTTCTGTCGCCACCAAGTTGTGACAATGACGCTTTTCGGGCAAAGGAAAAACGTTCTCTCGCCGTTGCCAGCCGAGAAATCGAAGACAAACAGGAGGGATTCCGCGGCAGTAGAACCGCAAGATGATAGTACGTTCTTCCATTTCCAATACGTAGCCTGAACTGTGATCTTCGTTTCGATACTTCTATCGGTATCTTGCCGAAGGAAGGAGGAAAGAACATTTCGATAGAGTGTGCCAGATTATTCCGGTCTATTTTACGAGATGGCAGTTCCTATTTCGCGTCATAAAGTTGTTTTCCTTGATTGTGGCGCGAGCTCCAAAATTGCGATTTGATTCCGAAATAGCAATCGACAAAAAAGGGAGTCACTGTTAATGTTTGCATACACTTTGTTGATCATTCAGTAGATTTATTCTAATAATACCGCGATAAATATCGAACTCTATTATTAATCTTTAGATGATGAGAAGCCTATTTTTATTCTTCAAATTATTTAGGCGCTAAAATGTCATATATAAGGGTTTTTTAGGTTCACTGAATTTAAATCTGATGTCAGAATTAGGATTTGACAGTTGACAATTGTCAATTTTGAAAAAATATATGCTTTCTTAAAAAATGTTACGCACTGAGAGAAATCTGAGATCGCTGAATTTAAATCTCAATATTCAAAATTTAGACTTGATAGTTGACAGCTGTCAATGTTGCTGAACTTCTATATAAACCAGAATACGTAGTTTCGAGAATCTAAGGATACAAATCTGATATCAAATTTAGATTTGACAGTTGACAGCTATCAAAAAGTCCTTATGAATTTATTTGCTTTTTTTATCTTTGAATTTCAAAATATATTTTTGTAACGAGATTTTGCAAAAAATATTTTCATATTTCTCGTTCGAAATTAAATATAAATAATAATTTTTTTTGAAATTTACAATCATATGAATGTTTTGTGCAATTTTTCCATTTTTGTTACCAGACGGGAAGTTTATTTTTAGGCTCCAGGAGGTAGCTTATTTTTCGTGTAACACTATAACATACAAATAAAAATCATAAAAAGTTACGAAAAAACCTATCCATCCTCTAAAAATTAAAAAACAATTACAATTTAAATTGTTCAGAGAAAGCTAATTTAATATTGATAGCGTCGATATTTTAATGAGTCTAATAATAAAAGATTATTTATTAATTTTTTTAATTAAAACTTCTTTATATCATACAACCATTACGTTTTGGTAATATCGATTAATATATTCCGGGAGAAAATATTTTAAACTTAATTTTACTGCTATTCAGACGTTCAAGTCCACCCAATCCTATTCTGGCTCAATTGCGGCTGATATTTTCTTTCCTTATACGACGTCACGTTCTGTTGACCACTATCCCCAAAGAGTATGCTACGTGCGCATCTAAGCGACCAACAGCTATATTGCACCGAGTACCTACGTATCGTCAACTTTTACCTGTTTCTGCTCTTGCCTCGGTCTCTCGAGATTCTCGCCAAGTAAAAACGCACAGATTCAAAATCATATTCGGGGACATCAGCTTCGATTCGGGCGCGAGCTTCTGAGGCTCACGTACCTTAAGTAAATACAGGAACTTTCGTATAGCGATAAAATCCGAGCATGCGAGTTTAAACTAAAGCAAAATATTATTAATTTTTGAAAAAAATTATATCTTAATTTAAAGAATTAATATTTAATAAATTATGGGGCGAATTATTAGCTGTGCGAGAATATGATAAGTTATTTTACTATTAATGATCTCGGTTTTGTGATTAGAATTTAATGTAAATTTTTTTTTATTAAATACTCCAATTTACTATACATAACTTGTTATTTTATGTTTTATAATATTAGTTGAGAAATCAATCGCACATATTAAACATATCAGAATATTTTTTATAAAGATCAAAAGAATTTTACTCTTTCAATGATACTGTGATTATTATAAAAAATAAAAAAAGTGATGTGAAATATAAAACAAGTCAATTATCATGCAGTCAATTATCGAAGATGTAATTTTAATATTAATGTAATACATAATTAATAAGATTAATTTTAATATTAATGTGTAATACATAATTAATAAATAAAATCTAAATAATATGTGTATATTAAAAGAAATGTAAATGATATAATTAATAATAGGTATCTCTTTTCTCAATACATTAGATGTTTATCTTGTAAGCTTAGAAAATTCACGAGGAAGAACAATATGATATGCGTATATTTTTGCAGCATTATAATGCGATCTGAGGGCAAATAATACTAAGAGCTATTACAAAGCTTTAATAACGAATGAAAATGCTTCACATTCTCATCGTTTAATTAATTCCTTCCGGCCGCAATGTGACGGTGAAAAAGTATTTAATTACTCTACACATGGTGCGTAACTTTTATGTAATCGTTAGCCGTATAGCTTCACGCGGTAACATTAAAACATTACGATGGTTATTATTCGGTCATATTCATTAAAAAATATTATCATAATCACGATGTAATGCTAGCCGTAACGGCTTTTTATCTGAGAGAACGAATTAATGTAACAAATTAAAAAATTTCCTTTTTCCCATTCCTGCAGAAATTTTGTTACTAAAACGCGGCATGTTTTTGTACGACTAAAATAAAGATAAATTCGCAATGCCACCTCGCGCATTAGCGTTATTTTTTTTCAAATAATTAACAATTAATGTATTAAAAGGTTATTTATATATAATTTGCTTATATTTTCTGTAATGTTCTCTAATCAATCCGGATATTCTCGTTAACATGTTCTTTTCATTTGTAACTTATCCATTTCATAGTGAAACATCTTCTTTGACTCGCTGAATCACCTACTACAACTCCATGTGAACGTGAAACATAAATACGTGAATTATATACTGTTTGAGCATAGCTCTAGTTTATTTGTTTCAATAAAACCTAACTACATTAAACAGATTAAAGGAATGCATTAACTCCGCACGACGTTTCTCGAGCGGGTCGTCAAAAGTTTATAAAACCGATAATTAATGCGTTGCCACTGTAACACAGTTAATGCGATGCCGGCTGTTATAATTAAATTTAGAACAGCAGATAGTGCGCGCAAGGTAGTTAGCCGCATCCTACCTACAATGGGGTTGAACACAATGCGACGCACCGCACAATGTTATGTTCGTCAGATACCAATCGCGGCAACAATATATCTCGCGCATGACCGACGTCACGAGAATCACAATACAATTTGTAACTCGTGGACGTGTGTAACTCATCTAATCGAGTCTCGGCTAATTTCTACCGTTTATCCCTTAAGAACAAGTACTGATTAGCTGATCAGTAACTGATGATGGTGAGTCAGTAACTTGTGATGTTCTATCAGTGACTGATTAAGAGAGTCAGTTATTGGTAAAGCTCCTCAGTTTCAATGATCAGTTTCTACATTATTCTGAAAAACTGGTTAAACACTGAATGTTACTATCTGAGGACTAGTCTTCGACCAAAACTGGTCGATTTGACCAGTTTTTGTATCAGTAACTGCTTCAATATACTGATTGTGCTGTCATCAGTTAGGATGATCATTCATCCATCAGTTAGTGCGCAGTTCTTTTATCAGTTTTGACTGTTTTACTTTCTTAAGGAATCCCACGAACAGAAAAATTGTTCCTTAACGAGAGGAAAAACATCGACATTCTACTTCAGTGATTGATTACGAGTCAGTAACTGGTAAAGCTCCTCAGTTTCAATGATCAGTTTTTACATTATTCTGAAAAACTGGTTAAACACTGAATGTTACTATCTGAGGACTAGTCTTCCACCAAAACTGATCGATTTGACCAGTTTTTGTATCAGTAACTGCTTCAATATACTGATTGTGCTGTCATCAGTTAGGATGATCATTCATCCATCAGTTAGTGCGCAGTTCTTTTATCAGTTTTGACTGTTTTACTTTCTTAAGGAATCCCACGAACAGAAAAATTGTTCCTTAACGAGAGGAAAAACATCGACATTCTACTTCAGTGATTGATTACGAGTCAGTAACTGGTAAAGCTCCTCAGTTTCAATGATCAGTTTCTACATTATTCTGAAAAACTGGTTAAACACTGAATGTTACTATCTGAGGACTAGTCTTCCACCAAAACTGATCGATTTGACCAGTTTTTGTATCAGTAACTGGTAAAACTGCTTCAATATACTGATTGTGCTGTCATCAGTTAGGATGATCATTCATCCATCAGTTAGTGCGCAGTTCTTTTATCAGTTTTGACTGTTTTACTTTCTTAAGGAATCCCACAAACAGAAAAATTGTTTCTTAGCGAGAGGGAAAACATCGACATTCTACTTCAGTAAAGATTTAAATCGGACTCACCGGTGATCTTGATGTGATAGGGTAACTGAGCTCGCCATGTGTCCTGCATTTTCCGATCGGGCGCGACGCACCGATATTCCCCAGCCTCCTGGTACACCACCCGACTTAGGGCGAGGGGTCCGGGCCCACCTACCGGATCCATTCCCGGTCCGTGGCCCCAACAACCGCCGTCGCACTCGAGGGTAACTGCGCCGCCGATCTGCACCTCCATCCTTCGGGAATCGGTTGCCTCGCCGTTCAGGGCCTCCGCCTCGGTCTCCATATCTGGATCATCTAAATGCGATTAATTTAAATCTCTCGACGCGCGATAAACTCAAGAGTCGAACTTAAACGTGCCGCCATTTTCGTATACATTAATAAGCGAAATTAAATGACTCACGATGAGAGCGTAACATTCATTTGATGCTTTTATACTTTTCTTCTAGTATGCGGATTATCTTTCTGTATTTTACAAAATATGGAAAAATATAGTTATAGAATAAAATAACGCTTTAAAATGACAAGGTCTCTACTACTTGAGAAACTTGAAGTTGCTAGGGATTTTTTTATAGCTGGAAATATCCGGGAATTCTCATGCAATTCTATTAGGATTCAGGAAATTCTTTTAAAAATTCCGTCTCTTTGATCTTTTAAAAATTCCGTCTTTTTGCTCTTATATTATAAACCAAGTGAATTATATGTTTAAAATATATTATAAATATATATATTATCAATTATATATAAATGTTTAATGTATTTATAATATATTTATAATATATTTTTTATTTTTGTTTATATATTAAATGTCTCTTAATAAGATATTGAAAATATTTTTTTAAGCAGATATTTTTTATTGTAATTTTTAGTAATTAAGAAAATGAAAATTTTATATATGTGAAAAATGCGTATCTTACTTGAAACTTTAGAGGCTCTGTGTTTTTCCTTCATATGAATAAGAAACATTAGAAAAGGCATGCAATAAAATAATTTTATTTTAAGAAAGTTACATCAAAAAATCTTTAAAATACTTTCTTTATCTGGAATTTCGAACAAAATACTTGAAAAATCAGGGAATTTTCATTTTTCTTACATTGAGTAAACATCCTGAATGAAATTTTGATTTGTACATGTTTAGAAAACCAGCAAATAATTCATACATTTTACATCGTTAAATATATATTTTTCAATATTTTGCAATTATGCAAACATATTTTTTAAAAGAATGCTATTTAAAATATGTCACATATTGCATACATTTTATAAGATGTACTTAAAGATACCCGGCATACATTTACTTCTTGTTATTTCGAATTGTTGATTCGGTATCGCTCACCGTCATCGATATCAAAGAATTACTTTGGTATCAGAAATCAGCGGCACGTACGAGGGATGAAGTTGAAACGGAATCCCTATCCTCACGTGCCGGACTCGACAAAATCTTTTCCACCGCGACATTACGTCGCGACGTACTGTCCGTTCCAACTTCTACCTCTCTTCATCCCCCCCTCCATCCTTTTCCGATTCCACCTATGGAATTATACGGCTACGATAGTTTGCTCTTCAGCTAGCACTATGTCCACAGTTACAGAGAGAGGTAAAAGGAGAGAGGAGGGAGGACGAGAGGATAGATGAGGGTGTGTGCGAGGATTGCTCGTGTCTCTGTTCGAGAATTAGAGCCGGACTGCTACTGTGGAATTCGGCCGAGAAAGAGAAAGAAGCGGGGGATGGGGGAGAGTCCTTTGAGTTAGCAAGCTGATCCTCTGGCTCATCCTATAGCAAAACAAAGGGATCAAAGTGGCGCGGATGCGTAGGAGGCTTTTACTTTCTCTCTTTCGCTCGCTCGACTCACGACTATGCCTCGTTTGTCTTGCAGTTTGTTCGGAATTTTACGGCAAACATCCCTACCGCGGCGCTTTAACAAACACGGGAAAGAGAAAAGAGAAAGGAAAGCCCGGTAATCAAACCGGTAATTTGACATTTTTCGTCAGCCAGCATTACTTCTCTTTCCGATGCTTCTCGTTATCTCCAAATTTGATATATCCTCGTCCCTTCTTCCGCGGCTTGATCGTTCCAAATCTTAATGCGATTCGCGTGCGCTAACGCGATTAAGAATCTCATACGCTCGTCCGTCTGTGATCGCGTTATCTCTAATTACTTTGATATGCCTTTCGTGTTTCTGCTAATTAAATTATGCGCATCTAAGGTGCTTTGTTGAATCTAACGTTTGAATATTAGAGGAGAGATATTTCGTGCGAAATTACAAGTATCTTTCCGGTAGAAACAATTTAATATACGATAATTTCTTCTGAGATTACATAAATTTGTGCATATTTAATTATTATCAAACATTAGATTTCGATAGTATATGAAGAACAATGTTCGTGTTGTTTATCTTGATAAAGACGAGGTGAGAAAAATCTGTTCGCGTGCCGATAATGTTGATTCCCCGCCCTGTTAAGGTGCTCCTTTAAACTACGTCCTATCTGTAGACTGTCTACAAGCCGGCGAAATTAGCGCGTCGGTTTAAACCCACCGTGACGTTATCCGGCGGATAAGTAATCCAGGAGGAGATTCGAACAGGACATAGTAGCAGTGTAATCGATAATTCCCACGGAGGAGGATGGTTGGTTTATAGGTGCTCTCCAGCCATCTAAATTGCGTAGAGATTAGGTGCTCGGAAACCCGTATCCAGCATCGTCGGTCGAAGGAGCAGACGAGAGCGAGCGAGACGGGGAGGGAGAGAGGGATAGAGGGCAGGAGAACGGGCGAAGAAGGACGAGGAGGGCGAGTTTGAAATGCAGGGAGCACATCGCCCTCTGGTTATAATGGCAAGATGGAAGGAATGGGGCTAGGTAGGAAATTTGCAAATTTTCACGACGGGGCACGGATAATTTCCGGTTGGCTCGGCGGTTTCCGCTCTTGACAAATGACTGTGGTATCCGGTTATTGGCTACAGCGACGACCCCCTTCGCATTCCGAATCAAGGAGAATGTCTCTTCGAGTGCTATCAAGTGCGCAGGGAGTAGACAATACACCAGCAAAAAAGTGTAACTGCAGACATAATTATCTCTCTTCGTCTGCTGTTGTTTCTTTATATATTTTTTTCGATGTATGGTATTATTTTAATTTATTCTAATATTTTAACCTGATTTATTTTAATTTGCAACTGTTAAATTTATCGAAATATTTATCTTGAGAGAGAAATCTATTATAATAATCTGACAAAAAAATAGATGAGCTTCTGTAAAAAAAATAAACATTTCTAATACCCTTAAAAATACATAGAATAGATTTTTAATTAAATTATTTTATATCTTGTCACATTGCCCACTTATTTTCTTCTTTCTAGTAATAAAGAATCATGTCACACAATCATGACTAAAGAAATTAATAACAAAAGACCTAAGTATCGTGGAAATGTTGATTTAGCAAATTATGTTGCAAAATTATTTCTTGGAAATCTTTCCACATGTACCCTTATTTTGTCTCCTTTATTTTTTTATCGGACAAAATGCATTTATTAGCTCGGGATGTGCGTCCCACTCGAATGCGCGGGGAATCCTATCTACGCTATTGAAAGCGACAAAGTGGCGTGACAACGATTTACTCACAGCGAACATTGAGAAAATATCCGATGCTGGTGAAAATGCCGAGCATATGCCGCGTATAGCACTTGTACCAGCCGCTCTCGGCCCGAGTGATTTTTGTGAAGTTCAACCATCCGTCATCGCTCTGCTCTACGGGGGGCGGTCCATTGTCTGAAACACAAGCGGAAAGCTGGTGGATATACGAATTAACGCGCTGGAAACAGCACGCACGGTCCGCGGATTTACGTTAACGTCGTCGCGCAGTTAACGCCAGCCAAGCGAGCCAGCTCCTCTCCGTGTAACTGATTTCGCGACATTTTTTTCATACAACTGCAGCGCACGTAATTCGACAATTAATTGCTCAAAATTGACTATTATCCGGAATAGAGAAGAAACGAATAACAATTTAAGGATTTCTATTATTTCGTTTCTCTCTAGCACGCTTATTTGCACGATTAGATTAAGTTTCCATCCAAACTTATACGTATAATAATATATGTATTACATGTATAATATATGTCCACATACAAGTAAATAAAGGATTTCAGAATAAATATTTTTTATTAATGATATTTTATATTAACGTAACATTTCGTTTTGAGATCTTATGTCACATTCAAACTCTCAAAAGAGCAAAAATCTTTAATATATCTTGACAAATTGTACGTGATTTATCATCATAATAATATACTTGGGTAGAATTGATCGATATACATCTTAATTATAGAGCAGCTAATGAATAAACAGCACAGAAACAATCAACGTTTCAACGATGTTATTTTTCTGTTGAAGTTAATGAAAGAATTTTGTGAACACTTGCTGTGTAAAAAGAGTGAATTACTTTTGTGTATTTGTGTTTTGTTTTTTGTTTAAGATTAATATAAATATGATTTGACTTTTCTATGTTTGTTTATTGCTCAAATCATATAAAAAACTTCTATTTCATACTTCTATTTTATGTAAACAAAGCATCGTAAAAAAAATCATCAACAAAAAATGTTTGTTTGAAAATCATGTTTCCCTTCAATGTTTGTCTAATATCTTAACTTGTATATATTCTGTTCTCCCCACATTTTTATACTCTATATACAAATATAAATATACGTCGTTTTTGGCAGAGATATTTATGGTGCTTTATTGATGGTAATCGATTATCTTAATATTTGGACATAATAATAATTACATCATTAGATATAATTACATTATATCATGAGATGTTATTTGGAATGAAATTATTATATATCGCGAAAATTTCAGTGCGATTCTGTCTTCCTTAAATTATTCTTAAATTGTAACATTCCTAGTACGATGTCACTTACTCCATCGAGTAATCTAATTATGCCGATTATAAAACGTATCCTTTTCGTGATTAAAGCTACTTTGGCGAAATGAAAATTGCACCAACCATTGTCTGCTTGTTCTCAACGATTTAAACCAAAAGAGAGACAAAGCTGACAAGTCATTCGTTTGAATTATTCGCAAGATAATTAAGATAATTACGAAATATGTCAGTCCGGAGCTTAACGCGTGACGGGATTAAAAATGATTACTGACCAAGCGCCATGTGGCCGCTGAATTTCGAGATGAAAATGATCGAACTGAGGAAAGGAACAATGAGGGCGGAAAGAGACGCCTGAGAGGACATTTGTTCGACTTATTCATAAGTACGGAAGTGGTTCTGAGAGGGCCAGGATATCGATGGAAATTTCGCTGCCCTTTCTTTCCCCGCTATTTCGGCACTGAACGATCATCCCTCGCCTCCGTTCTCGTTGCAACGAAGCCAAGGGGATTCGATGCAGCTGTCGGATTCGCTAGTTGAAAGTATACTCTCGCAAATGTGGAACTACCTCGGCTTCCGGGAAACAAAGGGAGAGCGTAGTCGGAAGACACGATCGTGAAAGGTTACAGAGAGCTTGCGGGAAAGATATTCAGGAAAGAAGGCGAGGGAGAGGATGGCACGTATCGAGGCCAGACGCGAAGTTTTGTGGTGAAACTTTTATATGGGCCGGCCGTAATCACGAGAGGGGATGTAGCGGTGGGTTATTTTACTAAAGAGGCTGCTCGCCTCTCCACGCACGCTGCCAAAACGTGCTCGATTGTGTTAACGGCGATCTATAGCGATGCCCCGGCAAACTTGCCGAAATGTCGTCCCGCTTTGCATGAAATAAACCCGAGCCATGACTTGGTACAAAAAGCACGACTTTCCGGTAAGCCCGGCCGGGACTCGGCCAATTTGGCTAAAGAACAAACGAAAGTGGATCGAGATGAACGCAATGCGGAGAATATTCCACCAAAATTGTAAATAAAGAGAGATTTTCCTTATGGATTTGCGTTTTGTTTCAGATTATTGTGCTTTTATCGGTTTATTAAGGGAATCTCTCAACCTATCTGTTTTATCGACGAAACACTATAATTTTTGGGCAGGTGCCATTTTTTATTGCTTGCATATAATTAAAAATCCTTTTCTACGGTTGAAGTATAGATGCAAACGGACACGGGAAAGCCGATTATATATTGAGAAAGAAAAAAAAGTACAAAATTATATATTTATTTATCGATTTTTTAGATCAACATGGCATCTAAAGCTATCACTTTATAAAGACATTATCCTTGTATAAATGTTTTGTAGCTTTTATGCATAAAACAATAGCATACCAATAGCGCACTGCACAATAAAAACTTGAGGAACTGTGAAAATTGAGTTTAGTAGTCTAATTAATAAATGGCACATGCCCAAAAATTTCGGTCCGTATGTACCTGAAATGTTGGTAAAGTAGAGTAGAAAAAGCAGTGCATCTTCTTTATAAATAACGTGATAGAGAGAGATACGGGATGAGGATTAGATGAGGGCGCTGTAATCGTGTAAGAGTTCGCCGTTCAATGAGGGATCCCTTTAAGGGGATCCCTCAACCTATCTTTTTTATCGACGAAGCACTATAATTTTTGGGCAGGTGTCATTTTTTATTGCTTGCATATAATTAAAAATCCTTTTCTACGGTTGAAGTATAGATGCAAACGAACACGGGAAAGCCGATTATATATTGAGAAAGAAAAAAAAGTACAAAATTATATATTTATTTATCGACTTCTTAGATCAACGTGGCGTCTAAAGCTATCACTTTATAAAGACATTATCCTTGTATAAATGTTTTGTAGCTTTTATGCATAAAACAATAGCATACCTAATAGCGGACTGCACAATAAAAACTTGAGGAACTGTGAAAATTGAGTTTAGTAGTCTAATTAATAAATGGCACATGCCCAAAAATTTCGGTCCGTATGTACCTGAAATGTTGGTAAAGTAGAGTAGAAAAAGCAGTGCATCTTCTTTATAAATAACGTGATAGAGAGAGATACGGGATGAGGATTAGATGAGGGCGCTGTAATCGTGTAAGAGTTCGCCGTTCAATGAGGGATCCCCTTAATGGGATCTCTCAATCATTTATTTGAGAAAATTAAAATATTATTATTTAGACAAAAATTCATAAAATTGCGAATGTAGAGCAGCATCCTCAGTTTTCTCCGTATATCATGGGAATATTGGTGCCCTCGCATCGCACGTCATCTCCGAATGAACATGATCGTATAAAGATCGACTTTCCCTCAAGCGATTTCACACAGCTGACGCACTCGTTTCTTCTCGCAGAATGTTTCTCTGCGTGCAACGTATATACGGTGTGATAGATCGCCCGACAGAACCATGATAAATTATTTTCGCGTTTTTACTTTGACTCATCGTTTGAAAGTTACCGCCCGACATACGTTGCAAGATGTCCGCCGATGGTTGAATAATGGGAATCCCAGCCGACCCGTTGTCAATTCTAGCTATTATTTAAACACATTCGTTCGTCTCAAAGCGACAAAGTGGCTTTTGCGAAGCGATATCGTAAATTTGCGTGCGATTATATATTCGTTACGATGCGGGGAATCGGGTGAGTCCGAATTCGCCCTCTCTCTACAAAGGGCGCTTTGAAGAAGACGCGAACGTGCTTTCTCGAGGCATGCGGATTGGGACGGTTTAATAAGAGCAAGCGTACCAAAAAGAAATTGGAAATGAGCGGCGGTGAGTTTGGGGGAAAGGCTCTCGCGAACGGCGAAGGCATTGCCCCGGAGCGGGTACGTGCTCCAAAGGATATTAAAGTATTTTAATTGCAGCGGATCTCGCGGAACGCTGGAAGGATTTATTCGAAATCACTCGATTGAGTCTATGAATAGGGATTAAGCTTGGCCCCGACGGTACGCGCCGTCGCGTCGGGAGCGAATTCCAGACGTCAGGAGAGTGGAAGGCAGAAATAATTGAATATTTAATAGGATAACTCACATATATAGCCGCCTCCCATCGCAGCCGCGCGGCGTCATCCGTCACGACGACGGGACGTCGATTTTTTCTGTCACGTTCCGCGTGCCGATTAATTATACAGTCTGCCCGCGCGTAATACGAAGACAGAGACGACTTTAATAAATCTAGTTATTTCGTAGCTACGGCTCGTGCACAAAAAAAATTATTCCGCCAATCCGTGGTACATCCTCGTGCTATAAAAGGCTGCGCTTTCCCGCCCGCGGTAGAAATATTGATACAGGCCGGAAGCGGAGTCGTTCTGGAGCAAAATTGGAGCGATATGCATCGCACGAGATGTATCAGAGATACAGCCCGCTGCTGAAATATTATAGTCGTCATAGAAACGGTTATATTGTCTATATCGAAATTTAATTAATTTAACAACGAGGTGCGGTGAGGATTATTTTGCAAGAGATTAAATTGCAGAGATTATTAAATTTAACAAATAATTAATATCGCAAACACAATGTGAAACTAACAGCAAGAATGTTTCGTTATTGCTATACATATATTAAAAATACTTTTGGAAACTTGCATCACGCAAACTGTGTTTACACGCAAATAATTGCGTAATTATTCAAAAGTTTCAATTTTATCTTGATTATGACACTAGGCGTAAGATTTGCACGCATCACTAAAAGGAATACTACAGAAAATTGCAGCATCGCGAATAAAGCTCTGCTCTTATCGAGAATTTATTTCTCATTTAATTCTGTAAAAAATGCGTATAAGAAATCTTTACGCACTCCGAGTGCCTAATTATCCCATCGCGATATAAGAAATCAGAGAATCCCTGATGGAAAAAGTCGCAGTCGGATGTATGAGCCAAATTGTTATTTTAAAGCAGTATTTGGCAATAATTCTTGTGGAAATCGCAGTGCCTTCTGACGTTTGGTAATAACAGGTCGTCCATCATAGTTCTTATCACTCGTACGCGGCTGATCGCAGCGGAAAGTGACGGCTGCAGCTGTTCTCAGCATTTTGTGTAACTCAATAACGAGATAAACGAAACTACACAAAGTCCAATTTTCCGAATTTTTAGATTCTAGATTAATAGCATGCTTGCTCTTATCAATCAGAAACAAAATTGATGCACTTCGTTTCACTTATTCTGCAATGCAAGTGTATCACTTGCGATGAAGTAGTTTCATCTTTTTCATTTAATGTTTTATATTTTAGCATTTATTTCTAAATTGTATAAAATAAAATTGTATTGACATAAAAGTTTTCATGGAGATGTAGCAAATTCATATTGATATGTTCTTTTCAATATCGATAAAATTTATAAAAATATTCATATACATGTATAATTCTCTAAAGAAAAAGTAAAACACAATAACATATATTCGTCTATAAATCTTTTCGGTGTAATCATTTTTATACGTCTCTCGAATCAAATCAAATAGCGTAGAAACGCAGGCTTTATTTTCAAGACATTTCTCCCGTACGACTTTGCAGCGTGTCAAGAAAAGTATAGTTTTGCTTGAAGTTTTAATGGGCAATAAATAACTCAAGGCACACAGAAAGACGGAAAGACGATCGTGATTCATTCGAGATGCGAATGGAGCGCTATAAGCAAGACTATCGAAACTCGAAATTGTTATTCACGATTGTGATTTACGTCAGTGAGTCCGATGCTTCATCATAACGGCAACGAACTGCGTCGTCAACGAATTTCTCATTTTAGTGCCTGTCCGTGCTTTTCTGATTAATTCAAGAGAAATTATAATTTTTTTTTCACCGTATAAAGTTGATCGAAAGAGCAGTCTTGCGTAAATACGTGGATCAGACTAAATAAAAACGATTAAAAAGATGTTTCTTAACGAGCGGAATACGAGCATGGAAGGGCGGATTAAAAAAGTTGGTTGAAAAGCGATTTAATCGGCCACGTTAAACTCGAGCTCTGCTTTTTCGAGGAAACGTCTGCGCGCGCGCAACACTAATCTTATCAAAACCATTAGTAAAGTTGATTCTTTCCATTGATTACAACGGTGCAAATTCTGTTGAATGCAAAGGATAATATTAATCATATTGAAATAGACAAGAGATATCTCTTTAAATTTATTTTAATTCAGTTTCAATTATTTTTCGAAATTATAAGCACCGTAATAAAAAGGTTTTACTATACAAGATAAATATTAATGCTAAATATGACTATCGTGCTTCATGTGTTTCAAAGATTAAGAATCTATTTTTTTTTAAATTTAAAAACTTTTTTTTATTTAATTTTTATTTATTTATTTGAGCCAAATTCCTAATTATTAATTTAAAAAAAAACTATATTTAAATCATTCGTTTCCCTGTAAAATTAAAGAGCAACACAGTTCCAATCATTTTTCGAAATTATAAAAATATTTTACCATACAAGATAAATATTAATGCTAAATATGATTATCGTGCTTTATGTGTTTCAAAGATTAAGGATCTATTTAAAAAAAAAAATAAAAAATTTTTTTGATTTAATTTTTATTTATTTATTTGAGCCAAATTCCTAATTATTAATTTAAAAAAAAATTATTTAAATCATTCGTTTCCCTGTAAAATTAAAGAGCAACACAGTTCCAATCATTTTTCGAAATTATAAAAATATTTTACCATACAAGATAAATATTAATGCTAAATATGATTATCGTGCTTTATGTGTTTCAAAGATTAAGGATCTATTTAAAAAAAAAAATAAAAAATTTTTTTGATTTAATTTTTATTTATTTATTTGAGCCAAATTCCTAATTATTAATTTAAAAAAAAATTATTTAAATCATTCGTTTCCCTGTAAAATTAAAGAGCAACACAGTTCCAATCATTTTTCGAAATTATAAAAATATTTTACCATACAAGATAAATATTAATGCTAAATATGATTATCGTGCTTTATGTGTTTCAAAGATTAAGGATCTATTTAAAAAAAAATAAAAAATTTTTTTGATTTAATTTTTATTTATTTATTTGAGCCAAATTCCTAATTATTAATTTTTTAAAAAATTATTTAAATCATTCGTTTCCCTGTAAAATTAAAGAGCAACACGGTTGTACAGTTTAAATATTTCTCGACGCCAAACCTTCACTTATAACAAGAAATTGTGCGGTTTCGATTTTCACTTGGGAAAAGCGTGGCTGATTCGCGATACAAACACGCACGAATCGGCTGAAGCTAAAGAGATGCACCTCTCGAAGGGGCGAAAAGCTGGTCGGCGCGGCGCAGTCGGCACGTTTAACGAATGTAATGGGTTCGGCCGCTTAAACGCTACGGTCTAATCAAGAAAGTGGTCTGCCTGACGCGAACTCGCCGCGGAAATCCCTCTCGTTCTCCGTCCGTTCGGCCTGTCTCACCCCCTTTGTCGGTCATCCCTTGTATCCCCGGCTCAAGCCATGCTGATTGACGATGAATAAAGGAAATTATGCTGCGGTGAGCTTTTATTCGCCGCACCGGCTAAAAAGCAACGTCGTTACCGATCCACGAACGACGGCATATACGCCCCGTAAATCCTGCTCCAGAATCGCAATCGGGCCGAGGGAGATCCTTAATTCCGAAAAAGGTTTAGAAATCGCGGCGCTGGATGGAGATATACGACTCGGTAACGTAGAACGGATTCAATTTGGCTTAATAAAAATATAGTAGCCGGCTAACCAGGGTCCCCCGCGCAATAACGTCTCGTAATGCGCGACGCTTTATGTGATTTAATTATGCTAATAACCGGCGATAACGAAATGCGGAATACGCGAAATTTCATGGATAAGC
Source organism: Camponotus vicinus (assembly GCF_025532165.1). Taxonomy (NCBI): domain Eukaryota; kingdom Metazoa; phylum Arthropoda; class Insecta; order Hymenoptera; family Formicidae; genus Camponotus; species Camponotus vicinus. The sequence goes on from NW_028141947.1 coordinate 2,334,687, forward strand.
AGATTTTTGTTGGTACATATGCGTATCGAGAACCGTATCTCTTCAACGCCGGGTGTGTAACGCGACCGAAATTTAATACCGTGACTTTACAACGGCGCGTTGCGAAATTTATAGTCCTAGATTTCATGAGTTTCCATATTTCCGCCGTACACATGTACGATAGCAAAACGTTTTCAACGGAATGCATCGCTAACCTGGTCGTCTTTAAAATATATGTGTCATGTATATATTATAAGATAAAACGATGTAATACTCGCCCCGATAAGGAAAATGCCCCCCACATTGCTCAGATGTAACGAGCTTATCAATAAGAATTATTGAAACGAGAGTTGACAGTTGGCAATACGCACCGAGAAAATCACACGATATTGCTCTGAATGTGATTTTATATTAAAAAAGATTACAAAATTTCCTAAGTATTTTTAATCATTTTCCATTCCAAAATAAATGTCATTATGTTTATAGTTCTTATTTATTATATATATTTTTATATACATATATTTTTATATACAATTGACCTTGAAAGTAACTGTGATGAAATAATCAAAGTCAATTTTAAGATTGACAGAGGCACTTTCAGAAAAAACGTTTGATACAAAAGTTTCTTATTTCTTCACGTACAATTCGAATCTGTAATAAAAAGTACCATGTTCCCCTAAAAAAATTCAACTTCCGATCTGGATGGCGTATTTCCGGTCGGAATCAAAAGTTGAAAATATCACCATTTGATAGAGCGTATCCGATTTACTTAAAAATTGTTCGGGATTTTGGAAAAGCCATTTATTTTCATTTTAAAAGGGGTGTACGGGTGGTCTGGGACACCCTGTACATTTGAAGTATTCTGAGAAGGTGTAATTTTTATAAAATATAACCGGTGACACCTATATTCAAATGTTTCTTCTATTCGACATGTATGAGGATGTACCTTTCTTTAAAAATGCAAGAATGCCCCATATAGGAATAATTTGTTTCAGCTCTATTACAACATATATTTTTATCATTTTTGGCAGATTATGAGCAAAACGTATGAATACGAGAAAAACAACGATGAAGGTTAGACACCGCAAACAAATATCAATCTTTTTGGAAGAAATAGAAAGAGACGAATCTTTGTAAATATTCAAAGAATATTTTTACCAAGTTAAGATATGAATTTTCATGTTTTGTCGATTTTTATAATGGAAAAAAATTGTTTTTGTTGATTATACTTATCTGAAGCGTTTCCCAGTCAAAGTCTAAGGGAAAATGTCCTTTTCAATATTTTCAAAAAATTGATCTCATAATTAGAATACTTCAATTGATCAAAAATTGATGCAATTATTAATCATAATATTAGTAAATCTTTGTAAATTTAAACTACCAATAAAATCTGTTCATCATAAATATATTTTATATTAATTAGAACATGTAGGATGTATTGCATCCTGTATTATATACAAAATACGTCCTCTCCTTATAATTTTTACATTTTTTTATGGCAATAATTTTTTCTACAGTTTTTTTACAATTAAAAAAATATTTGTAAATTTTTATAAAAATATTTTTAAACTTTTATAAAAAGTACGTGTTTGAAGCATGTGGCTTCTAAATGTGTATTGAGAAGTATGTATCACATTTCGATGATGCATCGCTGGAAAAACGATCCTTTCGCGTGCAAAAAGATGCATGTTTCCTAATGAAACATATATTAAAACGAACCATATGATTCACCTTTCTTCGTCGGTACGTAATGTCAATTATGTAATGTTGCATTCTAAACGCATATGAAACGGAATGTGGGTTAATGTGGCTTTGCTTTTTATACAAGATCGAAAGTGGAAATCTGGTTGCAGCTGGCGTGTTTCAACGAAACTGCGATATTTTCTGCTGTATTTTCCCGAGTAATTTGAGGTGTTGTGCTCTTTCTTTCGGATACAAATTTCTCTTTAAATTTCGAGATGAGTTTTCTCTTGTTGAAAATTGCATCGTTACTCTTAATTTTTTTAACATTTAATATCTTCATAATTAATAGAAAGTATTGCTAAAATAAAATTGCTTCGAAATCTTTTTTGTAAAGTTGAAAAAGGACTAGAGCAAATTATTTTTTTAATAAATCTATTTCTAAAACTTCATTTTTTTAATAATTTTCTTAGTTTTTAATCCCGGCTCCAGTAATTGCTATTTCATATTCAACGAACGACAAGATTTTGTAAATTCTAAGGAGTACATCTGGACAAAAAGAATTTAAATTAGTTTGAAAATCGTCAACTTCATAGAATAACGCATCTAATCAATGTCTTAATCGATTTATAATATAAGGAAAAGTATACTTATTATTAGCTTCTTACGCCGTTCACTTTTATGCCATTAATTTCTATTAAAAAACTCGAGTGTAATATGCATATAATGTATATCATATTAGAGATTTTCCTTCCAAAAAAAAAATGAAAGGCAATTTTCCTTTTTCACGCTTTATACGCTGCTAATTTTCAAATAATGTCGATCATATTTTCTTTTTGCTCCACAAAAATTTTATCTCTTTTGCGCAATTATGATAACTTTTTTATAAGATACAGATTTATATCGCTTATTTCAGCCAATGAACACATTTACCTTGAAAATAAAGCAGATTAAGCTCGGAACATGAAATAACGGCGAGATTAAAAGCCGTGAAACGTTCACAGGCAGGGGCTGCTCAAGGGAAAGGAATTATAGACAGTTTTAAATATTTATTAGGCCGTAGAAGCGGCGAGCTCTTCCACGACAAAGAACAGCCAAATGGTAATGAATCTATATGCTTCTTCTCATCCGTCTTTTTACAGATTTTAATGCGATTTAATTGTAATGCGTTTCTCGAAGCACCGAGCTGCAAGTCGCGATAATTCCAGACAGCTTTACATTTTAAATGCAAGACTACGTAAACGTCACAATCGATGCGATAAATATATTATTGCTCATTATTTATTTATTTATTTATTCATAGATGAGTACAACGTATAAAATCATATAGGCCATTACTGCAGTTATTAATCAACGTCTATATTTCCTTCTCGTCCCGTGGAGTATCGCGATGAAGCCACGTTGCATCTGATATACATAATCGCCCCCGTTGCCTTATCTCTTTCTCTCGTAACGCGGGTCGGCCAATAGAGAGCAGATTAGACGAAGGGCAACATGCTGTTCTGGTATCACGCGCCGCGTAACAGCTTCCTCGACATTGCTCGCGTACACGGCGCCATAACGCGAATCCCCTTTAATGCCGACGCGAAATTTACAACGCGGAAATAGGCGCGGCCGGAACCGGCTGGTAGCGCATCGAAACGGGGATAATATCGAGCGGGTACACCTGTCTATCGGGACCGAATTAAAGCGCGGCACACAGTGTGATAAATGGGCGATTTGAAGGGACATCGTTCTAATTTTGTTACATAAATATTTAATATTTAATATGTAATTGTTTTATAGCTAAAACAATTGTTATAAAAAATATAATTATCTAAAAAAATATAATTATCTTTTATATTATAATAAATATAGTTTTTTTAATATACAGATTAATTACTCTAAAATATTAGTGATCGTTAATTAATAAGTAATATTCTATTCTATAATCAACGTATGCATATGAATTTTTTTATTCTCATGTAATTTTATTCATATTCCATAATTGTAGATAAATATTGAGTTTATAAAATGGAAAAATCATTTGAAAGTGCGCTATAATTTTTAAAATAACAGAGAAAGATTTATTTTGTATAGATATATATTTATTTTGCAATTTCTTTATATTATAATTTTTATATTATTTTTTAATATTATTAATTTTTAGGGAATAGAAAGAAATTCCCATGTTATCCCACTGCCATATTTTACAATTATTATCTTTTATAATTTATTATTCTTATTTTCAAAGCACAGGTGCCTTGATTTATCAACATTAAAATTAGATTATATTTTCAGACACGATAACATCAATTTCGCGAAAAAGTATTTTTGAAATATGAGCGAGAAATAATTTTAACCCAAGCAATAAAGTCTTGATTGAGTGCATAATATCGTGTTTTTTCGTATTAATATCGAATTTTTAAATGTAATAAAATAATTACTGGAGTCCCAAAAATGTTATTAATTATTTTTTACAATCTATCGAAACTAATTTAATAATTATTTAATCAAAACAATCAGTCGTGCAATTATTAAATAATAATTCAAAATTTATCTTAACAAAATAAAAATTATTTTCCTTCAGATCGCTCACGTGTCACCGGCGAGAATTACTGGGAATGCTGGGATGAAAGAGATCGGGCGTGACTGTCCATTGTCTCAATTCCTACCGACTTTCTATGTGATACACTTGTCGCATCCGTTGCGGTACGTATAATATAATTACAGGCTGTATCATCTTATACCTACAGTCTGACTTTCGACCATATCTCTGTTTGAGATCTGGGAAAGAGGGAGGGGGATAGAAAGAGAGAGAGAGAGGGAGGGAGGGAGGGAGGAACGAAAGACGTCGAGACGACAAGGATGACGGAAATCGCGTAAATGCCAAATTTCGGTTCTGTCGTTTCCCCTTCCTTCACCCTCTTCTTCCTTCCCAGCTAAAGATGAGATCATTGTGCTGTGAACGGCGACATGCGTTTGACACGCCTAAGTACATATCGTTGGCAATGGTTTAATTACGCGAAAATTACAACCGTTCACAGAGATGACATACGTGAGTTCGTGACAATAGTAATGTATTCCGTGTGAAAACAAAGGAGGGTTTGTGATTTCGTAGGAACGTTGCTCGCGATATTTCAAAATTTCACCTGCACATGATATTATTATATGTTAGAAAATTATTTATGCGTTTATAATGCAATTATTATTAGATAAATATAGTAATTTATATTTTACAATAATTATTATTACATTATATATTATTGTATTATGTTATTATGTTACATAATAATTATTATGTATAATTTATTACATAATAAATTATATAGTAGATTGTATGTAATAATTATTATATGACAAACTTGTAATTCATCTATAATTTGCCAATTTTCTCATTGTTGTAATTATTTATACAATTCATTCTTCACTTTCAATATTGCGATCTTACAATTGATTTACATATTTATTTTATATGAGAAAGAATTAAATTTTTCTATAACGATATAAATTTTACGAGATCGATCATTGTTATAATTTCATTACATCGCGTATCGTATAAGCCAGATTTTTACGATTCAGCGACAATGTGTTGTTTCTAAAAAAATCAATATGCATAAGAGAAAGGGATAATTTAATTATTGACCGTGTTGCGCTCATCAATGCATCGATGCACGCGGTTGCAGATTAGTTACATCTCCTTTAGAGTTATTACGAAGCTGTTAGTACGCCGAGATGGGTCATGTGCATCAGATTCTATCCCGTCCAAGTGCCTGTTTACAGTGATTAAATTATGCTCACGTTGCCGTTACACGTGCTCGTGCTAACGTGTCTACCTACAACGTGACGCGTTTCCTAGCTGTAGAGAAGAGGGAGAGTTGCACGAAATAATGCACGTGTGCTTCGCAACTTGCCGTCTATAACAGTACTGTCTCTAAATGTATACAGGATACGCACATCAAAAATGTATCCTTTTTAAGTCGTTTAAATATTGAAAGCAACACTGCTACGAAAAATATCGATTGTGTAAGTATTGAAATAATAAAATTGAGTTATAAAATAATTTATGAAAAATCGAGTTAAGAATTCTTGAAATCACGAAACGACATTTCATTCTCTATAAATAATTTTAAGAGAATAATTTTAATTTTTTTCTTCTTTATTTAAAATATTATATATTATATATAGATTTTGACCATATTTTTTAATTGTAACGTAAATTAAGAAGATAATTTATTTTGCAGAAATAGATGAGGAATACTATTTTCAATTAAAGTTAAAATAAAAAAATTTTTTTTTATATTTAAAATAAACTAAATTTTTTTCTATTAAAGTAAAAGAATAATTACATTCGCAGTAGTGCGCGATGCGACATTCACGGGTGAAGAGAGGTTCGTAACAGACAATATTTTTCCATCTGGTTAATTTATACAATTTGCAAAATTCTGTTCTAACTCGATAGAATATAGTCGACGCTCGCGCATGTTAATGTTTGTTGACCGTTGTCTCAAATTTTAGTGGTCCTCTGACAACCCCGGTAATTATCAAACAGTGCATGTCGCTTGGTAATTTCCACTACATCACATTCACTATTTTTTCCATCAGCAAAATCTCAACGCATACGCAACACGTATAATATATTTCGAAAATCGCATAATTTCAAGCTGTAAAATTTTTGCTGATTTAAAATTGATAGCCGAGTGAATATATATAACCTTTAATTGGATTTTAATTTTTTTTATAAAATATTTTAATTCTTGATTAAAAAATATTGTAAAGTTTGTATGTATATATGTATATATATTTCAATATATATTTGAGATGTATATAAAAAGTAATTTATTTTTAATAGGGATTCTGTGATTAACTTGTAATTGATTTTGTTGTAGATTTCGAGAAAAATTACTTATATCATCAGCAATTTTTCAGATTTGAATATTTGTAATTATAACTTTATTTTTTATTGAAATGAAATTTAAGATGATTTTAGTCTGAGATTGAATCGAAAATAAGATTTTCCTGGAACGCTCTTAATTTGTATGACATTATAAGATTTTTTGATCTTTTATAAAGGCTATAAAAACGTCTTTATATTTTATTAAAAGGGAAAAATTTATTTCATCGATAGTTTTCTTAAGTAAAACGTATTTGCGGGCAACGTAAATTGGTATGTTGAAACTCGCTTTGCGGATAAGGGGCTATTTGCAGCGGTAGTAACTCGTTAAAAATCTCATTACCGGACGTATTTAAATCGCCAAAAATTACCGACCGTAGAAAATAGGGATTACATTACTGCCGTGAAGAGTTAATCGCCACGCCATTCAAATGGAGGACTTTAAATGAAAGATAAAGTATAACATGATACACGTAATATGATTATCAGCTTTGAAGCTCATAAAAATTTCACGCACAAAAAACTGAATGGCATTAATAATGAAAATTAAGATATCAATATGTGTTAATTTCATTTCTTATACTTTCTTTTCAAAATGTTCTCGCCTCGAAACACGCGGATAAATTATGAATATTTTTAATTTGATTTTGAGAAATATATACACGTGTTGCTTGAAATGAATAAATACAATCTCTTTTTTAATTAATAATATTTAAATAATATCCTTAAAAATAAAACAGCATAATAGTTATTAATTTCATTAATAATATATAATTAATATTTAAAAATAAAGTATAATAATCAATTTTATTACGATTGACAGACGGTTTCTCGAGGCCTGAATATAATAAAAGTTCAAGAAATAATTCGACTACAAAAAGCAAATATCAAAAGAAATGCTTCCTCTTCTATATGAGATTCAAAAATTGACAACTTTTTAAAAAAAGATTTTAAATATAAATTTGTTTCGCAAAGAGTGTCTAAAAAAAGAGAGCTTAACAAGCCTCTTAATTAATTTTTATTCTTTTTTCCCGCTCGCAACTTACCGCGCTGCCAAATTGGAGTGCTGGCTGGATTGCTGTCTACCTCGCATTTCAGGCTGACAGACATCCCCTCGACGATCGGAATTCCAAAACCAGGTAAACGCGTTATCGCAAACGATGGAGTATCTGAAACAGGTATTAAAGCAATTAGTGTCAATGCCACAACGTCAATGCAATTTACGTGTCTCTGTGGTATCACAAAAACATAAAAAAAAAGAGCATGAATGTTGAACATTGTTGCGCAATAAATAGATCGGATTCAAATCATGTTTAATATAAATAACGCCTCCATCGCGTCTTTGCAGCACTCGAGCCTCGAAAATAATAATATATAAAATATAAATATATTTTAAAATATACACTTTAGGAAATATGACATTGCAAATTATATGAATTACGATACGTGATTGGTCCTATTTTTAGTTATTCCATTTTCGCAAAAAATTCTTAAGATTCTTCTTAACTAAATACAATTCAATCTAATGAAATTCAAAGTGAGAAAACAGCGTCGTTTAATGAGCAATTCGAAAGATCGTAGTGATTGCGAATTGCACTCTTATTTTAAGGACAATAGCAATCTTGCGAACTCCGTAATTCGTAATTTTCGAATAAGATCTCCGCGCGATAATCCTGAAATATATTGGACAACATGATCTGTTTTCTATGCATTTGAAAATTATTCTTTGTAGGAAAAGGATTTTCCTACGGAAATAGTTATTGATTATTCAATCTAATGCATGAAAATAACCAATTTTAGAATAAAAATTACAGATGTAAAAAGATAGAAACTATACTGATAGAGAATATAATACAATAATAAACAAATCTCTCTTGCAGCTGATTTCACTCTTTATCGCAGTAAATTATTGCTTAAAAATACGAGACAAAATTATTTGTAAAATTATCTATAAAATTTATTTTTGATAAAAAAAGCTAAGGGATTAAATTATATAAATACAGATTTAAATTATCCATGTGGAGACTTGTAAATTAACTCTGCTGACAATGATGTAAATGTAAAATTTAAATTTACATTTTTTATAGTGCAATGCAATATATTGAACAAATTATTATGCTATTTACAGGTATATTATTGTATTCATTCAATTTATAAAAATGTGATTTAAATGTACGCATTATTGTTTCAATGAACAAACAATATAATATACATCTATATCACCAGTGTGTTCAATTTACTCAACGTTTCAGCAATATATAAAATTTTTTATTATAAATGTTTAAAATTATTCCGCATAAATCTTTTGTCTTATACGCAACTCCATGGAATGCTTATTTTCACTATGAAAATTCATTGTGACCTGCTTTCGCAGAGTTCACTTCTCGAATATAAACCAGCTTCCCGCTCAGAGCAACATTATGCGCAGCGATATAACTTCACATCACCAAATATATATAGTGTAAAGAAGAGAAATAAAGAGAGAAAATGAAAGAAAAGAGTTGAGCGAGAGGGAAAGAGAAAAAGAGAGTGAGAGAGAAAGAGAGAGATGTGAAATGAAACGGAAATTCGTTATAATGAAGAAGCAAATCCCAAGAGGAAATATAATTGAACGCATCAAGTGCCTCTAGAAATCAAATGTAATCGTCAGGAATGACGCGTTTTTCCTGTTATCTCCGGTAATCATCCCTCTCCCTCTCTCCCTCTCTCTCTCTGTCCCTGTCTCTTCTGCATTCCCTACTTCCTTCTCGCATCATTAACGACCCCTGTGGATCCTAGTGACGCGATTCGGACGTATCCTGTCGGTATGTACATACAAGGACGACAGTCGAACGCGTTCAACGGGGTTGGCAAGAGTGACCAAAGAGGAGAGCGAGGGAGGCGGGATTAAAATGGTCGTCAAACAAACGAGGTATAGATACGACGTAGTAATTAACGAACGGAACAGTCAAGGTTTTACGGGGGTCGTACTCGTTAAAAGCCCCAACTGTACCACCGCTGTCGACGACGCCGGATGAATTGGACCCCGAAAAGCACTCCACGTTCCGATGGCATCCCAGAGCGCGGGATGCCACATCGGCGCCGCTCGAGCGATTTGTCGTTACTGTTATTCGACTCGTTAATATCACGCCGCTGCTAACGGGATGATCGTTGAGGTTGTGGAATAAATTGGAGAAGGGGAACGAAGGAACGAGCCGCTACAAAACGCGATGCAAAAAATGGGGATAGGATCGAAAACGGAGAATATCGAAGGTGGGACGTGTAGGGGGAAGAATGTAGCGCCCGAGGATGGTGTGACGCGAGACAGAAAAAATGGAGAAGATAAAATGGAAGATAGAACAAGACAGAGGGGGAGAGGGAGAGGACAAGGGCGGCATGACTACCAGGATAGCTCCAAGTTATTCACTCGGCTATAATAGCGCGGTGCTGGGACAATGCAAGCTTAATGAAAGCTCCTCTCCCCGGCGACCTCGCTCACCCTCGTCCCTCTCCCTTTATTCCCATGCTCGTCGCCGGGGCCATCGCAGCCCCGACGCCACCGACACCGAGAGAGCCGCCGCCAGGCATGCCGCGCGATGTAGTCCCCGGGTGCAGCAGCATAAACACTAAACAAAGGGAACAATGAGACACAGAAGTGTCCCACAGACCTCGATCGCCTGATGAGAACTTTAAAGCGCCCCCGCAAACTACCGGTCCATCTTTTATTTCAGGAACAAGCGAGGCCACTGTGATCGCCTAAAACCTCTTTATCAGGGCATCGTGGGATTTTTTATTTTCGTTAGAAATTTATTATCTAAAGAGAGAGCTTTTATCAAAATTAGTCCTCTCTTTCTGCTCACCGAAAGAGACATATTTTCTATTATGAAACTTATATTTAACATGTGGAGAGCAAGTTGTACCATAAGCCTGCAGCCCTTTCTCTCATTTAATAGGCAAAAGTTATTTGTTTTTTTTTAAATTGTAATTTTATATACATATATATTTTAAAGCCGGATATATGTGTGCCGTCTTCTTCTGCATTTGTATCTTAACTAGCTGTTTAAGTTTGACAATAACAAGTAATGGATTGTCTGCGTATTGTACAGATCGATTTGTGCGGACCTTAAGGCGAAATCCCATCTTTCGTCTAGAGAATGAATCTCTTCGAAAGAAATTTCTCCCGCCGTTTCAACCGGAACGCTCGTAAAGTTTATACGGACCGTTAAGCAAAGCTGTGTACGATCCGCGGAGGAAAATTTTGCGAACGCATGTAGGTAGAAAACAGGTGAAATGCGCGAAATACGGTGACATTATTAAACGACTGAAATTTATAATATATGTACAATTTATGTGATTTGTATGCACCATGGCCTTATACAGGAAAAATACAGTTTCGAACAGTTAATTACGGGCAATGACAATTTGTGAATAGAAATAACATTAAACTATTCAACAAGATTCCTTTCCTTGTGCACGCGAGTTAAAATAAATGAAATGATGAAGCGCGTTGTTAATTACTTGTTAATTTGTTTGAAATCAACAACGAACCAATATCGACCTAAACAAGCGTAAAGAGCCGTAATCATGCGTACGATGTTTAAAATAGATAGGATGATAAAAGAGGGAAGAAAACGTGATTCGCGATGCCGGCAATCACAAATCATTAACCAACCACATCATCGATATAATTACCATTACTAAGGCAACAAACCGTCATCGAGTGGCTCCTGTTGCGACGCAACCGCATCGTGATAATGTTCGCCACATATACATATTTGATACAAAAGAGGCGGGATTCATGTGTAGAGCAAATTTGAGCTACAGTAATAGCGAGAGCTTCGCAAAAATTGCTTGGTTACATCATGATATCATCTGTGTTCAACAGTTTCTTTCTTTTTCTCTTCTTCCTCTCGACAAATTATCTTTGACTCAAATAGCAATAATTCGTACATTTTAGAAAATATATCGTTTCATGTATCTAATTTATTTTTTTTACATTTATTATTTTATTATTTCTAACAATAAATATGAAATATTACAGTTGCAGAAATTTTGAAATTTCCAAACGGATTCTCTGCGATAATCATGTCGATAGCTTATACAAGAAAATACATTTTCCCCGGCATAATTCATACGCAATCATCCGGATGACGAAACGAGGACGACACTCGAATTCGTATTCGAGTCTCCCATTTCGTTGACTGCCAAATGGTAAACCTACGGTCGTCGAACATAACAGCAGGATACGTGAAACAACCGCGGTTTACGATGGCAGCCGTTAAAGTTTAAGTCCAGTTTTATTTGGGTCAATGGGCGACGCGCGAAAATTAAACCCTCGTAATGTGTCGGCCGCACAAAGGGCTCGCATCGGTTATCACATCCAAAGAGATAGACATTGAATAACGCTGCACGGTTTTCCCATTTGGCCGTGGCACGTACACATTGCGTGACTTTATTAAACACAGCCCGTAGGGAGAGATAGACGCTCGACAAACAAGCCGGAAGACGTGAGGGATGAAAAGAAAAGACGTGAAAAACATCGCGGTGGTATTCGTGAAATACTAATATGAGAATATCAAATATATAAAAATAAAGAAAAATAGTATAATATAAATAGAAAAAGTATAACATAGAATAATGTAAGGTAAAAATAATGTAAGCTAAAAATAATATAATATGGCTCAGGGAGGAAAAATGCCCCATTCATCGCTCATATAATTAAAGCTTACTAATAAAATTATTCAAACGGGAGTCGCGCTGGATGACAATACTTAATTAATCTAGAAATCACACAAAAGTCTTAAAATGCGATTTTAAAAGAAATTACGAAATTAATAATTTTTAAGGATAAAAAATTGTAAAATTTGTTTGTAAGTATTTTTAATCATTTTTTATTCCATAAAAATAAGTGTCATTATGTTTATATATGTTTTCATTGTATTTCTGAAGGTATAATTTATAAAATTTAATTAATAACAGCCAAGTATTTTTTCGATATATGGGTGTGTATCTTTTTTTAAATACAAAATTACTCATATAAAAGTAATGTGCTTTATTATAACATTTTCTTTATCATTTTTTCTGGCAAATTATGGGCAAAACATATAAAAAGGACGAAATAGAGCAAAAAGACATTTCCAGAAGCAATGGTAAAGATTATTATTACAAATAATTATAAATCTTTTTCTTAAAAGAAATAGAGAAAAAAAAATGCAATCCTTATATATATTCAATCAATATTTTTATCAAGTTAAAATATGAATTTATGTTTCGTCGAATTTTATAATTAAAAAAAAATTATTTTTAATTATCTAAAATGTTTTTATCAAAGTTCGAGGAAAAATGCTCTTTTCAATATTTTCAAAAAAAAATTGATTTCATAATTATAATACTTCAATTAGTCAAATAATGCAATAATTAATATTTGTAATATTAAAATAAATCTTTGTAAACATTAACTATGAATAAAATCTATTCATTACAACGGTATTTTATGTTGATTTAATTAAATGTGGGGCATATCACCGTTTTATCCTAAAAAAGAATATAATATGTATAATCCACAGAAATATATTCAATTTTTCATATCTTTAACCGTCACCGTTAATTAGATGATAAATATTCACGATGTATTAAATTGGAAACTCAATCGTGTCCATTTAACAAATATTTTATCGAACTTTTACAAAGAGCCAGATCTCTTACACACATACATATACTTGATAAAGGCAAGTTCAAAGTAAGAGATAATTTCTCCGCTATTTCGTTATCTCTTGTAACAGAAAATGCGAGAGTTAATGATAAGAGAAACTCGAGCATCTGATCTTGTAAACTCTAATGACTTTGCTTCAGCGCCAAATCGTAATCCGCAGGTTCATGCAGCTTTCTCACTCTTAAGCTGCCAGCTATTCTCGAAGGAATTATACCGCGCGAACTCCACTAGTCCCTGTGTTACCTGCCTAAGTATTCTCGTGTTCCTACATAATTACCAACTACCATGGTGCCATGCGCCGTTATTAAGCCGCTATTAATCTAGCCGATGCACGTATGCGACACTGCATGCCAGATTATGTTTAGATAGTCAGTCAGGATGACGTCGTCGTAATCCGAAAATCTCGACGAGCCGTTTAAACGGCATAACAACAGCGTAATCGTTTGCGATTGAAAATTAACCGCGGGCGTAAAATTCAGAATGGACGATAACGCTAACGCGAGAAGTTAACGAGACGTCCGACATCGCGTACAGCGATAATGCGGCACTTAAATCCTGGCCGAACGGCCAGGGGGTTGTACGCCAGCCATGCAAATAGACAGGGATACAAATTGTAGCGCGGAATAATGGAGGCACTTGATCGCGTGTGTACGTGCATTGGGAGATTCGGGACAACCGGTACAATTTTCATCAGGGGACCCCCTTCTGCGGCCCCCCACCCGCCCCCCACCGCCCAGACATACCCTTAACGCGATGCAACTGCTACGTTATCGCCGCTGGGTTTGAGGCAGATGGAGGCCAGGGTGATATTATCGCATTCTCTATGCATGGCCGCCGTATTATTTCATAAATTTACAAGTTATTTTCGGATTAGTCGGCGCGTCAGCGGAGCCACGTGCAGCCGGCGCACGGGGTGCAATTTCGCATGGAGTTTTCCGCATAACGGTGTTATTCAAACCGGACACACCCACCGCACGAAGCTCGGGCGCGCGTGAATTAAAGCGAGCCGGCTCGGCTCGCGTGCACTTTTGTAATCGAGAGAATATGCAACCTGCGAAACAACGCGCTCATCGGACGGAGTCGCAATGTAAATCGGATTTCGGCGGAAACACAATATCGTTTAAAGTTCCACACTTTGCGTGCGAATATCGTGTACTTGTGTGTGCGCGTTAGAGACAGATAAAAACGAGAAAATTTATGACAGAGTGCTCTCGACCTCGTGGAATAAATTAGACGATGATGAAAATTGTATGAAACATAAGAAATTGAAAAATAAATGAGAATAATTTTTTTCTACCAGGAGAGAAAGCGTGATTCGCGAAGCAACAAAAGTGCAATAAACATGTAATTTTTTTTATATGCATTGTCAATTTTGAAAAGAACTTTTTATCGATGTTATTAGAGTATTAAATTAATTGTAAAAAATACTAAAATGTGTTGATCTCATCAACATCAATCAATTTAAAGCGAATCAATAAAAGTGCAATAAACGTGTAATTTTTATTTGCATTGTAAATTTTGAAAAGAACTTTATATCAATGTTATTAGAGTATTAAATTAATTGTAAAAAGTATTAAAAATGTGCTGACCTCAATATTAGTCGGTTTAAAGCAAATAGGAAAAATAGAATTCCTTTCATGCATTTTTACATATTTTTCCAGGCACTTTTCGCGCTGTTTATACATAAATTTCACAACGTAACCCGCGTATGAAAGAGAATCTGTTACACGATGTCGTAAGAGCTCGAGGATAAAGTACCATCAGTCTTATTTTTTTTTTTTTTTTGAAGCTCGAGGAGACCGCGGTTTGAAAAGCAATATTACTCCGGGGATCTCTAATTCAGCCTAATTGCTGGCTTATGCGAATCCTTGAAATATTTATGAAGTTTTATGAGAATTTTTCATCCTGCGAGGGGCGGTGTTCCTTTGAAGAGTACCCCAGGGGGTTATGAAGACTTCAACTTCGAACAGCGATTATGTCGATATCAAAGGTATTCGTAGCATTGCTGCCCGAGGCTATGTACGAGCCAAATTTATTCGACCCGTTGTTGAACTTCGATTAAGCACTCGCAAACTGCTTCTCTCTAATACCGCTCTCTCTCTCCCTCTTTCGAGTATAATAGTTATTAGATTTAGGGAACTTGCTTTGACTTGTCCGAAACAAGTAACGTTATAGCTGGTAACGCTGAAAATACTCCTTTTATACATTATAAAATTTGCAACTCTATATTTTCTAATTTTATTATTTTAAAAATAATAAAATTAGAAAATATAGAGTTGCAAAAAAACGTATTCAATAATTAAAAATATTTCACCCTTAAATTACATGTTTTTATTTCTGACAAGGATTGGTCAGCGTAATAGTCGGAGTAATCTATCCGAAATACTCGCACGATGTCCATGTGACTGAAAAATTCACTTAGTTATCGCGTAATCGTGTAACAATGTCCTTGATCTGTATCATAACTTCTTACATCAAATCCTGTTGCTGTAGTAGTAATCGTGCATCGCATCTGTATAATTATGCGTAACTAGAGAGAATCTGGTGATATATACTCTATAGAATATATTCGGTGAACGTGGGATACATTCCCCGCATTCTCTCTCTGGAATACAGGATATCCTGTATCCTCCGTATCTTCAGCAGGGAATACACAACTTTAGACGTGAAACGCCGACGAAGGTGTTCGAACGGGAAGCGGTCTTTCCGATACAAGAAGAAATAAAACGGAAACTAGACGGTTCGAGCCGCAGTAATTGAATAACCGTTATGTTTATTGGTTTCAAAATCTAATTTTTATATAATATAATCGAACGGCTAATACAAACAGAACACGTATCATCAGAGGAGAAACCTTCAGAAATATGAAAAACTGTCGCAATTGTTTATTATTAAATTATTATCATTTTATTATCATCATCATTTATTTTCTATCAATCAAAATTTCTTTTTTCTCGAAAATAGCTTTGACGAAGTAAAACAAGAATATTCCCTTTTTCAGATAAAAAAGATGTGAAGAATTTAAAAACATTTAAAAATAAAGAAATATGTCAACTTCAAATTTGTTAGAAGTTTATAAGTGATACGTCCCTAGCTCATCTTCGATGTGATATCAAGAAATTTATCACGCTATTTTAAAGATCTTTACTTAAGATAAAAATAATTATCACAAATTGTTAAAATTTACAAAAGCTATTTCAGAAAAATGTTTCTCAAATTTAATTTTAACGACAAATATCTCAGTCGAGATGCGTTGTAAGGACATATGCGATTATTTTTATCTGCTCTACGAAAGATTGCTCATTTCACCAAAACACCCTATATAAATCAAGATTAATATAATATTTAATACTTAAAAAAAGTTTTTAAATTATAATAATTTTATACAATAATTAATTTCACATTCATATCAACGTAAATCATATTAACAATATATAATACTTGCAAGGTTTGCGTTTTTTTAAATAAAAATATTATTAATATTAATATTAATATAAATAAATATTATTATTAATATTATTATAATTATTATTATTAATATTATTATAAATATTATTATTAATATAAATTAATATTAATATTAATAAATATTATTAATATTATAATTTTTTAATAAAAATATTATGCACAGCTTTTTCCATATACATATATGTCTGAAAACTATTATCTAAATTAATATTAAAATAATCGCAGCTCTCTTTTACAATATCGATTTTCCTGCATATTTTCTGGAGATTGCGCAGCATACAACATTACAAACAAGTTGTCATTTAACCATTTCTCTCAATTAGAAAGCATGTTCTTCAAATTGACGTTGATGCAATCACCGTCGCATTTTTTCCGCGACAATTTAGCGTCTTTGGATCGCACGCGTCATCGTTGTAAGAGTACGCAAAATTCTCACCCTCCTTCTCTTACCTCGAAGCTTCATCACTCACAATGGGGCAAATACACGATGAAAGGTCTCTAACGACGCGGTATATGTCGTTTTAATTCCCGAACACAGCCGGACAGAAGGAAAATCGTCGACTCGTCGCTTTAATGAAGTGTCGCCACACGTTCATTTCGCACGTACGTACATAGATACGCAGAAATCTCTCGCCCCGGTCGATTCTGGGAATTATATACGACGGTGTTGGTTGGATGAGCGACGGGAAAGAAGATGAGACGAGGCGGCTCACCGCGAGAGCTGAAAAAGTGAGAAACGGGGACGGGAACTCGCTGTAGCTTGCGCAAAAAAAGGGATAAAGAGGGAGAGAAAGAGAGGAGTCGGAGAAACCGAGAGCTCGCGGAGCTGTCCACGCGTAGACGTTAACAGTGATATTAATGCGGCCCGGCAACGGGATACACGCGAGAAAAGTCGGCTCGGATGGCACATTATATGTCACACTTCGCTGGAGAATCCGACTCGGGTATCCGCGAGAAGGGGTGATTTCGGTTGCGCGAGATAGCGAGAAAATTTTATTCGCGAGATCGATATCCTCTGTCGAAGAACAAGCGGCGACACTAATGAGAAAATGTACTAATTAGAAAGATATCGCGGGAAAGAAGTAATTGCGTTCATCGTTATTTTCAGGGCTTCCGATAATTGTACGTTGGAGGACATTTGTTTTTTTTCTTTTTATTACTGTTATCGCGAGAAATTCCCTCTTCCTCTTGATTTTTTTCCTCTCTTATTTTAACGTAGATTCCGAACACGCGGAATATTCTTTCCGATTCTATTTCATTTTTCCATCCAATCTTCGATGCCGTATAAATATGGAGAAGTGCATGCCAATCGTCACGTTTTCGCTATCACCTGTAATGTGCATAGATCATTTTCGCGGCTGTAATATTAAGACCCGTGAATTCACCGAGGAATTTATCGGTTTCAATTCCTGGTGGGAACTCGTATCGGTTTACCAGGCCGCAATTTAAAGCCGTTTGTAGCAAGAGCATGAAATTTTCTTCAACAATTTCAAACTTCTGTCGACGGAGGAGATTCCTGCGCAGACCGGTAACTAGTCAATCTCGGCGCAAAAGCCGGCAAAGTGCGATTGTGCTTAAAAAGCTGTGCCCGAATCTCATTGTGCACCAACATTTTCACGCTGTTGTCGCGCTGCTCCGGGATTAGACAGACCATGGCAAACCGGCTTGACGTAAACTTGTTGACATTAGTCAGACCAGGTTGGTGCGCGAATTTGTGGGACGCGAACGTTGACACTTAAACAATGACAACGGTGTAAATGTTTGTATAATAAATAACGACGACGCGAATGACGACAACAAGTTGACAAGTAGTCTGTGTTGTAGATAATTTGTAAGCACCGCGAAAATGAAAATGGCCACACTCGAGCGAGCGATATGCAAATCGCGTAAAATGAGGTTTCGCCAGTTTAACGATATATTTTTAAATATATATCATCGGTGAGTTCATTAGCGAAGAAGTATTCCAATATTAGAGTCATCCTAAATGTCCATCAATTACTTCGTCTAGATATTTCTGAAATTTTAAGTGACACAGTTACGCTAATTTTATAGAATATGTTATTTGTTATTTAATTCGTATTTATATGCTGATTATAAATAATTTGGATTTTTTTATCGTGCAACATTTTTCAGGAAAATTAATATTGATTTTTAAAGCATTGTAAAATTTTTGAAAGAAACAAAATTATATATTGTTTTTATACACTCAAACAATACATATTGTTTTTTTATATTCACACATAATTACTAAATCTATTAAAAAATATTTTAGACAAAACGATAATATATTTATTTTTAAAATAAATTGTTGAAATTCAGTGTAATAAAATATATATTATAATAAATTGCTATAAATCATTTAATCGACCGTATGCAAAATATTTATATTTTTTACACAATCGTTTATTAAAATATTGATTCTTTAAAAGAAAAGTATTTAAGGATTATATTTCTTAGAAAAACACAACATATACATAAATTTACATCATAAAATCAATTGCAAGAGAATTAAAGTCTTAACCAGAAAAAAGCTAGATGACAGACAGAAAACAGACGCCTGGCTACGTAGTATGGATGTATTCAATTACATAAGATAATGGTATAAGAGAACCAGTAATCCCTCTAATGTCTTTCTTATCAACGTATAAAAACTCAGCACTCTAGATGTAAGAAAAATCCAACGTTAATCAAATTACGGTCGACCGTGCTTCTACTATATTAAACAATGTAGCATGACTTGTATGTAATTTGTTTTAAGCTGGCATATCTCTAAGTTATACATATTTTTCGTTTATCTTCAAAAAATATTATACTGGAATCTAAAATAATTTTTTAAAAATGTTAATTGAAAAAAATATTATTATATTAGAAGCTTAAAACTAATTCGAGGAATTAATTTCATTATCCTATTTTTTTCAAGCTATTTATTTAACATTTTACTATGCACATGGTATAATAAAATATTAAGTTTGATATAATAAAATAATAAGTAGATAAAAATAATAATAAGTTGATATAATAAAATAATAAGATAGAATAAGTAGATAAAAATAATAATAAGTTGATATAATAAAATAATAAGATATAATAAAATAATAAGTTTGAAAAAAATTGCATAATAGAATAAGTAGATAAAAATAATAATAAGTTGATATAATAAAATAATAAGTTTGAAAAAAATTGCATAATGAAATTAATTCCTTGAATTAGTCCTAAGTTCTTGAAATCACTCCAAATATAATCTCTCTATAAAAAGTAATATATTTTGCAATTAACATTTTTACTAAATACATGGAAAGAAGGGCTCTGCATTAATATTCCTTGCGAAGTAACTATATTTTATTATACAGATCGTGCACGTGTCTCATTCGTATTAAGGGAGCATTTCTTCTTTATGCTCTAAGGGGCTTTTCAAAAGGCGAGTAATATGTCCAATTCAGAATCACAGGTCCATTGAAAGCGTAGACACCGGTGTCTACTTTCCGGTAGAATCAACGTCGTTTCATTGAAAGCCAGGCAGTTTCCCGGCCAAGAAGGGTAAATACCGCACGCGAATAATATAGGTGCGACGCGGGAAGTCTCGTGGATACACGAGATACACCGTAGAAACACATCCGGATGCGTGAGACAGCGTGTGTATGGTAATGCGGGGATAGCTCTATGTCGAGCGTTAACGATTCCGCACGGTATTAATCTGAATTTCAAATTTCTCCACCTTCGCACGCACAGAGAGCGAGACGCGCATCCGAACTTACGCGCTGGTCCGGAACTGGTCCCGGACTTTCCACTTACGGCAACTCCGTAACTCTAGCGTAAAAACGTTATATTGACCTCGCTCTAACGAGAGAGAATTAAATTGCCGTTTGCAATCTTGCATTCGAGATTGCGAACGAGATTCATTGGGGCGTGCCGATTACGCTGATAAACATGACAAATATTTCCGCCTCTAAAATTATAATCAATTCTTAATAATTTTTGTACAAGAAAAAAAGAATATGATATTTAAAATCCTTAGTTTCTTTTGAGATTTGGAGAAATATTCAATTTTTTTGTCAAGGAAATTTTATGTCCAAAACATTTGAATGGAACTACGCTGAGCCTAAGCATATAATTGAGACAGAAGCCACATTGTTTAAATTTATTTCGTTTGTCGAGTTAGCGTAAATTGGATTCTTTGTGAAGCTGTTACTTTCAAGCACATTTTGTGTGCTTTGTTTTACATTTCGTGTTCAAGATGCCGAGTAAACGTGTCGGCAATTTTTGTTATGCATGTAATGAAGAGACTTTTTCGTCTCAGAAACATGTAATTATTTCTTAATTAAGACAGCATATCATCATATTCATCATTATTTCAGTTGTGAGGTAGAAAACCAAGACAAACCCCTTCTGGGCATACACCTGTTATAATTCATGCATAACGAATCTCCGTGGTTTGTTGAGAAGTAATGTATGGTTAATGCCTTTCATCATTCCTTTGATATGGCAAGATCTTAAAGACTATAAAAATAATTACTATTTTCGCAGAGGTATCTTTTCTTCAGCGTAGAATATCGAAAAAAGTGGACAATCAGCTATCCAAATATCCTATTAATTATATTGGACTAGTACCACATGGACTTGACTGTTCCTATTCTACCAGAATAGTACATTCTAAAGCCTGATAAAGACGTGGAAATTGGTCAGGAAACATCTTATTTAATATTAAATTCTCTCGCAGGACAATTGAATATTTTATTTTGTTAAAAATGTTGAATATTATATCTCGAAATTCAGAACTAAAAATATTGTAGTGTCATATTCTTTTTTCTCGTCCCATTTTTCGTAAGAATTGACTGATTTTACAAAGGGAAAATTTTTATTTTTTATACCAGTGTTGTTGATGCGCTTTCGATATTTAAATTTATTTATTAAGTCTTTTTTGTTTATTAAAAAGGGCGGAAGAAATATGCTTTTAGTAAGAACTGACTGATTTTACAAAGGGAAAATTTTTACTTTTTATACCAGTGTTATTGATATGCTTCCGATATTTAAATTTATTTATTAAGTCTTTTGTTTATTAAAGAGGGCAGAAGAGATATGCTGTTGTCACATTCACACACATATATTCATTCTGTCGTTGGTTTCACGATCTCCGCTCTCCGCTACATTGCTTCATTCGCGCTTCCTCCGGAGGGATAATAATGGTCGTAAGATGTCGAATGGCGGAATGCGTCTTTAAGCGCTGTAATTTACGACAGCGTCAAATCCGCCGGAATAGCACAGTAGTAAATGATGTCGTGTAACGTCGCGATATAGAGTACCGCTCGCACGAGTGAAATTACTCGTATAATAAGTAACATATATAGCGAAGAAGAGCTCGCAGCCACTTCTCGGAGAGAAATGTAAATACTCTCTATGCAGTTGATGAAGTAGCTGGCTGGTTGGCGCGTCGAGGCCCTTCTGGCAAGGGGTGAAAAAAACTCCTCAAAAGAAGCTCCAGCTGAGAGCTGAACCGTGAAAACGCATAAAGATGAGCGTTAACCTGACGTCATCCGCGGCCAGTTTTAAACTCATTAACGAGACTAATAGAGATATCGCGAGATTTCATAATTGTTCATAATTTGTGCTTTTCGCGCGAAATAAAACGCGAAGAATAATATTTATAGGAATATAAAATATGCATTTAGAATTTTCGCTGATATGCTATTCTAATTAAAATTAGTTTTATCATATTTGATATTTCATGAATTTATTACATCGAGTTTTAATTTTTTGTTGAGCAAAATGGAATTAAGATATTTAATTATTTTTCCGCTTTTTATTAATAAAACAAATAACGATAATTATATGCTTGAAACCTTCCTTGATTAATAAGAAATTGATGTGCAAAAGATGATATCGAACTACGTTATAGTTATCGAGAATACCCGTTACAATTAATCCGAGCTCGGTGAAACGCATACTTCCTTCGTCTTTTTGCCAACCTTAGGTTGGCAGCAGCCGGGAGTACAAAAAGACTAATTTTTAATCGTAATCTTTTGAATTCGATACGCATAAAATCAGCAATCTAGAATTAATTTTAGCGAGCGTTCTTCCGTGATGATCAGAGTTTCGTCTCTCGTGACAGTTTGGAATACTAATAAAGAACGTCCTTTAGCGATGTCAAAGACTTTTTACGCCAGAGCAGTTACGTGAGCTCAATAAGAATATACTCTTCCTCCTACAAGGAAGGGAGGAAGAAAAGACGTATGTATTCACTACTGGAATTAGAAATGTTTTATGCATACTATTGCACGCTATGCAGCTCACGATGTGCCAGGGGTTGTTTCGCAGGTATACGCTGCTGCTTGTATACTTTTCAAGTTTTCCCCGCATAATTATGCGTATGCGCATCTACATACATGGACAAAAAAGAATTTCACTGTCGTAACCAAATCGCCGGCGCTACTGCATATTCGATGCGAAAGCAAACGAACTTTGCTCCCGTAACCAATTTATTTGATGTTACAACAAAGCTTATTTTGTTGGTAAAACAGAAAAATTCTTCTGATATGAGTAAATTTCTTCATGGAAACACGCGAATCTGCTGCTAAAACAAATTTTAATTTTATTTCTGCAAAGCGCAAAATATAGTCTACTTTTTTAGCAAATATACTTTTCTGCTACATCTGATGCTTTGATAACGAATAGGATTTAAATTTTATTATGGTAAATTAATTCTTCTTACAAACTCAGTAAAATTATTTCCAGCAAATGAAATTAGTATTCCTAACAAAAGTTTCTCTGCTTTATTTATGTGATATTTCAATATGTCGTAGTTATTACAATCGATTAATTGCGCATTTTAACATTTTATACGTTAAATAATTTATTTTAGAAATACTTTATGTATTTTAACGTATAAAACAGTAATAACGACTTTAAATTTAAAATAAAATAACGTATGAATTCCAAGTATGTTTTATGTTTGACATTTTAAATACTTGAGAAGATGTAACATATCCTACGGTATAATAAAGTTTCGCGCGCGTTCCTAGAATCGCCTATAAAAAGAAAAATACGTCAAAGATAATCATAAAAACTCTTCATGTGCGTCTATAAAAACAAGTGCTCTCAAAAAAAAAAAAAAAGTAAAAAAAGCCGATGTTCCTCCCGCGCAAAGTGTTTTATTTCCGTGTGAAGACTCTGAGCATTCTGTTTGCGCGAGTAGCGTGACGTGAGTTGTACGCGGGGCCTACTGCTATTAATGTGAAGTAAGGACGATTTTCCTCTGAGAGGCTGAGGGAATCACGGGGCGAGTTTATAACCCGAGTAGCAGACGATATTACTTCATATTAAGCAAAGCTTACGCCCATAAGCCAGTCCTCGCTAAATTGGCGGAGCTCATTAGCACGGTTACCTCTTCTCGAGTGTCTTGCTGCCGCTCCAGCAAAATCACTTTTTCAACGTGCGCTCGTATACTCTGCGCAGAAGGGTGTATGATTAGCTTTCTTCCTCTTTTTTTTTCCTCGGGAAACCAACTTAGTTCCGACCTCCCGAGGTCGCTCGTAGCCATAGACGAAAAAGCGCAAAGTTAGTGGAAGGTAAAGCTGATGAGCTCAAGTTAGCCGATTTACAAAGAGGAAAGTTGAAGGATCTAATGCGCCGTCGGACAGTCGCTGCTACATTGAACCAGATAGAGGTATGCAAATGATTATTAAGCCTCGAACAGTTGCTCGCGCACAGACATGATGTTGTCAATAATCTTTTATATGTGTTCTGTGCGTCACAATGTCGCTTTCAGCTTGTATTGTTCCAGTGAAAGTACTTTAACTGGATTTTTTCTGCAACATTTTCCATACGTCCCACGACGTGTTAAATCAAATGTTAGATAGACAAGTATTACATGATACATGTGCAATTTCTATAAAATTGGATAAAATATAGCTTTACAAAATTTCGTTGGAAATATCGCATTTCCTGTTGATTTATAGCATTTATCGATATCAAATGTTTATTAATAACGGATAAATATATGTGATTTATATAAAATTAATGTGGAAAATTCAGATACCTGAAATTAAGCCAAATGTCAAAGATAGATGAAGAAATATATTCTCGAAGAAATGAAATGTCTGGAATAGAAATTGAAAGATTAAGAGAAGAAGGCTTCAAAATAGTGCAGAAGTTAAGTGAAACAGATGTGGAGAATCAAAAATAATTCCAACAGAATAAAATTCAGAATTCTAGATATGATATAAGATATAAAGAATTATACATGAAATACTAGAATATTTAAAAAGAAGGTCGGGAAGATTTTCAAAAGATCATTACGAGATTTAAACGAAGAACTCTGGAATAAATTTGGCGAGAACAGGAGGAGAAAATGTGTAGGATATGTCAGAAAGAAACTTTAGAACATTCAGCAACAAATTGTACCGAAGATACGAGGAATAATGAAAGGGCGAATCAAATTTTAGGAGAAAAGGGAGATCAATCAGTTGGATAAAGAAAAGAAATTTCAAGATTAAGAAAAGAGAACAAAACCAAAGAAGTTATCACAGATAATTTAGAACTAATTGAAATTAATTAGGATAAGAAGCAACATTATATAAGTTACATATTTCATGTAAAACATTATTATAAAGCCTGCAATGTGCAATTTATGTGAAACAAAATTAAATTATCTATTTATAGATATGATTTGTGCAAAATTAAAATTAAAGAATCATGAAGGACATGAAGGATATAATGATGAAAATAATAAAAGCTTAGAGAAATAGTAAGTCATTTATGCTTCTTATACTCTAAGTCCTGTAGTTTGCAATTGGAATGAATGGGAATTTGAGATAAACGGAAATTTAGGTGTTTCTGCGTTGGAGAGCGGTTGAAAGAAGGTTAACTGTAAAAGATAGTAGGATGCAAATGGACGTGTTGCGATACTCGAAGGATTCTACGTAGCACTTCGTGTATATTTCCGCGAAGCTTTTACAGGAAGCTTCCTCCTCGTCGCGATTTTCAACAACAATTTCAACGAATATGAATTCCCCGCGCGTCGTAAAACAGCGTAAAACAGCCTGGAGATCGCGGTCGGATTTCATAAAAATCACATCAGCCGTAAGATTAAAAACAAGTTTTCGTATACGAAAAAGAAGTTTGAATAAGACGGGAAAGTCGACGGATGAGGGGAGTTTCGTGGATTATTAAGTCACGACTTCGGAGAGGCTGCTTGCATCGCGATGAGTAGAAGAGAGAGAGAGAGAGATGCAGTCAATTATGTTTTATGCATTCCGCGTTGAGACGGCATCTTTGACTTTCTGGCGAAGAACCTTTTTACGCATTACTTTTCTATTAGCCGGCCTGCAATGGAAAGCTTTAAATTATCGAATTCCGATAACGTAATACCCGGCGAGGGAAAGGGACGACCGTTAAAAGATACGATGTAAATTTAAAGTAGCAGGACGTTACTTCATCCTTCGATTTCGGAGACAAGAATGGAGGAGATACACGCGGATGATAAGTAGACAAAAAGTACGTATCGTCCCTCGCTTCGTTTCGCGAAGGGATTCGGAGAGGACGTCGGGGGAGAAAGATGAGAAAGCAAAGATGGATACGAAAGCAAAAGATGTTTATGTAACCCAATTTTCCGACCGATCGGCGCCGGGTGGCCGATTTCCCTTCTTCATCCTTCCTCGTTACGCTTACTTTATTTTTCTACGTAAGCCAGCAACGAATGCTTCACCAGGGACGGCACACAAGGCCTCCGTTTGCCACGCAAACTTTCGATTTACTTCCGTTTAAAGAATCGCTCTCCCGATTTTCGACAGTGAACAGATACGAGAGCGCTAAATTGCTGGTCATAAATTTTTTTCTCAATTGAAAATGTCAATAGACGGTGAGAAAGAAAGAATACGGGAGGATGAGACGCGCGAAAAATGAAAGGTAAGATTGCACGGAATGGAAAGAGTAAAGAAAGACGATATTCAGAGAAAAGTATAAAAGAAAAGTGCTTGCTGCAAGTTAGGGAACGTTGTTTGTTGTCTCGTTGCTCGCGGAAAACTGCCAACAGCAACAATGTTGCACGATGTTGCACGATGACCAACGCTGAATTTCGTTACAAGACTAGTTTCGTAGTTTCTTTCTTTTCGTTTTTCTTCTCTTTTTTCCGCACTTTTCTTCATTCCTATTTTAAGTCATTTATTTACAACATTGCAAGATTTATCGCGATTCCGTTAATACACAGTAAAAAATAAAATGTTAATTATAACATTTTTCACATGTCCCAGAAAGTCCACTCTAAATTTTAAGTTAAAATACTCATTCGTCGTATGTTACTTATTGACAAACTAAAAATGTTAAATAATTGACACAATACTTTACATTTATTTTTGTTATTGTGACTTTAAGTGTAATGTAAAAATAACATACAAATTAATTAAAAATTACATGAAAAAATAGTTACAATAACTCGTAAGAAATGTTGAGGACATTAACATATAATAGAAATTATTTTAACTTAAATTATTTATAATAGAAACATTTAATTTTAATAAATTTGATTATTTTGGTATGTCAAAGTTCAAGATTATTTGAAGATTCACTTTAACTTTTTTTAGAATGTTAAACTGACTTTGAGACATGTTGATTGTTTAAAATGATTACGTTAAAAATACTCAAAATAATATTCCATTTCTAAGAGACATATACAAAGTGTCAAGTTATGAAGTTGATATAAAAGTAACACATGAAAACGTTATAAAAATAACATATAGGTTGTATGTTAATTTTACATTGAAGTACTAATCAAAACGTCGTAACACAAGAAAATTTTAACATAGAGACGCACAATTTTTTAATGTGTAAAAATAGATGAAATCATGCATTTTTCTTTCTTTGCAAGTTATCATATTTAGATTCGTCGATTTCTTTGTTTTAAATACAAAGTCATTAATCTTGTGATTACAGTCATTTATAATTCTATTAACTGCAATTAATTAAATATATCCGGAGAGAGAGATCGAAATAGTCTCTTATTTTAATCCAAGCTTGAGTTTTCATTGTTGTTTTAGGAAATATATAGCAGCCTTTCGTTTTAATTATATTTATGTTTCCTTGAAATAATTAATTCAAACATTCTGTTCTTACTTTCTCCTCATTACATCATCGCAAAATTTTAAATAAAAAATCAACATATACTATTTCATTATGTATATTGCAGGCGAAGTGTTTTTCATACTTTATCGCGACAATTTTCTGCAGTTTACTGCGTGAAATAAGAGTTTATCGTTTCCAAGAGACTTTGTCGAATCGGAAATGAAGAAATCACCGTTCCCTTCCATCAACATACACTGACGCACTTAACCAAAGTAATGCAGTCAGCTGCCACTTTGACTTCCCCTTTCCCGAACAAGTCAACTTCCGCCTGCGAGCGATCTTCCTGATCCTCACCTTGATTATCGGCAAAGAGGATATCGCAGTCGGCATCTTAGGATTAAATGGAAAGGAAGATTGGTCATGGGATTCGACAGATGAAATGAATTTTCAATGAAGGCTGAGATCGAAGATCCAGAATGAAGAGATCGCTCGAGGAGGAAGGAAATAGAAAGAGACAGAGAAGGAGAGAAGGAGCCATTCCTTGATGCCACTGCTCGATTCCTCGTTTGTTCTTCTTGTCTTGATGTTCGACTTTCTCTCTCGTGCCTCATTGCTATTGTTCGTGCACAAGTTTCGGTAAGTGCTGGTATTTTCCGCGAAACTTGGGACGAGAGCGCAAGACCGATGCGACAAGGGGTACGAAAGGAGCGAACGGAGATCACACTTCTCCACGGCTTCTAATGGGTATTGCCCTCTTTTAAACCGGCGGCAACTCTCGCTAATCCTCTTTTAGCCGAGGTAACGTAACTTTGCGTTTCTATCTAAGAATAGTCGTGCAACGTCTCGACAACCGTTCAAGCCGTCCACGTTTATCTCGCTCTTAATGTCTCCAATCTCGTTCCTAAGCTAAGATAGCAAACTGCAGCCATTCGTCTCGATACAACAGTCTACAACTTTTAATTGTGAGAAGAAATCTCAAGCAAACTCGAAAATGGGTTAATGATTCGGTTCGAGAAAACAGCTTGCGATCTTTTCGTGATACTTGATATCGCTCCCATTTTTTATTCTGAAAAGAGAATATAAAATTGAAAGGAGAAATTCGAGAATACAATAAACTTTAATCAATTTTTATAGAATAATACGATATGATGTGATTTTTGTGTAGCTGCGACTTGTATTTACTATCTATGTTGAAATATTGGTGATTGTATTATACAACTTTTTTAAATTGCAGTAATTTATTTAAAAGAATAAGATGCAACGAAATTAAAATTAATTAGAATCTTTATGTTTAAAATATTTTTAAACGCCACAAATTTAATGACAGAAGAAACAATCATTAATGAAAATGATCTTGTATATCAAATTTTGTATATATACCCAGCAAATATCAAGTAACATTTATATAACTGCTAGTTGTAATTTTCCACTCAACAATATAATTGTTACATGTTATGTAACTGTTATATAACTGTTATATAACTGTTATTTCGTATTTGCTGGGTATATGTATGTATTATCTATTTATGTATAATCTGTAAATTTATTATATTTTTATAATAAATAAGCATTGTGTATTGTAATTAGCAAAAAATAATATAGATATTTTTAAAATAATGTCTGTATGAATACATTATGTATATGTAATATATGCCTGTATATATAAAACAAATTAAGTTGCTGTTTAATCAATCCCTATTTATATGCAAATATATTGAAAGCTATCGCGGTATACAAATAAATTATTATTTATTATAAAAGTGCATTTATACAGGGTGACCCATTTTAACTTAGGCAGCCAAATAACTCGAAAAATAAGCAAGATAGAGAAAAATGTTTTAGACAAAAGTTGTATGGTTTCGAGGGGGCCATAAGATGGTATCATTGGTTTGACCTTGAAGAGTCATTTGAAGGTCACGTGAAGGTCACTTCAATTTTTTTAAATGGAATACCCTATATATTTTTGTACATTCTTGTAGTTTATTTCGAGAGCTTTCCAAAACACTATAATTAAGTACCTTTCCGTTAAGTACTTTTTGAGTTATGATGCTTGAAATAATTTCTTAATTTTACATAAACCGTAAAATATCTTGTAAAATATTCATTTTTCGATTATCTTACCTTAATACTTTTATGTACAAAATAATGAGAGGAATCAATTGGTGTAAAGAAAACACATAGTTGTTTTTAAGAAAAAATATGGAATTGTTAATTGCAAATTACATATTTTTTCTTCGAAACAATTATGTGTTTTCTTTACACCAATTGATTCCTCTCATTATTTTGTACATAAAACTATTAAGGTAAGGTAATCGAAAAATGAATATTTTACAAGATATTTTACGGTTTATGTAAAATTAAGAAATTATTTCAAGCCTCATAACTCAAAAAGTACTTAACGAAAATGTACTTAATTATAGTGTTTTGGAAAGCTCTCGAGATGAGCTACAAGAATGTACAAAAATATATAGGATGTTCCATTTAAAAAAATTGAAGTGACCTTCACGTGACCTTCAAATGACTCTTCAAGGTCAAACCAATGATACCATCTTATGGCCCCCTCGAAACCATACAACTTTTGTCTAAAACATTTTTCTCTATCTTGCTTATTTTTCGAGTTATTTGGCTGCCTAAGTTAAAATGGGTCACCCTGTATATTATATGTTGTGTTTAATGCAATAATAATCTTTGAAAAATCAATCTAAAGTCGTATCATAATTTCGCGTCGATAGCAGTGCACTCGAGTCGAAGATCAAGTTTCAATTCTATTCAAAAAGTTAAAAAAGAATGCCACAATGAACGCCCGACTGAATCCATTCTTGACTTAATGATTGATGAGATTTCTTCCCGTGCTACTCTGACGTACTCTGATAACAATGATTTTCTAAGATATAAATGAAGTTGCTGTCATTGTTGGAAGGCAAGTGAAATACAATAGATAAAGTATCTGAAACTATAGTTTAACTCTTCTTTTAATTTTGCAGATGCTCCCTTGTCATTAACAGTAACTTTCCTATTTTAAAAATCATTAATCTTCATATCACAAATTTTTCTCTTTTACACGTACATTCTTTTGCAAAGATTTATAATATAAAGTTCACGTAGAGAGATAAAATATTTTTTCAGACGAACAGATATATCGACTAAATCAAACATTAAAGTCCAATTTCAAAAATAATTGTATACATAATCTAATTCATTTTGAATGCACCCCGTTTGACTATACAATATATATCCTCATTTCACACATGACTAAACATTACCGAAATTAAATAATAGAATTTAATAATAATTTTCAAATTATATTAAAATTTCCCATAATTTATAGCAACCATTGACAATCCGTGCAATCAAGTTTATATTATAACAACATAAATATTTTGATTACACAAATGTTTTTAATATGAATACACAATTTAATTAACGATCAAATGTGTCAGCGGAAGCAGAAAATATAGTAATGAATATTATTATTATGTGAACATTTTATCATGATTTTTTCCTCATAATTGGTTATTTAGATCACTTATTCCTAAAAAAGAGAAACTGAAGGAAAAAAGATAAATATCAATATCCGACATATGTTGACATAATCTAATCTCAGCCTCGCTGTTTGCTCTTCGCTGTCTGAAACCTTAGCGCCTAAAGTTCCAAAGGACACCTCCTAACTAATTCCTCATGATCGAGCGCGAAAGCCGCCCAAAGGAGGATCTTCCCGTGAGATTCTAACGCAATAGGGGCCGATCCTTTAACAGGATAGCGGAAGACATCTTCGCGGTCCGCCCTAGAAACTCCAGTTCCTACCTCCTGCGCCATTTGCGGAGCGAGTCTTGTAAATCAATTACAAGTCCCACCACGCAGGTACCTCTCGGAGAAATGGCACGTACTAAACCCTACCAAGTTTTGGGCGCTGACGTGATCGGCAAACTCATGGCGCGCGCGCGGCCCGAGTCTATCTTCGCCGCGAAATGGAGAGAAGAACCGTCTCTCTCGGCACAGACAGGTACCCGTCGCTGATAATAGAAACTGCGCCACCCTTCGTCTTCCGGTCCGCTTCTCTTTGATGAGTTCCGACAGGTCACGTTCGCACCGTGTCGGCGATCGTCGATGAAAACCGATCGTTAACAGCAGTAACGCGGATCATTTCGTAATATGATGGTAACTAAAGTCGATAGGGGTGTATTTTGATAAATCGGAATATTTTCGCTAAAGGGGTTAGTTGAGCAGCAATCTATAGAGTAGATAAATAAATGAATAGACATTAATAACATTGATAAATATGAAAAATGTTTCTTCCTTTAAAAAGTAGTCAATTCTTATTTTTATATAAAAAGAATATGATTAAATTAAAAGTTCTTAGCTCTCCTTCACATGATATATCTTCTTTTAGAATTTGAAGAAAATTTTGAGTCCAAAGAATTTAGATTGGCATCACATGCTGAGCCTAAGCATATTATTGAAACCGAAGCCATATTGTTTAAATTTATTTTATTTAAGCCACAAACCTGGCTCATTGAACTGCTGTTATTTTTAAACATTTTGCTTCACACTTTATTTTCAAAATATAGTCAATATGTTTTGTTGTTCCTATAATATGACAAACAAGAGCCTAAAGTTTCCGAACATAATTATTATATTATATTTGAATGGTGCTTTTCCTTTAGGATGAAATGTCAAAAAAAGAGGAAGAGAAAAAGTAGACTATCAATTATCCAAATAGGTATTCCATCAGTTATGTACGACTAGTACTGCATAGAGACGACTTGTCTATTTCTATCCTACCAGAATAGTACATCTTGAAGCTCGATAAAGATAGGTTTTAGTCGGGAAACATCCATTTCTAGTTTAAGCTTTAATATTAAATTCTCTTGCGAAATTTATTAAATTATGTATATTATATTGTTAAAGTTTGAATGTTATATCTCAAAACTTACATACAAGTGAACATTGCGAAACCGAAAATTCCAATTTTGATTAAACTTTACAGATGTAGAGAGAGGAGGGTAAATATGTAAATTTAGAAATTTTCAGTTGCTGTCCAAAAACGATTTTAGAAAATGAAACCTCTCATATATAGAACTTTTTATTTTTCTCGATACATCTTGAAAATTAAAAAAGAATTATATATTTAAAAAAATAATTCTATATTAAAAGAAAATAATTTTTGAAAATTCTGTGAAAAAAATTATTTTCCAAAAGTTATTTTTTTTAATATAATTAAATAGAAATATTTTAACCATGAAACTTTTGTATAAAATATTTTTCGATATCTGGAATAATTTTAGATATATCGAAAAAAGTAAAAAGTCATTCATATATGAGGGATAGTTTCATCTTAACGTATTTTCGATATATCTTATATAGAATCGTTTTTGGGCAGCGACTGAAAATTTCTGAATCTATTTATCCCCTTCTATCCTCTACATGTGTGTAAAGTTTCATCAAAATCAGAATTTCCGAGTTCGCGAGGTTCCCTTATTAGAACTAATAAAAATATTGTAGTGACATATTTATATTTTCTTTCATTTTTAATAAAAATTGATTAATTTTATACAAAAAAAGAAAGTGTCTTAATTTTTTGTATATACCAGTGTAATCACATCATATATTATTAAATTCTGTCAAAACTTTTTGTATTCAGATATAATTGTATCTAAATTATATTTAAAAAATTATATCTAAAATTTGTACCAAAATTGTATCTAAATTATAGAAACTTTTACTCCTATTTTTGAAATATTATTCAAGTTTGAAATATGAAGCACGTTTTTTAAACGTATGTTTATTAAATTTCTATCAATTTATCGAGCCGTTTCGAATCGACCGTTTACCACGAATTTATCGATGCTGCATGCCTTAGCGAATGACTTCCGGCGAATGACGTTTATGAGGCGACCATGTAATTCGCGGTTCTTCGTTGAAAGCAGAACGTTAACGGCTCTAACGCTCATTCCGTAATCCATCGTTAACAGTGGTCGTGGTTCGCTAACCACGCTTGCTGTACGAAAGATGGACGACAATATAGAAGATGTTGATGTACAGGAAATTATTGATGAAACCGCAAATTTCAGTGCCCGCTTTGCCTGCATCTACATTACCCAGAAAGATTTTCAATAGCTATTCAAATATTCAGAAATTCAAAATGTGTATAATTTAATACTTTAGATAACGTTTTCAGATCGTAACGTTTTATGTTCAATTTCAAGCGCATATAAAAAAGAAAAAGGTAAATAATACGTCTGACATGTATCAATTTATTTAAATAATTCACGATATTACAATTTTATGATTATTTACAATTTATTGTATTAAAGTGTATCCAGTAAATACGTCATTAATATTTTCCTTAAGAGCCTTGAACCAATATATTGCGGCATCTTAATTAGCAGATTTTGATTATGCAAATGGATAGGCCTATATTGAGCGAACGCAGTAATACGTAGAAGCAAGCTGTTAGCACCGTTAACTAACAATAGTCCATTCCGTGGTTTGTAATCTAGATCCAACATAGTGAGAAATTAGCTGATTGCCAATTTTGATAAATGCATCAGTAATGTAGGCTTGAAACGCTTCCCATTTTCTACGATATCGTTCTAGACAGTTTTTAATAAAATGTTACAATAATTATACTCTAATTGTCAGGATCTAAATAGATTTTTTTAATTATTTTATTTATGCTTTTCGTTTCGAAAAAGATTGCATCTTAAAATCGGCATCTTTCTTTGCGTGTTAATATCTCCATCTTTTTTAATTAATCAATTTATTAAAAAATATAACAATGCGAAATAGTTGAACTGATAAAGTCTATCACGTCTTTCTCCCTAAAATAAAATAATTCTTCTAATTCTATTAACTTTACATAATCACAGCCGTGTTCTGCAGATGATAACTCCGACGTAACATGCCTTTAGTGAACTTGTGAATCGCAGTGACGTTTAATACAGTTTGCGTAAGCATAACGTATATTAACGCATGAATATAGAGATAGAGTAGAAGATCGAGTACGTTTCCAAACGCGAAAGCGCCTATTATGTATGCTCCATTATTCCCCGACCTATTGTTGAGCGGAATCGGTCAGATATTCCATGGAAAATAATCTTTAATGGTTATAGCGGTGGTAATCCTCTTGCTATCTTCATCGATCGCTTTATCCCCCGGTTAAACTGACGCCCCGTTTCGCGATCGAAAGCATCCTACACATCCGCGAAATGACCGGTTGTTCACCTGAGAGCTACCTAAACTAGCGTTACGATGCAACTTTGTACACAATAGCGTGAATTTTCGTCGAGAGATTAGATAGACGAGATATTCGCGTTTCTAGAACTTGTCAGAAACGATCCTTCGATTCTCTCGATTCGATTACGTCGTTATAAACTGCGCGCCGATCGGCTTCGATAATCAACCGTCGTTTAAACGATCCGTTAACAATTTCTCGTTACTTGGTTGAACCGACATACTTATACATTAACTGTGCACCCGGTTACTTCCGGCCAATCAGCTGTTCAACCATCCGGAAAACGCGCAACGCTCGTCTTGCCATGTGAGCTTTGTGTAACAGTTCATGCGTTGAAGGTTTTACCTTGTATCTTACAAAAATCAACACGATTTTTATACATTGTAAGTGTTTTATATATTTTTTAATTCAAATATTAGGAAGATCATTTGCTTAATCGATAATAACATATAATAATTTTCATCATTATCACATTATTCATCATTTTATAGCGAACGTCGCAAGTTTAAAACATCTCCGATTTGTGTATTTAATTATTATATAGTTATTATATAATTGTTACATAATTGTTATATAGTTGTTATATAATTGTTATATAATTGTTATTATATAATAATTATATAATAATTATATAATAACAATTATATAACAATTATATAATAACTATATAACAATTATATAGCAATTATATAATAACTATATAATAATTATACAGGGTGATTCAAAACAACCTGATGTCTTTGAAATATGATATTCTTGAACGAATTCTAAGACTATTTTTCCTCTTGAAAAATTTTGTCCAAAGCTTAATTTTTGAGTTATAATAGAAAATAGTTGGCTACTCACGAGTCCGATATAAGGCAGGGACGGCGCAACGCGTCACGAGACAAATGCTCTCCCGTTTCCCCAGACAGTCAATTTTATTGCACAATATTTGATCCTTTGAAGTGTATTAAATAAAAAAAAAAGATGCAAAGCAAATCCGCCCTTTTCAGGGCGACAAAATTATTTTTCGTTGAACATTCTTAAACGCAAAATAATAAATAAAGAATAAAATAATTGAGAGAGAGAGAGAGAAAGAGAGAAATGGGGACTTCTAATCGCTATTTATCGTGTAATTTTATGTCTTAATTTGGACGGAAGTAAATATTTGCAAGTAATAATAAAGATTATTAAAATAGTAATATTTTGATTGTGTAAAGTCAAGTGAAATTTAAAAGCTTATTTATAAGATAAACGATCCCCAGAAAGAAATAAAATTCGTCAATATTCTTAAAGATAAGAACATTTAATCAAATTGCGATTACTATTTCGTTTTTCATTCGTCCATTTCCAGTTTATTTGTTACTTTATGTAATTTCGCGTTTGAATACTTTATTCTTAAGCGTTACGTTATAACCCTCCTAGACGGTAATAATATTGTTAAATATTGTGTAGAAACTGCAATAATAATTTAATACACTTCAAAGGATCAAATATTGTGCAATAAAATTGACTGTCTGGGGAAACGGGAGAGCATTTGTCTCGTGACGCGTTGCGCCGTCCCTGCCTGCCCGTTGTATTGGACTCGTGAGTAGCCAACTATTTTCTATTATAACTCAAAAATTAAGCTTTGGACAAAATTTTTCAAAAGGAAAAATCGTCTTAGAATTCATTCAAGAATATCATATTTCAAAGACATCAGGTTGTTTTAAATCACCCTGTATAAGTTAGTATATTATTAAACAAATTAACAATTGATGTGTGATAAGCAATTTTAATCAGCCACATAAATGTGCTATATTTTTTAACTTCTAAATTGCTTTTTCAATCATTCTATTCAAATATCAGCAACTCCATCGTTGAATAAACACGTTTAAAAAAAAAGAGAGAAAAATAAATATTACACCATATAAAAAATACACACAAATCCGTATCACTTTGACATGAAATGCACACGTGAGCATGAATTACTCATACGTGTACGATCCATAAGCTTCTTTTTACGCGACATATAAATGTTCGCTGGAGAGAGTCTATATAAACGAATCGCGAAGCACAGGCTGCCGGATCTAAATATGATTGATTGAGAGCATCTACAAGCACGATGCGGATGGAACAAGATGGAGAAACCTTAGTTCGGGTAAGCAGCTGACGACAGTTGAGGGGAAGAAAAACGAGGAAAAAAAGCGAAGAAACTTAAGAAGATCGAGCACGACATTGACGCGCCTGGCATTGCAAGAGAAATGGTAGATTTGCCAATGAATACGCAAATGCCGTGCCATTGTTGTAAGCACTTTATCTAGATGGAATCGATAACGGCGCGTCGTTGATTATTAAAGAAGCATCCTTCGTTATCCCTAAAACATGACTTTTTGGTAAAGACAAAATTTCATTTGCTAATTTTCATAAAATTAATTATCAATGAAATAATCTACCATAAAAGTATAAAATAAAAATGTAACCTAATTAATAAAAAATTAATGACAAAATTTTTTAAACTGTGTCACACATTATTGTAAATTACAGAAATATCTCTCTAATATTGTTTCATATATATTATCGTTTTCGAATTAGATAAAAAAGAATGAGATATTTCTTTACAAGATATGTGTGTCAAACATATGTTCTACCAGTAATACACTTAAGTTTAATGTGATATAACACATTGACAGTACGTTACACTAATACATTTATAAAACAGCGATGATGGGGAAAAAAATCAAAAGACGAGCGAAACTAATATGTAACAAGTGCAAAATAGGCATAAAAAAATTCCTAAAGTTTATTAAATCCAAAGAAAAGGGAGAAAAGCAACTCTTACGTTGCCCGCATACTTTGCAATGTTACTAGACAAGACGATCTTTCGTAAAGTTCCTTTCGAAACTAAATTGCTGCGCGTGCGATGGAGAAAGAGAGAAGGGAGGAAGGAGGGAACATTAGCAGCAAAGAAAAAAAAGAGAGAAAAAATTCTTTAATTTGGCGTATCCCGCATCCGTTGTAACATTACGGTAATCGGAGTGTAAAGAATGGACCGTGAAAAGTTTCCTCTGCGCTCGCACAAATTCACCCGTTGGAAAAGTATTGTCCATCCCGTCGTCCTTCTCGCAACGGAATGAATCAACGTGTGAATGTACGTGTTGTATATATTCTAATACATGTCCATTAGGCGCGAATGAGTGTTTGAATATATATGTGGAATGTTTCCGAGACTAGCCGCTTTAACGACGAATAAATAATTGAAAGGAACGGAGGCAAAGCTGCTATTTTGAGATATATTTCGCAAACTGTATCAATTTAGGATATTTATGCAACAAGATATAATTAATTGCAGCAATGATGCATCGCGTATCTCGATCTGTCACTCGAAAATTCAAATTCTCTTCGAAACTGGAATTAAGAAGGTATGATTGATGACGGTATATTTTCATTTTTTTTTTCGAAGAAAAAGGTATTGAATTGGCAGCTCGTGTACAGATAGCTTTGATCTTTCGATCGAGAGACGCTAAATTCACGGAACAATTCTCTTTATCTACTTATGCAGTCTAGCGTTGCATTCGTTAATGAAAAGCGCGTCCGTGTCGTACACCTCTCGCGACGGAAAATCGCTGAAAAAGAGAACGCGCACGTGCGCATTCTCCAATTTCGTCCCTTTTGAAAAAGAGATATCAGCGTCATTCACACCAAGGCTTTTCGCGCCCTCTCGCTATATAAGGGGAACGTAATTATAGATGTCCCTTTCATGCGTCCGGAGGACGGATGGATTCAGCGTGCCAACTAATCCAGCTGATCCTTCCACTCCCTTCGATCCTGGCCCGCTCTTTCGATCTCGCGTACGGCTCGAGTTTTATTAAACACGTGTCTCCGTCGGATCCAATCGCGTCATTTTCACGGGCCACGTATCATCCCGTGGAAATGACGTCGACAGACGTGTGGCCTCTGCTCGGTGGGAGAATCGCCTGGGGCTCGTTTGTTAATAAGATTCGCCAGCCACGACCGCAATCGAATTTTTGGCTTACCGGTTTGCTGGCTCTGATCAGGAACCCACCAAAAAGGGTCATACGTGATCGCAATGAGTAATCGCGGCGAAAAGTCAAGCGCATTGCGAGGAGACATTTGTAATTTCGACCGACGAGAGGAAGCATCGGTGCGTCTCCCTCGATGAATTTAGCGATTTCCTTGTTTGAAATTTGATTACCGCCCGAGATTCGAATAACGAATATAACACGCGACGGTTAAATAAAAACAGGGACATTGTTTAGCGTCCGCTCCCGTTTATTTCCCTTTTATTTTTATCGAAATGCAAAATATTCCCCGTCGTATCGTGCATTGTCAACGACGAGCTAACTTGCGCGCGCTCTTGAAAAAACAATATCGCGCGAGTAAAATTCGGCACGACAGCGCTGCAAAACGCATCGCAAAATTGAATTTTTGCGACATGCTCTGCGAAGTAGAGCCGCGCAAAAAGCGCTCGCGAAGAGAGAGGGCGAGAGCCATTAAGTGACAGCAGCTGTGCATTAGAAAACGACGGGCGTAGCCCGTCGATATCGATGTCATCGAATGCGATACATAGAATTTTCACAGAATGGACGCTTGGAACGTTATACGCCTCTCTATTTCTTCTTGCGTTTCATTTGCCCTCTCCTCTCCTTTTATATTTTTCCAATCAGCGTGATTCGAGACTCGTTAAAACGAGGATGAAGTTACCCTGTACCCCTGCAATAATCGCGTCCGATATTCATTATTGCGTCTGGATGCTCTCACAATTACGCTATTGAATCCAATGAATGGCGAATTGCACGGAATGAATTAATCAGGAGTGCAGGTCAGAACGCGGGCAAAACATGCAGTAATAATAATTCGTAACAACCTGTCAAATCAATGGAGCGCCATTCGCGTTCGCACAAATTGCAAATGATATCGACAGGCTAAATGTCACATAAAATATTGATGACCCTTATAACTGTCCGTAATCATATCCGATATCATAGCCGAACTAATGTGCGTTTAAGCATACGCAATGGGATTGTATTTTATCTCGTAAATCGCGTTACGTAAACGCTAATCACAACGTATATCATACCGTACGTCGGACAAATATACGAGTTTTACGGACGCGCGACAGTCCATGCAGTTTCGAATGCGTAATTGATTGCCCGGGAGCTTGAATAACCGATAACACAACAACGTGGTACATGCGCGAGCTGTAAAACGGTGACGATTTTAGTTGATTGCGCGCGAGTGTCGCAAGAAATAATTAAAAACCCGCGCGACAGGTAATAGCGGAATGTTTGCGTGCAACAACATTTGTAGCCTCGTGTGCGTAAATATGTGTATTGAAAGTGGCCTCACGCACAAATGTATTCATATTTAGATACCCACAGGCGTTCGTATCCCTCGCACACAGCCACCTGGCCAAAGGTGAGCTAAATAACCGGGGAGCGAACGGTCAGCGAAATCAACAACCTGTTGATATTTGGAGTATTTAAGAAGCATCACACGAGAGAGACGGAGAGAGCAGGCCGTTGGCTATATATCGCATTGTCCTTTCATTAAATTATCCCGATCGACCTGGTATACCTGAATTAACGATATCGTCGCGCAACGAATCTTCCCTGCCAAAACCGATAACAGCGAGCGCCGCTGAATTCCACAACGGTATTTCGATCGCGATACACGTGGAATTAATAAAAAAAAAAATAATAAAATTGACGGGGATTGGAATTTCAAGTAAAATATTTTCTCGCTGTTTGTTGATAGTAAATATCGTTGGTTGCAGGTGCGATGAAACAGTTGTTGCACGCTGGAAAAAATGCTGTAGCTTTTGATATTCAATTTCATGATTTATTTATTCACATTTTTTTTTTGTAATATGAAAGGGACGAGAGAGAGCGCGATTTTTAATAAAATAGGATTCGCGGAGGGGAAGCAAGAATTTGCGAGAGTAAATTTGATCAGCCAGCGACAAAATTAATAAAATGCGATATCGCAGCACAAACGCTATCTAGGTATATTAATCGAGATAGATTGCGAAAGTTAAAGAGTTAAGCTTGGTTATTTTAAACTTTTTTATTAATTCAGCTTAAATCGCACTAGCATTTTTTTTTATCGATACTCTGCAAGTATATTTCATTTAAAATACATGCGGGTCAAAAAATGTCAAAGTACCTACAAATTTTGTTAATATAATTTTAATTTAATTTAATTTAAAAAAAATTAAGATTCATGTTTTTTTTCCAAATATGATATGTCGTCCTTTTTCAATGGAAATTGAGTTAATACGTTTTGAAACTATTACGTGATCCTCCAAGGTATACCATGTCATTCTGACGAGACCGCATTTCAAGACTGCAGCGCATATTGATCTTTACGCCTGTCATCTTCGACGACGGCTAGTTCCCAAGTGTTTTGCATCTTATTAAGCGAAGTACCGTGCCAATATCGTAAACTTCGCGCGAACTTGAATGAATGTTGGCCTGTGGCCTTCTTTGAACGTTACGCGCGTCAAATACACCACGTCTGAGAATGATCAAAAAAATTTTAGAACTCGAACACGATAAGCATATTGATCACGTTATTTGCATATTTTTTGCACGACGGAGAAAAGAACAGCCTCGAATAGAAAAATTCGAGCAACGATGTCTATGCCTTTAAATACGATCGCTCAATAGCTTAAAATGATATCGTCAAAAACGTCTCTAAAAATTATTTAAAAATTTACAATGCTAAGCAGATCAATAATGTCAAAATTATTTTTATTGCTATTCTAGTTCTACATCTTGTTATCATTTAATAATTAAAAAACCGTAATTTAATCAAATTCAATAGCTCTCTTACACGAAATCTCGTTCTTCGTGTCAAACGAGATCCAGTTAATATATCCGATAATTCCAAGTTTTAAATTTGATGTGTGTGTGTGTGTATAAAAAATATTGATGTTCATGAGTAGAATGTACAATATCTGGCCGACTAGTAGCCGACAATCTGCAGGATTTATTTCCTCAATCGCAGAAATCGGTTTACGAATGACTACGCTAACAGCGCTTTGTCGCCGCAACTTGTAGGATAATATTGCA
Source organism: Camponotus vicinus (assembly GCF_025532165.1). NCBI lineage: Eukaryota > Metazoa > Arthropoda > Insecta > Hymenoptera > Formicidae > Camponotus > Camponotus vicinus. The sequence continues at coordinate 2,376,719 of NW_028141947.1, forward strand.
TTTGTGTGCTCTTTCAGAGCGATTAGATTCTCATTGCAACAAACGAGGGCAACTCAGTAACGTTTCCGTACGACAACTGCAGCGGATTCATCTAGAGACCCTTCCAAAGTGCCAATTAGTACTGCAGTATTTCAAGTGCAAATACGTACAAGTGCCATTACTTGTTATTATAACTGACGACTTAATACAAGAGATTTGCGAGACACCTTCGCAAGAATATATATACCCAGCAAACACCAAATAACAATTATATAACTGTTATAATTTTCCACTCAACAATATAACAGTTACATAACATGTAACATAACATGTAACAGTTATATTGTTGAGTGGGGAATTGCAACTAACAATTATATAAATGTTACTTGGTGTTTGCTGGGTATAACGCTCTCCTTTTATAAAAGGAATATACTAGTGAAATCAAAATGGTACGCAATAACAATGTATTTTAAGGGGATTCCCCAACCTATCTTTTTTATCGACAAAACACTGTAATTTTTGGGCATGTGCCATTTTTTATTGTCTACATAGAATTAAAATTCCTTTTCTACGGTTGAAGTATAGATGCAAACGGACACGGGAAAGCCGATTATATACTGAGAAAGAAAAAATAGTATAAAATTATATATTTATTTATCGACTTCATAGATCAACATGGCGTCTAAAGCTATCACCTCATAAAGACATTAGCCTTGTATAAATGTTTTGTAGCTTTTATGCATAAAAAAATAGCATACCCAATAGCGGACTGCACAATAAAAACTTGAGGAACTGTGAAAATTGAGTTTAGTATTCTAATTAATAAATGGCACATGCCCAAAAATTTCGGTCCGTATGTACCTAAAATGTTGGTAAAGTAGAGTAGAAAAAGCAGTGCATCTTCTTTATAAATAACGTGATAGAGAGAGATACGGGATGAGGATTAGACGAGGGCGCTGTAATCGTGTAAGAGTTCGCCGTTCAATGGAAGTCTTTCGTTTAAATTATTATTTCAACGACACGATCAAACCTTTCTAATACAACAAAATCAGTACTCATAATTTGTATATAAAGGCCAGAATAAATATGTATATGAAGATTTTCGGGAATATCTGCCTCCCTCAAAGGACTTGAAATTAGCATGAATAAATTTGTAAGACGATACTTTGATAATTACCGCGCACGAGAATAATAAGTTTTTGCTCAAAAGCGTCATGTTCATACGTTCGTAATTCATAATGCGAATACTCGGGTTAACGAAGCGAGCGGCGCCGCATAGATCGATTAGAACGTAGACCTGACGTAGATGAAGCTCGCCTCGCGTATCCAGCTGCGGTTAGAATTTTACGGTTACGCGCGCTACATATTCATAGCGAACCGGGGTGAGGATCGTTCCGGAAGTTGCCGCCGCACATATTCGGGTCAGCTGCAAATAACGACCACCGCCAAAAATCCTCATGATTTATGGCGAATCCGATCGCGTTTTCCGGCCGTCGACAATGGGGTTGCACGTAATATCAAGACTGCTATTGACATAATATCGCAATTCGAGACAAGATTTTTAATTAGTTATCAAAATTATGCAGATCATTATTTTTGTAAAAATTGATTTTTTAAGAAAGTTGAAATATGCATATTTATAAATTAGATGGGAAAAAATTATTATATTATACGAACTTAAAAAAGTTTCTTTTTAAACATTTATATTAAAATATAATTATTTACAAACAATTAATAAACAAAATAAACATCATTAAATTTTACACAAATTTTACATATTAGCTTACACGATACTTTGCACCAGCGCAATACTTTGGTACAGCACCAGATCATGTACGAGATTTTCCAATTGCGCTCAAAAGTAGTAATGACATAAATAATAATAATAATTTTAAATTCTATTGTAAAGATTGAGTTACATATTATTCTAAACAATTGTTCAATATCAGATAAAAATTGTTAACAAAATCGCAACAAGATTTTTACTATAAAAATTTATTCAAGAGTGAGAAGAAATTTTCGAAAATTTTCAATACAATATTTTTAGAAATTATGTTGATTTGAGTCTTGTGCAACCCTAGTCGGCAATTATACGAATCGAAGCCTGCCTGGTGAAAGGGAGGAAGAGAATCTTGCACTTATGTAAAATAGCAGTAGCGGTCCGCGTTCAAATGATTAATCACGTTGTCGTCGTCGGTACCGGGGGCGATTTAAAAGTAAAATCATTTATTCGATATAGGATGGGGTGGGCGGGATGACAACCGGTAATAGCCTACATTACGCGTAATGACAAACGACGATGCGCTGCAGCGATATGGAAAGTAGGTCACCCCATGGGTACTACCTACCCTCTCACCCCGGCGTCATAAAGGCGTTCCAGGACATTGTCCGGGGCGCCTTTGGCGTCCGCTCTACCGGAAAATTTGTTCGCTCAGGTGCGGACAAATGTACCTCCTCCGTCCTGTCTCTGCGCGACAGGCGAAAGGACGTAAGTACGGCCGGAATAAATTCGCGACAAAAAGAGCGAGAGAGAAAGACAGGCCGACCTGTACGATATCACTATCGCCCGCATCCTCGCTTTCTTCCAAGATGTCGAGCATGCAGCAAGCTGTTCGCCTAGAAAATTTGCATCCTCGAGGCGTTTCAACCCGGTTGCTCGCGCCCGTATCGCCCCTTTGGAATTAAGTACCCCTTTCGCCACAAACTCGATAAAGAACGCGGGGATTTTCGCAAATCGAGCAGGAAAAAAATCATAAAAAAGAATTGCAATCAAGATTAAATAAATTGAAAGCATCTATTATTAATTGTCACGTATATATACATTTATATTTTTATCCTGAAAAATCTGATTTTCCACGCGCGATAAAATCTATTTATAAACTTTATTACACATATCGTTTGTCTGCATCATTCATGAGAAGGTAATATTAATCGCGCGATCGATCGATAGCGTCCTTGAAAATCCCCGGCTGGAAATCCACGTGTCTTGAGTATATCTTGCCGCTTTTTTCCCCGGCGGTTAAACGACTCGCTGCGAACTTTCTCCCTCGTGAAATAAGTTCTCGAGAAGCTCGGGCTGCCGGACGACATGGCGCTCGGACAGGCGTGAAGGGATTAAAAGAGTGAAATAATGTCGGCACACAATGGGGTCCCTTTACATTTACAATGAGGACGAACTGTCCGAGACGGTGGGACGCTTCGGTTAAGCATATAATCTAAAGCAGGGTTTCCCAAACTAAACTAATCCGTACGATGGGACACCCTTCTTCGGAGAATAAACACCGACATCCATATGATTTCATTAAAAGCGGCGAAAATAATGTTTTGTTTTACAAGAAGATAATTTAGGTTTCACACATAAAGTGTTACAAAAAAGATATTTGGCTTAAAACTTGATTTCAATACTTAACATTGTATAAAAAATGTTTCCGACAAAATTGATAGGGTTTTGAGAGAGGAAGAAGAGGTTGATATATTATAATCTTGCATTTTTTAACTAATTGTAAGATCATTTCTCAAGATTGTGTCAAGATAATTTTTTTATATAAATCGATTTCTTGCAATATATTCGATGTAAAAAATTACATTGATAGGATAACCAAAAATTGGATAGTTTACGAGATATTTTATATTGAATTCGACAAAATTTTACATCAACTACGAGAGAAATATCTTGTTGAAAATGCTACGAAATATCTAATAAAAAAATATTCATTTCTTAATTATCTTACCTCAATATTTTTATGCACAAAATAATAAGAAAAATCAATTGATGTAAAGAAAATACATAATTTTTGAGAAAAAATATGTAAAATATGTACTTGTAAATTTATTTTTTCCCCTCAAAATCCTATCAATTTTGTCTGAAATATTTTTTATACTGTATCAAATTTTCTTTATGAAAGCATTTTCTAACATTTTGCATATAATGATATTATTTTTCATCGATTATAAAATTGACTCATATATTATTATTTAAAGAAACAAAGTAATTAAATTATTAAAAAGATTTATTATTTTCATATTTCATTTTATTTCTCTATAGCTATCAAAAACACACATTGGGAAAATATCAGCTCTTATCCATTTTTAATTTGAAAAATTCTAATCGAGCGCGAGAACGCGCCGCTCTATACAATTCGCAAGGAGCGAAAACGAGACGTCCGGAAAGTTCTCCGACTAAAAAAGAGGAGGAGAAGGAGGAAACCAGTTTCAGGTGATATATCTTCGCGGTCTCGCCTCGACGAGCCGTCTCTAAACACCCGAAGAAGCGACGTGCAGTAAAAAAGGGCGCAGTAAAGGGGGTGGCACGAGCGCACGCTTCTACCCGTTTTTGTTCGCGTTGCAGAGTTAATCCTTTGGAGTTTACCTCAGGACCGGCCGGAAGAGCTTCTTTCGGGTCTCCTTCTATCCCCCTCCCGAAGGGGCAGCGAAGGGCAAATCGAGAGGGAAGACTTTCCGACTAAACCTCGACTGCCGGATGCGAGGGTGGCGAAAGAGAGAGGCGCAAAATAAACTACCCTCACGTCGCGTAATACACAGTCCCCCCCTTCCACCCCTCCGCCACTTCCTCTTTCTCAGAGAGTTCTCCTCAACCAGTCTCTACCGTCCTTTTCCTGTAAAATACGGTCGTCGCGCCTCAAATACAACGCGGAGCTGCTTCTTCTCGGTTAAACAGCTGGATTCAGACTTAATTAAGTTTACATTTCAGTTTCGATGGGCGCGCAGCTTGTCTGCCCTCGCTCTCGACGCGGCGCACGTTGCTCGTTTCCGGTTCGTGTTGGACCCGCGACTAGGTCTAATATCGCGGAAATCCCACGGTGGCTCGTGCCCGAGCAAAAACGACCCGCGGAATTATTTCGCGTTCGTTCTCTATCTCAAAAGGTAATTTAAGTTCATGCATATGCATGATAAGCGCTGATTGTTTCTTGTTATTCTTATATTCCGGTCTGTTGCAAGTTTCTGGAGAAGTCTAATTACAGAGATATTTTAAAAATTAAAAGAAATACTTCTCTCTCCCGTAGACGAGGGTAAACAGACGGCAAAATTTTGCTTCCCGGTTAATTTTTAAACTACTTAACTCTGAGGAAAATTTCACCTCAAGTTCATTTCTCGACGTCTTTATTAGGGAAATATTGATCTCAGAGTCATTAAGGGGATCCCTCAACCTATCTTTTTTATCAACAAAACACTGTAATTTTTGGGCATGTGCCATTTTTTATTGTCTACATAGAATTAAAATTCCTTTTCTACGGTTGAAGTATAGATGCAAACGGACACGGGGAAGCCGATTATATACTGAGAAAGAAAAAAAAGTATAAAATTATATATTTATTTATCAACTTCTTAGATCAACATGGCGTCTAAAGCTATCACCTCATAAAGACATTAGCCTTGTATAAATGTTTTGTAGCTTTTATGCATAAAACAATAGCATATCCAATAGCGGACTGCACAATAAAAACTTGAGGAACTGTGAAAATTGAGTTTAGTAGTCTAATTAATAAATGACACATGCCCAAAAATTTCGGTCCGTATGTACCTAAAATGTTGGTAAAGTAGAGTAGAAAAAGCAGTGCATCTTCTTTATAAATAACGTGATAGAGAGAGATACGGGATGAGGATTAGATGAGGGCGCTGTAATCGTGTAAGAGTTCGCCGTTCAATGAGAGATCCCCTTAAAGAATTGCTCCCTTAAAGAAATTAAACGAGAGATAAATTTCGCTTGTTGTTTTCCCATCGAAATACAATCGTAGCAATGCGATTTCATATTGGTGGGTACTCACATTGGACGTCGAGCAGAATACTGGCGTTCATCGGCATCATCAGCGTGATGTGACGCGCGACACAGACGATGGTAGCGTTGTGATGTCCTCTCAGGACCTTAAGGTGAGCCCCGCTGCGTCCGCCGGATGTTGAGGGTAACACGGTGAGGTTGTCCGGCGGTTGTTCCGGCCCGTCTAAAGTGGCCTGAGACAAGGTCATGCCCCATACCAAGACGGGCGGCGGATTTCCACCCTCGGCCGCGCACTCGAGAGTGAGTTCCGAGCCCTCCTTCACCGGCACAAACTGGTTTCCGGGATCCAGCCGGCGGCCATCTATCAGCAGATACGTCCCACGAGGTGCCTCTGTAACAAGAAATCACCCGGTAACCGCTTCAATTAGTGACTTCGTAATGTTGAAAAGTCTGATCGGACGCGAGCGATTATCGCGGCTCGCGAAAAGAATAATTCCATGATACATTATTTAAATATAAATAAGTAATTGTAATTTACTGTATCTTTGATACTATAGGCTTTATTTAATAAGAACTTCTGATAAAAATAATTTCACGATTTAAAAAAGTTAAATAATAAATAAAAGCTAATGTTAAAAAATTACTTTTAATAATTATTTAGAAAAGATGTTCTAATTTTTTTTATATCTGGATTTTTTCATACAAATGTTAATATAAATTTACTTTAAATTTAAATTTAACTATTAAATAATTATGTATAATTTTATATCCCCTAAAAAAAATCTTATAAAGGTAAAAAAATACGCCAAGTACATAAAAAAAATCAAAAAATTTAAAAGAGTGATAAAAATAAAATATTTAAAAACCGATATGAGATCAATACTATTAGCCAAATACAATAAATCATGTGATATTAATTCGTAGTCGATACTAAATGAGTTAAGATTACTTTAATTCCTAAAGCATTTTTCATATGATGTATATAATTTAAAAAAGTTTTACACAAATTCTAAATCGCATAAATGACCTTTAGGTCGAAGTAAGATATGAAAACTTGGCTTGCCCCGTATTTAAATCATATAGTTTAAAACAGGAAAAAGCTAGATTTTTGATGGGCTCAATGTAAAATTTAAAATTACACTACGGACCGCGCACGCGCGTAGCTAAATTTCGAACTTATATATCTTGTCTCCTCTGTATTACCTGGAAATCATCACATAGAGATTAGGCAAAGTGAAATCTCTTTTTTTATGAGTTTTTTTATTTTTTCTGCAAGTAAAGTTTAATTGTTGTAAATCGGATTGAAAAGCTTCGCAGGTCGTTTCTGACCCACAGGCTGGCTGTTGCACATTCGTAGTCTAAAGCTTATTTTATAAAAATGTAAATTGTACTTACTAAAAGGATTAACAAATATATATTGTATATATGTATATTGTATAATCAAATTTTTTATTTTACTCAAGATATGTAAACGACGGAGCGGGAGGGGGAGCACGCCAAGTTTTCATATCTTACTTTGACCTGAAGGTCATTTATGCGATTTAGAATTTGTGTAAAACTTTTTTAAATTATATACATCATATAAAAAATGCTTTAGGAATTAAAGTAATCTTAACTCATTTATCGATTACGAATTAATATCACATAATTTATTGTACTTGGCTAATAGTATTGATCTCATATCGGTTTTTAAATATTTTATTTTTATCATTCTTTTAGATTTTTTGATTTTTTTTATGTACTTGGCGTATTTTTTTACTTTTATAAGGTTTTTTTTAGGGGATCTCACTGCTTTTTGTAAAAAATATTATTTCTACAGAAAATATGTTAGATTTTTTAAAGATATTTTTTTATATACTTGTATTTTATTTTACCATTATAAGGTTGTTTCTAGAGGGATATCACCACCTTTTTTTGTAAAAATTTATATTATTTCTGCAAAAAATATATACGCATTTTTAAAAATCTTTACTAAGGATAAGTCGCGTATTTTTACAAGGTTTCATTTTCTAGATATTATTATAGATATTTTTCTAGATATTTTTCACTCTCAAGGGGTTTTTGAATATTGTTATAATACGATAAATTAGTCTCCTTAGAAGTCTTATCTAACGGCACAGTTTTATATTTTTGTGATACCGTTTTCGAGATAGATTAGATTTTACCCCCAAGAGGTTTTTGAAAATTGTTATGCGATAAATTAATCTCTCACACGTATACACACATATACACATATCACACGTATGCACACACATGTACATAAATGGTTTTGTTTCTTAAAGCATTTTTGCACACTAAAGCGAATAATCATATATGCGCAGTATGAATGCAGCTTGAGGGACAAAATCGCTTTGAATGTGTGCGTGCGAAGATACATTCATGAGTCTGAACCTTATGACGGAAAATGAAAAATGTCACGATTCTGACATGCGATTATCATTTCTCGGGATTGACTGCACCGATTTTATTCAAACTGGTCGCAATCAAAAGCTTGCATTCACATTATATGAGAAAAATGCCGTTAGATTTTTAATTACGGCTTTTGTTTCTGAAATATTTCAATCGAAAGTTTGTGTGATGTCATTTAACGTAAAATTCCGGATAAGCTACTTGGTAGCGCCGCGTCAAGAACAGTGACTCTCAATGCTCGGATCCAATTTTTTATCAGTTTTTTATGTACTTGGCGTCGCGACCGCGTCGCTTGATAATAGAGAAGATATTCAATTTTTTTATATCTGGTTCTTTCTAATATAAATTTTAATATAAATTTACTTTAGATGTAAATTTAATTATTAAATAGTTATATATGATAAATTTATATAAAAAATTTATGGAATAACCTATAATTATTTTTAAAGTTACAGGAGAAAATTAAAAAATAGTTAAATAAAGTATAAAAGTATTTTTAAAATGTACAACTTTTTGATAAAATTTAATAATTTATAAATAGAAAATTTTTATAAATAAACAAATTTTAAGATTTATGAGTTGATTTTTTAATTAAATAAGAAAATATTTAAAATAATAATAATTTTAAATTTATGATAAGATTAGTATTCACATAAAATTTAAATTATATAAATAATTAATATTTGACTTGCATTCAATAAACGACATAATCACATGCAACGTGTTTCAATTAAAAAAACTAAAATGTCTTTTATCAAAAAGTAAGTATATTCGCATTATTTAAAGTATAATAATAATTACGTGCTCGCGCTACAAATATTTTTGTATTTGTTATTTTAGAATTAATTTCTTGTAATTATTTTAGAATTAACTTTGCTGTTTATTTCTCTCAGACGTAGCAATTATAAAGTATAATTATAATTTAAAAGTATATTGTATTAAATCTAGCATTAACGTCTCGGACGAGCAATTTAGAAGGCGAGTGCAACGTCGCGCATTTAATCAGATTCACCAAAGGCATGCGCGCGCGCAGAATAGTAGTTTTTAGTCTCAAATGCGCTATCGTTGTCGGCGAGCAACGTAAATTAAAGTCTTAGGTGGACTTTTTTACGCGACATCGCCATCCAGCGGGGAGCAGGAAGCACAACAACATATGAGGGCAGCAATTTACAGAGCGACGTTGCGAACTGGCCGGTTTTACGACGGCGCTATAACTTCCCGGCTTGACTCCTTTTCTCATTTTGCGACGCGATTTAACCGCTCGCATGGATCGCAAACCCCCTCGGGAGATCAGCTCGGTGCGCGGCAACTTGAAGCTCTCTTTAATTTTCGCCAACTTTCAACTGGCCAGGCTGGGCCAACAACTGATTAATCTGGTAGCGCGGATTTAAAATAAAGAAAATAGTTTGCCGTTCTAGCCGTATTTTTCACTTCTGAAGAGAGAGGAGAGCAATCCAACCGTTTGTCTACATCAAATTTCCCAGGAAACCCGCGAGATACTTTAATGTACTCTTAGGATTTTTATCCCAGATTTTTTTCCCCTTCCCTTTTCGCTCTGCCCTCGATTTTCAATGCCCGGAATGTATGCATAATTAAAATTTAACGATGCAAATCGTTCGGTATCTGAAATATTCTCACGAGAGGCGTAAACGCTTTAAAGAGAATGAGAGACGTCTGTAAATTCGATTTGTAACTTAACCTTTTTTTGTCCGCGCTTCGCTCATCTGGGACTCGTTTTATCCGCTTCTTTCTTTTTTTTTTTCTTTTAGTTTGCAGACCTTCGCGTAGAACCGCAGACCGCGTCGGTTTACCATTCATTAAGACATCAGTAGTAAATTATAAGCCGTAAGGAGAAGAGAGAAACGTAAAGTTATTAAAACTTGCGATGAAAAACTTGCTCGCGAGCTTAAACAGCGTGCTATAGGAAGAAAGTTCGTACCAAAAACTACGTACAACGCGGCAATTTATACTTATCCCGAATTAAATTACAAGAGCGACGTAATTCTTATTCAACGGAAGGTGACGTAAAAGAATGAGGCAAACTGCGCTAGATTGCTGCTGTTCGAAAATTCGTAAAAGTCACTTTCTTCGGAGGTCTCTCCTTTATATAAACCGGCGACGGTGCGGTGCCAATCTCTCCCAATTCCAAGTTGACTTCTCCGCGCCGCGCTTCGATAAGATCTAGTCACGTTCATTAAATTTTCTCGTACTGTCGGCCTTGCCAAGACGGATGGTAGGGACGTTCTCGAAATAGGTCGCTGAATAAGAGGAAACGTGCAAAGCCTTCTAAAGACAGAAATTGTAATTGTATCTCCAGTATGATTTAATGTAATAAAATATAGCGCAAGCAGCACCTGCAGCCGAGTAAAACGGCGCAGGCATGACGGAAAATTTAATAATACCGTGAGATTTAATAATACGGCCGAGATTGTGTCCCTTTTCAATTTGTTAACTAAATATATAAAATTAGCAGCAGTACCCCTCGAGCTGCTATTTTTTTCTATTTTATTTAGTTTTATACGTTATCTCCATTTCTTTCTTTTTTTATAAATATTCAACACGGTCAGTAAATACAGGAAACTTCTTTATCTCTAGGTTTATGTATTAATGATCTAATAATTAGTCGGAAACGTCGGAAAAGTAATAAATGAAAAATAAAGGGATTCGATACTAGTTAATCCTACTACAATATTATCAGAAGCTTAGCGCATCCGTCATAATATAATAAATGTCTCCGATTAATGTATAATCCATGAATTAATAAAAATTATTGAGTTTTGTTCCATTTCTGTATCTCTTTAATATTTTATTTTATTACTTAATTTTATCGAATTATTTTTCAGTGAAATTAAATCAATTAAACTAACAATGATGAAGAAAAAAATAATAATGTTGCAAAAATAATACAGTAATAAGATGCACAGTATATTAATGATTTTGTAATATAATTATGAATTTTATTATTGTGGAAAGTATAATTAAAATTATTTCCAGTGATTTTAATTATTTTTTATTATTATTTTGAGAAGCAACTACACACAATAAAAAAATTTTTTACTTTTATTTCTCGTATTCAATTATCATGAATTATTTAAAGTATTTATTATCGTAATAATAAACGTTTTAAATGTCTTTAGATTTTAAAATCTCTACTCTTGAAAAATTCGATAGATAATAACGAAAATTAATTTAATAATGATGGCGAAGATATATAATGCTGTAGAAACGGTAATAATAAAATGCACAGCGTGTTAATAACTTCATAATATAATTATTAATTTTTTATCGTTGAAAAATATAACCAAAATTATTTCTAATAATTTTAATCACTTTCACATTATTTTCTCGAGAAATAATCTGAATAAAGGAAGAATTTCTTCTTTCTTTGTATTTTTCATATTCAACTATCATGCATTATTCAAGACATTTGTTATCAATTTGATAACAAACGTTTTGAATTCCTTTACATTTTAAAATCTCGTACGATTCCTGAAAAATTCGACAACGAGAAGACTGTGTCAAGTCGATATTATCTAGATAGTAACATGAAGCTCAAAAACGTAGCAAGAACCTCGAAAAATCCGGAGGTACTTTGCATACACTTTTCGCCTCAATCTTCGCTCTAAAAATCACGGAGCCGGCTCCTTGGAAAGATTCCAGAGCCATGTAACGCGATCGCGAATCGCGGAAGGGAAAAAGGTTGGGAGGGATGAAAAGTCCTCGCGCGCCGTTCTACCCCCGAGTATGGTTATGTGTTCTCTCGTATGAACGTATGCTGCTTCACAGGCGTTGAAAGACTGTAAAGTCGAATCCTGTTGGAAATATGAAATTTTCCCGTAACACATGAAATGCAATTTCATTTCTCATACATTGGCATATATTTGTGATTTAACACACATGTATATGCGGTATTAATTATTTTAATTGTTACATTAACGAACCGAAATGTGAAATATATTTTAAAATGTGAAATATATAATATACAATATTATTAGATACACAATATGCATATATTTTATCTGTTATAAAAAGAAAAATTTATTGTGTTTACACGTTTTTAATTTTTATATTAATGTAATATAATGATATTATATAGGATAAAATATTGTGTAATACGCTTTGTAAGAGAAAAATACCTTACTCATTATTCAGACATAATGAACTTACCAATGAGTGTTATTGATATAGGAATTTATAGATGATAGTACATAATTAACCGGGAAATTGCATAAAATTATTCTAAATGCGATTTTATATTAATAAAAAAAATTACGAAATTAATAACTTTAACACCCGTGACAAAATACACACACGCACTCATATCGCTTTGGAGTCGCATTGTATTAAAAAGCAACATTAGGCGTGAAGTCTGAACAGCTCAGTAGTCTAGAGCAATTGTCCGGAAAGCGAAAGGCTCGGGTTCGATTCCCGATCCAGCCACTTGCATTTCACGTAATTTTCTAGTCCACGAATATTGTTTTCTAGTAATTATTCGTTAGACTGAAAAGTGTGAATGCTCTCTTCACAGAATATGCCGTTGCCACGGATGAATTCTGACGCTCGTTGACCAAATGGACGGACACGTTTTACCTCCTCCCACACACATCCCTATCTTTTCTGGATCGTTCGACCTGAGTCGTTCACTTCCTACTGTGCGACTTCGGCAAAATATCATTATTACGTTCTTCTTTTGACCCATCCTTTTTTATTTAAAAATACAGAAATGCCTCATAGGAATAATATATCCTAACTCTATTGTAACATCTTTTTACCATTTTCTTTTGGATAAATTATAGGCAAAACATATAAAAGAAAAACAAAGGTGAAATAAATCGAAGAGACATTGTTAGAAGCAATAACAAAGTTCAAGACACTATAAATGAGTATCGATGATTTTTTGAAAGAAATAGAAAAAGATGCAATTTTTGTAAATGTTCAATCAATATTTTTATCGAATTAAAATATGAATTTTTATTTTTATCGAATTTATAATTTTATAATTAAAAAAAAATTAAATTATTTTTATTGATTATAATTATCTAAGACATTTTTCATCTAACTTCGAAAGAAAACGCCCTTTTTAATATATATTATATTTATATATTTTCAAAAAATTAATCTCATAATTAAAGTACTTCAATTAACCAAAAATGGATGCAACTCTTATCTGTAATATTAGTAAATTTTTGTAAATTTCCGTAAAGTCTATTCATCATAAGTGTATTTTATATTTATTTAAATAAATGTGAGACGTATACAAACACCGCATTTTATCTTATATACATAATTTTACATTATATACATAAATATGATTCTTCTTGTCATCGAGTATTTCTTAATATTATAATACTAATATAAGTATTACTATTTTAATAAATAAAAAAATAAAATCGTATTTTAATAATAATGGCTACACATATCTCTCATGAAAAACAATGTTTAATCTTTCTGAAAAATGGATTGTTCGAGTATAATTCGAAAGGCATGGGTGAAATAATGTAAAACGAAGGATATTGTATTGTAGCAATATTTGTCTCGCATAAGTTAGTAGATAAGTCTCTTAACTGCATTTTACTTATTTCCACGATAAAGACCAAAGATTTAGATTCGGACAGTAACGGGCAAAATATCGTGCAAGCGGGTATTAGCGCGCGGCGAAGATATTTTTTGCTCGTTTGAAACGAGAGGTGAAAAGGGTTTAATCCTTTCCTACCACGCGCGCTTGGAGTTTGAACGTATGCATCGTTTAAAGTGAAAAGATGAGAGAAAAAAAAAGTTTAAGCCCAGCTCTTGATCCAACAGCATTTTCGTCTATCCGAATCACGTAATTAAACTTTTTTATGATAGCGATAATAAAATCCGGTCGCATCGCATGGATTAGTGACATTTTTCCTTCAAACATTAAGGGAAAAATTTATTTTTCGACCACCATTGTTTAAAAAAAAAAAATAAGTAAAATCGATTAAACCATTTGAAACCAATTCAAACTAAATATCTGAGCAATGCGTTTAAGAGATATATAAATTTTATAATTTCAATATAATTATTCATGTTATCACAAAAAGACACGCACTGGTTAAAAGTATTACATTATCCCTAAAAAGTACAGAAAACGCGCAGATAAATGATTAAATATTTTATTTGTTTCTCCTGTTTTGCTCGTGTTCATAAAATATGAAAAGTACATATATTATTTTTTTATTCGATTCCTAAAATTAATTTATAATTAATTCCTAAAGTTGATATGTAATAATAATATTTATTTTGATACTTGTAAAATTTATTTTAAAATGTCGATTTTATCGATGCTTTTTGATGTAATCACATTAGTTATAAACGGCTTTTAAATGTCAACAACATACGTTATGCAAAGATATTTTATATTTTTCCCCTCTACAATCTCCCTCAACAACTGTAGGAATATTTGTGCAAACATGTTGAGATTAAACATTAGTAATTTTAAAAGACTTATCAAGAATGCGATATTGTATTGAAAGCAAGACCATTTTGGAGAATCAAGAAATATATATTTTCTTATTATTCATTATAATTTATAATTTTTATGACATTAAAGTATAAAATAATAATAATAACATATAATTTGATAATATTTACATGTGTTTTTTTTCATTAAAGTAACGGCTTCTTTATTTCTGTAAGTGATATAATATTTTTGATCGATGCTCAAACGAGTGGAAGATGATTTTTTTTAATTTTTTGATCGGCGCGATACAGTTTAATTTTCACGAAATGATGATGTAGTGTCCACGATCTTGGAGAGTTTTCAAAGATCCCGGTTGCAAAGGGGATGCTTGAATAGGGATCTCGGAGCGAAATTTTCCTCAGGTCGTCGAGGCTACATTCACATCGTCACGGTGGATTTAGAAAACGTACGATTCGCGTGAAAACTCAGACTCGCATTCTAAGAATGTCTGGACGTGCGCGAATGTGTGGACGAAGGGGGGTCCGCAGCAGGTGTTAATACGGAAACATAACGCCAGAAACATTCCCAGGACGCGGATGGGAACGCATTCGCAGCATATGGTGCCGTATCTGCCCCAAGAGGAATCCAGGGTCCGCTTGCAGTTCGTAAAATTTCATAATATCGCGAGCACACCCTTCATCCTGCTCCAGGATCAGAAAGAACGAGTCACGAGTAAGGAAAGCAAACGAACTATCTGGTATATGATACGGCACTGCATTCGCCGCTTTTCGTGGATATTTATCCTTACATAAAGGTTGTATGGTAATATTATAACGTTCCTTAGACTAAAGTTATTTGCGATATTATATTTGAAGAAGGTATATATATGAGAGATTGTATATTCTTACGAAATATTCTTGCGTTATATTTTTAAGAAAGTTGCATAATTCCGATTTAGTTATGTAGATACCGTGCATTGCACTATTATATGCATATAGATAACATCAGATCATTATATGATATACATATATATATAGCTATCAATTAAATATTAAAATTGACAAATTTTTCAAATACTATAAATAAGATATATCTGCTAGATGCTTCCTTTAATTAAAGAAAATAGTCATAATATATATTTGCGATTACATGTGTGTGTATGATCATATATTAGTATCATATTTATTATAATAATAAATTATCATATATTATAATAATATATTATAATAATAAAAAATAAAATAAATGATAATAAATTCTTGAATCAACATATAAATAATTTAGAAATATAGAAAAATGTAAGAAAGAAAAAAAAATAAACACTCAACGATTAATAGCGTTAATATAGTCGTGATATATATATATATAAGAATTCATCTTCTTTAAACAATATGACTTTTGCGAAACGTTATATAATAAAAAAATCACAGAAAAGAAATAGAGAGAGAAAATATACAGAGTAATTCAAAATAACCTATTGTTCTTAAAATGATATATTCCTGACTTAATTCTGAAACGATTTTTCCTTTTGCAACATTTTGGCCGAAGTTTAATTTTTAATTTAATAAAAAAAAGAAATAATTAACTTATTACGGACCGAGTATATCTCTTTCTCCATCTCTCTCCCTACTTTTTCTCTCCCTTTTTCTCTCTCTCTCGCTCACTCATAATAATTATTATCTTGTAAAGATTCGATGACTTTAATATTAATTTAATTTATTTAGTCTGTAATTAAAAATTAATTCCTTTTAAAATTCAAAAATTAAATTTCGGACAAAATTTTGCAAAAGGAAAAGTCGTCTCAGAATTGAGACAAGAATATATCACTTTAAAGACGATGAATCATTATTTGGAATTACCTTGTACATGCAATTCAGAGAGTATATACTCATATATATAATTATATCCTCTTAATATATAAATACTTGTTACGTAAAAGCATTGAAAAATATTTAAGAGTCGTAGCAATGTATAAGGAGGAGAATTGCGAGCGCAAATTTCCTCGAAATTTGATTTAATTACTGAAGCGCGACGATGCGTCTTTTAAAGAAAATAACTTGGAGACTCTAAGGAAGAAAGACTTCACTTTCTGGTAATGAAGGAATCAACGCGAGACAAGGGAGTTCTTAAATGCGCGTTGCAATACGAAGGCGCATGCCAGGACGAAAGGTATGTCTGTCTCAAGACGCCATCTCTCTCTCCGGTATCCGAGAAACTCGAAGGAAACGTTAAATATTCAGAGCGAGTCCCGGTAATTTTGCCTCCGCGAGAAGAGTGGAATGTTTTTGAAAGTCGTTTAGACGCCGCAGCGTTTACGCCTTAACGACCCGTCTTCTTACTCGAATACTTCCCAACGCAATAATGAACAATTATTAGATATGATATTTTATTTCGTGCGGATTTTACTCGAATTCGAGGCGAATCCGAATAGCTATATATGAATAATAAAACGCAGCTTTACAAGTTTCACAAGAAAATTATACGGAAGTATGCGTGTAAGGCATGTAGGAAGTTATGCGTTGATTTAATATCGGGAGAGTACATTGATTAATTTCTCGCGGTAAACTTTCTGAAACTGTATTAATTTCATAATCCTTTAACTTCATCATAAACGTAATCGTATCGTTAGCCTATTAAGTTCAAGTAGATCGTAAAATTGCACTAGAACCGGTAAATTTGTCGAGCGAACTTCTCTTGAAGCCAAATAAATAAATCAATGCAAGCAATCCAATCAAATGCGGAGACTATTTTCGACAATCGACCCTTCATCTATCTTGTGTTTGGATTATTAATAATTCAAATAAACCAAAGAGTCATCGAAGGGGTCTGGAATATTTGTATCAAAGATGGTAAAACTTTTGCGCAAGCTTTTATTTAGAGAAATGTCGCGTGAAATCGTACTGTTATTGTCGTCAAGTTACAAGCATAATAAAGCCCACTCGAGTTCAAGCTTCATAGTAAGAATCTTGATTATTTATGTAAAAGCTGCAGGGCAACGTAATTTCAAAAATTCGTTTAAGAAATATTTCATAATTCCTTCTATCGCGCTGATAGAATTCTGTTTGAATATTTTCCTGTTAAAGCAAATAATCATTAAAGCGAAATTAAATATAGATAAATTTTCCAAAGTAACTTTGATTTATTCTCGGTTCTCAGAGTTTTCGTTTCATCAAAAGTCAATTTGCTCCTATATATATCGGACAAACACTTCAACCAAAATGAATAGAATTGCTTCCTACTAGAAATGTCAGATAATATTTGATTTAATCGGATGTGTAAGTTTGGGACATATAATTTCGTACAATAATCATTCGAATGACGAAGAAGGACCAACAAATATGCAGGATTTAGTATCGTTCCCTTAGAGGCAAACTCGCAGAGTAGAGATCGCAAGCATCACTGCATTCAATCGGCTTCATCGTCCACGTGATTCTCCTCGGCGCTGTATTTGGTGCGGAAAGATTAGCTCCTTCCTTCGCATGCCTCGCTTTTTGCGAATCGCAAGACGGATCTTGGACCCCAAGAGCCTATCTTCATCACATCTTCGTCTACGTGTTCGACGTTTCCCAGCGTGAGAGCGTTTCACTCACACCATCGAAAACATTTAGGACCCCGCCATTAATCTGTGCTGACGATACGCTTTCGGTATATTACGCCATCAACGTTTCCCTACCGTTTGAAAGGGTAGATTGCAAACGATCGCTCGTTCAACCATCAATGATCTATTTAAGAGACCGAGATTCTCGTCAAATTACAGCCGTACAACATCAAATCCAATTGTACTAAAAATAAAATATTCTTATGCAATACTTTATTTTTTTAATTCTCGTAAATAGAATTTGGTTATATTTGTGGAAATATTTCTTAAAGACGATGTATCGCACTCATTTCCACCAAATACTTTTTGCTGTTGTTAAAAAAACACTGCGCCTCAATATTAATTGAATTGATCTGTTTATTATTTGACAGAAGAAAAAAATAATAATACATTCATAAGAAAAAAAAATTTATTAAGTTAATATTAATTTTATTAAGGTAATATTAATTTATTAAGTTAATATTAATTTAAGTTAATATTAAGTTATTAATTATAAAAAAATATTAACACTTTATTAATTTAAAAAATTATAATAAAGAAGAAATTAATAATTTATAAAATAAAATTAATAACTGGTATACAAAAAGATAAAAATTTTCTCCTTTTTTTATAAAATTATTCAATTCTTATTAAAAATGGGACGAAAAAAAGAAAGAATATGACATTACTATATTTTTATTATATCTCCAAATTGCGAGAGATATAATATTCAACATTTTCAATAAAATAAAATATTTAATTTACTAAATTTTGCGAGAGAATTTAATATTAAGACTTATATAAACGAGATGTTTCTTAGCCAATTCTTGACTATATAATATTTTTTAACTAACCACGGAGATTCATTATACTTGAAGTGTATATCCAGTGTTTATCCTATTTTTTATATCTACGATCAAAATAATAATGATATTCTACCTTTAATTAAAAGAGCAAATGCATATTTATGAAAAGAAAAAGTCACTTCACAACGTACACAACAAAGATTATGAAAATATTTACGCGGTATCTTGAAAAAAAAATGAAATATAAAACAAACCAAAATAATTAAAAATAACAGCAGCTTCACGAAAACCAAGTTTGTATTAGCTCCAAGGACAAAATAAATTTATTTGATATGGCCACTTCACTCATGTGCTTAGTGTGATGCCAATCTAAGTTTTTTGGACTCAAAATTTCCTTGACAAAGGTTGAATATTTCTCTAAAACCTAAAAGAAGCTATCGTGAAAATGAGTGCTAACAAAGAATTTTAAATGTCATATTCTTTTTTCTTATACATATAAAATAATAAGAATTAAGGCAGAAATATTTTTCGTATTTCATTATCAATGCAATAGAATCATCGATAATATCATAAATTAAATACGAAATTTCAAAGTGCGTGGATGCTTAAGAATTGTCGCATGCGTGTCTGAAGTACGTTTGCATACGAATGCTTGACGATACACGTTCAAAAGAATAATTCACTGCGTTTCGTGCGCAACAAATGCGCAACAGGTGCACATACTTGACATGCTTGAAAGAAAATGAATTCTCGTGACAAAAACTTCGTCCTTTTCGTTTGTTTTAATTAGGACACATCACCACCCAATTATGTTCTATATATCACATTTCATCTTATAATGAAAAATCAATTAATGAGAATCTCTTGGTTATCAATGCATTAATAGTTTATTAATATTAATAGTTTATTAATATTATATAATATTATTACATTTACATTTTGGCGAGAATATCCTGCAATCTTTCCAATTTGATGTGTTTTTAAACCTCTGTTTCTAACATGATATTCTTACTTCAACAATTCAATGCAGATTTTAATGCTATTAAATCCACACGATTATTATTGAAATCTGTGTAGCACATAAAATAAAAATTTTGAATTTTCTTCTCATATGATGCCATTATCTCGTGAGATATTAACGATCAACATCACGTTTGTATAATATTTTGTAGTGTCACGTGTTATAGATGCAGATTAAAAATTAAAAAATCATTTGCCATCAATTATGTATGTCAAACTGGCGCTGATTAACGCAACATGAGTGTATCGATGAACGATATTGCATCGTAACATGGGACAGCAAACAATCTGTTTACATAATCGATAGATAGTGCATAACGTATACTGGAACAGATTACCATGAGCGAGCGACATTGTTTTTGCAACAGTGATGGAAATGCGTAAATAAACCTAAACTCAATCGTAATAAATTTTCACACACACACGTAATTTGAATTATTTATATATAGCATTCTGTAACTAGATTCTGAGATACTTACAAAAAACTATAAGAAATTTTACAAAAAAATTCTCTTAATAGTAGCTACACAGTAAAAAACTGTGCGTCCATATGTTAAAATTTTCTTTTCGTGTTACCACGTTTTGATTAGTTCTTTAATATAAAATTAACATACAACCTATATATTATTATTTTTATAACGTTTTCATGTGTTACATTTATCAACTTCATAACTTAACACTTTGTATATGTCTCTTAGAAATGGAATATTATTTTGAGTATTTTTAACATAATCATTTTAAGCAATCAACATGTCTCAAAGTCAGTTTAACATTCTAAGAAAAGTTAAAGTGAATCTTCAAATAATCTTGAACTTTGACATACCAAAATAATCAAATTTACTAAATTCAAATGTTTCTATTACAAATACTTTAAGTTAAAATAATTACTATTATATGTTAATGTCCTCAACATTTCTTACGAGTTATTGTAACTATTTTTTCATGTAATTTTTAATTAATTTGTATGTCATTTTTACATTACACTTAAAGTTACAATAACAAAAATAAATGTAAAGTATTGTGTCAATTATTTAACATTTTTAGTTTGTCAATAAGCAACATACGACGAATGAGTTATTTTAACTTAAAATTTAGAGTGGACTTTCTGGGACATGTGAAAAATGTTAAAATTAACATTTTATTTTTTATTGTGAGTAAGAATCCGAATTATTAGTGTTATCGTACACACTTTATCACAGCCGTGAAAATGATTGTGCAAAACAACTCACTGATTTGTTTACGATATAGTTTTTCAAATTTCTCAGTCGACAATCTATTCATCTTTTCATTCGTCAGCGCAAAATGGAGTCAAACGAAATATATTTTTTTTTTTGAAAATTCAGTGTTCGTGTCACGAATAAGCACCGTCATTGATGCGATATTCCTGGGTCTCGTTGACTCCTCAGCTGCCATTTCCACGCACGTCCCTTCCACATCGCATCGTCGGGAGATAGATATTTTCTCTCTTTGAAGGAAGCGCCGATCCTTCGATTCGGCACGATAAAGGGCCGCCGAGAATAATGATATTGCATACAATGGCGAGTGTTACGTAGAAATTCGGATTTCATCGCGCGTCGCGATAACGCTCTCGTGTGTAATTGGGGTCCTTAAGTGTCATTCAGACTTATCGCAATAATTTTCCAAGGCAAATTCGCCATATTTCACCTCGCCATTCCACGATGAGTTCCAGCATCCCTTCGGCTCGAGAGACCTGAGCCTGAAATTCCTCCTACAACGGCTGGCTTCCGACCGTGAGCTATGAAAAGCAAAGCCCCACCGTTATTGAGCTACTTAGTCACTCTTCTCGCCCGTGGCTACGAGCGTCATCAGACTTTTGCAAATGACGACGCGAGAGTGAGAAGCCGAAAAAATTATTCCGCCCTTGAAACGCCAATTAACTTTTATACGACCCGCTAATTGGTAGAAAGCTAATGGAAGAGCACAGGTACAAAAGGCCTGCCCGATGTTTCATTACGAGGGTGGGGAACCCGCAAACGATCGGTCGGTGTGGTTGTATGCGAAATTGGTACGGGGTGCCTATGCCCCTTTGATATGGAAAGCAGCCGTCGACGAATTCTTGGGACAGTCGATACAGTTTATGCAAGATCGGTGAGTACATTGTTTTTTCTCTCGCGAGCATCAGATTTTATAAAATCTGTACCTTTGTCTGACAATCCTTTTAAATAAATGAAATAAATAAAACAAAATGATTCAAGATTGTCTCTCATGCGCGCTTTAAAATTAATAAATTATTTTTATTTTTGAGCAAGTATATTATTCTTTAATATTATACATTAATTTTGATTAAAAAATTTATTCGTTTGTATGAAAAAATCTGACAAAGACAACTGCTTGAACTGAAAAGATTGAAATAGATATAAATAAGGTAAATTAAATCAAGGAGCTATGAAAAGAGAACCATAAAAAGAGAATCATGATATTAAAGTTAAGTATATAACATTATCAGCTCGAATTTTAGAAAAAGAAAAGTTATAAAAGTAATTTAAAACTTTTCTAATTGCGCGTGTAAAAGTTTAGAGTAAAAATCTTGCTCTTGTTTCCCCTGTTAATTGCGTATTAATATACGCTGATAAGATGCCTGTTAATTATGGCCCAGTTAATAAACTCGACAGTTGCCAATTATTTCCCTTATAGAGATCACATCGAGGTTCGCAGTATTTTTTCACGACAAGGATGATGATTGGATGTGTCTGGTGTGACCCTCGCCTGGTAGACTCGTCGAGATTTTATCACGGACGCCACAAATTACAGTGAACTGACATGAGGGGTGGTCTGACATCTAGCCTGACAGTTTCGAATTTTTCAAGGGGTGTATCCAGCAGGGTAGTCGAGTGGGATAGGGAAGGATTCTTTTAAAATGCAAATATCCTGGCGAGGAAGGCATACGAAAGAAATGTTGCTTCTTATAAAGCAGAGATTGTCGGCTATATCGGCTCGAGGTTAACTTCGTCGCTTTAACGCGCGCCCGCGATAAAAGTCCAACGTAAAGTTCCCTATTATACGAGGAAAATGTTCATCGTAGCTGACTTAAAACAAGTACTAAATTATCCCTCGCTCCGACGCGGATTACTTTGTGAGGATACTTTCTACGAAGTATATCGAAGGGTCGTGAATAAATTCCGGATTTATGTATCGACGGATAAGTTTTCCAACGACCTCTCGACTATGAAACCTCGCCGTACACGTTTTAAATCTTAAGGATATCTAAGGTGATTTTGCGGTGTAAAAGAGACCCCGGAGCCATTGAGAAAATATTGTTAAAATAAAATTTATTTTTCGAGTTATTAAAAAAATATGTATTCATGTATAATAAACAACTGTTTTAAGGAGATGCGTAGAGTGAATGTAAAGTATGTAAATAAATTAGTTGAATATTGTAGCATAACCATATCTACTCAAATTTTGAAAAAAATTCCCTGAAAACTTCCTGCTCCTCCAGATATTTTTGTTTAAAATTCTAGGTAAAAATTGTTTTTTTAATTTCCCAAAATAATTTTTTCATTGCACATATTTTCTAATGTTTTTCATTCATACGGAGAAAAAACGCAAAGTTCCAAGTGCTAGATGCAAATGTATTGAAAAATATTTTCCGTTGAGATTAAAATGTTTAACTTTCATAACTTTTCGCTTTTTATCATTATTCGTTTTTATCATATTTTAAAAAATAAAATAAAGAATATATCCTGTATATTCAATATTTTATTAAGACTGAATATATTAACAGAGATAAACTTGTAATATATTTTAAACACTCATAATTCACAACTTGATTTATCGATAAATTCCCGATTGCTTACAGTATAAGTTTGAAATTATTAAAGAGAAAGTTTTTTTAAATTTTCTGAATCTCCGTGAAATTCCATGAGAATTTTCTCATTCTTTTTTCTTCAAGCAATAAAAAAATTTCTTGAAAATTCCAGGTTTTCCATGTTTTCTCAGAAAGGACGGAGAAGTAGATATCCTGATAAATATATGTTCTTAAATTTATTAAGATTTATAAAAAATTATTAGACTTTACTAGAATTTACTATTATTAGAATTTATTATTAGAATTATTAAAAAAATATACATATATATTTCCAAGCAAATTGGAATTTTTTTCGAAAAAGTAGTCTTTTGCGTGAAACAAGATTTATTATATTAAACTTTTTTGTAAAAAAATTCAATCTAAACTCCATTAAATAACTGCACATACACAACATATATCTAAAGTGAGATATTTTTGTGTCTTTGCGAAACATGTGATAGATGTTAATCAAAGTTGAGCAGAGCAAATAGAAACCTTTCCGTCCTATTACTCTATAACGTTTCATCGAGATGCCTCGCATACGCAGGTAGGGGTGAAAGAAATTTTCTCCAGAGTTGCTGAATAAATGCAAACATCGACATGCCATTCGGAGCGACTTATTCGTTCGCATCCGATTCGGCGATGATAGAAAAATTGCATTCGACGAACGACATCCACCAACCAAGGAGCGGCCTTCTCCACTATTGTTGTCGCGGTCGTAACACTTTTTACTCGTCGCGTTAGTCTCGCACGCATTTCCTCGGAGGAAATCTCGAATTCTCCCGATGGATCGTGGATGGATGAGAACAGGAGAAGATACGGTGGAGGAGCGCGCCCGAGGGAACGGAACGGCAGGGTACTGCGAAATTTCACCCGCCGGCGGTCGACAGGCAGCCAGACACGGGCGATGGATGAGATGCTAACGAGACGCGAAACGATCGACTACTCTCGCCAGGACAGGGGCCGCCAAGTCGGGCGTGAAATGGCTTTCCTTTGCCAATCCGGGTTACGACACCGCTTTTGCGCGAGTTCATCGAGATACATTTATCGGGAAACGCATTTATTCTCGACTTTATTAAGATGTGCGACGAAAAACAAAGTCAAGAAACCCCCGAAAGTAATCTCTTTCGATAGGATTAGGATCTTAGTTTCGGATTTTCATGAAATGCACATCTGTAATAGTAACAAGTTAAAAATTTCTTCCAAATAATGAGAGGACGTATAGACGAAATAATATTATTTTTCTGCTTTTTATTAATAAAACAAATAACGATAATTATATGCTTGAAACATTCCTTGATTAATAAGAAATTGATGTGCAAAAGATGATATCGAATTACGTTATAGTTATCGAGAATAGCCGTTACAATCAATCCGAGCTCGGTGAAACGCATTTATTTTTACTCCCTCCGTCTTTCTGCCAACTGTAGGTTGGCAGCAGTCGGTAGTAAAAATAAAAACATACAAGTGTCGTTTGATATTTTTATAAATATATAATATTTAATAAATCCACAATATTTAATATTTAATAAATGCATATATTAATTCAGGAGAGAAAATAAGTCGAAGTTAATAGGATAAATCTTTTCCTCTATTTTTAATATTTACTATTCCCCATCACATGATATATTAAAAGGTATGAGAATATTAATCTTTTAAAAATAAAAAAGCACAGCGCATATAATATTAAAAATTATTGATACATGAACATGGCAATAGTTATTCATCGTGATAAAATATTTCTATAAAAGACAGGACGCGCTAACGAGACGCAAAACGGTCTATCTTAAGCAAGGAGAAAAGCAGTGAGACAAGTGAGGCGCGAAATGGTTTTCCTTTACTACTGAGGCTCTCCAGTGGCAATCACACCCGCCTTTGCCTGTAACTCGAGATACACGAGACTCTATCCTCGGTATTAAGGGAAAATTGAAAGTGGTTTTATCCCACCTGGAGTTTTATCTTATCCGTGCAGCGCGCAGATACAGAAAAATAGTTTGCGTGTGGATTCAACCGGAAAGTTAATAAAGTCTTGACTGAATATCGATTCTTATTGTAAGAAAGCTAGATTGCTCCCTGCTGTCAATAACCATAAACAAGCACATTTTCTTTTACTTGTGTATCAATAAAATAACGAGAATATTGGCTAGTGATTGTGTTTCATATGCCCAGGAAAAATCATGAATATCTTCTTCTTATCAGTCTGTTTTACAATTTAATGACATCTTACATATCAAAAGCACTTGCGCATTCATTAACACGTCATCTTTCTTTATTTTTCTGCTATTTCTATCTTTATCTTGTTAAAATTTGTAAACCTATCTTTATCTTTCTTCACTATCATATTGATTATGAATATTATCATACTAAATATTTAATGAATCATAGATTTTCTCTCTCTCTTTTAGCGAAAACACGATTATCGCACACCGAAGAGAAAGATAATAACCTACACTCAGAGACGTTCCTCGCAAGGCTTTGATCAACAATGCTTTGGATTTAATCCGCTAATTTATCACGTACCTGCATTAAAATGAAGAGGGTGCGAAGCGTGCGCGACTAGAGGACATACTACGGTAGGAAAGACGGTAAAAAGGACGCCTTCGAGAGGCGAAGGAAGGCGCGCGGGAGGACCAAAACAGAGGAGAAGACGAGATCTCTTAACGACCGACGTTATATACTCTTATATACTTCGTCGAGATCGCTCGTTACCTCGGCTGGGTGATGCCAATTTTTCAGTGCTTTATGCACATTCTTATCCCCGAGGCGCCGCCCTATATTTATCATCGGCGTTCCATCCATCGTTCGCCGCTGGCAAATCTGTTTAAAAGCGATCTTATTGATGGGATACGAGCTCTACGGCGTTGAGAAAAATTGACAATTGGTGCGTGCCGTTGAAAAGGAGCAAGAGGGGGGGGGGGAAGTTTGAAGATGAAAGGATGTGATTTATATCATAATCATATTTCCGTGGACACATACATATTATATATAATCAGGCATGTATGTAATTTTCAGTGACACCATGACAGATATCTCTAAATTAACATTTTTTTTTTAAATTTTGTATTTTGCTCAATTAACAGCGCTTTGTTTATTTAAATTATAAATAACTAATTGTGCGTATTTTGCAGTTAAATTATATTTTTAAAGTGGTACACAATTTTTGATGATGGAAAATTAAATGTACAAGTAAAACTCACTTCGTGTGTGTTGTTGTGAAGAGAAAACGCATAGAAACTGAATTTAAAAATTAAACTAATGAAACTTATAATAAATTTTTTCTGATCCAGAAGCATGAATTCCTGCATTTCATTATAAAACATTATATAATAAGATAATTATGTAGATATGTCAAAATTATTTCTCATAAAAATAACAAGAAAATCTACGTATGTAATATTGCCTCATTTGCATTTATGAGTAAAGTTAAATTCTTATTAATGTATAAATATCAAAAGACGTCACTTATATCAAATTTTTATTAAATATTAACGCAATTATTTCTGTTATAATAGAGAATAATTATCTCTCTCTTTATTACTCTTTGAAGAAAATCAAAATTATCAGTATAAAAGTATCATATTTAACTCAATCCTCTACAATATTACTCGTTAAGATAATCTATAATATATTTTTGATGAGATTTCATTCCTTTTCACTGATGTACAATGCATCGATATTTTATTTGTAAAAGTTTACATGTGAAAAATAGCTTTTCATGTGAGAAACTGCGATGTATTGTCAATTATAATTTTTTGCAAATAGTTTTCTAAAGTTCAGTAATCTACATTATTACTATTCAAAGAAAGTAGACATTGGATAAAAAACAAATCTGTGAAATATAAATGAAAGAAAGAAAATGGACACTGTAAAATGAGATAAGAAAACTCGATGTATCCAATATATAAAAACTGCAGAATGTGAGAAATTTAAGAAAAAAAGGCGACAAAAATTGGCAATTTGGAAATCAATTTATTTGCGGATTAATATATTAATACGTGCATCTCTTAAATTTTCAAATGGAATGCAGCCGCGAAATTGTTTTTACTTTCATATCCGCTCCGATTTTTCGCTTAACTGAAGATGTGAGACTGCTCGAGCAACGTGGTAATAAACGGAAATCAGATCCGCGGGGACCGATTGAATAGATACTCAATATCAGAGATAGCTTTGGATCTATGTCGCTTGAATTGGTTTCTCGACTTTCAATACGCTCTCACCTATATAGGCACCCTCTTTAAGCTGCGCTCCAATTCTCCGGAGGAAAAACTTTTCAAGAGCATTACACATATACGCGTCATCTTTTAAATATTCCGTTCGCGCGAGAGATATAAAATTAAAAGAAGGAAAGAATCGATGTTACTCAACGAATAATAAAATATAATCGTAAGAACGTACATATAAAATTTCAAATATAAGTATCCTTAAATTAATATAAATTAATATTCCAACAAAATATTTTCCAGCACGAAGAAACGTAAAGCGTTTTCAATAAAATTTATCGCGCAAAGTTCAATTGGAAGGATAAAATTCCCACTCGACTTTCGCACAGCGAGAATTTATACGGTTTAATTAATGAGCTATTTAACACGGTAATTAAACGTTTTTCATTTTAAATTTCCAACTAATTTTATATGTACGTATCTTTGTGTTTCAGTAAAATCCCGTATAAACTTAGTTAACGCTGATTAGTGTGAGCTATACAATTTAGTACATATATCGTACATGGAGAACTTTAACAAGAATGCGCATAACGTGGGAGCCAACATTTTACACAAAATACATCACAATGCATTATTTTTTAACGTGAAGTTAAAGAAATGCGCGAAAAAAACTAACGAACATTGTGTTGGATCCATTGTATAAAACAAACATCACCATTGAGCCCCGCTATCAACCCATAAACTGTTAGCTGTTACATGAAATGGCTCGTATAAGCACCGACGTTGAATACCAGGTATCGCAAAAACGGTAGAATTTCTTGCTCTTTAAAAATTAAACGCCAAGAAACAGCAAGTATATAATTCAATGGTGTTTCTTTTGCTTTCAATTCTTCAAGCATTTACTTTGCGTCGAATATAAAAATATTAAAAATATATATATATATTGAGAGAGAGAGAGAGAGAGGGTTTTTTAAAGACGAAAAGTATGCTGCGAATAAAAAATGTTTTAAATAATATAATATTTAATAAAATAAGATTTTAAATAATATATAATTTTAAATAATATTCTCTTTCTCTCTTTTTTGTCACTTTAAAATATATATTTGAAATTCTAGAAATTTTTCAAGCAAAATTATTCTAATTTTTCGACCCTTCTTTTTTAACAATAATTTTTAATATTAATTTATAAAATGTGAATAAAATATTTAAAAAATATTCATGATAAAAGGATTCTCATATTTTATACATTTATATCTTTACATATACAATCAAACCAGTAAATATGTTTTGTTTTGTAAGAGCGTAAAAAATATGATTGTAATATCATTTTAAATATATCATCATAGAGAGTATTACGCAATTTATAATACTTATTTAAAATAAAATTCTTTTTTAAAGAATTAACATCGTTTTAATATCCCAATCAGGGTTTATCGTTCGGTTTGTTAGAAAAGAAGAATACGAGTTGGGCGTAGATTAACTTGACCGCGTTACCATCACATCGTGAAACAAATATGCGCCCATATGACTGAGAGATCACGAATGGGATTGCGGTCTTGCTTCATCATTAAATCCCATCGAACACCAGAGATTGTTCCGCAGCTGTTTGCGCGGCAACTGAACAAGCAGCCGAACGACCAGAGCTAGCCAACTAATTATCGCGTTCCTAGCAAGCCAGAAAACAGAACAATGGTATGTGTATTGCGGCGCAAGCCCGGTTACAGAATCGCCATGAAACGGACGCACAGTGCGCGAGCAATTAATTAAGTACTGCCGGATCAAGCAGGTCAACGAAGTCAGCATAAATCAATTTATTTTCAAGGTATGGTAAAACGGTCTTAAGAGATCTACAGGCATTATCCCATGTCTTGATAAATCTCGTTATCGATATTGACTATGACTTGCAACGTTGTAAAATATTTAATGTAACAATCGTGTATATATATTGAATTTTTAAGATCATTCAAATAAAAACAAAATTATTTAGTACGTAGCCAAATACTTTTATCATAATTAAGAGCATACAATAATATAATTACTATGTATAATTTTATATTTATTTATAATTATTATTACTATGTAATTTTGTTTAATATATATATTGAAGCTTTCTTCCCTCTTTTGAAATTATAAATTGTATCGAAACAAAGATAAGATTAAAATTTTTAGGATAATTCGAACAAAGAAAAAATTATTTACTGCATAACAAATATATTTATCATAAAGCATGTATGTAATATCACTTTTACATAGAATGTAATTTGGTTTAAAATATATATATTGAAATTCTCCTCTCCCTTTTAAAATCATAAATTCAAAATTAAATAGAGATAAAGAGAATTGTTCGAAAATTAAAATTAAAATTGATAAATTATCAAAAATTGCGCAGCAGATGAGTGTTTAAATCGGCAAATCAACCGAAACAAGTGTCTGGAAATGTAAAAATGATACTTTCCTACGCGGAAAGAGATCTAATCGTGCGCTGGAAGGAAAAGCGCTTGCTCAACAAGCGTTTCACCGACAGAGGCGCTTTTCATCGCAGATCGTTAATCGGGTCGCGCTCGTGGCAACTAGCGCGTAGCACTGGCCAAAGTGCACTTTCTTTAACACCGGAAACAGTGGCCGTCGCATATCGCTGACCGACGCTAAATGCACACGGACGATAACGTCGTAAAGCCAGGAGAGCTTTCGGTTCGACTGACAGCCCTTCGAGTGCACCGTCGCTCGGAAGCTCGGGGTTATTGACTCGCCACTCCACTTCAATACGGACTACCGACACATCTACGTCACGCACACTCGCATATGTCCATGAGATGGAGAGGGAGGGAGAGGGAGAGAGAGAGAAAAGAGAGAGAGAGGGAGAGGGAAATAAAAAGGGCAAAGTAAAGAGAAGAAAAGGAAAAAAATGAATGAGGGCCAGCTTGAAAAAGAACACTTTTGTAAGTGTGGAAGACAGCTTTTGAGAGATTTTATTCCTACATTTTGACGTACATATCACGTCTCATTGACGTTTGATTGTTGGCACACTTTGATCTAATATTTATAATCGTACTTAAATATTTCGCATTGTAACAAATTAGAAATAACTCGAAAGAATCGTAGCGATAATACACGTAGTGAAAAAAGTGGCGATTCGAAAAAGAATCGAGTTTATTTCGCATGAAAAAAAAACCTCAGATATTATTCGCTCGTACGGAAATAACGTTAATAATTAATTTCTATTTTAATGTTGCCGAAATCAATGTGCGAAAGAAGCCGATATCGCGTATAAAGTATTGAATATTCCAGCATTAAGCTTGTACGTATAAAATGAACGGGGAGATTAGCATAGGATTTAATTTGGCATTAATTACATTTGAAATTCAAACTTGGGGATGCTGTCATCGAAAATGCGAAACGTCACAGGAGCCGGAGCGCCGAATCAGTGATCAACTTAATTACACGAATAACACGCGGCTGCTCTTTTGCACTACATAAATCACAAGACACATATAACTGGTCTTCGGATATACATTGTCTATCTGCATACACGCGTCGCTACGCGATTATAAACCAATCTTTCGACGTAAATGGGCAATTATCCGGTGCATAATGCGTATGTAATTTATATCGATCAATCTGCTATTCGCAAGAACATTCGCGCGATAAGTGGAAGATAGATAAGTATATTTACATATAACACATATCCTTAAACCTTGTTATCAAAATCAACAATTGTATAATATAGTAAAATATAAAAATATTTTAACTATTACACATCTCTTTCTCTCTCTCTCTCTCTCCCTCATATTAAGAAATATATACTAATGTTCATAAAATATTATTAATATTATGCCCGTGAAATGTTAATATTATGAATAAAATACGTCATGTCATTAATTATTATTTGTGTAGTTTTTTTATATTAATATCATACATTGTAATCAAACGGTATAATTAAAATAATGTGGTAGAATTGCATTAATTACGAAATTCAATGAATTATAGATGTAACGCATAATACGTTGTATTTTAATGAAATAATTGGGCCACCATTTTCAAAACGATCCGAATGATATGTAATTGCGGGCAAACTCGCGTTTTCCCCTGGTAATTTGGATGTCAAAAAGCAATGTAAAAATGATATCACAATAGAACGACAATTCAGAGAAATGCCCCATTGACTGTTCCATTAATTACGAGGCAACCTTCAGCTCAATGGGTAGTTAGTGGCCAATATTCGGCTCGCGTCAATAATCACTGGACAGTGTAGTAGTCTGATGCCGGGCTTTGCGCTAATTTACTTCACTTGCACTAATGCCTCGATCTCATTGTCCCCTTGTTCCACCAGTCTGGAACAATGATTGTTTAAGTGTATGCATGATTCACATGTCGCGCACAGGCTTCGCCGACACTTATATATACGAGGGAACATATTAATGTTGCACTTGAGCATAAAGGTGTGGTTCCTGGGGCACGTAACTCGAGATAGCGAATTATTTGAGAATAGAATTTGCATCAAAAGTTGGGCTTGCATAGCACACGCTGCTAAATTCGTTCATTAAATCATAAATTCGATACACTACATAAATGGAATCATTTTTAATACAATAATAAGTAAGTAATTTCCTGAAAATAATTACAAATGAAACATTTGTAATCTATTAAAATAGTGAAATATTACAATATGTGGTTTGTACAAAAAATTGTATAAAATAAAGAAATAATTTTGATTTGTGAATAATCAAAATATATTACATATTAATATATTAATTATAATAAACGGTTATAAAAGCATAAAAATAAAAAATATACAATAAAATATGTAATCATAAATATATTATAATAAAATCATAAATAAATATATAAAATAAATATAAAAAAATATATAAAAATATATAAAAAATATATAAAATAAAATAAGTACGTTTGATTAGAGCACATTCGTGTTATGCATTATATGAAATATAAAAATAGATTTTGATACGAAAATTTTTTATTTGCATAAAATCAAATAATTTCCTGCTGACAAGTGATATTTTAATTATATATTTGCCTCGCTCAAAATCCGTTGAAATAACAGCAACTATGGCATAACAATCGCAACAACATATTCGCCACGATTCCACTTCATCATTCACACGTGAAGTGAAAACACGACAGAATCATAAAACGAGTTATAACAGACGCATTTTCCAAACACGCATTGTCATCAATTACTTCTCATCGATCATAAATGACATATAATAAATCACAAACAGTATGATGGACTCAATGAGAGTACTTTAGCAGCACGCGGCATCGGTCAATTCAATTATCTTCGCTTGCTACAGCGCACATTACCGATTTTATTTAATGATTCTGAGTACTTGCATGTCCGACAATTACATTTGAATTTGAACCAAAAATTAATTAATCGCTCCGATCTGCGCTGACAAAGTCAGCACGAATAAATCGCGTCGGCGTCCGCGCGACAGACCATCGAGTGACAAAAAGACCTCATGACAATTCTCATTTGCGTATTTGTACGGGAACAAAGAGACAGCGTACAATCGCTGCGTCAGCGCGACATCATTTTTTAATCGGGATGAGATAATCCTCACGTTTCGGAAATTTACACACAGCCATACGCGGTTGGAGTGTTTTACACAGGGCGCCCGCCCTGCTATTATGCTCCCTGTGCCATTATGAACACCCTGCGTAAACGTTCTCCGCTTCATCCTTGACATCCGTTTCACTCGCTCTCTCTGCTGCTCGAACAACACGACGTTTCCGTTCCTTTGAACGATGACAATGATAGAAATAATGAACGTGCCGCCGGTAAATTCTTCCTTTTATCGTGGCGTGTAGCAGTAAAGTGTACACAGTGTAAAAAAAAAGAGTTTATGAATCAACCGTACTTTTGACTTTTGAATGCTTGTTGTAAAAAAGAGTGAGTTCGGATAATTATCTTCGCGGAAACGGCAGTATAAAAATAAATTTAATTGGAAATATTTTTAGATAATTTCCCTGGATGTTAAATGATTATTTTGATATTTGTGATTCTTTGAATAATATGCGATACATTTTTTTCTAAGTGTTGAAGTAATGTATTAATATTCTCCAACTTTTAAAATAACTTGACTATACAGGGTGTATCTGAAATGATGCACTAAACTTTAGGAGCGTATTCTACAGGTCAAAATAAGACTTTTTTTTCTTATGAACATGGGTCCGCCATGAAATGAACCCCCCTTCGAGCTAAAATTCGAAAATGTGTGAAATTGACCAAACACTCGCAACGCAAATTTATTTATCTCTCAAGAGAGGATGATAGGTAACGTCAAAACCTTTTTCTTTTCTGAAATACAGCCAATTTTTAATTTTTTCTCCAAACTTTAGGGACCTCTAGCTCGGAGGGTTCATTTGCGGACCCATGTTCATAGGAAAAAAAAGTCTTATTTTGACCTCTAGAATACGCTCCTAAAGTTTAGTGCATCATTTCAGATACACCCCGTATTAACTCTTACACCGTATTTTTGGCATCTTCAAGGTGTACAGGAGGGACATTTTTGTCCAATCCGTTTTCCAAAGGGTAAAAATATTGAAAAAAAAAATCTGAAAAAATTTACACGCCTTCTTCGATCCTTCTAAATAAAGACTAGAATAATAAATTTGCAAAGTAATTTGCTTTAATATATTTTTATTGCAAATATATGAAATGAAATGATCAAAATATATCTCTATGAAAACATTGGAAGATTTAAAAATGAAAATTAAATTAAAAATTGGCAATTTTTTATTTAATTTTTATTTTATTTGAGCTCCCCCCAAATTCCTAACTATTAATTTAAAAATGACTTCCATATACGGAATAAAGATTAATATAACGGATAAATATAACGGATTAATATAAGGATTAATAATATTATATTATTATAAATAACAAATTAATAAAAGTCGTATTTATGTAAAAATAATTAGTTTATTATAGCAGTAACTTATAAATACGTATAAATTTATCATATTTACTTATATCCATTACCACTATCCATCACCCATTTATTTAAAATAATATTATAATTCGCATATGATATACATATATAAAATAAATAATTTCCGTATAAACTTGTGTCAATTTCATCGATGCTCGAGGATCGCTAATAATTTCTCGAAGAAAGGATCATAAAAAAACATTGAGACAAGAATCTCAATTTCCTCGAATCGCATCGAGGTCAAACATGCTTGAAGCAGCAACGGTATCGATATGTACATGAATCAAAAAGCGCCACGACGTCGAACGCAATCGAAAGGCGATACGAGCGAACGGAATGACACGAATTTCGTTGACGTAGCTCTACATGTACACCGATAGAGTTCCGCTATTGGTCGGCAATAGTAGAGCGATAGCCAAAAGGGGAGTAGTTCGATATTGGTCAGACAGTGGAATGCCCTCTGTTCTCGCCAGACAACAAGATTTCTCTGTACCTTACACCGATCTTGTCAACCTTATAGAGTGGTAGCTCGCAGGAAAAGAAAGATAAAGAACAAAGAGAAGTTAGAGAGGACGATCGAAAGAAGAAAACGGAAAAATAGCAAGGAACTGCGAAGGTAGAAAGTAATGATGGCGAATTAAGTGAAAAATCGAAAAGATCGAACGATTACAAGTACCAGTAAACTGCTAAATGTCAGCTTTTTCCGCGCAGGCACGCGAGAAGATGGCAGTAAATTGAATTTCCTCCAGGAAAAAGGAGAAAAAAAGAGATCAGACGAGAAAGAGAGGACAGGGCACAGAAAAATCTACACATCTATTTATTCTTCTATTGCGCGAATAAATGAATAATATTTATAAGTAAAAATTTAAAAAGTAGAGAAGTGAATAAAAGAATTGCATGTAGAGAGAAATGATGAGAAATCGAGGGAACTAATATCACGAAAGGGCGAGAGGAGTGAAAGGTGTTTTGAGAGGTGCAGGAGAGGAAGATGCAAAGGTGGATGACTCGAAGATATATTCTGAGGAGGCCGCAGCCTGCGGCCAACGCGTGGGCTAAAGGGGCGAGCGCCTTAACATTCCCGTCTATTTGTCGAATAAAATACAGGGAACCTAGCAACCGCATAAAACGTACATTATTCTCAACTTTTTCTCGCTCACGGATTCGATGTCGAGCACTCGGGGA
Source organism: Camponotus vicinus (assembly GCF_025532165.1). Classification (NCBI taxonomy): domain Eukaryota; kingdom Metazoa; phylum Arthropoda; class Insecta; order Hymenoptera; family Formicidae; genus Camponotus; species Camponotus vicinus. The sequence goes on from NW_028141947.1 coordinate 2,412,774, forward strand.
GCGCTAGGCAAATTTATCCCTATCAACCGCAGACGTACGTTCACCCGGAAGACGAGAGCCTTCCTCGCCCTTCCTGTGCGTTTTACCTACACGATGAGACGACTGAATTTTCGATAGGTGAAACGTAAAAGTGATGATTTCGCGGGACCTGATGTTATCGTTAAAAAACCCCTTCTCACATATTATCCACCCTCAAGTACACTTTTTCGAAATAAAAGATATGCAACGGTATTCAGGAAATATGCTCGTAATTTTCATAAATTACATTGACAGGCATAATAAAAATCGAATCAAACTAAATGTTCTTTTTTTCAAGTTACTTTTAAAATTTCTAAATAATTTTTTATATAAAATTTATTTCTGTTAAAATTATATATATTCATACTATTTATTATATTATGTATATATTTACACGTTTATTACACGTTTATTATACTGTATATTCTTTTTATCGTCACATATTTTAATACTCTTAATCGATTTGACGTTACGTATTTTAAATTAGCAATAATAATTTGAATTATTATTATAATGGAGCCTGCCAATATATTTCACAATGTTAATTCTGTAGAAATATGTCATTTTAAATCGATACGAACGTAAAATATGCGATACAGTTATAATTTAAGAGTAAACACGAAAATACCGGGATATAAATGAAATTTCTACCTTGCAAATTAAATTTGTATATTTTCTCATCATGGCTTTATGTTATAGTTATGTTATGAGCAACGTGCGGTATGCGTTACGTAGTTAAAGCTAAGTCCGATAACCGGAGAGACATGATAATCATAAACACATACCGCGTACATTATGGAATTATTGTCAAAAGGTATTATACACATCGACGTTACGACCGCCATTAAATTTATCGCAAATTTTCTGATATCCAATAGAGCTTTTAAAAGCCAGTACAATGTATAATACTCAACAATAATTTTGACATTATTAAAACATTGTAAAATTAAATCATTTAATTGCGGATCTTTCAAATTATGAATTATAATTAAATTATTCACATTTTTCAACATTGACATTAGATCGAATATTATCGAGCTGACAACAAATATACATAGAAAGAAAAAATTAAATTAAAAATTGAAATTAAAAATCTAATCCCATTCCTATCGTGCTTGGAAATGCGTTAGAGCAGAGGAAAGTTATATCGAGCACATCTTTGCAATTTCGGCTAAATCTTTGTTTTGTTTCTAATGCAATTAATTCAATTTTGTGTAATTCAAATTTATTGTTCTATTATCTGAATATGAAGGTTTACTTTTTATCGATCAAATGTTTTTTTTCTCGAAAATAGTTAAACTTGACGAAATAAAACAAGAATAACTTTTTGTTTTAGAAAAAGATATGAAGAAAAATCTAAAAATATACTTAAAAATATATAAAATAAAAGAAACCTAATTTGTCAGCTTCAAAGTTTTTTAAATTAAAAGGCTTGTAGAAGGATTTTCTCCTGACTCTTCAATATCAAGAAATCTAACTTGTTATTTTTTAAAGACCTCCTTTCTCTTAATATAAAAATAATTATTATAAATTATTATAAATTATTATAATCTACAGAGTGTGATATATAAAAATTATTTCAGAGAAAAATACTTCTTAAATTATACTTTTAAAAACAAATATCTTGATAGAGATGTGTTGTAGAAAAAATTTTATAAAAACTTGTGGGATTATTTTCACTTATTTTACATGCCCATACGAGAGATTGCCCTTTATCGAAACACCCTATATATGTATATACAGGGTGTTTTTTAATAAGTGCGAAAAATTTTAGGAGATTCTTGTCGAAAATTAAGGGGGCTTTTTTATATAAACATTAAAAAGTTCTAATAAAAAATTGAATAGGGGTTGCTAGTTTCATCCCCTTATAAATACGGGAGGCTGAAAAAAATATTAATAAATAACCTTTTTACTAGTAGAAAATATCCACCTAATTTCGTTTCTTTAACTTGTTCGAAATTTGAGAAAAAAATAAAAGCCTAATTTTTACCCCCATTTTTGGAGGAGTGTAACTCCACAAGGAGGAATGTAGGAGTATATGTTTATATGAAAAACCCCTTTAATTTTCGACAAAGAATCATCTCCTAAAATTTTTCGCACTTATTAAGAAACACCCTGTATATACGATGTATATTTATATGCATATACATACATATATACATATATATATATATATATATATAATACATATATACATATATTGCGATACTTGGATATCAATATGACGTAATACAGCTCTGTCTCTCTTGGCGACAGTATATCTCTCATAGAAATCTCGCGATTCGCACACGAATACAATATGGCACGGCATACTGTGCAAAACAAAGTATACAAAAGAAACACAAGGGCCATTGCATTTCAATGAAAGCTGACTTTGCCCGCATTGGCGTGCTGGACGCGCGCTTCCGGATTGGAACACCCAAGTTGATTTGTTTTTCTCGACTTCGCCAGGATAGACGTTAAGTGTACTCAACGTCTTATCGTGCACCGCGGTTTACGTGCTATATTTCATGCAGCAGGCAACTTTTAGCTTTCTTCTTTCGTATTTACTCGACCGGCTTGCGAAAGGTACAATAGAGAGAAGATATATCCGAAGATTTATAAAGTCGGTACAGTTCATTGAGATACGCGAAATAACTCAGAGTGCCGAGAAGTGAACGAAAGTAATTGCTTACGTTTCGAGATTTATTTGGAAGCAGTCAAAATCCACTTTTCGATATTACATCAACGACAGCATTTATTTATGAGTCGATTATATGCGAATTAAGCTCACGGGGATATTTATGAACAAGATACATTCAATATCGTGAGTTAATATTAAATAAATCTTACTTATATTAAAATACCTTTGTAATTGTTATCGTTCCCACATAAGAGTTTATTTATTTCTAAAACGCAAATTAAAAATTCCTTTTCCCTTTCGTCTATTCTAATACTTGGTTCGAAAAAAGTCCTCAGTAAAGCTTTATATTAACTTGCACGGCGCCAGTCATTTTTTATTTTGACACAGAAGATACATTCTTCTAATTAACACACGTTTTGAATTTTGTGAGGCTCTCTTTGGTTTCTAAGATATATATATACGATTTGAAATAAAATATTTAGAAAAGAGAATTTAATCTCAATGACTTTAACACAAACAAATGTTAAATCAGAAATAAATTTAGGTTAGGTTAGTTTCTTTTCAGGAGGAGGAGGACGAGAGAGGAGTCCTGCTTATCGCCTGGCCATTCGTTTATTTCAATATTTCTATATTTTATTTTTAATAATAAATACGTAGTGAAGTATTTAGTTAATTTTATCACATATATACAATGTTGAAATAAATAATCAATAAATTTACCTTTACCTCGTAAATTTACAACCTTTACCTTGTTTATTTACCTTTTCCTTGTAATAACGACTAAAAGTTCATAAAACTATACTGCTATATTTATTTCGAAATTCCTACAAACTAAACAATAATTCTAAAGCGTACTGGAAGGGGCACAATGACAGGCAAATGTAAATAAAAAGAATTCTTAGCGAAACTAAACAGTAATTCTCTCTCTTTCTCTCTCTTTCTCTCAGAAGCTTAATGACAGTGACATAATAACAAGCAATAAAAACAAAAAATGTAATGACAATACTACAATAAATATAAATATAAATATAAATAAAATATAAATAGACAGCAAATATAAATAAAAAAATATAAACAGATAGAGAATATAACAAAAAATAGGATATAAGGAAAAAATAATATGAGGCACAAATAAATACGAAAATTATAATACATATTCAAAATCGCATATATCAGAAAAAAGAGAGCGTAACAAAATTCAAAGCGTGTACTACTTATTAGAAGAATATGTCCTCTACAATATATATGAAAATAAAAATATATTCGTGTGTGTTGATGAGCTAATATAAAGTTTCACCGAGATCTCTTTCGCAAGAATGATATCAAAATTATAAATCTCTCGGGAATGGTAAATAATCTCCATCTGTATTAACGTTCAAAAGCGTCGTGCTAAGCAAAGCCGCGAATATACCGTTGGTAAAGATCGCTGTCAGTGCAAAATTTTCGCGCGGCAACCGAAAAATAAACATCACCCTGAAGCGGAATAACCAGAGGACGCATAGGGGAGAATGCAGAAAAACGCATATGAGGAATGTGCCAACCGCGCATCCACTTATACATACGCATTTCGAGTGGACGTACCACTTCACAAGAGATAACAATTAACCGTGTTCCCATCGTTCTACTCTACTACTATTGGTTGGATATTAAAAACAGGAAGACTATATGAAGCAAAGGTTTATTTAGCCTCGAACGATCCTGAAGATGCATCATGCATGCATCAACTGGCGATTACTTTGCCTCCCGAATTTGTCGCGGAGACAAATGTAGCTGATAAAACAAGAGTCGCATCTATTTACAAAAAAAGGAGACGTAAAACGGGAACTTTTAGGGCAAATGCATATTCATATAACGACGCGACCGGCGGATCCAAGTGGCACGAATTAATATGCATAAATCCTGCCATTACTGTCGACTCAGGCAGCTTAGAACGTCTCGTTCCGCAATTTATTCGTCGCCCGAACCCCTTGCTGAAGATTCTTAAAAAACAGTGACGCTACCTATAGTGTTTAAATGTGGGATAAAGAGCGCAAAAAAAATTTTAATTGTAAATGGTAACAGGTTACATGTTTCCTTTAAGTTGTATAATAATTGTTGTGTAACATTAATTGATTTTTATTTAATTGCTACAAAATAGATAAACCATTATTGCGCGAGCCAATAAGGCATGAGAAAGAAAAAAATTAATTTTTATGAAAATTTGATATTTTAAAAAAACGTACATCTGAAAACACGAACAAACTTTGATAAAAAATTTTTTATATCATTTCATATAATATAAAAATAAAATCGAAATATTCTCCGCGTATTGGCGTGTAATCAAATATATTTTAAAATTAAAATAATAATAAATGTCTTTAATATCGAATGCGACCATGATTTTTAGAGAAAGGTTATATGAAATGTAAAAGTGGATAACATCGAGAACAGTAAAAGTTTGCGTTTCCGACGTTATACGTTACGGAAAAATTTTTCTCTCGTATGTTATCGCTCCTAAATGTATCCGGCACATTCCTAAAAAACTTCATCAGTCAGAATTTTGTGAGAATTTAATTATTCGCGCGAAATTGAAAGGCTTTATGCAAGGTAGGATCGCATTTGCCAAAAAATTCATCTACATCTCGCTTTTTCAGGAAAGAGCGCATAAAACTGAGCTATAAAAAATCTGTTATTTTTTTATAATCGCCAAGATAAAGCGAAAAATTTCCTTCATATTATTTTATATTAAAAACAAATATTATGGCATATATAAAACCTACAAATAGCACAATTGTTTTAGTCATTGAAAACGTCTAAATACATGATATCCGAGTAATATTGATCGCACAATCAATAGACCAACCTATTAATATTATAAGAAATCATATACTTGATACCTATTGGAAGATAATTGAATCTTTAATAGTTTTAAATCTCTTTGATAGCTTTATAGATCTATTAAATATATCTTATTCAATATATCTACATGGCACTCTTCAAGTTCTTTTTCCAACAATATAACACGACTTATAATTCAAATAAGCATTCATAAATTTATAAATGCAAAATGTTCAGCGAAAATATTTACATATTTAATATTGTTTTTTTAAATGTAGATGGATATATAAATAAATATGAAAAATAAATTTTGCAAGATTCGCGTGAGTGACTTTAATTCTTCACGTCAATGAAAAATCCGAACTTCAAGGGATTAAGCGTTGAGAAAGGGATTGCAAGGTACTCACCGAGCACGACCAGCTTCACCGGTCTGCCGAAGAGGATCTTCCCCCGATCGTCCTCCAATGTGCAGCTCCACATACCATCGTCCTCTAATCTGACGTTGTCTATGTGCAACGCGGCGGTCGTCGAGTCGCCGATGTATCGGTGCCCGGTTCCGCTCATTTCCGTTCTCGTATCTATCGTGATCATGTCCACCGGGTTACCCTCGTGCAACCACGTCGCCGGTCGTATTCTGTAACTTCTGACAAGGAGCGCAACGTCCGCATTACTCCACTTCATGCACAACAAACTTCGTCATGGCCCGATCTTCGGGCAACGAAGCGACTTGGACTACTATCGCGGAGCGAGACTTTGTTTCCGTAGAGGGAATAATTTCACCGTGATGTTATTCGACACGGAAGTTACTATTACAAACTGAAACCGGATATTATAATATATACACGAAGGAACATTGTTAAACGTGTAGATATATGACGAAGATATGGAAACGTAATTTAGGAATTATGGATAACCGAGGGAAAGAATATTATTAATATATTATTTCGTCTCACGTGTATTCATTTGGAATTAAAATACACGACGTGTGTGTCTCATATTCAAATATAATATTTCAGAATATTGAAAAAATATACTGTTGAATATATATTAATCGAATAAATTGATTAAGGGGATCCCTCAACCTATCTGTTTTATCGACAAAACACTGTAATTTTTGGGCATGTGCCATTTTTTATTGTCTACGTAGAATTAAAAATCCTTTTCTACGGTTGAAGTATAGATGCAAACGGATATGGGGAAGCCGATTATATACTGAGAAAGAAAAAAAAGTATAAAATTATATATTTATTTATCGACTTCTTAGATCAACATGGCGTCTAAAGCTATCACCTCATAAAGACATTAGCCTTGTATAAATGTTTTGTAGCTTTTATGCATAAAACAATAGCATACCCAATAGCGGACTGCACAATAAAAACTTGAGGAACTGTGAAAATTGAGTTTAGTAGTCTAATTAATAAATGGCACATGCCCAAAAATTTCGGTCCGTATGTACCTGAAGTGTTGATAAAGTAGAGTAGAAAAAGCAGTGCATCTTCTTTATAAATAACGTGATAGAGAGAGATACGGGATGAGGATTAGATGAGGGCGCTGTAATCGTGTAAGAGTTCGCCGTTTAATGAGGGATCCCCTTAAGGGGATCCCTCATTGAACGGCGAACTCTTACACGATTACAGCGCCCTCATCCCGTATCTCTCTCTATCACGTTATTTATAAAAAAAATGCACTGCTTTTTCTACTCTACTTTACCAACATTTCAGGTACATACGGACCGAAATTTTTGGGCATGTGCCATTTATTAAGTAGAC